>NC_139836.1:18654722-19940972 GCF_963691815.1 Echiichthys vipera
ATAGCTGACCGTTAAGTGTGACGCAAAAGCATCGTTTGGTGACATAAGCTACATAATATGTAACGTTAAGGTTACTCTGACATTAATTAACTTACTGTTTGTGTAGTGAAGACGTTATGTAGCTTCCTCGGCGAGTGTTGTGTCTTTTTTTCATTCTGACTAAATTGACTGTCTATCTTTATTTAAATGAATGGTCAAGTCTACTGAGAGGTTCATGTGACTATGGGTCGGTCGTAAAAATCAGTACTGACCACCACAAGTGTTCTGTCATGAAAGCATGGTGTTGCAGCTATAGTACGCTTTTACAACCAAGCTTTCGTAAGAACATATCAACTGTTGTTTTTGGTTATTTATGTTTACTTTATTTTATCCTCCAGTGTTTTTGTTTGATGTTTTCATGATCCCAGTGTCTTTGTTGTCTTGATCTGTTGTTTTTAGGTTTGGTTTGATAATCAATTTTTTTGGAAAGCATTTTGTAACCTTGTTAAGAAAAGTGTTATAGAAATAAATAATATTCTATTATTATAACTGCCCTTACCATCTGCTCTACCCCAAATCCAGTACATTGACCGTCTGTTTTTCCTCTACTGCACACTAGAAAACGCAATGGACCTCCACAAAATCATCCACAGTGCGCTACACGAATTTATTCAGGCCTACATTCCTGATGCAGATCTCAGGTAAACTATTCTCCAGCTTGTTTTGCATCCTCACAATTAAAGTCTAGTTCAGGCTGTTTTACTTAAACCTCTTTTTGTTTTGTTTTTTTTACTACTTAATGCAGCACACTGGATGATGTTCTTCTGTCTTACATCACTGGAGTCCTGGAGGATCTCGGCTCCCAGCAGAGTGTTGAGGAGAACTTTGATGTGGAGGTCTTTGCAGAGATGCTAGAAGCTTACATACCTGGTTTTGCTGAAATTGACAGGTAAACAGACAGTTATACCTTTTCTCTATTCTGATTGCTCTGTGTCTGTGATAAACACACCCAGACAACTACTTAATAATACATTTTCTTTCATTCTGCAGTGTCAAAGTCTGTGAAATGATGTTCAATCTGGCTTCAAAACTAGCCACTGCTCGGACCATAGGTAGTGATTTTATTGTTATTTATAATGCTTGCAGTAAATGTTATCTTCATTTTCATAATCTTACCAAATGCGTTAGCAAAACAAACTTAATTGGGCAGTGCCACTCATTTTATTTAAGGATCATAAGGCTTACATTCATACCACAGTGTGCTTATGTCATTTTTCCCTTTTTAGCTGATGAAGACAACGTCGAGCCTAAGGCAAGGAAAGAAGAGATTTCATTGAAACTCACCACCCTGCTCAGTGAACCTCCACCAGGAGAAACGCAGTGCCTTAAAACACAGACAGAGGGCGCCACTGCCAAGGTTATAGTTAAAGCACATTGTTATCCCTTTCTTGATGCTTTTGAATAACTTTTATTTAACTTGTGCTTGTTATGTTTTCTTACTGTTGATACTGTTTACATCCACCTAAATTGGAGCTAAACTAAATGTGTGTGTGTCCAGCTACCAGCGTCAGAGTGGGAGTCCCAGGAGCAGCACCTGCTGGAGATGTTTCCCAAGTGTAGTTTGTCTGAGGCTCGCAGCGCTTTGTCTATTGCCAAAGGAGACATGGAGGAAGCAGTGCGCCTCATCATAGAGGGTGATGTTCAGCTCAGCCCCACTCCTCTTAATGTGAGTCTCTGCTGCACACAAAACAACCTTGCTGTGTTTCTTGTCAGCCGCTGCCTCCCATTGCTATGGCCTGCTAGCAGACTGATTTGATGCTTTTATGTCGCTCAGGTAAACCAAGGGAAGAGTATTTCCACACTGGCAGACCATAAACTTAAAGAAAGCATCCTTGAGAAGTGAGTAAGACTGCTGTCTTCCTGTGGAGAGCACAACTGGCCTCATTTTTTAGTTTCTCTGTTTATGACTTTGTTTCATTTCCATAGGTACATGCATGTGGACAGGGAGGATGATAAGAAAACACACCGGCCCGTCCCTCCCAAAGACGTAAGTTATACTCCATATATCTCTATATATATGGTATATATCTATATCTATATATAGATACAGATATATACAGTATATATATATATATATAGAGATATATACGTACATATAACAATAAAACTTGCATTCTTGCGGGGTCTTTTTTACAGGCTCCAAAGAAGCTAGTTCGGTACCACAGTAACCAGGTGGTAACCACAAAAGGAGAGCGATATCAGCTTGTGAAGAAAGACGAAGAAGAGGACATGAAGAAGACATACGTCAACCTCAAGCCTGCGCGAAAGTACAGATTCCATTGACAGCGAGCACACTGGTGTAAAAGCAGCTACTGACAATATGGTTTACACCTTCTTTTTTTTATTTACGTTAATTTTTTTGTTTCGATTTTTCCCACGTAAAGGAACATATTTGTAAGTGTATCAGTGGCTTATTTTAAATATTGTTACCATTATATGCCTTGGTTACATTACAGTGTTTCAGTTGCTTGAGGAACTTTTAAAATTTTGTGTGATATTTTGGTCAGGGTGTTGTAACTTGTGTTCTTGTTTGCGTAACAACGGCCTAACGTATCTCCTTCTTCGTCATCTCAGCAGGTCTGATGTTGCCCTGACATTAGTTTCTTTTTAGCTCTTCATTTTCTTTTCCTTTTTCTATTTTTAATTGTCTTTAACTTTCAATAGACGATATAGATTCATTGAAGTTGTAGAGATGAATCTATTGTCATTTCTGTAAATAGGTTCTTGTGGTGCTGTAGGGTTCCTTCTGGACATTATAGGTCTCAACTGCTTTTTTTATGTACATATCAAATCATTGATGCCAATTTCATTTAAAGTTCTATTTTTACATCATAGGAAAACAGTGCTGTTTGGTCAGGCCTTTTGATTTAGACTGTTTGTTGTGGTAAAAAGAGGTTTTCAATTGAAAAAATCTTCCGGGAAATATAGATTTTTTTTTTAATGAACATTTGTACAACAGGTAGTTGGTCGGTCCCTTGGTTGGATACCTATGGTGTGCTGTAGATGTCTAGTTTGTATAACGTATGATACACCCACAGTATTGTTTACTCACAAAGATTAGACTTTAATGTGTACAGTACTGAATGTCTACTAAAGAATCTGTCCTGCACGAAGCAGGTTAACAGAGTTATCTGGATAACGTTGCTGAACCAGTCAGTTTTTTTTTCTTAATCTGTTCCCATTTTGAGCAAAAAATGATCCAGATAACTTTGAATAATGAAGGACGTTCTATGCTTTTGAGGCAGATGAGTACCATGACGAGTAAATATGCTGCTAGCGGTTAAGTCCACAAGAGGAAGTCCACTGTTCTGATTGTTTTTTATCATCGCCCATTACACCCCTTAGGGCAAATAAAGTAAGTGTATGGGATAATATGCAAACGTTTTACACTAAAATTCTTTTTTTTTTCTTTATAATTTCTAAAATGAAAAACCCATTGAAACATTAAGACCTTGGCTCATAGCCCTCCAGAGGTGAGATTTGTAGATGAAAGAGCATCATTTTTGGCATCATGACGTGGAGGACTGTGGTTGCTCCTTAAATGTTAAGTGAATCATGCTGCGGGAGGACCTGATTTTAAAGTTCACTCCAATAGCATTATCTTTATTTTTGATATAGATGTTTAGATTCGCAAAGACTCCGATTCATGTATTTATTGTGAAGAGGGCCATCATGTGCTTTCAGGGTCTGTTTACATGAAGTGGCTCTATCGCGGCTACTTTCATCTCATTTGTGTTGTGAATTTTGCTTCGCTTGTGATTGTTAGTTGTGGAAACTTATGACTGGATTCTTATTAGTTGTACAGTAGGATAAATGGGTTGGTCAGGTGTTTCTTTTCTACAAATATAGTTCTGTTTTCCCTCTGCATCCATTTCCAGCAATTATAAGCAATTGTTTTTGATTGGTGGTATAACATAGAGTGTAGGTGTAACACTATCCAGTGTTGAAGAGATGTTATTACTGATTTCCAGCAGCAATTTTGTCTTTAATAACTATATGAACCTGTTTGTTTTATTTTTTTCAGTTTGAACAATACTCTGAGAAACTGCTGACGCACAATTTGTAGTAAATAAATACACATTTTTATAGCTCATTCACATTGTATTCTTTAAATTGTTCACAAAGCACAAAATGCTATTTTGTGTATGAGAAATCACATAAAGATCTCAGTTGCAAACCAACTTTAATCAGAGGAACAAGGAAAGAACATGCCATATCGTCAGAGCACAAAACAGAGATCCATAAATAAAAATGTGCCTCTATCTCTATGAACCCTTGTCAATCCCACATTTAAAGCTCTTAAATGAGTGAAAAGAATTATTTTGACCATAAAATACACATTTTAAAAAATCACCAGTTGTTGCAACAGTTAGTGCCATGCCATCTTAAGCAAGGCACATACATTTATCAGCAATAGAACAGAGATGAAACTTCAGTCTTACATTAGGTGAATTATTTTTTTTACAGACGAAGTATCTCTGTTACATCGTTCTGCAATGTGTAAGAAATAGATATGCACAGTAATGCAACAATTTAAAGGTTAATCATAGCAAAACCCTGAAAACCTGTGTATTCCTAGTGAATTAAGTATGTGGATACCCCTATTTTATAGTTCACAACTTATGGATCCATCCATTGTTACAGGGAAAGAAAGCTTTCTGAATATAGAGATACCCATCTTCAGGTTTGTATGTTGGTTTGGCACATTTAGAACATGTGAAGTTGTCCTCCCCTTTTTTTTGCACTTTCATCTTGCTCTGTTCGTACAAAGTACAAATAAGTGCATTGTTAACAAACAGTACTTATAAGAGCAAGTGCAGGTTTCCAACTGGAATTAGACTTTTGTATACATTGCCGTGTAATTGTATCTCAGGTCTGCTGCGCGTAATACAGCATACTGAAAATTTGTACTGCTGCAGTATAGTGCATGGAGCAGGCAACTATACAACTTTCCCACTAGGTGGTTCATTGTGTTGCACAGCAATGGCTGATACAGAAGCTACATCCTTGCAGATGATCTTGCATGTCCAGTCCGTCAGCAATATTTTAACTAATCCTAACATTTTAGCAGCTCACTTTTAACCAATTTTACAGTTTTAACCGTCTTATTCCCAAGAAAACATCACCGGTAATTACTCTGAGAAGTTTCCCCCAAAACAGTGACTTACTGTATTTTGTTCTATGTCTTTAAGATGACTGTATTTGCAACTTAAATTGCAATATGTCATTTATTTTCCCCTATTACTAGTACGCAGAATGGCACATTCGATAAAATCAAGCAAATTTTAAATAAACACAAAGCAGCATCGCTCAGCTAAAACAATTTAGCTGCAAGCAGTCACATATTCCTTCAGATGAATATATGAGCCCATTTTTTCACACCCACACACTTTAAATCACTTATCTTCTGTGTCTTATTGCCGTGCCTATGCTGTCTTCTTTGCAACAGAACATTCTTGCTGATCACTTCCTTAAACCCTGTAGGTTGGTTGTGGAGATCATGCAGATTATAAGGATAAATATTTCAAAAACACTTAAAAGATGTGTCACCTTGAAAGATATGAACCAAATTGGCTTTAAAGCTGTCCTTGTGATAAAGATGGAGAATACAATATGATCACTTCACACTTAGTAATCAACCCACAACAGTGTTGTGACATGTATATAATAAATGTCCTGTATACTTATCCATTAGTGGTCAAAATATTGAGGTTGTTTCCAAAGGAGGTACCGATCTAAGACAACTTCTAACTGGGTGATCAAATGCACCCCAAAGACCCATAAGCTTGAATTATGAGAATGTTAGGAGAACACTGATTTCCGAATATATACGTAATATATCTAGACAGAAGCCAAATGACGCCTTCTTTTTAAAGACAAAAGAAAAAAAAAAGGTTTCTTCAAGTAGGGCGAATTCCCATGAGTTAGCCACGTTTCTTCTGTGACTGATGTATTTGCAATGACCATGGTACTTGGAGACAACTGAAGCAGAATGGTTTCAAGATGTCTGCTTATTGCCGTACGGTGATACGTAGCTCCAAAGCCTGGATGCGCATTATGCATGCAGCAGTCTCATTTTCACGGCAAACGTTTCCAAAGCAGTTTAGTTAACAGTTTTAGGAGTGGGGCTCTAACTGAGATCCTGGTCATATCGCCCGTTGATCATTGTTTTGAGTAAAGGTCCAACCTACAGAAAAACAAAAGGACTCTTGTTTAGGATAAGATACTTCATAGTGCCATTACATTGTTTTACTCACTGTCCAGGACTGCATATATCTTTCCTTTGTACTAAATCAGGTAAGCCATAAATATTCACAGTAATTGGGTTGCTGGAAGGGTCAGCAAGCCCCGGGGATTCCATGTAACAGGTGACCTACATTTTAATCTGTGACATTCAAGTGTGACTTATGCAACTGATGATGGGACTAAGAGTTTGTATCATCAAGTGATTTTACCTCATGTGGGTCTCCAAGTGCTTCTCCCAGCATTTTCTCAATATTTCTCATAATGGCCACCTTCTGATGAGCTCGCAGGGGGTATTCTATCCTTTTGGGTGTGGAGGCGCCCTGGTCAAATGAGTCAAATAGGTGAGTGATCATGAAGAAAGGTTCCATACGGTAAAAAGTGAGATTTCATGTCTTTTTTTTATTATACGTGCTTTCTAAATACTGTGAAAGTATCAACACGATCAATCCACAAAGAAATGCACACAGCGCATATTCAGAAACTGTCTTTAAAAGAGCAAACGGGACTATACAGATGGATGGACGGATGGATGGACGGATGGATGGATGGATGGAAGGATGGATGGGTATTGCTGCTACAGTGCCGGTACTGTGCCACTAATCAGAGCAGACTGAACTTTATATTCAGAGAGACTGTATGAGGAAAACTAGTGTGCTTTTTTATTTTTATTAAATTATGTAAACATATTCTAGAAGAAACCCATAATAAAAGTATCAACATGACAGGTGAGCCAGATGCAGAACCTTTAGAATAACTTGCTGTAAAGACTCAAATATACATACTTTGTACCAGAAGTTTACAGTGATCGTCACTCCACCGTTCAACAGTGATTCAATGTGATGCCACCTGGGGAAAGAAGAAGAGTAGAATAACTAAACTGATTAAACTATAATAGTCACCAAATAAATGTAGGTTTATTGTTTTCTACAACTAAAGCTTATGCAGCAAGGGTTAATTTTTTATATTGGCTCCTAAAGTTGGAACCCTCCCAGGAAACACTTTAAACCAACACACACAAAGGACTGTTATAACTGTTTTCATTTGTGTCTTATGAGTTAGCTTATAAAATACCTGCAATGCCCTGCACACACTGTGGATTCATTCTCCAACACATTAGTTTTATGTATCTATTATTAACAACTGCATAATAATCTAGTTACTATTGATTAATATCATATTGAAACACAGGTAGCAAAAGGAGGAAAGCTCATCCATCATCTCGCAGAAAAGCCAAGAAACTAAATTCCCTGGAGATAATCATGTGATTTAGCGGTGGAGCTTTTTTTATCCATGTTAGTATTTAATTCTAGAAAGATGACAAAAAAAAGTATTTCTTACCAGTACATGGGGATGTAGAGCACATCTCCTGGGCCCACAACAGTCTCATAGCCAACAACATTTTTAAAATTGGGAAACTTCTCATAATCAGGGTTATCAAAATCAACCTAGAAATAAAAAATATAGATTAATTACAAAAGCATGAACATATTAAACATCTTGTATGCAACCTTATTAACATTAAAATACAAAATACAAATAATACGTTTTCTCCCTAAGTTTCTGACATTTGTCAAAACAAATTTAAAATAAGTCTAATGTTAGTAATAATGCCAGTTTTCCTGTTTTTATGCATGACTTTATTTCAAGTAATCTGTAATCTTCATAACTGTCTTAATGTGTAGAAGTCATTGTATAATGTCCCTGAGGGGTTTTCCTCTTTCTGAGAGCTGTACTGTGAATTATCACTATATAGATGACTATAACAGAACTAAATCACTAATACGATCAATTATACCTATAATTTCAAATTATTAAACCCTATAGGTGAGTTTCTATACGTGTCTTACTTGGCTCTGTCTGTCACAGGGGTGGTGCACGGGGTACGGATAGAGACACTCAAACTGGTCTGGAGGGAAGAGGATGCATCTCTTATGGCCTTTGATCTGTGCAAAGAAGTTTTGCTGCTCGTCGTAATGTGCTGGTGTCACATTGCCTGGGGTGAGAAAATATTAACAGAAAATGTGATGTGTGAAAACTGAGGACAACATTATACGGTAGGAACTGTGAAACTGCATTCCTTTCGCAGTGGATAACTACTGTAAGAGCCCTTACCCTCCATGCCAATGAGCAGAAGGTTGGATGTCAGCTGTCCCCAGTTCCTCTTGGCTTGCTGCTTGTTGATCCAGTTCCAGTTGAAACCAAGGAAGTCAACAACAATCTTCTTACCTACTGTGTCATTCAGGGTCTGCTGCAGATATATCCTTGAAATACATGAGAAAAGAGCCTATACTGAGTCCTGAAACAAGTCGCAATGCAGCTAATTTTCCGAAGCGCTTTAAATGTGTCTGCAGTATATAAGCTTGTTTAGAAGGCGCTTCTATTTAAACCATGACGAAACAATATGACATTGAAGGAAACGGGCCGTAAAAAATAAAGAGATAAGAGCCCCTGTAATCGGCAGCGAGTCAAAACAGCGATTTCACTCTAGTAAGTGATCCGTGTGTGTGCCGCTGGGCCAAGTCAGGTCAAAGTAATAGGCTTCCCCCCTGATTCTCCTGTGTAAATGCTTAGTCATTTGCTACAGTGCCCTGTGCTGAAATTGCATTTCATGAGAGGAGACACCCTTCACTGTCAAGCACACCTGCAGCACAGTCACATCTTGTTCCTGACACTTCAGAGGATTTTGTCTAGATTGAGAATCAGCCCGGGCAAGTTTAATACAAACATAGCATCATGTTCTTGTTCCAACTAAATCTACTTATAAATATATCTTACCTCTCCTCTCCTCCCATGTTCTCGGTTATATGCATTTTATCCACAAATTCAGAAAATTTCATTTCCATCCGTTGTGACTTGGGGACAAAGTTCTCAAAATTAGCCATTTTCTTCTCATCATAGTAGAGGAATTTGTGGTTTTCTGCGGTGTAAACAGAAAAGTCTCCATTTCCAATGTTCTCCTGTAGGTATGCAATGTCCCATTTGAGAGCAGGATACACAAGGTTTGTGTCTGTTAAAACCACTGGTTCCTAAAAAACAGATAAAGAACATTTAAATAATACAAATACAAAAACAAATGGTTGGCTTATTTCAGGAGAATTAGTCCATACATTTGGGGAAAACAAGGACATGTCTCTTTAGAATCACTGCAAGACTACTAGAGGGCTTTATTACTGGTGACTGCAATGGAGTAATCTGCTATCATAGTTATACTTTAGGGTTGAAGTGGTTTTTTTAATGTATAGTAGTTGTGTGAATCGGTTGTTTTTTGTCACATTTTCAAAATTCTTATTCTTATTTGTCTTTAAAAGCCCAACCTTTTATGTAATACATCCCCACACGCGCCCGCGCAGTACATTAATAGTGCCGTCTCTGTGGCATAGGACTCCCACAGCTCCGAGGGCTACGTGACTAACTGAACGTAGACTGGTGTGCGCGCTCCCGTTGTCGCGCTCTTTCTCTCTTTCTCTCTCTCTCGGTTTCACTTTCGCCTTAGAGCGAGGCATGACCGCGCTCCGAAAGAGTTGAATAAAGGTGTATTGGATGTCATTGGCTGCTTTGAGCGTATATTTAAATAATACAAGTGTATCTTAACATCGTGCGTCTTCCTGAATAGGACGTGCAGGCGCTCCACACTGTTTTAATATGGATTTTTATTTTTCTATTTCTATTAGAGCGACGAGCCATATTTGGACATATCAGTGTTGTGCTTATAACACTCTCGCACGCGCGCGTGTGCCATTGGCGGCTGTTCGCCAGGATACAGAACATTTCTTTACATGTGCTGCACTCGTGCATTTATCCCTGCATTTATGCATCAGAGTTTAGAAACTAAGAAATAGTCCTGTTGTAAGGTCCTCATACCAAACAAATGACAAGCCAATAACCTGCAATATATAGTTATATTATCGAGGAAGCATGTATGCATCATGTAGCCTGTTATTATCCACAGTGGACAATGTGTATGCAATAGTGCAAACCATGCCCACTGTAGTGAATAATATAATACATGATGCACAAATGCTTGGGTTTTTATCGTTCACATTTATGTTCTTCAATAACATTCCTATAAATTGCAAGAACAATAGCTTATCATTCTTATTATATTACCTCTGACTTTTGTTGCCCATCACAATCTATTTTGTCTGCATATTCCAGTCCACACACCTTTTTCCCACATAACTTATTGGAAGCAGACTTTAAGCACCTGTGATGACAGCTGTATATCTCACAGTGCACATGTTAGGGGAAAATATGAATCTCCGAAATGTTTTGAATGAACACTCAGTCATTCAGCACCAGTTTATGATATTACAACATAAAAACATAGAAATCACATGGAAGAAATATCACTTTCCCTGACATGTTAAACAAATAACTTGAAATGAAATGTTTTTCACTTCACTTGAGCCACTTTGAACACATGAACATAAATTCAAACATTGCGTGTAGTTTCGTTTGATGACAATGTTCCTATTCTTGTAAACCATTTCTCAAGAGCTGATACTTGTAGGTTAGAAATCACCGAAAGCTGAGTGGAAATAGTGAACCTGCTCGGGTCTGACAAGTACTGATGATGACACATTCCTGTGTACACCAAGAGTCACTATATAGAAGAGAAAGGTTCAGTACTGTTGATACAATAAAAATAAATGTTATTAATAATATTTGGGTATGTTAACACATCTTTTTGCATTGTACCACTAACATCAGTAAACACTACTAATCACAAAGAAGGTATGATTGTGGCAAACTAATGACAATAAGTATGTACGCACTTTTCTTAACAATGTTGTTCTTAAAAGAAAAGAAAACTGAACCAGACAAGGCAGAAAAATGAGAATAAGAACTCACAGATGAAATAAAACCAATATAGGAACAAATAAATGGGAATAAAAACCGTATAAATACGAACACATGAAACATTTCCAAATCAGTCACACAGCCCCATGAGGCTTCTTCCTTCCATTTTCCAGTTTCTTTCAGCCACCATCATGTTATACCTAAGCTAATTATCGCAAGACAACCAAATGTGTCGGTGCTCTCTCTCATGTCTTAAGCCCAGAGAGAAGTAAAAATAGCAAAAAGTGTAATCAGTAAATAGCTTTAGAGCTTTAGTTGATGAATCATTTCTATATCCCTTAGAACCTTTTAAGGTAGGGTGAATTGTCATTTCCTTTTCGATAGATATTATAACAACACGCAGCCATGCACTTCTATGTAAATTATGTGCAGATTACTCATTGCGCCATGAGGAAATGTGTCCATGTTGAACAGGTATGCAGCCCTCCTGGGAAATGCTCCAGCTGACATTGAAACTGAATAAAAATAATGAGAGATGGCATGAGGTTTGTCTCCACGAGTGACAAAAATAGGCCATGCATTTAAACCTGTTATCGTGTGCCTGCTCGTCAGCTTTAGGTTAAAGAAACTAATTTCACTGCTTTCAAAGACAAATACCTCTCAGAATATAATGAAAACTTATACACACAGACACAATGTCTCTATTTGAGTACCCGTCCAAATCGAGCATGAGAGAGAGCAAATGATGAGAGGGAAAGGGGAAATCTACGATAAATCCCATAAAGGAGGAACACTGCTTCTTTCTGTGGGTAATAATAAATCAGTAGGGTGTCCAGCAGTTGTTTGGGGGTTTTTTTTCAACCACATGTCCAAGGCAAACTACCTGATGTGACATTGCTGACTGGATTATACCCTTGAACTTGAATCCCAGTGGTCTTTGTAGTTTTATTGCGCTATCACAAATACAAATCATTTACCATTGGGCTGCTTGTTATAATGCTTATTATAATGTACTGATTATCAAATGTGGGGAAAAATGCAATCACCTTGGTTCTTTCTTTAGGATGTAGATTATTGTCACATAGTTTTCTTAACTGTAAATCATATTTCTGTCAATAATTCTACTTTCAGCTCTACAGATGTATCTTATAAGATACAGTGATCTCACCATTAAAAAACACATATTGAGCATGAAGGGATTTTAATAAAATTAGGTTATGAATGCGGGATAGATAGTGTATATTATTATTATTATATTGCCACTTGCTGCTGCTCATGGAGGGATTGTTGGGTCTCTGTAAATCATGAATAAGTCACAGAGTGAATAAGTAGTGTAGACCTACTCTATGTGTGAAGTGTCTTAAGTTGTCTTCTGTTGTGGTTTGGCACTATTAAAAAAATGTAATTGAACAGAAAAAAAACTCATCTCTCTCAACACCATGCATGCTGGGAAATAAAACCCAAACACAATTATGCAGCCTATGGGTTTACTTTCATTTTCATCAAGTCGCTGATGACTGTTTTTGCCCATTAAAGTGTTATAAACAGGGGTTTGTGGTGCCTTCAGGTTCTTGTTATGATATCTCTTAACTGGCAAGTGAGGTGTGTTTAAAGTTTCGGGCAGTTTTACCTCGTTGTTTATTAGTATCTCCGCTCTGGGGTCCGTATGAGACATTCTGGGAATGGGCTGGGTTGCGAAAGAGTATTTTCGGAGCTGAGACTCATCCCAGCCCCGGTTCTGGACGCCGGCGAAAGCGGCGTCGCCTTCGCTCGCCGCCGGATCAGCCTCCACAACGGTGGCCGCTGCCATGGTCAGCGCTGATAGCTGCCTCCGTCCTTTCTGAAGAAAAGAAACAACCAGGCACTTGCTTTTTGTTCCGGACTCTACTCTGCTAGGCTACAGAGACTTTCATACAAGCTTCCCCATTCACCGTTATTCAATTAATGAAGGAAATATCGCGCCTTCTCGGTGCAGCCGCTCTCCCCGTGCCTCTGTTCCGTGTAGGTGTTTACACACCGTGTTGACAGCAAGAAAACAAACGACTGGCCTACAAAGAAAAATACCGCGACCATTTTACACCCACCGTATCAGACAGCGACACCTACTGCACTGGGGAACTAAATGCTCATACTGTGATAAGTTGTCTTTACCACTAGAGGGAACTATTGTATTTTGTTTTTCATGCACTTGTTCAGAGAATAAATGGTGAATGAGATCATTTAGTTGACAGATTACATTTAAAGTCAGAATAATCCTGTGTACTTTACTTCAGTAGGCTATTTACTTTATTCACCACTGGTTCTCAAACTGTGGTGTATGCACCACTGGTGGCTCTCTCTGGAGGTGCCTCGAGGAATCTCCAAAATAAAAAAGGAAACATTAATTACTACATTGATATAATACTAAGAGACTACTTGAACTTTTAAGATGTGTGAAATGTAATTTAAAATTAGCTTAGCATTTCTTGTCATTGTTGTCATTATTGTTTCAATATCAGCCTGCTATGCAGTCACGTTCACGAGTTAGGAGCTAAACTTCAATGAAAGATAGTAAGCAGAGGTAAAATGATTGGTTTGAAAACACTGACATGTCAGTTCTTCTGATGCTACCCTTCCTACAGCGTGGCTGTGGCTGAAGACAGTCAACAATAAATAATCGTCTGATTAGGAATAAACCTCCATGTCCGTAGCTGAATAGTGTCGGTCTACGCTGCTGTACTTTAACATTGGTCTTAGTGGTGGGACTTGAGAGAGCCTGATATTTCCTGAGGTGGTACGTCATGAATTAAGTTCGAGAACCACTGATCTACACTTTGTCTCAGATGACAATATTGTACCTACTTTTTATCTCACTATATTTATCTGACAGAAATAGATTAACAGATAGGCTACATTTTATTTTTGTTTTACATACAAAACATATGATTACCTTATAAAATATGAGGCATTGTTATAGACTAAAATGCTGCAGTATATTATGTAACCTGCTCCAATTTCCCACATTATAACGCATCTCTCTGCATCAATAATAATAATAATATGAATCAAACAATATAATATATACAACACTCAAAAAGTGGCAATTTTATATTAGTACTTGATAGTACTTTTGTATTTTTACAAAGTAACATTTTGAATGCAAGACTTTACTTGAACCATAGTATTTTACATGGTGGTAGCCCGTTAACTGTTTTATTTAAGTAATGATTGAGGAATGAAGTACTCTCAGCTTCAGTAACACTTCCTCCACAATATGCCACAGGGGGCCCCGGTTGGACTCAAACCCACAGCACAGTTCACCATTCTGCTCTCGGATGACAAGACATCTCTAATGATATATTTAACCCCTTTGTTCCCGCTACATCTAGAATCCAAAGAAACTGGCATTGAAATACACGCAAAATACACAAGCATGTACAATTTCTTCACTTAAGTATTTCCATCTTATGCCACCTTTTATTTCTACTCTTTATTTTACAGCTATAGTGGTTTACTTGAGATGCATTATTATTGATTAAACTACCCAAAGGTATTTTTTTAAATCAGTTCCACTATGACCGACTACAACAATAAAGTACAACGATATACAAAACTGAGAGTAGGCTACTTTTACTTGGCCTACGTAAACTGAATCTGAATCTAAATACTTATTTTATCAGTGCTCCTCTGAACATTGTGCTGTACAGTAGGAGGTAATAATGCAGAGTAATGTCAATGATAAAGGATAATACAGGACATAGGACCAAATTTTTTTATCAGATAGGCTGTTAAGTTGTCCCAGCTCTGTTTGTCTCTGTCTCTCTCTATGAAAAGATCTGTTAATGAAAGACTGAGCACACACTTTTGAAATCCTGAGCCAATATTTAACTATGGTCATCATTGCCTCAGCATTGCTGTATTGATCACTGGGATGATCACTCTTCATGAGATAATAGTGCACACTGTACCTTGCTCACTGGACTGATCAGCTGATGGAGCCTCAGACTGTTTTGTCAATGGCGATTGCTATTGAACTCCATGGAGTACATCTTATGACTTTGATCATTGTCACTGTGGTTTTAACCTTCTTGTGACAGCTTTTTAAAGTCACAGAGGCAACATTTTAAAGCTCCCCCATTGTCTTTTTTATAAATTATAAAGCAGGTCGAGGTGCTATTTGGATGCTGTGAAATTATATGAGTTCTCAATCCGGAGAGAAATGCACAAAGTCTGTATTCAGAAACTGTGCCTTTAAATGAGCAATCAACACTTCAGTACAGTTGTGATGTCAGAACTTTACTTTATACAGTATAGGTCAAAAGTGCCAGTACAGTCATTCCCGGCTGTAATGACAATGCAGAGGCGCAGAGAGCACAGATGTTGAAGAAGGCTTAAAGAGACAGGCGCTAAAACAGTGTTTCAAAAAGAGGGTGAATACGTGCGTTCGGGGAGCTGGCCAGACTCCGGCAGAGGCAGCCCCGCAAGCGATGTATTGTAACTATGGTGCAGTGAAAACGTAAACGCCGAGTAACTTCCCATCAGACATGCCTTTAGATGTTACTGATCTGAGTTGAAATGGAGTCTTTTAAATCTCTATGAGTTTGTTAAAGTATGACACATGCAAATGTTGGGAAATGGCCATAAAATTCAAATTGGTTGACTTCCTGTTGAGTTTGGAATATCACTCCAAGAGGCTTTTTTGTGCATCTGGAAGAGTTATATATGCCCATGTACTGTTTTTTATAAATCTCCGTCAATCTTGAAATAGGGGCTGTTCTTGGGGACGCTAGCGAGCCAATTTGCAACGCCCAATTTTGAAACCAATGAAATACGTAAATGCACTCCTAGTGAAGTTTGGTGAGTTTTTGAATATGATAAAGCCTCAAAAAAGGGCAATTCATTAGGAGGAAAGGAAGAAGAAGAAGAGGGAACTGAACAAATCCAAAAGGGCCTTCACCTCAGTGGTGCTCGTGGCCCTAAATATGAAACTGAAAATGACGATTATATGGCCCCTTTAAAAGCCTTTCCTGCAATATTTGAAAAAACCTGATACATCTTGTATGTTTTCTTTTGGTTCAGGCCTTATCAGCAGATTCCCACTGCAGGGAGTAGTTTGGGGCTCCCTGGTGGGTTCCCATGCTCTGTGTTTCCTGTGCAGATCAGTGAGCTGAGCTGAGCTGAGCTGATCCCCCTGATGCTCCCCTCTCCCCATTCTTTGCAGATAGAGCCAGGAGATTGACCACCCTGGTGAGCCCCGAGAAGCTTCTGTCTCAATCCTGCTGATAGCAACAAACATACACCACTGCTGCCTTCTCCCCAGCAGATGGACCGTTGTCAAAACAAAGACCCTCTTGAGGAGATACTGTTACAATGAAACCGTTCCCTGATGAGTGAAAGCATCAGATGTTTCTTGAGCTTATGTCTAACAAACCGACACAAACATACAACACAAGTAACGACAGATTTCATTGAGTTTTGTTTTTAAGAGCGCATGGTGGACGTCCCACCCAATCTGTACTCATTTGTGTTGGCTTTCTCTCACATTCATACTGACCCTCGCCCCTCTAGGTGTTGTAGGACCAGAACCCCTAAGCCATAAATCCTATTAGTCAAGGATTCTCTGAAGCATTATAAGTCGTTTTTCCCATCTTCATTGATTGCATTATCACTTGCTACCTGAGATAAATCTACCCCTATTATTTATATGTCACAGTGGTATGTTGCAGGGTCACTAATGTACTACCGGTAATTTAAACAAACCAAAACAAAAAATCTGATCATTTAAATTGTAATGCTTAGTAAAAAAAACATGTACACATTTCTATCAATAAACTTCTGTGTTCCTACAGAAGTTTAAGTCAATCATTCAAGTACTGTGAGAAAGCATTTGTTTAAAGCCACTCTTCCCTTCCTCTGCAGTGTCTCATCTCCCTGCGCCACCTCAGACTCATGCGCTCTGGCAAATTGGACATGGCAGGGCCGGCCTGAGAGACGGAAGTTCAGACCTTTCGGTCGGAGGTCGTGTCACTCTCTGGGTCATGATTGACATTATGTGCAGTTTCACACGCCGTTGTTAATGTGCGTTTCATTCTGTCCACCTCCCCATTTGTGTGGTTGTTCATTTAAGGGAATACAACTGACAAAAAAAGACCTGTTGCATGGTTTTGTATATTTTAATTCAGGTTTCTGCCTCAAACTGTGCCCTCTGGATGTTCATAGACTGCTAATAGTAATCCATCATCAACGAGCCCATGATTAAAAGCAAATAGAAAAGTACTGAGATCTTTTGCTTCCCTCAGCTGAGTCCATCACCTGATATTATATCTCCAGGCACAGTAGTATCTTCATATACTGCAAACTAGAGCATTGTCCTCTCTTTCATCTCTGCTGCTGATGCACAACTGATCCTGACTTTAAACAGCCAAACATGTTTGTCTGGCGTTCACCCACATTAACTTGACTGCTGTGTCAGCAGGCTTTCCTTTGTGTGATCAAATTTTTACATGTGGGTATTCGCCTGCAATTTTCTGCTGATGGTGAGCCAATTCATAGCAGCATGACTCACATACCTAACCAAATAAAAAGGCTGAATAAGAATCAATGCAGTCTGCACGGCAGGCTTAAAGTGGCTTTTTCAAATTTTATCCAGAATGCACCTCCTAATTATAATTTTGCATTACCTTTAAAATCCTGTGAATGAACATTTTGATGTGCCCCTGTCGTACTCCCTATCACAGTAAATAGCAAAACTTCCGTAGAGCCGTAGGGCAAAAGCTTGGTATGCTGGTTCTTTTGTTGCTGAGAGGGTTTTGCTGCATGCCAGTCAGAGCAATCCAGCCGACCCACAGGGGTCATCAGAGGAGGGGGGAGTTTTGATTATGATCATTATTTGGTAAATAAGATGTCAACAAGGTGTTTCCTTGACACTTTGTCCAGTAAAAGGAGGAAGGTGCAGAAATGAACGCCCTCTTCTCAATGGGACCTCTAATCTCCTCTTTCATGTCCCATCTCGTCTGAAGGGTTTCGGCTTCGGCTGCCATGTGCTAGTCTGCCTGGCCCTGGCACTTCTTACTTGCAGGTGGGGTGAGTATCCTGGCAAGCATGTGTTTATAAAACCCACTTGTTTGGGCACAATACTTGAACTAACTTCTTTTGAGAGAACAGTGTGAATCTGTGCAAAGCCTTTTCCCAAAGTCCTTTAGAAGGCGACAGCCCATTGAGAGTAGAGAAGAAGGGATTACCTTCCTCGACAGTGGTGCATTTCCGAGAGAGCTGATTAGCTCTGCATTCATTGTTAAATCGAGCAAAGGAAGGCCCTAGAGGAGTGAAAGGATCCAAATAGGTGGGCCCAGAAATAAAACAGCCGCAGGAAGCCCTGCACAGGCAACCCAAACTTTTCCCAACATTTCTTTCCCCCACTCCTAAGGAGGTGCGGCGTGAAAAAGAAGATTAGCATACAAAATTAGAGGCGGGATGATTTTTAAGGGCAACTTGCCTCATGCCCTCCACCCCCAAGGCCCTACTCTGTCTGGACAAAGTTAATTAAACTAGTATTAAACAGTAAAGAAACTTCCAAGCGCTTGGGAGTTAGGGGGCTCTTTGAGGATTACCATGATGAGGGAGAGAATGGGGAGGTATTTGTTGAGGCGAAATTGAGAAAGGCGTGATGGAACGAAGAGTACGCTGGAGGGTTTTGTATTCTTGTTGGTTTGCCCCACAGTATCCTAACCTCAATGTGAACAATGTGAAGAGGAAGGTTGTGTTTACTGCAAACCATCAGGTATCACTGCCCCAAAGAGTAAAGAAGGATGAACACTTTCTTGAGACTGAATGATATATAAGATTGAAGAATTTATTATTCGTTCATGACATTTTGATAGAAAACAAACCACAAAGGCAACTAACAATAAAGAAGAACTAGGAAATGCTGTGCAATAAATTAACAATGTACAGTACAAAGTGCTTCATTTTATATACAATTAAATATATCAAGAGGGCAACAAAAGTTAGGGCAAGCCAGATGATGGGTGAGACCGTCCCCAAAAATGTAAAAGTTTTTTAAACAAATTCAAAGCTTGGCAGTGACAGTTGAATTATACAAAGATTACTTCTTGGCTGACAGTCTTACGGTGTGCTCACAACAGACACGAAGCGAATTCTTCAAGTGGTGCGATTACATACAAAGTCAATGCAAAGACAAAATGCACATTTTTTTTTTCTTGCCCAGCGACACAAGTGATGCAAAGTTCGCAACATGAAATCCGTAAGTACGTGAAATCTGCTTAATTCATGTCATTTTTGTGAAGCTGTGTCACGAATCGGTGTTGAGATAGCGTGTAACATACGGTTACATACAATACAGCATTAGACATTCATAGGAATAGAAGCTGATAGGTTCTTGTGAATTGTGAGTTTTAAAAGCTAATTGTGCCCTTGCTTAACACTGAGATCATCCATCACTCAAATACTTTTTCCCCAAAGTTAATGTGAATATATGGAAATAAATAAATCATGTTGTGGAGAATTTTGAAGTCAGAGAAATACTGCTCAAATGCCCAGTGACTTTTCAAAACGTTATGTATGTAAAAGTATAAAAATATATCTTAAATACATTTATACCAAAAATTCTACAAAATTGTAAACGTTTCTATCACGTGGCTTTGTGCACATCCCACTGTCTTTAACTTTTAATACAAAAAAGACAATGAAGATGCTCTGAAATTGTATTTTCGCTAAGCTTTTGTCCAAAACACACATTATCTGAACATGCACAGAGAGTTTGGGTGTTGACAGGAGCTGCAGTTGTACAAACATGATGACAGAAGTGATGAAGATGCTCAGTGCTTCTTCCTCAGTCTGAGGTTCTTCCGGCGGGTATTGGCACTCTCATTCCTTCCCCTCTGACCTCCTTTCTTTACACAAAAGTACTTGGTCACTGTCTTCCTGCACTGCTCGCACTTCACCGCGCAGCACCAGTGGAATTTACAATTACAACTCGACACCATCTCTGCTTTGCGCTCCTCCACAGCCAGCCCGCACTCGCCGCACAGCCTCTTGCAGCTCCGTTTCTCCCATTTATTCAAGTTCTTGCCTTTCTTTAAGCACTCTCGGCCCTCTGTGCCCGGCAAGCCGAGAGTGTGGTTTTCCAGACAGTAATCGGGGGAGTCTTCGAGGTGGACCAGTTCCTTACGAGAGATGGAGTTAAAGGTCTCGGCGATGGCCCCCCGGCTGGCCGCACTGTTCCCTGCTCCTCGGAGGAGATCCACCTTCAGAGCCCTGTGGTACTTCTCCTTCAAGTAGTTCCCCACCTCCCTGAACTCTGGCAGCTGCAGCCAGCAGGTCTGAGTGGTGCAGCTACCGGACACACCATGGCACTTACATGTCCTCTGCATGGTCCCTTTCACTGCCTGGAGACACAGAAAGAAACTTTATCAAAAATGTATTTATAGTTTACTGTGTTAAATTTCATTCACTTCATTTCTGGCTGCCTGGTACAATGTCTGCATAATCTTTGATTGAGCCCATGTGTGAATAGAGCAGCTCATTGTGCAGAGAATTCACAGTGAGCGAGTGAGCGTGTTGATGAAGTTTCTATCTTCTTGACATCCTAGGTTCAAGAAGAAGGGTGGTGTACACAAAGACGCCAACGAAATTGTCTAACTGAAGACACAACTAGATTTGGGGACAAACGTCAGACAAATTCAAGGAACCGAAAAAGATTGACCAAATTATGAACCGGCTACGTGACTGCGGTGCAATTGCTATCATGTCCTGCCTCGTGCATGCTCTAACCCTTGTCTAAACCAAAAGGTGTATTTTCATTATGAGGGAACGCATCTCACATGAAACATCTCTTCTTTTGTGCTGCTGTATGTGTTTAAGGAAAACTACAGACTTACACTTAAATCATTGAAAAAGCTCATATGAGAAAACGGCTATATATAGGCTATATATAAATGTGTGTCTGTATACATATATATATATATGTATGTGTGTGTGTGTAAAAGAAAGGATGTCCATTGTCCTTTGATTGACGTGTTGTCAAATTAACTGATTGTATTCTCAAAGTTTTCCAGTTAGATAAACAAAAAAGGGATGAATACACTGAAAGGAAGAAATTATAGCATCAAGGTCCGTCGCTGAGTTTCTTTATCGCCCTCTGTGTTTCCTGACTTTACCCGACACAAAACAGCTGTCGGTTGAAAGGGGACGTTTTTTTTTCGCGAGGAGGGGATGAACTTTCTGTTGAGGTGAGGCTGAATCAAAGTTTCACATTGAGTCCTATTGTCCCCCCAGAAGAAATAGGAGTATTTATTTAGCATGTTCATTATCAATATGTTTTCTAGTGTGAGAAGACCCAATGGTGAGTCCCATTGAGTGGAGAAATGAAAAAAGGAGTTTTTCTCTCTTTCTATTCCCATTTTTTTCTGTTACAATGATGCTCCAGGTGCCATGGGGATCCTAGGGCCCGACAGGGGGGAGCAAAGGCACCGTAAACAAAGAGCACTTCAGCTGCACGCCTGTGGTCCCCTCAGACTCCCTTGAGGCCAAACAAAGACCAACATAAATGTGGGATCCTTATTGCAAGAATAAAACTAAACACTTATTTTAAAAAAGCAGTATAATACAGAATGCTGTGCTATGTCTGGCTCCCCGGGATCTCTAATTAAGCTTGCACCAGTGATCCTGAGATTCTCGAGTTGAGGTATTGTCATAAGGGGCATTCAGCACTGGTAAATAGGCCCTTCTGGTACACCGAACACACTGTTATTATTGGGGACGAGTGGCACCTCACTTATAGCGACGTGAAAGGGATGCTTGGGTGGCACACTCAGTGTAATTCTGAGCAGGGAAAAATGATTCAAAAGGTGCTTTACACTGTGCAATCAGTTGGAGGGCCAGGAGAAAATCCCAAAATGTCCAGCAAGCCGCCACCCAGTTTAAATACTGTATGGTTAAAATCAAGGCAATAGTATCACATACTTGTGCTATCTGTTATACCAAGAGCTCATTTGGAGTGAATTAGGAGCAACTACTGTACCTTGCGCCCAGCCTCGTTATTGTGGAGATTCATGGCCGCCCGTGCATCTTGCCCAGTCTCCAACGCATCAACAAACTGTTTGGAGATGGCCTCGCCAAAGCCAACATTGTCACTGCAGCCGCCCCAGAGCCAACCATGACCACCTAGGAAATGAAAAAGAATCAAGTTAAAGAGACCTGTGCTATTTATTTATTTATTTTTATGTACATATTTGTGTATTTAGCTGACCTCTTTGTCCATTCCTGCTGTCATCACAGCCACAGTTATCAAAGTCTCCAAGACTGCAGTTCCTGGTTAAAGTGTACATGACTCCAGCAGAGCTGATGGCATGAACAAATGCTGTCTCCCGATTTGCTGTCAGCAGAGAGACTCATTAACTAGGCTGTTTCATCACAAATAATGTTATACATAAACAATACATATTACAATCTCCTATCTCTCAGTAAGTTCAATTACCTGCATCCTACATATCAGATCAGTCCTGTTTTTAATTTATAAAGCGGCTTTGGAAAGTTAATTAGTCAGTTTCCTATATAAATATTCTGTTCAGGGCCATAAAACCAGTCTTAATGGGGGATCAGCTCAGTATATTACTTTCATAAGCTGCAGATAGAGGCAGTGATTCTGGGGGATGTTAGGAAATGGATTAGTGTGTTTGTTTTACCTCTATGCGACCGTGCCCACTGTAACTATCCCAAAGGGTGATGAATGTTTCGACTAAGCAAACATCTCTATTTCACAAAGGGGGTGGGGTCGGGGGGGGGGGGTTCCCTCTAACACAGAAACTTGAAACAGAAGCAGGAAGTTACAGTACACTTTTGAAACATGTTCTGCTATTTATTTAGCCACATTTAGAAGTTGACTCTCTTTCTCTTTCTCTCCCTATCTCTGAGCCTATAGCTGCAGTGTAGAGATGTTTGAGCTGGTGTCTGGGGACTCCGGACTTACCGCTGCGCAGGCTGCTGTGTGTGGACAGCTGCAGAGCTCTCTCAGGGCAGTTCCAGCGGTCCCATGCAAACTGGTATTTGCACTCCTCTATGCCACTCTGAGCTCCTGCTGCCACACTGCTGGAGTAGATCAGGTATGCCTGCAGCGGCAGAGACAGAGGAAATATTAAACCTCTTTAAATAAGGCACAGGCACCACACATCATGCAACCATAACAACATGATGTAATTTGATACCTAGATTTAGCCACTTTATGAAAATTAGTGTTGTCTTCAGATTTACCTCATGCAAAAAATATGTGAATGGTTGCTAATAATAATAGCAACCCAATTAGTAGTAAAATATCGTTTTTTAGGAGGCAGAGTCGAATACATTATAAAAGCCTGAGCATAGAACATAAGGTTCAGACATATTCCACCTAAAGACAATCAATGGTCACAGATCCAACCAATCATGAGAGCAGTTTTGATACTTGGAAAGGACTCAGTGTTCACAAAATGAAATGTTTCATGTGAAAGAAAGCAAGGAATGTTGATGTGAACCAGTCTGTCACTCTCTTACATTTCAGTCTTCCTAACTGGGGTCAGATGTTTTTCTTCTCTTTTCTTCTTCTAATGTCTTCAAAATGGAGAACACATATCAACAAGTCCTTAATGTTTTTGAGGTTGAGCTTACGCTCATTGTTTCATGCCAAAAACAATGTTAACTGATTCTGACCTTGTTTTACTTTCAGACGCAGTGAATACGCTGGATTATTGAGCTCTCTTTAAACCAGTGCGCTCTGTCCTTGCCTTTCGCTCGCCTCTCTGAGGCTTGTTCACACTGTGTGAACGATAATATAACTAATATGTCTCAAGTGGCCTTTGGGGAGATGGAGTGCCACCTCTTTCACAGGGGTCTGGCTCACTAATGATGACCACCCACTACAGCAATGCCTGCCCTCGATCCTTAAAACATTCAGCACCGCAGATACGCAAAGCCTCTGAATAAGGTCAAGTGTACGGAGGGGGGAAAAAACACAAAGGGCCAAGAATATCACTGATATATCATTAGTCCCACTGGGGCATACGTACAGGTAGAGGCGCTTGTCCATACACTTGAGTTCAGATATCACAAGGACAACACAGAAACCATGTTTTCTCTCCCTCTCTTTTGAGAAAAAGATCAAAGAAAGTTGGCTTACCTTGGGTCCAGTCATCAAGAAATTATTCACTGACCTGGAAAAGGAGACAGCTTATTCACTCAAGGAAGCTCAGTGTCCTCCACAAATTCCTCTGCTAACATCTCTCATTAGTGCACTTTGTAACATGTTAAACTGTGACACCAGTATAGGCATCCAAAACCTCAGCACACAAGTTTCTAGAAATGTAAGAACTGAGGGCAATGACTTGAAATGCGGGTCCCAAATCCATTTATAAATGCTTGTGTGTTTCTCATTTTCTAATAAGCCATCAAGTATGTCACTCTTAATGTTAATAAGTCATCCATAAAGGTTTTTAACTCATCAAGTCTGTCGTTTGAAGTGTTGATAAGTTAATAAATGAATTTGGGTCTGCAGCTCTTTTCTAGAAATAAGCACACAGATGGTAGAAGGGAGCTTTCATATACTTGCAACGCAAAGGTTTTTCTTACTAATAGCTTACAATAAAGCATTAGTAGATTAATTATTATCTATTAATAAAGCCATTAGTTACAACGTGTACACTTTATATAAGGTGCCTTGTTAAAAAGTGGTACTACATTTTTTTTTAAATCCAGCAAGTCTAATTTAAGTTCCCCTATTTCCAATTATCAAATTGTTTAATTAAGTTATTTTAGCGGTCATCTCATGTGATTTGGATAACACTATAAGAGAGAGAAATATATATTAAATAGGGATTTCTAACAATTTTATACTGACAAAGATAGTATGTATCTATCGTTCCTTATTTGTTTCTGACATGCTCTATTTTAGAATGGTGTAACCTTGTAATGATCAGGTCTCCCACTAAAAAGATATATTTATTTATCTTAAAGGACTTCCTGTTTAAATCAAATAAATAAATAGGCTAAATGCTTGTGTTGCATGTCTGGTAACACTTGCCACTGCCATGAAATGAACTGTTTGGAGATTTTCACCACAAAATGAATCTTGAAAAAAAATTAAAAAAGGTAATATCCCATAATAATTGAAACTCACCAGCAGCTGTACGACCTCATGTGAGCCAGGAGAATGAAAATGTAATAGAAAACCTCCAAATGCATGAACATCCTGACAGGTGAGGGGGGTGACGGTGACTCTGAGCCCGTCCAAAGCCTACAGACAGTCTAACGATGGAGAGGAAACTGAGCTACCAGCACATGCAACTTCACCAGGGCTTCCTAGATTCAAGGAGGGGGCTCTGAAATGGAGCTGCTCTCGACCCAACAAGAGATTATCTGCTTAATTAAAGATTTTCCCCCTTCTTACTCTCTTGGCCAATCAGAAGTATTGCTCCAAGGAGAGACTGAAATGATCAAAAGGGCACCCTGGGCCTTCAGGGCTGGGCAACGGTAGGTTCCCTACCTCCATTCAGGAGTGAAGGAAGATCTGTTTAATCCCATAGGAAAAGTGTAACACTGATCCCTTGAATTTCTGGTCCGAGAGAAGAAAAAAAAAGTTTATTTAAGATATAACGCGCAGCTGATTGTCGGGGATTAGTGGAAGATAGTCCTCTGGATGACGACTTGTTAGTTTGATAGCTCTACAAATATTGTTTGTTCATGAGGAAGTAATTCGTGGTTTAACAAAAGGTGTGATTGAATCAATGTTTATCATCCCGAAACACAGGGACTAGGACTATTACTCACGCGGAAGACGACGGAGCCTCAAAGGTGTCACCTGACCATTTCATTTCAGATGGGGGTCAAAGTGTGTCAGAATCGGAGAAGTATAGCCGAATAAGTTATTTCCACACGGGGATCAACTGCAGGTGGCTGCGTAACTGAGTCTTGGAGTAATACTCAGCAGCAGCACTATACTCCTAGAACATGCATTTACAAATGTTTGCTGCTTATTTTTTGTTTTCCATTATTTTTTACTATCTAGTTTTTGATGTTCGTTAAAACAAGTTTATTCTATTCTATGAGGGATACCATTTCTATGTGTTCCAGATCTGCGCAGTTACAGTCGCAGAATTGGATGTGATGGGGTTTTTTTTATTATCATATCGGACACCTGCAGATAAGAAAATGATGGGTCTACACCTTTAGTTTTGATTTTGTATTTCATACGTTGTGTGATTTATGTAAAACAGAGTCAATAATAAAGTTTTGTAGTGAGGCAAAGTTTATATGAGAGTATTCTGTGAAAGAGAGGGAGGTTTTCATCTATATACGAGTGTCATTTGTATAACTCAAGATCATGACTTTCATTTATTTAGGCGCCCGGAGGATTTGAAAGAGAGAATTTCCCCGACTGATGATAAGAGGTGGATTGGCACAGAGTGAAGGCATTGATCAGATATGAGACATTTGCATCCCTAATCCAGACGGTCCCTACCTAACACTGTGTGGAGGGTTATTCCCCAATAACCCCGTGTCTGACCCTTAGGACCCTTTCCTTTGGGACAGGCAGCCCTTTAGCAATCTTCTTGAGTGCAAATTAGGATTAGAGAAAAAGTGATTCGGATTGGGGGGGGACTTCTGAGGGATGTTTTTTGGATTAAGATTTAAAAAGGAATGACAAGTAAAACGACACAGCAGCAGGATCCATCCTGTTGTTTCAGCAATACACATTTACATAATAAAAGCGCGCATTTAAGGCCTGTATCTTATCGCAATAAGGCATTTCCCGAGAGCGATCTGTCAGCAGTGGTGACATCGGATGCCCTGAAAAGCGGGTGCAACATACATCATCATCTGCAATAACTGAAGTGAAACTGTTTGAACTGTCCACATTGGGCTGTGTGTGTGTGTGTGTTTGTTTGTGTGCGTGAGCTCTGACTGGCAGTGTGACTGAACACCAAAGTGTTACATGCCATCAAGAGGATGGCCTGACAGTCAACAGCCAATGGACAGAGGGCTGATGTCACTGTTTGGGGAAACAGAGATCAGCAGTGGTGGGACCACTTACAGGACATTTGGACGGGACACTGACGGGGGTGGATGCACTCTGTATCAGACTGCAGCCTTTTCTGTTGGCCAACCCCACTAATTGCAACAAGTAAGCTCACATGTGTGGGTTTTACACAGAGGCAGAGCAGATGGGGGTCTTTAAAGTCATTCACCAGCAGAGGGAGCAACTTCACAGATCCTTTAAATGGTTGAAAGATGTGTTGATAGGAAATTGTCTTTTGTTTCTCATCTATCTTTAAGCAAATCAGGCTGTTGCGGTCTACACCAAGTCCGTCCTCCAGGAATGTTCAAACAATATCTGCAGCCGTTTTAAATATGTACGGTGATGTCACAAGTGCAGTGATCTCACCAGTGTCACACGTGGGTGAGGCAAGAGTCATGCATGAACAGCAGAGGACGATCCCCATCAGTACAGGCATGTCGACAGGACACAAAGTAGCACAACATGTCCAACAACAGGAGCAGCAAGATGAAGATAAAAAGAACATTCTGAGATTATTAACCCTTGTTGGACCAACGCATGGGATCAGTAAAAGCATGTTGTGTCAGACACAACTGTAAGTAAAGATCATGAAGTTTCCAAAAATGTCAAATACCATATGTCACTATACACTTTGGGATACAATGTGTATTAAATAATACCCAATGAGAAAGCATTCACATGATGAATTTATTTACAGCTATCCAAGAGCGTATTATGAGACAGTAGGCACAGCTTGCAAAAGGCTCCACCACTTAGGAGCAACACGCAGACTTAATAGTTGTTAGGCTCTGTGGTCATTATGCATATTTTTGTAGTTGTTTTTTTAACTGTGGTTGTCCCCCCCTCTTTGGGGTCATTGTGTGTCTTTATGGTTGTTTTGCCTCTTTTCATATTCCTTGTAAGTATCTTTATGTCTCTTTGTTGTCGCTTCATTTCCCATCTCTTTTGTAGTTGATATTGTATCTTTGAGTGACATTTTGCAGGTGTACGCCTGACAAGTGTAGGCCTGTGCCCGGTATGCCCATTCAATAATCCATCCGTGTACTGCTTTTGGGACATTTCACATATGAAATATATTTTCCATGGGACCAAATTGTAGGTCACAGTGCATAGTTTGTCAGCATATGATTCAGTTATGATACATTTTTCAATCTAATACCCAAGCCCCACATTTGTGTAATTTTGACAGGGACTTCTGTTTGATTCTTTACTGCAAACATCGCATAGCACTTTGTTGCTTTTAAATAGCTATTTTAAGTGAAGTTCACATACCAACTTTAATGATAGTTCATTATCAGCAGTGGTTGTTATTGTAATATCCATTAGCCACTGATAGAGAGTAACAAAAATACGATCATATTTGTTTTATTCAGTATACAAATAAGGAGTATTACAGAATTCAAACAAAAACATCAAAACATATTTTGTAACAAGTAGAAAATCTGGTTTATTTACGGTACATACAGGGGGCAAAAACGTTCTTTGAAAAAAATGTGCCGTTTTTTAAGGCATTTCAAACTTTGAGAAGTTAACACTGTAAAAAAAGTGTTGATCTGAGAGTGTGACAAATATTACAACAGTATCGTGAATGATATAAGTTTGGATCTTGTTTCAGAGCAATGTATTTGTTTGGTTACACAAAAGTTAAATCAAAGTAAGCCTCTTTTAGGATTTGTTGAAATGGTCCCACTTTTTCACTATAACATTTTTTTTTTTTGGAACAGAATAGACACCAAACAACTGTGATTGGACAGAAATTTAAGCCCCAATTTATCTCCATAACTTGCACTTTTTTTTTTTTTTTTTTAAATCAGGTGTGCAACCCTCATAAGGCATTTTGGCAAAAGTCCTGACACTTTTTAATATCGCACAGCACAAAAGGTAAATGCACCTCCTACTCATGCCTCATTGGCCTTATCTGAGGGACAGAAAGACCCTATCTGAGTATATTTCAAATGGATACAAAATAAATGCAAATAATTATCTCTTTTCAGATTAAGAGAAGTCTGGTTGTATGTTTCAGTCTGTCACTGCTCAACCAGAGGTGTACACTGCTTTACACCAGGGAGCTTGATCCTCATTAAGAATTCCTGTTGTACAGTTGGGAGACAGTTGTGAAAGTATCCCAAAGTATAACACAAACTGTATTTACCCAGGGTTAGTCCTGTATGATAAATGGGCACAGTTCAGCGTTCACTGTCTCGGTGTTGGCCGTTAACACAGCAGCTTATGGTATAGTAAGACGAGCTTACCGGGAAAAAAACAAAAACAAAAACCTTAGCTTAAAACAGACAATAATCCAGATGAAACGCCACTACCTGTGAAATGAGACTAAGTAGTACTGACAGAAGTTAGAGCGGGAGGCCCTCAATATTGCCTGGAGAGAAACTCCCTGTTAAGAGTTTCAATAAAGCTTTCAAAGTGCCAAAGACTATTAATAAATAGCTCATTAACAAATAAGATATACAGTAAATTATTCAGTAATAACTGCTATAACGCACTGCTCACACAGACTTGTTTGGTTGTCCTACTGCTGCCAAAAGCGACTTTAATCCCATTCAGCCTTTTTCATTCTCTTTGTGCACGTTTCATAAATTAAGGTGAAAAAGCTGTGCTTACACATGTGGAGGTTTAACTTATAATAAGAAGAATGGTAATCACCGTCCTCCCCCCACCACTGAAATGCTGCAATACCTGTTGCTACGTTATGTCTTGGTTCGACACATCGGTATCAGTCGCAGAGTTTGTAGCTACGTGGTGTGACTCAGCCACTTTTGTTGCTGCCATCACCCGTTCGCTGGATGCGAGCGAGGATAGCTTCCTTCGATACACTCTTGAGGTCCTTGGCCAAACCCAGGAAGCACATGGAGTCTATAAAGGCAGTGGTGATATTGAGCTTGCAGCCAAACTCACTGGTTGCGTAGTCGAAGGGGAACGTGTGATGGTAGTTATGGAAGCCTTCGCCTGCAAACCCAAAAGAATGAGTGTTAGGCTGAATTTCAACAAAGTATTTACTTGTATGAAGATATGAATGCAACAATTATTAAACAACTTTATTTATATAGAACTTATCAAAAAACGTAGCAAGTGCTTTACAAAGACATAAAAACAGGAGAAAATTGCCAGATACATAACAAATAAAAGTATAGCTGATACAGTAATAATGACAAGCAAGGTATGAACTACTGAAACAACACAAAACTAGTAAAGTAAAACTGAAGAAAGGAATTGAAAAAGTTGATTTTTAAGAGAGATTTGAAGGAAGAAACAGAGCTAGCGTGCCTGATCTCCTCTATGGGCTGTGGCTGTGGGCAGCATGTGACTGATAATGTGATTTGTGGAGAGAGTGAACTAGGGACTCTTTATAAGGCTGACTGTCATGTAGCTACCAAATACCAAGCCATCAGATTTGCTAAAGTAGTCTTTGTAAATCATTAGGAAACCGTTTGGTCGTCACGGGTGTGCCCGCAGCCTTAGGAGATGCGACACCTACGAATCCCGTGGGGCAGTTGAAATGAAGACATAAACAAAGGTCTGCACACTGAAGCTTCTTTAAGTTCAGACTCCAGAAGTCTGAAGATCACTGGCTCCAAATGTCACTTGTGGAGGTGCCATTAAATTGCACTTAAGGGAGCTAGAGCCACAGGGAGCTTTATTTATGTTTTCAATGCTGTCTTCCATTGGTCCAGCACCTACTTTATACACTATTAGGATGTGTGTGCTCAACTATGCATTTCAGTAGAACAACAGTCAACAGGCTTAAAATGATGTAGCTCACACAGGTACATATGGATATTACTTCATTTACTTACAATATGTTTACTACAGCTGCTCTTGATTCTAATCTTAACATCTAATATGTTCCTAAGAACATATTAGATGTTCAGAACAAGTGAGTAACATGGAAAAACTAATCAAAAGGTGTGACTTTTTTTTTTAAAGAGGAAGGTGAAAATTGACTTTGGAACTTAATTGTTTCCAATGCATTTTCCCATTTGCTAGAAAGCATTGAGTTAGGTGTGGTTCAACAAAAAGCACTCTTGCTTTAAATTTGGTAGATAATTGGGGAAAGGAATGCATGGAAATACAGCTGAAAGAAGAAAAGTCTGCCAGAATTGTACATTCTTGTGCAATCACTAATTAGCTTGTGAATTGAATGCTGTTTCGCAGCTAACAATACTCGTGTTGTTCGCGTGGTTGCAGCCACCACAAATAAAGTCTTGACTTGTGGGAAACAATGACACTGAAAATAACCTCAGTGACTCTAAAAGGAATGACTCAATATACAGCACAAAATCTCATCCACCACCTCTTAAGTTCAAAGCAGGGGTGTACGATATTGACAAAATAAATATCCCAATATTTTGGGGGGATTTTGCCGCTAACGATAATTGCCAATAATTTGCATCCCTCAGAAATGTGTTTGTAAAAGCATCAAGGGCTCATTGTACTGGCTTGTACTAGTTAAAGATAATATTGACAAAATCAACTTGTTCAAGAAAAACAGGTCTTATTAACGTAAAACAGAGTCACACAGACAAAACCCTGACAAAACCACCCAAATATTTTGGCTGAAAACAGTCTAATCTTGAAACACCAGCAGCAGTCTGTCCTTGATCATGCGATGAATGTGTGGCCTCTCAAAAAGGCGTATTTTGATTGTTTTTTGCAAAACGAGGGACATACTCGATATTGGGATTTCCCAAGTCGTTAAAACAACAATTTCAATACTATCGTAGACAATATATATTGCACACACCTAGTTCAAAGCTATAACTGGTACAGAACAAAATACACATCATCCAGTGAATTAACACACTGTTCCACAACAGATGTCAGACTGAACCAGCTTTGAGACAATCGCACTGTGGACGACTTGACAAGACAAGCTTTCAAGTGATGAAAAGGTATTTGAAATATCCCTCAGGCGCATATAGACAATAAATTGCTCAAAAAAATGATGATGTAGTCACAAAACAGTGTAAGCACACTACTGCAGGACAAATAGTGAATGATGCACATGCCGTTTCCTTACCTATGGCACTGAAAGCAACCAGGGGGTTTTCCCTCGGGTTGATGGTCTTGTCATAAGGCCTGTTGCCCCATATGTGAGCAGCGCTGTTGACCAGCCAGGTGGCATTGAGCACCACGGCGTACCTCAGGAGTCCAGGGACGAAGTACGCCACGGACAAGGATTCACCCCAGAAGTACCATGGCACCAACATGGGCATCAAGAAGCAAAGGAGCAACACAGAGAGCTTGTAGTGCCTGAAATAAAAGAACAAACTGTATCTCACACAGGTCCGTTTTTAATTGAATTAATCTAATCTAAGGCTACATGAAATAAAACCAATTTCGAAATAGTCTTTTAGATAAAACTGACACTGAACAATTTTTTGTCTAATCGCACAATTCATATAATGCATTATCTGATCCCACAGTACACTCTACATGAAAGACATGAGATTGCTTGGCACTCCCATTTAAACAATTTGATTGCTAAGGATAAAGGGTCCCATAAAAGGTCACATGTAATCCTATGAGAGCAATCATAAACATATTATCATGATTAACCCCCTTTGCCTGAGAGCAGACGTGACCACAAGAGAAGATATGTTGACAGTGGACGCAACAGGGGCAATCTGTGATTCGATCCCTGGTCCAAAAAGCATCCCTTATCAGTAGATCACAGATATCAAGTGTTGTCTAGTCAATATGACCCAGACTATAACATCCTTTACAGCTCGGGCCAGAGGGGAAATTACTTGTAATAAGAAGACAATAAAACATACCCTGCAAATACATGTATATGCATCTATTCTGCATTAGCGATACATATTCAGTGGCTAACCCTTTGGTTAGCAAAGGTATGAAGGACAAGGGAATTGGTTAGTTGCTAGTGTTGTGCATTTGACACCTGGTGGTGCAGGTTCATGGTCTATGTTAGACAAATACTCAGTTGTGACATGATGAGGAATGATCTTTTTGATCTTTCGTTTCCATATCATCAACCACAAATTAGTTGCAACGTTTATAAATGTTTAAAGGGATGTCCACATGAATAGGTTGGCAGTTCTGCACACAAGATTGTATCATCAGCATTTTGGTATTCAGGTCATCATTTTAGCAGATGAGTTCAAGAATGACCTGTCATAATCCAGGTGGCATTTTGTTCCCCCCAAAAAAACATATTTTCTAATAAAAAAATAGCTTCACAGGAGACGAGATGAAAGAAAAATGAAGTTTTGATTACACAGGGACTCTCATTATGGCCGACTAGGATCTGTTCAGTCTGCATCTTTGAGCTTCTTTTCAGAGAGACACATTCGACTAGAACAACACTAAACCCTTAAACAACTCTAAGTAATGTTTGCTCACCGTCTCTGAAACATAACCACTTTGTCTGCCTTCAGGTCGGTCAGCTCCAGTTTTTTGCCCTTTTCAATGACGTCAGGATGTTTGCGAACCATCAGCCAACCGATGTGGGCGAAAAAGAACCCCCGGGTGGCATTGTGGGGGTCTGCGTCCGTTTCTGAGAACTTGTGGTGGACACGGTGGTCCCTCGCCCACTCGTATACGTCATTCTGCTCATAAAGAGACGGGCAGAGATAATAAAAAAAAAAGATTAGTTGAGGCACACAGATACGGATGGGTGTTTTAGATCATCAGATTAAGGTCAGAGATAACATTAAATGCATAATATTACTGAAATCATACACAATTATTTGAAAGCCATACCATAGCCCCTTTATTCTTGGTAGTAAATGCAGTTGAATAAATAAAAAGTAAATGTGATGAGTATTAAGCATTAACATAGGTATTCTCTGTTTTTATTGTCCAATCAAAATTGATTAAATCATATCTACTGCTTCTCCCTCATTAAAGAGCTTCAAGTTTTCCACGACACACAATCCTGTTCACATATTCATGTGTTAACTTCTGCAGATGAATGTGAAAACCACCTTTTAGTGTCAAACTCGCACACATTGTTTGTACTGCTGCAACAACCGTATTTCCTCCCTCGAGAACAACAAAGGTGGAACTCTAATCTAATATTTACATTTCATCCTGTTTTACCTGAAAGGCCATGGAGTTGGCGAGAGCGAGGAAGACTCGCAGGGGAGTAGAGGCCTTATAGGATCTGTGGCTCCATAATCTGTGTGCACCGGCGGTCACACCGAGAGCACTGATGAGGTAGCACACTGCAGCTGGAAGAAAGAGAGGTGGAAAGGACAGATATCTTAGGGGAAACTGTCACAGATACACTGAAATTAATTTTACACCCGTGAGAGGGCAGAGTCACTGGGACACCGTGTTCTTTCCATTACACCCTGGCCTCTTTGTTCAGAGAAAAAGTCATCTATGTGGGGAGATGGGACAGTGGGAGCGGGCAGGTCTGCCCTCACACTTTTGTTGTTCTAAAACTGCTGAATGTGTTTCTATGTGAAGCCTAGACAAGACTTCACAGGATTTGAGACCCGGGGGCTTCTGACTGGCAAAGAGCATTCTGTTGTGGTGCCACACAGCTCACAATGGGATGTCTATGGGAATGGTGATTGTGCTTTGTCTACCCCGGTGAAATAATATGCAGCTCAGCATTGCAAAGAGAGGGGAAAATTATGCGGTGCCAGAGTGGAAACAAAGTTGAGACTGTTCAGGAATTTGAGTCATGCCTCAATAGTCTACAGGGTATAAATTATAATTATTCACCTAACAGTTTGTCTATTCTCACTGAAATTCAGAGATTGCTAATATGGTACATACGATGCATTTTGACAAACCCAAATGGTTTGCAATCAGCCACAGGGTTGAGCTCTGGAAATAATTTCATTCAACTAGATTAGGATGGGTGTGTACAATGAAAATTGCAAGGCCAGAGTGACTCATTCTCCACGATTCCCATAGGGGATCATCCCTCAGGCTGTATGTATTGTAGTTAGCAATGGTCACACAACATCAGCACATTCTGTTCTCTACTGTGGCCTTTACGGGGAGAAAAGAAAAACACACAAAATGCTGCACAGCTACGCTTGCTACAGTGTGGCAAATACTTACTCCATGCAAGAGTTGGGACCGATGCGGAAGGAAGGAGAACCAGTCCATAAAGTGCACCGACATGTAGGAAGGACATCAGTATGATATTTCTCCACACCAGTATTCTCGGCGGTTTGGGACCCTCTTTCTCTTTATAGCTGTCGTCGAAAACATCCTCCACCGTCGACGTTTCTGCCATTGCACCTCTGATCTGTTGCTTGTCGGCGTTGTGATTCCTGGTTTCCGTTTCAGTCATCTTGGTGAAAGGGGTGGGGGGTCTTCTGTAACAACACTGCGTAGCAAGGGAAAGAGAGAGAGAGAGGGAGATGTTGCTCAGTTGCGCGCACGGCGGGATGGAGATACAAGAGAGGGAAATACGGTGGCTCGCTGTGTCCACGCAGCAGTGTGCGCTTTTCTCCAGCAGCGCGCCTGATTTGAGGTCGAAAAGTGGTTTAAAGCGTGCCAATCTGGTTCACACAATCTGAGTGCTGTGTGTTGGTGTTTGGTGTGCTGCTGCAGCTCCACTGGTGTCTGGTTCTCATCCGGTTTGTAACGGTATCGTATGTTGTACTGTCCGCCGTATGACGCCCCCATTCATGATTATGACACGGCGCCAGCATGTGCGGTAAACGTCGACTCGTCACCCCCTTTCCTACCGCTCTTCTCCGGTCGTGTCGGTTTATGTCGACGCTTCTTTAACCTTCACATGAAAGTAGGATGTCGCCCCTCTTCCACACTACTAAGTTGCCACCCAGCCGTTTATGAATGACTTGAAAGCACGGTTACATTAAGCACGGCACCCAAAAGGTAACTTCCCCTAATGCTTTTTTTTTCTTTATTTAAATTCAATTTATACAGAAAGTGTCAAACAGGAACATATAACACAACACAAGAGCTTTTTCACATTAAAAAAAAACAATGATTATAAAAATAAAATAATTAAACATCGTCATGTCAATAGATGTATGTACTAATCTCTAATAAAATATCATTGAATGCAAGGGGGTATGTCAAATGTATTGTCATAGTTGTCTATAAATGTATTTTTTTGTTTTTGACTAAGGCGAGGGGTTTATAAAGTGAATTGAATTCCATTAAAAGAAAATGAGAAAAGGTTGGTTTGGAGGCTGAAGTATTTGCTTGTGAATAACATATTTACCAAATAAAATGGGAAAAAAACTCAATAATGAAGACGCTTGTTCTTATTTTCATAACATGTGACGTCTAAACCTTGTAACGTTGGCTGGGTTGATAGTCACTGCACTATTTTTTTTAAATCATCATTAAACATGTATTAACACAAAATTGGATACACTTCAAATTAATTTGATGTTCCACTTTAAAGGACCTTGATTTTCTCTTTTTTTACAACTTTATTTTCAAATTATTCAAACACAGACAATAATAGAAAACTTCGGAATCATATCTTTTTTAAAGAAAAATATATTTATATTATCTTTAATATATTTCTATAAAGTCTGATATTTACGTATAAGGCACTCATTTTTCTTTCAATGAACGCAACACAAGTTAACACAACACTTCAAGATAACCGCTTCCTGTGACGTCAGCCAAGTAACCATCGCCGATTGGTTGAACGGTAAACTTACCCCGGATGGTGTGCAAAGTTTTAGCTGTAATACGCTACATTGGGCTATGTGTCATGTTGAAGTTGTAATGAACAAATACATTAAAAGTTCCTACGCAAGACGTCACAGCGGGAAGATGTTAGAAGCAGGGGGCGACACCACAAGTCAAACAGCACTAATATAGTTTGCATGATAAAAAAAATAAATAATAAATGTCCATTCAAATCAAACTGCGTTGCCTACTCACCGTGTGTTCTCCTCTTCTCCGCTCCGGAGGAATATACCAAAGCTGCAGGGGTGATCCGGGCTTGCAAGTTAAGATGGAAAAAGTGCGTAAGGTTACCACTGGTGGTGGTTGATCCCCGCTCACTAAAGTCCTCTGCCCCTCTCTTCTCCTCCTTTAAAGCAAATGGGCGATGAGGAAATTGATGCCAGATGCTCTGAATAATCTATTGGCTGTTTGCGCAGCTTACGTTAACCACCCTCCGTTTTCATCATCATCATCATCAGAAAAGCCTTATCGTTGTTATGCAGCCACAGCCCATTGCCCTCGAGATCTTAACGTGACTAATCTGATGAAAGATTGCAAGAGATTGTACACACACGGGTCAGCTCATCCGCCCCGCCATGATGTCATACAGCAGTCTGTGGCATGTGGCCATCGAGACATTCGTCTGCGCCCTTTGGACCCACTGTCACTCTTCTCCAAGCCACAACTAGCACTGCGATGTCCTGCAAGTCTCAGTTGAGAATTTCAGAACAAATCTACTCTGACATTGTGAACTGTGGCCAAAATATCACAACTTTTGCTAAATAAAGTACATTTTCCCCAGAAGAATACTTAAAAAAAGATTTCTCCCCAAAATTTCAATATTTGTGGAAACAATCCAATGGAGGAAAAGTCAGTCAAAAGAAATAGGCAGAAGGACGTTTGTGTGAAACTTGTGCATCAAAGACGCGATGTAAAATATGGGAATAATGAGCACATCTATTATACTCAGTCTGGAAATATTGTGAGGGTAAAAAGGTTCATTTCCAAGTTTTCTGCTAGCCTTGCATGAGCAGCATCATCCCATTTTTTCACCCAAGGGATCAAAGAACATCCTTTCTAAAAAAAAAAATTTCCAAGGCCGCCTTGTCGCAATGTGTGAGCTCACCTAAACGATAATAACCCCTCAGGATCAACACTGAGAGGTCAACTCATAATGTACACTCATGTTATTGACCTTTAGTAAACTGGAGTGTATGTTTCTTAGAAGGATGCTCTGAAGAAGTTGTAATGGCTCCATCTGCTGCACAAATACAGTTACCGCAGGACAGACGAATAGAGGCACAACAAAAGGAAGTGGAAACAATAATATTAATATCTAAAACAATATGATGAGATCCAATGTGATGGCCCTGCAGTGAATGTTAACTTCATGAGGCCTGTAATGGATCAGCACTGTGTAATAGACCAGTGTTTCTAAAATGGGGGTACACAAAGTCCTAGAGGTACTATGAGTGCTGCAGGGACTATGCAATGTTTTTATTTTTTATGTTAATTTACAAATCATATCAACCATTCATGATTTCTAAAATAATAATCGTATAAGATTACTAATAATAATAACGAAAAATGTAAATGTAAGTTCAATCAACCACAATTTATATTCAATATTCCCATTTTCGATGCAATCGTTAATTGCCGCAACAAACGCAATCACGTTCACGCCGACGTTTGTTCACTGTGAGCAGGAAGCCAGTTATTATATTGGATGACAGACAAATAAAAAAAGGAAATGGATTTGTGGTTTTAACGGAGCAGCAATACAGCAGAAAACACTCAATTGTACACGCAACTTATCAGAAAGACACTGTTCAATTCAACTAAAATGCTTTCTAAGTGTTATTGCAAGATGACAAAAACATTGTATGTCTTTAGTGTCTGATTCTAAACATTTGTTATGTTACATTTAAGGCAAGTTTATTATGTAACACCATTCAACAAGTGCTTTACACAGAACATTAAAAGCATCGGAAATAAACACAACATGATATTTGAATTTGAATTGACATTCAGATGAAATAGTTTTAAAAGAAATCAAATTTAAGTGTTTTTCAGTGACAAAGTTGTTGTTCAGTAAATCAGACACTCATGGTGCACTGCTGTATTGTAAGTCTTTAGGCATTTTGTGAAAAAAATAATTCAAAGGAGGTACATTATTTAAAAAGAAAAAGTTTGATAGACACTGACCTGAGTCTAAGATCCCCCTCCATAGTAAAACACAGTCTGTCAAGACCAGAAGAACTATGAACCATGAACTAAAAAGATAAATAAAGGTGTACGTTGTTTAAATGAACAGTAGTGCTGATAAGTGATTCTGCAGAAAGTCAATGGGCAGCCACATTTGCTGGCCTCAACTTCTCAAATGTGAGGATTTACCACTTTTCTCTGTTCTATATCATTGTAAAAAGGAAAATATGAGTTGTGGACTGCTTGGTGGACTCTACAAGCAACTTGAAAGCATCCCCTTGAACTGTATTTTTGGATATTTTATACACCAAATGATGAATTAAATGAAGGCTTTACAGATTAACAGGTTATCAAAAACATGTTATGTTGCAGCCCTAACATAAAGTCCTGCAAGGAGGTCTAATCAATCAATTAAGTGAAAACACCTGTGCGGGTGAACCATGTGTAAGACATGCCATCGTTTAGCATACAGTAAATCGTTCTATGAATGCCCATTTCAATTTGTAAAGTAACTAGAGTTGTTAAAGGGTTGAATCCCACCGCTAAACAAAAAACATCTGCTACCTCTCAAAAAGCAGCACCACTTCACAATGAGCGGTATGCGGGAACATGTCCACAGGCACGGCCAGAGTTGGTGAAAACGCCTCTCCTGTGAGTTTCTTCTGTGGGTCAGGAGCACAACAAAGCTCCCTGAAGTTCCTCATTGCCTCCCCATCCGGTTTACAGGAAACATAGACCAGCCTGCGGATAGCCGGTTGGTTTCGTAAAGCTCGGACCACTTTGTAGTGAAGGCCCGCTCGAGCAGGGTTCACCACAGCCGCCACAAGGCCTGCATCTGCGGAGCTCAACTGAGTCATAAGGCCAGGAAGCACCACCTCTGCCTTCCCAGGGATAAACTCACAGTTGAGTACATTATTGAACGCTGCGTTATGTTTAGCATCTTCCACTGCTTGTTCTATGAGCTCTATACCAATAATTCTGTCCACACTGGGAGATATAGTAATGCCGATGGCACCAGTCCCACAGCACACATCGAGGAGAGTACCACCAACTTTTATTCTTCCTCCACCTTCTTCGAGGTTTGGGACGCACAGGTGTCTCACTTTGCTATACAGCACCTCAGCAGCTGCCTGGTTCACCTGGAAAAAGGCATCGGCAGAGATGCGGAATTTATAGCCCAACACCTGTGTATGACAAAACAACAGCTATTAAAAAACAAACATGATGCATTACTCAAATTACATCACAAATGACACAAATTGGTATTCACAGGGAGTTGAAAGATGGGGATAGTCTAACAGAAAATGGGATCAGATTGCAGTATGGGAACTATAGGATCCAGCATTTCTGGAACTTGAGCCGTATTTGCGAAAACAATTCAATCTGTGCTGCAACAATTTTGACAATTCTTTTTTTGTTTTTAATCTGTCTCTTGCAAATCCCCCAACTTTATGGAAGTCTGATATTGAGTCACTGTTGTACTCTGGTGCAGTGTTGTTTTCACTGCTGATAATCGTCTGATTTTGGGAAACGTTTTCTTCCAGTCTCCTTCTCTAGGATCATGTCACAAAATGCAACTATCAAATCACTATCTTCAAACCACATCATTACATTGAGACACAACATTATAAAGTTGCAGTGGTTTGCTGTGTGCTAGGTGAAGTCCCTTACTCATATCTGTGTTTTTGCCCTGATGGTGTATATTACCTCCTCATATATGTGTGGCTGACCCTGCAGGAGCTGGTAGGGGGATTCCTCATGAGTGCAGCGAGTCATGGTGGTCTCCTGGAAAAACAGTGAGTCCAGCTGACAAACTGATCCAGGCCCCCGCCAGAAGTAATCCACCAGGTCAGCCTTATGGACTGCCACCTCTTCAGGGGTGAGCTTCTGTGGATGAAAGTACACTATAGCCATGGTGCGGCCCTCTGCATTGGTCCTCACTGTGACCTCTCTCCAGTGACCTCCAGCGTGGAACAGCAGGCAGGGCTCCAGGGGAGAAAGGCGGATGAAGTCTTGATAACATCTGGCCACTAGTTTGTGCCTCTCTGGCATGTTGAGTAGGTGGTCTCCACTGACACAGACAATGTTCCCCTTCCTCCCCGTGCCCAGGTAAAATCCAACCGTCTTTGGGTTTCCATCCACTCCTCTGTTGACAGAAAACGTAGACTTGTTGCGGTAGCCATCCCTGACTGGTGATGGCAGTATAGGCAAGACAGGGAAGCTGAGTTTACTTCTGACAGGTGATGAGGATTGTGATTGTAAGTCACCTGAAATGTGCCTGGAGAGCTGAGACAGTATACTTTCCTGATGCTTTTGCTTGAGTTCAAGTTGTTCATCATAACTCAGCCTCCACAGAGGGGTGACAGCATCAGCCAGCCTCTCCTCCCAAGACAGCTGATCAGTCCAGGGAGGATTCTTTTGACTTTTTCTCCACTGTGTATTTGATGTTGTTTTCCTCTGGCCGTCTAAAATACTGTCCTCAGTAGAAAACAACCGACAGCTTTGCCTCAAAGTGTACTGAATATTGCGTCTGACGGATATGACTGACCTGCTGCCTATAGCTGCCAAAACCATGTTGACTTTCACAGGAGCAACGTCAGCTGTTAGGGCTGAAGGTGCTGCAGGTGTCAGCTGTTGTCACCAAGACGACCAGTGCAGCTAAGTATATAAAACGAACACCATTGATTATAAATAACAGAGCTTAACAATGTATTTTCTACGGTGAGTTAATGAAGTGCATGCTGGCGAAGCTTTTCTTTTTTCTTTTCTAGTTTTTTGGCGTTACAAACAACTTTTTGGCGCATTACCGCCACCAACTGGCCTGGAGTGTGGATCAAATAACTTGCTACCTTATATTAACAAAATTAATTTGATATATTTAATAGAAATACATAGAAAAATAAAAAAAAACAATCATAATAATAATAACATATATATAGTATGTCCAAGAAATAAGTTACTCTGAGCGAATGCAATATAATTTGATAGCACTTACTTGAATTATCTTATAAAATATCCATTGAATCAAATTGTGCATTTTCTTTTCTGAATCATTCACTCGTCTGTCTTCTTTCTTGCTCTCACCTCTCACAGTTCATAATAACCTACTCCATTGTCTCGTTTGTTCCCCACAGTATTCACATCTGCCTGGATTATGCTTGCCTATTTTATTTTTTTTAAGTGTGCTGTTCAAACCACTGTGTTCAAATATGATTCTTGAAATTACTGTCAAGTGTTTTCTATTTTTTTCCTGCACATCTCCTTTCTCACACTTTCCTTTGGACTCTGTATTTTTTCCAAAATCTTTTTAATCTTACGTCTGTTTATTTATTATTTTTATTTTTTAAACATTATCATCAAATATAAGGAACAATTGTAAAAGGAACAAAAAGAATAAGCGAAAGAAATCCCAAGACATACTGTATAATGGTAGACAAGTTCACTGAATGTCATTTGAATATAATTCAATAGCTGATAAACATTTTTTGTTGGATTCAACATACAATATTAAAAAATAATGGGAATGAAGGAGTTGCCCTTGACATTTTGACTTTATGTATATGGAAATGTCCTATTAATATGAAGAGATGAATTATGTTAAATGTATTATTGTGAGAGAAGGAGCCAAAAATAAGAATTTTCTCACCAAAGTCATACCTAACTGCAGTTTTAGCAAAAAGAACATTTTCCAAATCTGTCCAAACGGGGATACACTTAAAATAAATGGATGATACTTTCTCTCTCTTTTTTACAGAAGGAACAGCTGTCATCAATGTCAGAAATTTTGGTATGCATTGCAAAAAGTATGCATTAGTAGGGTAGATGTTATGTAATAGCTTGGATGTAATTCTCTGATTTTGTTATTCATTAAAAATGTAAATGGGACAAGCCAAGCTCTACTCCAGTTTGTATCATTGAAGGGGCGTTCCATGAGGGGTTATTTTTCTTTTGCTATAAAAGCATCTTCTAATATGTTTATTGGTACATTTGTAACTAGTAAACTGGATTCCATCTAAGTGTCCATTGAGGTTAATTACCTCGTGTAGATTACTACAGCCTTTCATTAGCTTTTTCACACCATTGGGGATAGAACTAACTATAAATCTATATTCCTTGGGTTTTATTAGAAATTCTTTTTTTTTGTAGAAACATCTCCTATGCCATTATATGACCTTCGTTGTAAAAAAAGATCCTTCAAAAGTATAACTTTTTTTTCTCTTTTTAAACAAACTCTAACAATTTCACATATACAAAAAAAAAAAAATCAGACGTGTACTCAACATAAAATTGGTGATGAATAAAGAAAATAAATCAGGGTATAAATACACTTTTAAAACATTTAGAAAATAATTATCACAAGCCAAGTGTATACACATATATTACTTTTCTATGAAAAAATTAAGGACTTCGAGAAATTTTAGATAATACTGGAATTTGGTGCAAATACATTTTTCCATATAAAATCAACAAGTTAACAATGAATTCAGTATTGTATGTCTCATGAGAATGTAAATAATTATAGAATACATGTGTAAAAGATTAAGGTTCATTGTTGCAAAAAGTACAATTGCTTTCAATATCCAGGAATTTGACAAAAAAAATAGATTTGTAGGATTTGTGTTGTGTAAAATTTTGATGTGTACTTCCTTAATTGTATTGGTGATACATGATTTATATGGTAATAGCCTCGCCCTCTGCCAATCAATCAGCATCTATAAAAATGTTGTCCCAAAACGCTTTTCCTCTCAGAGTAATGTTCCTTATTTCAAATAATGCAATACGTATATATGTATTATTACATTTAATATTTATGATGTCAATACCATTCATTATCAGAGGGGGTTCAATTCTCAGAGCTTCTTGAAATTGCAAATGTGTTTTCATTAAAAAGGGAAAAGAAAGCTTTTTGACGTCATCTCCGTGCGTCGTGGGGCAAGTAAACATTTCCGCTGTGTCGCGATGGACTCAAACAAGGACGAAGCGGAACGTTGCATTAAAATAGCTCGAATTGCGGTTAGCAACAACCAGCCCGACAAAGCCAGGAAGTTTCTGGAGAAGGCACAGCGCCTGTTTCCGACAGACCAGGCCGAAAGTACGTCGAATAAATGTCTGTTTTACTCTGAGATGTGTGTGTCGAGATGGTGAGGCCGTCGCTGTGAAACCAAATCAGCTAACGTTAGCATAACCGTGTTAACGTTACACCAGCTGCTCCTAACCAACACTGGTATTTGTAGTTTTTGTTTCAGCCCCCCACCCGCGATTTCTTCATCATAGGTGCGAACTCAATGTCTTAAACGGGTGCTTACTCTCTCATTTACACACTTGACGCTCTCGTGCTAACTGTTAGCTCCCTGTGCTAGTGAATTATCTGATTATGAACCAGGTCCAGGTTGCCTTCTTGAATAATATGGCTCCACTTTCTTCACAGACTTATTGGAGTCGTTAGCGCAGAACGGAAAGCCCCCGGATGAGAACGGCGGCCCTGTGAACGGAGACGGACCCGCTATGAGGCACCGCAGCCACGGCGAGCAGCCTGATGTGTCCGCACAGGGCACCACAGACTCGGCCAAACCATACACCGCAGATCAGCTGGAGGCTGTCAGAAAGTCAGTGCACATGTCGTTTATTGAGTAATAACCAGGGTTCGTACTGGTGCTGAAAATCCTTGAAAACGCTTGAATTTTAATGTGGAGTTGTCATGGTTTGAAAGAGGGGTTGGATTTTGAATAATGTGCTTGAAACTTGTTGAATTTTTATGTTATGTGGAAACACATGTGCATATGATATAACACAACGAAAGAGGATTTCCATGTTTGAGACACTGAAAACAGCATTTTCTGACATTTTTGCATGAAAATGTACATTCGAGGATAAACAGATTATCAGAATAGTTGATTATATTTCTGTCGATCTATTAGTCAAGTTAGTTTTCCTATCATTTGCCGTACCTCTGTAGAAAGCTGTCTCCAAATATCATGTTGGTTGTTTATAGGACATATCTAATATAATGTAATGAACAAGTGCAATAATGAGCGTATTGAATGCTGAATATTGTACTGTATCCAAATATGTAGTTAACCAAAGCTGTTAGGTGCTGGAAAAGCATGAAAATGCTTGAAAAGTACTTTTGAACTTTGACTTTTGAAAAGGTGTGAGAACCGTGAGAATGTTACTACGCAGTGGCACAAACTGCACAGTAGAGCTGACACAGTTCAGAGACACGTTTTGTCAAGTACCCTGAAATCAATCAGTAATTTGACATTGTGGTCAGCATATTAAAGTATCACTCTGTTTAGGTGTAGTGAGTATAATTACTCTCACTGTGTGATTATCATGAAGCGTGATGCACTCATCTGGATCTGTCAAATAATTTCATTTTAGTTCCGTCTTTAGCGAGAATTATCATTATCAGAATATATTTTAGACAATAAATTATGTTGAAATTAATGATTTTATTGAAGGGGTTTAAAAGCAAGCATTATTGAAGCCAAAATTGAAGAGAAAAATGTATTCAGATTATTCTTTCTACTTGCCGGTCTTTCACTGTTCGACTGCAGTTGTCTTATGTTTAGAGAGAGCAATGTTTTGTTCATATTTCTTTCCTTGCCATCTGCTAACTATCTCTGGTGGGTGGCTTTGTTTTGTTTGTTTTTTCACTGCAGGATTAAGAGCTGTAAAGATTATTACCAAATTCTGGGGGTTGAAAAGCAGGCCTCTGAGGAGGATCTTAAAAAGGCTTACAGAAAGCTGGCTCTGAAATTTCACCCAGATAAAAATCACGCACCTGGCGCCACAGAAGCATTTAAAGGTAAATTTAAAAAAATAATCTCCAGTGCCGCTCTATGGAAGACTTATACATGTAAAATTACTAAGGGCAAATGTGTGGGGGCTTTTTGGATGTCTTTCAGCTATTGGTAATGCCTATGCTGTGCTGAGTAACACTGATAAACGAAGGCAGTATGACCAATATGGAGAGGAGAGATCACACCCAAGCAGACACAGACAACATCGTGATTTTGAGGCGGACATCTCACCCGAGGACCTCTTTAACATGTTCTTTGGTGGAGGCTTCCCGTCAAGTAAGTAGTGGCCAGGATGTTCTGTGTTGGTGCAATATCGAAGTAACATGTTAACATTCCTCAGCAACTCATTTGAGAGAAATCCTGTCTTCTCTAATGTGTTCTGCATAATCTGAGTCTTGACTGTGCTGTTAGTTGTGTATGTCAGATGGTTCCTGCTCTACTCAGCCCTTATCAGTAATCATCCTCTGATCAGAAAGAGAGATAGAGCTGTCTAACTGGCTGGTCAGCCCTGTGAATCTCCCTTTTTTGACTTGCCTACGCTTTTCATCTCTACAAGCAAATAGACAGAGTGCGGACCCAGGCTTCGCACTAACTTCATAGTGCCATTATCTTATCATTTAACTCTGTGATGTTCATTGGTGTGAAACTATAGGCTGCTTGATCGTTATTTCCTTTCATCTCCTCTATAATTACTACACCAATTGCAATGTAGTCTAATGTCTTCACTGTTTGGAGTAAACAGGCTAAAACCAAAGGTAATGTCTTAAAAATAGATCAGTCTAACCAAAAAATATGCTTAGTTTTGTTGAAAATAGAACTCTCTGTTAACAGAATCTAAACACTTCATTTGCTCTGGGTGAACCTGCGAATATCGGTGAAATCAGCTGCAGTAATTATTTGGATTGATTACCTACATACTCTTTGGACTTTTTTTCACGTGGCTACGTTGTATTCCTTTAATCTGTATTTTCTTATATTCCTTTCAGGTAATGTACACGTTTACAGAAATGGAAGAATGCACTTTGCACACCATAATAGGCAAGAAAGACGAGAACAGCAGAGAGATGTAAGTCCTGTCTGTAACACTTTGATTACACCTGCATTTGATACTAGGTAATGAGCTGTTTGGTCTGCAGTGAAATAATAACCCAATGTGTTTTTCTCTCTGTCTGCACAGGGAGGTCTGGCTCTGTTTGTCCAGCTGATGCCCATCTTAATCCTCATCATTGTTTCTGCTCTTAGCCAGATGATGGTCACCCAGCCTCCCTACAGCCTTAGCTACCGCCCGTAAGTGTTTCACCATTCAGCGAGCTTCCTGGGGTTGTGAAATGTCTCATATGTCTCACTCTCATTTACTACATCTTCTCTATACATCAGGTCAGCTGGACATATTCACAAGAGGCATACAACAAACCTGAAGGTGCTTTTCTATGTGGGAGACCGTTTCAATGAAGAATATTCCGGGAATAACTTAAGGAATGTTGAGAGAAGTGTAGAAGAAGACTATATCTCCAACCTCAGAAACAACTGTTGGAAGGAGAAACAGCAGAGTGAGTTTACAGTTTCAATTATTGATTAATCTGACAGTTTTTTTTCTCAATAATCAGATGATGACAGTTAACTAGTAATACTTTATGTCACCTTGTTTTTAAATTTGGTCTGTTAGTTTATTGATGACATGTTATAACAACACTTTGAGTTAATAGCAACTAAGGCTGGGTGACATGACATATCATCAAAACGATGTAAAAATGTCATTCATATATATTTGTTGTTTCACTCAAAAATAACAAAAAAACAGTGGACTGTGTTACAACAATTTTTACGTCATTTACATTCAGATCCTTATACGTTATGTTCATTTTGCACTAACATTCTCACTTGGTACTTTTCACCTGTCAAGTATTTCAAAAATAGGCTTTAACATTTGGTTATTTCATACAGACTATCTATTAATTTACCAGAAAACATGCTATATTGGGATATACTGTATATCGTTATCGACATGATATGACGTATATCAGAATTGAGGATTTTGTCCATATCACTCAGCCCTTATTACAAAGGAAAAATTTAACATGTGATGTACCTGACTGAGACCTAGCATACTGACATACTCTCCTCTCATACTTTCAGAGGAGGGCTTACTATATCGTGCTCGTTACTTTGGGGACTCTGAGTTGTACCAAAGGGCACAGAGAATGGGTACTCCCAGCTGCTCCAGACTATCTGAGATTCAGGTTATATTGGATGGCTAGAAACCACTCGCACACATACGGGTAAGTTGCCACAACCATCACAGCGACATTACAGTATACAGTACATGGCAAAGACTCGAGTGTTTTGCATATTTTATCCCACTATTTACAGTTTACACCCTCTTCATTGCAGTTGAGGGTTTCCCAAAGCATACCAAATGTTTTCGGACTGATTCCCAACTTTACAGGTTGTGGTTGCCATTCATTTTAAAGGTCTGCATATTGTAAAAAGTGAGATTTCCATGTCTTTTTTATTATAAAGCAGGCCATGGTGCTATATAATTACTGTGAAAGGACCAAAATGCTCAATCCACAGAGAAATACACACAGCCCGTATTCAGAAACTGTGCCTTTAAATGAGCCGACTGGACTTCTGTATGTTCGTGATGTCACAAGAATACTATATATAGGTAGAAAGTGCTGGTACAGTGCCGTCACCGTCATTCCCCAGCTGCAATAACAGTGCAGAGACCCCACGAGTGCAAATGGGAAAGACCCAGAAACACTGACCAATCAGAGCAGACTGGTCTTTCTTCAAGTATGAATCTGAAAAATTACCATAATATGGGACCTTTTAATGAAACTACTTGCTTTCAATGTGTCATGCATTACAGCGAGCAATGGGTCAGTTTTATTTTTGTCAGTTAACTTGTTGACACATGGTAATGCAGTTGCAAGCATGGACTGACACCTGATATTTAACAGTCAACATTGTTGTCTCAGCTGTCTGCGTTTCTGAAGAGCACCAACAAGAGTTTTTGAAACAGATCCTGTTCACAACTGCATTACCATGTGATGACAGAACTTTGACCAATAAAAAAAAAAAAGCCCATCAATGAAGGCAACTGATGGGTCACTGTGATGGATTAGCTATCTCGAGCAAGGGTCAAGTCTCCGCAAGTAGGTTTTAATACTGAAATGAATAAAAACGAATCGCTGCCTGCAAGTTATGGAATCAATTTTAAAAAATAACAAAACATTGGAAGATTTTAAAAACGGTGAAGTTTAAAATAATAGTAGTTAATTGGCTGAAACTGTCAGTATAATCATTTTTTTCTTGGTCCACTGATAATGAGCTTTGCACAAGTGATGAAGAATGATTTTGTGTAGATGTTATCTGTGCATGTTTATGAATCCAATAAAAGTTCATCCATTTCGAGTGACAGCTGCTTAACTATTATTGATTCTTTTTGTTTTTTTCCGCAGGTTCGTCGGTACTTGAATCTAATTAGAAGAAATCGGTCGGAGCCCACTCAAATTGGAGCATATTTCTGCAGCAAACCAAGAAAATCAAAAATGCCTTACGTGCAGTGGGCAGCAGACCTCATCAGGGAACCTCTCTGCAACTTGGTGTAGATCGACTTCCTGTAGAACTGTGAGAAGCTTTGAATTGCCTGCTGACATTTTCTTACTCTAGTGTCTTCAGGATGGTGAGAGTCCGCTGGGCGTCACGTTGGAGAAGTAAGAGCATAGTTGTCTATTTGAACGGTAAACAAAGCTGCTAATATTAGCTTTCTCTGTCCCAGTCTTTTTGTTTTCCTTAAACATTTTTGAGAAACCTCATGGCCTTCTCATGGACAGATGTCTGAGCCACTCACAAGGAAAGTGTGTCATTTTTATAGTTCTTAACAAATGTAAATATTCATTTTACTTTTAACAGTGCAGGGTTTATTGGAGTTAATATCATTTACTATCGTTATTTTGTGGATTTGCTTGTAGCCTGTTGGATCAGAAGTATTGAAAATCATTGCACAAATAAAAGTAAACCATATTTATTAAATTAACATGCTAAAATTGTGTAAAATTTTATTTGAATTAAATTTATCCAATGGTTGACTGGTGCATATTTCCTCTTTTAAACTAAGCTAGCAGCTTAGTGAGACTGTGCTAACATATCTAACCTGTGCTAAAGTGAGTATGCTAACATGATAACAATTACGATGCTAACATGCTGATGCTAAGCAGGTGTTATGTTCACTATTTAAGTCCAGTATGTTGGCGTGCTAACATTTGCTAAAAAGCACTTAAAGTACAGCTGAAAGTCATTTGGTTTGCAGGTTTTTGTTCAGAAACCAAAGTATTGGACACATTTTGTCCTGATTCATCCTGTGAGAACCATGAATATCATAGTTTTATTGCAGTCCTTATAATAGTTAATAGTAAGTTAGTCTGGGGGGGGGGGCGTTGCCATCCCTAGATCGGCATCACAAAACAAAGCAAATTTATTGAAAATAATTTATTTGTTCATGTACTGTTCAGTGGTTGAAAATACAAATCACACAAGTTTCAGGTCACATTTGACTATCAAATACATACGTTATTCCCTTATTGGTGTGACTTTACATTCATGGGACAGAAAAATGTTCAAACATGAGTCTTCACCTCTGAGTAAGCTGCAACCGCGCCAGTAGCTGCCGTGCGACGTAAGTTGGTTCCAGGAAACCTTAATACATTTGTAATACACCAACAAAGGCAGGTATGTTTTTATTCAGGACCCGTCTTGTTAGTGCCAATTGGAGCCATCAGATATTGTCTTTGAATAAAAGCCATTGCTTGACCCACCAGCCTCCTTTCACAGTACAAACTAATTCAGTTCAGCTAATCAGGGGACAGGAGCGCTTTGTCAACAGCACTCATCAATCAGCAGCTCCCCTGAACAATACAGTTTTCTCTTGATGGCCCTGAAGCTTGTGCTTAGCCTCAGAGTGTTCTGGTGCCTTGCAGATGTCTGTGATGACTTGCTATTTTTGAAGAGCTTCTGAACCTTTGGCCACAGCCCGCTGGACTCAAGCCTTAGCACCAGGGTCACATGGAAGGTCGGGACCAGGGTGGCATCCACTGCTATTTGGTCCACAGTACATAGAGAGCCCTGGTCCCCCTTGTCCACGCACAGGTCGATGAGGGCTCCCCTGAGGCCGCAAGGCTCGCTGACCGCCAGGTGCAGCAGCTCTTGGCTAATATTGTGCAGCAGACAGTCTGCTAAGATGAGTTTGGAGCAGCCCAGGGTGTGTGATGCGTCATTAAGACTTTGTGTTATTGTTGCCACAACTTCAGCAGCCAGAGTCTCCTCCAGGGGATAACAAAAGAAACTACTGTCTGATTCAGACAAGGACATGTCTGCCACAGATCCTAAAACAAAAAGAAGACAGGTTAAAGTGTTGTCTGGTAGTGCAGGACTCACTCAACAAAAGAGGTCATCAGTTAAAGTCTACGCCTCCTTTAACCCTTTTGTTCTTTGTCAGTTCATGCTTTCTCTACAAACAAGTCAACTAAAATAAAATATCTTGGTTACAATGTGAATCAAACATAACGCAATGTAGACAAAAGCCCTGCAACACTCACCAGTTTCACTCCTGTACTGGTGGTCTGCTGTGACCCTGTGATTGATCCCCTTGAGCTCGGTCAGCCTCTGCAGCAGACTGCCCCAGGACAGCCGCTTTGAACCCCTGTCCTCCGCTGGAGACGGAGGAAAGCTGCCGTCCAGAGACTGATCGCAAGAGAAAGACATCCTGGTGCAAACAAAAAAAAGATTAAAAAAAAAAGTGCTATGGTATCCTCAACGATGGTTGCCCACCTCCTGAGCCAGACCAGCTGGAAAACACACTCCGCAACAATGGAACAAAGCATTAAATACCCAGGCCAGGACGCCCCGCCCTCTGTATTTCTTAACCAATGAGGGCTCAGCGCACGTCTCCTTCTCTCTACCCTGCCTGGTAACATTTTTTGGTCCCTTTGATGAGGTAAAACCCCCGCAGGCGCCCGACCCCCAACCAAACTTGTAGGCTACGTGTTTAAAGTTTTTCTAAATGAATTTGAGAATCAGAAAAAAAGATTGAACAGCCAAACCGAGATGTGTCAGTCAACGCTCTGACGTCACATTCCCACGAAACAATAAAAAGACACATCCCTCTCAGCTTTTTTGGACAAAACAAGATTATGATGAAAGTCCTGTGGGAAGATGCATCATTCATGTGTCAGCCCAAACTGGCACATAGCGCACGTACGCCTCGTTTTTGTGTGTTAATGATCAGAAACGCGAGTGCTGACAATGGATGTTTTTTTTAACCAATTCATCCAAAGAAGGGGTCCGTTTATGAATGTCCGCAAAGCCCCTGTTTAAACTCTGTAACCTATTTGAGCTGCAGAAACAGCGATATAAATACTATTGTGGATGTGATCAAAATACAGGTTATTAAAGATTTAAAAGATGATCTATTAAATATGTTACATTTTCTTGCCAGGTGTCGTACAATAGTTCCACAATACTTGTTAGATTTGTACTTCAGTTGATGTTGTATGGGAGAATCTTATTAGAGAATCTGAGAAACTGAAAGAAGCTTTTTAACTTTAGGATCAACTCCTCTGACTCCTGAATCCAAGCACGTAGGCTACAAACACACAAACAGACCATCCCCCACACCTTAAAATCACTCCACTTTTGCTCACGATCGAAGTTAACACGATCATCATTGGTGCACGTGTTTAAAGGACGTAAGGTTTGTTTCTTTTGCATCTGTAGCATTATGTTTCAATCAATAGTTTTTCTGTGGTCTCCTAAAGCAAAATTCTTTTTGGGACATAGGAGTATAGCCTAAATTTCATTGGGTGCTGCAGGAAACATAGAAGCATCTCGAATGAGTAAGGCTTTCTGAAAACTAAAGCTCTGCCCCAGTCACATTGAACAGGATTTATTTGGGCATTTTTGCAAGGAAAGCAAAAGTTCACTGAACATAACTTGCTTGTAGTGGTAAATAAATGGGATAAATTGGTTATAAATGGGTAAATATAGGCTGTCATCTAGAATATATGTCGTATCTTATCGTAGATAAATTGTCACATTGCCATGAAACAATGAAGAAGAAACATCCCTCTCAGCTTTTTCTTTTAACAAAACAAGATTATGATGAAAGTGCTCTGGGAAGATTCATCCATGTGTCAGCCAAATATGTATATATATATATATATATATATATATATATATATATATGAATCAAATTTATTGGTTCTCACACAAGAATTTGCCTTGCTGTTTGGTGCATACAGTCAGACTAAAAAAAAATTGAATAAATGCAATGTACTTTGACAGCTAGGAACATATACATAGAATAGAAATATTAAAATAATAAAAAGGTCAGATATATTATAACAATATATACAATAAAACATGTTTAAGTATAAGAAAAGAAAGCTGTACAGCTTTGTTCCAGCTTGTGTAATACACCACATATGCAGACGGTGGAGCCACTGCACAAACTGTAAATTACAGACAATGGAGAAGCTTCAACCTGTGTGTGTGTGTGTGTGTGTGTGTGTGTGTGTGTGTGTGTGTGTGTGTGTGTGTGTGTGTGTGTGTGTGTGTGTGTGTGTGTGTGTGTGTGTGTGTGTGTGAGAGAGTGAGTTTGTGCCTATGAACACACACATTCAGTGTGTATTTGGTCATAACTGTTTTTTTCGGATTCTTTACCGATTTCTTGCACTCTGCATATGTATGGGAAACCACTTAGCTTCATTTTACCAAGATTATGCTTCTCCATTACATTATTTGGAGTAAAACATTATTTGCACAATGTCATGAGGGGAAAGAGGAAATAAAGTGTGACAGGCATTGTGTTTTACAGTTCAAACATGCCTTGAAGAGCTGTTAGGCTAGCCAGCCTCAGGCTATGTAATTCATGTATAATACATTGACTACCAAATGGATTCTTTGCTTTGTCTGAGGTGCATTGTAGTTAATCACAAAAAACAACCAAAGCTACCTATATATTCACTCACTCATTTTTCTGTAATGGGTGTGAAAAGAACCGGAGCTACAGGCACCTAGATGGAGAGAGCAATATATTTACAGCTTCTTCTCAAGACTCTTGAATATCCTCATGTTGCTAATTAATTCAGGAGGGGGTAAAGGGGTCCCTGGATTGTGTTTGCCAGGCTGTAGCTATAGCAACAGCATGCTGTTGTGAGCATGGGTCCATCTAAAAATGTTTTGTTGAAGCCATAGTGTAATAATCTTGGTTGCCTCGTGTTTTTATTGCTGCCCGTAACATGAAAAGTGAGTTTCAGGCAATATGATTCTGACAAAACGAAAAAACAAAGTATCATTCCATCTCAATAATAAATAGCATAGTCTCTCGTTCCCGTGTCACCTGAGCCCTGTGTTTATCTGGAAACCCTTTAGCTCTGAGTGCAGGACTCTCTGCGTTACCTAAAGTTGGAGCCGGGACAGCATTGCATTTAGGTTTTGATTTATTGCTGGAGGAAGCAGAAACAGACCTGCTCTCTCAAGGGGGGCAGGAGAAACTGTGATGTTTAGCAAATTCTGCTGAGACACACTCTTCTTTATCAAAGTATTAACACTTTACACACCAACTTCAAATAGCCAATATAAGCTTCACGGAGAGTTCATTTTCCGTTGACCTTGAATAAGTCTGTGGATTTCTTAAAGTTTTGGCACATTTGGGAAAGTGGACAATCCGGAAAAAGAGCGACTCCAGCGAGCAATGAGCTTTGTTTTATGAGCCAAACCTAACTAGCCCTTTGACACAAATGTACTTCCTGAAATAACGTCTCCAAGAAAACCTAATACCCGTTTCACATTGTAAAAAAAGAGCTCTAAAAAGAGAGAACTGCACATCTTGAGCAACTCAGAGCTTTATAGTCGACTGACTGCAAGAGAGTAGGCCACGGCATCGTTGAGGTGTAGTTTCTTTCCGAAGTATTAAAAGCATTTAGGACCATATCTCATTTGATCCAAAGAACGATAGCAGGAGTGTAGTATAGCTTATACAAGAACAACACGATGGGATCATGCAGCAGACAATTAAACAAGTTATAGCCTATACAGAAACACTAAATGCATGAAATCAATATATATTTGCACTTTCTGTTTGGTGTTTTTATATCAGGTTTTTTTGTATTCTTTCAATTCAGATTAACTTGTATTTTATACAGTATTTAGATAGTTTATTTTGTTGTCAGTGGCAGGATATAAGCACTGAATGCAAATGTATTTCCCTTAGTATTCCCTTGTTTCCCTTCACTGACTACTGGCTTGATGTAAAACACCCACAGGAACTGGATTATTTGTTTCCAGTTTGAATTGCCGTGCCTCATTATTGATATCGATTGAATGTCATCACACACAGAGGCTACATTGCTAAGTTATAGGTGCAGCAGCGAGAAAGTCAATGCATATGTGATGAACCATATCAGACAGAGAAAAGGGTCCTGATCATTATTTATACGTAGCCTTCTTCTCTTACTGAGACTTGTCCCTTAGTGAAGCTTTCTCTCATTTTAAAACCTTGTGCATTATTTAACAATGCTGCCAATGTTTTACTTTTGTGTTTGGTTTTAAATAAAACAAGATTTGTATGACTGATGTGACCGCTCTTTAAATCATAAAGGATTCTGGAGGATGTCGTCCATGTTTAATATATTTTACACGACCTACTAATGTTAAATGCATGTTATTCTGTTCTTTTACCTTTAAAGGACAGTCCAGGATTTTTTTTCAGAGAGCTATATAAGAAGATTGATACAATATGACGTAAGCACCAGCAGCTGGTTAGCTTAGCGTAGCTTAGCACAAAGAGTTAAAACAGGGAGAAATTACTAGCATGGCTCTGTCCAACCAAATCCGCTGAAAGCTCACTAACATCGAATAAGCATAATATTAAACTGTTGCTTTAATGCCGCCAATTAAAGTCAAATTATATTATCTTACTAATTTACTCATAGGGGAGAAGTACGACTATACTCTACTATACTTTGAGCTAAATGCTAACATCAGCATGCTAACATGCTCACAATGCTAACATGCAGTTGTTGTTCCCCTGATGGGAATATTAGTTTTGTATTAAGTATTTGGTTTGTAAACACGAGTATTGGGCAAAATAAAGATTTGACCTGAAGATGGTGCTAGATGAAAGGTCAGGGGATCATGAAAGTTGTGAGAAGTCGTTGACATGCCAGTAGGTACGCTGCTAGTATAGCAACCCTGTTTTTTTTTTTACTTCAAAACTGAAACACAAAGCGTTATGAAAATACTTGAAAATTAGAAGTAATCCCTAAAGGCATCATATCTAGCCACGTGCCCCAAATTGAATGGGCATGCCGCCTCCGTTAATCTGTACGGCTTGAGTGTTATTTCCACAGTTGGGGGATACACATGAAATACAGTTAAACAACTTTCTAATCTCAGTAGCCTCTTTGTAGTACATCGTTGACTCCATAAGAGGCCCATAGCTACCAAGCATTATCTTCTCTCATGCAAGGAGCCTGTTCTTGTGTGACAGTAGCCACCGTCTTTTGTCATAGAGTACCATCTGATCTTTTGCACAATTAGTTTCAGACCTGGGGGGTACAACACCCACATGACTGACAGGGACGTATTTTCCCCCATCTTTTATACAGGGATATACAGGGATTACCTGAAACCTCCTTTGGCTATGTGACTCTAGGATTACTCAGTTGCTTTCTCTTTAACTTGTTCCAATAAATGAGATGGACATTATTGGCCTGCCATGTTCGGAGCTCCTCTTTCTGGGTCCCTGCTCTGTGACAGTCACATAACATGTCACATGGGGCCCGTGCTTTACTCCCAGTGCTGCAGCTTCCAGGTTTTCACCTAATACGTGCCTTAAAGGACACATAATGTTAATCACATCGCTATTTTGCTTCATTTGATTCACTGCTCTTAGTTTGATTAATGTCACTGAGAATGAAGCCGGCTGATTGCAGCATCTGCAGAGCACTATGCATCAGTATGAATAAAACATGTTCGTTTATAGCAGAGAAACTGATGATAGTCCAGTTCAAACCGACTTCATTGCGCAGATTTGTTGTTTGCAGCCATAAATAAGTTTTACCAAAGTGTAAGTGTTGTAAAAACTGGGCGTCACACTTGCAGTCTATCAAATATATTGGGGTTATGACATGCTTTGTTGTTACAGTAACTGATTTTAATCATATCCCAATGTCAGCATTGTAATCAAATTTAAACAACTTCCCCTCTTGATTCCTAACTTGATTGTGTTCAGCCTTGAGATTAGATGACGCCCCGTGTCGTGCCTGGCTTTATTAAAAAGGGCCTCAAAGACACTCTTCAGGATGAAATAAAGATGGCATCAGTTAATCCAGCATTTCAATTACAAGCTGCCATTCAGCATGTGTCTCTCTGGGGACCGAGATACAGCAGGCAGATACAGTCTAGATACTGTAGCAATGCAAATGCTCTGCTTCTCTGTCCCATTATCTGTGGGTCCGTCTGAACGCGGCAGACCAGAGATCAACACCAAACTAATCCACTTACATCCTCTTTGTGTTCTCTCTTCATCAGTCCAGGTAACAATTCTGAGGCAGGGCGGCAGCACTGACATCACTTTGGCAGCTTCATGAAGTCTTTTATGTTTGCCATTCTCCCTTTATGCAGGGGTGGATATACTGTTATAAAAGTCTAAAAATCTAGAGTAACGCAATTAACAGTCAATTTAGTTTATTCCAACTTTATTCGATTTAACATCCCAAAGTAATAGCTCTGCTGCTTTGTTTGTGAGTCATTAAATGTTTAGTTTCTGCTAAGATGTGTCTTAGATGTGTTGATATATACTAAAGGCCTTTTTCCCACTGATAGCAGGAATAGCACATATGTAATTAGTAACATAATTAAGGCTGCGTTGCATTTAGGTGTTCCACTTCCAGGGTCCTGTTATCACTGGCTTCCTGTCATGGCTTATTTAAATGAAACAGAGCCATCGTTAATGTTATTAGTTGCACCTGTGCTTTTCCTGCTACGGGAAATCTGAAATGTCTGTTGGGGAAAAGGCTTGTTTCAGAACCCATTCATAAAAAGAGTCAGGGTCTACATCAAACATAACGCTCTTTAACTGATGTTACAAGCTGTAGGCTTTCATGAAGATGCTTGTCCAGGAAACCACACAATCATCTTTCTAATATACTGTTTTGTATGAGCTAAAACTACAGTATGTTTGAGTGGAGGAGCACCTTTAAATTAAAAAACTTTGTGCTTAAAAGTTGAAATTCAACTTTATTACGCAACAAAAAAACATGAGATTATTTGTCCATCAGATTTGCAGCTCTAAACATGAACATTGCGTATTATGTCTGATATTCACAACTCAAAAGCAGTTTTTCTTTCTTGATTCTGTATATTTTGATTAACATGAAATTGCTGTATGGATGAAATCCAAACAGCCGTGCCTACATATGTGTCTCCATAACAACTGAGGAAATTTCCAATCCACCGCCGTTGAAGACTGTCTTATGGGGTTTAGGGCCCCAGAAAAAAGAGAGTAAGTTGGATGTTGACTTGTTAAACACTGAGATGTCAAATGAAAAATGGTTTAAAAATAGATGTTACAAGACAACACAACATGCAGAGAAAATGTATATAGTCATATCATAGTTTGATTGACCCTGAATAAGATACAGAACTACAGATGATGACTGGAAGGATTGATTAATTTCAGTCAAATTTTTTTAATTTAATTCCTGCTGTGAGAATGTGAGAATGTGTTGTTTTTCTTTGTCTTATATGATATTAAACAAACTATTTGTGTGTTTTGGACTGTTGGTCATAAAATCTGATGGTATCATCACAGGATTTGAATTGTGAGGTATTTTTTTCACAATTTCCTGATCAAATAATTGAGAAAATGGGAATAATCCTTATGAAACCCTTAATTCGGACTGCCCCATTAAAATGCAAATAAGTCTGTGTGCAAACATACCAAATAACATCACACAGCATCAGGACTTACCCTGGATACCGTCATCAAATCTCTCTCTCTCTCTCTCTCTCTCTCTCTCTCTCTCTCTCTCTCTCTTTCTCTCTCTCTCTCTCTCCCTCTCCCTCTCTCCGGCAGCAGAAGGAGCATCCTATAGGCTAATCAGTTGGTAGTTTCAGTCCAGCCTCAGCATCCTCCCCCTCCCAGAAGAGGAAAGCCGACAGCCGGTGTGTGCAGGGTGTTTTGTCCGCTTACCATGGTGGAAATTACGGATATCGTGTGCCTTCTCGTCCCGCTGGTGATGCTCGCTGGGTCCACCTTCCAGACCGACGTGAAGAGCGTCAAAGAGGCGGAAAAAACGGGGAATTTCATGGAAGACGAGCAGTGGCTGTCCACCATTTCACAGTACAGCCGCAAGATCAAGCACTGGAATCGCTTCAGAGACGTAAGTCCGCCGTGTTGATGGAGAGATGCGCGGTAATGCGGTACAAGATGCGCTGATGGGGAAACACGCACGGCCGTTTAGGAACAATGATAATAATAATAATAGTTGTGGCACACTTTCTTCGCCTGATTATACACACAAACTTGGTGCTGTTGTTGGAACATAGTCCACGTTGTAAACACACACACACATACACACACTTTATTATAAATGTTTTAAAATAAAAAATAAATATTCAGATATAAACATTGTAAGGTCTATATTTTGAGTCATTATTATTATATAGCCCATATATTGGAATAAGAAGATGGAAACAGAAAACATATGAGGTGCTTACAATGTTAACAATGTGCCTTTTTTTGAATGAATGTCCTCTTTATGTACACAATTGTTATGATTTGTTCTTGTTTTGAAATAACACCTATACAGGCTTCTGTATGTTAATTGGGATCATGGCAATGCTAAATGGTTGCCTTAATGCCAACCAAAAGACTTGACGTTTGACTTTTCTGACTTTCTTCTCAAAATCCCGGGTTTCTAAAGTGATATTTGATTGGAGAGCTTCCATGAGAGCATTACTATACAGGTCAAAATAAAGCTTCCCTTGCAAACACAAACTATGTCTACGTATATGCTGCTACTCTTCCCATGTTAGGTGTACGGCTGTGGGCCCTGTGGGTTAATTATAAGCATTTAATGTTTTAGCTCCACCTGCACAGCAGGAGCAGCATAGACCTATTCCATCATACTGCCCTTAATATGGGCTACCTCTGATGTGTTTCCAGACGTGTCCCGGGAGATTTGACAAACAAGAGAATTAAGCAATTAGAGCGGAGGGGCAGGGATTGATTGATGTGCATATTCACCCACTGAACAGACTGATCTGGGCTGCGGGGATTGATTAAAGCCTGCAGGCTATGCACAGTGATATATTGCTGTGTCTTTGAAAGTATGGATCATCATTTTACCTCCAAGCTCTGTGAAATGATTACTTATGATCCCAACAGGATACGGAAAATATTGCAGTTGGATTACGTTCCATATGACTCCTGTTAATTGGGTTTTAATTGATCCAGGGTGGTAACCAGCATGTGATAGGAATGATTTTTATTGGATTTGAAATGTGAGCATGTGGGCTTCAGCTTGAGCATTTACATGAGAATATTATCTTCTCAGGAGGATAAGCCTCACCGAGTAATAACCGTGGCTGGGGGTGTCATTTGTGATCCGCATTCATACGCCTCCTTATGGACGTCTCTGAAGAAAAGGTGAATGCGTGAGAAAATTGGCAGCCGCCCCTCCTGGGATCGGATTACTTTGACTGTGATTGCTCAAGGAGAATGTCCTCGGGAAGTTGGAGAGGTAATGAAATTGTGGCCATGGAAAGATTAAGTCAGAATTATTGTGGGATTATAACTCACTAGATGCTGCTCTATATTTATGCAGCTTTGATCCAAAATGTTAGTTAGAACAGAGCACATTACAATTGGCTTTGTAAAAAACAAAAAACAAACAGATCAAGAGTGAATAAAAGAACAAAATATGTGAAGCATCCCAAGATATAAACGCTTCTTCTTAACGTTGTTTAAGGGGTTGCCGTGTAGTATGAAGATGTCACTTGCCCCGCTCTCCTTTTTTCCCTCATTTTACATCAAAGCTGCTGAACACGAACACTTCCACAGTGTCTCTTTCATGATCATTATTCCCCTGAGCTGATTGTCTTAATGTGTGTGCGTGTGTGTGTGTGTGTGTGTGTGTGTGTGTGTGTGTGTGTGTGTGTGTGTGTGTGTGTGTGTGTGTGTGTGTGTGTGTGTGTGTGTGTGTGTGTGTGTGTGTGTGTGTGTGTGTGCCTGTGTGTGCGTGCGCGTGTGTGTGTGTGTGTGTGGGTGTGCGCGTGTCTGTTTTCAGTGCTTACATGTGTAATAGCTTCTTGCCAGTGTATAAGCAAGATTTTGTCAAGGCTGTTGCATCCGTGCCTGTTCGTGCGTTTGCGTTAAAGGGCAGGAGTGGTGGTGTCTCTGGTGATGATGATGATGACAGGAGAAACATCAGAGCAGCAAACTACTGAAACTCCCGGGGGAATCGGCAATAGAAACCACTTTGATTTTTAGCTTGCTGCCGTAGCAACAGCGGTCTCCGTGTTATGGTGTTGAAATGGAGCATGTATCACTGAGGGTTTGATGACTCTATCCCCCCTCACCAGTCCTGCGTCCGGGTGGAGGAAAAACTGGAAACATCCTTTATTAGGTTGTTTTTTTTTCATATTATTCACACTGTGAAGTTTTTCCTGAATTACTTTTTGTGCAACCAGCTAGTATTTCTCTGATGATTTTTCATGAGAGCGTCAGAATATTGAATATAATGAGCATTTAATTGGTGCTGCTTCACGTTGGTCTGTGAGCTACAAAAAAAAAAAAAAAAAATCTGAACTAGAAACGAGTAGTTCAGTCTCTGGGAATTGTATGGTTGATGTATAAAGGACTGCCAGTGACACAGTTATAGGTATTCAGATTACACAAATTGATGTTGACTTGCACAGTCCTGCGAGAGCTCAATGTTGAATATTAATCTGACACGGAAAGCAATAATCAAAGCTGCACAACTTAAAAGACATTTGCTTTCATTCTCCCTTTTGCATGTGCATAAACACCCACAGATGTAAACAGACAAACACACACAGACGCACACACACACACGCACACACACATACACACACACACACACACACACACACACACACACACACACACACACACACACACACACACACACACACACACACACACACACACACACACAATACATAGACCGCAGAACGCACACTATAAATATTTCATATTTATTCTCTTATGAAATATAAAAGCAGATTCTGGATAAGAGGCACTTTCACTTTCAATAAAAATAGCTCCCACACTTAAATTCAATCTATTTCACAGGAAGAAAAGGCGATTAGATTGAACAGTTACAGTCGGCAAATAATAGAATGGGATACCTTCAATCCTTTAATCTGACAGGTGCACTCAACATTTCATTTCACTAATGCACCAAATCCGGGGGAAAAAAGAAAAAAGGGGAATGGGTAGGCAGTCATGGTAGCTGAATGCACAGTTGTTATTTTAACCCAAAGTCTTGGAATTATTTGCTCAATTCTTATGGGACATTAGGAGCATTTACTTGAAATTAGAATTCAATAGAATAAGACAGTCCTATGGGTGAATAAACGATGGAGACTAAACAAACTGCCAGTAAGTAAACATCTTGTCGTTCATCATGCACTCACTTTTGTTTTAAGCAACATTAAGCCCAGACATTGAAAATAATTTGTTCTGCACACAGAAATGCAGTGACTCAATTCTAGGGACAATTACATGTCAACTGGGATCATCTCGTCGGGCGAGGCTCCGTCTATTTTCATTTCAGTATGAAATTAAATAGCTGGAGACCACTGCATTTTATGCATAGCAGATCCAATTTAGTATGTCTACTAAAGGCAAATCAACAGTAAATTCAATTTCTTGCTCAACTTCCCTTGCAAAAATGATACTGTCCGTGAAATCACCAAGCCATGAAATTGGTCTGGAGTGTTTTATTCCTGTTGATTTAGATAAACTCAGATATGTGCCTAAAAAATGGATGATGATTAGGACTAAGCAATGCAAGCTCACCCAGAAGGAGGCTGTTTTTATTGTCTGCATCTATCATGCACGCCAGTATGAACATGGAAGAGAGGGCTCAATTATTATGATGTGATTCTTGTTATTTTAATAGCTTTCTCCTCTCCCCATCCAGTGCTGTCTGTGCGTGGTAAATCCTTATCTTAAAAACGCATGCCTCTCCACTCAGGCAGCATTAGACCACCCAGTGCACCTTTTTTTATCCATTCCCTTAATTTTTAAGGAACAGAAAATGCTCAGTGCCAGGACAAAAACATTAGATCCCTTGTCGATGACAGTGGATTAAATATGCAGAATGAGGGAAGCACTTGCGGCACATTCTGGCAAGAACATTTGACGGGACGTTTACCTTCCTCTACTCAGCTGCCTGTAGCTTTAAACAGGCTTCAGTCCATCACCATTTTAACACTTTGTGATTGTGGGTGCACCCGTCAATGCTCCTTTTTTATCATTTCACTATAGCATACAAAACACAATTGTAGATAATGCCACCTGTAAAACTGGAGCCAAATACTCCATTAAAGACTTTCCAGATGAACAGTAAATTATCATCACCAGCCCAAGTGCTCAGTCTGGCTTTCCTATCGCGTAGCCCCCTCTCAGATTTTAGAATAGACTGCCACTGATGCATTAAAGCTATAAATGATGATAACAGCTTATCAGAAAGCCATTAGTCTATCTAGTCATACTTTGTCCTGGCACGAGTCATTCCTTATCATATTCCAGATTTGTGATGAGTCTGCAAATGTCCAGAGCTGTGTTGGCCAGGCAGATGGATTTTTAGATCACCTCCAACAGTTTTGGAAGAGATGGCCCGAATGTTCAGGATTTTGGACGGACTCCTGGTGCGCTGTGGGGGGCCTTGGCTGGCTACCAAAGGCCTAGGTGGGCTGTAATTGAGTGGAATAGGGGGAAAAAAAGAAACAGACTTTCATCATGCCTCCGCTTGCACAGCTACAGCTGCTCCCCACTGCAGTACAACAGCCATAGTTGAAGGGCACAGGTGCCGCAGAGAGACTGGGAGAGGATTTCCTAAGTAGTGAAGCAAGGTGATAAATATTAAATGTATTAGCAGATGCAATTCACAAATTTTAATAAATGCATCTTCAGCCAGAACTCTCCGTAGAATAGCTGCAGGAGAAAAAAAGGCACACATCTTTTAAAGCATCCTTTTGTACAACGCTCTTTCTTACATATGCTAGAAATCCCTGCACTTCAGCATTTTACATGCATGACTTCTCGGGGTGACCTGCTTCTGTGTTGGCTACACATGGGAGTCTGTATGCCAAATAGGTTGTTTGATGCAGAGAATATCCAGGAATCTGCCTGGAATGAGGTCTTTGTGGGATACTTCCTTTGTCCTCCTGTAGATAGATAGCCCAGTTACCAGCGATAAAAGCCTCAAAATAGTTTGAATGGTGCGTCAGTGTGATGTTATGAATTCAGATACAAAACAGGAACACAGTGACACTCGAGTATATGGTTCATAATGAACTAATTTGAAAATGCACTAAACCTCCTAAACCATTATGAGACTGTATACGTGAAGTTTGAGATCCTGCACCGCAGGTTTGATAAATCACCCTTTCCTTCTAAAACTAACAATAACTCTAAGTTGCAGTAGTCCGCGCCGTAAATGTCACCAAAGTGTTATTATCTTTGGGCTTGAGCCAGACAGTCACAGCCAGTGTGAGATCAGCGGAGGGCTCATACGAGACAACTTGATTAGAAAATGGTGGCTGAAAACAACAGCACAAATCTGGATGTTATAGCGCCTGAGAAACTTGTTGAGAAAGTGTTAGCTGTAATCAAACTCTCAAGAGAAGACATACAGGTACACACACAGATATACTGTAGAGTACTGCAGGACTGAAACCCCAAAGGGAGTTAGCATTTTTGCACTCTCAAAGGATTTTGGTTAGATGCCGTCTTTGGTTAACACAGTTTTAACGTTTTGTTCTACGTAAGTAAATACCGGGCCGGCGTTAAAGTAAGTTTCTCTCTTGCTTTTGCAATTTGTACCACTCTTTTAGCACAATAGTATGTCGTCAAGTTATGACACCTTTTATATGGTTCTCATTTTAAATCAAGTCTGCCGGCTCTACTCAAGCTTTAGCTTAACTGATTAGCTAGCTATAGTTGATAAAAGCTGCCAGCAACAGTTAGCTTCAACCAGCAACATTTTACGGTCACCATCTAGAAATAAGAAACCTACTTTTGTCTACCTCTATATGAAATCAAGGACCGACTGTTCCAAAGACCCTGATTAATTTCAATGGTAAATCTTCCCTCGTTATCATTGTAACCTCCTTCATGCCAGAAGGGAATGCTTCACAGTGAGTCGCCTAGTACAGACGCCTTCAGGAAGGCACAGAGCGGGCTGTTCTTCCTGAGGAGATTATTCAGTGTGCACAACAGGCTCCTGAAGACCTCTTATCAGTCTGCGGTAGCCTGTGCTCAGGCTTGAACTGGACAGTCTGGAGTCGGTGACAGAGAGGAGGATGATGGGCAAAATTAAAGCCATCCTCGACAACCCCTCTCATGCCCTCTATAATGAGCTGTGGCACATGGGCAGCTCATTTACCCACAGCGTTATCCCACCCAGGTGCAAAACTGAGTGTTGCAGCTGCTCCTTTAGTACCTGCTGCCATCACACAGATTTTTCTCTCCACTCAAAACACTCACCTCGCCTCTCCATAGTCTCTCTACTTGCCTGATTATTATAGACCTCATCATACTGGTGATATATTTCTTGTCATACACTTTATTATACTATACCATTATGTTATATGATACTTTCTATATTTATATTATATTCCTATATCATATTGTTGTATTATACGGCATATTATGTTATAGCTTACACTAAGTTATGCAATATACTATAGTTATGCTGCTGAAATTAAATTAGTGATATTACTGCACTATACTACAAAACTATATACGTTATACTGTTGTACAATACATACTATTGCATTATTCTATACTATATTCCCTTCACTCTGTCATAATGTACCATATTATAGTAGGCCTATATTATGCTAATATTATGTTAACACAGACAGACACTTGCTGACTCTGCTGCTATTAATCACACCACTGTCACTTTATCAACACCACTCACATTATCACTTCAACATGTTGATTTGTCTTTCAGTCATGTTTGTATAGTTTCTATTTGTATTGTATTCTATCAGCTAATGTACCTGTTATTATTTATGCCTGTTACTTCTACTCATCTTTATTTACTTCTGTTGTTACTATTGTACTGCTGCAACGACCAAATTACCCAGCTGGGCTAAAGGTGTATCTTATCTTATCTTTTCTTAGTTACAGCAACAGTAGGTTAAGAGTTTGTTAGTTTGAAAATATTAGCAATTTAAGATGTTCAAATTAATTTTTAGCATACAAATTACATAAAAAACTAATCATATGAATCTATTTTAAATGCATTTTAGCAGCATAATAGATATGAGTAAGTCTGTTGACCTGATGGCCTTTCATACCAAATATGGCAACGGCACTGCTGCGCTCTGAAACCCGTTATTTCCAATGGGCAGCAGCAGCAGCGTGATTTTGGCCTGAAAAGCACCAGAAATGACAGCCAGTCTGCCTTTTCCATTTGACAAGCCGATTTCAGTCTTTTGCTGTCGATTTGGTTGTTACTCATATTTGATTGTTTTCGACTGATTCCTATCCTTGCTGTAGCACCTACCAAGGTTGTTTTTCTGTCGCGCTTTGTGTTTTCAGTGAAGTGTGAAGGTTCACACTGTTTGTACCGGATTCTCCTGTGAGTTGCAGACTGTTTTCTTATTCCCTGCAGGGCCCTGAAAGGCACAAGGGCTGATTTTATTTATAGATAGTGAGTACAGGGCTGGCATGAGTGCACAGAGACTTGCTGGACTAGGTGTGATTTTTATAGCTGTGATTGTGTGTGTGTGTGTGTGTGTGTGTGTGTGTGTGTGTGTGTGTGTGTGTGTGTGTGTGTGTGTGTGTGTGTGTGTGTGCGTGCGTGCGTGCGTGCGTGCGTGCGTGCGTGCGTGCGTGCGTGCGTGCGTGCGTGCGTGCGTGCGTGTCCATTGTCCGTATTGCAAAACTATAAGGAGGATGCAGGGAAGTTTAAGAGACGTATCATAATTTCTGTCAAATTTAGTAAAACCAGTTCACCTTCTGTCCTGTTCTTTGGATATGTATCCAGTGAAATGGAAAAAGCAATTCACAGTTTACATAATGAAACGCAATTTGAGCCACTTTTCGTATTTAAACCTTTTATCCATCCTTTTCTGTCACATTATTTCTGACGTCACTCATCTCTATTTGAGTGTAAAGAGTTACATGAGAGCCTTTTTTTTTAATGAGGCAGGGAATTATTATATATAAAGCAAAATCTCTTCAGTATTCAAGTGTCCTTCAGTGCAGACAAAATTAATACTTTTTCTTTTCCACCTTCATTATGAAAGAGATTACTCATGTATGAACCAGTGGGGAGAAGTGTAATGCGAACAATATGCCTATTCACCTGTCAAAGTATATTTTACAATAGAAATGGAAATCCATCTGCAAAATGAAGCATAAAAAAGGGCCTGCGCTTTGGACTGTAATTGCTTCTTTTTGTGCAACCTGGTGCATCTTATGTAGCAACAAAGTCTCACACACAGTCTTTGTATTACATTTCAAATCTGATCTTATTTTGTGTGGACACAATTCTGACCACATGATTTTGGTCAGACTCAAACTTTCCTGCCATAATGTCCACAATCTTCTCTGTCCAGTGGTTTCTCTCTGTGCCGGAGCATAGCATTTAAAAAACGGGATTATGAGAAAAAGGAACACTGTAATAAAGAAGCTGAGCTTGCAGACACCAAACCTTCAGGAGGTCAAATGTTCGGCAAAGCTCGAGGCTTATAATGAGAACACAGAGTGCAGGTACACATGCATTTTACAGTTGTAGTCCCCAGAGTGGAAATGCACCAGAGGTTCTGCAGATACTCAGAAAATGGGATTCAGAGCTATCCAAAATTAAATAGGTTCTTCCACCAAATTTCATGAAAACCGGGCCAGAAGTTTGTCCCCAGTCCTGCAGACAAACAAATAAATAAATATCTATCCATCTATAGCATAATTCTTGGATCCAAGTCTATGTTTAAACCCGCAGGGTGTAGAGAGTCTAATGCGGCTCCTTATGCTAATTGCATCATGCCAGGGTAATAATTTAAGCCCACTGAAATGAGCGTTTCAACATTTTTATCAGCTCAGATCTTCTCTCATCATGACTTTGGTGGCAGGACAGTAGGCAGACAATGATCAGTAAAACAATCAACCCGAAACAATTTAGATTGGGGGGACACAAATAGGACATTGAAAAGTGAGGAGGACATCCTCAGTGGAAATTATACCCTTTTTTTCTGAATGTGCTTCATGGCCATTTTACATGTTCAGATACTTTAGTATGATTAAAAGTGTAATACCAGCGTAAAAGCATCCCAGGGTCTTTTTCGACATCAATATACATCCAATAAGCCATCAAGATAGTTTTTGTCGATCACCTATCAACAGAGAAATCCCTGAGAGTCGCTAGAAGCAAGACATGGCTAACTCTGAGTAGCTTGGGGTGGAGCACTGAACCATCCAAAACGGATTTTCTAACCACTAATACTGCTCAAAATAACACCAATCCTTTTACAGTAGCATGACAACATAAAACGAAGCACCAACAATGCAGTTAGCAAACCCGGAGTTTATTAAAATAGACTGTTTTACAATGCTAAAGCCTTAGGAGCCGGCTATAGCCTTATTGGTGCCATTTTGAGCAATGTTGGATGGTTCATCGCGCTGCCCCGAGCTACTCAGTGTTAGCCATGTCTTGCTTCGAGCGACTCTCAGGGATTTCTCTGTTATTAGGTGATCAACGGAAAAAAAACTGTCTTGATGGCTTATTTGATGTATATTGTGACGGCCCCCTGCTGTCCTGGAGCCTGCTTTGTCTGTCTTCCAGCACCTGACCAGTCTCCTGGAGGTCTCATCCTCTCTCTCAACAGAAGGACCTGGCTTCCCTCCGGCTCTGTTGTATTGTTTTGTTGGCTTCGGCCTGGTTTTTACACTTTACAACGCTCCACACACTCACATGCACCCATCAGCAGACACACTGACACACCTCATGGCATTATTCTGATTTGGGCACTGTTACTTTAATAAATATTGTTATTCCTTACGTTTATCCGCATCTCATCGTCTTTTGCCATGGCCTCTTGAGCCAGTCATGACAATATTCACACCAAAAAAGACCATGCCATGCTTTCACCCGGAGTTGCACTGAATCTTATGTATTATTAAGATTCAGCAAAAGAAACTTGGTTTATCTGAATAAATTAGAGGCTCCAAAAAGGTAAATTATGCGGTTATGCACTTGGAAAAAATCAGAGGAAAGGAAAAAAATCTGCATAATTTGGGCTGGTCGAAATATGTTCTGTCATCTTTCCTTTGAATCATATCACAGCACAACAACTGTTCTATATCATTGCTTGGTCCCCACCCTAGTTTGTCCATCTATCTAGTTCCCCCACTTCACCTTTTACTTACCCCACTCCTCCCAGCTCTCTTACATAAGCCTTGCTCTTGACTCCAGACTCTCAGCGTTTGATGCTCGGCGCTATCTATCTCGGAGCCCCGTGTGCATGCAGAAATACAGGAATCAGCAGGCTTGCTTCTTGTGCCCTGCAGACCAGCGTGCATGAAGACAAGAGGAGAACATTTAGGATGAGAATATTGTTGACGGTGTTTTGTTTCATCTCAGGCACATCTCATTTGATCTGTAAACCAAAGCTGAGAGGTTGTGTGAGTAGCCACTCAGTCTTCATGTGAATCTCTAGGTGGGAGAAAGTGGAACTGTAGCAACGCTGCTAAAGACAACCTCTGGGCCAAGTAATTTATTTTTTATTATTATTCAGCTTTATTTCATCAGATTTTGGGGTTATATTTTGTATAGTATCCAATAGAGTTTATTAGCATGCTTCCACGCATCAAGATTTAAACTGTAAAATGTAGAATGAAACACAAGTGCATGAATTTGTCATGTAAAGATGTGCTATTTAAAAAACTAAATAGAAAAAAAATAGACTTTTGTTGCACGTTTTAAATGCTGAACCCACTGCTAGTCTTTTTTCCCCCACTATTTTAAGATGAAAGTCAGTTGATGCTTTCCATCTCTGTGAGAAACCATTATTGTTCACGGTCAGCCTCTTTGTGCCAGTCATCTCTCGTCTTTGAAGGGGTTTGTGCATTATGCTTAAGGACCTTTCGCTGTCGACAGAGTTGACTGGGAAGGAGGATGAAAAAAAAGGACTTAGCAGCAGAAGTGGTGGGCATGCGGGCTTTTCCTCGATGAAGTCTGGAGGGAGATTACAGTAAGGAGGACTTCTGGTGTAGAGTGGCAGTCTCTTTTTGCAAAGCAGGTGACTGTGTGATGAAAACCTTTCTAGCCTGCACATGTCCATCATAAGATGAACACCTAAGTCTTGAGAAAAATTCATTGTTCCCAAAAAACAACAACATATGTTTACTTCCATGACTCTTATCTGTTGGGAGCAAAGGAGGAAGATGTGTGACATAATATAAAGCCACAAATGGCGGAGTTTTCTTTTTAAAGCAGGGAGCTCCACACTCAACCATCTTGCTTTGATCAAATTTGAACCACTGTTTTGGTTTTCATCAAGAAACAGACAAACTGAATATGTTTGCATTAGTTTAAACTATGAGGTCTGAAAGAAATTCCTGCATGTCTCACAGCGCTTCTCTCAAAATTCATTCATTCATGACCCCCAGTGCTTTTTATGTCTGAGGCGTTATGTTTGTGTTTGTCTGTCCTATGTCTGTGAACACGATATCTCAGGAACCCCTTGTCTTTAAATTTGGCAGAAATGTCCACCTGGACTCAAGGATGAACTGATGTTTGGCCATAACTCAAGAAGTCCTACTATTATCAAATCATTTCACATAAATTTCTAATAGAATAAAATATGATGAAGTGATGACATTTCATATCCAAAAGGTCAAAGGTCAACTACACTGTGACATCATAATGTTTGTGTCAACACCACAGCTCAGGAACAGAAGGGCATACCTTTGGTTGAATACTGAATCCCTGCCACTATTCATGAAACTGTGGTGATTGTATAGCTATTATGTGCTGCCTGGTTGAAGATGTGTGTGAAGCATCACCGTCTCGCCAAAAAACAAACAATACCTGTTATTAAATTCCTTCACTACATATATTATATAACTGTGGACAGTTTGGATGTAAACTGCAACTTGACTGGTTGGCACACAACAGTGAGTTGGTATTTTTAGTTTGCTACAGAGGGCAGTGCGTACATTGTTGTTCTGTGCTGTTCTGTGTGGGTTTAATGAATCCGCTGAAAGCTGATATAAACACTAATTATGAGAAAAGGTCAAGTATAAACCTTCCTGCGGCAGATGAGGCTACATAGATCTCCACATGAAAGTGTTGTAACTGTGTCCTTTTGTCAACTGATGAGGCAGTGCATCCTGCTGTCAACCAGGAACTAACCCCTCAGGGTAGCCATGTGAACACAGAGCGCACCTGACAGCTGACATTTACCTAGAAACACCTGTCAGTCACACACACACACACACACGCACACACACGCACACACACGCGCACACACACACACACACACACACACACACGCACGCACGCACGCACGCACGCACGCACACACACACACACACACACACACTCATTTCAACCATTTTCCTTTTGTTCTTCTTTTTCGATCACCCAACAAACACCACATCTATCACTTTTTCAAGAGAGCTTTTTTGCTTTTTTTAGTTTCACTGTGCAGTTCCACTTGAGCCTAGCCCAATTTTACGGTGGACAGGTTCACTGGGTCGTGATCATTCTACAGATATGAGAAATTGCGATCTGTCGATCAGTACTGTGAAGCTCAACAGCAGGGTAAACAGTCTACCATGTTTGATGCTGAGGTAGCAAGAGGAGATCTTTCTGATGTCAGCAGGAAGATCACAGCACTACTGGATAGCTTGCTTCCTCTAATCACGTCTGTGTAAAAACTGACTGTTGTTTCCTCAGAATTCTGCTCCATGAGTCATATTTTTGAGTGATTTAACTTCTCTCCCGTTTGCCAAACTTGTCACCATGCTGCGTGTCTCATGCTCACTTTAAATGTGCTCTGAGGAGAATTTATTTTCCTCGAATACATTTTCTACTGCATCGCTTTTATGAAATCCTTGATTTGCAGTCCTGTCAGCGCAGCAGGACACTTCCCTCATTGGTCCTGGCAGTAACACAAATATAGAAAGACTGCTAAATAATGCAGGAGCTGAAACATCAATAAAGGAGACACGGGAGGCGTCAGATTAACGGCCAGGTCATAAACTCTTTGAGGTCTTACCCTGCTAATGCATGACTCCATCAGGCCCAACAAGGTTAAACTACAGTACATAACCGGCAATCATTCATGAAGCTCAACTGGAGTGTTGAGTTAAAATCCAGACACCGGTTAACTGGAAGTGATTTTTCTGTCATTGAGCAGCTAGAGGAAGTGAGCTCAGCGCTGCAGCGTGCAGAGAATGAGTAGAGCAACAGTAGTGCTGCTTGGTAGATTCCAACCCTCGAGTGGAGTGCAGTGATGAAAATATTTACCTCTGTGAAATGAAACTGTGAGGGGTCAAAGAAGAAGGTCCCAGCTTTCATGAAAGCTGCTTATTTCCCATGTTGTGTCAGAATTTATCGCCTTCGGGGGAGCTGTTTGGCACACGTTTGCACTAACAGTAAATGTTTACGGTGATGAGTAAGTCATCTCTAAAGAGGGGGGAGTGTGTTCGATTGTAAACATCTTGAAATGACTCATGTTCATTTTTTTCAGACACAGCAATATGCTCAAAAGAGCTTTACATCTGTACTGTCTCCTGTGGAATTCCCTTCTAATTGAAGATACACACAATCAGAAATGCATCTAGTTTAATGCTCTTGGGTATGTTCAAGAAAGTGAGATGAAAATTGTATGATTTTTCTTCTCACTTTTTCTATATTTATTTAATATTAAAGACCCCGGGAGCACCTTGCTTTCTCCACTGTTGTTAAAGGTACTGTGTGATACTTTTTACATGTTAGGTTTTTTTTTTTTGCCAATGGGCGAACTGGTTGTAAAGCGTGACTTTAAAAGTTAGACCTTCCCTGACTTTTCTCTGACCGTCTGTGGACATGCTGGCAGCTATCCTGTATAAAAGCAGCAACTAGTTTGCTGATACTTGGCGCTGACCTGGAGCGGCTCAGGATCAGACCCCCGCTGCTGGGGTTTGTGCTGTGATGGTCTGTGGGCTGCCGGCTGCTGTGAGTGTGCGTAGCAGAGGCACAGCATGTGTAGACTTTGTGTTCTGGTGGTACAACAAAACTATTTTCCCCCAGTGCTTATAACAACCATGGAGGAAACATTGACGTGTGAAATATATTAGCATGAAACTGCTGTCGGTTTCTTCGTGACGTTAGCTGATTGAGTAATTTGCAAACAGCAAGCTAATGGTCACCGGTGTCGCTAATAACAAGAGTTTTCTAAAAGTTACACAGAGAACCTTTAATTGGGCAGGATTGGAATAAGGTGATATCATGTATTTCCATGCACCAATCAGAGTGCTGGGCTACTTTCAATCATATCTGATAACGTTTTTGAGTGATTAAATCTTAATAAGAATGTCTTTTCAACATGGATTATTGTTAATTAAATTGTGGGTTAAATGTTATAAATGGAGCTTTAAAATGAACATTAAAGGTTTTTCTCTGGGCTTTTCAATGTCGTTGAATGCCGCTTAATACTCTGTATCTTAATTAACATTTTTCTTCTTCACTAATATTGCCTATTTTCTCTCCTTTCGCTGTCATTTCACCAGGAGGTAGAGGTCAGTTCTCTTTTTTTCTACTTTGTAATGCTGTCCTTTTCATTCATGGCTCATTTCCTTGTCTTTTTATACATCTTTATCTCTGCATTTCCATCCATCCATCTTCTCTCTCTTTCTATTATTTTAAATCTCCTTCAACTTGCCCATTGAAATTAGAACAATTAATGTTCTAATTAATTGTGGGGAATAGGCAGAGAACTTAAAAAAGAGACATATGTCTCACATATAGACATTTGGTGCTGATTTATGGAGGTCATTTCCATACAGATGTACATCCACAGTACATACCCATCTGTCTCTGTGACTCACTTGGTTAATTATCATGCAGCAAGCCTAATGTACACATTATAATCACTGTGCGATGATGATGTAAACTACTTTCCTTCTCCTCTATGAAGATGACAGCGTGTTGATGTGTTGTGATATCAACAACTCTGTGCACTCAGCCCAGCAGTGTGAATTACGTGGCTCCTCATTCTCTGCAGCTGCTCATAAATGATTGTTTTTTTCCTGTTTCTGCAGGATGATTATGTTCGTACCTGGGATGAAAATCAAGGTTCTAATGACAGTAAGTCTCCCACTATCTCATATCTTTCTCACTCTGTGCTTGGTTCCTGAATGCCATTTAACCAAATAAGTATTTTGTTGTTTTTTTCTAGTTCATAGGGTCATACACAGTATGTAAGCAATAGCTCGCGATGGGCTGTGTATGTTGTCATTATATAACAGCTAAACAGCAGAAAACGCACTGGACTTTAACTAGAGAGCCCGGTAGGGAATGAAAGCGGGTTGCAGTGGTTCAGAAACGTTGATTTTGAAAGTATCTGTGATTTGCAGAAATGTACAATTCCAAGATTTTATTCTGGCAACTGGGTTGAGCATTCACATTCATGTAAGTCGCGAAGGAACACAAACTAACTGAGGCAAGGCAACGTGGACCTGCAACTCCCATCTTTTGCGAGGTAAAATTAGTGTTTCTTTCCAAGGAGCTTTTGAGGAAATCAATACATCTGACGGAGAAAAGGCTGTCTGACAGGAAGTTAAAGCCAAAAAATATTCTAAATATACTCTCTTCCATAGTAGTCTAGGAGGACGAAGTTGATCAAATATGTTTCTTTTTTGCAGTGGGTCTAAGCTTAGGCTATCATTTTGTTAGCTGTTTTTTCCCCCAGAGAAATAGGATTGTGCAAATGAATTAGACGTCATAGTTGATGTGTTAGGGTATTACACCATGGCTATGAACTGATCAGATTGCTTGATTTGAGCTACCCGTTTTATATATGGCATAACATCTGTGGCTTAATCCTGAGCATGCAATGAGAGTTTTTGAGCAAGCACATAATTTAGGTTTAATTTTTAGCATACAAAACAAAATTCTGTCCGGCATTAGTAGTTTTAATTCCTTAAACTAGTTAACATACATCTTTTGAGCCAAAGACAGATTTTTTTTTTGTTGCTCAAATTTTATTATTCCTTCTGCTTAATAATCATTTATATCTCTATACAGAATTTATTCCGTATTTGCCCAAATATAAGACGATCCTGATTAAGAAAAATGCCTGTTTTGGGGAAAAAATACTTTTTACTAGTCTTGCTGACAAAGTTTTCATGTGACGCTTTTGGTCCAAAGATAAGATGGAATTCCTCCATCGAGGCATAATGTATATTCACAGCCGTGTAGCTTGTTAGAGTAAGTGCAGTTGCTTCTTAATAGACCCACACACTTGCAGTTGTCAGACTCTCTGTTAATGAAATTCTGTTATATCTTGGCTGCCTGACAGTTGACTCCAAGCCCAGTTGGTTTCTGCAGTAAAGACGCCTTCACCTCACTCATCAGGAAGGTGTTTTTTCAGTGACAGCAAAACACATTAAACAGACATTGAGAAAGTTTAGCAGCCAAAACCTGAAGTATATCCACACATGTATACCAGTCTAGGGTCAAAATAAAACCATGTTTTACCAAAAATCTTTTTCTGTGCTCAAAACGTCTCATCTTACACTCAGGAATGAGGCATATACATGTGCCAAAAGAATATTGGCATCACTGCCAAGGATGCATGCTAATGTAGTGAAAGCAAAGCCCCATGATTTATTGAAACTGAATGGTATTAGCCTTTACTGTAGCAGAATCTGTGGCCTGTGTTTGAACTCTGATGCTTTCCGGATGGTCGTGGGTTCATCGAGTTAGACAGCACTGCGTATACTCTGTGTTCGTGTTCTGGGGTTAGCCCCTTGCTGGCCACACTTGTACTGGCTCCGAAAAAAGGTTGAAAATGTAAGCGCTCTGTTTTGTCTGCTTGAGTGGATCTGATGTATCTCCCCAAGGATGCTTAACATCGGCTCTACTTCAACCCATCACCACATCGTTCTGCTTTCTCCTTTTTTTCTCTTTCTCATATAAACTCAAACACAGGCTGGACATAGAGCCTGACTATCTGAGATCTCCTCTTAAACTCCTGCTGAGACTCCGGTTAATTGAGCCTCTGCTAGATGAAGTCATGACAGTCATGTCCTAGACTATCGTCGCTTGATTTGCAGCTTAAATGAAGTTGGCTGAATGGCAGAGTCCATTAGCGCAATTTCCAAGGGTTTAATGAAGGACTAATTATGGTTTCCAATGAAAGGCCAAAGAGGGGATAAAAGCATGAGTAGGAAGTGAGACAGAGGTGGGGGCTAATGTCCCTTGATTTAGTGTAAGTGATTGACACCAACATTATTCCTGCCAACTCTAAGGCAGTTTGGTGCAAGTTGACTAGTGTAGGAGAGTATGATAGGGGGAAAATGAAAGAGCCAGAAGGAAAAAGATGTTTTGCACTCTGGTCATTCAGAGATAGTAAACAGCACTGTAGATGTGACGTGTCATTCTGACTTGCCATTCTGAGATGGATTCATATCTGGCTGTTAAGGCTAACGTAACATCCTTTCAAAATACGATTTTCGGATCCATTCCGTTCAGACAAAAGACATCAACAGCCGAAAATGTGAACAATTATGATCACATCTTTTGTCAGTTAGACACCTTCTTCATCAATAAGAAAGAGGTAAAATGACAATTACGTTGTTTTTTTTTAAAAGCTCAGATCTCTTCAAACAACAGGGAACGTTGTAGAAATACAAGGCTTGGAACAGCTTGGACCCGGAAATCATATTTTTCGTCACGTCATGTCTTAACAGCCGTATGACGGCCATCTTACCTGGGTCCAGTTTTAGAATTGCTGTAATTGGAACCTGTGGTTAAAGCGGCATGGACGAAATGCTAATTAGCTTAGCAAAATACTGTCTTGAGTGGATAACGTCAAACTAATTCTTCAAGAGGGGGCTGATCTTGTTGATAAATTGGCTAACATCCGCTACTTACCGGTACTTACTCGAGATTAGGGTTGCAAAATCCCTCAAATTTTTAAAGTTGGAAACTTCCCATAGGGATTTACAGGAATGTATGGGAATTAACAGGAATAAACCTTGAATTTACAAAATTGGATGACCCTTAATATGGATTTTAAATATAGTTGGGGGAAATATATTTTAGAATAATCTCTTCTATGCTATTCCTCCATTACATGCACATAGCACACTGCTTATTGCAGGGGTATTCAGGCCACTCCTCCTACATGCACTGTGCATTCCTCCATCACATGAACACATGATTTTGACTTGATTTTTGAATGTTTGGGGTCAGTTGGATGAGTCATATTTTACTCAACATTCATGTTTTTGTTGTTCAGTGAAATAATACAAATTATTAAAGTTCTACTTACAAATAAATCTGTTGAGATGTAAAGTCTTTTAATTTGATTATTTTGCATGGGTGTCTGCCTGTGACAAAACCCCTAATGTTAGTTAATTCCCATGAATTTACTGTAATTCCCATAATTCCCATGGAAAGTTTCCAATTTGGGATATTTCCCAAATTCCCCAGCTGGGCAGCTACCACCACAAATAGGATGTAATTCTGTGGGAAACACTGTTTCCACTATTTCTTACAATGGCATGATATGAATAAGTGATAGGCCTACTAAATATAACATGAACAAAACTTTAATTCATCATCCATTCATCATCAGTGGTGGTTGACAATAAAGATCCTACACAATGTAATCAAAAGGTTGGTCTTCACTCATCACTGGAGTAGATTTTTACAGGTTGTGGTTAAAAGTCTTGACTGAGACTTTTGTGACGTAGAACTTCACTGCAGAGGAGACACCGTATCTTTCATTCATTTGAAATGATGATTGAATGATTCTGCATCTAGTGATTTACATCCAGTACCGGTGTTCAGTGTTCAGTGTTGTCATTTACCATAACTTCAGTCTCTCTCACTTTAAGTCAAATGCTTTAACATTCAAAAACAAATTTGCTCTCTGTTCTAACAACTGTCTCTTTAAGACCCCCTCACGAAAAAATCCAATCGGCTCTGATTGGTCAGCATTTCCAGGTTTTCAGCATCTCCGCTCTCTGCATCTCTGCACCATCATTGCAGCCAGGGAACAGATGTAACAACACTGTAGCGGCACTTTCTACCTATATACGGTGCAGTTTTGGCATCTGATGTAGTAGGTTGTTTAAAGGCACGGTTACGGCCTGTGTGCATTTCTCTTTGGATTAAGCATTTTGATACTGTCATAGTATTTAGAAGCACTTGAAATGACTTAATAATCAAAAAGACCTGGATATCTCACTTTTAACAATATGTCACCTTCATTGACATTGCCATTGGATGATAATAAATGTTGTATTTGAATGTTATCCTGAGTTTTGCAGAATTGTGCAAAACTGACGCTCTCATGTGACAACGGAGTTGAAATAAGACCCCAACTTTTGTAAGCATAGCCAACGTAGATCAATTTTACAAATGGCATCACTATAATTTAAGTGTTCAACTGTGTGTGCTCAGCTTTTATGACACGTTAGCACCGCTTTAAGCTTGCTTTAGGTTGTCAAATGAATGGTACCCTGCTACTTTCATTCCACATAGTACGAAGACCTTCATCTTTCTGTTTCCCTTCCTCTCATTTTGACATGAGTGTGCTATCTCCCTCCATTTATCTGCCTTACTTTATGAGTGGCCTAATGAAGCGAAGGATCAAAGAGAGGAGATTTGTCCCTCTGAGACATCACTAAATCAGCGTGATGTCTTCACTCCCGAGCTCAGTTGAGCCAGCAGGCCCCATCTCTCAGCCAGGCAGCCCAGTCTGCTACACCGCTGTGCAGAGGAGGACAGGGCTTCTGAACTGTCGACACTTCTTACAGTCAGACAGTCAACGATAAGGAGGACTGAACCTGCCCAAATAAAAAAAATAATACATAAATATATTAATAACATGGTAAATAATCAATATGCCATTAAATGTACCATAAAATTAATTGACATAAATGGATATTTCTCTTTTAATTGGCATCATTATTTTTTTCACTTTTGTAATAATCCCTACATTTATTACTTTCCTATGTACCTTCTATTTTTTTATTAATATATTTATTTTTAGTAATCTTTAAATTTATTTTTGCATTTATTGTTTGTTCATTTTGAATATATTTTTACATTTATTTATTTATTCCTTTTTGTAATTTATTCTTGTATTTATTTATTTATGTATTATTTCTGTATCGGTTTTTGCTTTCTACATTTCTCCTTGATTAAGCAAAGGGGTGGCGCGTGTCAGGGGGTCAACCTTTCACCTATTGGTTGATGAGAGATCGACTTCTACACTGCTACACTGCACACACACACTGACATTCATGGTAAATGTCATCAAACAGCCCAGATTGAGTTGACAGTGAGTAAGCCACGGTGGGTAAACCTAGCACGATATAGCATACTATATGAAAACAAGGTTAATTTGAGTCTGTTTACAGGAAGTATAACGTATTTTACCAGTGTCCTTTATGACCATGAAGGGTGAGAGATTATATGCGGAAAGTTACTGAAATAATAAAACGCATTTCTCCTTCACAAGGACACTGGCAACATCTGTTTTATTTCCTGTGAATATAATAGTTCCATATGTGCCTGTCCGTGTTAGTCTGCAATGTGCACCAGTAAGTGAAGCAGTGTAATAGTCGATTTCTGATCAACCAACAGGTGAGAGGTTGACCCGATGACACACCCATGAAAAAGAAATGTCTAAAGCAAAGAATACAGAAATAAATAAATGCATAAATAGCTTTTTTTAAAAAGGATTAAATAAATGTAAAAATATATTCAAAATGATTTAAATAAATGTAAAAATAAATAAATACATTTAAAGATTACTAAAAAATAAATTATGAATTATTAATAAAAAAGTAAATACATAAAGAAGGTAAATTAAAACAGAAATATCTATTCATGTCACATTTTCTCAATAAGTTAATGTCTATATTTATTTTTCATATTATTTTTGGTACATTTAATGGCATATTCATTTATTTATCGAGTTATTTATATATTTATGTATTTTTATTTCATTTTGGCAGGTTCAATCCTCCATAAATGGCGACAGCATGCCTTTGTGGAAATTTGCATTCAGGCACTGCAGTGGCTGACTGCAGCGTGAGGGTGAGGTCCGGGTAATCTGCAGTCGATTTCTACAGTCAATTCATCAATCCAACAACTGATTGAATCACTTCACTCTTAAGACAGTAAACACAGGGGAGGGGTTGTAATTTGGACTCATAAGAACAAACAACACACACCCAAGTGTTTGCGTACAGCACTCTTTGAAGACCTGATCCTTTTATACATGAGCTTTCAAGTGTACCTTGGATTTCCAGAAACTTATCTCCACCAGAGAGGCCAGGTGAATAGTGAATAGACACTTTCTGGCAAATCAATGGTGTCAGATCAATGGCAGACACTAAGGAGATGGGAAAACACGCTGAGTCCACACTTCACAAGGTCTAGAGTTTGATACCTCGTGAGGCTTTAGATACAGGTCCTTATAAGTGCACGCACACACGCACACGCACACACACACACACACACACACACACACACACACACACACACACACACACAGAGACAGATAGACAGACAGACAGACACATACACACACACGTATGCACACAGATTTGGTAGATTGCCCTCAAACGTCTTGTTGAAGCCTTTAGCCAGATTTTTACCCACCAGTTCAAAACTCAACGTTGAGGCAATCAAGTAACTCTTATTTTTTTGTTGGAAAAATCCTGCCCCAGACTCTACCCCTACCAGGGAGTCTGCCCACCTCTGTACATGCTGTACATATCTTGTGTCTGGACATCTCCAAAAGCAGCTGTAACAATCCTTCTTGGGGGGAACTGCTGCCCTTCTCACCTTCACACTCCGCAAATGTGTCCCGCGTCATCCCTTCCCGCTCTCTCTCTCTTTAGGTCACCAGGGGCTGCTTCTGTCAAATTCAAAACCCCACAGCCTGCAAAGGGATAAGCGCGTTAGCTACTCCATTTCTAGATGGGTGTTATGTATTCTCATCTTCTTGCTACTGAATCTCCTCTATTCAACACCCTCTAATCACGCTCCAAAATAAGTCCTTCACATTATATCTAACTGTAGCCTCATTTTTTTGTTAGCCTATTTCCCTATTATTTTTTGTGTCCATGTTTTTCAGGAGATTAAAACTGCACTAATAAATATTTGTATGTTAATGTAATAGTTTGTAAAAAAGAAAAATACACTTATTCACTTTTTTAATTCATTCAAAGCCTTAGCGAGCGGCTTGCTCCATAGCTGCGCTCATCTCATCCGCGTAAGCCACTGTTGTTTCCACTGAACAGTCGCTTCTCGTTGCGTCACACTTCGAGCCGCCTCAAAACCAACGCTGATTGGTTCGGTCTCTTGGGCAACCCCAAATTTTCTTTGCTGCAAGTTACTAGACTGATCTGAGAGTAAAATACAATGGAGCTTGCGAGGCTATGCAACTTTACAGTTTTAGTTAAGTCTCACTGCTCATATCAAGCTGGTTTCCAGCCACAGTACGCAATTATTTTCTGTGAACTCACTATATACAAATGTTCCCTGCTACCTGCAGTCAGAAGAAGTTAGTTACGACTAGCTATTAACATAGTAGAACATTGAGCCGCCAGGCATTTTTCTCAGTAGTTGACAGAGCTAAAAGGAGAGTTAATATTGGACTCAACATTCATCAGGTGGACAGAAAACACGACTCAAATAATGCTAACATTGCCCCATGTTTAGCCTACTAGAAGCAACTTTCGCCATCGCAGGGGACAATATGTCATTGTTGGGTTTTCAGCTTGTTGCACTGCCTGCTTTCCAAAAAAATCTATTAATGCAGGTTAAAGTCTAGACCTTTATTGTCCCTTGGTTATTTTTTTGTCACAGTAGCAATTCAAGCCTCTTTTTGCATTAGCTGGACTCACAGACATCTCAGAGACATCACTGCCTCACTGCTACCTAGAAGACAAGATAGCACTGATGATATTAGACAGAGAGCATAAGTAGCAGATAAGAGGGTTGATGATGAGGATGTGGCCTGAGCTCTGCTTCTCCTTATCCTCAATCTGCAGGGATAAACCTCATGCAAATCTCTATTGGCTTAGATTGAAGCACAGGGAGCCTAATTAGGAGAGGTTTACTGCTGCAGGCATTAGTGTAGTACAAAAGAGGAGACTTTAAAAAAGTAAAAATGCAAGTAGGTGGGTGCATCTGGGGTTGAATGAAGAAAGAGTAGATATGCTGTTGAAAACAATAAGCACACAGGCAGAACATGGATGAGAATACAAAGTGAAGATGTCTGATTTGAGAAGAAGGAGTGCCAAAAGAAGGAAGACAGGAAGATTGGTAGAAATGATTTCTCTACAGGGGGTTTCAGAAACAGAAAGGGAGAGAGTTCTCAGAAACACCAGATTGAGCTGCAAATCACAGTCAACCCAGAAATGATTCCCCGGACCGCGGAGAGCCTGTTGCTATGGAAACGTCATCATCGCAGGCACTGCTTTAATCCATGGAAGCCTGTTAAGTTAACATGAGGCTCAGCCAGCCAGCGTATGCTTCTGTACTCACAACACAATGCCGCGCCAGCATTGTAGCCGACAATATTTATTTACAAATGGTTTGCTATTATAAGGCAGGATTATCTGCTCTCTGTTTGTATCCTGCTTCTTCAAGTTTTTTTATTTATTTTGCCAAAGTATTGGTTAAATCTTCATTGACGGATTGCAAAAGAACATCGGTTTGTGTACCCCCCCCCACTGACTGAACTGTTTCCCCATTAGCACCTTAATCTCCTTTGCTCCTTTGTGTCAGGAAGTATCGTAGGAGTTTAATTTGCTGCTTCACCCTGATTCATCTGATGCACTGGTGTGAATCAGAAAAGGCATGGCAGTGACAAAAGGGGAGACCAAGAGCTAGAAAGGCGGAGACAGCTGGCGAGAAAAGCTGGGAGATGTGCGTGATACTGTACACAGATACTGACACACACAATCAATGCCGACCGGGATACAGAGCGACCGGAGACTAAGGCTCCACTGTTGACAGTCTAAATGGATGAGGAGTCTGCATCTGGGCATTAATGCCTCTGAGCCTCACTGTGTCTCAGTCAGAGCAGTCAGTCAGTCATTCTGTTATAAAACCAGCTCAGTAATGACAGGGGGAGGGTGTATTGTTTTGGATTTGGTTCTTAAATCAGATATCTGTCGATTCGCTTTGATAATCCTGTGATGTTGGTAGCATCAATGTATTCAGCCACCGGAGAGGACAAGAGAGGATATCCTAAGCCTCCCTGCAAAATTAGTGCCATAAAACAGGATGGATACAGGGGAAGAGCAGGGGATGAATACAAGCCTCTGTGTAATGTAGATAAAACTAGAAATAGCAGCCTGTGAATGATCTGTATTTCAGGACTTTGTACTGATGGATAGTGTTGGTGAATAAAGGCCGGGTATGTAAGGAGAATAGAGTGTGACGTCCAGGTTGGTTTTACGAGGCCTGCTAGGAACAGACAGCTGTGACATATGAGTGTGTGTGTAGGGGCGCTGACACACGGTCCAGCACTCTGCTAGCAGAGAATGCGCTGGATGGATGGATGGATAGATGGATGGATGGATGGATGGGGCAGAGTGAGCTTCATCGTAACAGGTCAGCTAAACTGTATGTTTAAAATCGTATTTAATGAGGTAAATAAGAAGAAATCTGCAAGGTGTGGCAATCAGACTTTCCTCCTGCACAAATCAACTCAATCAAAACAATCTCAGGTGCATCAGAAACAAACTAATCTCCTTCATGCCACTAAAAGCTCGTTTCATTTTTGCAATCAGAATTATGCTTATTTTTTCTACCCTCGATAAAGCACAAAATGCCTCAATATCCATATTTGTTACAGTGCAAGACCAACAGTTCTGCCCCGCTCTCATCATTTAGACTGACTCAGGTTATGTTGAGCAAATACAGGAAAGAGATGTGGGATTTGAGGCAGGCAGTGGATAGTAGAATGATGGGCAGAGAAAGTGAAGCAGTGACGATCCTACAGTATGCATCTCATTTTCATTTTTTCCCCAGATGTAGACACCACCAAGGACCCCTGTCAAAAGGTTAAGTGCAGCCGACACAAGGTGTGTATCGCCCAGGGATACCAGAGAGCTGTGTGCGTCAATCGCAAGAAACTTGAACACAGGTGAGTGTGTGCAGCCACTGGGCAAGAACAATCTTCTCTGTTAATGCACTAACATGAGGTCAACTCCAGCAAGTTTACAGTCAGTGGCTTGTGCTGGTCTGGGTTGTGGCAATAATAAAGCTTGTTTGTGCACCGGTGCAGTACGACTGCCTGCTGTTTAATGATAAGCTAATACATTCAGACAACATGGAGGAGGGCAGTTTGCTTCGTGCTCAGGTTGGTGCTGCTGTGTCTGTACTCTGAATTAGCACAGCAGTTGCTGTCTCAGCTGGACTAAGTGAGGCTGAAATGCTTGTGTCCACTCTCTTTCCTACAGGCTGAAGCAGCCTGCTCTCAGGTCTCCTGATGGAAACTGTCAGCCCTGTCCCATCTCCTCCACTGGGCCTGTGTGTGGATCAGACGGACGGAACTATGCCTCAAAGGTACACTGAAATACATACATAGTATATATACACATGCATAAATACATAAATACATACATACATCCATACATACGTACGTACATACATAGATACATACATACATACATACATACATACATATAGATAGAGATAGGTACATATGTACATACATACATACATACATACATAAAGATAGAGATAGGTACATACGTACATAGATGCATACATACATACATACATACAAACTGTACATCAATATTATCAGTTTATCTCCCTTCAGTGGTTTTGTGTCTCGATGATGTTAATACATAGTTCAATAATACATCATTCCGTAATAAAAACAAATCAAATGAATTATTGAAGGTTTTGTTTTACACATTTAAAGAGTTTTATTGAATACTGCTATATAAATTCAGTAGCCAGTATTAGGAACACTAATGCAGTCTACAACCGTCCTGCAATAAATCACTATCTTCATGAAGGTTATAATGTTCAGTTTTTGCGAGAGTGGGTGATTTAACTTTATGGTCATTTTGGAGGCTGCGGTTGAATGATGTTGAAATGAAGGTAGAATAAATAATAGAAACTCCTGTCAGTATAACGCAATAGAATTCAACAGCAGCACAAACTACAGCACGTAAAGTAAAGCAGAGCATAACCACTCTGAATGAATGCCTTCATCTGGATGTACACCTAAATGTCCCATGAAAAAAAAAATTAAAGTGAGATTTCCTTTTATATTTATTATTATTATTATTATTACACTATTACATTTATGCACAGAGACATACAGAATTGATCAAACCAACAAACAACAGCCACAACTACAATACATTGATGCAGACCAATATGACACATAAAGCAATGGCTAGAGGTAGAGACTGTGAAAGTATCAAAATGTTTATTCGACAGAAAAATGTACACAGCCCGTATTCAGAAACTGTGTCTTTAAAACGTATGCACAGTTATGATGTCACAAGTATACTATGTATAGGTAGAAAGTGCCGCTACATTGCCACTACAGTTATCCCCCAACTGCAATGACGATGCCGAGACGCTGAGAGCGCAAATTTTGGAGACCCGGAAACTCTGACCAATCAGAGAGGACTGGTGTTTTACAGGAGGGGGTGTGAAAGAGACAGGCGCTAAAACAGAGCACAGAGGGTGAATACAGGTATATTCAGACAGACAGTGTGAGAAAAATAATATTTTTTAACGTTAAAACATGTAAACATGTTCTAGTAGAAACCCAAAATACAAGCATATACCTGAAAAAGAGCATAATATGGGACCTTTAATATTTCAATTACACCTTATTTCTTCTGCCCCCAGTTGGCCAAAAACGATCAATGCAGGCTTAACCTTTAATACACAGAGAAATATCAATCCTCTGGCTCAATCAGTATAATGAAGATGCGTTTTTTTGAAAAGAAAAAGATGGTAGGGCTAACCACTGGCCTCGTGTAGGTGGAGGCTTGGAATCGTTGGCAGTGGAACAGTACAGCATCCCCCTCAACAAAGAAGTGAAAATGATGTACGTGCCTGCATCACATATGTTCTGTATGCTTTATATTAACATATGTTGTGTTAATAAGATTTGGTAAAATAGTCTTTACACCTATAAGCGTCTAGCATACAGACACATGCATATAAACTGTACATATGTACAACAAAATGTGCGTCTGTCAGGTGCTGGTACATGTATTCACAGCTCTGACTTTGTGTTATACACATGCTAACATAATGTAGGCCTACTAAGCATTGTGGGGTAAATAGTGAGACACAGCTTGCACATTCAGAGCTGGAGAGAATCTCAGGGGAGAAAAAAAACGAGACAAAGAGCCAAGATATATAGCCTCGGCAGGACCAATTGGTGGCTTGTGGTGACAGAATCCCATGTGTTTATTGATTTATGCTTTGTCTTTTGGATCGCTATTCCCGACCTTGTATGCAGGCAGAGGTTGGAAAGCACATTCAGTAGCAAGTCTCAGATATGAATTAAGACGCGGTGTCGGTCACCTCATGAATATTTGATCTACGTTGCGGCAATAAGTCATTTTACTTCACCTTTGTGTCCCCTTGTCGATGTTGCGGATGTTGGTGTGTGTGTGTGTGTGTTTTATTGCATGTATGTGTATGTTTGTGTTGTAGTGCAAGCTCGAGCAGCAGGCGTGTCTTACGGGGAAGGATCTTTCGCTGAAGTGTTCAGGTCTGTGTCCGTGTTCAACTGCTGTCCCTACGTCCATGGAGAGTAAACATGGTAAGATCAAGCACACACACACACACACATACCCACAAAAAATACATATATTTAATATGAATTCACCTCCATACAAGGCTTTTTCATCCCTGTTTTCTATTCTGTATCTCTGTCACCCACACACACACACACACATACGCAATCATCATAACAACATGAATAGGTGTAACAAATGTCCGATTCTTCCTCTCCATCTGGCCTCCACAGAGAGCTGTACTGGACAGGATCTGGCTGATCTCGGGGAGCGTCTGAGGGACTGGTTCCAGCTACTGCAGACTAATGCCAAGCAAAACAACAACAGCAAGACTGGGGCCAGAACCACTGTAGCCAGCACCTCGTCAGGTTAGAGCTGCTACTGAATGAATCCATGCATTAAGTGGGAGTTACAATATTATAGTTACAGGCTGTATACTTTAAGAAATGTCCAAACGTGTAAAATCCTCACAAATTAAGCTCCATGCTGCTGGTGCTGCTTGCACCTTCATGTTTTCTGCAGCTCTCAGAGGATCAATCTTGCAGGCAATTGCTGGATATCAAACACAGTTGAAAACAGTTGCAGGGCTGGAAAGTCTTCACACTTCGAGATAGCATTGCATCACAAACAGGACCATGCTGTGCTTCAAAGGAAGAGGACGTGAGCCTCAGGACCACAAGTTTGTGCCCGATAAACACCAAAGTTTTGATCGGGCTGTAAAGTGAAAAGTGGGAAATCCTTCCAATAGGTTGATAAAGCAGTTTTTATGGATGTAACATTTTTTTGTTTGTTTTATTTTTGGTTGAAACTGGTGACATAATTAAGAAAATGAGTCGCATTGGAAGCAGCCAAGAGATCATTCTGTGCACACTGGCATGGTTTCAGTTTCCATTTGTGCAGCTGTCCCCTGATGAAAAAAAAAAAAAGAATATTTGTCTGTCTTTGTGTTTGCAGTGCTGGACAGGAGCCTCGTGGCCAGCTGTAAGGACTCCATAGGCTGGATGTTTTCCAAGCTGGACACCAATGGCGACCTGTACCTGGACCAGGCTGAGCTGGCCGCCATCAACTTGGACAAGTATGAGGTGTGCATCCGGCCCTTCTTCAACTCCTGCGACTCCTACAGGGACGGCAAGGTCTCCACTGCCGAGTGGTGCCTGTGCTTCTGGAGAGAGAGTGAGTATTTTATCCAAGCGTCAAGGCGGTCAGCTGCCATCGGGTGTGGCCACCTCTGTGTTGTCCGCTGTTCCGTCACTACTTGTCTTCCTCCTCACTCTCCCGTCACCCTGTGGGCGAAACGGTCACCGCAAGGAGCTAAAAACATTCCTGCTGCTTATTGACAGCCCGGTTCTCGCACAGCTCTTCAGAGACCGAGCCTGTCAGCCAACCAGCCAAGCAGAAACTAGGTCTCGGTCTCAAGCTCATACAGATCTCTGTTTGGAAAAAAACACACACACTGGGATTGATTTTAAAATTGCAGAAGGTGATTCGAAAACATTGATTACACTCAGAAAAGACTTTAATTTGGAGTGTTGATTGTTTCTTTCTTTTTTTTACAGATTTTAGGTCGTCGTCTTCTCTGTTCTGTCTAATTGTGCCTAGGAGTGTGCTTTGTTATCTTGTAAAAAAAACAATATCTTCTGTCCTTTTAAGAGCCACCCTGCCTGGCTGATCTCGAAAGGATCCAAGTACTAGATGGCGGCAAGAGAAAGTTTGGTAGGTATCTGACTTCTAATAAGAGCATTTCAGCCCAATTGCATCTGTCCTTCTTGGAGGAGGGATTTCTTCCAGCAGATGACAAGCAGGAGGTGGGGATTAGTCCCTGATCAGTCTGGTGGATTAGAACTAGATACTGACAGAAGGCAAAGGAAAGCAACCATCAGTGTGTCTTACATGTATGTGTGAGCGGGTGAACGCGTGTGTGTGTGTGTGTGTGTGTGTGTGTGTGTGTGTGTGTGTGTGTGTGTGTATAAGTATGTGCGCACTGCAGATTTTGGCTGGCTGACTGGGCTCTGACTCAGGACTCTCCAAGGACACTGAGCGGCGAGCAGAGGGGCAGTCTGCCAACCCGACACTCAGATGTTCCCTTGAAAGATTGGACGGACAGTTGTGTTTTGCCCTGTCTCATTCGTGTTTGACGTTATTATAAAAGTAGCCTCTGAAATATTTAACATCATGACAAATCCCTTCATCTCTCGAGAGCATGACAGTTTACTCTCCTTCAGGAACACAGCCTAAAAGATAGTGATGATGTTGTGCTTGGTTTTCTGCACTGCTATGGCTGTATTATATATTCATGTAATGGTTCAGAAATGGAAAAACTTTCCAATCTTGTGTCCCTCCTTTATCCCATGATGATTAGCTTACACACCCACACCATCCCGGTATGCTGCAAAACGCTTGCTTCATACTTATTCGCCCCTATCTTGCTCCGTGAACATATTTGTATTCATGGAATATGGAATTGGCTGCCACATATGCTGCATGCATTACACTCTTACTTAGCCTCTGCGCCATGTATGATTAACCATGATGCAGTATGTGTTCATCTGCTTCTAGATTAAGGTCGCTTCACCATACTCGACTCTTATCTGTGTTTTGTTTGTCTTTTTGCGTGTGAATGCCAGGTCGATTCATCCCGAGCTGCGATGAGGACGGCTACTACAGGAAGCAGCAGTGTGACAGGGGAGAGTGCTGGTGTGTTGACCAAAACGGAGGAGAAGTAGCCGGATCTAGGATGCGTGGCAAGCCAGATTGCGGTAAGTCCTGCAGGTTTCAGCTGTCAATTTATACATGAATAGAATTTAGAATTGGATGGATGGAGAGAAAAAAAACCTCAAAATGTCTGCCGCGGATTGGCCCATCTCTCTTCAGCACCCCCACATGCATTCCGCACAAGGCTTTCTTTATGTTGAGGGGAGCTGAGGGGAGCTGCAACATAACTCTTTACAGGGTCCAGTGCCACATTCATGTGTCCGGAGTCATTTGCATTCTAAAGCGCTGCTTGTCGCTGTGAGAAAAGTCTTTCAAGATAAATGAGGGCTGGTTGGACTGAACCTGGGCCTGATAAGAATGGGTCCCCTGGCAAGGTTTAGAAATAGCTATTAAAATCCAGACAAAGTCAAACACCCCCTGTTTTTTTTCACCATTGCAGTCAATGTTTTTAAATTAATTTCAGCATTTATCATTGATAGAAAGGACTCCATTTCTCCAGTTCAGAGGAGACCATTTTTTTTTACAGTATACAAGATTTCCACAGTGGATAATTCAATTGTCCTGCATCCCTCCCCTGAACGTTCTCTCCCCGTCTCTCCACAGATGATGAAATGGCATATTCAGGTGATGTCGGCAGTGGGGTTGGGTGGGAAGACGAGGAAGAGAAAGAGGCTGAGGAGACTGCAGAGGAGGCTGAAGAGGAAGAGGTGGGAGAGGTGGATGACGGGGGCTATATCTGGTAAACGTGTAGTCCAACCTCTCTACAGGAGCATCTTGTTGATTCCAAACACACGCAGATACACACACAACACACACAGATACTTCAGAAACATGGACGTGGTGAAGCTCTCACTCAGAACAACACTGGCTTATGAAAAAGAGAGAGGTTACATGGGTTGGGGGAGGGAAGATGCATATGTTATGGGCATATTTAATGTTACCGGATGTACTTTAAATGGGCAGGGGGAAGGGGACATATCACTTTTAAGACACGGTGGGTCTGGAGAATTTTGTCCCTCATGCTTGTGAATCTTTGTTCTCTTATGTTGTAAGTCCTTTGAATTATCTTTGAGCAGTTTTAGCTGATGCATAATGAAGACTTAAAGCAACTGCAGGTTCTTGTCACGTGCTTGCATTAAAAAAAGAAAGACTGGGTGCATTTCAATAGTCGAAATTGGCTTCTTTCATCTTTTCTTTCTGCCAATTAACAACATTTAGATAACAGGTTTTGATTTCAGGCAGGAAACAAGCTATAAAGAGAGGAAGCCACGTTAGACTACTGAAAAGCACCCTCTGACTTTATCCTTTTCATGTCATTCGCTTCGGCTCATACAGTATGTGACTGTAGTCATCCATGACTTATTAAGAAAAACAGTTTCTCACGCATCACTCTTTAGCTTGTATATAATGTGTGTATCAGAAGACAGAGTGTCACATATTAGTCCCATTAATAACGCCTTGAAAGACTGGCAGAATATACTGCATTGTTGACAAGTGTACATCGTATCATAATGTGGATCAATTATTGTGTTTAATAAAAAAAAACTAAAATGAAATAAACTGGTCTATGTGGCCCAGCTGGCTGCCGTACATGTGAGTCCGTGCTTTTGTTCTCTCTTCATACCTTCTCAAATTTTAACACCATTGTGATCCTCGAGCGGTGTTTTTCAGTGTCAATCATAATGTGTTATGTCATCTGTAAACGCTGGAAACGGACTCCAAGCCGACTCTTTGCATCTCTGCACCAACATTACAGCAAGGAAATGACTGTGACGTCCCTGTAGCGCCACTTTATACCTATATAAAATATAGTTGTGACATCACAACCGTACAGAATTTCTGACTCTTGTTTAAAGACAGTTTCTGAATACGGGATGTGTGCATTTCTCTGTGGATAGACCGTTTGGATATTTTCACAGTATTTATAAAGCACACTGACCTGCTTTATAATTTTTAAAAAAGATACAGAAATTTCCCTTTTTACAATATGGGACCTTTAAAAACTGATTATTGCTGTCACTTAAGTCTAACAGTTGGGTGATATGATGGATTTTGGATGATTTGTTGCCGTCAGCTTAATAAATGTTAAACTAAATTCAAAGTTCAGGTGCAAACTATTATTATAATAACATCTTGTGATGCATATTTTTGCATCTTAAAAACTACTGTTTCAAAGATAAAACCCCCTGTTTTTTGTGACCTATCCTCTGAGGAGTAAATCTTATTATCAGCTCACTTTTACTCTTGCCTAACTTCACTCTGGAGTGGAGTGCAGCATATAGCTATGGGAAAGCAGCAGAAATAAGATACAGGCCCATGTCTGCATTTCTGCACTTCTAACAGCACAATAGAAAAGTCTCTCCTTAGCCTCCTCAGGACATTGCTCAAGCCTCTCCACTGACAACTATTCAGTCTGGGAAGAGTGAAATAGAAACCTTACAGTATGTATTTTTGAAAGCTCAGGCTAAGAAAGCTCGTCTGGAAAACTTGTAAAAACTGACAGTAACCAATCCTCTGACATGTCATTTCTCAGTTTCACGTTTCGGCGATAATGGAAATCAGTAGCAGTAATGTCCCAGTGGGAGAAACCTTGAATGTGTTAGAAATGAGAGGGTTTGCTTGCCAACAGATGTCTGAATACCTGATACCAACAGCAAGTCTTCTAGCTACCCAAAGGGACCAATCATTCTCAGCAACCTGTCAGCCCATTATGCTGAATATTCCTTCTGCTGGGTGAAAACAAGCCATATATTTATCAGGTGTAAGTCCTAACACACGCTTTGAGAAAAGGTGTAATTTCTTTTCCTGATGGTGTAAAATAACTAACCGACTGACTAACTGAAACCTGACACATTTTTTTTCTGCCATTGTTTTATCTGATGCTTTATGAAAATATGGGTAATTCATTTCTTATTTTATTCAGCCCTCTAGCTCTATTTATATTCCTGTGGTATTTTAGTTGTCATTATTTGGGTAATTTGTGAGAAATGTGAACAGAAGTTTACCATTGTACAACGCAATGTCATTATAATAAACTAATTTATTAATATAATTACATTAACGTACAATAAAACAATCTCAGTAAAGAAAAGTAATTAACTTGGTTGTTAACAACAACAACAACAAGTGGGGTCCTCAATATCTCAGTCTACTGCATGATTCTGGGTGAGCATAGCAACATTAGAAATGAATTGTTCTTGTTTTAATTGCATTTACTCCTTCTGTGCCTGTTCTTGCAATAAAATGAGGTATGGTACATATTATAATCGAAAATACCAGTTTTTTGTTTTTTTTAAATGAACATAATTTGATTATCAATATGATTTAGTATATAATCCAAATTGATTTAACATTTCAATCTTTTTCTCTAGCAAATCTCAAGATGCAGGGGTCTTCAGTTATAATTTGCTCTGCGTACCCTGTAGCCTCCACACTGTGCTGACCTCTTTTTCTGTGTTGTCCAACACCCTGAACACATTAACATCCCTTGTCTGGTGAAAGTGTTGCAACAATCTCTGGAAAACAGTCACTGGGATGCTAAAGTTGAGGTGCGGGTAGGTCACTTTGGCAGCCAAGTCCCTTGTGTTGCTTGACACGATACCTGAAAAAGAGCAAATAATCCTTGAGCTCTTAAAATTGCAAATGCAGCAGTGCAGAACGAGTGATCTGTTGTGTGTGGCTGCCTCCTCTCTACACATACGGTGCATTGTTACAGTGAAGTTTTCTCTGGTCATCATACGCCCCCAACTGATCAAAAAGAGAACATGATTTTGCAGTTGCAGGGTTTTCTTACCCAGCAGCTCTCCTGAGTGTGTCCGCACCACAGCACCCCCGCTGGTCCCTGCTTGAACTGCACAAGTGGTCTGAAGCATGACAGGCTGGTCGATCAAGCTGATGGTTTTGGAGAGGACACCGCAGGTCAAGGACGGACCACACCGCCGACCCAAGCCACCATATCCCACCACAACTACAGGTTCTCCTGTAGGCAGAGAAGCTGAACATCAGTCTTATAACTGTTTAGTTGGTGTACAGAAACAAAGAGCAAGATGTTACTCTAAAAACTAGTTGCCACAAAACAAGACTAGATCAAACCTGGAATGTAACTCTGGGCCATTCGAGGGACCACAGTCTCTGCGGTGGAGTCTCTCAGCTGCACCAAAGCCAAATCATAGGGTGAAGAGGCTTTAGTGGAAAACAGCACATCACCCATAACATTGTGGACTCTGTGAAACAAACAGCAAACATTACATATTATTTATCCTTTGTGCCAAATCAGTACACGCTGTGATCAGAAACATTACAGATGGCTGGTGTTTTCAATTATTCTGGCTGATAAAACCTCCGCTCAAGATGAAGGTTGGAAGTAGTTACACACACACACACACACACACACACACACACACACACACACACACACACACACACACACACACACACACACACACACACACACACACACACACACACACACACACACACACACACACACACACACACACACACACACACACACACACACACACACACACACACACACACACACACACACACACACACACACAGTCAAAGTAGGGCAATGTTGTTTCAGAAGAGAGACTTGGAAGTATATTGGAGACAACTTCATTGTCTGACTAACATTTTGACAAATGACGCACCTGGTGTTGAAACGCTTGTCAGATAATAAAGTTTTCTACTGAGGTCCAATCGGGAAAAGTAAGTGAAAACACCTGTGCGACGTTATAGTAACAGCCAACCCCAAGACACAATAAAACTGTTTGTCCACTCACCAGTTTAACTATATTTGGAGCTAGAAAATTACAACTACACAGCAATGTTTTTGCAAATATACAACAAGGAAACTGTTGAAGCAGTATTACATGTATTTTGTGATGAAAATGTTTTATTGAGAACTACTGCCTGGATTATTGTGACTTTAGATAGAAGTGTTGTGGTTGTTTTTTAATGTTTTCTTGGGCTTCAAGAACCACAAACTAAATGCTACTCAAATATAAATGACAGCTGTATTTTATTCAGGAGTGTCAGACCACTGGTACTGTGAATGGTGGCATACCAACATTGCTTAATGAGGTACTTAAATCAAAGAAGAGCCATTGTTAATTTAATGAGTTCCCGCACGTTCTTTTCCTGTTATAAACAGTCAAAAGGTATTATGTGAGAAGGGTCTAACATGTTTTAATGTGCTTTTGGATGTATTTCTCAATAAAAACGAATGATATGGTTACGACGTGCTGTCACCTGTCCCTGTGATGGAACTTCAGGGTGACTTTCAACTGCCCATTGACAACATGGCGACAGGTCACAACCAGCTGGGAGGCGACAATGACCCCTGTGCCCCAGAACTGTCCACTGTCCACAAAGCACACAGTGGGGCATATGGGAGCTTTTGACTCATGGGCTGTGGTGGACATGAGGAGGCCTGCTTCTCCCGTGTGGAGCCAAACATCTCGGAGTGGATCTTGAAGTCTCATGCAGTGGATTATATTCCTGAAGATCAAGTGGACGGAGCAGACCAGAGTGAGGCCTATCCACTCGTTCGCTTTCCAACCAAATGGAGACACAATCAGTCCGAGGAGACGCACATTGTCTGTGCCCTCCAACGCAAACAACCCTCCACCCTCTGTGCCTGGCAAGCACCGAGCGTCTGTGAGGATGACAGCGTTGTCCTCTCCGGTTAGGTTGCTAACAATGCCCCTGCTGAGGGTGCTGATGAAGAGATCTAAGCAGAGAGAGCCGAAAGGTGAGCCACATGCAACAACCGGACACCCTTTCTGGAGAGATGAGCTGCTCTGCCAGGGTATAGTCCCTGCATTTGGGCTGCTGCTGTCTGCCAACACACTTGCCTTGAGCACAGCGAACCAGCTGAGGAACTGGGCATCTCTGGTTAGCCCCTCGTCCTCTTCGTCACCATGGAAACGCCACTGATCAGCATCATTTTGGAACACTGCCTTGAAGGCCTCATTGAACTCCAGGCAATTCACCACCATCAGCAACTCGGCTGCAACCTCCCGTTGAACTGTTGTTTTGCCTTGTGTGGGTGCTTCTCCCTGCGCAGACTGTTGGTTGGTGTCCAAATGTCGCTCAGCGGGAAAGCTGATTCTGATTTGAAGTTTTTCACTGAAACTGCGCGGTGACAGGAACCTGTGGTCCGCGGAGAGGAGCCCTTTGTCGGCGGTAAAACGGGAAAACGCGACGCCGGTGCATATCACCGTTCCAGTTTGAGGATGGACGATGACTCCGCTGCAGCTCACGGGTTTCGTTGCTGAAAAAGTCTCAAACACCTTGACAACGCAGCAACACTTCTCTACCTCCTGTACCTCCATGCCGTCAGCAGTGCAAGTGAACTTTAACCATATAGTTGATAACGGGGTTTAGTTACGTGAAGACACTAGAAACCCGTTGAAAAGCAGCACAGAAACAAGAAAACAAACCTACATACTGACTCACAGACTTACTCCGACTTTAAACTACTGTTTTATCGCTAATAGTATTTACAGTAGTGTTCTAACGCTCGTTTTGTCTTCGACTTCCTGGTTGAGTCTCATTGGTTCACGAGAAAGGACGACACTTACCGATTAATGTGATTGGTCTGACTGTAAATACGAACAGCTCTGAGCCAATGGGAAGCAAGGAGGAGGGAACATAGTTTATTCATTTATTTATTTTGTTAGACTGCTTCCTTCCACACTTCTGTGACTGAAAATACTATTAAATTATTTATTTACTTTATATAAAAAAAAATATCATCAAAACGCATACACTCAGCATCCTATCATATTTACTAGAAAATACTGTTCAGTATTTCACTATTTCCAGATCAGCTGAATACTACAAAAAAGATACAATAAAGGTGTATTGGCATAAAAAGGTCCCATATTTTTGATTAACTGTGTTAAATGCTTATTTTTTTCTTAGCAGCTCTTTTGAATAAATTTACTACATTCGGAATAACATTCCTCCTAAAGTCAGTTTGATGTTATTTATTTATAATGAATATATGTTGTAGTAATAATCATGTTTAATACTGTTTGTAATTGGTTATATCAAACATTTTCCTATTTAAAGCTTAGATACAAAGACAAGAAAGGTTTAAAGGATTGTCAAAATATTTATTAGTCTCAAACTGCACACATTTAATAACAATATAACCTTTACCTTTTGTAACAGACTACTTCAGAGCTTGATGCTTGGTGTAACATAAGGCAAGACAATTTTTTATTGCAAAATATAAATAAGAACGTATGTACAAAACAATTTGAATATTGCACTAAGATGTAATGTCATGCATATTTTTTGCATGCTACTTTTAGGCATCACCCAAGTACTCTCATAATATCACTGCCTGTTTTGAGCAGCCACTAATCACAAAGTACTCAAGTTTTTTTCACAGCAATTAACCATCATGAAAACAGGTAGTTTTGCATCCAAGTATGAGTTTGTTACATCACCTGACTGTGTTGATGCAGTTCACATACACTGCAACTATTTAACACTGTTCTGTGCTATTAAATAAAGCTACTCACAGCAAAATGTCAGTTAATGCACTTGTGGTCACATTTATACGATTGGCCTGTAGTAATAAACCCTTCAAGCATTTAAAAAAAACAATGTAACCAGTAGAACTGTCAGTGTCCTTGGAGGTAGCAGGCTACTGTATTAATACTTTTTTCATTAACAAATTTGGCAGTAAATCTCCTCAGCACTTTCCAGAAAAAAATCTTTTGTTCCTGGATAAAAATGTAATCGGACAAATATAAAGATAGAATTATAATTTTCATCTTCAATCAAGGAAGAGTAACTCCAAGCACAAATAACCATATTGACCTTCACTGTAAGTCTACACCAGCAGCTAAAAATAAACCCGGGTGGGTCAGAGAGTGTTTCACAGCGATGACATGTTCTATATGGCGATGTAAATTCTCTACAGGCTTTAAGTAAAAGTGGAAATATCACTATGAAGTATATTATCCATACTCAATCTGAACAATACAGACTGATGATTCACAACTTAATCTTTGACTCGCTGTGGTATGAGCGATATGACATTTCTTTGAATTCATGAAGAATACAGGGTGTGTCAAAACAAAAAAACTACTTGTAACACAAACATGATATATTGAGTAAAATATCTCTCTGCTGCAGGTAGTTTTGTGTGGAACATCTCTTTGTGTACGCAGGTAGCATGGTAAACAATGTTATTAAAACAACGTGAATCAGTCAATATACTGGGAGAGCCAGCGGAAACCATCTCCATAGCCTTGTCTCTTCAGTACGCTACACATGAAAACTTCCATTGGCCTCAAATTCTGCTCCTTGAGTGACACTTTGCCCTGAAAAGAAAAAAAACACACACGTCCAAAAGCACATATTTGAATTCAAAACAAAAACATATCAACATCCTTTACCATGGACATTGTACAGTCAATATCTTAAATCTGTAACTTTATGCATGTTGTACGATAGAGGGTGGATCATATTCTCATATTTGTAGAGCTGTAGTCTCATGCTAGCAGGTGGTTAACAAGATTAACACTGATGATAAGAAATTAGCTTGAGACAGTTAATGTGCCAAATGCTTCTCAACAGCATGTTGCTGTGGCTAGAGCAGTGGCTATCTAAGTACAGGTACGCCTGTCCTTGACAATTCAGATATGTATTAGAAACCCAGAGTTTTCAACTATCATAGAGCGACAATGGGTATAATAACACTTTTCCTCCAGTGCTAAAAGAAAAGCAGCTCTGGCCTTGCGAGATTTGTGAAGCTCACTGTTGTTATTATGCAGTAAAAACATTCTTGAATGGCGAGGCAGCATGAACACAAATGTGCTACTTCTTAAAGTCATAAAGCAGTGTAGGGAGTAACTATAGGAAATATACAGTTTCAGTTTTCCACCATACAGATGGATGCAATAACATTGTACAATCTAGAATAGCACTCAGAGAGCGTATACCGTCACCAAGGCCAGTGATCCATTCACATGCTCCTTGGGTGATCCCGAAACAACACGGATGCTACAAAAAAACATGTGTTGTATTTTACGCTGATAGCTGTTTCCAGTATATGTGTAGAGCAAAGGAGACGGATCAATTGAACCATGAAATACGATCGGGAACTTATTTATCTATTCCGACAGCACATGAATGCAGCAGTAATGCCGTATCTCGCAATGTTAACAAAAGGAAAAAATAATGGGTTTTTCCTCGGCCCATGCTGCACCCTTCCGTAATCCCCATGCAGACAAAATGAACAAAACAACAACAACAACAAAAAACAGGGCCGAAATCATAACCTTCTTGGTGGTGGCAATGATAACTTTAAAAAAAACATGATAGACTTCAGCTTTCATTCACATAATTGAATCCCACATGTGTTTATTACCTTTCCAGTTGTGTTTCCATGGAGACCAAACATTCCTCTGAGTGCATCCTCACTGATGGCCTCTGGACGGTCGATCTTATTCCCCAGGATGAGAACCGGGACGTTTGAGATGGTTTCATCCGTCAACAGGGCCTGCAGTAAGTCAAATATTCACCAAAGAGACCATTCCTGTCTGTTAACACTGAAAACAACTGATAATGTGTTGATACACATGTGAAATCAATATAATTCACTTACATCCAGTTCAACTTTAGCCTCTGCTAGTCGCTCATGGTCAGCGCAATCCACCATGTACACTACACCGTTTATGGCTGGGAGGTAGTTCTTCCAGATCCTTCGTGCTGTGAGAGCAACACAATTTCATCATTTAAGTAACATATGGCTGTCAAACATGCATCAAACAGCATTTTCTTTATTCCTACCTTGTGTATGACCTCCGAGGTCAAACGTCGTAAAGGTCATCCCAGCAATAGTCAGCTCCTCTGATGCTGAGGACAGAGGCGAAGCACTGACTTTAGATAAGTGATGTGGCAAGAAACACCAGATTGACTGCAGAATAACATGTCTAATCGCTGCATATACTTGGATGTAGTGTTGGCACGTGCTGTCCTAGCCTGTCGTCTCTGAGCATGTGCAGGAGGGTTGTTTTTCCAGCATTGTCTAGTCCAAGGAACACTAGCTTGCCACTCTTCTTGTACAACCCTGAGTATAAAAAGAACACAAATTATATGGATTTAATATAATCTCAATATAAACTCTTATTTTGTTTCGACGATTTGTTTTGTGCATGTGTGTGTGTGTGTGTATGTGTGTGTATTTTATTCCATTCCATAGAAGTTCTTATAAATCTGTGTTATTAACAGGTTCATGCACACTGATTGGTATCTGTTCTTTAGACACAAATATATTTAATACCACAAAGAAAAAAAACATCTACAGAGTTGTTCGTATTTGGGCGGTAAATGTTGAAATATACCAAAGTAAATAGGCTTCTAATGATTCCTGGAGTTACCAAATCTACATTTGGAGTCTTTAAATAGCCTTTTTTGAGCTCTACTTTGACCTATTCAGAAAAAAACATGTGTGCTATTTATGCTAGGTATTTTGTCTGCAGCGCCATCGTTTTTTGACCTCTACTCACAAAGGGACAGACAAAAATGAAAGACTGACTGCTCTATTTCTGTGAAACACATATAAAGTTTCTGACACATTCCCAAGAAACAAGTCAGTCTGCTCTGTGAGCTACAACCATTTTAGTTTGGGTCGGTCATTTCAGGCATTTTTGTTCCATAATAGACGTGGAGTGGAGGAGGGTTATGTCAAATAGCACAATGTTGTCTAGGTTGGTTCCACATGTCAAATAAAAATGTGTTGTGTATGACAAAACAACGTTCTGGTGGTTATGGTTGGACAATATTGTTGATATAATACTCTACCTAATAGCTGCAGGACACTGCTGAAGCTCTTGTAGATCCAGTCAAATATAAAAGACATTTCTCTGGACGGCCTGTAATACAGATCATATAAATGAAATGATTTATTACGGCACATTGAAGAAGAACACAGCACAGCACAGGGATTAGTTCATTTTCAAGGACCTTTACCGAGCCCCCTCTTCCGTCATAAGCACAAATGAGTAAATGAAAACATGTCGACACGGCGTATAAATACAGAATAAGTTAGCAAGTATAGAATTGAATTTACTGTTGCAAAAGGGCATAATCTCGCACTGAAGCTGATTGTTAATCATTATTCCTGACCCTGGATTACTCGGCTGGTATGTGTAAGCTCTCTGTAATTGCACAAGCTTTAAAGCATGAAAGGAAAGAGGACAAAGTAAGCAAAAACAGGCTGTTTTAGATGCTAGTGGGTTCTGAGAGCTGTCTCACTAAGTCACACACTGATCTTCCTCTGACTATTTTTATGACAAGTTGTGGCAAGGACACTTGATCTCTGCAGTCACCCCCTCCTTCCCTCTCACTAGCCCTCTCTCTCTCTCTTTCTCCCACACACACACACACACCCACACACACACCTGTCACTCTGTGTGAGACTTGATGTACTTGTTGCAGTGAATAGTGAGGCCTACAGTGACTAAGTCTTGGGGAAATTACACAACTGTTGTTTACCTTATCTTTCAGCTGGGTCATTTGTGAACTTCATTTATAAATGTGTCATTTAATTTATTACATCTATGGATTAAATACTATAAAACAACACAACAGGCGCCGAGTTAACCCTAAAAGAAGAGTCAGTTGTCATGTCGCAGCAGGTTTTTAAGCATAGGCTATCTCAAAATCAGTACTCCATAACAAATACACTCGAATAAAACCATACAACGCGACAGGCCACTAAACTCCTGACTTGGCTCATCAGAAGTGATTGTTTTAGTGATTTCACGGTTACAGCCACAGTTCGGCTTAACGACATCGGCTGTCACACAGTACACAATGACACATTTAGTAAACAACATGAGCGCGCAAAGAAGGTCCAGAATGACTAAACTCAACCTTTATAATGTCAGGAAAGTGGTCCAACAAGCAGGAAACTAAACCTAAACGAAATGAGGAAACTGGAGAAAAGTTAACTCAATATATAATTCGGGTTGTGTTACCTTGGTCTGCCGAGTTTAGGAACTGTCCGTCTGTTGGTTTGCAGTCCAAGCCTGTCCCGTCGACTGACATGCAGCTGTAGTTTTGACAGTTCACCGGAAATACGTCACCGAGCGGGATGGCCCGCCGCGGCCCACACATGCCACAAATGTTTTTCTCCAAATCTCGGCCAAACTTTAATCCCTTCAAAATTGAACTTCGAGCATTTTGGGTCTATCCAAATTATTAATAATACGAAATATACTATTTGTATTTATTTTTGCTTTATTTATTATTTTATTTTCTGAACTCTAAGCACGCTATCCTCCTAAATTTACCCATGTCATGTCATAATTTATGTGTAATTGAAAGACGAAATGCCTTATATATAAATTTTCTTTGTCAAATACGATGTCGAAATGTTCTACAAATGTTTGTCTTATATTTGTGAAAATGTAAAATATTAAGTTTAAATATAATAAATGTTTTTCTGTAATTCTCTACTATGAAAACCATTGTCAATGTATTAATTCTGCAAGGAAAAATTCACATCCATGATATATTATTAATATATTAATATAGAAAAGTATTTACACAGCTGACTTATTACAATGTTTCAGGGAAATGCGATTATACAGCCTACATTTCAATTACATTTGTTTGTATTGTTTTTTATTTTTACTTCCTTTTTTTAGTTTGTATTTAAAAACTCTTTCTCCTTAAATTGACTTATGTTATGTCATCATAACTTAAGATTGTTATGTTCATCAAAAGGAACTTTTTTTATTAGTATGATGCCTTACTGTTACTTGCTGTTCTACAATTGTTTGTGTCACGTGATGTTTGGGAGACAAGTTGTGAGGGAAAAGATCATTTTACTTTTAATTTTTGGGAATATTTCATATGCAAATTCTTTACAATATTAACATATGCAATGTTCTAGTCATAAGTTAAAATTTGTTGCTCAGGCACAATTTAGAGATCTCAATCATAATGGTCATAATGTGTTTGACTGTGAGGATCTAAAGATCAATTTCATTGTAAATGTTATGATCCTGTTGAGTAGTAAATTTGATTCACTTAAAGAATCCCCAATGTGTTCTACTCACAGAAATAGAATGAAATCTAATAATTAAAATAATTAAATCAAACAAAATCTTACCTTATTTTGTCATTAAACTTACATTTTTATTTATTTATTCATTGGGCCATATACACTTTGATTGTACCTCCCATTTTGTACTGTTTACCACTATTGTTATAGGAAAATAAGAGATGCACACACTTCATAGTACACATTTATGACAATCATTTAAGCCAAAAGAATGACCTAACACCTTTTTTATGCAGTCTATGCCTAACACATCAGAAACAGCCATGTGAAAACAGTACGTATGCTTCTAAATATATTACATTAAAAAGAAAAATAGTGTAGGGTACTGAACACTCGATGGCAGCTTTATCACAGTGGCAGACGTTCAGGCTAAAGTATAGTGTTCATAAAGTCAAAGCAAATCTCTAACTTAATTCCCTCACAACTCTCTCACTAACACCTCTGCTCGTTGAACTTGTGGCCATGGCATCAAAACGAGAAGCGTGAGTGTTCTTCGGCTAATGTAGAATAAAACTCTATAACACACACTATGATGATAATTTAACCAGAGAAGCTTTATTAAAGCAGTTCAGTCTCGTACATGATGACAGCACATCTCCAAAGAGATCTTTGTTTAATAAGTGGAATTTCATTGGTCAAGACGTAATTACTTCTTTTACTTTTCTCTTTTCCTACAGTACCTAACCACTATGACTCTCCATGTACAGGACAACAGCCAGCCCAGACCCAACCATCCACGTCCCATCCAGCCATCCCATTTGTTCCCGTGGGTGAGACCATGTCATGTGTTCCTATGAGAGATAAGCCTTTCACTCTGCTCCAAATCCAAACAACTCCTGGTTTACTTCCTCTCATAGTAGAACCATTTATCCACTGAAAATAAAAACATTAAAGTCCAAGTCAGAACAGATCCTTCAAGTTCAGCAAAAATGATTTATTTACCAGAATATGTTTTTTGAAAAACTACCTGATGAGGGGATAGGTTCTTCTTTCCCACACGGACATGTCTAAAAATAGAGTGAAACAGCAGTTATGAAATATTAACCAAAGATGAGTGAGGCCTGGTGTTGAAATGCCAGATGTCCTTATGTTGCAAAAAGGGATGAATAAAATCTCACTTACTTCCGCAACAACAGCTTTGGCTTCATCTACTGAGCAGCAGTAAGGGCTGTCACTGGCCGAGACACATGTGTTTTTGCTGTATTGTGTGATAAGACACAATTCATTATTGTGAAACCATAAATTATTACATTACTGTTTACATTTGTCCTAAAAAAAATATTTTTTAGCTGTGGTCAAAGCAGTAAGCACAATGTTTACCAGTTCAGTTCACCAGCATCGGCCTTTTGAGAAATGAGGGCTTTCCAGAAGTTGTGAGTGCTCTTGATTGTTTCAATGGCAAAGTCCTGAAACAAAAAAAGGTCCAAGATGAAAGCAAAGTTTTCAACAAGGTAACTATAAAGAACAAGAAGAAGAGCAAGAACAACCTGCAACATATGCACGTAATTATTATTTTTTTTAAACTAAAGGGACGCCTAACGCCACCGGCCATATGTCTGGAAGTTATATAAATCTTCTTTGACGAAGTTATGAATGCAGTGACTAAATTATAATGTATATTGTTTGTACTGATACTAAACATCCAAGTGTCTGACTGTAGTAGACATTTCATTGTACTATTTTCACTGTATGTTTTATGTCATGTATTTTATATTATGTCTTTTTTTGTGGACCCCAGGATGATTAGAGGTCACTAAGGTGTCAGCTAATCAGTATCCAGTTAATAAGCAATAAACAATCTGTATATTGTTATATTTTAATCTAGTTCAAGTGAAGTCTGCACAAGTTTGACAGGGGCATAAACTACAGTTCCTGGAACTCGTACTTTCATGCAGCAGAGCAAATTTGGCAACTCACAAAGCAGAAAACATTTTCAAAATGTAAACTGACAGTAAAAATGACAGCTAAATAGGGTGTTATGGGCGGAAACCTTGTCTTTGAACTCATCGTTGAAAGCGAACCGGTTTTCTGGTTTCCCATCCGGCACTTTGTACCTCCTGAACCAGTCGATTGTGGCCTCCAGATAACCGGGTTTCAGGCGCTGGACATCACTGATGTCTGAGTGTAGACGGGTACAACAAAACGAGTTGAGTATGACTGATTCAGGACTGCTCAGAAACTTAGAGGACAAAAATAATGAAGGTGCTTACTGTTAAAGTCGTTGGCTTCAGGGTCCTCTACGTTGATTGCAATCACTTTCCAATCAGTCTCACCCTCATCGATCATGGCCAGGACCCCGAGCACCTTTACTTTGATTACCTCCCCGCGGGAACACACCTAAAGAGGATGTTTGAGTTTGCGGTTCATTGCATTCACCGTCATTGTTGTCATACGCCGCGTTATCCATTTTCCAATTAAACTAATGCACACAACAAACAATGACATCCTTAATCACAGACTTAATGAAAGGTGAGAAACATTTACATCATCAGCTAGTGTCGTGTACCTTACTGCCAATCTCACAGACGTCAATAGGGTCGTTGTCACCGCAGCAACCAGTGTCTCCATCTTTGTGTGCGGGATCTTCCCATGTCTGAAACAACACAGAACAAAGCATGCCAGGTGGATTAAGCACAACTACTAAATTGTACGATTTTTGTATTACACCATCACAGCTTTAATCATTGTGAATCTTTCAAACAAATAACTAACCTGAGGAATGGCTCCATAGTTCCATATGTAGCCTTTATGTGGGAAAACATTGGCTACATATCTTAACTTGCCCTTCTTCACATCTTGCTTTACTGGGTTCAAGGGGTCTTTGGTAGCGATCTGAAAATACATTATAATGCTGTTAGTTTTAAAGAAATGATTAGTGATAAAAAAAAAGACAAAAAAGTATATTCTATTTATGTAAAAGTTCATTTATGTAATGCCTTATTGCAATAGAAGAACTTTACACTGGAACCCAGTTGTAATAAAATATGAATTATACCCATTATAAAACAATTATATCTCTGTTTAATCTCGTTTCACCTTCAGATGAAGGTTTATATGTTCTTGTTTGAGTTGAAGACATTTTGTGCGCCATGGTGGGTTCAAGAAAACATGTTAAAACTTTATGAATTCATTGTTAAATACTGTACATTGTGGCAATGTTTTGGACACTCATACCTCCATCTTTGCATTCGTCCACCTTGGTACTTCAACAACCACATGGAAGATGTTCTGCAAGAGACAACAATCCATCATAATTATCTTTTAAATTATTCTGAGATAGTACAGGACGAAACTGAAGATGACACAATCTTGAAAGATCATCACTCCATTATATAATGTGCTGCATTCTGGATTTTACTTGCAGTGCATTCCTCAAAACGTTTCCATTAATGGGATGTTTCAGAGAGTTAAGATAATAAATAATCTACTGCAATCACAAGAGATAAGTGACACAGCACTCAGAAGATAAAGAGTAAAGGCCACTGCCTTCGCAAATAGACTATGACCTTGCTCTCCTGGAAAACACTATTTAAATCAGTTTACTGTCTGTGATTAATATGCTGTAGGTAACTTTAAAAAACCTACATCTTAATGGAAGCACAATGGGTGACATTTAAGCAGCAAGTAGATTTTAAAAAGTTACACAATATAAATATATATTTAATGGGGTAAAGGTCACAGATGCTACTGTACCTGTTTCTCATCAGCATACATTGGTATGTCATGGAATGGTGAGATGTACTTTCCCTCAGCATTTCCTGTAAAGCAGAATCAGATTAAAAACTGCATGAATGTGGCAGACGGGAGAATCATGTTGTCATCGTGTCTAGTAGTGCATTTGCCAACTGAGTGCATGCATGCTTTCATAACTGTTTACTTTTACTTCTGGCTTTGTCAAAGAGTTGCTTGATAAAAAAGCACAGATTACAGTTGATGCATTTTTGTTTGCATAGCCCGGCCACTGCTCAGGTCACAAAATTAACAATATTTAGAATTTTTGTACTCTTAATGAGTGGCGGGTAAAACTGTACGACACAAATCTCTGCAAGTGCACCTGACAGAGCAGGCAGTTCCAGTTTAGGTGCCTGAGAGAGAGAGAGAGAGGCCACTGCTTACAGTTATTATTATCACATGCCATTACTGTAATGACCATGGACTGCATTCAGTGGCCGTAAAGTCATGCATTTAGATGAACACTATATTGACTTGCACATATTCTGACACACCTGAGATTTAACTTTGATTTGTATTTTTTAAGAAATATATATATGACTGCAAACAGATGAGGGAGCTATTCCCCAAAAATGGTTAACGAGGATAATCAATAACCTGTCTGTGCAACCACAACTACAGTGAGTCCAACGGGTTAACAACTCGCTGTATTTCTTTTATTAGTCTAATCAAGATCAGCGCATTTATTAACGCATTACAATAAGAGAGGGCGTTGTCCCGGCAACTCCACGCTTTTATGATTTTATGCTACGTGACGTGTTAAAGCACCTGTCGAGATTTCCCGAAATAGCCCACTTCCTTCTAGAAAGCTCGGCCAAGAAAAATGGTCTGATATGTCAGAAACACAGGTCCGAAACCGCATCATCTTATCGGACCTGGTGTTGACTGGGGAAACCGGCACAAATGGCTGACGCAACATTAGGCTATGTGGCTCAAACCGACTACTCGACCGAGTGGAAATATGCCTGATATAATAACATATAAACACCATGAATGATGAGACGAAACAACCCGGCTACAACAAATGAATAAGTGACACGTGTGAGGTTACAGCGAGCCTGTGGGGTTCGTTAGAAGACATCAAAAGTAGCAAGCGATGACAAAACTCTATCATTTCTACTCAGTTTCTACTTACTGAAAAACAACCGGTAGCTCAAGGAGTTCGGGTTCCCCCTCTCTTCCACTGTGAAGCTCATATTTTCTTTCTAGATTTGTATTGCTGGCTCTAGGATGGAGGATGGCGGCGGAAGGAAACGTCTGCGCTAGGTAGAAGGTGCTGTGCAGCGTTGACACCGCGCATGCGCACTTTGCCTAGGACGCCTTCAGGGGCTATCGAAAATATCGACTTTAAAAGATGAAAAGACCAAAATACATCTTTTATTGTGGTCATCAAAAATGTTAACCAAATGTTGTTTATTGTTAGGTATTAAAGTCTGTTCACCGATTCAACGTGCTGAATATATTTCGCCATTTCTAGATGCTTGAAATGATCAGTCAGTGCTAACCCTGCTTGGCATATCATAGTTTCCCCTCAAAATCCTATCTGAAAATAAAACGTTGAATGAAACCGCAAATAATTGTAAACCCCCCCACAATCTTTGCAATATATATATATATATATATATATATATATATATAATATGTAGCCGTGGAGGCAACGTGAAGTAGTGATCTTTATCTACTGGAATATGTTACCTATCTATAAAATATATCTAAACACTAAAACTTCAAGTTATAACAACATACATGCCCTTGGTCAATACTATGTGTTTTTAAAAGCTATAAGTCAATTTAATTAAATGACATAATTGTCTGTATATATAACCCGCCAAATGTTCAGGGCAATGTGCCTAAAACAATCTTGATCTAGTCTGGACGTACTGAAGTTTAAACTACAGTTATCTCTTGTTGCAAGTTGCAAGTGAGATCTGGGTCCTAGTCCTGTATTTGAATTATCATTGTAAATTGTTACCAATCAAGGAATGCTGTCAACTTTATCAAGCAGCAACTGCATAGTTTCAGACTTCTCTGTCACCGTCAGGGTATAAAACTTATTGCTAATTGTTTTTGAAAAATGTCACTTTCCATCCGTGTGTGTGTGTGTGTGTGTGTGTGTGAGAGTGTGTGTGTGTGAGAGAGGGAGAGAGAGAGAGAGAGAGAGAGAGAGAGAGAGAGAGAGAGAGAGATAGAGAAAGAAAGAGAGAGAGAGAGAGAGAGAGAGAGAGAGAGAGAGAGAGAGAGAGAGAGAGAGAGAGAGAGAGAGAGAGAGAGAGAGAGCGAGAGAGAGAGAGAGAGACTAAGTTAACTTACAGTAATATAATCATTACCTGTGGGGGGAAAAACTAGAAGCACTTGAATGCAGCATCGAATCTTCATTGACAATGACATAGTATAAACTAGTATACTCAGGAAAATGCACTAATATTAAAATGTAGCAGTACCATACATTTTGTGAATTAATGTAATTTGTTTGCTCGTTTAAAACCCTTTAGTTATGCTCACACACACATACAGTGGAATACCTTTTCAATTTCAATTTTGAACAATTAGATGAGAATATTCTAGCCTTCAATAAGACCACAGTGTGCAAATAATAAATAAAAGTATAGCTAAACAATATAAAGAAAATAAAGTAAAAAATGAAGTATAAAAAAATAATTCAAACATAAATAAACAATGACAACAATAGTCACAATATGTCAAACAGGGGCCACAAAAAACAATTCATCAAAATATGTAAATGTGCACTCAACTTTTCTGATCTTTACAAGCAATGGTGAAATGTAAGTACATTCACTTAAGTGTTGTACTTAAGTACAATTCTGAGGAACCTATATTTTACTTGACTAATCCACTTTGTTACTTTATACTTCTACTCCACTCAATTCAGAGGAAATATTGTACTTTTTACTCCCCTGCATTTATTTGGTAACTTTACTTACTATTTACTTTACATATAAAGATTATTAATACACAAATAAAATAACATATATTTTATAGATTAAGCTACACAACCGAATCTAAAGTAAATGAAATTAACCCCATCTTTATCAGCTGCAACCTTGGATACTAATCTGTCAATATTTATAATCCAGTAGCCTAATATATTATTCTGAAACAGGCCAGTCTGCATGATGAGTAGGTCTACTTTGACTTTTTGTACTTTAAGTGCATTTGATGTTAATATTTTTGCCCTTTACTTTAGTAACATTTTGAATGCGGGACTTTTACTTGTAACGGAGTATTTCTACAGTGTGGTATTACTACTTTTACTTAAGTAAAGGCTCTGAGTAGTTCTTCCACCACAGCTTCATTCAATTGAGTGATGATGTCCTTAGCATAGGTTAATTGTTATAGTGTGACCAGTTTTGTTTCAACACATTTTTCTACGTCTCTCCAAAATACAGAAGAAAGGGTGGCAGTGACAGGAGGACACATGAAAAAGCTCTTTCTGGTTTATGTTCCTCAAAGTATATAAAAAAGTAGGCTGTCCCATCACACGGACACAGCTGACTTCATATCCGCCCGCAGCCTGTCGTGCTTCCTGCCTTTGCCGAGGGAGGGGACGGTGCTGACGGCTGGGAGGACGACCGGAGAGACAAGGAAGCTTTTCGGGAAGATAAAAGAGAGTAGGGGAACGGCCCTGGTGTCCACCGTCCGTCGGGAAGTAAACACTCTAATTTTCTGTAGCTGCTGGATCTGTCACCAAAATCGGCGCCGAAAATGTCGTCCAGTCGTCAGCTTAGCGAGAGCAGGGCCATCCCGACCAGGACGGTGTTGATCAACGACACAACGCAGCTACCTCATGACTATTGTACCACCCCTGGAGGCACTTTATTCTCTACCACTCCTGGAGGTAAGGGGGCACATCGTCTACTTTTATCTTGCTTCTTAATAGCATGGAGGATGGTTATCATTCTGGACTCTCACCAACCCTTTAACACCTTCATGGCTGCCTTGTCATCTCGACCAAAACAAAAACAAGGCGTAGCCCCGCCCCCCGCGCTGCTTCGCGGCTGTCTGATTGGCTGGTTTGCAGCGCAGAGATTCTGATGAATGCCTTGTTATCGCCTATTGCAGTTATAATATTTAAAGAAGGTGGATATGTTCTGTTTGTCCTCCCTTGGCAAACATGAATGTATTAATCAACAATATACCAGATGCTGTACATCAGCTATGTATCCAGATTGAAATATGAGATTCATGTAAGTGTATATAAGGCCCTTTCAAATAGTGAAGTACAATAAATCTAGGATACTGTACACACATCACTGCATGACTGTGATATTTTATCTCGACACTGTGTTGCTGACATGCTTTGTGTCTGTACAGTTACTGCACAGGAAGGTTAGAGTCTTTCAAGGGTTTTTGTTTATTTCCATTATCGATTAATAGTTTTGCCTATTAAATATCAGAAAATAATGAAAAATGTTTATTACAGTCCAAGGTCAAAGTATTTTGTCCAAGCAACAGTACAACCCCTCAAATATATTGACTTTACAATTAAATAAAACAGATAAAAGCAGCAAATGTAAACATTGAATAAGCCAAAGCCGCATTTTTGTGAAATGTGGCATTTGTGCTTAAAAAATGACTCAAACTACAAGTTGCCTATCATTGTTTTGCCTGTATATTTTCTGTCATTTAACAATAAACTTGTATCCTATCTTATCTTAATCAGTTAATCATTCACTCATTTCAGATCGTATTCAATTACTCATTTGGATTTAGATTGTTAAATATTGATGCTTAGAGTGGTTTCCAAACGGAAGACTTTGACGACCAGAGAAAAAACATTAATTCAAACTAGAGTCAAACAGCCTTTGGTCACAGTAGACATTTTGACCTGTCAAACAAATATGTTACTGATCAAATCCATCGTTATTAGTTCCACATGGGATTTTCTGTCATGAAAAGTCAAAGTGGCTGCTGTTAAAAGGGTCAGTGAATGTGATAAATGTGGGAACGATAAACCAAAGTGCAGTGATGCCAGCAAGGTTATCAATATCAATTTATTCAGAAAGCAAACAACATATACAGTAAGAAGTAAGTACTGTAAGAAAGGTAGATGCTTTTAGACAAAATGGCTTTAATCTGGGTGCTCTGGATGAAGGCCAGCCTTTTCACTCACAGCACATTTGATAGTGCCCGATACTTCTTCGGATAGAGCATGAGTAACTGAAACTTGATACGTGTCCTGTTGCAGGAACCAGGATCATCTATGATCGGAAGTTCCTACTGGACAGGCGTAATTCCCCCATTGCCCAGACTCCCCCAGCTCACCTGCCTGTCATCCCTGGGGTGACCAGCCAAAATGTCCTGAGGGAGAACAAGAAGAACGAAGCCAACAACCACATCAACAACCATGATGGCAAGCCCATAACCGGTAAGAGTCTCCAGTCCCTCTCTTCTCAAATATGTGACAAACACACCCTCTATTGTAATTATGCTGTAATTATTCCAGTTAATACCCACAATGTTTCCCCTAGGATGTTTACCAGCGGCCGTGCTGAAGTGGACAGGTTTCATTTTGCACTGTTGGGAGATATTTAGCCCATTTGTTGACACGAGACGGGCTACCCCAACCGTACACAGTTAAAAAAGGCGAATTACGTTTAATAAAATGCTCTAAGACTTCTTGCCTTCCCTCCTCCTCCCCTCTCCTGTCCTTCTACTCTTCCTCTTTCCTCTCTCCTGTCCTTCTACTCTTCCTCTTTCCTGCCCTCTCACCTTTGTTTCCATAGTTTCCTGTCTCACCTTTACAATCTGTAGTCCTGTCTAACAGGTGCGTTGCTAGAGAGTGAAAACATCCGGGGCTGTAGCCCAGAAGTTAGAGTCCTTTTCAGATAGGAGTTCAGGGGAACATAATCTGTTTTCATCATATGCAGTCACTACGGTAACCGCAGAGGCACTCAGCTTAAAGTCTCCAGTTAACAGGGTCACTTGTTAAACCCAAACACCGGCAAGTCAGTCTGCTTCAAGTTTGATTTTGAAGTTATTACTTGTCAGTGTGGACACGTGAGAATTTTGCAGTTTTCAATCAGCATTATGTTTTTTTTTATTAATTTGACGGCACAGAGATCCGGGGCTATAGCCCCAAATGCCGAGGTCTAACGACGCGCCTGCTGTCTAATAATGGAACACATGAAGTAAAGTACCTGATTAAGCAAGCTGAGTTTACAGAGGTTTTCATTGATCACATTTAGGTCTGTCAGCAAAATAACATTTAAAGATTAATTCTAAAATAGAGTCCTAACGTTACACACATTAATAAATCATGAATTTGATTTGATATTTGCTCCTGAGTTACGTTTGTACTCCGGGACCACTCCCAATACCTGTGATGTTCCATGTCCTGCCTAGGTCTCTCTTGAACTCCATTGTAGGTATAGAGAGACCGGCAACGGAGCCTTCGTTGCCACCAAATGACCAATAACCACCAGAATGCTAAGTGATGGATATTGTAAAAATATATATCAATACAAATCAACAAATATTGATTTCAAAATGACTTTATTGCTTTAAAAATTGTCCTCAAGAGTCTCAATTAAATTGAGTATGAATCAAAACCTTCTATAAACTACGGCAATGTCAGGGGGTGATCTCTAATCCTCGCTTGTCCTTTCTTGAATCTAGCTTGACTCTTGCTGCTAAGGGATAGTAAATGTATTGCTATTTGGGGAGAGTTTTAGAATCTGCACAAATCATTTAGCTGTGGTATATGCCACTGTTGAATACATATTGGGGAAACACTGAGCTGTCATTATAATAAAGGAGCCCGGCCTTTTGCAAACACATCTCAGCAACCTATTGTCTTTGTTTTGTTTTCCAGGTGATGATGCTCAGTTTGAAATGGACATCTAACAGACTGGAACCACACCAGCAAAAGCAAATGACCTGGCATCACACGTGCCAGTGGCTTGGCTTGTAGAAAACCAATGTTGTGAGCCCTCATGGCAGCCATCTTCTTTAGCTCTCTGTCTCACTGCTGGATGTGATGTGTGCAAACCATGGGGATTCAGTGTATCATACATACAGGTACAGAGTGACCAACTCTGGAAACTATGTTTATTTGTATAGATTTTCATGGTTACCAGTCGCTAAACCACACAATGGGGGAGCGGGCCTGAATACTATGTACCCAGACACATTATCTAATAAGCAGATTGCAGTGCTCATCTTCCAGCTTTCTGTGAGTCTAGATCTTTAACGGGGCACACTGTAAAACTGACAATATTCCAAGTTAACTGGGAAAGGAAGTGGTCATTTTTAGTATTGGCCTTAGAATCAGTCAAAAGCTTTGATATTCATCACAGTCTGTGGTTATGAAGACCCTTGTAAGCATGTTATTTAAGACATTTGTTCATTTCTTTTTGGAACTACTTGAAAGGCTCCACAATCGGTTATTTGGTCTGTTTAGTTTCCTGCGATGGTATGCAAAGGGACGCTGTGTTTTTATTTTGCAATTAGGTGAAGATTTCATGCCATTCCAAGAATTTAGTTTCCATTACCAACACATGCCTATGTGGTTTTCCCAATTTTCAGGGGCAAACTTTTTTTTTTTTTTTTAAATGCTGTGACTTCAATTGTTGCTAATCATCACATGATTGTATTTCCCACTATCACAGCAAGGTTAATTATAAATCTGACAATTGAAAACCAGCTTTTCATTTAGAATTACATTTCAGTACTGTATAACAATATCAAGCCACTTTATTCATCACTACTGTGACCTTGCTATGAATTTTATTTAGACATTTCTCTCCTGCTGAGAAAGTAAATACATTTTCCCCCCAGATTTGATGTCACTTTGAACTAACTGGTTTGTTTTGTTGGCAAGAGCTTTCAAGGAGGTCATTTTTTGAGTATCCAGACCATATAAACATTAAGATTAGTGTGGAAATGGTTAATATCCTGATGGTAATTGTTGGGTAGAATACAAGATTTTTGAAAAACTTGAAATAATCCAATGTTTTATATGCATTTTATTTTTGAATACAGTTTATTAGTACTGAGGGTATTTGTTTGGATATCAGCATTGTCAAGCCTTTGGATTTGATACAAGTGTTAATGAACCAGAAGGCTTGGTCTGCATCAGGCTTGATAGATCATGCTGACCCTTAATCAACAAACCTGTCCCCAGTGTCCTTAATCCTACCTTATTTTTCTCATGTGTCATGTCTGTCCATGCCTTACTCACATCAAATGCAGTAACTTAAACTAGGTTCCTAGTCATCAATTTGTACTTTCCAACAGATGTTTATTTTTTCACTGTAACATCGAACAAACAGGTAACGTTGAACTTGGCAATTGAGCAAAACAGACACTTTTCATGGGTTTTTTAAAAATGATTTTTCCTTCCTCAAGCAGCTATGAAGGTTGAAAGTGTGATGGCGCACATTTCATTTTGGGATTCTGAAGATGGCAGTGTGGTTAAAAGAATGCCACGTGCTCATTAGTCCCAGTATTTTGTTTGTTTTTGCACACAATCATAGTCCTTTCTGCTAATTGTACTCTGTCCAAGTAGCAGCTCTTAACTTGGCAAATAACTCACTATGAAATTCCCATTTCTTATTCAACATTAATCCACACCACAAATTTGTTTGTCTGTATGACTGGAACCACTGAATGGCTGAAATAATGTCTATCAAAGATTTTCTTTTTTTTCTTTTTGGCTTCGTATTTGATTCTGGCCATGTTATTCATCGAGGGGATGCTTGAACCCAATTTGCGTTGCACATTTTTTGCAGATAAAACTTTGTATTGTGGCATCATAGCTGAGATACAGATTTATTTCAAATCCGTTTGGTTTGACAATGAGGGCTTAACATTGCGTGTTGAAAGAGATTTGAAACAAACATACTGTAACTTTCTGTTCTGATTTATAGTCATTTTATTTGACATGAAACTCCAATGCCAGTGGACACTTTTGCTGCAAGATCAATAAAGTTCCCTAAAAAAAGAAAATAACATGATGTGTTTTTAATCGTCTCTGTTTGCTGTGGTTGTATTAGCTGACTTTAAACGTGACATAGAAACAGGGATGGAATCATTTAACATGACTTAGTAAGGGCCATCATTCTCCCTGTGTTTCAATAAAGAGCAGGAGTCTCTTCTGTATGTTTCAACCACAATGTTTCTTAGTAACCCTGATTCATGCTGTGCAACAGAGCAGAGCCCCTTTCCACATCTGAAATGTCACATATCACAAGTACTCATTAACAAACTAAAAATAAAATCTGCTCCGTAAACATTTAGGTTTTTTGAACCCACTCATTTTCCTATGCACAGGACTATATTTTTAGATAACTAACTGTTAATATCTCTCTTACAGAGCTATGCATGTGAAGTCTAAGTTTTCTGTGAACAAAAGCAATGCATTCAATTATGTTAGAGGTTTCTCCAAACAACCTCTTCTTCATATGTACACCTAAGCCTGGATTTTGGTCGTTTCATTCATATTCATTTTATTGATAATATACCCTATACCCTTTATAGCCCATTATAGATAATGTTATAAATAATATCAACATTATGATAAGAAAAATAGAAATACAAAATGTAGGCCTACATTATACGGCAATAGGCTATGTAGGAAAAAAATAGAAATAATATGTATTCTACAATTCTACAATAAAAACAGTTTTAATAATAATCCTGAAAAATAGTATGTTAAAATGCATGAAGAGTATAAATAAATAACAATATTGTAAATGAAATGTACAGTATAAAGACAGTATTAAGAAGTTGCCACGTAGCCTATAGTCTGCTGTGTGTAGTGTAGCATACCTCATGCGGACATAAAGATGACGGTACACACACAGTGTACAGAGGGTGGTAGGTGAGGGGTGGAGATGGGGCCCAAAATCATATTTTGGCCCTGGGCCCCTAGAACAGGTGTATCCAGACATGTGAAAGCCAATTATCTTGTACATTTTCATAGAGAATGAGCAGAACACCGCCATCTAGTGTCTCAATATTATGTCGCAACAACGGAAAAAAATTCCACCAACACAGGTTGCCATGTTAGTCAGACCCGGTCCACTAGCCTACAGGAGACCAGAGTCTGTTTGAGCCTGTTTGAACCCATCCCCTCATGCAAATCTCACCATAAAAACAAGTATTACAGAGGAGTTTGACTGACAGTTACCATTAGCCATTACAGCTAAGTAAACATGAAAGTTAGCTTACTGATCAAGGAGAAACGTAGGGATATCAGCGGGTGTTTTAATGATGTTGAACTCCTTTATTTCAGTCCTTTATCTTGGCGAATAATGACTCTGGTTTTGCCCGTCTCCGGTCACTCAGCTGCTCGGACAAATAACGCAGCTGCAGGATTGGCAAACTCCATTTGACCCAGTGCCAGCATACAGTAGCTGCACCCAACAACAGACAACCCTGGCAACCCGCAATGCCGGCCTCTATTGGCTGAAACAATGTAAACAGAACGTGACAGAAAGTCATTTTCAAACCCATCAAAAAATATATATATATATATTAATTCAGACTGAATGTATATATATTTTTATGGAAAAGCAATACTTTCATCTGTACTCCTCAAAACAAAGCTTTTAATGAAGATTGTACATATTCAACCTTTAATAACTAATGATACTTTTACAGTTTACACATCCAAGCGACCCAGTCTGTGTTTTTACCTAAAAGTTCTTGCGTTTTATTGAGCTGTCAGCATGAACGTTGAAATAAAAAATAACGTTTTGGTGTTGGGCGTCATGTTTTACCTAGATACGCTAATGTTTTATAGCCCGTTTATTTGTAACGCATTTGAAATACTTTATAATGTAGTAGCTCTATATACTAAAACAATTTCGCGAGTTATTTTATATTGTTTATGTTTTTTTACATCAGGCAACATAACGTACGTACCCACTCATTTTTCGGCAGGCATTAACCCGGTCGCCTGCTGGTCCTTCCTCCTTTTCTACGTCCCTGAGCGAGGCCGGCGTCAAGATGGTGAGTCTTGTGGAAAAATATCAAGTAAAATCCGTTCATCATCGAGGCCATCCGCCCATCGGTACTCATTAAATGCCCTTAAAGTGATGTTAAAAGTGTGCTCTATGGTAAAATGTCAATATTTATGTGACACAAAACTATCAAGAGAGGAAATTCAGCCACCGTCCAAATGCTATCCTAACTGATATCTGTCCGGACGCTACACACACTGTATTCACCTCTTTTCGGACGCCTTGTGTAGTTTCTACATAACAATTTATTCACTATAGAGTCTTTGTGACCTCCACAGTCGCTGAAATACACATCATATTGCATTTAGACTTAATTATAGTCAATAAATGAACGTCAAGTATTAGCTCCTAGCGGCTAGCTTAAGCGTACACTGGTAGCCATGGCCAGGCCCTCATGTTGTCAACAGGAACATTACTATAATAATGTTACTTAGCGTTATTAATTGGCACATGGTTGTTCAGGAACCAGGCTGTATTTTGTCTGTGGAAGCATTTATGTCCTGGCTGGCAAGCTTTTAGCCAAGTTAGTAAGTTAACGTTAGCTGAGAAGCTAAAAGATAATGTTGTGACAGCATGTAGATACCTGTAGAGGTAGGCTGCAGGAAAAATGCTGGAGCCTTTCTTTTTTTTAGTGTTGACCTGTAGTTTAAGCCTGGAGAATAATTTATTTTATTGGTTAATTCAGCAACAAATTCGTACTCATGGCTAGTTTTCTGTAGCCATGTTTCTACTAAATGTGCTTTATCGTATCTCGCTGTACGTGGGTTATCTTCTTTTTACCTTGTGCTTCGTCTTGCTGTATTGTTTACTTTTTTTACCTCGTTGTATTAATCTCTTTTTTTCACAAAATATATTTTAGTGATGGGTGTTGCGGATTAGCAAGCACTATGATACTTGCATTGGGTAGCTGCTCTCAGTTTGTCTATGTACTCTGTATCTGTCCCTAAATAAACCATAAACAAATATTGTCTGGCAATGACCATCATCTTCTACTCTTCTCTTCAGAATGACACAGTGACAGTCAGGACCCGCAAGTTCATGACGAACCGGCTGCTTCAGAGGAAGCAAATGGTAAGTGTTTTAAACCCCTTCTGCAATTTTAATTAGTGTAGATGCCATCATAAGCGGAGTGTTTTTTGTTGTACGCATGTTCATACATTCACTGCCTGTTCTCTGTGTAGGTCGTTGATGTCCTGCATCCCGGCAAGGCCACAGTCCCAAAGACTGAAATCAGGGAGAAACTCGCTAAGATGTACAAGACCACCCCAGATGTCGTGTTCGTATTTGGCTTCAGGACTCAGTTTGGTGGCGGCAAGACAACAGGCTTTGCCATGGTGTACGATTCCTTAGACTACGCCAAGAAGAATGAGCCCAAACACAGACTGGCCAGAGTGAGTTTTTAACAACTGTCTACACAAATGGTTTTACAGTTCAAGCAGCAAATGTCTTATCTGAACCTCTTTTGGGAATTTCTTTTTTTCTGGAAAGCCATGCTTGTATTGCAGAGGCTCCAGCTCCCCCAAAGAATTGTCGGCCACCAAATGCCCCATTTGCACATTGTAGTTTGCAGCAAAGCAACACTTGACATTTACAAAGGTTGCATCACAGTTGGGGTCAAAAGGTATGAAGTTATACCTTGAGCTATAAGTGGATGATCCATAATTTCTAACACACTGTTGGTGGGTGTGTTGTTGGAACAACCCAATAATTTGGAGGCATTTTAAGTCCTTTTCTGAATGTAGACAAATGCATAATTTCCGTTAAAGAAAAATTTCCCCCTCAAAATGATCATTTCTATATCAGTGACTCGGTGTTGCCTTAAATTCATGAAGAACTTGCTTCTGTCATATTCCTCCACAGTGAAAGGAGAATCCAAAAATGGAGGAAAGTCTTGATGCATTGTAGAAATAGTTTACTTTAAATCAACAGCAAAACTATTAAAACACCAGTTTACAAACTGTCACACAACTACAGTATAATTAAAGTCTTGTTTGCTCAGGACTTCCCAAATTTAGCATATGGTCATTTGCCCAATGAAGACCCATGCCAACTTTAAAGGCACTGTACTCAATATTCAGAAAATGAATATTGCTGCAAACAAATATTTGCAGTTTAAAAATATTGTGGAGTACTGACGTCCTAAGCCGAGAATTAAGTCGCTCCCCCTCTGTGTTTGTGTGTGGTTATGTAAGCTTCTCTGCTGCTGTGATAGACGGTCCAGGTGCGCATGTGTGGTAATATGTGGCCGTGAAAAAATTTCAGTATTTTACGTATTTGGGTGAGGGCTGTGTGGAGACAATTCCAACCCACTTGTTTTAGTATTGCAAGTACAGTTCTTTTTTTAAAGCACATCATTCAGTGCTTTTTAGAACTTTTTTAAGTCTCTTCAGTCCATGTGGTGAAGCAGTACACATATTGTTGGTATAAACGTCTGAAAGCCCGGCAATACAATCTTATGGGTTGGCGGTATAGACAGAATGATGTACTCGTTGTGAAAGCATTACATCAGTAGGTCATGATTGCTAATGTATTGAGTATAACGTGGTAGAATTAAGCACTTGTTAATTTGTGTTCTCAGCATGGTCTCTATGAGAAAAAGAAGACCTCAAGGAAACAGCGCAAGGAACGTAAGAACAGAATGAAGAAAGTACGAGGCATCAAGAAGGCCAGTGTGGGCGCTGCTGGCAAAAAGGTATTGTGACTGTTTTATAGACTTTGTGACAAGTGACCAGTCATTAAACATGTTAAGTCGCCTATTGGTTCTGTTTACAACATGAAAACATAATTGTGTTTTCTAATCCAAGCAAAGGAAGGCAGAAATTAGCACACTTAATTATTCCTTGATGTTCATTGCACACCCATTCTTTTCCTACCCTGCTAATCTTTTTTGTTTTCCATGACTCTGACTTAATGTTATCATTTCCCTTTTGTCATCTTTCCAATCGTATCAAATGTTCTTCGGGAACTGTAGAAGGTAAATGTGCATAACTAAACTGCAGTGTGCAGTTAATCCAGGAGTGATGGATAATGGCTAACTCATCCCTTTACACCCTCACCTACCCATAAGAGCCAGAGCCTTAATGCCTTTCCCCGTGGCCTTGACTGATTCCTCCTCTTTAATATTGATTACTAGCTTGACCTGAGAAGAAATTGTGTTGTAGACCCTTTTTTGGAAACCTATGGTGTGTGAGGAGATCCTACAGTCACTACTTATAGTCAAGTGCTAATCTGTGAAAACCCCTGGTGTAGTTTTCATTAACAACAAAATCTTGCATATTCCTGTACCTTCTATTGCACCAATCATTGGCCTAATGACACCAAGATAAGATCTCTGAATAACAAAACCCAGCTGGCCTTTTAATGCCACTGTTTCAGCTATAATTGCTACAGCACAGCTGGTTTGTAAAATGTTGACACTGTCCATGATTAGTTATTGGCTTGGTTCTAAACGCGGTAGAGGACCTGTGGAGTACAACCACTACAAATCCATTCAGAGATCTTTTCTACTGTTTTAATTTTCCACTTGTTAACATTCTTTTGTTCCATCTTTTGTTCTTGATTTTGCTTCCCATGGATTTCTTTTGCAGAAATGAGGTGTCAGTGTGCAGGTATAGAATCAGAACAAGCACGGTGTGCCATTGTGTTGCACATCAAAAGCTAAGACTTGAGCTGTGCCATGCATGTCGCACCTTACTTACCCCTGCAGTATCCGCTCCCCCTTTCCCCGTTTTCCCATGTTTAAAACTCTCCGCTAATAGGTTTTCCCCCTGTCTCATTCCTTTGTACTACTGTCTGCTATGATCGGCATATCAGTTAGACTCTGTCTATTCTGCTTTACCTTTAAACACAAGTACTAATGCTTCAGATCTCTAGTTAATAGAAGCAGAACTCAAATGTAGCATGTGGATCATAGTTTAGTTTTTTTAGTGTGTTGAGTGTGGCAGTTTAACTAAAATCATGCCCAGGTGTGAATTTCTCACTGGATTGAGTTTCCTGAAAATATCTGACTCAAGTCAATTATTTTTTTATAAAGCTTCAGTTCTGTTGGGGGCCTTTTTAAACTGTTTGTCTCATCTAAAAATGCTGTTCAATGGTTTTCTCAGTTTGCACTATTTGACTCACATTGTCAAGAAAGTTATATTGTTGGTGTGGAAATTAATTTTGCTTTTCTCTCCCTACAGTGAGCCCGGACAGTCAGGGAGGTTCTCCGTGCTCAAGATGTTCTTGTATATTGTCATCAAATAAACTTTGGAAAAAATGTGAACAAGTCTTTGCTCCTATTCATTTAAACAACATTTTCTTTTCTGATTCCTTTATCTTATTGTTTGGGTGTCTCTGTAAACATCTCCATTCCTGTTTGTGTTTACACCGAACAGTTGGCAGACAGCCGCTAATCAAATTGACTTAAAGTTGTTGTTTTTTAGGCTGCAGGATAACTGCTATCCACAAGTGCTTTTCATGGCTTTGGCACATTGCGTTTCTAAGGAATCGATGGTGGGTTTTTAGATCAGGATCCACTATTTGTACTTTGGTTTTTGCACATGCTTGAACTTTGATAGTGACATCCAGTGGTTTTGCAATGACATTACTTCAAAGTATCCAATGATCTGATCTTTAATTCAGACATTCACCACTAATTTAACTTGGCTTGGTAGTTTCAAACTTTGAGGCATTTCTCTGCATTTTTCAGACTACTTTAAGCACATTTTCACCAATACTTTCTAATTTTAAATTCTGTAATTTCCCCTTTTTGGACCAGTACTATTCTGCAAACAGGAAGTGTCAGAGTTATTTGTAGTAACCCAAATGGCCACATGAGGACTCCCTTCACTGAAAAAATTATGTTAGTGTTTACCTGTTGGTGCAAGTATTCATCAGCAGTTCGTTCTAGGGGCAAAGACCCTGATGGCCTAATTGTACTAATGCACAGATAAGGCTGTCGGTGTGGACTTTGTTTATAAACACAATTTGGAACAGAATAGATATGCCTCTGTGCAGCGTGACCTTTTCAGATAATTTGCATAGAAATATCCCGAGTGTGTAAATGAAGTGATTAAAATGCCAGGGAATGGTCTGTCCTTAGGGTAACCCCAGCCCACGCCTGCCTCCCAATGTCTCCCATTCTTTTATGGATACCAGCATTTTAAGAGCTGCAACCAGGTCTGCCCTTAGGGAATTTGTGTTTTGCTCTCAGACTGGGAGAAATGTTTCTTTTCTACAAGAAGCTGAAAGTGCAAATGTTAATGGAAGATATAATACTAATTTTATTAACAATGAATGTTAAAGAAAATACATTACATCACTTGTGACTTTCACTTTCTTGCAGGTAACTCCCTCTTTAAGAGCATTATTAGCATATACAGCATGTTGCACATGTGTGATTGTCTTTATCCTTGTAATTTGAAATATATTCATGCCTCTAGAAAGTCTTGAATGTAGGCCAGACTCTTTTCCACTAGAGTCCTCAGTGCCTACACCACCAGGAAAAAAAAGGGAAAAACAGTAGCTCGGAGGCACTTCCATTGACACATTTTGAATTGTGGGCCCTTCTTTCCCAGTAGAAGGACCTATATACGCCCAGCATCCCCTGTGGGCTCTTCTTCAATCGATGCCAACAGGCTAAGGTTAAACACTGACAGTTTATCAAGATAATTTGGACCACAACACAACTGAAACGGGTTACAATATCAAGACCCCGCTGATTAAGTGAACAGTGAACTTGTATAAAGGTGAAAATATTAAAGGAAAATCCATTTTCCAGTAGAGCACAGGGGCATCCAACATGTTGGCGCCCAAATAATTATACTTCATCTTTTTTTCCTCAACAGAATCCTAAACTCACTGTGACCCAGAAAATAGCAGGCAGATTCATTTATCTCAACTAAAGTGTGATGGTGGCACTGTGGAGGATGAGAGTGGGCGTATTGCATAGGTGAGGAGGAGGAGGAGGAAAAAAGGGTGCAGGGGACAGACTGGGAGAAAGCAATGAGGTCTCCTACAGCTCTGCAGCGCTTTAACTGGTGTGTGTTTGTGGGAGGTTTGACATAAGTGGAGCTATCAACCCAGGGACTGGTAACAGATGGTGTTGGGAAATTAAGCTCCTCTCTCCACAGCCTTGTCGGTCTGTCCCAGGAGTCTCTGCCTCTCTGTCTTTGTATCTCTCTCTTCGTCTGTCCCTGCAGCGTCTCACTCATTCTTCTTGCTCCTGTTTCTTCTGCCCCCCCCCCCTTTTTTTGTTTGAAAATCAGTTTCTCTACCCACACATCCTGTGTTTTTGTTTTTAAAAAAAGGAAAGGAGAATGGAATCAGAAGGATAGGTAGCAGGCTGATGCATGCAATAAGCGGGTTATTATTGAGAGAGTAACAGGAAGAAATAAACTGAAAGGAGGACAAAGAAGATGCGAAAGGGTGGAGGGGGGGTGATGTCATGAGTGATAAGCTAAAGGGGTTGAGGATGGAGATGAGAGATATTTGGTCAGACGGTGATGTACGGCGTTGAGGTGCAGAGTACATGTGATGCAGGCTTGTGTGTTTGCAGGCACACTGTACTCTAGATGCAGTCTCAGCGTCAGGAGGCTGTCGCCGAGGGCCACCAGGGACCCCGGCACATACCAAATAAAACCAGATAAAGGACTATATTCACCTCTGGTTTCCTTTAGGGCGGGAGGCAGTTTTGCAATGAGAATATTCCTCTGCCTGCTCGTACGACTAAGGTGTTTTTTTCAGTCAGGTTTATGATAGATAGTTATGAGGTACACATGTTTACGCCCTCACAACAGGTGCAGTTTTAATGGCCTGTCTCTCTCCACGCAGAGAGTTGACTTGTGGTATTATAAGGAGAAAATGATGTTTTCATAATGCTGTGTATACTAGTTAATGTAACAATGTGGTTCTAAACTGGATATTTTATAGCCATTCATATTTCTTTCATACTTGATGTTCTACCACATGTAGCTGTAATAAATACCAATCTGGCCAGTGTTTGTTTTGCAAGCATCAGCTACAAACTGTATGTTTTTTTTCACAGTGAACATTTTTGCACAGGGCAACTTTGTGCTGTAAAGTGTGTCCAGACATTCGAGGATGCTATGCATCTTAATGAGGTATGTCTCTCTTGTTGGCCTCAGCAGGGGAATCATCACAGCTCATTTTGCAGTCCTGCAGTGTCCTATCAGCTTTGGCAGCCTGCACTAAGTTCACTCCATCTGCCAGTTGCTAGGTGCTGATATATAAAATGATCTGTGCCTTGGTAGCCCCTGAGCACCAGGGAAGTGATTTGCTTTTGAGGACAAACTGTGTTTCGTGAATCCTAATTATCCTCTTTGCATCACCAGACTGACATGGTTTTGTCATTTATCCCTCTTTGGTAGTGGCAGAAAAGGGAATGGGAGGGGGGAGACTACAGCAAACTACATCTGCCCAAACAGACAGAGCTCCCATGGATACTGTACGGTCACTGAAATGCAACAATGCTATTTTTCCATCAATTCATTTTCACAGGTTCAGGGAGGGGTGCAAAAAAAAAGACCCACGCTGTCTAATATTTGGCACTCTAACCGGTGTGCACATGTGAAAAATCCCTTCTCGGTTTCAATCATGTGAGGTGTATTGGAACCACTATGTGGCCTTTTTTCAGACTGCGAACACGTTGTCTGACGTTTTGAGAACATCAGACTGGTGTAAATGCGTGTCAGCCCACCTGCCTCCACACCACCTCCTCCTCATGAATTCTGTTCATTTTAGTTGGCATGGAAGGATAGTCTGAAGAAAGGGGAGAATAATGTGGATGGCTGTAGAGGAGGTGAGAAATAAGGGGCTTGGATGTAGGAGAGGTAAAGGAGGGAGGGAGAATTGTGAGGGTGTGGTAATGAGAAAGGGCAGCAGATGTGAGTGACAGTATGATGGAATGCTCTGTGTGATAGCCATTCTGTACTCTCCAGACTTGGAGGCGTGTGTGTGTGTGTGTGTGTGTGTGTGTGTGTGTGTGTGTGTGTGTGCGTGTGTGTGTGTGTGTGTGTGTGTGTGTGTGTGTGTGTGTGTGTGTGTGTGTGTGTGTGTGTGTGTGTGTGTGTGTGTGCGTGTGCGTGTGCGTGTGTGCAGTCACTGAGGAATCATGTGTCCATCGTGTGTTCTTGGCTTATAGAGAAAGGATTTCAGGTTTGTGCAAAAACTATCGTTATAGGCACATCATTTTCCAGGCAATTCATCATGGTCCATCAATTTGCTATATAATGCAGCATAACCACGCCCTCGAGCTGATGCTGCCACTGCTGTGGTAGACTCTTGTCGCCCTGCTCTTTTCTTTACATGATGTTAATATTGATATTTTTGGTAATCATTGGCTTTTTATTCACCTTCTTGCTAGCAACCGGCTAACTTAGCTCAGCATAAAGACTGGTAACAAGGCGAAACAGCTAGCCTCCACTGTCCTGAGCAGGGGTTAGCAACCTTGGGCCGGGTGCCACCAAAGGCACACGGCAGCTTAACCAATAGCACAAGTGTGCAAGAAATGTTTGGGGAAATGTTGTAGCGCTTCCTCATCCACAAGCATTTTCTATATTTTTATGAAGCCACTAATGGTTTAAAGGAAAAAATGCTCAAGAACTGCTTTCAACCCTTTGTTGAACAGTGAGTGCCTTAATGCGGGCTCAGAAAAAAAAGAAATTGCTTAATGTAGCTTCATGAAGCTCTCGTTTGGACATCACTACCTTTTCCCCATCGACATGCGTGGAGGTCCGCCCCACTCTGCCTCTGATTGGTTAATACTTATATGTCTTGCATATGCATACGTCTTGTCCAGAAGTAACCAAATCAGCCTACCTGCACATCCAAAATTACTAACGTACACATGATATCTAATTTCTTTAATGCCCGGACAAGAAATAGTCCAGCACATAACCTCCGGTCAAACTACAATGTGTTGTTTTACACAGATTTTGTACTTCAACAGATTGATATGAGTGGTGTACCGATTTTCTCATGTTATTTTTTCCAAAATATCAAACTCTTCCTTTAAATATCTTTGTCTCTTTCTTCAAATGTCAGTTATAGTTTCTAGTAAAGGCATAAGAGTGACATCTAGTAGAGATGAACAAAGAGATAAATTATGAAAAGCACAGAAAATTACATCCCATAAACCCAAATGGTTTCCAACTTATCCTGTTTGTAGGGACATTAGCTACATATGGACTCATTTATAGATTCTATTTGTGGAGAAAATGCCCCCTCGAGCACAAGCCGGGTCCAGTTTTCTTCAATCAATGAAACAAATTTGTGTTTAGGACTTAACATTGCATCATGCAGCTTCTGACAATATGACTGTGGTACATGGTTTTCCGATAGCAGTCTGAAACCAAATTGTCTCAGTCTCTCGTGGGTGCGCAGCAGTTTGATATAGTATCTCTCTCTCTATAACATTGAAGAACACGGTCAAATTGTAATGGACTTAATTCCTCGTAAGGATGGGGCAAGGTTGTGCTTGGCCTGCACACAGCACTTGGCTGTCTGTATGGCTGAGTTATTCTGCCATTTCTCAGCCTATGCACATTCCTCCACACTCATTGGTATTCCTGTTCATATTACCCTCTTCAATCAGCAGCAGAGACACTCTGATTAATGGCAACAGTGAGAGCAATCTCCTAGTGATTCATTAAACAGGACCTGCATGAATAAAAAAGGGAGATTTACTCATATTGCCTCTCAGATCCCATAATATGTTCTGTTGCTGGATAAATGCATAATTCATAGTGTTGTTAGTGGCTCCCAACATATATACACATACATGAAGCTATATGAAATGAATGTCAAATTACTCATCATCATTATAACAGGTCATAGTTGGAATAATTGGTGTTCCCTGATTAAGTTTGGGATTTACTCACCAGTCTTTTAACACTTGTCCCAGTAATTAAAATGTAATACATCTTATTATTCCTGTTCATATTTCACTGCACTGATCATTTCCTCACTGGTTCATGTTGGGGTAACGCATACGCCTTGACATGTTTAGGGGTCTAGCTCTTTTTATTTTAGAGACAACAAGAGCTCAGCACAGTAAACTGAATATTTATTTGTGGTAGTAAATATCTGCCTTACCTTTTCAAGGTGAAACATTTTCTAAAATAAGCCATAAATTAACCCATTATCATCTTTGGTTTTTATGGCATTTAAACATCTATAACTCATCTATAACTGCAGCCCAGAGAAAATCACAATATACTTACACAAGGACTTGCTGGTTGTCAGTGGTACTAAATTATGAAAATTAAATAACCTGTTAAACATTCGGTTAATTGGAATAGTGTCCCACTATTATACTGCTATATGTCTATATTTGCTGACTCAAAATACTGGTATAAATGTTGCTATTTTATGCTCCTGAAATTGATACCAACCGCGACAGTGATGCTGGTTGCTTTCACCTTGTGAGTGTGTGTGTGTGTGTGTGAGTGTGTGTGTGTGTGTGGGGGGGGGGGGGGGGGTTTATGTCTGTCTGCGGACAAATTTTGTCACAGCAATAACGTCACAACCCTGCAAGATAGAGTCCCAAAGAGTTACAGGTTTGTTAGTTGAGATCAAAATACAAACAGAGTTCAAAAGTGGGTGATCCAAGCAGGGGGGGTGCTGGAAGTATAGGGGTTAGACAGTAGGGAAGGGGCCATGATGGCGTAGCAGCTGGTATGATCCCATATCAAGATGGCTTTAGTTATTTATTCAGTGTGATTGATAAGCAGCTTTGATATTTTTACGTGCTCCAAATCCAGCATTTTTACACTGCTGTCTGCTGTGTTATAGTCGTATTTACTTTTTATGACTCAGTGAGCCCCTTTATTTTACTGACAATACAAGCTTATAGATATGTAACTTAATGTAACTTTACTACTCACAATGAAATGAAATACATGTAAAAGACTTCCAATGAGTACCATAATAAGCACTGCTAACACCACAAGGCAAAAACACGGTCATCTTTTATCTTCACCATAATCTTGCATTTAAGGCTCACAGGTTAAAAATGCTTGAAACCATCACGTGTAAGCTGATTTGGAAGCTAAAGAGAGACATCCCCCAGCACCTGAACCATCGCACTAAACCCATCTCCAGAAAATCACCTTAGAACTCCCATCCACCATATCATCATGGATTGATTCCTATCAAACATTACCCCTGCAAATGTGCATGAGCATGGGCCATCAGGCGAGCGTCATTACTGCTGCTCATTTGTGAGGTAAGAGACGATCAAATGTGACAGGGGCGGAATTAGCTTTGTGTTGAATCTCCGTCACTCTCATCCTAAACTGCTGCTGGGTGGGAGAGCATGATTAAAAGCATATATAATTCCACCCTGCACATTAAAGACCCCGAGCCCCACTTTTGCTTCCACCTTTTTTTTTTTTGCAGCGACACAAAGGCCGTAGCCCTGGCTGCTCTACTGTAGTTCATGACGCTACGATAGAAGCCTCCCCTATTTCTGCTGCCTTTCTTCTTCAAGGTGATTGCTGATCTGAGAGATAAAATGGATGAAAGCATCCAGGTGGAAAGCCAATCATATAGAGATCCCCTGTATTGCTTTTTCATTATAGTACACCTACATGGAGTGGTTGTAGCAGCCAGTGTAACTGATCCGAGGCCATGTTTCTTTACACTAGCTCTATAGCGGTGTATTTTGCAACGAGCAGCCGGCTGTCTCATGGAGTAGTGTTAAAAATCAATAGCATCTGACTTTACCTCTGTCAGAGGCTTTGCTGGAGACCCCATCAGGACACTGCATGCCCTCCACTGTTTCAGTGCAATCCCTAGTTGACTACTAAAGCCACTAGTGAACATTGTAGATGGCAGTCGAGTGCTTGTGGACAACATCATTTTATAGTCAACAGCAGTCTCAGCAGTTCATTTTTAAAAAATTGGTGCTGGTGTATTTACACATATTACTTTCTTCAGCTTTATTGCAATATTTCCAGAGTTACTCAATAATTATACCTTTTTAAAGTACAACATGTTTTAATTCTGCTTTGAAAAACTTGCTTGTTTAGCCACACTAGCAGGAAGCCTCTAGCGATCAGTTCTGCCCCTCACTTTTGTCCAGTCGTAAATATCTCAACTGGATGAATTGCCATGGATTATTATTTTTTTGGCAGTTTTTAAGACTTTATGTAGGATAGACAGGAAATGGGCTGAGAGAGAGGGGGGAGATATGCAGCAAAGAGCTGCAGGTTGGAGTTGAACCTGAGGCCGCTGGCTCGAGGACCCTCAGCCTCTTTACATGGAGCGACTGCTCTAACCACTCAGCCACCGGCAACCCCTGCCATGAAATTTTGTACAGACATTTCAGCTGCCCAGATGATGTATTCTCATGACTTCCAGAACCTTTGACTTTTCATCTAGCACCACTGCCAGGTCAAGTTTTTAATACTTTGGAGCAAATACCTGAATTCACATTTGTTATTTGTGTTTAGTGCTAATTAGTAACTGTTAGCATGCCAACACACTAAACTTAGACGGTGAACATGATAAATAGTATACCTTCCAAACTTGATAAACATTATACTTGCTGAACATTATTATTTAGCTGAAAAGCACCTCTGTGGTTAAAGGGATACTTTAATGTGGAGGAGGCCAACAAGATTTTACAATGAGACTTGGTTACACACAATAACTAACAGATCGAATTAAGGGAAAGATTTCTCTGTAATGTCCATTTAATGTTGTCAGAATCTTATGATAACAATCTGAGCATGCAGGTGGCAAAAAAGACACTTTTATTAGATGAACATTGACGATTACGATGATTGAGTGAAATGGATGAACCTGAAGAAAATGTAACCCTACGATAAATACTACATACTGTATATTTTCTGATTTTTCTGATTTGAATAAATTGCCAGCCTATCACCATAACTCCAGAGGGGACCATATCTACTCTAAAACCAGGCGAAACTGGGTCAGCCTCTAATCTCATAAGGAAGGTTTCACCTCAGAAAGAGTGATTTCTCCCTGTGTCAGTATTTCAAGTTGTGTAGATGGATTAGCCTATGTGTTGAGAAGCCCATTAATAATTAAGAGGAACCCAGAATATAAGCTGCTCCCTGTTGTGCAGTCAGCTGCACTGGCACAAAATAGAGCTTGGATAGAGGAGAAGGGGATGAATGGTGAGAAGTGCTTATGAAATATGGATATCAGGAAAAGAGCAGTTCTTCAGGAACGTTAACAGGGATATGCTTATTCGCTGGTTCAACAATGCAATGTGGTGTGACATCAAGTATCACCTAGCTTTTCCTCTGAAGCTGCGTGTATTTATAAATCACAGATTGTGGATTTTTCACCTGGTTTTAGTGTGAAAGCCTGTAATCATATCTACTGAATCTCAGGTAAATACATCTACTGTAGGCAATAAAGGTTGTGATATGTCCACCACAATATAAGATAGCAGATCCATAGATCACCACCTGTCTTATATAAATACAAGGATCATTATCATCCATTACAGGAGGAACAATTACTTTAAGGACTTCCCTCTGAGTGTTTGTTGGAGAAGCAGCATAAAATAGAACACCTAGGCAATCCCTAATGGCTGCTGTAACGTAAGCATGATTTCGTGCCTGCTGGCGCAGCTATTCCAAGAGCAACGGCTATGATTAGCGTCCCAGTGGTGATGTTTATTCCCAGTGAGCTTCAACCCAGAATCTCAGACATCATGATGCAAAGACTTAACATAAAGCTTGATCAAATAAAATGAAAAGAGATTGTGTTGCGAGTGCGATGTATTGCCACTGTGGAGTTTATGTTTACTACCAGGGCAACATTATTCACTGAATGGTAGGCTATTATTGCTTCGGGCTTCTTGGGATATATCTGCTTTCTTAGTGCACTGAAGAAAAGCAGTGAGAGAAGAGCAAGTCTGATCTTGAATGTGAACCTGTGCCATCATGAATATTTACTTAATACTTCAGAAGATTAAAGCGCCACGATACTCCGCGACTTTGCTTACATTAACTTGAAATGAGTGCATTACGAGCTACTTGAGTTGCTTTATGCCAAATGTTACATGCTCTGTTGAGCAAATGACAATGAGATTTTCCCTGGACTCCGTTAAAGCCTAAACCGCAATATTAAGATTTAACATCACTGCTGACATAGGTTGGAGGAAAAAGCTGTTTTGTATTCCCTCCAGCCCGGCTGAAGACCAGCATCATACAAACTAGTGGGGAGAGTAGCACGCTATCAATGGGCTGACTGGCCGACTGGCTCTGGCGTTCAGCTTCAAAGAACCGCCTCCAGGCATTGTTTCTAATATTGTCTCAGAGTCTGTGTTTTTCACAAAACTACTGATGCATGAGCAGCCTGGAAAAACAGAGGGGGAAACATCAAAAGTGCTTTTGAAGTGCGGGGGTTTTGTCGGACCACGACTAAACGTTTCCACCTGAATCCTGATTGGTATACAGTCATCATCTGATGGAGATGCACAAGGTTTTTTTGGATTATGTTTCTGTTCAGATAACATTTAGATCGATTGAACAGGCCTACACGTGTGGAGGTTATGCCTCTCAGGATCCACACTTTCACTATGAACAGCTGTGCTTGACTATGCATAGTTCTTGTCTGGCAGGTTAATCCGCAAACAAAACAGTATCAAAGTGGAGGATATGTCTAATTGTATCATCATGCAGCCCAGGCTCACAGCTTGAGCAGTGTGAGGATTTCTCCCCCTTCCACCCCAACTATCTCCCTTTTTTTGTCTCACATACTTCCCACATGCACATACTGTTTGTACCGTAGCATTATGTAATCCAGGGGCTGGATGTTGCAATGTCACTGCAGACTTTATCATCGCACCAAAATAACATGTGTGTGAGTGAGTGTAAGCTGGACTCTCACAGTAGTTCCTAAGACCTTTTCAGGTGGAATTCAGCTTCAGAGTTTAGCCTGTGTATCTATAGACGCATAATCCATGGCTCTGTGATTTAAATAACTGTAGAAAATCATTGATATTGTGTTAATTCTTTTACCCCTACACTCGGTGAGAGAGACAGACACGAGTATCAGCGCTGTACTCTGGGAAATGACTGGTCTGTCACGCTCCGATTGACTTCCATCTTTCATCCCCTCAATCCTCGCCATGTTGTTTTCTGACTGTCACTCTAGATTGGCCTCAGTGTACAGTAAGCCTCTGCTCATATCTAATTGGAGAGACGAGAGAGACCCATCTCGAGCCCTGTGTTGTCCCTGAAAGCACCTTGACTTGCTTTATCATTTAAAAAAAAAAAGCATTTACATTAAGGAACCTTTAAGTATAATGTTAATGATACAGTATGCAATAACATTTTAGACAACATTGTGCTTCCAACTTTGCGGCAACACTTTGGGAAATGCCCGTTCCTTTTAAAATTTTACAATGGTCCAGTGCACATAGCCAGGTCCATAAAGAAATGTTTTTCTAAGTTTGTTGGGGAAGAACTTAACTGGCCTGCGTGAAGCCCACCACAATGTACTTGACTACGAGCCAGGCCTTGAGTATGTTTCCACCCACCTGTTTTTATGTACATTTTCAATTTCCTCATAAAAATCTGAGCAGAACACCTTAAATGTGGGGGTAAAAAGGTGAAATATGGCAAAAAAAACTTTTCATGCTTGACTTAGGTAGAAAAGTTGGTGTATTGACATAATGTGGCAAAGGTGCAATGGAAACATGAAATCATGGCATACATGAAACAATAAAAGTCACGTATTTGCTCCCCTGAAGAGATGAAAATGGTTGCAGATGAAGAAATAAGATCTGTGAAGAGCGATGTGTAACATTCCTCAATTGAATACACGAAGAAAACATAAATATCATATGTACATTACATTTTCCAAATTGTTTTCTATAGTTTGAAGCTTGACTGGCACTCTCATTTGTATTATCTCATTGTCCACATACTTTTGACCAGGACTCTTTCTGTTCGCAGACCTTTGTAGGTAGATCATCAGAGGGAGGTTGGCTTCCTTGGGTCACTGCGATGAGAGGGTTCAGTGGGATGGACGCTCCTTATTCACCTGCCTGTCATGGTTCATGTCACCTCACACTGGTGCTATCCAAGTTTACTCTCTGCTGTATAGGCTCTATTTATCTTCTATGATGCTCCTCTTAAGCGAGGAAAACAGCGAGTATCACTGTATATACTTGAAAACCGGGTTGATTTCACCATATCAAGGCCACGCACAAGATATATTATTTGGCTAATTGCTTTATTTTGAGCCCTGGAGCACCTTATACCCTTTATTTGTCATATCAAGCAGGGACATAGCCACACATGTGCCAACAGATGCAGACATGCACACACACACACACAAACGCACACACACACACACAATTCACACAAGAGGGGGCAGTTGGAGTAGGCTGTGGACACATTTGTCACTGTGGCGGGCAGGCCTCCCATTCTCTGGGTTGGTGGCCTGGTTTCTACACAGGGGCTGGGCATCCCCCCCGCCTGTGCTGCCTAGTAACTGTCAGATCTAAACTGTGATTTATGCAAATTGGCAGGCAAGGGCTTGTGGGTCAGCCGCGATATGTGGTAAGGCCATCATTGGGACAGTATACAAAGGCAAGTCAACAGAAGCAGTCACACTGCATAGTTAGCCAGGAATACTTCATACAACTACCAGCTGAGAGATAAAAACAGAAATTGCATGAAACTAAATAGTTGGTGATATTAGATCCTAAATTATGCTGAAAAACACACAAAAATAGCAAATTTTACTCATATATAAAATCTAATAATTTATAAACTAATCCAGAAATATGGCAAAGGTGCTTGTAACTTTAATATCTTGAGGTCAAAACTGTTGTAACTTCAAGTCAAGTCAATAAAACAACACAATCTCCAAACACCCTTAACTGCAGAATATATTGTGAATATTACAAGCCAAAACCACTCAGATACAGAGACAGGCCCTTCTGATCTCTTTCCAGTAGACAAAATGGAAATAAAATCTATCAATCACAACTGCTGCCAACTTGAATCTGTCCCAAGTGGATCTGACAATCAAACACCTGCTCACTTTGTTCCCCTAACACTTTAGTTGATTGCTCGTGTGCAATCTGGCACACTATCTACCCGTACAACACTTCTGGAAGGAGATCACTAATAGGCCATCTAACATATTGGACAACTGCATTCAGCTCTCCGTATCTCTGTGTTAACCGGGCAACAACAAAGCATACATTCTCAATCACGTCACTGTAGTCACATTGCCTGCTTTAACTGTGGCCGAGAAGTGCATCCTCTTTGACTGGAAAAGCAGAAAAAGAAGCAACACAATGGACTGGTTTTATGACTTATCACTTATCTCTGTGGATGCAAAGATTTTGAATCATAAAACATAGTATTTATAGATGCCATGGGTCCCAAACATCACAGATTTCCTCTTCTACTTGCTCTTCTTCTTCACCTAGCTTTTCATTACCTTTACGATTATAGGGGAAATGACTTCCTGGGTATCAGGCAGCTTGTTGGTGCTCCCTAGACGTTGCATCTTATCATGCTGGGAGGCATAGAGAGTCTGGACTTTTGCTGGAAATATAACAGTCAGGCTGCAACCCCTTGGATCCCCCTGGATCGCAGTCAGTCACATGCTCCCTAGTCTGACTCACTGGATGTAGGCTTCTATATTTTGCAAGGGCACAGTCACTCCATTCTGAGCTCAGTGCCACCCAAGACGTCTGTGATTGGTTTAAAGAAATACCAGAATGACTTATCCTCTATCCCAGAATGATAAATTGTGCAGCCAAACTTTTCTCCAGAGCTAGCACAACGCTGTGGACATAGGTCTGGCAATGCAAGACTACACACCTCTAGACCCCTATTGTCAAATTAGGGGTCTAGATATATATTAATTGCGTGCAATCCCTTATCTCTCTCCCCTCTTTTCCTGTCAGCTCCCATTCTGACAGGAAATAATGTTTTCTAATGTTCTAATTCTGGGTAAAAATTTCAAAAAGAAAATGTGTGCAGATATTTAAAAGGATAAAGGCGCCTCTCTCTGGTTTCACTCAGAACCAGGGGATCCAGGTGGTTTTGGGGGCTAGGATATGACATTCCATCCACTGATACAATCAGTTGGGCTTTCTATTTCAACAGCTGGGCGCTTGTGTTGCCTGGCATGGTTTAATTAGTTTGAATACATTAGGTCTGTGTGAGATCTTGCTACCTGGCAGGGGTTAGGGCTGGGCAGCGACTGCAGAGGAGGAGACTTCACCAGCGGCACTCCCAGGCCCTGCGGTAATGACCCTGCCAGGCTCACACAACGCTCCTGCCACGGGGACCACTGTGGCTTTCCAATGACAGATGGAGGGCTGCTGAGTCAGGGGAGCTGGGCTGGATTACTGCGGGCTAACAGAGCAGCCATTAGACCAGCCAGTCTGCCAGCAAGCCAACATGTCTTTGTGTTGGCTCCACCTCTGCCTGGTAAGTAATGTAATGGTGTGACCAGACAGACCGCCAAAACACTAAGTACATGTTTACTCTATCATCATTTTTGCATCAGTGGTTATGTTTGGAATTAGTTACATGCAGGGTGATTTGTGCTCAGGTTCAGTTATTATTTCTGTGAATTTCATCCACAGTTTAATCTCTAGCCCTCGCAAAATTACAGATAGGCTACTCTGTTCTAGGCTCCAGCTAAAAAGTCCCATTAGATGTCTCATTACAGCCTAGTCTACAGATCCCATAATGCTTTGTGGGACATCAACAGGAAATACTGTATAATGGATTTAGTTAGTTAGGCATTAGGCTCCAATTTGAGCCCTGTTTCTAAGCCTATTTTGTAAACATTTTTGGCAGATCGGCACCATTAATATTAATTAGCAATAATAATAATTATTATTATTGTAGTTTTTTTGTGAGGTGAGAAACAACAAGGGTGCAAAATGACTTGAGGGACACGATAAATTAATAAATACAGTTTATAAATGCAAATTAGAGGAAGTTTAACATGGCCTTCAATAATATATTGTTTTGGTTTTTTTACATTTTGGCTTATAAGTGTTGTAGAAGTTCATTACTTTGCACCGGGGACATGGTAAAATTGAGCACATGTACTAAGAAAAAAAGGTCAGTAAAGGAAAAAAAAGTTGTGCATTATTCTGTGTTTATGTGATAAAGATGACCTTAATCTATAATTTAAGCCATTTGATATCAATATCTGACCAAACTAACGTTTTTAGGACACTGGCATGCACCTGTCCTTTTCATCTCACATATATACACCTCACACTTTGACTGCCTCTGCTGCACACCAATTGGCACAGGTAACAACAGGGGAAGGCATTCTTTCATGTGCTGTGTGAGATTTCATGTCAGACTGGTCTCATGCTACCCTGGCATCACCAGATAGAACAAATGAATCATGAGTTTGGCGGATTTGTCTTGTTTCCAGGCTCATCTTATGCATCAGCACAAGAAGAATAAACTTCTGACACATTTTGATCACAGTGTGCCAGTCAGCCGGTGGCTTTTGACTACAAGCGTGCAGGCCCGAATATAATGTCTCTGTTCACTGTCTCACGTTGATCAGAGAATTCATTTGAAGCCGTCAGATCTCAAACATGTGGGACTTCCACTATTACCTCTGATGACCAACACTGCTCCTGTGTTTGACTCAGCACAAAAAAGAAGCCCTTTGGTCTGGTTTGTGTTAGTGATATAATCGTTAATAAATGAAAGCTCTTCTACCACACACCCTGAGGCAAAGACTGGTGGCTGGCTGGGATTTCACTGGCAGTGACAGTGCTCATAAAAAGAGAGAGGGATGGAGAGTTTGGAAAAAGAGATTAAAGGTGGAGAGGAGGGGAAGAAGGGAAAAAACACCACCCTTAATGTGCACTGTCCGTGTGCTGTCCCGAAATGCTTAAATCTAATGGGGGACAAGCATGCGCAACCTCCTGAAGGTTGTACAAGCAATTATGCCACTTAGGCATCTTTGACAGGCAAGGTCGTATCGGCAAACAGACACGAGGAGCATTATAATATAATGTTCTGTATTCTGTGTGACACAGACCCTTTTAGCTAAGACAGTATCAATCTTCTTAGTGTCACTCACCGTCCTCTGTTCACAGTGACCTAATATCCTCTGTAATCCTACCTGCAGACAGGTAACAGCAAATGGTTGTATTGGTTCTACTACTTCCCTTTAAAAGGTTTATTATATCTTAGTGGCGCCATACTTGTCTTTACCATCCCAGTTCCTGTTTGTTTTATTTTACCCCAAGGAGTAGGAAAAGCAAAAAAGAACAGTGAGAGACAGATTTCATGCAAACCCTAACCCAGCAGAACGGAGCTGATAACAAAAGCAGATGTGGTAGGAAGACTTTGCCAGTGAGGGTTGATGTAACAGTTTGCTGGGTGTTCCTGGTGTTCATTTTATTCACTACATGCAAGCTGCGCTCTGTTGTCAGGGGAGACGTTAGTTAGAGCGGGCATGTGCATGTGTGTGCGAGCATGCAAACAGTGTGCGTTGGCGCACCTTAGCTCCTCGGTATCAGAAGAAAACATGGTTGCCATGGACACAGGAGATTATCATTATAGGATGCAAACGGTTTCAGCATGTTGGAAAGTTAAATCAGAGCCATTAAACTACCCTTACAGGCATGCAATGCTTCAATCAGTCAATATGTAAGGCGACTTGGCTGTACATTGCAAATGTGCAAAGCATTTTCTTCAGTTGCATCGTCTCAAATATATTTTATCTTTCTATTCTGCTAATAGATCTTAAGAACTAGATAAGGTCATTCCATTGTTTCAGTCCCAGTTACACTTTTCAGTGTGGACCATGTTTTCTTGGGTGTGTCTTTGACATGGAGAAAAAAAGTGCATTCATTGAAGATGAAATAGGAATGGGAACTGGTTCACATATGACAGAGGGAATTTTACATTAATAAAGCTGTTCCTGGTATACGGTTGCTTGTTTGTCTGATGATACGGTTCTATTTAAGTCTTCCTGCGCTGCTGGCTTCTGCTTGATACAATTTTGTTACACTTGGAGCACACAACCTACTCCTCCTCCACAGCCAGAGTCAGCTTTGAATGTCTAGAGAGGTGACAAACTATCCTGCTTGGTGCAAGAGCACAGAGTGTGTTCAGACACTTTGCACCAAGGGAGAGATCTATTCAAGTTAACGGTGTCGAAACTGGAACTCTTCCACTTTCCATATGGCCCACTGACTGCAAGTAAACACTTAGAAAAAGTGACTCTTCCTGCCAACAGAGGGGGCTGTGTGATCTAGCTACGGGGTTGAAGACACAGAGAGAGGGATAATTATATCTAATTAAGCTTGATGCCATCTTCAACCAATGCCTCCTACACACTTCAGCGATGACAACCACACAAGGCGTCTGGTTGGGGGAAATAATAAAAAATGCAGAAAGCACCGCAGGTTTACAATCATTCAGGGTTGCCTGATCATCTGGAATGCATATGAATCTTGCTGTATTGTTTTTTGTGCTGTACCCTGAGTTTGAATTAGGGAGAAACTGCTTGAGATGGAAAGCATTTACGTGTCATTCCAGACACCTCCTTTATCCTCTCAGCAGTTTTACCTCCGTGCAGTCGTTCCACTCAATCATCAGCTACTGGTCTCTAACAACCTTCCTGATTCTCTCTGTCCCTCCATCCATCTCCTGCCTCTTCCCCTTCACCCCTCCACCTCCTCCCTTTTTATACACCTCCCATCACCCCACCCCCACCCTCCCCTACCTCCTGTCTCCTTTTCTCTTTTCTATCCCTGAACCTTCCCTGTGCTGGTAGACACTGTGTCAGCATGGGATGAGATTAGCCCAGTGTGTCGGACTCGTGAGAAAACCTCTGAATATGCAGCAAAAGACCTTTTTACTCCACTACGTTTCTTTCTTTCTTTCTTTTCAGTTTCACAGAAACCTCCGTCTCACTGTAATGAGTTCTAGAGAGAGAGAGAGAGAGAGAGAGAGAGAGAAAATCATATTGTGTAGAAATCATTTTCTAAAAATGAGCATCAGCATGCTAAAATAATACAACAATGACTAATGTTGCACTATAAAGAAAAAGTATTGATTTTAGAAAAAAAAGTCAATTCTCATTAGTTTATAAAGAAAATAAAACTTTCAGTAATCAATAATATATAAAAAAATAACCTAATAAGATTGTGTGTTTTTGTAAGTGTATTGACTTACATAACTCTAATTTGAGGAGGTTAGTTCTAACTATAATCGTAGCCACACATGTTCCCTTAAACTATCCCCTTTTTTGCTGGTAATTCAGGAAACAAACACAAGTCACCCTTGTGTCTTAACCCCTTAACTACAGTGGCCCCACCTTTAAACATAATTTTAACCCTAAAATCAATACATAACCTCTTAAAGACCAGATGTTTGCTCCTAGAGGCGAGTCTTCATGTGATGGCGTGAACAGATTACTTTCTCCGCAACCTGATGAGTACATATACACATTTCAACCACATTGTATTTCCTATGTTTTGGTAGATGCATATCTTCAGTATAAAGAGGCCAGAGGCCACTTTGACAATCTGGGTTCAGTTTATTGTAAAGCTGCCTCATCCCTACACAGTGTTTGCACCCTTTTAGCTCAGTGTCTTGACCCACTCAGGTCTCGCCACCACATGCAGTGAGGGCTCAGTTACAACCATGAATGACAACAAGCTAATGCGCATTACCTTCAGGGAATTATCAAGCTGTAGTAGCTTCAGTCTCACAAGGTTAGACCCAGCCATATGCACATTAAACTCCAGTTCTGTGTGAGTCTGCTTGTCTCATATTGCGTAGCCCCTGCCCGTGTGCTTGTCCTGTTGTCTCCCTGCCCTCCAGACATCCTTGCCTGAAAGTGTCTGTTCTGTGCGGATGTAATCCTGGTGATACATGGTAAACCCCTGACCCGTCTGTAGTGTGGCCTCTCTGTTAGATGCTATTACGCGGGCCTCTAATTGCTGCTGACGTTCATTTACCCACTAAGGCTATCACCTTCCCCATTACAGGAGTGACTTCTGTCTCAGGTGAGGTAAATGGCGTTAACTGCAGTTGTAACCAGCACGACTATTGCTGTACAACTACTGTTGCTGTACAATAATCAAAGCAGGTTTTTCACTTCCCTTCCCCTGACTGCACGCACAAAACACTGCAGCTCTGTCCCTTGTGTGGTGTAAAGCAGGCACCGTCTTATCAGCAGTTGCTCGGAATGACAGTATTCAGCATATGTGTAACTGTGCCACGGCTTGATTACACAGGGACTTATCATCCCAGACCATGCCGTAGCCCTACCTACATTCTGCGTGGTAGAACACTGATTTAAGCCGCCGTGACATACTGTTGTGTGTATTATGAAGCCACACAGCTACTAGAAACAAAGCTATCACAGTGACGGGTTGTTGATTTTTCATTATTTCTAATGCTTTTTTTTGGCCACAGAGGAAGATAATCGAATCGTATTTGGATGCAGAAATATTATGGTTCAAGCATCTCCCACCTCGCCCCTTGTACTTGTTGTTTGGGTGATGAAATTCTTCTTAATGTTTGCGGGGATATTGAAAAATCAGAGCTGTGATCTGTGCAGGGTCAGCCCGAGTCTTTGTGTGATTAAGGAAGAGGTTGATCTGTACAGCTTATCTGATGTTCTGCTGAGGTAGGATGTAGGAACAAAAGAAAGAAAGAAAGAAAGAAAGGGTGTTAGTGAACAGTGATCATGTCGACCATGCCATAGATACACTTCAGTCTATGTCTGTGTCTTTATAACTGGATATAACTGTCCACCACTTGTACTACTTAATAGTCCTTTTTAGACGTTGTCCAGCATGATTATAAAGATTTATGAGGCCTTAGAAATGCATTATAATGTCACGTGAAGGTGCTAATAAGACAATCTTATCTTTTTTTTACCTTATTTTTCTTTTAGAATTGATTCCTCCTCTTCTAGGTAGCTTTGTGATTTTAGTTTTTTGTAGATTATGTGGTTGACCCATCTAATTGACCATTTGACCTCTGACCTCCTGGAAAAGTACTCCAATTCATTTGCTGCTGTAATCAATATTTTTACATTCCTCCTAATGTTACCCTGTATCTGCTGAATGACTACCCAGACACCTTTTTCACGTTCAAATGTTTCTCTTACTTATGTCTCATAACTGATTTAGAAAGCATTCATAAATGATTAATTAATAAAACCTCTGGTTACATCTTATAAACCCTTTATAACAGTGCTGTATGAGAAAGTAGTACCCTTCTGATATACAAGCCGCAGTCTAAAGAAAACCCCCATCAAAGCACCACTTTGTGTGTCAGTATTTGATGCAATACTCCACACATGAGAGCGTATGTATCTGCACTTCTCAGACAGGGCCATTTGGAGAGCAGCAGGTCAATACACATTCATAGAGAGTGCATTTCCCTGAATGCTTCAGCAGTCCGTAAAGCCTCAGTGCCACTTTCCACCGTTTTCTGCTTACCGCACTAATCCATCCTACAAAAGCGTCACTGCACTGCGTTTGGAGAGAGGACACTGACACACACTCACACACAGACGCAGCAGCGACCCACATAGACACACATTTTCACAGCTTCAATGGCAGAAAATCCATAGCCCTTTCTGGAAGGAGGAATTCCATTAGATAATAGATATGGAATCCATCTCGATTCCCCCACCTTATCTTCTCCCGAGGTGAGGGATCAATACTGGGGTTTCAGCTCAACTGCCAACAATAACAGGAAATTGATGGGACAGAGTAAGCAGCGTGGAGGTCCAGTAATGGCACTTTCTTGGCCACCCCTGTAATGCAAATCTGAGGGGGAGTTAATTGGTGAAAGGCTGCTTATAGTAATGAGGAGGAAGTTCATGAACCAACACACATTAGGTCCGTGATTGTTTGGAAAATCATTGCAGATGTATTGTAGAAAAATAATAATAATTAAATTCACAATTACAGGACAGATTCTGTTTTGCAGAAACAAAAGAGTGGAGATTGATAGAAAAAGAGCAGATATCCAGTTATCTGGACAAATGGGTGTGTGTGTGCAGTAATGGCATCTAATTTTCCACAGAGCTACAGAGGTTTCCTGTCGGAGTTGCCAGGTACTGTGTTTATGGAGACCATCGCCTGGCAACACATTCCAAACAGTATTAGGATATGAGGATGAGGGAGCAGCGGGGAGGTGAGTTCGGGGTCAGGTGCTACACAGGCTATAGATACCGACACACTGATACTGCTCACCGAGGGACCTGGGCGTTGCCTTTCTTGCACAAAAGATGAATCATTTTGTGTTTTGTGTACAGTAGGTCCCATATGTGGCAACATGTGGGAGGGTGGTGGTTGGGAGGTTTACGGCTCTCCGGTCATTGAGGTCCAGAGTCCGTTCTGAGATGTTTGCACAGCTAAAACACCACTTATTGCGTCACATCAGAGACGGGTGTCAACAACAGAACAGAGTGAGAGCACGAGTGACTGCTGGAAGCATTTGGTGTCCAGGAACACCAGTACTTGTTGCTTCTAGCCACTGAGCATCTCCACTGGAGCATTTTTTGGGAGGTCTTGGTGCCATTGCTCACACCTGATGGAGATGGAGAAGAGATTTAACCTAGCAACCCTTTCATATCAAGCCACAACATCTACACCCTTGAGGCTCAGTGACTCTAGAGGCTCATTCACTTGCGGCAACAGTAACAGTGAGTGAGGCCACGTTGAGCCGCATCTGGATGAGATTTTCATGGATGTGCTTTGTCTCATTCCATAACTAATCCTGTTCCCCAACACCTCCTACCCCACCGCACCACTGACCAAACACAACCAGAAGGTGGTGCTGTCTTCTGTGGTATTACCTTGTTTTCTGTGGTTTAAATATTTTGGCTTTTTTTTTTTCTTCAATCCATTAAATCCATCCATTATGGAAACCTCACCGCAGCTTTAACAGTAAATGATCACACACATTGCTGCTCTGAGTAAACCTTCATGATTTTGGTGCTGCTCTACAATCAGCAAAGATGAAGTAGATGAAAAGATGAGGCCATTTTAGATAATTGAGATACACATGATTACAAGTTGTGAGCAACACGATTTTCTCTCTGATCTCTGTGCTCGTCTGGCAGAGCATTATCTGCATTAATAGAGTCAGATCTTCACGGACAAATCCCTGTAATGTCATCCACAGCGCCCAGGGGAGACCACCCTCATTGGGAGCAGGGTGGTGGGAGCTAATTTCAACTCACACAATAGACTCATCTCTAAGACTGCCTTGTTACATCACACTATTCTTTCAACTAACAGACCCTCTGCGTGTGTGTGTGTGTGTGTGTGTGTGTGTGTGTGTGTGTGTGTGTGTGTGTGTGTGTGTGTGTGTGTGTGTGTGTGTGGGCTGTATTAAATGGAGAATTGTACTGTCTGAGCATTGCCACTCTGGGGAATTAAGGTCATGTTTTCATGCCTCTCGAATACTAATAACTGAAGATTGAAGCTTCCCTCTTCATGGACACATAACGGGTTCTAATCAGAGTTGTGATCAGTCGGAGATGCAACCAAACTGTCTGAGAGAAGACAGAATGTTCCTGCAGATAAAATCATGCACCGAAACTTGTTAGGAGTAATAGATCGAGACGTGATGTTAGGTTTTGATTGAGTATTGAGCCTTTGTGGTGGAGGCGTCCTCGCCTCGCGATGATGTCATCTGTGGGAAAGGTATTTCTCCCAGACACAACCTGTCTGCTCCTGTCAGGGGCCACAGTAACTCGAGCAGCCTTGAAAGTCTGGGTGTGAGCTCCGGTCACTTGCAGACAAGGGCGTTATTTATTTTTTCTGGAGGAGATTCAATACCTCCTCCTGCTGCTCTGAGGTCTGTCCCGAACTCTGAGGCACAAAGCACTTGCCCTCCATAGGACCAATGAGAGGTTGTGAGCTCATTCACAGTGCTTTGGAGAGCCGGTGGTAGGTTGTATAACATGATTAGTCATTGTTAATGTATAAAATCACTGAGATTTGTGATGGCTAAGGCTCTTAACCAGCTACAGGCTGTGATTCTGTTGTTAAGATGCTAAGTAGACATTGTTAGTGTTCCCTCACAGTGCTAGTGTTATGAATGCCCTCTTCCACTCCAGTCACCTTCAATCCCACAATATCCATGTGAAAGAAGTCTTAAAATCACACGTGCTCTAGGATTCATATACATGACCATGCAGTGTTCTGAACATGATTATGATGATTTTTGAGATTGCGTATACCTCATGGTTTGTATAGATATGTAAGTTTACCCCAGTCTATTCCATTGGTTTATTTGTCATTTAACAGATTTCACACTGTACAAAGCAGCATGCATTACGACATTAAATATGTTCGAAAGGTGCCATAATCACGTAGGGCCAAAATACACAAGCATGTACATGTTTGTTTACAACATATATGATTCTATTTCATGTTTTTCACGAGTATATTCAACTGCATCAGAGGATCTTAAATGTGAAAAGCAGGGAAGTGGCTCTCAGCCAACATCTGCTTTCAAAATCTCACCAGCCACACTGAGGAAAGTGTTTTTTTGATGGACCAAAAGACTCACAGTTTTTTTTTTTTTTTTAAACAGGAGGACATTTTAAAGCCCACAGATATTCTTCTAACATCTGTAGGAATAGAGTTAGCACAAGAACATCAACGAAATGGTGGCTGTTATCATTATGTTCGGAGCAGGCTTTGTTTCCATGTGCACTGCAAATGTTTTTAGTGCAGGTACACATGAAAGGCTGAACTCTTTTTTTTTTTTTTTTTAAATCCACTTGCCTTGACACCTGCAGTCACACTTAAGTGGAATCTGCAGTGAGCTTGCTGTACATTAACGAACAACCCCAGTGCCTTTTGGACATTCGGCTTTTACACAAAATCGCTCCACCTCAGAAAATACTAAATGTATCTCAAGAATCTTTGTTTAAGGATGAGTCACCATGACCAGTATGTTGAGGGAAGCAATAGGACCATTGAAAACCAGGGGAGCATGAGTCAGAATGGCAAGGGTGAGAGCACGTTACAACATACGTCATAAAAAAACTACTTAAACTTGTGCTATCAGGAGACCAGTAACTACATAACAAAAAACTTCAGATTAAGATCAATCATAGACATTATTTACCTACTTTTAACACATTTACTGCATATTTATATGAATGAGAAAGCAAAAAAAAAAAAAAGATGAGTTACTCACACATCAGCAGAAAACACACCATAAGACACAATATTTAACATGCAACACTGCAACAAATCATTGCTTGAAAACATGCCCATGCCTAAGCATTCTCAGTTGGAGTGCAGGAATCGATTGGCTTAAAAGGTTATGCGAATCAATACAAAGTTGTTTTGGGTACCAGCGCTATTATATTAATGTCATCCTGAGAAATAGGCCCTAGCGTAGGTGGCTTGTCTGCCAGACTGTTTTCCTTTTAAACTCGAGTCATAAGATTCTTGTTACGAAGCAAAGATTGCATCAAAGCTGTTTTAAACGGCAGGTTATGAGAGGTGTTTTGAATGGGAATTTCAGGGACATATGCTCATTTTTCTATGAGACAATGTTTATATGCTTTAATATTTAAATAAACATATTATTTTTCTCATCTGGTCTGTCTAAATATACCTGTATTCACCCTCTGTTTGAAACGCTCCGTTTTAGGGATCGACTGATGTGGGTTTTTTAGGGCTGATTTTTTTTGCCGATGACCGATACGTTCTGCCGATTTTCTTGAGCGGATATTTGTAGCTGACACGACTTTTGCTCCCTCAATATACATCGTTAAAATTTAAACAATGATGATAAGAAATGTTACAAGTCTCAATTTTTAAAAACGGAACGTTTATTTGACTTTAAAAAGGCGTCTCCAGCAACACAGAGCTGCCTATGGACGCCTGTCTGGAAATAATGCTGGAAAAAACACTGTCGGGGAACACAGCAGCCTGCATCGGCCGATGCCCTTATACCTAAAAAACGCCCGTCAGCTCTGATTGGTCAGCGCTTACAGGTCTTCCACATCTGCACTCACTGTGTCTCTGCACCGTCATTGCACCCGGGAATAACTGTAACAACACTGTAGCAGCACTTTCTACCTCTAAATAGTATAGTTGTGACATCACAAAAGTACAAGTGTCCTGACGGCTTGTTTAAAGGCACAGTTTCTGAATACGGGCTGTGTGCATTCCTCTGTGGATTGAACGTTTTGATACATTCACAGCTTGCCTGCTTAATAATAATAAAAAAAACATGGGAATCTAATTTTTACTAAATGATGGAAATTGATTACATTTAAGATAATGCAAAAAAAGTCACCTGTTCCTCCCTTCTAGCCTTGCACCAGATTTTGACATCGGTGTTAACAGAACAAGCCTGTCACCTATGGATCTGAATAAGCTGAATTAATAATGTTCCAAGTCCTCGTGAGAGCTGCTCTCTGACTATTGAGGTAGCTAGTTGTGCAGTCAAGGATGACACAGAGGTTGGAGTGGTCACACATTTACTCAGCTCTCTCCCGATCCCTCTGGCACATGTTCTTCCCAAGGTCAGATACTGCATTGCATAATAATGTTGAAAAAAAAGGCTCACACATACGCATGCAAGCAAACACGCAACAATGAGGGGAAGAAGAAGCCAACTAAAAATAGCACTATCACTGCAGCCATCACCCCGAGCATCGGACCACCACTCTTCACTTCACATCTCATGACAGAATACTCCTGCTTCAGAGGCAGCCAAGAGTTCCTGAATTGAGTTGAATGCAGAACTTCAACTTACACATGCTTTGGTGAACATCAACAACCATGAAGGAATATGTGCTTTGGTGCTCCATGCATCCTTATTTCTATATGGCGCGGAAACAACCTATGACACCCATGTGTTAAAGCGCAAAATCCCCCCCGTATCATCCCCCTCTTCACTACCTCCTTCCCATGGCCTCAGGGAGCTGTTAGCTATCTGGATGCTGGCGCTCTATTGTGAGCACTCATTGATTGCCTCTGTGCTCCCCACAGCCAGTCGGGCCAGTCAGCATGGGGCCCCGGCTGTCTGCCTTATCTGCCACTGCTCAGTCGACATACACTGCGAAAAAAAGAGAAAGAGAAATGGAGAGAGCGATTGTGTGAGAGAGAGAGAAACGTAGAAAAAAAGGGAGAGAGCATTTATAAAAGGCTGCCCAAGCTTCTCGAAGCCAGCAGTCGTATTATCTGTTTTCTGTCCCCCGCTCTCTCTTCTCTCAGCTCCTTGTTCTTCTCGCAGCCAGAAACAATCAATGGTGTACTCGACCAGACTTCTCTTGTCTTGTTTTATAATAGTGCTCCTCTGCCTTTTCTCTGCAGGAGATGATCCATTTACTGCCCCACATCTTCTCTACTTGTGCTGAATATCGACAGTTCCTCCATCAGTCACTTGGTCAATCAGTAATATCACTTTCACACAAGTATTTTTTAAATTTAATTTAACATAGTTTTAACCTGCGTTTAGCCATTCATTACAGACTACTAATCATGTGTTCTACTTGTTGCCATCTACTTGAGGTTAGTGCTGGAATGATTTTGTGCATTATGAAGTAATAAAGTAAATCAAAAGAAAATGAACTGAAGAACAAATGTGATAATTGCTTGACTGTTTAAATCATATATCAAGCAAAGATGCCACTGGTGGTAAGACAAAATAAGTCATTTGGAGATCAAAGTTTGGGCTTGGTGATAAGAATTTGTAACGATTTCCTCCCATTTGATAGAGTAAACAACACACTGATTTATCCAAAAAACACATTTCATAAAGTTATCTCTAGTTACAGTCTTACTCGGGGCTGAATGTTTCCAAATGTGGTTTCTTAGACATGACGGACACACAGACCTCTATTGTAGGCCCAATCTTAGAACCAATCGGCTATCGGTCTGACAGTGATTTGCCCTCTGGGAACAACAGCTAATATTTTGGGGGTTCTGGTGCAGCCAGTGGATAACTGTTTAAAGGCTATTTCAAATGTGATTGGTCGATACTACTCAGACTACAAGTGGAAACCATGATCTTGTCTGTTGCCTAAAGATTCTGCACTTAAATGTAACTATATCTTTATAGCCACCAATGGATATAAGAATGTGAATGGGCTCACTGCAGAATTATTTCAACAGAATCAACATGGTTGATGGTCTGGTGAAACTCCACAGGATTTCTTTTCTTTCTTTGGTCACATTATACTGTAAAAGTCAATGCAATGACTTACAAGATGCAATCAACAGTCTCAAAGCCTAAGACTATAATAGGGTTATTATATTATTATTTGACAATAGTTAACCCTATAGCACTCATGAGATTACCATGGTAATATGTGTGCACCCTTTTTAAACTATAGCAACAGTGCTTGACCTTTGTAAAAAAACAACAAAAAAACCTAGTCAAGAGTGGTGCAACTGACAGGGCCAGAAAACCCATTTACACCAGCAGAAAAAAAAGTTTCCCTCAGTCACTCTGTCACTGTACTCCTGACGATAGAACTTGTTTATTAGTATTTCAGTGTAGTGTTCTCAGCTGCAGGAGCCTCGTGGCGGCGACAGCAGGGTGGCACTGTAAACAACCATCACACCTCTGTGTGAACGGGAGAGCTGATGTCAGCGCAACTGAAAGTCTCCCTCCATCATGTAGCTACATGAGGCCCCAGCAGCATCCATCACTCCCCGTGCCGCCTCTGCAGAGAGAAGCCTTGTCACCAGCAGAAAGGCCACAGCAAGGTGGCCGAGAGAAATGTACATCATTCCATGTTTGAACGCAGAGTCTGGCCTTGATTGCCACTAATGTTCTCAGGTCTAAACAGTTTTTCATATGTTGATTTAATACACTTCAACACAATGCAATATGTATTAACCTTGTCGGAGCATGCTTCATTGAGAGTTCTCGTTGTTCTCCTTTGATGCATTAATTCAGCCCTTTGAAATACTGCGCATGTGAAATTATACACAGAGCCAAGTCAAGCTGAAGTCACCCCACCTAAAATCCATCCATCTTGTTGGCAGCCATCTGGCCGTATAATGTTGGAGAGGCTGAGGCGCACGCCTTTCTACGAAAGCGAGGACTTCTGACAACAAGCCATTCTTTGAACTGGAGAGTGACCCGACTGGCTGCGGGCCCCCTGACACTCATAACAGGGCTTGTCGCAATTTGGTATTAAACAAAAACTTGATGGATGATCCAGAACAGATGATATTAGGCCTAGCTGATCCCAAGCTCTGGGGGAACATTAAGAAACCTATCCTTGTCTCCTATAAAAATAAAAAAGGCTCAAATTGACTGACACACAAGAAGATGTGAGGATTTTGAGGAAAAACCCCGCTTATGGGATGTCTTATAAGAATCACAGTGTCAACATCGACATGGCAGATCAATACGCATCAATATCAGAAGAACAAAGCCGGTCATCTCAACAAGCTGTTTCCAGAAGCGGAAAGAAAAATCAGATCACAAGTTCACAGCTTCTGCATCATGACATTGACTGCTCACCCTATCTCCATCTGAGAAACAGGCCCCCTCAAAATAAAAATGAGTGACTGCCAGAGCCGGTGATGTCACTGGCCACATTTGTCCCGCCGTCAGTGCGGATAGCTGCTTCGACCAGGGGGCTGAAGCGTCCTTGAGACACTGTGATAGAGACACCCCCACCCCCTCACTGCTGATACCCTGCTCAGGCCCTCACTGCATCAGTGTCAGGAGCCCTGCAGGCAGGAAGCTAAAAAGGATGGCAGCCCCTTCCTCCCCTTCAAAGAGGAGAGATGCCTGGACCATGGGAGCTGCTGACAGGAATTTGACCCCTGGACTGATGACATTATGTGAAGGGAAATTGTGAATTACCTTTCAGTAGAGATAATCTTGTCACCTTTATTGATGATCTTGTATCAGCCACAGGAAATAAGATGTTTGTTAAGTGCACACACAATCCTACGTTTGTAGTGTTTTTATTTCTGTGATGGTTTATTTGCAGTAAGTGATCTGCCACCCCATTGTTCTTTTTTTATTTGTTTCTGCAAAAACAAACATAAAAACACTGAAGAAATCCTGTGTGCATGCACAGCATGAGTAGTGAGTGATTCTATCTGATGCACTGCGAGCTGAGCGGCCCTCCCTCTGGGCAGTTCAGCCTTGCCTGACTAGGAAGAGAGGGAAGAGCTTGTGTGCTGTGCGTGTGTGTGTGTGTGTGTGCGTGTGTATGTGTGTTTGTGTGCGCGCGCGCGTGACGGGAGGGGAGACATTGTTCCTTGACGTCACCTCTCAGCCCAGCCTGCCGCTGCTCTCAAACACGTCTTTGTTATTCTTCCACCGGAGACCGGCCATCCGCAAAACACGGAGCCCCGCCTCAGACCTGCTGGAGCGGGGCGCAGGTTGCAAAGATTCACGAATACATGTGGGAAGTTGTAGCCGGTGAAATTCAAACAAGTCAAAAATAAATGGAGATTTTACAGAGTAATATGACTGCTGACTGCGATTTCTCCTATCCTCCTCAGACTGCGATCGATAGCCTATTTCTATTGTTACTAAAGGTAGTGTGGACCGGTACTGTCTGTACTGCTGCCACTATAATAATATTTGTTAATATAATAATAATAATAATATAAATGATATTATATATAAAAATGATAGTATAATTATTAAGAATAATAATAATAGCAATAATGATAATAATAATAATCATAACGCTATCATGACAATATTTCCTGTCAATATTATTATTATAATTATTACACAACAAGAAATATTAGTCTTAAGTTTGAGTTATTTGTTCACAATAAAATAACACACAAAAATAAAAAATGTAAATAACAATAGCTATAATTAATTAATAATAATAATAATAATAATAATAATTATTATTATTATTATACAACTAGAAATATTATTCTTAGCCTGAGTTATTTGTAAACAATAAAACAACACACAAAAATAAAAAACACCAGTAATAACAACAATAATAATAGCTATTATTATTATTATTATTATTATTATTATTATTATTTGAGGCTAGTCTAATTGATTAGTCGATTGACTAATTATTTGAAAATAAATAAAGAAAATACAAATTAAAAATTATAAAACACAAAATAAAATAAAAAAGTCTGATTCTTACATGTGCAGATTCTGTGATTTCTTTCGTCTAATGTGATGTTACGTTTTTAAACATTGGGGTTTGGAAAGACTTTATACAAAACCAGGGGCTCTAGGTAATTGGGGTTACATTTTTTTTTGCAGCTCTATATTATTGTTGTTGTTAATGGTTGTTGTTGTTGTTGTTAATAGGTTGTTAATAGGTTATTGCCGTTTATGTGTAGCCTATTCTAAACATATTTTATTTGAGTTTAGTCTATCAAACTTCATTTCAACTGAGAGATAAAAAAAAATACTGTTGAATGAACCTTTATGTCCTGCTTTGATTTATTCTGAGGGCAGTATTGAAGCAACACCGCGGTAATGGCTCAGAGAAGCAGACAATAGCCGGAGCTGTGACCCGCAGTCCGCTCCACTGTGAAACGCGCTGTTAGCAGCCTATTAGCGCACACTTACACCTTTTACACTTCAGTGTCCTTCCGCCGGGATTCTAGGTCGCATTTTCATACCGACCAGCCAAAGCACGGCTCTCTCTGGTAACTGAATAGCCAGTGTAATCTGACACTTCAACTTGCCGTGCTCTACGGTAGTTGATTCAGTCAGTCACTCACACCGTCTCCGGGGCTCTCACGTCGTCTTTGTGAAGTGGAGGGAGCGAGCGAGAGAGCGGTGGGGAGAGAGAGGAGCACCGTAAACACGAGGTTTTGGAGAAACAATACGTGGATTTTGCACAGTGAGGTCCGAGCTGAAAGTAAGTTTGCGCGCCTGGTTTATGCTTTTTTTTTGGTGTTGTTGTGAGGAAGTGAGAGGTTTGAATGCGTGTGCGGGGTGTTTGCCTCCCCGCTGGACAGATACTACCTGCTAACAATAGGGGTGACCTCCTCGAAACCTTTAACCAGCCGCTGATGAACTCGTGTCAAAGGGGAGGGGAGGGGGATTCATGCTTTGCCTGAGCTGTAACGGAGCGGCTTTTACGCGGCGTTATATCCAGGATTTTGTGCGCTGTGCTCGCATGTTTCTGCCTCTTGCGTGGACGAGTTGAGCTGGAGCGACACAGTCAAATGTGTCTGCAGGATTATTACATTATAGGTGCATGCGTTTTATGAGGATAGGAATGTGGTAATAACCCAGTGGTTGCAGGTCTCTCTCTCTCTCTCTGTGTGTGGGGAGATAAATGGCTCATCTCGTTGAATCAGCTGATGCTAAACTGAGAATGTACACTAGCTAACAGTCAGTAGTAGTGTGCCTGGGCTTGTTGACTCCCTTCAAGGCTATTATCGGCTACCTGTTGTAATGCAATTAGCAACCTTGTCCGTATGTTACTATGTTGCTATTTTGTGTTACAGAGCACCATGTAATGCAACATTTGCCACCTTGACCTGCACTGATAACACTGATTGTGTTGATTGGATCCTCTCAGGGATCATTCAACAGATCACTGGCTCCCAATGTGAGGTCGTTGGGACCCACAGGGGCCCCTTAATGGGACTCAAGTGGGCTCTCTGGCGAGCTTAGTTTATCTATTCACAATAAATTAAATGCACTGTGAATTAATTTAACTAGACAATGCTCAGGTGCGACTGTAATGTCCACTATTTCCATTCATTTACATGCATTGCAACCTTCAGTGCAGCACACACACTTCTCATGTTTCAGTACATATTAGTCTACACACACATTGGTTTCCTTGACTTGAAACTGTCTGAATCTCCGATGGAGACCGGCAGAAACGCATTTTTAGCCTCTTCTGCAGGGGGAGTTGTGGATGAGCTGGACTCAGCCTTAACTTTGGCGGACCCTACCCATAAAAATTCCTCCCATCTGGATGTGAGGCCAAGTCGGGGCAGAGCACAGCAGAGAGAGGGGGCTCCCGACAGGAGGAGGTGGAGAAGGAGAAGAAGAAGAAGAAGGAGGAGGAGGAGGAGGAGGGGGAGACTGCTGCTCTTTCATTACTTTGCACCATGCTACAGGACAGATAAACTTTTTGAGAGGGGTAAAAACGAGCCTCATAGCCTTGTTAGCAAGGTGCTGAAAGTTAGAGGGAGTGTAATCAGGAGCAAATCCGAATCCTTTATTGTTGCTATCTAGTTGTGGAGCTTTTGTGATATCTGTCATCTAGCGTATCTTTTTGACTGTGCTACTATCCTGTTATTATAATGCAGGTAAGATAACGGGCGGATGCTGTTACCACTCAGTAAATCAGTTCTTACCTAAAAGCCCCGTGTCTTAGGAAATCTGACAGTCTCAACTAACAGTGAAACAAAGTCAGTGTTTATTGCAGGAGTATTGCATTGGATTGCAGGTGTTATTGTGTCCACTCCCCGTATGTCGGTCAAAAGAGAGTGTGTAAACAGATTTTTGGATGGGTGCACCCTCCAGTGTCTCCCTCCTTTTGGGTAATTTAAATTGGTGATGTAATGAAATTGTTAAAGCAGCAACACTTGTCAGCCGCACCATGTTAATTAGTGTTTTTTTTTTTGTCTTCTCTCCTTCTGACAAACCAAAGCAGCATTAAGTCATCTCAGCAAAGCATTAAAAGGAGGCACGCTCATCCAGAGTGGGTTACCTGATAAATTGTGAAAGAAAGAGGGCAAGGAATTAAAGCCATCTGCAACTGTTTGAAATTTGGAAGTGTGTGTGTGTGTGTGTGTGTGTGTGTGTGTGTGTGTGTGTGTGTGTGTGTGTGTGTGTGTGTGTGTGTGTGTGTGTGTGTGTGTGTGTGTGTGTGTGTGTGTGTGTGTGTGTGTGTGTGTGTGTGTGTGTGTGTGTGTGTGTGTGTGTGTGTGTGTGTGTGTGTGTGTTTGTGTGTGTGTGTGTTCTTTCCTTCTGTTGTCCCTCCTGGGGCCTCTCTGCAACCAGCCAGTCAGCCAGGCTGTGAGACAAGACAGAAGAGTGTCTGATTCACTAAACAGGCTAAAGGCTCCAGTAGACTCACTTTCAAATCAAATTTGGGCTGCTCAAAGAAAATGCTTGGTCCAAATGCAAGTATGCTCACTGAGACCTGATTGTCTGGTCTTTCTACGCCATGATGCAAGGGAGATGATGCCGTAAATGTGCCGGGAAAACAGTGACATTGTAAACACACGCAGAGAGGCAGCGCTGCAAGTAGCTAAACATGTTTGTGCCTTAAACCAAACAAGGAGACAGAATAGAGATATTGGATAGTATCAGTTTAAAAAAAATCAATTACTTTTTAATAAACCAGGCTGCAACAAGTTATATCACAAATTCAGATATCAGTTTCAAACACCTGCAGCTATTCTCCAAAGTGTCACAACGATTATTCACAGCGAGTTGCGGCACCGTACTCCCCATCTTTGCACTTCTGTGAAGCACCAAGCTAATACTGATTAGAGGTATCCACAGGAAAAACAACTAATTACTTGTGTCTGAGTAATAAGCTTTTTGTTGCTCAGCAATTTACCACGTTGCACCGTCTTTGCTGCTGTTTACTGTGTCGGCACAGCTGCAGCTGCTAAATCCTTAAAACCTGGCAAACGCTAATCAATGTTTTGACAGCCTGACATTTCATAACTTAACCGTTCATGTTGGTTTGAGGAATGCTGTGAAATACTTGCTGCCTGTTCACTTGACATGGATTTTTCTTAGTAGTCTGGTGTCTCGACATCAGCCCAAACCCACCCACTCATGTCCTGAGCAGAAGCCAACCTTTGTTTCTGTCTCTCCCTCTCTTTCTTTTCTGTCTCACTTGTGGTTCGCCTTGGCAGTACGTTTCATCTAGACTGAGCCTTTGTTTTCAATGTGCCTATTTTGGTCTCTTAATAAGGAAAAACTTGTGTTGCCTCGGAGCATTTTAAAGACTAATTTTCAGAATAAGCGCTAAGAGGGTGTTACGACTTGAAATGTTCAGTTTGAGCTGAGGTTGTGCCCTCGTGTCAGACACTTAACTACTTCCTAAACCTTGTTGTAATTCTACCCATAAGTCTGCAGTTAAGCTCTCTTCAAGTTAAAATCTGGTAATTGAAACTAATAAAGAGAAAATTAAGCACCCAGTAGATGTAACTCATCCCTCTGACGGACTGTGATGACATCAGTTCAGTATAAAGAGCCAAAAGTGGGCCAACATGAGGCGCTGGGATAAGAAAACCTCAATGCCACATGCCTTTCACCACTGTCCTCGAGCTGCAAGGCTTGCACTGTGGTTCGGCTTGTGGCTGGTTGGTTTGAACTCCCGAGGTGGCTAAGAAAGTCAGGAGAGGCATTATGAATAATGTTCGGTCCTTGAGCAAGGCATTTAACCTTGTAAGTAGTAGCGAACAGCATTGTTTGGTGACCAACTGTAGACAATGAACTGTAGCCGTGTTGGTCTGCTTTCAGGTGTGTAACAGGGCGGTGCCACTAAGGAACTTTTGCACTCAGCAAAACCCTACCTTTAATAAATATAGATTTTAGAGAAGGTATATTCCACTTCACACAATTTATTTGCATTTGTTAAACCAGTGTAATGTGATTTAGAATTGAAATTGTGTGTGTCTTTCTTTCTCAGTTGGGTTGTTGACAGATATCTGTTTAATATAAGCAAAACATCAACTTAACTCCTGTTTCTGTCTGAAGAGCTGTCACTTTAACCTTGAGTTCTCCCAACATCAGGGAGATGGAGTCCTCTAAGTGCTTTTTTTTTTAACAGAGTGCAGAGAGGGAGAAAGGGAAGAGAGAAGTTCCTGGCCCACCCCTGTCTCCGCCTCATGCAAGTTTGATTTGATGTTCTTTGAGAAACGAGTACAGGGGACATCACAATAGCCACGTCTCGTTCCCATCCGTCGAGAGGCTGGGGTCCTTGAATCATAAATGACACCAGGCCTCACTAGGAACAATATGAGAGTCCACACAGGAGGAACAAAATGTTCCCTCCATCCACCCATCCATCCATCCATCCATCCATCCATCCAACCATCTACCCATGCGCCCACCGCTGCTGCCTGCACTAAGGACTTCTCACCATTGCAATCAATTACCCTCACTTTTTTTTTTTTTTTTTACTGCTGATGAAATCCTCACAGAATCTGTCTCAGCTCTGTGTTGTTGAGGCGGAGGGAGAGAGGGTTAGCGCTAGAGAAGAAAAGAGATAGTATGTGTCTGAGTGAGTGGCGTTGGCGTGTGTCTGTTTGGCTTGTAAATCCTGTTTAAGCTAAACAAACTCATTGTCCTCATCCTCCAACTGCATGCTCTGTGTGAGTGTGAGTTTGAGTGTGTCTCTGTGTGTGTGTGTGAGTGTGTGTGCGTGTGTGCGCGCGTGTGTGTGTGTTGTGTGTGCTTTGCGTTCCCCCTCCCTCCTTTCTCCTCGTCCCTCTGCCTCTCCTTTTGAGTTGTAAGTACAGTCACTAATTAGTCCCCTCTCCCTCTTCATGCTGGGTCAGTGGGTTTACGGTTTCACCACTGATCTGCTGTGTTTGCCTTGTCTCTCCTGATACCGGAGCATGCCTGCAAGCCAGCGCAGACTGCAGCCTCCTCAAAGAGGTCTTCACACCTTACACAGTGTCCCACATGGGTTCATTTACCAGACAGTCACTCAGGACTTCGCTCAAGCTACTCATGCAGCTTGAGTTCATGCCAGGTATTCGATGAACCAGTCCACCAAAAAAGCTGTACCTGCTGGGTTGAGTCAATAAGTTAAATATGTTTTCAGTCAACCGCAATGCATTTTAAAGAGGATTCCAGATCATTTGAATTAATTTTACATACCGTCAACACAGCATGTAGCTTATAGCCCCACAATTAATCTTTTTCTAAAGATAATCCGCCACATGCTCCGTTTATAATATCATTTGTGCTATAAACAGTCTCTTGTCTAGTCGGCACTGTTGTCTCACAGAGTGTGCAATGATGTTGATTTTCTGGTGGAGGTTGCGTGGGAGATGGAGAGTGATGGCAGAGATTCTCTGAAGGCGGTCGAATTGTCTCCAACATGGCCTCCAGGGATACATACTTCCTTGTTTTCTGACAAAGTAAATTAACTTGGATTTTACTAACGCAAAGAGACAGCATTTGCTCTTCGCCTGCGATGTCAGTTATGAGGGGGAGAGGGAGTCGTGCAATATCTGCTCTCGTATAACACTAATTCTTACCCATGCATCAAGTGTAAATGCTGAAATGTGGTGAATAGCAACTTTCATTTGTCATCGCCTAGTGTAATAAAAAGGTATTTTTGCAGATTAGAATTCGGGGGTGGGGGGCTGTTCACTAGATATTGAATTCTTAGTTGTGCTTTTTGGTCTGTCAGTAGAGTCAGTTGTGGATGTTATGGAGAGCCCCTCAAATCATATTGGCATATAATCTTGAGCTCCACTGCCTTACTAAGACTGCTTTTATGCAGCTTTTCAACATTTCTCAGGGACAGAAAACATCTATTACTTTGTGCAGTGTGTTTGCCCGCTTGGTGCCCTCCCCTCGGTTTTGACACTGGCGGTTGAGCCAGGCGCTTTCCCAGGGTTCTAAGGACTGACATCCCTTTCATTTTCCCGCCTGGGCGGCTCAGATAAAGGGGCATATTTTAAACCACTGTGTGCATACACCAACTGTAAAGAGAGACGGACTGGTGGGCCGGGGCTGAGCTACAGCATTAACTTCACAGAGAGAGGAATGGAGAAGGGTAGGGCTGTGATGAGGAGTGAAACAAATAAAGATTTCCACTTTATTATACAGTGAACTCAGCAATTTAAAATATATGGCTGAAAGTACTATAACTGGCTGCAGACCTGACTTTGCAAATATCACAAACACTATCTGCCATCACACGGCAGATAAGCTATCTCCCTCCTTTATCCCTGGTCTATTAAGAGCAATGTGTTTCACCACTTCTTTGTAATCTCCCCCTGTTACAAGCACGTCCTCCAAGAAAACCAAAGCCACTGTGGAAGCTGTCGTTTATCATATCAGTAATGAGACCAGGCTAATCGTGTGTATTCCGGAGACAGCAATGATACACTGCTTGGAGCTTGCCAGGGATCAGCCTCTAAACAATGTTTATCATTGTCTCCCAGGGCTCTTTAATTATCTGGCAAACATTATTGACAAAACGGCAAGGGTCCCTGTGTTTTTTGATTTTAAACCATGCTGGGTTGTTATTCACAAATATGTGCACTAGAGCGGGAACAACAGATTTTTTTGTGTATCTACTAGCATAATTTACATTTTGTAAACCTTACCAAATAATGAGAGATGAGTGAGGAACACAAGGTAATAGAGAGACAGTGGAATTCCTCAGATCTGATGCTCAATTTATTTAAACACTGTTTAATGTCTGAGTGACAAGAAGAATGATGGTCTGTACAGAAAATGGCTAACCGGCTCTTACATTTGTCGTTAAATCATGCCGGATCATTTAAATCCAGACTGCAAATATCTAAGCAACTATGAAATGGATCCCCGGACATTCATGGTTCCCAGATGAGGGGTCCTAATGACTCAGACTTTTCCTCTAGCGCCACCATGAGGTTGACACATTTAAGCCCTGCTCAGGATAAATTGTAATCCCTGTGGTGAATGGTAAAAAACGGGATTAGTCCAATACTTTGGTTCACGGACCAAGTACCATCAAAAGTAGTGACATTCCCATCAGCCTCTTGTTTTTGTGATAATTAGCAATTGTAAGCACGTTAACATGCTAAACTAAGATGTTCATCGTGGTATAAACATTATATTTGCTTAACATCAGCATTGTCACTGTGAGCATGTTAGCGTGCTGGCATTAGCATTTAGCTAAAAGCCATACCACACCACACCACAGCCCAACCTGCATCATCTACAGGCTGTTGCTCAATATGTGTGGCTACAGTCTGAATAGATAAGTCTGTGTTGATGGTCAATAAAAGCAGCAGCAGCAATAACAACAACAGGCTGCAAGATATGAATTAGGGCCAAACCGTATGCTGCCGCCCCCCCCATCCTCTTCTTGTCATGTCTCTGTAGCCATGTCTCCCCGGATATCAAATCAACATGATTGTATAACAAGCGAGGAGGTGTGTCTTATTGATGGTTACATGGAATCACCTTTGCTGTGCTGTGTATGTGTGCATGTTGCCATGAAATGTGTGTGTGTGTGTGTGTGTGTGTGTGTGTGTGTGTGTGTGTGTGTGAGAGAGAGAGAGAGAGAGAGAGCCAGAGAGAGAGGGAGGTGGGGGTAGTAGCAGCAGTGGTGGCTTGGGGTGAGGTCCTGCCCTGATTTTCTCTGGAATTCCTTTGTTTTTGGAAGCCAGAAAGGGGGAAACTGAATCTGCGTAGCCCGAGGGTCTCTGCTCCTTGAGAATTCTCTGCACACATCTCTCTGCCGCCAGCTCCGATGGTTTTAGGGGTGGCTCTGTTTTCAAAGCTCGGAACAGCCAAGGTGTTTTTCACCTTCCAGAAAAAAAAAAGAGGGGGGGGGGGGTGATGACTGCACCAGGCAAAGTGTCTCAGGCCGGGAGGGACTAATGCTACTCAAACATAAATTTGCTCCACATTTCAGGTCTACGGAAATGAAAGTCAAATGTAGATCCTGTCACTCAGGGCACAAAAGATACCTTTATGAATATGGATGGAAAACACAGGCGGAACGAGCACTTTCTTTATTCAAAAAGTAACAATAATGAAAAGTGGGGTGCAAGGGTTTCCTGATGTTCTCCATTTTTAATGATTCTCCTTTGTAGATTAATACGTGTTTTTAATAATGTTTCATGGCCACTGGAAGGGCCAAGGCTGCTGTAGAAATATGTCAGCTGCTCCTGCAAGCTGAAAATTTTACTTCACATTCATGGCTCATTAAGTCTGATAAACCTTGGGTAATGGTGTTAAGATTGTACAAAGGTATCTCAGTTTACTCCGTGCCACCAGTTTTCCGTGACCAGATCCTTATCTGCGGGGCTGTCGCTTTAAGTAACTAACTTCCACAAAGCAGAGCTTTTCCCTCTCGTTTGAAGGGGGCTCGTGTTGAGCGAGGGGGGAATTGAATAGGCTTGTTGCCTGCCTTTATTGAGCCAGCCTCATTCTTCGCTGTCCCCTGGAACAGGCGGGAGTGGGGGCTCGAGAGAGGGGAGGTGGCAGAGGAAGGCGGAAAAGGAGAAGGGCTAGGAGGTCTGGTCACATGAGCAATGATAGTGTTCGTGCTGGTCCCTTTCAGGCTGTCACAGTAAATCTGTTTGACTTGTCACTTTGTAAATCATTACGAAGGCTAAAAGCCTCTCTATTGGATTGTGGTGGAAGGGGGGAGGCAGCAGGTTTCCTTTGTGCCTTCTTGACGATGATGATAATCAAGTTTGTTTCTGGCCATCCTGCTGTGAGGCTATAATTAGCTCCCTTCTTCTCTCTTCTCATCTTCTTTTTTTTGCGTGTTGCTCCTCAAAGTGAAAAAAAAGAGTGGGAGAGTCGTTGTGTGGAGGTCATTTGTTGAGTTTTGTGTAGAGGCATCAATGGCGTCTGAACACTCTCTTCTTTAGTTTTACCAATCTTTCTACTGTAGACTGAGACATAGGGCTTGTGTGTTTTTCTGTCTCATTATCCTGGATGGGCTGAACTGATCTTTAAAAAAAACAGCACTAATGCAATATATAGTGCAAGTGAGGTTTCCTGGTCCTTCCCTCAGGTCAGTCAGAGGGAGAGTCACAGCTTGAGGTATGTCTACACATGCAATGTCCCTTTCTGACTAAACTGGTTGCTGTTTGAGAGAAACATGACAGAGTAGATATCGTCCGGCCAATGCAGTCCGCATGGGCATGACGTCTGATTTCCGAGGCCAAACTCTCCCGTCCTTCCGTCGTTCCTCTTCCTCTCTGATCCTTTTTCCCTCCTGTCCTTTTTCACGCCATCCATCTTCTCCTCTGTGCTCACCCTGTTCTCTCCCTTTTGCCCCCCCCCCCCCCCCCCTTTGGTGTGTGTGCCAGCAGCACTGATGCCTGGAACAGAGCGCCAGGGCAGACATCTGTCGCACTGTGTCCCTGATCTGATCTGTGGCTTGAAGCATCGGGGTCATGAAGAGTTGCAGCCGCCCGTCTAGATATCGTGAGAGACAATCTAAGAGCTCTTTCTCTGTGTTTTGGTCTTCCTGTGTGTCTACGTATATGTGTCTCATTAAAATTCACGTGCGCACAGCCGCACATACACACACCAGGGCATTAAGCTGTTGTCTCTATGTGGAGTGTCTGTCATTTGGACTGTGTAAGTCAAACAGGGCTGGCAGCGTCCCATGTCTTTCTGATAAAGCTCTTCCCTTAGACTCACAGGTGCAGAGAGCAGAACCAAACGTCAGTTTTATCAGGCTGTTCGTCAGCTGCAATGATGTGCAGTTGATCTGAATGGAGGATTTTGACAGTTAAACTGGATCTTTGTGCCTGGGGCAGTGCCATTAATGACAAAACCAATGACAGAGTGAATACAAAGGTGTTAATTGCGGCTGTTCAGTTGTGTTAGGGAGGGTGTAACTGGGGATTGACATACATAGTGTCTGCCAAGTTTGATACTTCACATACCTTCTTGAGAGAATAATGGCTGTGTATTGATTTCGCTCACTGTTTTGACATTTATTGGTGTTGCAGTGGCAGCTTTTTCCTCAAAACAGGTGGGTTCATGCCAAGTGACAAGACTGGTAAATACTTAGATGCTAATCGGAAATGTTGAAGTGGGGGTTTTTGCATCCTGTATCCCATTGACGACATTGTATTTTACATGTTCATATCACTAAATAATTAACTGTAACTTGCAGAGACTTGCAGAAAGTGATTGATTTAGCTAATCCATCACACTACATACAGTGTTCTTTTGCCCTTATTATAAGTTATATTAACATAGTACATTATATAGACCATATAACTAATCGATTAATAGAGAAAACAATCAACAGAATATTCAAATTAAAATAATTGTTAGTTGCATCCCTAAATCCAACTATTCACAATTTTCTCTGGCTGTGGCACTTGATTATGACATCCCTTTTCTTAACACACAGCTCCGATTGGCTCTGTTGTTTACAGCTGTCAATGAGCACAACACATTTTGAAAAGCTGAAAAAAAATCTCCGATTTCGGGCAGTGAATCAGAGGTCTTAAATCCTGCTACAAAACCCACCGGTATGATCCTTTAGGATAAAGCAGTTGATTCACTCAAAGCCTCAGAAATACATAACAAAGCACCTGAGTCACTGAAGCTGCTTCGATTCAGCACATCTGTGAGTCAGCAGTCACAAAGTAAGAGGCTAGCATGTGTGACAAGCAGATAAGTCCCCTTTTCGACGCATGTCACTTTTCAAATCAAATATCTTAACATCTTGTTTGCTTAGTATGAATCCCTGAGATGGAAAACAGGCCCAGATTAGACAAATGGCAGACACTGCTGTTAACTTTTGAAAGATAATTGACCTGTGACACGTCGGCAGGAGCCCAAGCCCGTGATGCCTCCATGAACTGAATGTAAATACTTTGTCAAGTGCAGAGGACAGTTAGATCGAAAATATATGTTTACATAATGGTCATTACAAAGAGGTTATGATACGTGTGTTAATGTACTGTACATATTCACTGTATTGAGTAGCACTGCTGCACTTGTTTAAGAACAGCTCATATGACCACACAAACCTGTGGCCATTGTACACATAAAAGACGTTAAAAAAAAATCACATTTTTCGCTGAGCAAATATTAACTGGCTGGCTTTGTGAATTAATTCTGTTCCCTTACAGTACCAAAGCCAGGGCTCACACTATGCTTACACTGTATAAATCACTCTTTAACAGGTTTGTGCTCTCTAACATCTATCCACCTTGATATATCTTATTTTACACTGTCATGAATTATAATGTATATCATGACATTAGTGAGTACACATCCTCCACACATACCTTTTATAGCTACAACTGGTTCTTATTCATCTGCAGAACTAATGACATCCCTATCTGCCTCAGCAAAACTTTGTGTTTTGTGCTAATTAGCAAATGTTGGCATGCTAACATGCTGAATTCAGATGGTAAACATGGTAAACATTTGCATAACCTGCTAAACTTGTTAGCTTTGTCATTGTGATGTTAGCATTTAGCTAAAAGCACTGCTGCGCTGTGCGGCCTCACAGAGCTGCTAGTTTGGCCGTAAACTCTTAAGGCACAGATACGCTAAACTGACTTCAAAGAACTAGTGGCATTTGAAGGCCAACTGGTGCGTCGCTTGTGTCTCGCTCAAAAAGTGGCACTTGAACACACCACAAAGACTACAGCTGACGGTCAGCTAGAACTGCAATACATAGGATGACTTGGATTATTAAGGTCACTGTCAAAAACTTTTCTGTCAGCCGATTAATCCATTAAGGAACTGATCATTCCAGCACTATACGTACGTAAGTGCGCCTCTGTCCATTTTAAACATAAACAGAGCCTTGTGTCCTAAATCCAGATGCACTCTACTCACTTTTACACCTAAACTCATCAAACTAGAAGAATCCTCTTAGTGTCCTCTCTGCTCGCCTGTTATGCAGCAGCCTGGAAAAGGTGTTTTATACCGATGACAGGCAAGGTCGTGCCAGTGAAACAGGACAGTGCGAGCGTGGGGTAGCGAGGGAAAGGGGGTGGGGGTGGCAGAAGGAGGAAGGGAGGGAGAGAAAGTGAAAGAGAGTGCCACTGCAGTTCTCCTGGTGTACCAGCCGCGACGCAGCTACAAATCAAACAGAATCGAGTTGCTGCTGGCACTGCGCCATGACACTGATCACTGGCACACAGAACACTGTCAAAACCATCTTGATGGGTAATTAGGAATACTCTATCATTTCTGCTATCACTTAGCTGCTGCGCTCATGCCGTATAGCGGGTGTAATGTGGCATCTGAGGCTGTGGGACTGTCGGAGAAGATGCTGCAGTGATATAAGTACATTTTACGCAATGTAACCCCAGCTGGGTGTTGGACTTTTAGATGGAAGGATCTTGGCTGATCCCTTAAATCCAGTCCAAGGCAGTAAACTCTAGCTGACTGTGGGGTGTGTGTGTGCAGTTTTTATGTGTGTGTAACCTTGTGGTTGTTTTAAAGGGTAACATCAGTGTAAAGGCTCTTTGTGAGTGTCGCTGATGCACATCGTGTCCTGTATGACTTTGACAGGGCAGGCCTCGCAGCTTTACAGAGCAGAGTGAGCCGGATAGATAGATCGAGGTATAAACAGCTCTGCATATATACAGCGAAGAGAGAAAGAAAGTAAAAGCGCTGCTTGGCAGGCTGTCCCACACCCCGTGATTGAAACATTTAGAATTTTCCCATTAACCCTCATCACTCACAAGGAGACCTCGGCTAAAATGCCTACTTTTACACTTACGCAGTGAACAATTTAGCAATTTGTGCTGTTATTATCCTAATTTGTGTAAGCGAAAATGAGAGAAGGAGAGAGCACATTGTGTGCCCTTTGATTAAGTGGGATGTTTGAATGTGGGCCCTCCACCTTCAAGAGAGATTTGATACTTGAGGGGTTGAAGTGTTTTTGATGGAAACTCCATTAATGATTGATAACAGGAGGAGAGCGGTTAAAAATCTCCCTGCTCCAGCACCATCAATTATTAAAGGCCCCCTCCTTGCATTTTGGTGGCACATAAAATATCAGTCACCATCTTGAAATCTTGAGTTGATAATGTCTGTCAAAGAAATTAGGGCTTTGTATTGATTTCTTAAAGCTCTCCTCATCCTCGGCTTGCATGCTGTGCATTTTAAAGGTGGCGCTTGCAACAGATTGCAACAATTAGCATCAGCTTGTTGTTTGTTATCTGTTCTCATCAAAGGAGTGTTTCTAGACGTCTAAGACACAATTTATAAAATTCTCATTGATATTATCGTAGGTTTATGTTTTATTAATCAAATGAAAATATGTCTACAACGGAAATAGCTTGGATAAGTCTAGATCTGAGGTTAGATAGACATTTTGATATGCCACAAAAATGCACACTGTCGTGCCAAATAAACTTGATATAACCTTTAACGGTTCATCTTCTGTGCTGCCTCAGGTGCAGCTAAAACATTGCTGCTCCCCTACATTTAACTTGAGATGGTTGTGTTCCACACAATATCTAATTTAATAGCTAGAATGATTCTTCATGTCTTTATGCTTAGAATCGCTCTCTCTCTCTCACACACACACACACACGCACGCACGCACACGCACACGCACACACACACACACACACACACACACACACACACACACACACACACACACACACACACACACACACACACACACACACACACACACACACACACACACACACACACACACAGCACACGTCGAGTATGATGTTGAGGGACTGAGTGGATGTTTGAAGTGATGCTGGAGATCCGTGTCAACCACTGTATGATTGCATGTCAGTGCCGGAGTAGAAGTTCTCCGTAGCTGACTGAGTGCTGATTTGAGCTGCATCGAGATGAGCTGACAGGCTGGCGGGCTTCTCAGTGTCATCGCCAAGGTTCCCCATCAGCCTGTGCAGAGGGAATTCTCTCAGAAAGCACCGCTGTACTTCCACACAGGAGACCTGATTAAGTCTTTATACTGCATGTGGCGTCTGGCCACTCTGCTCCAACTGCTCCAAGGCTGCTTCAAGGCACGCGAAGAGTAGATGTGTTCATGATGCTTCAGTTGGTTGAGGAGTCTTTCTGAGGGTAATGATTATTGGCTCACACAAGCACAGGGAACGCCTGGAGAGCGCTTCCATTTGATGATGCTGCTCTTTTTTTTTTTTGCATCATCTGAGCGACACCTTCATTTACTGGTGTCAATATTCAAGTTATTCATTGACTACTAATGGAGTCCTGAAGCACTGCGTGTGCATTTTTTGTTCCTTTCAGTAACAACAACCTTAGTCTCTTAAGATGGGCTGGGGAAAAAGAAGCTCCTGGAGATATGAAATGTTTATCAAGGTGAAAGGAAGTAAAGACAGAGATCTGTGATGGTAAATCAAAAGAAGCAGCAATAAAGCAAAGCGATTGCTGTTTTTATCTGTGCCCTGATGGACGTGTCGCGTGCTGCGCATCTTGTGTCAACAGCCGCATATTTACATAAGCTGTTTCCCGTTGGCCACGGCTTCTGTCCTGAGAGCACCAGGAGCCGTGATGGTGAGGCAGTGTGATTAGATTCACAGATGGAGATTAATATGAACAGAGGTAATGGCAGAAAGGCATAAATCACAAAGAAGTGGCTGGAAGCTCTGCGCTTGACCTTTTGAATAGTGATAATGATGCTGGAGTCAGATACGCTCCTACTGGGGCTGCAGCGCCAGCATACCAGAGTTTAGACAAAGCTGTCATAAATGCAAAATGTGTGTGTGTGGAAGGGGTTAATAGACAGGGCGGTCAACACTGGAGTGCATTTAGATCAAAGTGACAGAATGTATGAAGCTGTCGGAACATTACACGCTACAAAATGAGTAAATGCACTCAGAGTAGGTGAACACACACTCACACACGCATAGCGGCAGGCTGATACTTGGCGCTCAGGCCCTTTCTTTAAGTGAGAAGTGAAACCTGTCTGTCTGTTTGTCTGTCTCCCTGTCTGTCCTTGCACTGCAGAGCATCAACAGGGTTATTAGAAGAATCCTATGGCTGCCACTGATAAGGCCTGTATGGGTGCTGCCACTGAGCGCTGCCTGCCTGCCTGCCTGCGTGCCTGCCTGTCGCTCTGCCCTGCGCGGCAAACACAAGTGGCCTGGCCGGGGGATTACGCCTGCTGCCATTTCTGCTGATGCCTTTCTTTATGTTATCCTCTCCAGTCAGATGTGCTGCATTTGAATAACTTGGCTGATGTTGTTAAAAAAAAAAAGGAACTCCTCGAAATCTCCACCTTCATACAAATGAAAGCGCACGGACAAAAAAAACGCTCACCTAACACACATTTTAGACTCTCTCGGTTTATTAGCCTCCCCCGTCTCCCCCTTTTTCTTTGCTCCTGCTAGTGGCCACGACTGATTATTTACATGCTCTGTCACTTACTGGAAGGAGTGATGCTGATGGGTTAGGAGGCTCACTAATCCACTCTGCCGCTGTCATTAGAGAGAAGCAAACAGACTATTACCACCTCCTCCTCCTCTTTCTGCTCATCATAAGCCTGCCTGAACCTCACACACACGCACACACACACACACACACACACACGCACACACACACACACACACACACACACACACACACACACACACACACACACACACACACACACACACACACACACACACACACACACACACACACCGCTATGATGGAGAGTGCCTCTTGTTTCTTTAGCGCTACTGAGTGGAGCCCTGCTTTGGTAATTGATCCAGGGGAGGGGAGTGCAAGAGAGAGAGAGAGGGAGGCCCTAAGTGTTGTCAGTTTGCTGCATTCATTTTTCAACCGCGGCCAGTGAGGCTGGAGGGACGGAGGAGGGGCCCACCGCAGAGCACGCTCAGAGGAACCATGCTCTACCTAACTCTGCTTTGTTTGCCGACACTTGCGTTGCATTTTATCAGTGCTCATTTGAAAATAATAAATCTCTTTCTGCGAGTCTCAGTGACGATTCAACTGATTCATCTCCTCAGTCTCAGCCTCCTGCTGATGACATATTTGTTTTCCTCTGTCTCTTCTTCCGCTGCTCAAAAATAGCCTTCTGGTGGTTGTGTGACTTGTGCCTCTTTGTCTGGGTGTTTGTGCCTTCTCATGTGCTGCTGATAATAGACAGACCTCTCTCTGTGCTTTCTGATCCCAGCTCTGGGCTCTGGTCGCTGACTCACTGATGATGTCAACCAAAGCCAGTTGAGACGGAGGACTGAGCAGAAAGCAAGCATGAATACTTCTGTCTCCTGTGTTCTTAGCGATTCTCCCCCGTGCTCTGTGACAAAATACTCCCGTCATATAATCAGTACCAATGTTCTCCCAATCCTGATCAACAGCTGGAAACGATGCTGCTGAGTGATTTCTGTGTCCGTCAGAGCCACGTTAACGAACACTTTCATGAGTCATTAAGAGGCCCTCGCAGCCATAGAGGACGTCACTGCTGACATTTGTTCAGATATGAGTCATAATTTCTTGCTTTTATTTAATACTTCCTAAGCAATTTGTGTGTGACGCATTTCATTTATCATCTCTAATATTTGTATTATGCTTGGAGATGTAAAGTAGCCGTGCAGCTCATCACAGATGTCATGCAAAGTATCTAAAAATGCTTTGCAATAATGCAGTATCTAAAGTGCATCACTATGGGAGAGAACTGCCTGGAGGCTATGCTGGAGTTAAGTCATGATTGCTGAAGTTACAACACCCACAGTACAGGGAGCTCCTAAAGCCCGTCAGAGTGGGTCACATGCAGAGCACAGATCTTCCCTCAGGGATTGTGAAACCTTCTCTTTACTTAGCAAACAGCACCCTTTTTTCATCCAAGAGATAAAGTCCACACTGATGTGGATATACCTGAAAATATGTCTCAAAAGCTTTCTGTCCACTCTGTATCAGCACACACCAGCATACATTTCAGTGTGTTTCAAGCTAAATATATTGCTTAGTTTAGGGCTCACACATTAGTATTACCCGGTGCAAGTAAAATGCCATGTCGGGTTTATCCGTGCTGGTGATGGAGGTGGCTAAGGAGTGAGCCATCTCGCTTCCGTCTCATCTCTGTTGAGAGTTGACAATTAACGTAAAGGCACTGTACTTAATATTCAGATCTGTGAGAGCTGTGTGGAGGCAATCCCACCCCTCTGTTTTTTCTCAGTATTTTGAGTAAAGCTCATTTTACTTCTTTGTTGTTATTTAATAAATGCTAATAAATTAAATTAAATTTCTATAACTTGACTCTGCTTATGCAGATTTCTGACCCGACCCGATAAGTGAAAGAAAATGTTAAACCCTGTAGTTAGTATATATCATGAACACAATTATATAGAACAATATAATATAATATTTATTTACTTAAGTTGTAAATCCAATATAGTCGTTTCACAAGTATTGTTGTCTGACATAAGAAATATATATCAATTAGATATACCTGTATTGTGTGATTGGCCTCCATTGATTGATTTACCATTTTTCTGCCTCTTGGCTATCCATGTCATGTGACAGAAGTGACAGATTTTCCCAAGCACACTACAACATGAGATCATGCATTTCTAAGTAAACACCAAAGCATATAAAACGTGAGCCTTGTGTTAATGAAACAGAGAGAAAAAGAAGTATATCTGATTTACTGTGGACATTGGCCAAAACATAAGCAAAGACTTTTCGAAAGAAAATTATATATCAACAAAGTAATGATATTGTAGGCTAATTATCACTGAGCTTATTCTTTGAACTGTGATGTGTTGTGTGTATTTTACCCTCTAAACCTGGCCCTTGAACTTGGGTTAACGTGACAGCATACCCAACATTATAAAAGGCAGGGCTGGGCCAGAGATGAACTGTGTGATTTACAGCCTTTGTCAGGTCACACAGGTGAGAGTCCTTTCTTTACCTCACTCTGTTTTGTCCCATCCAACAGGTGTGTTTTCTCTCTCAGGTCTGATTCCTCTCCACCACCCGCCAGCTTAGCTAGCCAGGACAGGCCTTCTTCCACTCCAAAACCATGATTGCATTCTTGAGCTATTCCACCCCCTCCTTCAGAACAAGAGCCCTCCGCATCTCTCTCCCTTTTAAGTAGAGGCTGCCCGCCGCATTTCCCCTTTGAAGATGTAATCTTGGAAAACACAGAGACATCTCCAGGATTATCTTAAATGTCTTTAGCATGTCAACAGCCAAGCCCAGTTTGCCGTTGAGGTTGTTGAGCAGCACTGGCTGTTAAAGGGGTCGGCTGTGATGACAGCCAAGCAAAATGCCTCATCGCAGAGGTAATCACAGGGTCAACTCGGCCGACTCCATTCAGGGCCAGACTCCCACTGCTCAAACTGGATGATAACAGACACAATGAAATGATGTATTTCCCCCATGTGGCAAGGCTGTGTTTACAATTGAAGGTAATAGCAGGCAGTGGAGCGCTCAATAACAGATGGTGCTGGTAGGTGAGGTTCATTTATGTCACGGCACCCTCCAAAACGTTACGAAAAATCTGAATGTGTATGAGTAGTTAAGACGTTGCACATCTTAACTACTCATACACAATAAGATGAGAAGCATCATTGAGCAGTCACAAGGAGGAGAGTTACTATACACCAAATTGGAGGCACATAAGTGGGCGCTCCTTGAAAAGGATCTTGACTTTGTAATCATATCAGATGTTATCAGGAGGAGATTTTAGGAAGGGTAAGTGCTTGGAAACTAAATCAGAGAGAAGCTGCCTAGGGAACACGTTGTTATCATAATTACCTGCTGAGCGATGACTGCAGAACCCGTGTTGATGTTGACGCCGAGCCGCCCTCTCCCCTCTCTCTCTCCGACAAGGCTGTCTTGTGTGGGCTGCCGCCTGCTTCGACATCTCTTTGTGCTCTGTTCCATGCGTGTTTTCTTTCTTTTTTTTTGATAGTTTTTTTTTTTTCCTCTTTTCAGCCAGGAACACACACTGCAGGCCAAAAACGCAAATATTGTTTTGGTGAGATCTGGCGCAGAGATTCAGGACTGACTTGCGTCAGAGTGTACGTGGGCGCTGGCAGGCTCTGGGGTTGCTCCCGGGAGCTGAGGCGAACCAGCGACCTCATCTTCTCTGTTTCAAACAACAACCTGCTCTTGTCGGTGCACAGGGGCCCGAGTTATTTATTTCTTTATTTTTATTACAAATGATCTGTTTGAATGAAATACGGCCCCTGCCTTGTCGCTGTTGGCATTTAAACGGGAGGAAATAACAGATGATGATATCAGATTGGGAGAGAGTGAAGGAGAGGGAGAGACCACTCAAGGAGGAGAAACACTTGACCTGTTTGTTTTGGGAAAATGGTATTCCTCTGCTAATTTCCTCCTGATAAGTATCTGACAGCTCATGGTAAAGTGTTTTATCTCTGCTAGAGGGAAATGGCTTCTCTCACTCACGGCACCAATCGATTTCAGAGACTCTGCTGCTTTAAATTGCATTCTCTGGTCTTTAGAGTTCTCATATTTGCATAAAGGTAATCAATTACATATATTAGCTTACCACGTTTAGCTTAACATGGACTTTTCTCCTTCCTTTCCCTCCCTCCTGCTCGCTTCTCCATACCTCTCCAGACGCTGCTGCAAATTCTCGCTCTTTCCTCTTCCCCCTAACATCATTGACTGCTGTTTGCCGTGTTGGGGGGCATTGATTTTTACTGCTCTGCCTCTCTCTCTGGTTTAACAGTTGATGAGTTGTGTTAAGATGCCCAGGGACAGCCCTGCCTGTTTTAAGGAGATGAGGTCGGCTTTTATAGCTCCTCTGCTTCCTCAGCCTTGGATGATAGTGTGTGTGTGTGTGTGTGTGTGTGTGTGTGTGTGTGTGTGTGTGTGTGTGTGTGTGTGTGTGTGTGTGTGTGTGTGTGTGTGTGTGTGTGTGTGTGTGTGTGTGTGTGTGTGTGTGTGTGTGTGTGTGTGTGTGTGTGTGTGTGTGTGTGTGTGTGTGTGTGTGTGTGTGTGTGTGTGTTATGCGCACACATGAGTGAGTGTCTGTAGGAGTCGAGAAGCCGCTTGAGACTAGGATCCCCCCTCAAGAAGCTAAAGTAAACGTTGTGGTGTTAAGGGCTTTTAACAGGAAAACTTTGGCTTTGTCATCTCTAGCTTTTGAATCACTTTAAAGGCTTTGTGCAGAAATTGGTTTATCTCCGTCAGTGAACAGCCACATCATCAGATACAATTACCAGGATTGAAATGTTAAACAGAGTAATACCAAGCACGATTACGAAACGGGAGACGACCGTTTCGAGTGGAGAGTTGACACAGAGTTTAGATTCTAAAGTAACAGGAGTTTTTTAGTCTCTCAGAGGCACCTATAACAGCCCACACACACTCAGAAGTCATGGATACAGACACAAACCTCATTTAACACGATTAGTTTCTTTGAGGATTTTACCGCAGCCTCTTATATCCGGGATGAAAGAGTTCACACTTCTGACAGAAAAAAAAAAAAAAGCTGGAGTCTGCAGAAGCTAGTACGAAGCACTCAGCTTTTCACTGCAATATTCACCACATTATTAAGGAACACATTGCTTTGTGCTGTGTTGCTCTCAACACCATCTGTAGTGTGCTGCTCAAGTGGTAGCAATTTTCCTGCAGTCTCATGTCTCTCGTGCAGTACTACAAGTGAAACTCGATTGCAGATCTCCACCCCGATGTTCCAGCGCGTTTCATTTCTCATAAACGTTTGCATTCTTCGGCGATTGCTTCCCGACTGTTACTGCCATCTCAGTATTTAGCTCTCTCTCGCAGTCTTTGGAGCCTGATGTCATTTCAGAGTATGAGAAAATATTTGCCTGGTTTTGCTCTTAAACAAGAATCCTCTGCTGTAATAAAAGCATCCTTTTTTTTTTTTACCGCCAAACAGCCAAACATTGCTCTCTGAAGAAAAATTTGTAATGGAATGAAAAAAAATAAATAAATCAACAATCGGAAATCAGTTTTAATATAATAATTGAGTATAGGGCTAACTTAACAATGTCATATTATCATATTTCTCTTAAACCCATAACCTTTACACAATCACTGCATGGACGTTTTTAAGAGGGCCCATTGGTGTGTGTTATTGCTGGGTAATATCAAGCTAATAGGCTTACCTGTCAGCACTGTATGGGACGTAGACCCTGTAAATCACATTTGTCTGCGACACCTGCTCGCCTCCGTGCGTATTTATGGGTTTCTCCTCCGCCCTGTCCTCTTCTTTTTGGCCTCAGTCCAAAATCAACCCCCTCTTCCCACAGTATGTTCTTCAGCATGCTCCTTTCTTCTCATGGATTAAATGAACGAGCAGGTGTTAAGATGTATGAGGGGCCCCATTCCATCCACAAGCCCCTCCTTTTTAAACCCTCCATGTTTTCTAAATATCAATTAGAGATATTTTAGTCGTTTCAAGTTAATCATCTTAGTCACTTTTTGTCAACTTTCATATTTTATTTTGAAACTTTTAAGTGTGAACAACTTTATTTTATCCTAACTCCAGCAAACTCCTGCCGTATGGAAATTCACTTGTGTGGCAAACTGTTACCTTGATTCTGAACAAGCGTGGTGTTTTCAAAAAATAAACAAGGTGTATATTCGCTCCTCACAATTCACTGTTGATGGTTGTTTTTCTTTGACAATCATTCAAAGAGAAAATATATAGTATACAGTACATCTTGAAAAATGGCCACTCGGGCAGCCAGAAGCAGAGGAAGCCTGTTTGCACCAGTGGTAGAAATTGTTAGTAATGGAAAATGGGAGAAAAGAGAAAAGAGAGTAAAAGACTTTAACATAAAGACTGAAATAGATAAACTCTGTGTATGTTGTAGCGTGGTGAGCTGCAGAGTAAGATGACGATTTTCTGTGGTCTCTTTTTACATTACATAGAAAACATATATTAGATGTATTTTCATATATTCTAAATGTGACAATACATTAAGTTATATTCTTCTTCTTCTTCTTCTTCTTCTTCTTCTTCTTCTTCTTCTTCTTCTTCTTCTTCTTCTTCTTCTTCTTCTTCTTCTTCTTCTTCTTCTTCTTCTTCTTCTTCTTCTTCTTCTTCTTCTTCTTCTTCTTCTTCTTCTTCTTTTTATTATTATACCTATAAGTTTAATGTGGGTTTGTGTTTCTAATCCACAACAAGACTAAGGGCGCACTCACACTGTCCTTCCGCACCGCGCCCCGGGCTTTAGGGTACTTGTCCCCCCTCCCTCTCCCCCCAGGCCCGTTTGTACTCACACTGCCTGGGCCTCGCGCAAATGCTTCTTGCTGTCCATACGTCATCTGGCCGTAACACGTCACACGCATTGATTGACGTCATGGCGATGCGTCGCTTTGTTTACAAATCTTTCCTCAGTTTTTGTGCGTCTTGTCGACTGTTTTTGAATATTTTCATCCGACTAAATCTGCAGTAAACACTCCACCTCCGCATCACACCAACGTGAACCTTTCGCCGTCATTGTTGTTTTTGTTAAATATCCGCGCATGGTCCGTCCTTCTATTTTCTATGTCCGAACAGGCGCACATAAATTACGTCAGAACCGCCGTAGGCGTCGTGCTCGTGCTTGTACACGTGCGCACGCTCGTGCTCGTACATGTGCAAACACGCTCTACAAAAGCCCACCTCTCTCAGGCGGGCCATGGACGGACCGCTGGCCGCAGTTATGCGCGGAGCGGGTGCACTCACACTGGCCAAACGCACTAGGCTTGACCCGAAAAAACGGTTTTGGCGCGGTGCGGAAGGACAGTGTGAGTGCGCCCTAAGAGTCTACAGCAGGGTTTTGATTTGAATGCTAACATTAGCATACTGACATGCTCACAGTAACAATGCTAACACACTGATATTGACATGCTTCATCATCTCAGTTAAGCCTGTTGGCATCTGAGATCATCAGCTGAGATTGATAGGAATGCTATTAGTTTTATAGCTCATAACCCAACGTATTGGACAAATTTGAAATTTTGCCCCAATGATGGCACAAACCGTTGGCAAGGATTAAAAAAAAAACTCTCTCAAAGGGAGGGGAAGGGAGTTAATTTTAAAATCAGTGTTGGGTAATCTGCAGGCCAATGTGTTATTTCCTCACAGTTTTCATTATGAAACTTACACCAATCAAATTGAAGTGCATGGCAGATGTCTACACACTGAATGGCAGTGTGTTGGTGGGCTAATCCCAAAACCTATGTATGTGTGTTCTGGGCCTATGCTGAATTAGTATCAGCCTGTAAAGGGTGCATTGAAGCAGTAAGGGGAGACTAAGAGAGGTGTATTAAGGCAGTGAATCTAGCCGCTGTGTGTGTAATGGACTCAGGATGAGGGCTGACCAAGCGCCAGGCTGCTGATAACCTTTAGGAAGGACATTGTTCCTGTACAGTGGGGGGTGGGGTCGCGTGGAGGGGGGGGGGGGGGGGGGGTACATTGGACTGCTGCAGTATACAGGCACGGCGCTGTGATAGGTGGTGCAGTTGTTCATTGGTTCATTGGCTCTCAGGCAGGGTTAGGAGGTAGAGTAAATGGGGCAGTATAGCAAACTCCCTCATGGCTTCCTACATACATTTTTCAACACCAGTGTGTGTTTCTCTGTGATACATTTGTCCTCTCTCTGAACCAGGTTCTCCCTGGCATCCCATTAAAAGAAATTTAACAGCCTTTTCTTCTGTCTTCCTTCCCCTGCAGATCAGCGCTCAAGGAGGGGTCAGTGAAGGACCGTGCGTGAGGAATACATGAAGGGCGGGGTGGAGGAGGGGGCGGCCACCACAACGGCAGTACCACCAAGGTCAAAGTTCACACAGGTAAACAGATTTTTCTTTTAGTCTGCAGCTTGGTGACTGTGCACGCTATTTGATTTAGTTCTGGCTTTTCGTTTTTTTTAACCCAACACGGATCAGACTTGGCATGCAAAGGCGAAGTGAGGGAGTAATGTGGCTGGTTTTGATTGGACCCTCCTGGGCTGGCGGCTGGGGAGGAACTGGGAACTGAGCAGTCTGCAGCTGCTGTTTATGAGGAGCTGTGCAGGATCTTGTTTGGCTCTGTCTGGAAAATCTAGCCAGTCCCCGTCAAGAAGCCTGTGGCCAGTGTCAATACTTGGAGAACAGAACAAAACGGTGGTGCTATAATTTCAGAGCCATTTGTTTCCAAAAACCTTAATTTCAGTTTTTTTTTTTTTTTTACAGTGAAGGAGAGAGGGAGAAATACGGAAAACGATTCATGCGTTTATGCAGAATTTCAATGTAGAAAAGTTAATGCAAGTATAGATTGCCAATTAAGTAAAATGTGTAACCATAGCCTATAAGACCCCATACATTACTATCTCAAGACTAAGTTGACTACCATATTTTTCGGATTATAAGTCGCACTCGAGTATAAGTCGCATTTTTGGGGGAAATTTATTTGATAAAATCCAACACCAAGAATAGACATTTCATTTTGAAAGGCAATTTAAAATAAAAATAGAATAGAGACAACAGGCTGAATAAGTGTACGTTATATGACGCAGAAACAACGAACTGAGAACGTGCCTGGTATGTTAACGTAACATATTACGGTAAGAGTCATTCAAATAACTATAACATATAGAACACGCTATACGTTTACCAAACAGTCTGTCACTGCTAATCACTAAATCCAACTCTTCTCCCTCTGTGTCACTTCTGAACAACTCCACCAACTCCAAAGGTAGACAATGCGCCGCTTAGCTCAAGCATTAGCAGGTAGTGTTGTGGTTTATATGTTATTGCGTGACTATTGTAGTGCGCATTGTGGGTCTCTATGATAAATATCACACACGGAGGCGAGGCTGTAACATGTGCTCTTTGAGTAGCCGCACAATTTCATAACACACATACAGGAACAATCAATCACCGCACACACCGAGTGACAGTCATGAACAGTCGAGCACCGAGTGCTCGATCAGATACACCACAGGTAGCATCTTTATTTCACAATGCACTTCTGCCATGACCCGCCCCCGCCGAATTTTGACTGGTTGACGTGTGTGTGCGACGATTGCTGATACACACCTCTCTAACGTGACTGAGATAAATAATAGCCCGGGCTATTAATTGATATTTTACGGTAATGTGTTACTTATTTCACACATAAGTCGCTCCAGAGTATAAGTCGCACCCCCGGCCAACCTATGAAAAAAACTGCGACTTATAATCCGAAAAATACGGTATATGCTTTTTATTTTATTCATTTAGGCGTTTATTGGGGCTTTTTGTTGGTTCTTTGTAGTGTTTTTAGCATATAAGTAATTTGATATTGAATTGCATATCAGCACTGAACTATTACGATGAACTCTGATACGGTGAAAAGCTTTGTGTGGTTTAAATTCAAACTCCCAGTGTATCTGTGCTTAGAATTTTAAACCCCTAAAGTTAGTCATTTTTCAAGTAGGTCCTGAGTGGTGTAAAACTCTGCCACCTAGGTCCAGTTTTTAGATTTTAATGCTACCAGGGATTAAGAAGGATTGTGGGGTGGGGGCAGATCCAGGAAGCAAATAAATAAAAAAAGTGCTGGTTAATCTTCCTTAGTGCGGTGTGTGTGTGTGTGTGTGTGTGTGTGTGTGTGTGTGTGTGTGTGTGTGTGTGTGTGTGTGTGTGTGTGTGTGTGTGTGTGTGTGTGTGTGTGTGTGTGTGTGTGTGTGTGTGTGTGTGTGTGTGTGTGTGTGTGTGTGTGTGTGTGTGTGTGTGTGTGTGTGTGTGTGTGTGTGTGTACACTGAGCAATGGCACCGCCCGGAGAACATCTGCCTCGCACACAAACACACACAAGCAGCGAGCGCACGTATACAGTATGACAGACAAACAGACACAGATACTGTACACACATGCGCCACTAGCAGGGATCAGCCAAAGCGATAAGCGCAGTTAGTCAGAGCATAGAAAGGGACAGGTTTAACACATACACTCCCGAATACACACGTGCCAACCATCGGCAGAGTGACAATCAGTGCACCAGTGAATGAAAGAGAGGCGCTGCCAGCCGACAGAGCGGCGATGCAGAACGTGACGGCGCGCAACTGCAGACACATGAAAGTATAGGAAGAAAAGTTTTGCTGCGTTTTCTCTGCTGCTGTCGTACTGCATTCAGCTTCCCTGGCATCCATGGACCCGTATCTGTTCTTTTTTCCCCCATCACATTAACACATACACAGCGCACCAACAGTTGATCAAACAACTGTGCAGTTGAAGCAGAATTTGGTCAGACAGCCAGGCAGGATGAGTAATGTTAGAGCTCCTCTGGCTTAATTTGTTTAGAAAGCCTATCATCGCTGCAAACATGTTACAGACTGTTGCAGTTTACAGAGGACTATTTTCCCCTGCAGCTTTAATTGGATGCATTTTTAATGTTAGCACCACATAGTGTGACCACTGTTGACACTGAACACTGTGGCTGTTGTGAGGCAATCGAGTTGAGATTGAGGAGAGAGGAAGTGTGTGTGTGTATGAGAGTTTAATGGTAGGGTGTGTTGTGTCCACACTGTCCACACTGAAGGTGAAATTTATAGTTCTTCGTTAAACTGTTCCGGCTCAGTTATGGAGCCTACGTACATAGCCGTTGTGACTACACTATATAGCTGATGTGCAAACTACACTTTGGGGGGCTGCGACTATAGAGATACCACTTGGCGACCACAAGAGCTGTGACAGGTCAACTTGGGTTGCATGTGAAAGCTCAGTAAACTGCCTAATCATCATCATCATATGATACATAACTTCATATCACCAGCTGTGTGTCGTAGTGTGAATGGCTGCCAGGGCACCTGCTTCAGGGGGCATGAGGGTTAAGAGAACAACATTATGTTGCATCTATCCTGCTCTCTTGTCACTCATTTCTAATTTCAACAACAAACGTTGAATGGACGTTGTTATGAAAAGAGCGTTTTCAAATAAGTGACGTGGTCCGAGTTTTGGTCGGGCTCTTCTGGTGTGTTGCGCCGCGTGCCACATGGCATTCCTAGATAAAGCAAAGGATGTCAGAGCTCTTAGGGATTAGCTCGCTCCAAGGGAATTAGTATCCCATTCCCAGCCTTCTTTTTTCAATCTTGCCTGTTTTTTTCCCTCTATTTTGTGTCCTGCACCCTCTTCCTTTTTTTGTTCATTACTCTCTTTCTATCTTTTACTTCTCCTACATTGACGTTTTTCTGAGGTAAACGCGTTCATGCGATGGATAGAAGGGCAGAGCACATAAGAACTCCTGTGTGTTTTTCTGTTTATGTAGATATTAGACTGTGTGTTGGTTGATAGACACAATCAAAGATGGAACGAGAGACAATATGAGTCTAATAGAGACCCACTTCTCTTAGGAGTTTCACCTCAGGGTGCTGCAGCTTGGGAAACTGTGATGATATTTAAAAGACAGGAATGTGTATTTTTATTCTTGCCGGTGATATTCATTGTGGTTATTGTCTTACAGCCTGTTTTTTTCCCACATACACAAGCTGGCCCTTTTTTTGGATTGTGTGCTGCAAGAGGCATCTCACAAACAAGCAGAGGTATAAAGTGGTGAGAGTGGGAGGATGAGAGAGAACATTGTCTTCTCTTTTCCAGCTCAGGGACAGAGCAGAACAGGTTGTGTGAGGATACGTGCTATCCTTAACAACGTCTAACACTGCCTCAGGGCCACCTCTACTCTGATGTAGCATGAGAGTTGTGTTGTTAAGAGGTGTTTGAATATTTGCAACACATTCCTAAGCATCGGATGGCTTTACTGGTACCTTATAATTATCAGGGTAAAACTTTTACTTGGACATGTTTAGACATAATTCATGTAATGACTAAGCTTTATGTCTTAAAATGATTTTATGACTTTTTTTCCTCCTCGACATCATTATAACTCATTAAGCGTTATAAGTACATACACCTACATGGATTTAATGCCTCAAGAATCCTGGCTTTTTTCTGACCTGTTCACGATGTGTCAAGGTAAATTCCGGTTTTATACAACTTGGGTCTTTTTTCCGTAGTTGGGCCATCTTTCCTAGGAGGTAAAAATAGTTAATAATTGCATTGCACTGCTGAGATCGAGTGACACTGAAAAAAAGAAGTCAGATGGGGCAAGAAACCCGAGCGGTTGGATGATCATACAGGTTGTAAACAAACCCCCAGGCTAGCCAAACTTGTTTGGGACTGAAAGCAAAGGCAGACAGGTTAAATTGTTACCCAAACTGTCTCAGATTCTGGTGTAACTTTGACTTCAACTTTTCCCGTGAAATAGGGCTGTCTGGCCAAAGGTTATGTATAAGACATTCAGGTTATATATATTTGACCCACCATTTCTATGCTTTATGTCCATAGCTGGGCAAACCAATACAATGAAGGACATCACTATTTATATAGGATTTCTTTTTTTATTTCAACATAAAACATTTCAAACCTACATATAATGACTTACATTATATGAATTACAAAAATGAATTTCAATGAATTACAAAATAATACAATGAAACTTAATTTAAGGACTATAAACCTCTCTCCCCCTCTCTCTCTAAAGCGTGCAGGAGTTAGGACACAATGTAGATTACACTACAGTCGTGTTGCCAATTCGTAATTTGTGTGTTGATTTTCCTTGAATTTGTCTGACGATTGTGGCGTTGGCAACATTACTGAAAGAAGTTCCCCAATGTCGTCGCCTCTCCAGTTGGACATTGTTTGTTTTTGTTGTCTTTGTGTAAATTGCCCTTTTACATCTGTGTGTTCTGTGGAGTGACCGGATGGGCTCAATCCGTACAAAGTTACAGACTTTGCACCAGGGAGCTGATGGTTTAGAGTTCAGAGAGCAGAGAGATCATGTGGGACAGACACCCGTGATAGTGTGTTGTTTTTTGTTTTTTTCATAATTGAATATTAACTTTAATATTTAAATGTTTTTTTTACAATTTGAATATATATATATTTAAATTTAGAATATTCATTGACTGCTCAACTGTGCAACGAGAGGTTATTAACAATATTTTGATTGCACTGCCCTGTTTCACCTAGTTTTAGTGATATTGTGATGTTCCCAGATCTAAGCAATTACTAAGGTGAGTACAAATGATCATAACTAACAGAAATGTTGGCTAAAGCTACAGAAATAAGTCCCAAGTATTTCCAAATGTTGATGAAATCTGAAATGACATCAATCCAGTAGACCGCCATCTTTTTTTGCGCCGGTCGGTCCATGATGTTATCCATCACTGGGTCTCTCTGTCTGCCGTCGTCAATTACCCAGGGGAAAACAACATTAGAGTCCTGAATGGGACACGGAGCCGTGGCAGGCCTGACATGGCTGTGTTATATGATTACACAACCTGTTGGCTATCCGCCTGTCAAGTGTCTCCCGGCCCTGATGAATGGCTGTAATATGCTACGCATCACAACACGCCACGCCACACACTCATTAATGGCTTCTCATAATGTCGGGGACGTTCCTCCAATACCGTGGCAGGATTCACACAGAGAGAGGAAGAGAGGAAGAGAGGGAGAGGGAGAGGGAGGGAGAGAGAGAGAGAGAGAGAGGGAGAGAGAGGGAGAGAGAGGGAGAGAGAGGGAGAGAGAGAGAGAGAGAGAGAATATATTGCGTTCATGAATACTCCAACCTTGTTTCCGTGTCGGCGTCGCCATTCAAGACAGTAAACAAAAGAAACATGGTGTCCTCATTTGAATAATTTCACAAATGGTGTGGCAAGACGCCAGCATCACACTTGCACCTAGCTCTTAGTGAATAAAGGATGACAGAAATGGGGGATGAGGACACAAAGCAAAGAGATACGTAAGATTTTTTAATTTTTTTTAAAAGTGCGACACATATGCTTCTCAATTAGATACATACTTGTCCATCTGTGGCCTATTTGCATAGATTATCAGTAATGTGTGCAATGCGGCGTGCACGCCAGTGTGCAGGAACATTACAATAGGGATGCTTGAAGAAAGGAGATTGGATCGGTCGTCTGTCGGATGCCATCTGAAGCTTAGCTGATTGCTCCTTCTTTCAATGAATCAGAAGACACACTACCCTAGATCCTTCAAACTACTCAACACTCAGCTATAACAAACAGATCTGATTCTCATAGTGACACTGCTCTCTTCAAGTTAAATGTGCGAAAAAAAGTTCTGAATGAGCTATTTTCTAAGGAGTCTATGGGAGAGATACTGCGCACAAGTGTTTCGTGGCACCATAGTCGTTTTTCATGGAGAGGTTATCTAAACCCTACATGACCCTAAACTAGATTAGCTGAAGGTATTTATGGCTCAGACTCTTAGTATCCAATGCCTACTACTAGGAAGCATCAGTCACATTGAAGATATCCCATTGATAAGCACATTCTTCCTCTCAGTTTGACATGTTTGTGCTCAATATACAGCGCCTCAGCTTTGTCTTGTCATATATTTTGCTTTGTCTCACATTAAAGTCAGTATTCTTGATAGAAGAAGACACAGATGTTGAGAGATTTTCAATTTCACCTCGCTCACATGTGCCAGCGTTTTCAGTCCGGATGCTGTGGAGGAAAGTACTTAACAGTAATGCACCTGCAGTATGTGTGTATATATGAGAGAGAGGAAGAGACAGTCTGTCCGTATATTCCTCTATCTGTATGCCTGTGTTAGTGTATGTGTTCTCTCTCGTAGCTTGAGTTTCTCGGCTTGAAATGCAACACCTGCAGATGTTGTAAACTACAGCCCCCAGCGTCTCTCCCATTCAGAGGGGACTATTGAAACCAAGCAATTAAAGTAGCTCTCTCCATGGGGCAACGATGTGGTGCGTGGGTGTGCCTGCGCATGGATGAGTGTGTGAGTAATTTTTCTGTTGTTTTAACACCAGAATCTTTAAAGTGAACGGCGAGGAGATCTAGATTCCAGCAGGAAACGGCACAGCTCTGCACCAATCACAGCATGAGCTGCTCTGTCATATTTGTAGTCTGTTTAAATATGGAGGTCAGAGGTCGCTGACAACCTGTTGACATGGAGCAGATTTATGAAACACACACGCATGCAAACACACAGGCTTACAGCCCATTTTTTTGGCCGCAGTGGGTTATAGCAGTGGTTTCTTTTTCCTGCTGATCATTGGGTCCTTCCAGCTCCAGATACCAGAGCCTGAGTTATTCTCCGCTCTGCTCCCTGACCCTCTTAATTGAGAACGGCTGTAGGCTGAGGAAGAGAGAGCTAAATAGACAGAGAGAGGGAGAACAGATTATTTTGTTGAAGAAAGAACCAAATAAAAACAGTAAATGAAAGGGGCAAAGAGCTAGACCTGTGCAGACCAACACCGATCAAGTAGAGGATGGCTGTGTGCTCAACAGTTGGCCTCATAAGAGTAACCTTCTCCTCTCCGGCCAGAAGCCAAGCCGAGCCAAGCACAAGGTCCTAAATGTAGGTGTAGCTTTTTAATATAGTATATGATAGTTGAAAGAAAAAACAAAGGAGGGAAAAACTGTTTGCGGTGGAGAGAGCATTGCATAAAGGAAACTCAAACCAGAGGGCTGGGAGGAGGAGTGGTAAGCTCAGTGACAGCTGCAAGCATGTCGTAGTGGGTGACGGTCTGTCCGTCTGTCAGAGCAGATATTTCTGTCTGTTTAGTGCTGCCTTACTGGCTGCCAGAGACACTCCTCATGTCATCGCCGGGTGCCTGCTGTCACTGGCTAAAAAGGAGAGAGGGACTGGAGTGTGTGTGTTTGCAAGGGTGTGTGTGTGTGTGACAGAGTGACAGAGAGAAACTCAAGCAGCTGTCTTGAAAGCTCCTCTGCTCTGTCAGTACATCTTGAATCTGCTCTCCCTCCCCCGATATCTCCCCCCGGTAGTCATCAGTTGTTTGGTCAAAAGTCCACCTTTCTGTTGTTAAAGGAGCACACTTTTGGGAAATGTAGCACAACTTATCTGCTACACGAGTTTATAAAACAGAACATCTACCATCTTAGTTCACCCCTGACTTTCAAAAGCAGTTATTTAAATGAGGGGGAACGTAAGACCTCATGAACCGAGCTATGCGTTACAGCTGTCTCGGTCCAACCTGCATGTTTTAGGGTACTGTGATATGTTGGACCTAGCTACGTGTGCAAAGGCAAATGACTGTGAGGGTTGGTGGTTCTAGATGCAACGATCTTGAGTTTTTCTCTCCCAACAAAATATAGCAAAAATGTTTATTTGGACTGAAACGGTGGTGCATAGAACACCTGTACTGTATGCAAGTTCACTGCCTTTTATATACCACAAGTTCACATACACGTCGCTGCTGTAACATCTCTGACACACCCACCAAACAAGAGAAGACGTATCCGCTGCAGATACCTCAACTCAGGGTAACTTATAGTTAGTTAAGATCATTTTGATATAGGCTACATGTAACATAGTAGTGGCGTGCCGTGACTGAATGATTATAACTGAGAGCGAAAACACTAAAGAATTTGTATGGTGCGTTAAATTTCCGCCGGTCTACTCAACAAGGTCAGTATCTGCACCAATAAGTTGGTCGTTAACGAAGCACTAAAAGTTTTTGGTTGTTGAACCAGTTTAAGGCTTGTATGACCTTGGCCATGAATCCCTTACCCGTATTCTATAAAACACAATATTCCTACTAAGCTGTTTACATGGCTAAGGCAAATTAATATTCCACTAATATTCCCATTTACATGCAGCCATGGAACTTTAGACACTTTTTCAGATTTTTCCACTAGTGGCAAACTTTTTCAGCTGTGCGAACACAGCCTCTCTCTTTCATTCCTTTAACCACCTTCTTGAAAGGTGGGCATTGCGACATCTGTTCATATCCAAAACCCTTTTGATATTAAAGTCTTTTATAATATTTAAAAGTAAGTGTGTTTCTCCTTCCGACCAGAAAAGTGCGTTTTTCTTACTGGCATGCAACTCGACTTCAGCTTTGCAAACTGTTGACTAGTTGGTTCGTGTGGAACAACCACATCAACACACAGAGCTGACTGTAAAGTGGCTGTAAAGTGGCTGTAAACTGTTGGAAACCCTGGTAAAAACCCCAATTGAGACACATATTCTGAATGTGGATGTTAATCGTAAAGTGCTTTATCTGGCAAAAGGCCTTATTCCGAGTATCCAAACAGAATATGTTGTTTACATGACCGTACTCCTGCAGTAGATACTGGTTTTCTTTTACTTTTAAGGTTTTGAAGTACCAGAATGTAGCCCAAGCATACTCACAGTGTTGACTGATAGTAGGCGACTAGTATTATTTCAGAGAACTTGCAGCAGCTGTAATGAAGAGACACGGCACTGCTACAGGCAGTTGAGTCTGTCAGTTTTGTGTAGGAGGCACAATTTACATGAAATATTAAATAAAAATAGCATACTGTTATACATTTCCCGGGTCAACTGAATGTGAGTGTGGGTGGCCCAGTTAGACAGTTTATGCTGAAATTCACTGTGTCTTGAGTTTGCTCTCCCAAAATAGTTCCAGAAATCACCCCGGCTAGTATGTTCAGTGTATATGTTCAAGATATTCAGTGTTTTACAATTTGTGAATCTGCAGGAGGAATTTACAAAACACCGCTGTTTGACCTCTTATTTTGGATAATACTTGTCGTAATGGCTGCAATCATTTAACATACTGAAGAGAGAGGATTAGCATTCGGCCCATGGAGGGTCAGTGCCTGCACTTTCATTACCGGAACAACAGACCAATCTGTTGAAGACATCATGTGTTCCTTAAAAATCATGGCTCTCTGTTCCTTACTAATATGGTGTGTTTATGCCTTAAGTGCTTGCCATTGACTGTTTGATTGCAATCATCTGTTGTTGGAGTGCCGTCGTCTGATTACAAACACGTGTTTTTCGCGGACGGAGACAGTGTGCGTGGAGTGAGGTAATGGAATATTAAGGAAATTTAAGAGCATAAGTAAGGTACCGGGGATGTACAGTGGCTTAGTGTTTATCATGTAGGTTAAGCGTTTGCAAGTTTTTCCTCGTTCTCCTGGTGTCAGCGTGTGTTTTCCTCTGCTGTTCTGCTTTTCATGCAGCTCAGGTGAACTGGAGGGGGGCATTGCCTGAAGGTGTGAATGTGTGCAACCCTGAAGGGGATAAGTGGGTATATATAAAAGAGAGATGGACAGTGAGGTACCACAGTTAAGACGTCACCTCTGATTTAAAGTTCCTCAGATGGCTCAACTTTTCTTGACCTTCCTTGGACTATTTTCATGGGATCTCTCAACCAGAGTCTTGTATGACTTAATGAATCTAGGAAACAGGGCCACTTAATTCTCCAAATGTAATTCCCAGGCTGGAAAACCCCTGATTTTTTAGCAGTGGTATGAGCTTTCACGTTTAGATTCTGTTCTGTCAGTATTCGCTTCCTCTGGCTCCTCCGGTGCCCTGACAGCCCTGTAACCACACACCGGTGTTTATGTTCTTTAGGTTAACACGGTTATCTCTGTACGTAACTTGAGCCCTCAACCTACATGGGCACTTGGCATACATGTGTGTGGTTGCGTGTGTGGGATCTTGCAGCTGCAGGACCCGTCTCTTTTCCCTGCGTCTCTCCCCAGAAAGAGCTGCAGGGACTTGCCAGTATTTTCATTCCCTCTGGAGGCATTTCCGCACACTAACAAAGCCCGGTCTGCGTGATGAAACAGAGAGGAAGCAGCTTTTGTGAAGGGAACAGCCGATTTTAATGTGTGTGTGTGTGTGTGTGTGTGTGTGTGTGTGTGTGTGTGTGTGTGTGTGTGTGTGTGTGTGTGTGTGTGTGTGTGTGTGTGTGTGTGTGTGTGTGTGTGTGTGTGTGTGTGTGTGTGTGTGTGTGTGTGTGTGTGTGTGTGTGTGTGTGTGTGTGTGTGTGTGTGTGTGTGTGTGTGTGTGTGTGTGTGTGTGTGTGTGTGTGTGTGTGTGTGTGTGTGTGTGTGTGTGTGTGTGTGTGTGTGTGTGTGCGTGCTGCTGACCCTGACTAACAGTTAGTTACATGCAAATTTACTTTTGAGCTTGCTATTCAGGTTGCTCCAGGCTTTTGTTTGCAGACGATCCTACTGTAGCACAAGAACAAGCCTACTCTGTATCCCATTCACAACACAAAGTTGCCTCTTGTTTGCCTCTAATTAACTGGCATAATACTCTAGCTTGTTGAATTGGTTAGTGTTTTTTACAGGGCTTGTTAACCACTGGCCTTTCAGTCTTCACTTCCTCTGTCGCCATAGCCAAAAAGGAAATGTGTGATGTAGCCCAGGGTCTCAATTCTCCAGGGTGTCTGGTTCATGGAAGGGACTGGATCACATCAATAATAGAAGAAGACTGTCTCTTTTTAAAAAAATATTTTTTTAACATTTCACAAACAAACCACTCATGTCTGCAATAAATAAATAACACCGATTTAAATGTTGTTTTGGGGGGTTCAGTGTCTGAGTATTAATTTATTTCTCTTTGCCGCTGGATACCATTGTTAAGTTGGTGGTTTCCTGAAATAACTTATACTTCTTTGGCAACAGCTGAGGTAGAAGCTCACACAAAAACGTTTTTTTTTTGCTGTGTCACTTGAGGTCATGACACAGCTACTGAAAATCACAAATGTTTTTTTTTTTTTTTCTTAAATGGGAACAAAAAGCAAAGCAACTGCAGGGCCTGGCAACCGCAGTGTCGCTAAAGCTGAGATTTTCTTTGGGGTTGTCTACAGAGTCAGCGTCCTGTGGGTTGTTAGCCAGGGCCCTGTGACACACGCTTATGCCCATAAACAGGGATTTGGCCCTCTGGAGAAAATAACCTTGATAATTACTGGGTGCATATGGACCTGCCCACAGCAGCCGGAGGAGGAGGAGGAGAAAGGAGTTGACTGAGAAAGAGAGAGAGGGAGAGAGAGGGAGAGAGAGAGAGAGAGCCACATCCGCTGGTGCATTCCTCCATGCTGTGTCATACTGGTGCAGAGTTTCCCCCTCAGTTTGTACAGAGATTTCCACAAGGCGTTTTGGGCGCAAAAGGGCTACTGACACATTGCTTGGGGCTGTGGACACTGACATTTAAAGTTTAACAAGGTAACAAGCCGCACATTCATAGACTCCCCACAGTAACAAAAAGACAACAACTGTGTTTAAAGAGAAAACATAAGAGGACTGGTAGACAATGGCCAAAAAGTCATATGGAGGTGGAATACATGAAGGAGAAGACGGACGCAGCCTGGTGACCTAACTGTTGATGCGCTCATAGACTCTCCCACTCTTTTTCTTCCCCTGCATCACGTGGTCTCTCTGGTCTGGCTGAATTGGCATCATTACAGCAGTGAAAGCTGAATGTCTGTGGTTGGCTCGTTGCCCGTATGCTTTCCTGTCATTCAGCTGGTTAAAGAGGCCTTGTTGAACCGCCGCGCTGTGCCCGGCTACTACGGGGCCATTCATGCCTGTAACGGCAGAAAACAGCCAAGTCTTGTCATCAACGCTAGCTAGCACATACCAATTCACTGCTGGAGATGACAAGGACATTTTACTTGGTAGTAAGTCCCCCCCCGAGCAACCTCTGAACATGTTTGGATTATATTTCAAAGAATGAGAAGCTTCTTTCTGACAGAGCGGGTGTCTTTAGACAAACACAATGTTCGCGTCTCTCAAATATGTTCTCTGTCTTCGTTGCATGTACGCCGCCTACATGCAGTGTAAAGTGAAATAGACTGATCCATTCCCTAAGGAATAATACAACAACAGCACAAAACAACAAAACAGATCCTTTGTGCTGCCTCGAATGCTGTAAAATTTAAACAGAGGACTTGGACAAATACAGTTTGTCACTCGGAGAGAGTCCCCCCCTCCCCTTTACATGCTTTTCAGTGGCTCTGTGTGCCTTTTGGCTAATAGCAGCTCATTCTATCACAGATGACCTGTGCCTTACTGAAACGTTCTCCCTCCTCTTTTCAGTCCCACTGTGACACACAGAGTGAGGACACGCATGAGAGCCATGACTTCATCCTGCGCTCTCCCTCCTTTCTCCAACTCTTTTTTGCCTCCTCCACTCTCTCTCACCCTTTCTTATCCTCCCTTCCCTCTCTTGTGCATTTTGTCTCCCTCCCCTACCCCTCACTCTGTGTCTGGAGTCCTAACATCTTCCTGCTATGATTAGCAATAGTGTTTTTTCCCCAGCCAGTGTAATGTCTAGAGCCTCCTGTGTCCTTGGAAAGCAGCCTAATAAGCTCAGACACACACTGCTGTCTCTGCGCTCCACAGGCCTATTCTCCAGTGTCACCCAGCACACACTGAGGTAAACAAAGACTGCCACACACACACACACACACACGTATGCAGACACTACCCTAGTGTGCTAATAGACCGGCATACCAGCCCGCTGAGGACAGCGTTGACGCTAGCTTGCTAACGTTGACCTTCCGTGTGCCAATCACAACAAATCTGCTCCTTGATTTGAATATGGGTAGAAGAACAGTGTAAATTGAAAGCAGAAATCCCCCTGGTGTGAGACAAGATGAGCCTCTGAATAAATTATTCAGATGGCAGCCTCTTTCCTGCATGATTCTCGCCTTCTGCTACGTTTAATGGCATCTGTGATGATGCCCATTGGAGATTAATCCAGATGTAAGACGTGTGTGTGTGTGTGTGTGTGTGTGTGTGTGTGTACTTAGATATGTTTCTGTGCTTGTGTGTCCTGTTCACCCCTCTTCTCATGCATCCCGTTGTGTCGTAAGATGGGGAAACAAAGCCTCAACTGGGGAATTTATGTCTTCTCCGGAGAGGGCTGTAAATAAACAACTAGTGAATCAATGCCTCCATTTGTTTTTCTCTGATAATTCTGCCTGTGTGTCGTGAGACGATGTGACAGTGTTTTGCAAGCCGGCGTAGCTCTCAGCAGCCATATTTCCTCTCTGTGAGAGTGAGAAAACATGCCACACCGGCCTCATGTTTCATTACCAGGGATCAGTAAATTACTGTGCGCTTTTTTTCCCTTTCACCCAGGTCATTTAGCACCATGATGTAGCGTTTGTATGAGTGGAAAAATAATACAGCCATTAGATATTATGCTTTTATTAAGAGCTACTCAGTCAACTAAAGACGCACAGGCATAGAAATTACCAGGTGCATTTGAAAAGGAAAACCCACAGCCAGTTGAATGTTGTTTTGAATGTGATTCGGTCTATGTTAGCATTGATTCCCTGCAAAAGGATGACCTTCCCTGACACAAATTTTCACAAATAGTTGAGTATGAAATACACTGTGTTTATGAAAACATACTGTTTGCAATCATTTTTGATTAAACTTTTTTTTATTTTGGATGAATTCTTAAGGGTCTCATGTTGTAAAAAGTGTGATTTCCATATCTTTATTTTATCATAAAGCAGGTTGAGGGGCTATGTTAATGTATTGGGAAATTATCAAAACACTCAATCCACAGAGAAATGCACACAGCCTGTATTAAGAAACTGTGCTTTTAAACCAGTTGTCAGGGACTTTTGATCAGTTTTGATGTCACAACTATACTATATATAGGTAGTGCTGCTACAGTCATTCCTAGGCTGCAGTGAGGGTGCAAAGATCTCGGGAATGCTGATGCAAAAAACTTGAAAATGCTGATCAATCAGAGTAGTCTGGGCCTTTTTAGGAGGTGGTCTTCAAGAAACAGGGGCTAAAATGGATAGTTTTCAGGTAAATACACATATATCAATGTTGTTTCAACAGTAAAGCATGCAAACATGTTTCTAGTAGAAACCCAAATCCAATTGAACTGAAAAATTAGCATAGTATTTCCCCCTTCAAAGCTGTTCATCCAAATGTCAATAAACCACATTTCTGTTGCTTCGAACCCTGCAGATATTTTGTATTAGTTTTATTTGGCTGGATTTCTTGATAGCTGGGATCTGCTCCTCAGAGACAAAAATGTCCTTTTTGAACGGGAGGAACAAACTGTTATTCAATCTAATCACAGTTCTATGGCCTTATATAATAAAGAGCAGAGCACAGGTCCCAGAAAACATGAGGGGCGTTACTTGTATTAGCCACGGTTCAATGACTAATGGGAGCAGTGAATAATGGTGTGAGCAGAGTGATCTCAGTTCTTTAGGAATAAAGGTAACCTCCCTTGATTAGGAGCAGTTATTTAGCTAATGCTGCCTTAGTAATGCCAACATGACTACACACAAGAGCCTATAGACCTTTTCAAAGATGTAAACATTCTAAATGTGTCCGAGTTTGATTCCTGTTGCTGTGTATGTGAATGACATCAGCTGACCGGAAGTTAACAAGGACCAAGGCTGTTGCCAAGCAATGGAATTTTGTTGAAAAGGTCTATAATGAGCACTGGTTTACCATGGTTTCTTTGTGCTCAAGTACCCCTTCTCTGTATCCCGTATCCAAGTGTGAAATTACAATATCAGATTGTTTTTAGTTGATTAAACTCATATGACTAATTTCATTTGACTCAAATATGGGGGGAAATGAATTAATCATGGAGGCGTATTTAGCTTGCTAGTGCTGGTGTTAACAGTAATTAAATGTGGGGCAATCTGTAGCCTATGAAGATAGTTCAAGTCTGCCTACTATGCCCGTACACATGTGAAAAAAAAAAAGCAAGTCAGACGGTTTTGGAAAGCAGTCTAGCAGAATATTAATGAAATGATGTGGGAGTTTCAAACACAGAAATAAGTGAGTTAAAGATGCATTCCCGTAGTAAGCTAATGCATTAATAGTTAGCGAGTGGTCGTCCCATTAGGAGATCTGCACATCACAGCTTTGAGAAGAGCCAGAAAGAGAGAAGGAATATTCCTCCATGATTAGAGCCTAGAGAGTTCAAAGACAGCTGCTTCTGCAACATGATGGGCACAAAACACTGACATGGAAGACGAGAAATCAACTTGTGTTTGTCATTTAAGTATTTCATGTTTCATATTTGGCGGGGATTAGAGATGCACATTTTCTCCAGCTCTTGTCAGTCCTTGTTATGCTCTTCCAATCTGTCAGATGCACGACAGGGTGCTTTATTACATCTCGATAAATGATGCCACCTAAGTCTTGTTTTCCTATCACTAAAAAGCAGATTGTGTTTTGTCACAGTCCCTGATGTGCATTGCATTCTGCTTTGTTTCATTTTAGACTCGCTCTGTGATTGATGAGGATTAAGAAACGGATTTTGCCTATTAGGAAACACAGAAACGTTCTCATCCACACTGGTAAGGATCCTGATTTATCACTTATGTCTTCATCCGAGCAGTTAGGCATCAGCTCGTACGGTAATGCAGATATGCTTCGGGGTGTTTTCGCAAACAAGATAAGATGGCTGCATTTTGGATTTTGTCTTGTTGTGTCACTAAACAAACAGGCATTTTGTCCTAGAACGGAATGCACTGATGATCGTGCTTTGCAGTATGCTTTCAATATACTGTATTTAGATTCAGAGGAGCAAAAGAACCTGACTTTTCGGTTTGAGGTCACCAGAATCCTAAACTCAAATCATGTGTGAAGAATAGTTCTTATTATTTTTTCCTGCGATACTTAAACTGATACTATGCTTCGTCTTGTTCTCCAAACATTTCCAGGGCGCAACACTGGACCACGTGCACATTTAACATACCGAATGAATCGCTGTGAGAGGTTGGCCGGCATTGTTTTGAATGAAAGCACATGTTTACGAGATCATTTATGTGATGGCAATTTGAGATTTTGTGGCTGATTGCATTTCCTCTGTGTGTGGTGGACAGCTGGTGTTAGTCAGGTAACAGGGCAGTCAGTCAGAAGTTGTGATGCCAGGTCATTCTGCGCTTCACTATATCACTGTTTTTCCTCTGATGTGGTCTATTTAAAAAATAAAAAGCTCTATTGAAGGATGTTTACACAACCGTTCGTGCATCTATACCGCAATAGTGATACCTTTCTGGCTCTGCTTCAAGCTGTCCCTAGGGTGTGAAACCTGAACAGCGGTGTTAGCAGTGTTGAACCAGTGGTGAGTTACCATGTAAGGCTATTGATCTGCCTCTATCAGCATCAATCTCTAAGAGAAGGACAACTGCTTATCCACATATTCCTGTCCTCGAGTCGTTTGCTTTCTTCTGCATGAGCTGCAGGGCGCCATTTGGTGCAAAAACACGCATGAATACTGTGTTCAATTAGCCTTTGAACAGCATGGATATTATGTATTCAGTCATCCCTTGGACTGCATGAATATTAAGTGTTCATTTAAACCTTGCCTGAGAAGACACTTTGACACTGATGACGCGTCACCACAGTATCAGAAAACCTTTGACTGACGCGACTGATGATTTAAGCGGGGTGAAGGAGGACGTGAGGAAACGTCATGACTAAAGGACGTCCCATCGTGGCCCCTTTTACCTCAAACGCATTAGAGGTAAAAAGGCTCCTGCTTTTGTTTGTGGAGGCAGTGCAAAATGTCGACGGCGTAGTTTGTATACATGGGGAAACGGCATCAAAGCGCTGGAAGGTGAATAATTTTTGGTGGCATCTGCACATTCTGCAATATGCTAATGAGCAAAGCTGCAAAAGCCAGATTGCCAGGAGAGAGAAGAGGAGATGGAGGGAGAAAAAAAGAGGGAGTGAGCAGAGTGGAAAAGAGAGAAACAGACGGAGGCTGGTGTAAATTATGGATGCAACCTGCGATTTCCAAGCTGAAAAGAAAGGCAGAGAGAAACCTCAAGTCATGCATATCAGATTACACATTTACCACATTTTCTTATCATGGTCCGTGAGCAAAATTGTATACAATCTGGCCTCCGTGTGCATGCGTGTGTGTGTGTGTGTGTGTGTGTGTGTGTGTTTGTGTGTGTGTGTGTGTGTGTGTGTGTGTATGTAACGATAGAGAGAGCACTTACACATTCATCCAAGTCGAGTTGTGTGGAGCTGCGTTGTGCTGTCGAGCGTTCTCTGAACTTGATATGACGTGTGTGTGTGTCTAAAGCTGTGTTGACTTGCATTGCACTATTGTGTTGTGTTGCTTTGTATTATGTGTCTCAGTGTGTGTCTACAGTCACATGGCACCTGATAGCGCTCACATATCATTTCAGCATTGAGCACGCACATGGACACAGTGGCAAATGAGTTCTGGAAGCTGTTTCAATTACTTTACATCACTCAAATCACTTTGTGGATATTTATACAATGTTGTTTAACTGTACTTGTCTAATGATACATGAACTGCTGAGCTACCTATTCTGTTTGTTAAAGATACTTGACTCTTATAATGTATTTTGCGTGCTGCATTTCGAAGTTAAGTGAAGGGGAGTGTTCGTGTCCCACTACCACATCCCACCCTTGTGTGCCAGTCCCCTAACAGCCTGTGTGAATAATGGATCCATTCTTGAGTCATGTCTGTGACTGGGGCCTGTGCAGTGGTGTGGTTTCCCCACCAGAGGTGGAGGTGGGAGGTGGAGGAGACGGGAGGGGCCGGCGGTCTGGAAATAGCTCAGCATGAGCCGGGAGCACCTTAGGTGGGCCTCTGTGCCAGCCTCACCTTCCTTTAACAAAACGACACGACAAAAGCTCAATTCTCCTAGAGAACCTGGCACATATTACGTACCTATTTTCCAGTCAGGTTAAAAGGAAATTTGGCTTAACCTGTCTACATTAAGCTGTGAAGTGTGAGTGATCCCCTCAAAGATGGCAGGAGAATTAGAAAAAAATAAAAAAAACAGCATTTTCTAAGTATTGGAACCACATAGCACTTAAAGTGAGAAGTGTCTGAGCCGGGAACAGAAACTATGAAACTGCCCTGGATTTTGCCTCCATGTAAATGTGTGTTAATGTGCAAAGTAGGTCATTTATTTGGAGCAGGGACAGCTGTAGTGTGCCTCTCCGGAGCGATGTCAGAATGGGGAATTATTTCATAAGCAGACATATTGCTGGATGGTCAACTGCGCCGGGGATTTACATATACTGATATTTAGTTTTATATGCCAAGCTCAAACCCTAATATACCAGAGGGGGAAGGGGGTGTGTTGAAGGTGAAAATGTGTGTGGTCAATCCAGAGACAGCATCAGTAACCGTAACCACAGATAGCAGCCTAAAAATCAGAATAAATCAGATTACCAAACAAACAGCTAAGAGGATTAATTCTGATCTCTCTCTCTCTCTCTTTTTTCTCCATCAGACGGACATTAAATCTGCAATCTATAAAATCCCTTCAAATGATTTTCTATTTTACTTTGCGGACATCGTTTTCTGGTCACATGTTTTGAAGTGAAGCTCTTTCTGCTCTCAGTGAACTCTGCCCTTTTGTTCTGCATTGAGGCCTCTAGAAATTGCTTTACTAAACAGGGTATCACATCAGTCTTTAAAAATACCTTCGCGAGGTACAACACAAATCTGACCCCGGATCAGATGCTGTACCGCTGTCTGTTAAGCCCCATAATGTTATAATAACGTGTTCCAACCGTTACACTGGCTGTCAGGAATAAAGCTGTGCGGAGAGACGCCTGTGGCTCTGTGGCTGTCACTTCAACAAGCAGAGCAGCGTTCAGTGGCACAGACCTAATTAATAGAAAACATTATATATGGAGGGGAATAATTACACCTTGTCCCTGACTTTCAGAGATAAAAAAAAATGTTGCTGCATTTCTTAGAATTAATCTCAGGGATGATTGTCGGTGTACAGTGAATCAGTTGCAGTACACTATGTGCTCTGGGAGAAAAAAGACTGTAGATTAATTTGGTTAATATTTCATAAAGCTTACAAAGGCAGAGGGCATTTGAGGCTTTTCAGATTATTTGTTCTCAACCAATATTACACACACCGCGGCTGAGCTACTGTGCTGCTAAGTCTACAGCTCTTGAGCACAATGCCAAGACGAGGCACTTGCCATTAAAAGTGTTTGTCTGCGATAACGTTGTTTGTGAAATGGGAGCCGTCCAGATGTGCTGCTCCTTTTTCCTTTTTGCCGTGATGCCATTCAAAGGGCCCCAGTTCTTGCACTGCATCGTATCGCTCTCTTGAGTGCTGATAACTGCGAACAGATTTGTATTAATATCCTCACTGGTACTCTTTGATATCAGCTGATTCATTTTGAACCTCCGCTCGGCTACTCACGCACACCTCGGCTAAACACAGAAGTACAATACAGCATTGCTGACAGCTTAACAAACTGACAATCCCATTCTCAATCACTCTCTCTCCCTCCCTCATGCTGTCTCTGAAAGAGCCGTATATCGTAACCAACAAGACTGTAATCAGCGCAAACCTAATCAAATCATTGCTCCAACAAGCAGCCCTGGCTGCTGGGCTTCCACAAAACACATCTCAGAACAAGAGGCAGGCTGCTGGTACAGCAGTATGTACTATAACCAGCAGCTGCATGAAATGTCAGGAGAAGTAGGATTATTTTCGAAAATGTCACTGACAACATAATAGCTCAGAAGAAGGGTTTCTCATGCTGTGTTTGTATTTCATGTCAGCAGGTGTGATATGGGACACTGTGTGTTTCTAAGCGTGCAGTAATAGGAGAGACTGTACACAAATGTGAAAGTAAGCACAATGCTGATTTTGTTGACTGAACCTGGCGTGTGAATGGCAGAGTGTTCAAGCCATCGAGTTAGCCATTAAAGTGTGTGTTTTAGGTCTGCACAAACAAATGCACATCTCTAAACCTCCTCATTATCGGCAGCAGGAAAGCTGCCTGGGCACTGGCACAAATTGCATGCGTGCACTTGCATGTGTGTTGCGCCTTATTCAGTCAAGGCTCATTCCAAAATTTGGTTAACCGACTTGGCTCGCCCAATCGCATCGCCACAGAGTGTGCAGTTGCTTCGGCCTCTGTCTCATTTAGTGGCACCCACGCTTTTTGTCCTCCCGCCATGAAAACACACAGGCACTCGTGTTTTACTAAAATCAGTTTTGTACTTTACAAGTTTTTAAAAGACTCATTACAGTGAGGTATCAGTAACCTGCTGTGAGGACTGGCAATGAACAAAAGCTTGTAGCTATATCTAGGAAGACGTTTCACCTCTCATCCAAGAGGCTTCATCAGTTCATGTATGCATCTGACCAGGCTGGGACAACCAGTCCAGTTGTTTTTGACTGAAATTGCTTTGAGGATAACGATGACCTGGACGAATGAGAACATTCACAGGCTTGTAGCTATATATATAATATATGTATGTATATATGTGTAATTATATATATATATATATATATATATATATAATTATATGTATGGTATGGTATCATTTCTTCCTTTTTGTTCTTTTTTGAATATTTAAATAACTTGGTTCCCACCAATTCACATATAAAAATACCTGATATACATAACTGATTATGAGCTGCTTTTGCATCAAGTTTCTCCAACTGTTTCTAAAATTGATTGCATTATATTCACTCACAAACACTTTGTGTGTACATCCAGATCAGAGAATCATAAACAGTTTTATTTTCTATAGATTTAAGGTTGTCTTGGTACTAGAATTTATAACTTTGATACAATACTAGTAGAAAAAAAGCAATACTTTGATAACCTTTTCGATGCCACTGCAAAAAGATTTTCTAAGCTATTAACCGTTGTAATGTTTTACTTTCAGACTTTCGTTGAGCAACCAGTAGCTGATCTGTAATCCAAACAGTCTTAGAGACAGTACAACTCTTGCTCTACTGCCAAATGAAGCCTCCTCCTCTGTTCTGTGTTCATGCTGTGAAACAAAAGGCTAGTTTGGCCAAATGGGGACTGACATCATTGGCAACAGCTGCGGGCGGCATGTACTGTGTGTCCACGCATGTGTGCATGTCTCTGCGTGTTTACGTCTGTGTGTGCGTGTGTTTGTGTCTGTCAAGATGAGGTGACCTGATTGCTCAGCTGAGCAGTGAGGGAAGACCCAGTCTTGTGTTGTCAGAGAAGCACCAATATAAAAACACAAGAGATGGCCCACAATGCACCCCAGCTGCACCCCCTCCCCTTTTTCAGAGTCCCTCCATGTTTTCTGTATGTGCCGGATGCTTCCCCTCCTAGCCATACACACACACACACACACACACACACACACACACACTCCTGACCTGCCAAAGCAGATTTTGAGATGAAAATAAACAATAGCAAAATGCTCTCCGCTTTTTTGTATTTTTTGAGCACTCTTTAAAACATTTATTTTTTACTCAGCCAGCTACAGGGGCTGACAGTCTGAAAAACCTGCAATGAAACATGTCTCACTCTGCCTGAAGGAGCTGTTAACCCACTTAAATGAATTGAATATGTTTAGGTTTTAGTGGAGAGGCCTAGATTCAGTTTGAAGAGGTCTTTCCTTTCTAGGAATACAGTTTTAAAGGACCTGCAGAAGTTGGATCCTTTCCAACATGAATATGATCCAATTTAAAGATATTGACTAACAGCACAAGCACTTAGTACTGGCCTTCAGAAAACAATATCAAGCAAACACTAGTTTGTTAGTGCCAGTAAAAGGTGGGTGGCCTCATCGTTCACCCCTCCCAGCATGAACACATAAAGTGCCATCTCAACACACACACACACACACACACACACACACACACACACACACACACACACACACACACACACACACACACACACACACACACACACACACACACACACACACACACACACACAGCCTCCAACCCCCCTGGGTTCCCACCTCAGTGGCCCTGTGGCGAACCGTGTGTTTGTGTGTGAGGCTTAATAACCTGACCAGGGCCATCCCACCCCTGCTGCTCTATGTTATTACTCCATGTACCCTTTCTGTTTTGTCCAGAGGAAGGAAAAGAGATAGGATGGATTTCAAGCAGCACCTTGGGGGTCTGGAGGGGTGGGGGGGGGACAAGGAAAGGAAATAGAGAGCTGCAGGGCGGGAAGGGTTGAGTGTGAGGAGAAAACTGAGGAGAAGGAAGAACAGGGAAAAAGCAGAGAATTGTATTGGAAGGTGGGGGCCAGCAGCAGCAGTATTGACTTGGTTCAGATAAGTGAAGGATTAGTGGATCCACAATGAGCTCGAAGCTGCTGCTCCACCTTTCACAACAGCCAACGGTGAAGTGGCTCCTTTTAATGAACTGTGAAAAGAAAAAGGACACACTTACATACGTGCACACACAGACATGTAGTTTTTACTGTAGATATAAATAGGCAGGTGCCTTCTATCAACTTCTGTCCATTCATATAATGAATGAGTGTGCTGTTAGATGTTCTCCTTTGTCTCCTTCCTTCCCACCTCCTCATTTGTCCGCATCTATTACCATCTCAGAATTACTGATGATGATACAGACTACTGCATGTAGCTTACAATACTTTCTCAGCGCCTTACTTTTAGTCATATTTAAGACTACCTATCCTACTGTCAACAAATCCCATTAAGACAAGAAACAACAATGAATTGAACCTAGAAGTATTGCCTGTGTAGCCAAGGCCTTGGTTGTGGGGTTAAACACACACACAGGACTTTTGCCCATTCGACCCAAGATCGCATCCCTTCTAAAACCAAAAGTCAGCAGTCACTTTTTTAGTTAATGTTCTTACAAAAACTTATTTAGTATTTTAACCCAAACCAGGATATTTCCCTAAACTTAACCAAATGGTTTTGTTGCCTAAACCTTACGCTAGTAGCGTTCAACGGGACTCTTAGGCCTTTAAAAAGTGACGCTAAGGGGTCCTAACGGCAAGTCGAGGAATGTTACCATGTGAATAGCTGACCCAGTCTCTGAAAGGCGATGTTGTCTGAGATCACCAGAGGTCCCGCAAGTTTCAGGGGATTAAAATGAAATTAATATAGTGTTTTTGAAAATCAGTACAGTAAAACATAGTATCGTGATACTTAAGCGCATCAATATGCTCTTACACCCTTAACAGCCAACTCTGCGAACCCGACCAAGGACTTTCAAAACTCAATTCTATGGACACATTTCAGCCTGTGCTCGAGTATTGAGGTCCAATACCCAGATTTGGGGCGTCTGACTCTTAGAGGATCAGCTGTCTTCTTCTCTGCGTGCTTGTTTTTCAGTATTCTGCCTCTTACAATTTATGTTGAGGTTATCACCCACACAAAGCCACATACAGATGAACATATGCATACACAACCACACACGTTTTTTCATGGATCAGGAGCTGTAGTCTCACTTCACGCTGCTCCTCCGCCTCCCCCTCTTCAATATACTTTCTTAACAAAGACTCAGCACGTCTGCTGGAGAAATATGAGCGCATACTTATGGTGTGACACACACACACAAACACACGCACGCACACACACACACACACACACACACACACACACACACACACACACACACACACACACACACACACACACACACACACACACACACACACACACACACACACACACACACACACACACATACTGCTGCAAATACAATAGACGGAAACAGTAATATCTGCTGCTCACTCTGAGAAATGCTTGTTTAAAGTGAGAACTGCTTCTGTGTATGAAGATAAAGATACACACACACAAAACTCACTTGAGTGCAGGTTTTGTGCGCCACTGACGCCTTTATTTGCCCGTTGAATTGTCCGTGGTCCCGCATGTGCGTTTAGTGCACGTCTGTGTGCATCGAACAGGTGTTTCTGATTGTGCGTGTCAACGTCTGTGTGTTTTGTATGTGAGTCTGCATGCATCAGCGAGAATCCAGAGGGTCAGGTGTCTGTCTGGCTTCACATTAGAGTGGAAACCCAAAGGCTCAGATTTCAGCCCGGGTCATCTGTCATGCTCCACGAGCCTTAGAGGTTAAAGTTTACTCTGTAGAGGTATGGTGATGGAAGGACTGGTCCGGCTGGGCTTTTTCTTACATACACACACACCCACACACACACGTCACACACATACCTTTTTTGAAAAATAAGATTACAATGAAAATACCGCATGTTCCATTATATCCTCACGAATGCTGTAAACCTTGGGAAACAGCTAGAGGTTATTGGTGATCCACATTCGACCATCCTTCTGCTTGCATTTGGGAAATCATCCTAGCCCTGGAACTGCTAATTATTTTCATTATAGGATTGGATGGCTGCTTATTTACTTAATTGATCAAGTAATTATTTTGCCTATAAGATGTTGTGAAAAATGCCTCACAGTTTCCCAGAGCCCAAAGGGAAATCTTCAAATTAATTTGGAAAACCCAGATATATTTACCTTAATATTGTATTGAGTAATTGTTTCAGCTCTAAATAGATCTTACTGACATTGCGTGCACACGTACCCAATAATTCATTAATTTACTCATCCATTCAGTCATCTGATCACTCTCCCAGTAAAACCCATGGCAAGTTGTCTTCCATTTTATTTGTATATGCACTGAAATGTTGGATGAAAAGAAGAACTAGAACATCTTGGTATTCATCAAACTTTTAATGGCTTTGTTCTTGTTTTTTTTTTGTTTTTTTTCCTGAATGAACATTTTGTGACTCAGATCAGCAATCTATAATTGATTTCTGCGACACAGACATTCATTGAATTTTTTGATCCACAAGGTTATGTAAAGCAGCGGTCTCCTTCGCCCTGAATTCCATATCTACTACTATTTTGAGCATTTTTTGAGCAGTTTTGTGTAAATATGTGTGACAAATGTTCCCTATATATGTGAAACTAAAAAGTTGTGTGTGATGTACATGCCACATTCTCCGTAAAAATGCTAACATGTGGCTGTTTTCTCAGAAGACTGTAGGCTTTGATAATTAGTGGAAACTCTTGACAATCTGACATATCTGCGTGTCTGAAAAACAAAATAACAGTGACACTAAAGTTACACAAGCCACGTTGTCTGTCTCATTCTCTCAGTCTTTCATTCTCTCTCATTTTCTTCCATTCGACCCCCCTCCTCCTTCTCTTTGCTTCTCCTACCTCTCTTATACAGGAACTGGCCAATTTCCTGAGCCTGTTTTTCCATTTCTCTTCCCTGTGCGTGTATCTTTTACATGCGTATGTTTCTGTCCTCTGTCTCTGACCGGCTCTCAGCTAACAGCTTAAACTGTCACAACAGTTTCATTTTATTGGAGCGAGCTGGTTTGAGAATGACCTATTGTGCTTGATGGAGTTTGAGTCAGGTTATGAGTCATTTTTTTTTAGCTTGATCCTCTTACAAAGTACACAAAAAACACTTTATTGATCTGGTCATGTCTCTGGTTTTCATGACTAGATCGGACCTCCTAAATGTTGGCGGGATTCTCAGCTAATTGCTAAATCATTTTACTTGACAATTGCTGTTTTGTGCAGGATGTCTCGTGTTGTGCTAATGAGGATTCTCTCTGATTCTCCTGTCAGTGGTCTGCAGTATTTCTCCACCTTCTATTATCGGCTTTGCTCGCTTGGAAGAAGAAAAAAAAGGCCCAGGTACCAAGTCGAGTCGAGCCATACCATGCAACTCTGAAGCTATTCTTGTTAAAGCAGTGTTGTTTTTTTCTGGTCTCATTAAACATACAGACGATTTGAACTGTCATATTTGTCGTTGTGCCCCTCTAATGACCACTTGTCCGGCTGAGGCAATGCATCTTTGATATGAGCTGACCGCTGCTCCCCTCTGGCTCCAAACCAGTCCAACCACAAACGGAACAGCCTGGCAAATCCTATTCCTATTAAGATTTGCTGCAATAACTATTCAACATAAATTTAATTTAACGCCTGCTGCTGTTGCCATGTTTTCGTACTTTTTGTTGTGTGTGAGTGTGCGTGACCAGTGCTGCCTCTGTTGATGAGGGAGATCCTTATTGCCCCCAGCACAGAGGCTCATGGAAATCAATGTTTGATTTGCCGGCTACTTGATAAAGGATTAATGCTGAAGCATCCCCCCCACCTCTCCTGTCCAGCTCGCAGTAAAGAAATTACCTTATTGAGTCCATTTGTTCATTTTGCCTTCATGCAGGCCTGTGTTTGCAAAGTGGTGGTATTTGCCTTTGATCGTGTGTGTGTGTGTTTGTCTGCGGCAGATAATAAGATAGCCGTGATAACCTGACAGGCCTTGTGTCCTCTCGCCGCTGACTGCCGATATGTGCGGTTGTACGCAGTGTCCAGAGTGGTGTATAACCCCCTCACCCCACCAGTGCTCCCTGCTCTCGGTGTGTGTATCGACCAGACTCTGGAATGGAGAAACGCCTGCGTAGCACACAAAAATCAATGGCTGCTGTTTTTTTTTTTTTTCCTCCAACGGCCTCCTGTTATCTGCAATGAATACAAAGCACATATTATAGCACATAAGACACACACTCATACACCTCATCTTTATGTCCAGTCTCTTTTCACTGGGGCAGGGTCACATACAAACCCACAGGAGATGGAGCTAAACTACAAGTCAGTTACACCTAATTGGAAGATATATGGATCTCACAGTGTGTTTTCTCGTTTGGCGGCCGAGTTTTCTGTCACCTAACAAGACATGAGTGAGACCTACACTGCAGCAGCTTTTCAATGGAGTGCAAAGTTTATTATTTCTTCTTCTATATACACTCTGCCGTGCCAGCAAATCAAACAAGGCGGCCGAGAGCGTGAATGAAACATCATCCGTCTTCCGTTGTGTTGAGCAGCATTAACAAAGTGGCCAACAAGTGTTTATTTAGCCAGTGGGCAGTCCATTTCATTTCAGGCACGGGGAAAAGATCAAGCCTATTTTCACCATTATGCAAGTCTCTCTCTCTCTCTCTCTCTCTCTCTCTCTCTCTCTCTCTCTCTCTCTCTCTCTCTCTCTCTCTCTCTCTCTCTCTCTCTCTCTCTCTCTCTTTCTCTTTGTCTTTCTCTTTCTCTTTCTCTCTCTCTCTCACTGTCCTAAACTTTTTCTTTCTCACTGTTTGTCTCTCTCTCAGTCGGGGATTATACGTGGTGCTGGGATGAGGAGGAGGGGAGGTGGCAGATTAGCGGCAGCCGTCCGCAGGTCCGTCTGCCGGCTGTCAGAAAATAGAATTCATTTTGTTATCCAGATGCTTATGCTCAGCTTTCTGCATCTCTGTTTGTGTGTGTGTGTGTGTGTGAGAGTGTGTTGCTCAGTCAGAGGATAGGATTGGCGGCTGAGCTGGGGGTGGGGGTGTTGGTGGTGCTTGGTGGTGCTCACATCCGCTTGGCAGCTTTTGTCCTCACATCAAAGAGAACGGCCATGGCCTGATGACTACATACCCTGTTATACCACCCTGACAGCACAGTATAAACAGAAATGTGTACCGACACATGTACAGAGCACATAGGTCCTGTCGACTCCCCAATGTGGCTCCAGGAAGAGCTTTCACTTTGCATTGTTTTAAATATATAAGCTGCTTTAAACACGCACCATGTGTCTATCTTTAGATAGTTGACAATCTACTTAAACGTCAGAATTAGGTGAAAAGACAACACATTATGAATGAATGGTGGAGTGTAGGCTATTACTGAAAGGATTTCATTCAGCAGTTTTTGCTGAGTGATAAATCATTTATCATCTCTTCTTTAAATCATCTATTAGCCGGTTTTAGACTTTATTTAATGTAGCTGCAAAGTTCTTGTACGGTTGCTTGTTAGACAATTTAGCTTTTTTTGTTAAACGTAAAAATGATTTGTATAAAACCATGTTTAGAGTCATCAAGGAAATGTGTGAAAAGCACTATTATCAAACATTTCAAATGCAACTAAGCTCCAGTTAATGAAAAAAAAAATTGTTATTTATGGGCACACAGAAATAGTTTTTCAAGGTGTCACTGTATGCTTGTTGGCTTTTGTCACTATTTTATAGAATAAATGAGTCAGTAAATGAAAATAATCATTAGTTAAGAGGAGACAGATCAGGCAGTGGCTGTGTTAACAGGCTGGGTTGGGGTTACTACAGAGGAAAGTGGGGTTCTCTGTTGTGGCTGGCTACTTTGTCCATTCAGGAAGGGAGCGAGGGTTGATGGATGGATCCAGACTGGAGATCTCACGGAGGGCTTCTGAGCAGGATGCTGGAGGAAGTCTGGGGGTCCCTGAAGGAAGTACTGTGTGTGTGTGTGTGAGAGGGAGAGAGAGAGAGAGAGAGAGAGAAAGAGGGAGAGAGAGAGAGACTGTCATTAATCAACCTCCCTCCACCTGCCACCTCTCCTCTCTGCCTCCTGTCCTCTCTTTATCCCTCCTGCTACCCCTCTTTACTTCCCCGCCTTCTTCCTAACCATTTTTTTTTGTTTTGTTCTAAGTCCAAGTGCAGCCCTCTATTGTGAGCGGCCCTTCACAGCCTTTTGGGTTTCGGTGTACCAGCTCCCAAACATCACATTGGAAGGTGTTTAATACTATTCCAAGGTGGCAGCCCAGGCTTTATGCTCTCAGACAAGGTGAGGTGGACTCATGTCGGGGCTAAACACAACTTCGTTTTCTTAATTCACATTAAACTAGGGCACTCCTGCTCCCTGCCACCAGCCTCTTAACTTTCTGGTCGGCGCAGCCCTCTAATGCCTGCCCACGAAGGCTGTAATGCGAAGAGTTGCTCTTTTTGTAGCTGTTGAGGTCAGTAAGAACATTACGAGGTGCTTTGACAGGTCAGAAGTCTTGGCTGGAGCTGGTGTGTGTTTTATTCGCGAACACTACTTCCCCACAGCATCTGGCTGAAGAGGTTGGCTTTTCCGAGTTACCAGTTTACAGGCAGTGAATTTGGAGTGTGTGTAGATCTCGCTTATTGTTAACTAGTCACTGGTGAGAATCAATCACCGTCGCAAGTCCGTAGTGGCTTATCCTCAGAATCATAATTAGAATCAGAATCACTTTTATTTGTCAAATGCATCAATGGACACACAGGAATTTGACTTGGCATCCAGCGCTTAACACACAGTAAAATGCGCATAGACATGATTAAAAACAAGACCCACTTATAATAAGACAATGAATAGATGCTCTTTCTTTTTTTAAACAGTCTGATATGATCGGCGGTCTCCCTGTTAGAGCAGAAGATGTGGGCTGGGTCATAAGGGTGCGTTATGGACTGTTGGTCGGACTAAACAAGCTTTTTGTAGACGTCACCTTGGATTCTGGGAACATGTGATGGAAAGTGTTTTATGACATTTTATGGCCCAAACAATTAATTTACTAAATGAAAAAAGAATCATTAGATTAATCCATTATGAAAATACAGCCATTATATCAATATCAAATATTAACAAGGATATTATTCCGATGTTTGTACACAGAATATCAGGGCATGTGTAGCCTTTATAAAATCATATATATAATAACCACACTGATGTTCAAAATAATCAACTGTGTTCGACTGTCGATGCATTATTTGAGACAAAACTCGTGAAAAAACAAAAGCTTAAAATGTATAATCTAACACAATCTAACAATGATTTGATTGTGTTAGCTTTTAATTGTAATTTAATCAAAATAATTGACTTGGACATCAGAAAGTTAACATTTGAATGACCACTCTACAGGAGACGCAGTGAACCATGTCACAACACAAAAGCATAACCTTATCCTAATGGTCTAATGTCTTGAAAAAAAGTCTTGAAATAATCATATATATTAAATCAGCACATACAGAGCAGTATCACTCAGTTTATACAAGTGATTAAGAAGAGGTCTTTCTGGCATGATAAGGCAACATTTATACAGCAATTATGCAACAGACTACTTACAGTACAACAGAAGCCAAACCAGAGGGATAATTAAACCCACCCTTCTCTATAAACATCAGTATTCCACAGCATTTCTTCCTCATCTGCAATCTCTTGCCTATATATTAAATGAGCTACAGTGTGAGCTCATTAAAAATGCATGCTGCACATTGAGCTTAGGAGACCAATTATCCCACCTAGCTCCTTTACAATGGTTGATAATAAAAGACCCTGCAGTTGGCCACTCCCCGACTGCCTCCCTCCCTCAACCACTCTCACCCCTCACCTCTCTCATTCTCCCTCTCCCCCTCACCCCTTCATCACCCACTCCCGCCGCCTGTTGTCTTCACACCGGATCATCAGTAAACAGGCTTTTCACTGGATTTGATGGAGTGCAGTGTTTTGATCTGTTGGGATTTGTGGGTTTGTGTGTGTGTGTCTGTGTGTGTGTGTGTGTGTGTGTGTGTGTGTGTGTGTGTGTGTGTGTCTCGTGTGTCAGGGGGTTCTTAATGCTGCTGTGCTCTGCAGGTGGCAGTGGACAATAGTATTACAGAGAGAGTCAGACATTTGAGTAGACACAGAGACAAAAACACACACCTCGTGGCACACACACACATCGGCTCACATGTGTAAACAGATAGATGAGACTGTTACAGTCCATATCTTGCCATCATGCTTTTTGACAGGAGTGTCTTGAGAAGATCAGAGAGCCTGGAGCACAGAGGCTGTTTCCCGCCACATGCTGTACATCAAAAATGGATGCGTGTGGGAAGCAACTGGAGCACTTTAAAGCCCCCATATACGCGCAACCTGCTCATCAAAATGCTGCCATCACTGTCCACATATGGAACTGTATAATGTACAACCCAACAATGTATGTTTACATCTGTTTGTATGTGCATCGCTAGCGGTGAACCCTTTGAGGATCAAACGCGGGTAGTTTTTCCTCACAGCAGGCGGGTAACCAGCGTAAGGGAAGAAGGCGATACGATGGCGTTTCTGTAGCTGATGATTTAAGGTTTGTTTAAACGCATACACCAGCACACATGGCAAGTTGTCACCACCTCCCTGCACTTCAAACAGCAGAGAGCTGATGGATGATACAATCAGCCCCAACGCCCTCACACAAACAGCTACAGAATTTGCTCAGATGGTTCTGCAGAGCGTTGAAATCCGCTTTACTGCTGAAATTAGTCTATTAATTGATCAGCCAGGAGGACCGTCAAACATACAATGGTTTCAGCTTATGAAAGATCATTTTTTTTAGATTTTTTTTATTTTTATATAATTGTAAATTAAATGTTTTGGAGTTAGGAAGATGTCACAATTTTCATTCTTTTGTGACATTTCTTAGACTAAACAGTCAATTAAGAGACAGTTCATGGTGTCATGTCACTTGAGTTGATGCTAGTGGCTTGAGGCTATGTTAGCCGCTACTAGCAGAACACACCTGGATTTTTTTGGGACTAAACCGCCTGTGGGCAAGTTGCATTGTGGGTAATTCTAGAAGAATCCTTGGAAGACACTTTCTGGTGCTGCTGCATCCATTTTTTAACTATTTTTTAAAATTCATTTTAATTCAAATCTGCCCGTGGTGATGCGACATTGTGATCATCTGACAACACTAAATCAGTGGAGTACTCTTAATTAAAAAAAAGTCAACAGTGAAAATAATGGTTAACCTTGCTTTTGTGTTAGCATGTCATTTTAATTGCCCACAAAACCTGTCAAAGCCAGGAGCAAGATCGGATTTGATATGTTCTCTGGCTGAGGGAAGCCTTCCTTCACTCCCTGTAGGTGTTGTTAAAAGCAGGCTGACTTCATTAATAGCCCGGTCTTGATGTAATTAAGAATAAGCGGAGGGCGGCCGGCAGGGAAAGAGACAGCTAGAATGAGACTAGGAGAGATTCTCCTCCCAGCTTTCTTTTTAAATACCTCTGTCCCCAGCGTTGACAGGCCGGATGAAATAAAACTTGAGAGAGGAGTAGGAGGAGGTCAGTGGAGTGGGCTTTTGATGAGGCTTGCCCGTCTTTATATCATCTTCTTGTTGTAGCTTCTTCACGAGAGAGGTCTGTTACAGCTGGTTAACACTAGGAGCGTTGGGCCGTTGCTGCGTTCTGAGATGTTTTGGCTCATTTGTCAGAGATTAGTCTGCCTGTCTGCCTTTGTGTGTGTGTGTGTGTGTGTGTGTGTGTGTGTGTGTGTGTGTGTGTGTGTGTGTGTGTGTGTGTGTGTGTGTGTGTGTGTGTGTGTGTGTGTGTGTGTGTGTGTGTGTGTGTGTGTGTGTGTGTGTGTGTGTGTGTGTGTGTGTGTGTGTGTGTGTGTGTGTGTGTGTGTGTGTGTGTGTGTGTGTGTGTGTGTGTGTGTGTGTGTGTGTATGCGTGTGTTATCTGAAACACACCCATGCACATGCACACCAGTTTTTCTACACTTGTGTTTACGCGGCACTGGGTGGAAAACATAAATTGGAGACAGAGCGTTCTCCGTCTGCAGGGCTTGGAAGAGGGTTTGGGCTCGGAAAGCTGGCTTTCCTCTCAGGAAGTGTTGTTCCTCACCACTCTCCATAAACACTTGAAAAGAGACCCAAAGAAAATGTCCCAGACTCACTATTTCCACTGTAAACACACAGACATACACACATTATACTGCTCCCTCTCACTATTTCTCTCATATGTGTCTCTTTCTCGGGCAGAGGACTACATATTTTATCAAAGAGGTATACAGTATGCGATAGGTATACAGTGTGCGATCCAGAAAACTAAGTCCCGACCTATGCAGATCAGCTGCCTCAATGTTTAAATGTTGGCATGTTACTTTTAAGGCTTTGCAGAGTCCTAATGGGGCAGAAACAACAAGGACTGAAACTCTCTATTTAATCATCATCAAGTTCACCTTTAAACATAGACACCAATTTTCAAGACTACAAAGTCTACTTTCTCTTTCACAGCCAAAGACTTTTATTGCAACACTTCTGTCATTAGAAATAAAAAGCAATAAAAAACAAAACAAAACAGGATTTGCTTGTTGACGTTGAATCCCATGGTAAAAAAATGCCGGGATGTTGCAACTGAATTACCTCTCAGAGCAGCGCAAATGTTACTTTTCAGTCCTTAACAAGTGGAAGGATTGCAGTTCCTCTCGTGTGCTGTGCAAGTTAATAAATCCACACCAGCGAGAGAAAGAAAACAAGCCCCTTCCATCAATTTTAGTTGTCATGGCATTTATTACCGCACTGGAGCATTATGTTGTGAAAATATCATCGATAGGTCCCGAAACCCCCAAATAAGACATGAAATGTTCACAGTTTATCATTGTCACAGCTTGGATTTGACAACAGGGTGCGTGACTCTATAATCTATCACAGACAAGTTGGCCGCTGTGGTTTCACTGCAGTCCCATCTCGACCTGTCAATCAGTTTTTTTTTACATAGATGGTGACATTGCGGAGGCAAACAAATGCTGCAGATGATTTTCTTTATAGCAACACCAGCCAAACATTACCCTTTGCTGCTATTCTCTCCGATGTGGTAGAAGCTCTGTGCTCTCTTTACCACCCAGCTGACTTACACAGCACCCTAACTTGTGTGTGTGCGCAAATGTGTAGAGAGGGAGAGAGGCAGAGCGAAGGAGTGTCAGAGAAAGAGAGAGAGAGGTTAGAAACCCTTTTTTATTACATTTCCTCCGCAGTGAAAGAGGAGGCAAGATGGACACTCCATATCTCCCTGCTGCGCCAGAAAACTCATCTAAATGGAAAACACATTGTCTTCATTATTTTGCAAGAGCTGAAAGAACAGGGTTGTCATGGTAACAGCCATCTGAGTGAGCGCAAGCGGGCGGCCGAGGGGCTGGTTTTAGGGCCAGAGGAATGGAGAAAGAGAGAGAGAGAGAAAGAGAAAAGAGGAGGAGGTGGAGGTGGGAGGGAGGGAACAAGGAGTCAGGAGAGAGAGAGATAGAGAGAGAGAGAGAGGGAGAGAGGGAGGGGGTGGAAAGAAAGGAGAGGGGACTGAGATGAAGAGGGATGAGATGGAAGGAAGACAATAGAGATGGAGGGAAGAAAGATAGGAAATTGTTGGGTGAATCAAACCGAGAGAGGAAAGAGAGCAGCGGGTGTGATGGAGACAAGACTGAGACAAGAGAGAGAAAAAAAGCAGAATAGGAGCGAAGGGTTCATGAGAGGAAGCAAGGAGTGCCTTTTTCAGTGGAGCCAGACAGTGCAAATGGCCAGTTAGTGGCTCTCAGAGAGCAGTTCAGAGGCCCTTATTAATTTCAAGGGGCAGCAACATGGTAGATTTAACATCTTAGGAAATCTCTTCCAACTGTGTCTCACTGCAACCCCACTGGTGCTCTGCCGGTGTGTGTGTGTGTGTGTGTGTGTGTGTGTGTGTGTGTGTGTGTGTGTGTGTGTGTGTGTGTGTGTGTGTGTGTGTGTGTGTGTGTGTGTGTGTGTGTGTGTGTGTGTGTGTGTGTGTGTGTGTGTGTGTGTGTGTGTGTGTGTGTGTGTGTGTGTGTGTGTGTGTGTGTGTGTGTGTGTGTGTGTGTGTGTGTGTGTGTGTGTGTGTGTGTGTGTGTGTGTGTGTGTGTGTGTGTGTGTGTGTGTGTGTGTGTGTGTGTGTGTGTGTGTGTGTGTGCGTGCGTGCGTGCGTGCGTGCGTGCGTGCGTGCGTGCGTGCGTGCGTGCGTGCGTGCGTGCGTGCGTGCGTGCGTGCGTGCGTGCGTGCGTGCGTGCGTGCGTGCGTGCGTGCGTGCGTGCGTGCGTGCGTGCGTGCGTGCGTGCGTGCGTGCGTGCGTGCGTGTTTATAAATGCATGAGAGTGCATACTGATTTACAGTCAAGGGAAGAGCTATCTTTGCCCGCTGAGCTAACATTAGAAGTCCCGGTGCTTTGGTAAACACATTGAGAGGGCGACAGGCTCCCGCTCCGCTCTCCAGCCACTTCTGCACAGCCAGAACCCCCAGCCAGCGGAGATCGACAACCTGCCGGCTGCCGTCTTTATTAGTTGCTCCCTTAGAACAGCCCCTGGCAGCAGCAAGCCCAACACCATAACGCCCTTCATCAAATATTTACCCCTCCTGAATCTACAACGGGCACCGAGGCCACATCAAATAAAACCGAGTGCCAGGGCGATATCTAATCCAGTCCAATCCCTCTCCTTGTCGACTTCATTCTCTCTCGTGGATTTTTCGCAATGTCGCTGTCAGTTTAGCATCAACTCGAGGATTAGGGCTTTTGCCACTCAGAAAGAGACCTAGATGATTGTTTATTTACAAGTTGTTTCCCCGGCTTCTCAGTTATACAGCCAGTGGCGTTTATGTGACTGGGGCCTGACATCATTTTGACAGCCGTTGGGCGATTAAGGAAATTAGAGTAATTGCTTAAGTCTTTGTTGTGTAAATACTCATAACCTTCCCCAGGAGAATTTGGCACAGCTTTGACATCCATCAGGATCTGACATCCTTGTGCCTCTTCAAAGGAGCTGTTTCATTATCGTTATTGTTTGCGGTTTTGAAGATGGGATGGAACCGAGGAACCAAAAGGCACGCTGTCAGATTAGATTGATGTGTTCACAGAAGTTTGTGTACATTTGCATCGCGTTGCATATTCAGTTTAACGCGCTGGGGTCAATTACAATGTTTTCCCAGCAGCCACTGTGAAGTGTTTCCTTCAGAAGGACATTGAAGACTTGGGGAAAAAAAAGCCATCAGAACTTCACAGGGTCTTTCAGCGCTAAAGCTGTAGGGAAATAATGTTTGTTTTTTGCCTCTCATCAGTTCGCTCCAGATGTGCAATCATGGTCAAGGGAGGAGCGGCGGCTGTGGCTCGTGATTGACCCACACTTAGGGAGAGAGACAGCATGCACTCGGTCCGCTGTTTTGCTGGCTGGCCGGTCAGCTTCGCGGCTGCCTGTAGGTCTTAGTGATTCATGTCACACTGTAATTGGTTTACCTGCTCCCTGTGTGTCTGCGCTCTGAGAGGACCAAAACAAATTACCCAGGGATGACCTCTCGCCATCTCCCTCTCCTGCTCTGCAACCATTTCCCCCCTATCTCCCCGTGCACGTCTCTCCCTGCCTCCCACTACATGTAATATGTTGTATGAGTGTTTTTCTCTCTCCCTCTCTCTTCCCATCTATTTGTCTGTCTCGCCTTCCTGCACTCCCTTCTACATACCTCAAATCTCACAAGCAGAATCGCAGTAGAATAACATTTTAGAGAGAAAGCACATCATTTCGCAAAATAGACACATTAAAGCCTCTTGAGGCCTAAAGACGGTTTCTCCGACTGCCCGCTATGTCAAACATCATTTCAACATGTTTCGCACACATGCATGCGTGAAGATAAGCTGATAGGATGGACTTTGTATAAAAAAAATACTTGAGATCACAAATAGACACACACGAGTGGAGTGCTTTGTAGCACTGAAAGAGCGTTATGTGGAAGCTGCAGTGAGGCACATTAGCCTTCCAACGCTAGTTTTTGCACTCACTGTGCCAAATAGTACCTGTGTGGATTGTGCCTTCAGTGAATGAAACTGGTGCTCTGTGTACATCATTAGGCTGTTTCATTTTCACAGCGAGCAGATGTTTTGTGTTCCTCGCTACTCATACCCTCACTCCGACACACAGTGGTGAACAAACACACATGGAGCAAGGATGAATGGGTGCTTCGTTCTCCCCTCTACATGTATAGGAAGGTCTCACTGTTTAGAAGGTTATCTAGCTGTTTCAGTAAAAATCCACTGTCAAAGGATTTTATTTGGAGTGCACAAAAGTGTTTGGTTTTTTTTATTATTAGTTGCATCGCTGGCCACACAGACTGTTCTATCAGAGGACCTGGTGCATATACGAGCAAACATCAGTCTTGTTCTAGTGCCCTTGAACAAGACCCTTATACTGTACCAACTCTAGGGGGTGCTCTCTACGGTCGGCGAGAAAAATCAATAAGGATTCTGTACTTCTTTTCTATAGAGAAACACTTGAATACTATATTAGTTGTAAACTGTACTCACTGGATGAGAGAAATGCAGGCTTGGTGGTGTGTAAAAAGTATTCTTGCCCTACTTACCATCAGTTAAATAGTACTCTGCGCTAAATAGCCTGTTTCTGTTATGTATTTTTACAAATACACATCTTTACAATAAATACTTCCCTCAGATGTTAGATTATGTGTTATCTTCTTTTTCGACTGAATTTACCCAGTGCTTTGTGCTATTGATCAGTTTTGTGAGGAATGAATGATAATTTGTGCGCTGCCTTGCACATCTTCAAATAACCTCTTCATTGAGAGTCTTTGGACACATGGCATGTTGTGTTGTACTGGCTGTTCACTGCGGATGAGCATGAGTTAATGGGAAATGCTTAGGAATATGTTTTTTTTAAATGGTGCATTGGGTTTATCACCTAAATGATTGGAGGGAGAAATAAAGGTTGCTCGGCAGGAGCTGCAGCCCTGTAGGACGTTTTTGTTCCACCGGGTTCAGAGAGGCTGGGCTGGTTGCATTTTTTGGAAGGATTGTGCTTTTGGAGTGTCAAAGACAAGGGGAGTGGAGGGCAAACTGGCACACATATATTTTTGCTCTCCCTAATGACACCAATACCATTTCATGGCTTACTGAGCAGATTGAATCACACTCACTCTTTGTAAGTCTCACTCTGTGCCCCCTGTCTCTCTGTTTCTCTTTCCTGCACACACTTCATCGCCCTCTCCTTCACATAGACTATCACATGCACATTCATATGCTACCGTACGTTGATGTGTTACACTCACCCCCAGTAGATGTTGTTTAATTGCATTTGGGTCAGCAGTTTGCCGTCGCTGAAACCGAAGGACATGGAATTTGTCAGTTTACCCATTCAGCTGACACAGGGGGTGGGTGTGTGAGCTAGCTGCTCTGCTGGAGTCAGGCCCATAGGGTTAGCTTTACACAAGCCTGTCAGACTGCACTGTCAATCACTCTCCTCTCCTTTCCTCTCCTCAGATACACTGTCATCTCCTCATATATTCTTCTCAAGAATGGACTAGACCACTGTTATTCCACTTAATAATGCTTCTCAGAATGATTTGTTCTTTCATGGAAAGGGCTCAGTACCACTGACCACTATGATGGTCTGGGATGAGGATAAATGCTACACCTTGGCCTTACACAGATACACACACACACACACACACACACACACACACACATACACATACACATACACACACACAGGCACGCGCTTGCTTCATCCCTTGTGCATCACGAGTGACAGAATCTTGCCTTTCGTGACAGTGGAAAATCGTATGTGGCAGCCAGGACATACAATCTTCTCCAGCTGGTATTTATAGTCCTCAGCAACTGGAACATTCTATGAAATAAGGAGTTCATTCATTCATCATGTGAGGCTCAAGCTCTGTTCTGCTCATGACCTGATTTCATATCTTATGGTTGGATAGATGGCCTTTCCTTATTAATGACAATGAAAACAAAAACATGGGCCCATACACATACATGTAAAAAGAGAAAGCAAATTCTACTGACAGTATGGCTGGACATTATTTTAAGAAAATATTTGACCATGATTCAGGATGTGATAAGGCATCATCTGGGGATTTTCATTATGTTTATAGATGTTGTTGTGGTTCACATTTTCTCTCCTTATTATTTTCATTTTGGATTAATCTGCCGCCTATTTTCTTGATTAATCATTTGCTTTTTATAATGTGTAAAAATAGAGAAAATACCTTTTTTTTGTGTCTATAAGTCCAAGCTGAGGTCTTAAATGTCTTGTCAGTCCAAAACTCAAAGATATTCAATTTCTTCTGATTTTAAAACCGAGAAAATCATGAAATCTCCATGTATGAGTGGAGGAAAACAGCATTTTTTTTTTTTTTTTTACATTTTTGCATTACAAATGACTTAAAAGACGAATTGATAATCAAAATAGTGCATGATTATTTTCCGTCGATGGACTAATCGGTTATAAGTGTAATCATCGCAGGGCTGTATTGTGTCAAGAATGAAAAAAGAGAGCTTGGGGAAGAAGTTCAAACCCTGGCTCTTTTCTCACCTCTGGTTCCGAAAAGTTTCAGAAAAGGTCGGACAATCAGATGTGGAAAGGCTCAGGGGAGGATTTTTACGATTTTTTTAACCATCTGATGAGCAGTTCTGGCGAAGTATTCTGGCAGCTCAAACCTGCAGTACCACTTTTAGGGCAGCGCTACAAGCTGTAAACACAACAGTGACATATCATCACCCTTTTATGTTGAAGTGCTGAATGTGTTAGCAAGCAGATGCTTATTCATCATGTCTTTACTCACAAGGCAGACATCCAATGTTCTACTTTTGCTCTGTTTTTGATCTCCACCAATTCCCAAGGGAAATACAAGTTCAACTTCAATCCTAAATCAATGGCAGTTTTTTATTATTGATTGATTGAGTCATTAATCAAGAAAAAAATGCTGTTTTTCAAATATGAGGATTTGTTGTTTTTTTGTATATTTTTTTATAGTTTCACTGTAAATTTCATACCATGGCTCTTGACTTGTGTTACATAAAACAAGCAACTTGAAGACAGTAGGCAAGACCAGAAATCTTATGGAGGAAAGATGAATCAATTTATCAACAAAAACAAATCAATGTATTTAGTGATTGTCTGCATGTAAGCATGGTAAGTCTGTGCAAGTACTTTGCAAGAGCAATAATCACCCCTAAAATATTGTCACGCTTCCAATATCAACACATTCAGTTTCTAATATTGAAGTCTTATGTCGCCAATCCCTATTAGCTACAAGAGAGGGCACCTCTGTGCTCACTTAGTACACGGTGCACTTTTTCGATCTCACACATTGAGTGGTGAAATAATCGGCTGCTCTCGGGGTATCTGGTGGCGCATACCTGCAATACTCCACAACTGAAGCTCCATATTTATAGACGGCAACAGAGCGGCTCACATATCCCCACATCACAGCTGTTTGCATTGCAGTGTTGGGTGTCACATAGCTGCCCGGTGCTCCTGTGGTTGTCACATTAAAACAGAAGATAAACAAACAGCAACATTTAGAGTTTATTTTTGCCACCCTTGGGATAAGTCATTTCAATTCTTTTTATCGGGGCTGGTGGTTATGATGCTGTTGCGTTTTATAAAGGCCGGAGGGGGTGATGGGGCCAATAGCTGGCTTCGCTGGGAGAGAAGGAGGGGTGGTGGTGGTGGTGGTGGGGAGGATTAGCAAAATAATGCAAAGAATGAAACAAGGCAGAAAGGCAGAGGTGTGATGGTGGAAGTAGCTTTGTAAAAAAATGGAGAAACAGTAGCTGAGGACAGAGTGGAGTGGACCGGAGAAAATAAAGACAATGAGAGCAAAAAGGGACTGTCTGGCTATGGGAGTTTGCCACTAGAGATAATATATGTGTGTGTGTGTGTGTGTGTGTGTGTGTGTGTGTGTGTGTGTGTGTGTGTGTGTGTGTGTGTGTGTGTGTGTGTGTGTGTGTGTGTGTGTGTGTGTGTGTGTGTGTGTGTGTGTGTGTGTGTGTGTGTGTGTGTGTGTGTGTGTGTGTGTGTGTGTGTGTGTGTGTGTGTGTGTGTGTGTGTGTGTGTGTGTGTGTGTGTGTGTGTGTGAAGGCTGGTGGCTTTTTACAGACGCACTGAGAGCAGAGATTGTGGGAGGGAGAGAGAGAGAAAGAGAGGCCAGCACAGCTGAGTGGTGTTGATTGGCCTGTTTGAAAACACACAAACTGCAGACGGAGAGAGAGAAAGAGAGGGAGGGCAGCTCTGTGCACTGGGAGAAAGTGTCGCTCTGTGCCGTGCCACGCTGCAGCCCAAACCACATTAGAGCAAATGAATCCATTCCACCTCCTGTTATGGCAGCTCCCGCACAGGGCCCCAGGAAGGAGAGGGAGGAGGGAGGGAGGGAGGGAGGGAGGGAGGAAGAGTGGCAGGAGGGTTGAGATATGAGGGACGGGGAGAGGAAAATGATAGAACGGAAAAATGGAAGGTGGTGGAAAGGAGTCGCATGCTGGGTGGCTCTAATGATGTCTGAGGGCTATAGAAAAGGGGAGCAAAAAGCACATGGTAGTGAGAGACAGAAAAGCTGTGGTCATATAACTGAAGACGAGGAAGCTGAGAGAAGATCCCCCACTGTGTCCAGAGAGCAGGAATGATAGTTATGTGCTCCTTTTTCAGACTGTTGTTGAATAATGAAGATGATCTCTGTCCAGACTCACTCCTTTTTATATTGTTCAGCACTGCCCTCTACACTTTACATACAGGATAGACGGAGCAGTGGAAGATTGAGCAATAAGAAGGCACCAAATATGTTATTTTCCATAGGATTGCGTGCAAAGCCACAAGTATTAAACTTAAACTGAAAAATGTTTATGCGCAGAAAATGCTTCTTCCCCTCTGGGGCCCATGGAGCCCATCCAAACCACAGCATAACTTCAAAAAATGTAGCAAACAGTTTAAGAAAACACTACAGTATGTAAGCCTAGAGAGGCGATGCTTTCATGTGGCTACATTCCTTAATAGCAAGATCCTATTCTGATGATCATATCATTTCACCGTTTCACAAATATCTGTTCGTCTAAATTAGTTTTTATGTCGATGAGTTGTGTTCTTTCGCCATTGGCAATTTTCCTTATTAGGCTAATGTACAGTATAACCGTATAATAACTAAAGACAGATGTCTGTCCTCCACAGAGCTGGGTCTGTCTGACGTTCCTGCCTGTTATAGGGAAGGTTTTCGTTGACACCGTACTCTACGGGGGAATTGTTGGGTCTATGTTTATCATAGAGTGTGGTCTTTACCTAGTTTGTAAAGTGTCCTGAGATAACTTTTGTTATGATTTGGCACTATAAATAAAATTGAATGGAATTGAATTAAGTACAAAAAAATTTAAGGTGACATTGTTGGGCCTATGTAAATTATAAATAAGTCATAGAGTGTGGTCTATACCTAGTCTGTAAAGTGTCCTGAGATAACTTTTGTTATGATTTGGCACTATAAATAAAATTGAATTGAATTGAATCATTTTGAGAAATTGACAACCAATCCGTGGCCCTTGGTTTCCATCATGCCAGCCTCTTTTTGACATTTAAAAAGATAGAGACAGCAAAACATGCACACTAAAATAGATATTTTTTTTAAATATTTGTTGAATTAGTGATATTTAAGTATTGCTGTTAAAGTCAAAGCCGGTACCAAACATTGCAGCATGTGACAATGCTAACCTTGCGTTTACTTGCGTATGCACAGGCATCTGTTTTAGAGACAATGGCGTAGCAAATTAAGTTGTTTGACTGTGGAAGTTCAAATTAACCCGTCAACATCACAGACAATTGTGCAACTTTTGAGAACCAAGTGTCCAGGTTTTCCTTATTAGGCTGATGTACAGTATAACCGTATAATATATTAAGTACAAAAAAATTCAAGGTGACATTTTGGCAACCAAAAGCTGATGCAGGGTTGGCTACCCCGCAACCACTTCTAAAAGTTAGTGTTGAGCCCTGATCTTGATATTCATTTTATTGTCCAGCCCTGCTCTGTGTATACTCCTATATAATACACAGTATTAGTGCATTATAACCTCCTGTGTAACCACTTACATGCAACTCCCAACCAGCCACCACATTCATAAAGCAAGCTGCACTTGCCAAAGGTGGTAGTCATTTGTCTGAAATGAGAAATCACTTGTGCTATGAGTGATTACACGCTACATATGTGTGTGTGTGTGTGTGTGTGTGTATTAATAAGTGGTTGTGTGCTGTTGCTGATAATGACCAGATCATTTCAACACTTTCTTTTTCTTTCTCTCTCACTCATTTCCCCACTGAGCCCTTCTTGCTATACTCCAGTGCTTTTCATAATACTTTGCTTTTGTTTCTTACCACACTTCCCCCCAGCTTGTTTTTGCTTTGGATATAGCAAAATAAGGACAAAAAAGGGAGTGTGTGTGTGTGTGTGTGTGTGTGTGTTTTTGAGACAGTGAGAGAAACAGAGGCTTCCTTCGCATGTTAGTATTATTTGTGGTTTGTTACTCTTCTCTGATTCATAGCAGCAGCATCCTTCCACTGCTGTTTAAAGGGAGGTGGTAATATGCACAGCATAATTGGATGTGTAATCCTTTGCTTTGCACCTCTGGTAAGCATTGCTGAGTGGAGCTGATTAAGATGTTTGGAAGACAATAAAGATTAAGCAGACCCGTCTTCAGCTTGTGCACGCTCAAACGACAGCAGTGAGCCCAAAAAGTCTAAAGCATAAAAGAAAAGTCTGTAAAATAGGAGAGAAAACCCACTCTGTTACCATTCTTTAAGTCGTTTTTTTTTTCAGTTCAGCTGTAATCAGTCAATCTGTTGAGAAGTAGAGGCAAATATGTCAACATTTTTCTGTTAAAACATTCCACTTGTTTCGCTTCCTATCATGATTACTGTGTTTATTTTCTTTGGTAGTAAACAGGGAGGATAATGGTGAAGGGGAGGAGGAGGGTTTCTGCCATGTTGCCACATTTTTTCTTTTTTACCCCTTGTGTGGTACTGAAGTGTCTGTCAGCCTGGACAGTCAGTCAGTCAGGTGGATTGACTCCTTATCTCAGTTACAACGCCACTGGCCAGTCGCATAACCTGAGGGCCCGTGTTTTTCATCGACTAACAAAAGCACTGCCCGTTTTTTGGGAGGAGGTGTGTGTGTGTGTGTGTGTGCAGATACCCCCCCCCCCCCTCTCTCCAATCTCCCTCCCCCCTTCCCTTTCAGTCTTGGCTGCGGTTGTTTTGGGACAGCAGGAAGGGGAGCTGGAGGAGAAACAGTTAATCAATAGTCACAAGGTCAGACGGCCAGCACTGGAGCTGGAGCGTGCCCTGTTAGCGGTCCGCGGAGCTGCCTGGCTGCTGAAGGGGATTTGTAGCACTTGTCAGGGCTTAAAGGAGCCCTCCCTGGACCACTTGCTCCGGGTGTAGTGTGTGAAAGAGACGTGCTGGTTAGCTGCAGGAGAGGGAGACATCTGCTGGATGCTGGGAGACACCACAGCAGAATAAGGCCACCCAAAGTTATAATGTTCATATTATGCATGTTTGTTTGAGCCCTGCGGAATGTAAAGATAGCTGCTTTTGTAGGGACTTGTCACACCAACCGCTGCAGCATCATGCCCGTGTAACCTGACAAGACATATGGCTGCCCACAGTTTGACAGCATTTGCTCCTAGAATTCCCCCTTACTCATGCGAGGCTGATGCAAGTGCACTCCAGGTAATTCTACTCTGGTAATGCTTAAGCTCAGAGGATTAGTAATACACTCTTATTCTCAAAGTGTTCCTTTGAAGTTTTACCTTTTACACTTAATCAAAGTGAAGAATTCAAGCTTTTGTGCTTACATGCTCTTAAGTGTGTGTGTGTGTGTGTGTGTGTGTGTGTGTGTGTGTGTGTGTGTGTGTGTGTGTGTGTGTGTGTGTGTGTGTGTGTGTGTGTGTGTGTGTGTGTGTGTGTGTGTGTGTGTGTGTGTGTGTGTGTGTGTGTGTGTGTGTGTGTGTGTGCGCGTGTGCGTGAGACAGAGAGAAGAGTGTGCACACTCGCAATAGTCTTTCTAAGATAAGCCAAACCAGACTGAGCATTACACATGAAAACTCCCCGGCTGAGCACTGCGCTTTCATCGTATTCGTTCTCTCGCTCTGTTTCTCACAGCGGGGGATCTTGGGGGACCCTTTATCAGTACTGAGCAGCTTTCTAGAGCCCTGCACCCCTCTCCCTACTCTCCCCACCTGTGGTCTCTTAGTTCGCCTTTTGTGTGAAGGAATGCGAGGCGGACCAACACTGATGGAGATAAACACCGAGGGATGGCGAGGGACGGAGGCCTCGCTGGCAAACCAGCACGCTACCTATTAATACAGCCTCCGTTTCTTTGAGTACTTTCTTGACTGGTTTCTTTCTTGTAGTGATGAACGCGGAGGCTGAAATTGTTCTTGTTGTTGCTGCTCACTGTTGGATCAGAACCAGGTATACGCAGAAAGAAAGATGCTTTAGAGCTGAATCTTATCTGCGGTCAGATGTTGGTATAAATTTGTTGTCTATGCCACGCTGATAACCTTGACTGTGAGGTGTCCTACTTTTAAAGAGAGATAACAGTTTATGTCCTTTATTGGTTGCAGTGAGTGTTCCTTTTTTTTTTTTTTTATCTCCCACAGGTAAAGCGAGGACGTTTTCTTTCAGTTTCATCATGTTCCTGTTTGTTGTGCTGCTGTATTCTCGGTTTCATGCCTTTGCCAAAAACACATGCTTGCGGTGGATGAAGCCCTTCGATGAGTCAGTGCATAAATAAGCTGGCTACCCTGTTTGATAATTTGTCAAGCTGCTAAAATGCTATTTGAACTTCAAACTCTTTACATGTGTGACCTGGCAAAAAAAAAAAAAAATGTTCTAACAGATGCACCTCTCCTCCTCCGCTTCCTTTACAGAGCGCAGAACTTTTAATGGCGTCCCGGTAGAGACATCAAGATGAACACGTTACCATCGATGGACCGGCACATCCAGCAGACCAATGACAGGCTGCAGTGCATCAAACAGGTGTGTACAAAAGACCTGTGTGCAGCAGTCTCTCAGTCCATGGATTCTAGAGGCAAACACGCAAGAATCTGCATTTCCTCTCCTTCTTTTTCTACACTTCTTTCTCCTCGCAGCACCTTATATGGGCATCAGTTTTTCTGGCTATTAGCTTCAGTCACACAGATCATGTTGCACAGGGTCGTAGAGAGGGAGAGAGAGGGAGAGAGAGAGAGAGGGAGAGAGAGGGAGAGAGAGGGAGAGAGAGAGAGAGGGAGAGAGAGAGAGACAGAGAGAGACAGAGAGAGTCTGGCAGCGAACACAAGAAGAGACTTCAAAGAAACTAGCAACATAACAGACTTTTACTTTCCCCCCCTCCTGGTGCTGGCTCCCTTGCATCACGTTCCTGACTCTTGACGTATGCTGTCCCTTGTTGTGGTTTTGCTTAAATGCTTCCTTGGCTGTCAGCGTTCAGGAGACTCCTTTCAGACAGATACAGACAGAAAGAAACAGTCAGACATAACCCAGGGCTACCGCCTCTGCCTGTGATTAATACTCAACAAGAACTCGCTGGCAGGCTGGCAGGCTGGCAGGCTGTGGGCTTATTTGTTTATGCTATGTGGGTGTGATCCTTTATATCTCCCAATATCCATATGACACCGTGCCTTACAGTGAATCAGTGAATGATATGGTTTTAGCTTGTGATTATGAGGTGACATATCTCTTTTCTCTGTGCCTGCTGTCGAAACCCACCACCCCACCTTAGCGAGTCCTAAGCACCCGCTATAATAACCTTTATCTAAACAGGCACTTGCTGCCTCTGCCTTTTACTTTGATTGCGTTTGGTGATGTGCTTTACGTCAAAATCTCAGAAAAGCCTTATATCCTAAATGTCAGCTTTTTCCAAATGAGTCGAATTTGGTGGAATTGACGCTGCCGCCCTTCGCAAAGCCACCTCGTAATTTTCACAGGCGTCACTGATAAGCCCGAAATAGCCTGAGTTAACATGTCTAGCTTAATAAATGCACTAATTGTAGTTCTGTTTATATACTCCTCAGCTCTGGCTCTAATAGAATGAGTAGTAGAGCAGACTTCAAAGGGGGCGAGTTAGTCAGTGAGCTCAGAGCTTGTGGCGGCTCTGCCAGCAGGGTGTTGTTTTGGTTTGGGGAAAGCCGCTGGCAGAGAGCCAGGCATTGTGCTGTTTTTTATGCAGCCAGGTAGGCACTGAACAGCCTGATCCTTGGCTGGCCTGAAAAAGGGGTAAGTAAGTCCATCATCTCACAAGAGGACAGCCTGTCAAACGTCTGGCTCTTTGTCTGCTGAAACCCCATCACTTGCCGCGCAGCCCTCCATCCCCCTCCCAAACCTTCTCGCTCTTGTCCTCATCCAACCCTGAACAACCCCCCCCCCCCCCCCCCCAAAATAAAAAAAACAAAAACTCAGCACAGCCACTCTGCTGTCCTCCCCCTCACAACAGAGTCGAGGTTGTCAGGCAGAGTTGGTGGCGAGAGCTGCAGCACGAGGAGCTGTGAGTTTAGATCTGGACAGACAGCCCCTGCTGTGCCAGTTCTGATTCCTCTCGTGCTGGAGGCTTGATACACGTCCCATCAAGCAGCAATAATGCCAGATTATATCACTCATCTAGAACAGGCTCTTCTCCCTCTCACTCAACAAGAGCATCTCTCACCCCCCGCTTCTCTTCATCATCAGTCCAGAGTCCACAGCTAGCTCTATAATGGCTGATCTTCACATCAAATACGATGAGTCACTCAAGGCCTCTCTTGAAGCTCATGATATCATTGGATGCTCATGCTCATGAGGCCTGACACGTAGGGCTGCGTTCACACCCAAGAGCCCTTTTGTCACACACCGCCGAAAAGCTGCCCTTTCAAAAAACGCTCACCTCTGCTGCCCCCTAAAGACAATAGTTCTACCTTCTCTGCAAGAACACACAAAACAAGACGCTTCAGCTCTAGATGAGAATAATAAATGCTTTCAAGTGGGCTCAATCTCACCGACTGAACAAGCTGCAGCTCTGCGCCATTTCAGAGCTATTAACCTCCTGAGCCGCGAAGAAAGGGAGCCCAATTTTAAAACCGCTTATTGTGTCCTGCCAGCCTGAGTAGCCTTCAGACACTGGGAAGAAAAGACTCAACTGTTTCAGGCCTCAGTGAACAAGCAAGAGAGACAGACAGAGACTGAAAGAGATTAGACAACACACCAACGGCACATATTGAGTCTACACACACTGCTGCCAGGACCAAGGTTGTTTTCTTTGTGAACAGCCAAGCCGGCCAGTGGACTTCTGGTGCCGAGGCTCTGTTACATTCTGAAAAACAGGCAATGAATGAGGGGAAGAGAGAGGAGGGAGGATTGGAGGGGAAGATTTGGTTGCTGCGTGGGTCACGGGGGTGAGGGCTGGGTGTTGCCAAGAGAGATTAACAGGAAACACTGGCATCATTGTTGATATGGGTGTGATCTTCTTCCCCACAATGCAGCAGAGTCCTGAGTGGGCGTACATTAGATGGAGTCAAGGTCCTCACAGGGTTGTGCAGAAACACAAGACATTAAATAAAGGCAGTTTGGAGGGAGAGTGCAAGGGTGCGAAAACTATTTGGTTTCAGTGTTTTTCCAATTTGTACTCAATCTGAAAAAATAAAATAACGCTCATTATTTCCCATTGTGTCTTAAGGCAGTCTCCTTTCTCTGTGTTTACACAGCACTTACAGAACCCGGCCAACTTCCATTCAGCGGCCACGGAGCTGCTCGACTGGTGTGGAGATCCCCGGGCCTTCCAGCGACCTTTCGAGCAAAGTCTCATGGGATGTCTGACGGTACGCAAACAGTAATTATGGTTTTTCGTTGGGTTTTTCAGGTACTTTTTAGTAGACCTGAGCAAAACAATAATTATATTTGGGATACTGGACTGATTTATCCACTTCTGGCGCGTTTAGCCTACATAAGTTGACCTAGACGGTGCAATGGCCAAAACAACTTTGATGTCATAGTCATATTGTACCATATTTGATATTTGGCTTATAATACTACTGTATTTTCCCTTCAAATATGAGACAAAACAGTTAGGAGCAGGCTATGGTCACATCAGGGTTGTATCCAGCAGTTATCTAAGGCAGCTGCTGAGGCCGTCAGGGGCCAGTGACAGAGGTTAAAGTCCTTGTCACCCACTGCTTCTCTCCACTTTGTGCGTTTCACATACATACACACACACACGCACGAGAGCAGAGGCTTTAACAGGACTGTAAAAGCTGTGGATAGCCAGTGGTGACCGGCTATCCACAGCTATCCACCTTTCAGGTCACCAGCTACGATGCATTGATCTGGGCACAGGGGCAGAGAACTGGCCCACACCAGGTGTGTGAAAGAACCCCTCGCACACACTTACATACGCAGTCACATGTGTGAAAGAGGCTTTGGAGCAGGGAATTGAACGTTTCACACGTCTATCGCCAAGATCAGCCTTTCAAACACTGAAGGAACATTGTCCCCTGGCTGAAGTGGTAGCGTGAGCAAACAGATAAATGCTCATTAATGTGTAAATCACAATAAAAGCCTCTTAAAGGCTGATAAAGAGCTATACAATGGAGCCCACCACTGAGATCCCTCTCAGCGTGAGACTGTTTCCATTAGCTAAATTGTTTCATCAGACTCGCAGAGCAAACGGCTTCTTATCTGGAGAATTACAGCGTGCAACAAGTCCTTGCATTCTTTCAAGGATTTTATCTTGGTGACGTTACCTCGCCTGGTTATGGATCAGAGCGCTGAACTGAAATTTAAAGATCATAGCCCATGAGATGTGTCCTAGCTGAATGAAACTGAATGTTAGCCTCATGTGGAGACTCTTGTTCCCTCTGGCACGTTGCACATACGGAGGTCGTACTCCGATCCCTGGGCCAATAAAAGATGACATAACTGAGCTGTTCACTAGTTCACTAGGAGCTGTCTTTCATATATAACCATTTCAACAACGAGCTGAAATAAACAGATGCTTTTTTCCCCCTCCAGCAAATAAGACAAACAAGAATATCAATAGCCCAGTAACCCTCCAGCACCTCTTAGAGCACTGTTCTCATATTGACAGCAATATGGGCCTGGATGTACGTCCTCAGAGGGAGATTAAGCTAAAAAAAAAAGGCTTATGAGGTGAAACGGTGTTAAATCCATGTTGAATCTATGCTAGCCTCTGTAGCTGGCTGCCTGCCGTGTACAAACTGCAGGGCAGACTCACTCACGCAGGAAATTAAACGATTGACAGCAACATGATTTGACCGTTTGTCGGAATCAACATTGTTTGCATAATATGGTTTGATTTAATAGATATGTTGTTACGTATTAATCCCTGGAATTCTCACGTCTCCTTAACAACTTCAAATACATTCACCGTGATTAACTGTTGACTAATACAATTAACACGGTTCTTACGGGTGCTGGAAAACCTTGAGAACACTTGAATTTTTATTTTGTGGTGTTTTCAAGGTTTGAAAAGTGCTTTGATTTTGGATAAAGTGTTTGAAACTGCTTACATATTTAGGTTAAATAGTATGCCAAGCCTACTTTCAAACATAACACGTTTTCCTTTGATTTGTCACCCTAATGTAGAAAGCTTTCACAAAATATAATCTTGGTTGTTTTAGAGGACAGTGACATCTATTTGAAAGGAACTGTATAAACTACATGTGCTATATATAAATCTGTAATTTACCACAGCTGTAAGGTGCTGGAAGAGCTTGAAAATGCAACTTGAAATGCTTGAAAAATGCTTGAATTTTACTTTGGAAAATGTGTAGAAACGCTGCATTAAATTAAATTATAAATCCTATTTATTGACATATTGTCCATAGTTTCTCAATCAGTCCTCAAGCAGCCGTATTCCCTTTGACAGAGGCACTTTATGATCATTCTAGCTATTATGTTTGCTCTCTAAAAGGCACCCCACCTGACCTTGTTAACGATAATGTGTGTTTTGAGGTCAGAGGGAGCAGAGGAGTTGTCATCTGTTAGCAGATAAAAGCAAAGGGGTTTCCCTTCTAATAATGATTTACCCCTGTCTCCTGAGTCCTGTTTAACGTCACTCAGCATCCCCTTTAACGTTATATTAGAGTCCGTGAGGCTTCTGCTTCATGTCCCATAAATGTTCGGCCTCTTCTTGAAGTCATTACCACAAAAAGGTTATTAAAATCTTACAGCTGGGGACTGGATCCTCTCAAGATCGGAGGGAAAAGGAGGATTTTTAACTTGTTCACTCAGGGGATGCTGCTGAAGCGTACTTTACTGGTCAGTTTAGCTAGATAACCAAATAATTTCCCCTTTCCCCCTGGTCTGTTTGTGTAATTAAACCAGTAACCTTTAGCCAGGAGACAGACTCTGACTGCAGACAAACTGCAGACTCCTCATTAATCTCACTGTGTGTGTGTGTGTGTGTGTGTGTGTGTGTGTGTGTGTGTGTGTGTGTGTGTGTGTGTGTGTGTGTGTGTGTGTGTGTGTGTGTGTGTGTGTGTGTGTGTGTGTGTGTGTGTGTGTGTGTGTGTGTGTGTGTGTGTGTGTGTGTGTGTGTGTGTGTAAAAAAAGTTCAGCAATAGGCTCAAAAAACACAATTAAGAGATCACTATTTCATGGTACTGTGTTGCATAAGTAAGCAGATGGATTTATAGGTAATAAGTTAATTTGCAATGATGTAATAAAATGATATAATAAAATGATGTAATGATAACAAAACAATAGATATAATGCTGATCTTATTAGAGCCTAAAGTATGGCTGCTTGATTATGGCAAAAATTATCATCATGATTAATTTGTTCAATATGAAGATCATGATTATTTAACACGATTACTGGCTTTGGAAAAAATAACTTTTTTTTATATTAAACTTTAAATTTAATTTAACCGAAAAACTAAACATTAAATAAATATCAAATAAAAAAAATAGACAAATAATTTAATTAAATAAAATACATACATTTAAATACATAATACATAAAAATAATAAATAAAAATACATTTGACCAAAAATAAATTGGATTAAATATGTTGTATTACTCTGCCAGAACCTACTGAGGACTCTTAAACATTTATTCCACGTTTCGGTTAATAAAAAAAACAACAAAAAAAACAATAAAACATAATATTAGTTTTATTTATGTTGTTTTCTTAACCGTTGGAATCAGTAATATGGAGTAATTGAACATTTCGAATAGTCTCCCAGCCCTACAATGATGTAATAAAATTCCGTAGTTAAAATTACATAATGACTATAAAGCAATTGATATCATGCTAATCCAATTTGAGCCTGAAGGACAGCAGCTTCACGTCTGATCCATTTTTCTCCAGGTGGTGAGTCGTGTCGCTGCTCAGCAGGGGTTTGACTTGGACTTGGGCTACAGGTTGCTGGCTGTATGTGCTGCCAACAGGGACAAATTCACTCCCAAGTCTGCAGGTAAGACCCAGGACTTTACTAAAATACCAGCAGACGCATGCTCATACATCATCCCATTTTCTGCTGCTGACTTGCAGGACAGCGGACGACACAGCGCTCATTGTTCTTCATGCTGCAATTAATCACTTTTTCATGAAATAAAACAATTAAAAACAAGTCGCTGTACGGCTTAAAGTCTTGATCCAGTCAGAAGTGTTTCCTGCTTCATTATTGTGTTCAGGCCATGGATGCTCAACATAGCTGCTTATTATGTTTTGAGCAATTTATAATGGTTATTGGGATGTTTGTTAATGCAGAGAATCTCATAATAATGACGGTTTAATTTGCATATTATTTTGTTCATGTCACTGCTTAAAAACAAAGTTACCATGAATCTGTGGTTTGTAAATGTGCAACTGTGACCACAGACAACACACAAAAAGCCCATAGAGCATTATAATGCCAGATATTTTTAGTCCCCATTAAACATTCATGTGCTATTGAGATGAGCTGTCCAGGTGGTAGCCTCGCAAAAACAAAAACCGTCTACTCAACAGTCTCAAACCCACACTCCAACATGCATATCTGCGTGCACACAAACATGAAGCGAAAGAGAGAAAGAGCGAGCAGTAATGCTATCCTCAGACATTTATCTATCAAATCCAATTTCCCCCCAGATCCATACCTCCCCTCCCCGCCTCCCACAGTACTGCAGGAGCGACCTGTTCTTGTACATTTGTCAAAGTGAAATGTGCAGAGGCGGGAGAGAGAGAGCAAGAGAGAGAGAGAAAGAGATGGATGGCTGGGGAGCTGTCGTTGATGTGTGCTGGACCACTCATTCTGCCTGACAGAGACCTGACAAAGCCATAGCACAGATAAACCTTTGTTCGGCAGTTACCTAAGTGGCAGTAGTGAGTCAACTATTTTGATTAAACTGTCTGATTCCTTTGTTTTTTCTGACAAGGCGAATATGTCACTGTTTCATAACAGGAGCTGCAGTGACAGTGATAGTACCAGTAACGCTCTGAAATCCTATAATTCCTCATATGCGCTGCACTGTGCAACTGAATACGCACAAATGCATCAGCTGTTGTTTTTTTTTGCTCACATGATCCCATGATATGAACATTTTGCTCAAGCTGAATATCCTCTTTCAGTTGTGGTGGGAAGCGTCTTGTTGGGCGGAACTTAAGTGGTCAGACAGACGTCAGTGAACAATATTGATTGCTGTATTTCTCTCTCTGTCTGTGTTCCTGTGTTGGGATAATGTGATTGTTGTCCAGGCATGGCTCGCACTGGCTGGCTGTCTGGGCCCCGACTGACAGTCAGAATCATCCTCAGGCCGGCTGATGGTTCTGGGATCTAATAGAACACAGCACTGGGTTTCAGGAAGAGCTGTTTATGCACAGCGGACAAATGGGAACTGTAGTATAATTATGCAGGGTGGGGGTTATGATGTGGTCAGTCATCAAACGAGGCAGGCAGGCGGGCGAGCGGGCGGGCTGTCGAGGTGGGAGGCAGATGTGACTCAGGGCAGATCTTACTCACTGAGCATCCGTCTTACAAGGACGTCTGTCTGAGAAAAGCAGACGGGGGGGGCGACAGAGGAGAAGTGATGCACTCTTGAACTCAAGGAGACATGCGTGATGAGCGTGCATCAACAAAGATGCAGAGAAGCATTTGATTTTTACATATATGGCCTGCATGTGTGTGTGTCTGTGTCTGTACATGCATGGATGTGTGTTTTATTGTGCAGTCCTAGCACAATCTTCCGACAGCCTGCATTGGCGACAGAAGGCTGCGAATCTGACACCTGAGAGCCCATACAAGGGCCAAGGAGTCTGGGATGCTCTCTTCGGGCTCCTCTGGGGAAGAGGCAGACTCTTAAGACTGCAAATCAATCAGCCTGACGCTTTCTTTTAGAGCATCAGTTAAAGAGGAAATTGATAAAGCAATTATTGCTACCCTACTTTTTTTTTTAAGAACTTGAGTCATTGCAAGTTGAAGTGTGTTTTTCTCCCTAAAAAGACAAAATACTCTCAATGCTACAAAGCAAGTGCAAATAGCAGGAGATTTAAGTGATGAGGCCGATAATTTACTAGAAATGAATCACGACACAAAGTATTATATGACATTACATAATGAGAGAGGCTACTAGAGGATGAAAACATACAATATACATGCATTTATAGATACATCTTGTCTTTGTAAATATTCTATTTCCATATGTTTGTCTGTCATTGTCTTCACTTCAAGTAAGAAAACTTCTCCTGCCCAAAGTTGCACTGCTCTAATGGAAAAGTGCCGTCCAGTGAGACCTGTCGGTGGCATTAGAGAGATTTTCAGCAACAGCAGACTGCAGCCGATGAGCTGTCGGGAGATTGTGACCCTGCAGCGGGGCCTTTGGGGATTAGCATGTTGCTCTAATCTGGAATCAGCCAGTGAAGAGATTTATCTGCTGTTTGGAGAGCTAGCATTAGCATTGTTAACTCTCAGCGTCAGAAAGGACACACGGCTTCCACGCTGTTAGCGCACTAGCGAGCCAGCTAGCATTCTAACGTTTAGTTCACTTTCTTGAAAAGAGCGACTTTAACGTTTTGATTTTTCAGAAGTCACACTCGATGAACTTCTTCTCCTTCAATGTTTAAAATCCACAGACCGTTTTTAAAATCGTTTTAGAGTTGTTGACGATTTCCCCATAATCATCTATAGTCTGCTACAAGCTGACTTCCAACTGTAAGATAAATAATTAGATAATAGGTGCGCTGCTGCCCTACAAACACACAAACCTCTAATAGACTCTGAGCTGTTGAGCTACTGTGAAGTTCAGCAGACACCAAATCAGATTAGTCACATAATCTATGAAGGGTTTTACAGTTTCCTTCCTCAGTGAATCTGCCACTCTTGTCACCACGTAGATGACAAGTTTGTTCTCTTCCTTTATGCAGTATGAACTCCAATAATAAACCTACAGAATGATCATTATGACAAGTTATCGACTCCTATGTCAACTTGCCTGCCTCTTCTTCTTTCCAGTGTCCCCTTCTGTTAAAGTTTAAATAGATGAAAGTAAAACTCAAGCGTTGCTCGGTTTGTGTATTATGTTTTCAACACGACTTGACACGCTCCGGATTAAAGGTAGCTGCTCCCCGGAATGATCGCTATGTTCTTAGAAACCTACTGTAATGTTTAAGTCAGGTTTCTGCTTGTTGTGTTGTGCACAAAGTAATAATAATTCAATCATTTTATGTTGGCATCACATGTTATCAGAAGGTTACGCTCCAGTTGTGAATGCTTATCATCGTGGTCAAAGAGCAGGTGATTTTTTTAAGATCCCCTTTTATCTACACAAGTGATAATATTCTTTGATGTTTTTAGCTTCTCTTCTTTGGCTGATTAACTGTTTGAAAAAAAAAAAAGGAAAATGTGATGAAACGACGTTGGCTTTGTTCTCAGTGGTTTGTAAATTCCCCCCACCCACTCACATCTGACATTAAAAAGAAACTGCAGAATTGTCAGGGCACCGTCAGTCAACATGAGCATGATCTCAGGAAAACAGCCACTGTGTCAACAGTGACAGAAAACTTCCAGGGTGTGGCTGTAACTCACCCCATGTCCTGTGAAAAACACACCCAAACAAGCTCACAGGGGAAAAAAACACTTCACCGACTCCCATAACTCAGCAAGCAAGTGCAACTGAAAATGCGCGCTCCCATTAGACTTTTTATGGACCAACTGCACAGTGTGTGAGCACTTGTATGCACACTTCCATCCTCTCTATTCTCCTTTGGCCTACAACAATCTGACATGTCTTCCACGTATCTGTCTCAATTTACTTTCACTTGATTGATCTTCTCACCCCGTCTTTCTTTCCAACTTTGAGCTGTGTGTGTAGAACTAGAGGAAGGTGTAGGCATCCTTTGTTACTGACCCAATCAACCTTACAGACTTTTATATTTAATTACTGCTGAGTAAGAGCAGCGTGCTGAATTATTAACAGGAAATCAGGTTTATTTTTAGCAGGCGGGCCTCTCCTCTAACACTCTCCAGTGGTTCGCTTTAGATGATGAAACCCCTTTGCAACCTAAAACTACCCTCAGAACTTCTCTATTAAATTTATAGAAATAAAGCTCATGGGGGAGTACTTATTAGGGTAGCTGCATTTGCTGCCTTTGGCTGATTGGGTGCTCTATCACTTGCTACTTAATTGGTTGGGTTTACACAGTTGCAAGTAAATTCATTTAGGTGATGTCCCTGCTGAGCTGGCACTCCAAACACAGAAGTGTTTGTTCTTGTCAAAAACCGGATGAGCAGATGATTTAAATCCTCCTTTTGTTCAGGGTTGACTTATCTGGCACACACACACACACACACACACACACACACACACACACACACACACACACACACACCTCACACATCACCCGCCGGGCGCTTTCGATACACCCTTTTCAAGTTATATTTCTGTCCAACAATGCCTCTGTTGTGTGTGTTGCAATTCTGTGAAACCGTTGATGACTGAGTGTCTGTCACACAAAAGACAACTTCCCTCTGCTGTCACAAACCCAGTGGACTTTCCCGCTCTTTGGCTGCATGGCACATCTCAATATTTAGGTAAGGAGTAAGACAACAATGACAGCGTAGGTCTTTCCTGTTCATCCATCCAGATTCTTTTTTCTTCTTCTTCACCATGTTGAGTTATGTTAGGGACGTTGCGAAGAGAAGATGAACTCCGATTCACCCTCATCCTGCCTCTTCTTTAATTCAGTTGCACTCAGATATTCTGCAAGCCTCTGATGTGTCTTGTTAGTTGGATTTATAAAGTGGCTTCTGATGAAGACAAGGGGACGTTGTCAGGTTAGATCCCCTCTCTGATAGGGCTGATCATTTACTACTTGTCTGCCTTAATAGATCGATCTTTACATCTTTATGCTGCTTCTACTTCCTCTTTCATGCATTGGCTCCAAGCCAGCCTGCACAGCATACTAACTCCACCCATTTATGCAAGTTTGGAATCTGACCTTGCAGATTTTTTTTGTTTGTTTTTTTCCTCTTTTCTTTTTTTTTGCCCTTCCTGACAAATGGCAGTCACATTGTCGGATTATGCATGCGTGTTTCTGTGTGCACTGACTAAGTGTGAGATGGCAGCTTAGTGAAACAGAGCAACGGTGCACTAGACAGACAACGCAGAGCACATCAATAACTGCACCTCACGACAGAGGTGAGAAGCACTAAAATATCTCGCCTCCTCTATCTCTACTCCTGTTTGTCTGCGTCGGCTCGCTGTCTTTATCTCTTCCTCTCATCCTCCCTCCTCCTCTGCTGTCTCCTCCACTCCCTCTGTCTACCCCCCCCCCTCATTCTCTCTCTCTCCCTCCCTCCCTCCCTCTCTCCCCTGCAGTCTCAAGAGTGTGTTGGAGCCGGTAGCAGGTACAGCAGGAGCCCATTAGTGCAGAGCCCCGCTCTGATTGGATAAGCCGGGGAAACCGGGAGACTGCCTCTGAATAATTGATGTGCATTGTGCAGACACTGGACAAGGGAAAAAGACAGATCAGAGAGCAAGGGAGAAGAAAGAGAGTGAGCAAAAGAAGAGAGGACAGGAGAGGAAGTAAGAAAGAAAGAAAGAAAGAGTGAGCAGAGTAAGGGATATGTGCAGAGAGTGAGAGTGATAAGTCGCAGGCAGGAGGCTCAGAAGCAGCAAAAGCTTTGAGAGTTGCCACTGGCCTCTGCGGGAACAGGAGCATTTGTGACACTTGAGTCTTTTCTCTGCGCTATGAAGGGAATAAGATGAGATGTGCAGGGACTTTGCTTGGCTCTGGGTAAGTGTGTGTGCGTGTGTTTGCCGTCCACGTGTGCATCTCTGCTCAAAGCTATTTGGTATATTATTTGAGTGAGTTTGCAGTTTGAAGGATCAGGGGTTATCAGAGGCCAATTGAGCAGGTCATTTAGACGTAGTTGGTATTGAAGCAGAATTAGTTTGGTCTTTAAAGTATATACTCTTACATAAAAACTTTTAATTTCAACTGTGTTTTGTTTTTGTGTCTGTTGTAGCTGTAATTTAGGCCATAAATAACATGGGTTTCTATCTTGTCTGGGGTGCCATTGTGACTGTAGTTTTAAGCACTGGCTGCTCACACAAGACAGGATCAGGGCAGGTCAGCTGACCACAGGTTGACCTACATGCTGTTCAGTCATATGGTTATTCTGAGCGGGTTTGTGTCTGTGTGCACTGTGCACAAGCACAAATTGATATATTGGTTCATTTTTTGGCTTTGATTTGTGGGTGTTACAGTTGAGGTTGTGGTTATGTTTTGGTCTTTATATGTTGTATCAAGGCCTGGTGTTAAAATGCTTAAGTTTGGAGTTTAAGGTGGACTTAAATTTGAGCTTGAGTCATGCTTGGGGTTAGGGAAATAAGAATGAATTGTAAAATAGCTATTTAGTTCTCACAAAGTTAGAAGAACAAACATGCACGGTGTTGTCAGTTTGCATTTATCTATCATTAGACATGCATGCATAATGACACTCACTTCTGTTGTTGTAAAGAGGTAAGATTGTGTGAGCCCCAGTCAGAAGGCTGTATCATACCTTTAACGTATTCCAATTTTAAAGCATCTAAAGGAGCGCCACGTGGGCGTTTAGAGTGCAAGTGCAAGTGCATGTGCGTTAGTGTATTCGTTTCTGTCAGGAGAAGATGACCCACTTTTCCACTGTGAATTCTTTTTTTAAGTTGTTGACCTGTGCTTGGAGCCAGAGCCTGTCTGCCTGTCCACTCATTAGGAGAGAGGGACGGGGAGAGGAGGAGGAGGAGGGGGAGGGGGGGTGTAGTCATGGAAGGACAATGCGGTTAGATCAGCATGCAGGAAGGCCTGCTTTTTGTTCCACTCTCAACGGTGTTTATAAGTATTAAATGTACCTGTCTAATAAAGGGAAACAACACTTCCTTCACATGAATGAGTGAAGTGTAGTCAGGCAGTAAAAAGTGACATGATGCTGCAGGCTATACAATCAGTGTTTAACCTTAAAACTGACAACTTAACGACTCTTGCAAACAATAGTGCAATCTTCCATTGACCTAATGTAGACAACTCTACAACACAATAGGACTTCCAGCTAGCTGTTGTAGAGCTGCAGCACTTCCTGTTCGCCTGAGCAGGGTGTAAACCGCTGAAACCGTCTGCTTCCTCAACCTCACCGCCACATGCAGCCACTCTCTTCCTCTGGCCTTCCTCCTTTTCTCTCTGGCTCCAGAGCTCTGTTTGTATTACTTACCCTACACACTTCTGTGACCTCCTGTGACTGCACTCTGAGTACTTCCCATCAGGCTCTTTAGTGACTCATTCATGACATTTGACTTTGAACTGTATTTTGTAAGGCCTACGTTTTTTTTTCTTCTCCAATTTGTTTCTGCTTTTTTCATGAATCATTGCCATGCTCGACATCTCTCTGCTCTCCTTCCTTCCATTAAAAAGCAAGTGGCAGAGTGAAGTTGGGTTAGAGTTGTTGCTGGAGGAATTTCTAGTAGGACAAACTGATGTTGGTGAGGGGTGGAGCTCTCAGTGCCCCCCCAGGCTACACATTATTCTTGCAGGATGTGTTCCAGGACACACTCATCAAAATTCTTCAGTGATGTTTATCACTTCCATATCTATTCAGTGCTTCAGTCAAAGTGTGTTGAAATCTTCTCATGGCCTCTCCTCAAGAAATTTTTCTTTACTACCTTTACTGAAAAAAAAGGCTACATATGGAAACTCATCACTTTTAAATCACCGTTTACAGTGTCTCAGAATTCCTGGTTGTGTTTTTCACCCTAACGATTTCATTGAGGGAACAACAATGTGAGATGAAAGTCGTATTATGGACGTTGAGAAAAGTTGTGTGTCTGGTTATAATTAGGCATGTGTGATATTTACTAGTTCCCCTCCAGTGGTGGGAAGCTGCGTGTGGCTGATAAGAGTAGTTCATTCACAGCTTGCTTTTCTCTGATGCTCTTCCTCGCTTTACTCTATAAGCACATCTTCACAAAGCCCAGGCAGTGTTTGTTTACTCACCGACACACACCTCAGTTTCCATATTTACCTTCCTTTTTTTTCGCTCTCTCTCTGTTTTTTTGTACGTATGCTTGTGTTCACATACCCGTGCGCCAATGTGTATTTGTTTACTTTAACATGCGTTTGAGTGCAACTGTGCATATTCACTGCACAATGTGTGTGACTCACATGTGGATAATGCGTGTGTGTGATCATATGTAGGATCAATGTGAGTGTTGTGACAGTTCTCTGATACAGATGCAGAAGGCCGTGACCCCAGGCTTAGCACTGCAAGCAGGACACACTGACTCACAGAGCATCTGACGCAGATACCGGCCACCTGAATTTTATATCCCAGGCGAGGATGTAGGTCAAATAGGTCAATGCCATAACCTCCCATCATAACAAATGTGCCGCAAGCGAAGTCACTGAGGTAGTCTGTTATGTCACTCGTCACACTGGCGTCACAGGATATTTAAAAAAAAACAACCTCATAAAGTAGAACTGCAATGATTTGTCAATGGGAAGAAAATGAATTGGCAACTATTTTGATAATTGCTTAAATGTTTTAAAAAATGCCAAATATTTTGATGGTAGGTGCTTTCCTCTGTTTTATTATAATTGTAAACTGAATATATTTAGGTTTTGGACATTCGGGTGAACTAAACTGACCACTATTGTGAAGGACAATAATTGGCTAACCTGACTCCACCAGATGGATTGATTCGCAGGTTTCTCATTTGCTCAGCATATCCACCTGGGAACCCCTCGTTTGGAGATCTTTTGGGAAGGGGCGAAAATACTGGTTGCTGATTGGATAAACATCTGTCTATCACCACTTATGTTTGTGATGGACGGGCCGAATCAACCAATCGGATCAACAGAGCGCATGACAGAGTGTCGAGTAAAGTACAAAAATGTCGGTAAAGGATATTTGCCGTTTGTGTAACGCAAATTTATGGATAAAAGGCACAATTTCAGGTGCCCGGACCATATTCCGACAGGAGGATACCAGAGAAAAAAGCGTTAGCGAGCGGCTAACAGAATTAGGCCTAGAGACTTTGCAGGGAATTGGAGGAAGTGAGGCAAGGGTGCACTTTATTTTTACGTCTTTATTATTATTTTTTCTGTTCTGAGATTATAAATACATTTGGGACCTTAAAGACCACTCACTCTTTTCCTAAATACATTTGGAGATGGATATTAAGTAATATTAAAAAGGATATGAGCTATGCATCCTAATGCTTGTCCTTTTGTAGTCCCTGACTAAATGTATAACAGCACGCAGTAGCCTCACAATACATTCAAAACTGTGACAGACTGTTGTTTTTTGTGCTGCGACACAGGGATCCCACATTTCCCACCCGAGCTCCGACATTTAGCACCTTTAGTCAGATCCAGCGTCATACTGCATTATGTTTGGTGTTCATGCTGATTCTTATAACTCTGCCCCATTTAAAAATGTGTAATTTGAACCCCACAGAAACCAGCACCTGCAGGAGATGTCAGAGTGACTCAGGTAGAGCTACCCTCCCTTCTGGGCTGCAGCATCTCTTTGGCTTGTGACCCACACACATCCCGGGGAGGAGGGGATCTGCCCACTCCCTCCATCTCCACCTGTCCTCTGTCTAGCATCCTTCCATCCATCTTTTCCCCCCCTCTGTCCTCATGTCTGGTGTAATTCCAGACGTTGTGAAGGAAATTCTGTCAAACCAGCCAGAAAAAAAACAAACAAAAAAAAACCCTGCATTGTTTTACAAATGCAAAAAAAGAAAGAAAGAAAATAAAAAAGTCAACCAAATAAAAAATGACACAAAATAACACATTTGAAGTTAGATTTCACATTTGGATATTCTTATCCGTGAACAGTTAGTTACACTGAAGGCCCGGTTTTGGTTGAGTTTGATTTCTGACACAGAGCTGTTTCTCTGCAGGGCATGTTTGAGTCGTTGTGCCTCTAAGCTGTTGAAACTGAAGCCCATTTGATATGCTCTTCTCTTGGAAGAAGTTGGCTGAACAGAGAGGGGGCAGGATGGGGGATATCATTGACTGCTTAAATGGCTTCCATTACACTTCTGCAAAAGCATGACTTTTTATTTTTATTTTTGCAGGATTTTATATCCCCTCCATGTTCATCTTTTGCATAATATTTTGTATCCACACAGCCTAGACCTATCTGCCAGTGTTTGATAGACCTCTGCCTTTGATATCTATTATAAATGGCTTCTTTGTTATCATCCCACGCATCGTCTCAGAAGGCTTCTATGTCTAGTACTGCAGTGTTCATCTTCAGAAAGTGTAATTTTCCATGTAGTATTTCCTCCTTTGTCTGTGTTGTTATCAACAAAACTACACAAGAGCTGCATGCACGGTATTACATGTCTCTATTAAAGCCTGGCGTGTCCAGCGTTGGTGATCAGAAATTAGGACCAGAGGTAATGTAAGGATGGACAGTGTGAGGGCAGGGATGTGCAATCAATCGAAAGATGTATCTAATATATTTAGACTGATTAGAGAATGAATACAATGCTCTTGTGATACAACATAAACGTCTTAATGAGCTTTTGTGTAAACTAATCTATACAACTATAATAATAATATAACAATAATCTATGTATGAGGATCCAAGTTTATCCTTTGAGTATATGCACAGTAATAATTTGAGCTTGAGGTGAATATAGTAGTTCAAGCAGCTACATGAAAGATCTTCTTTTTCCACTCAATTCAACAAAACCTCCTCCGTGCCATTCATTGCCACCAATCTTTGCTTTGTGTTATCATACAAACAAATGAGCCTGTGACAGCCACACATAACATCTTGTTTATGAAAGGTTTCTCGGAAACAGCACCTAAAACCTGAATTTAACAGCTCAACAAAAGAGCTCCAGCTGTTACATGATACCATATCAGTAACATATCACTGATGCCATATCAGTATCATTATATGATAGTGCACAGTCATTCTTAAGAGGAACCAGGTGCACTTCTCCTGCACTACATTTCAGTGGGGTGCAATTTGACAGAAAAAAAACACAATAACAGCAATGTTTTTGTTTCCCCAAAACAAATACCGTGTGATAAAGTGGCACTCCAGAGCACTGTGATGAAGTCTTTAAAAAAAACAACTTGAAAACTCATCAGCAGTTTTGCCTGTCAAATAGTAGTCAAATAAACCAAAGTGATCAAGACAAGAGCCGATGCTTTTATTTTATTACCACTTGAGTGTCACTTTTTTACTCGTGTTTGATTTAGGGAAACAAACAAGTCCGTAATTGCTTTTGATAACACATTTGTATTAGCAGTAAAGTGGTTTTGGTAATACACTTAAGCTGGCACACTTGCTGTTGTCAAGGACTCCATATTCTGCTATTGAGATGACACTTTTGCTGGTGTTATTATATCATTCTGAAGTCCAATAAAGGGTTTTACTTTAGATTTGATAAAGGAGTCTGTGCCATGTTGCAGTGCCTGTGCAACATTACCAGCCAAACTTGTGAAAATAGCCTGGAGCACCAGACACTATCCTGCTTGGTTATCCATGCGTCCCTTTTAACACAGAGGACGTCATGAGCTACAAAATAACTGATGGGGTCGTGCGGGAGAAAATAAAATCTGTTCGCACCCACTGAAATAGTCGTTTCAGTGTGTGGAGTCCACTTCATCACTGGCATTTGGCACAAAATTAGACCATTTCAGCAAGTTCTTCTCTACTCTATAGGCCAATTGCTCTGTTAGACTAAAATTATGCTTCCCTGTGTGGTCATAGGACACGTTTTGTTCAGTAATTCACACCTGGAAATTGTCCCCGATGAATTGTCCTGCACAATGACACTCTGCTGCTGGCCTCAGCATTTCTGCGAAAAGAGTTGAGTGTTAACTGCCTTGCTAAAGGGCACAGCAGTTCGTGTGAAGGTGAGGATATCTCGCTCACCTTCCACGACCCTGACGATGCGTACGTGCGGTGAATCTAGGGCTCCATGCTTAAATCGTATCGGTTCTGTATCAGCAAAGTCTCTTCCTGCTAACCGAATTATGTTGGGATGCGCACATTTAAAGTCTCCTCCAATCGGATAGTCTGCAATCTGTCATGATTTAACTGGCAAATGATATGCTCGAAGGCTTTTACCGTACACAGATGCCTTCCCACACACTGCACTATCAGAGTTCATAGTAATTAGCATTGGAGTTTCCTTGTAAAGACGACTTGTACACACGCACTTTGTCATTAGTTAATGGGCCTTGCAGCCTGTTACCAGGGCTTTAGTCTCCCTCCCTGCTGCTCCAAGAGGGGCTGAGGTGAGGTGAGAATGTGCCAGGGCTTCTGCTATCAGTCAGCCATACAGCATTACCCAGCCTGAGTGAGGAGGGGCCTGTATGTCTCTTGGCATTTTTCAATTAAAAGCTGCAGCTTCTACGAGATGGAGCTGTTCAGGGAAGGGTCAGCTCCTGGTTAAGCTGGTAGAGGACAGCTCATACCACTTGTTAGGGAGGGGTCTGTGTGTCAAGGCCCATTACAGAGAATCCAATGAAAACATCTCAACACAGCACAGATGTCAGAGTGAGTGGCACTGCAGGCATCCAGAGCAGTAACTGTGTTTATATCCATGTATTTAAAGGGAACGTTTGGAACTTCTTGCGCAATCGTGAGTGCGGTTTTTGAAGTCTCTGCTTGCAGTTTAAAGGTATGAGCGGTTGGATTAACCTAGATAAACTCAATTACCGGATTTCTATGGGATCAGCAGCAGCTTCTCTCAGAATGCAGGAAAATACACCTTTAAACATCTCCCTAAGAGGGCTGAGGCGTCTATGTTAACTATGATGTAATCTCCACGATTTTAATAGACAGACACAAATGTTATTAACAAAGAAAGAAAATACTAAACATACAGTAACTTCCAACCAACTCCTCTTTACAGGCTCCTGTAGCTGTTTCAAACTATGTTGTTGTTGTTGTTTGGATTTATTTTCAGTATTCAGGAAGAAAAGAAAACTGATATTAGACAAACGACTCCAAACTCTCAGTGCCTTCAGGCAACACTGAAACAAGCTCCCGATAAGCCTCGTGTTTCATACTGTAGCTACAGTCTCTCTGCTCTCTTACCTAACTGTAAACTGTCATGCCAACACTTTATCAAGTAGCACTGATGTTCTGCATAGCTGCTACTTGATCCTGTGGCTATCCAGTGTTTCGACAAAGCTTGGCTAAACTCACCGTTTAACATTTCAAGCGGCATGCAGAGACACAGGAAAAAAACCTCCCTGAGTTCCTCCAATTCTCTGTGAGGCGGAAAACTGATACAATTTGCCCCAAACTGAGCTATCTTGATGCCGCCTGATGCAGAACTTGCTCTTCATAAAACAAAGTTATTACTTTATGAAGTCGTAAATCGATCTGTTGATAGAGACTCTCAGGATATGGTTCAAAGTGATTCGACTTAACATCATATATGTGTGACTCTTCAGTTCTTCTACCTTTTTTTTTTTTTTACATTCTGCATATTTTTAATATAAGCAATGTTTCTATGGCTGTGGAAGACACCTGTGTGAAGGTGTTATAGAGTGAATAAGGTTTTAACAAAGAGCCTTTAAGTAGTTGACCTTGGCTCGTCTCCACCAGGTGGCTGTTCAAGCCTTCAGCAGAAAGTGTATGATTTAACTACAAGGCTTTAGTGTAAATGGAATGAGAATAAATGGGAAGATGAGAGACCTTGCTTTATATTCTCCTTTTTTTTTTGTTGGCTCAATCGTCTGCGCTCTTGGCATCTGCTCCTTTGGATGTCCTTTGGATAACGTCTTACTTAATAATGGTGTAGATCACAATTGAACTTTTTAAAAAATAGTGTAAGTAACGACTAAGCGAAATGTGTTAAGTACAATGTGTAAGAAGGGTATTTAATGCAGAGTAAAGAGATGAAGTGAGAGGAGTATGGTAGTATAGTTGCAGGTGTGTGATGGTGTTGGCAGGGGTTTTAACACAGGGGACTGTGAGGTGAAAACAAGGTCATGCAGACTGTACTAAACTTGCTAAATATGCACATTGCCCAGAGCAGACCTTCACTATGTATGAATGACTTCTGGCCTTAGCAGCTTCTTAGGTTTGGTCTCTCTCTCTCTCTCTCTCTCTCTCTCTCTCTCTCTCTCTCTCTCTCTCTCTCTCTCATAGCGACTCCATCACTCGTGCTTGGAGCGGATCTTTAGGTTTAAATGGTGGGTTGCCAGTTGAAGAGACTGTCCCTCTGTGCAGAGTGGTGATTTAGTGGGGAGATAAGCTCTCCGTAATGGTAGGGTGGAATAATTCCTCTTTAACTAGGAGGCTTGGCTTTCTCCACCCCTCTAGAAGAAACTGCGCCTCTGCTTTATTCTTCATTCCCTTTTACTTTTATTTCTCTCCCCTATTTCCTCTCCTTTTTTCTTTGTCTTTATAAGTAGGAACTTGTCAGATCAGATATTAATCATTCTGAAAACATAATGCATTGTTAGCTCCAGCTGTTAAGGTTTACCTTATTGTACAAATTACAGATGGCACAACTCACTCAGTAACAAGGTTGCAGTTTCAAAATCACAACAATTGATTCATTTTCCACTCACAAACATGTTTTCATTTGTATTTAATTTACACGGCATATTGAAAGACATTTGTCGCTTGTGGTCTCGTAAATCTTCACAATTTCAATGTCACGGACTGTTGAAACCTCAGGATTTCTTCAGGGCACAATTTTTTTTAAAGCTCTACATCTTGAAACCCCAAACCTGGCAACATCACTTCCTAAAAGCTTGTGTATCTGGGTCTACAAGGCTAAAAATAGCACCTTGAATTATTGAATTAAGTAGTGAACAGTGTATCCTTTTTTTTCTTGTTTGTCGAGACAACTTTCTACAGTAAAGAGGCAGTTCATTTAAATAAGCCACGCGACTCCGATCGCTTCAAACACGACAAGTTGATTGGCATTGGGAAAACATGATATAATTGGCACATTGTTGGCACAGTATGATTAAAAATCTTCTGGTATTTATGAAGAGGATGAGAAGGCTGCACTGTTTGATTAGTTAAAGATGTCAGGACATGGAAAGTGTAGAGAAGAATGAAGTGGTGGAGGAGAGAGAAGATATAACAGTTTCTTAATTCTTACATAGATCATATCCGTAACCTCAATCGCTTCGTCTCTGTATGCCTCTCAGGCTCCATTTCAGCCTCTCCCTCTCTGTGGCAGACAAACTGGGAGGTTCTTTGTGCTGTAGAGAGATTTCAGTTTATATTTTACACTGCAGGTAGAGATGATGTGATGTAACTGTTGTGAAATCCACACAGGCAAATAATCAAGGTTTTATTGAGTTATGCTGCCCCCTAGAGGCCGTAGCAAAAACTTCAGGCTGGATGACTCTGGACACGAGAGTTTGATTCAGTACATTGCCCTGTTGAGAGACCTGACAGGGTAAATGTATCGATTTGAGGTTGACATTTAAAAGTGTGAAGATGTAAACAAGCAAATAATTCCAGTTCAATGTGATCGTTCACACATAGAACCTTAAACATGATGATGCCACAGGAATTCACAGTTCACACCCATGTTCACACCGGCAAATGTGCGCTGTTTTGTGCGCGTCTGTGTGTTTCCCCTTTGCAGCCCTGCTGTCGTCGTGGTGCGAGGAGCTGGGTCGTCTCCTCCTGCTGCGTCACCAGAAGAGCAGGCAGAACGAACCACAGGGAAAAGTCCCCATGCAGCCCAGCATGAACAGCATGAAGCCTGGCCTCACACACAGGTCAGTGTTCCATCTTACCAGCTTTTTTGCTGCACTCGTGATATTGTAAAAAGAAAAAAAACAGGAAAAGGAGGTGTATCAAGGGCAAAAAAACTGTACAGCATAACATCAGAGAAGTGCAGCTGTGAATTGGCAGATATGAGTCACTCGCCTTTGAATAAATTAGGCCAATACTGCTGTTTCTACCCATGCTTTCTTGTTCTTCCCCATTGAATGTGGTACACATCACATACACTTGATTACATCTTTATGATTTAAATATTTTGGTTTTATTGAATTTGTGTTGCACCCGTTGACAATTGAGACTGATACATGCCAGTCTGTGCCATCTGTCAGTTGCCTGTTACTGCAGGCAATCATCTGAAAGAAGCCAACTGTGAAATAAATGGACTGAAAGGCCCTTTTAATAGACAAAATCAGTACAAAATTACAGTGCTGTGGACATGGGGCTTTTTTCCCCAGCAATCTAAACTAATACTTTATTTTTTGTAAGGAATTACATGACACAAAAGGTGGATAAAACATAATAGATACGTAGGTGTCAGGGCAGATGGAGAGAAAGAAAGAGAGAAAATAAATGTAAACAAATGGAAAGAAATATGATTTGGATATGTTCCCAGCTCTTTTTCAATGTAGCCATTTCTCTGCCTTTTCCCTGAATATTTTTCATGATGCATTCTCCTAAAGTGTACCAAATGAATGTATTAAAGCTAATTAAGAATGACTATTGGGTCCAACTTCACTAAGGTATGAATTTAGTGCTTATGCACGCCAAGAAGCAGAGTGTTTCCAATGTTCGGAGAAGAGACAGAATGATTTTGAGTGAAGCTGAGGTGATTTGGGGGTGGAGGGACAAACCGGCAGGGAAGAGTGCTGTGAAGTAATGTTTTTGGAGAACATTGTGTGCTCATGTCTCTCTCTCTCTATCGAAGAAAGCCCGAAGTTAGCCAAGAGTCCTGTTTGCCTCTGCTGAGGATCTTGGGATAATGTTGAGCCTTTATCAGGAAATTTTGAACAAGTCATCCATTCCAAGAGCTAACCTCTGAGCGAATACAAGCTGCTCTCCAAAAACAGCAGTTCCCTACCACTCCACTGGCCACTTGCCTCTCCCCATGAGGATTTAGCATGTTTATTGTATGTAACAGACTCTCATATTTTGCCCTGATATTTGTTTTAAATCTGAATGTTAAACAGTTCCAACTGTACTCTCCCTTCTCCTATCCAAAGGCTTTTCAACTACTCAAAAAAAACAATTTAATCATATTGGGTTTTAACTGATGTGTGTGAGGGCATGCAAGAGCTCATCGGCTCATGTGGAGCTTTTTTAACTCATCTCACTGTGCAGCCATTAGCACATATCCTGGCTGAAAACGTGTTTTGAAATTGAAAGCCTAAAATGTTGGCGAGAAGAATTCCCAAATTATTCACATTTCTGGACAGATATACAGCTTTCTGTTGGCTCTTTTCTTGGCTGACCGAAATGTCTAGTGACATCAGGCGCATGTTTGTGTTTTGATCTTATTTCCAGTGATGGATCCTTTCCCTATGACTCTGTCCCCTGGCAACAAAACACCAACCAGCCCCCTGGGTCATTGTCTGTGGTTACAACAGTGTGGGGCGTGACCAATACATCACAGAGTCAGGTATATCCATGCATGAACATCATTCAATCTATAAATTCTGACACACAATCAATGCTCCGTCTGCTTTGTTAATTTTAAAATTACAATTTTTTTTCTTCCTGTATTGTTAAATCCAGGTGCTAGGTAACCCAATGGCGAATAGCAATAACCACATGAATCCTGGAGGCAACCCTATGGGATCGGGTTTGTCTGCCAGCGCAGCAGGGCTCAACTCACCCCAATTCAATGCTCAGCAGCAACAATTCCCAAACAAAGGAGGCTCCAACCAAGCGTACATGCAGCAGGGCATGTACGGCAGGCCTGGCTACCCTGGAGGTCCTGGGGGATACAGCGGAAGGTACGTAAGAGACTGGATAAGAAAGAACTCTCTTATTTAAGCAATAAAATGTTCCATAATGATTAAAACATGCATTCTGTGTTTTTCTTACAGTTACTCTGGAGGCCCAAACCCTCCTCCAGGAGGTATGGGATTGACCTCCCACACACGTCCCCCTGGTGACTTCACTCAGCCAGCCGCCGCTGCTGCAGCTGCTGCTGTTGCTGCCGCGGCTGCTACGGCAACGGCCACAGCAACGGCCACGGTGGCAGCTCTGCAGGAAACGCAGAATAAAGATATGAACCAGTATGGACAGGTACAGTAGGCCTGCTACCAGATGTTTGCTGCTGCAACCACAAAATAGGCTGTATCATACACATCTACACAAATCTATTATGCACACACCTGCAGGACACTGAAACCTTCTGTTTTGCCTCCAGATGTGTTCTTCTTTCCAAATGGGCCCCACACAAGCCTACAATAGCCAGTTCATGAACCAGCCAGGCCCACGAGGCCCCCCTGGAGCTATGAATCCAGCCAGTATGGGATCAGGCATGAACAACCCCAACATGAGCGGGCCTCCCATGGGTATGAACCAGGCACGGACCCCAGGCATGGTGCCTTTTGGAGCTCACGGACAAAGGATGCCACAGCAAGGGTATCCCGGACCTCGACAGGGCATGCCCATGCAGGGTATGAAGAGGCCATATCCTGGGGAGGTGAGTGGAAATATCTGTGAATATCTATGAATTAAAACAATATGGAGATTATGGGCTCTTATTTCCCTGCAGGCTCACACATGGCAAAACACAGTTTCACAAGTTTTTTGCATCAGTTTGGCAATTTCCATGTACCATACGAACATGATAACTATTTTGCATTTGTTTGTTTAAAGATAGGAGGACTGTTTAAAATGTAATTTTTCCCATTGGATAATTAAAAAAACAGATACTTTGCAAATAGACTTGTTTATGTTCATTGTACTTTAAAGATAGTGTAGTGTGCTGGTCATTCCCATTTGCATCCGCGCCTGGAGATTTTGCTTGTATTTGGCTTTCGTGTCCTATTTCAGGAAAAACAGAGCCTTGAAACATGCGTTTTACGTCTTTTCCTTTAACTTTGTTCATCCAGGCAAGTTACGGGAGTCAGCAGTACGGGCCAAACAGTCAGTTCCCACCACAGCAAGGACAGTACCCAACATCGAACGCCTCCAGGCCGCTGCCCTCTCCTAACTACCCTGGCCAGAGGATGCCAGGGCAGCAGGGCCAAGGGCAGTACCCACCAGGCATGCCCATGGGCCAGTACTACAAGGTGTGTTATGTCACACCATTCATCCATCTATCCTTTATGTACAACAACTTACTCCTACTAGGGTCAGAAGAGGAGGTGGTGTCTATCTCAGCATGCACTGTGCAAAAGCCAGGGACAGGCAAAGTAGTCACATTTAAAACACATTTTGGAACAAACTGCATGGTGTATGTCTGGTGCAGTAAGGAAGTACATTAAATTATTATTGCTCTGTATTCCTTTACAGCAAGAGCCCTTTAACGGTCAGAGCACCAACTTCTCTGGAGGCGGATACTCGTATGGCCAAGGCAATGGGGTATGTTTTCAGCGAGACCTAAATTTGACCCAGCCATGTATGTGAAATTAGTTATACAGATGGTTTCATCATTGCACTTTTCCTGTCTTTTATAGCCCCCGAGGCCCGGTAACTACCCCCACTCCCCAGTCCCTGGAAATCCCACACCCCCTATGACCCCAGGAAGTAGTATTCCTCCGTACCTGTCGCCAAACCAGGATGTGAAGCCCCCGTTTCCACCCGACATGAAACCAAATATGACAGCACTTCCGCCCCCTCCGAGTGAGTACCACAGCAGATCTGAAACAACTGGTTGCTTTTATCCTTGTTGCTCTTTTATTGCATCTGACGCGGTGTGTGACTTTACCAGATTAAAAGTTGACAGCCCCGCTCCCCCTCCCCCGCTGTTTTTCTTCTCTCCCAGCTCACCCCAATGAGGAGCTGCGGCTGACGTTCCCAGTCAGGGATGGAGTGGTGCTGGAGCCGTTCCGCTTGGAGCACAACCTGGCAGTCAGTAACCACGTCTTCCACCTTCGACCCTCCGTCCACCAAACCCTCATGTGGAGGTAGGAACACCGCACAACCCTCCACTTCTTTATATTTCCTTATTTGCTCATTTCCTTATCAGCTCTCTATTGTGGAGAGAAATAACTACTCTGACTGGATATTAGGGATATATTTTCTCTTTTTTATGTAATCATTTCATGTAAACTATTTAACATATACGGTATATTCGATCACACATCTTTCATGTCAGCATTCACAATCCTGAATCCTACATGCTCTCACACACACACACACACACAAAAACTGTTCTTGTTCTTTTTGTACCCTAAATTTTATCACTAACTGTTGGCTCTCTGATTGCATTCCTCCCATAGGTCAGACCTTGAACTCCAGTTTAAATGCTACCACCACGAAGACAGGCAAATGAACACCAACTGGCCCGCCTCCGTCCAGGTCAGTGTCAACGCCACGCCCCTCACCATCGAGAGGGGAGACAACAAAACCTCCCACAAACCCCTGCACCTGAAGCATGTATGCCAACCTGGAAGAAACACCATCCAGATTACAGTCACGGCCTGCTGCTGCGTAAGTACAGACTATCAGGACAAAATATAACTACTTAAAGTACAGAAATAATTATTTCATTCAGCAGTAACATCAACTGGTATGATTTAACTTTGTGTAGACTTTTTGTTTGATTTTCTGTTCATTTTCATGTTCTTGTGTTGCTTCGCAGTCCCACCTGTTTGTGCTGCAGCTGGTCCACAGGCCATCTGTGCGTTCCGTCCTCCAGGGGCTCCTGAAGAAAAGACTCCTTCCTGCAGAACACTGCATCACCAAGGGTATGTCTCTTATTGTAGTTAAGATGCATTAGTACATCTTAATTACACAAGCTTGCACCTGTTTCTTTTTTATGTGCGCTTTAAAACAGTACACCTGCAACTGCTTACAAAGTAATACCTTCCTCCCATCTGAATGCTTTATTTTTCCAGTTAAGAGAAACTTCAGCAGTGTGGCGGCCTCGGCAGGCAGCACCACTCTTAACGGGGAGGACGGTGTAGAGCAGACGGCCATCAAAGTGTCGCTGAAATGTCCCATTACCTTCCGACGCATACAGCTACCAGCACGAGGGCATGACTGCAAACATGTCCAGGTCTGTTCAGTTTTCAAGAAGCAGCAAAAGTTCATTGCTAATGTAAATTGCGTCACGTGCTGCTGGGAATGGGAGATTAGTCTAATGAGCATTTGTGGTGTTGTTTTCCACAGTGCTTTGATCTGGAGTCCTACTTGCAGCTCAACTGTGAGAGGGGGACGTGGAGGTGTCCTGTGTGCAAGTAAGTGGAAGCTGTTCTTTTCTCTCTTTTTTTGATGTGTAGATGAGATTACTGATAAGAGATATCTAATGGGTTTTTTTCTCCTTTCAGTAAAACAGCATTATTAGAAGGTCTGGAGGTGGACCAGTACATGTGGGGAATCCTAAATGCCATCCAAAAGTAAGTTTCCTTTCATTCTTCTTCTAAATTTACCCATAACATTGAATCTATTATTTCCATATTAAACACCTTGTACTTTCTCATTTAATAGTTCAGAGTTTGAAGAAGTCACTATAGATCCTACATGTAGCTGGCGACCTGTTCCCATAAAGTCTGAGATACACATCAAAGAGGACCCTGACGGACCACTTGCCAAGCGCTTTAAGACCATGAGCCCCAGTCAGATGACCATGCCCAATGTGATGGAGATGATCGCTCAGCTAGGGCCTGGCCCAGGACCTGGACCTGGCCCCATACTAGGATCCAGCCCCTACCCACCACATCCTAGTCATCATCCTAGTCAACATCCTAGTGGCAACGGGGGAGATTACCCTGGAGCAGGTAAAGAAAAGCAGCCAGGATCCGGCTGCGTAGATAAATAACAGGATAGTCAGCTCATTTTTTGGAAAAGTGAGCTGTTTTGCACTTTATAGCGGTAACTACTGATGTGTCTCTGGTGCATTAAACAAAGAAACAGCCCCAAGGAGAGTTTTGTGCTGAACCTGTTTTAAAATATAGTAAGCTCATTGATCTGATAAATGTTTCATAACAGTAAAATAAGTGGGACGTTTGTGTGTCCCCTTATGTAACCACTTTGAAAAGATAACTTTTTGCATAAGTAGGGATTCATCAGACAAGTCAGCAAGGCTAATTGCAGTTTGTTTGACAGAAGTGTTTTGTTTGTTTTGTCCTTCAAGGCAACAGTTACCACAGCCAAGGGAATTTTGACTTCCCTCACGGGAACCCCTCTGGTGGTGGAATTGGAGGAGGTGGAGGAGGTCCCCCTATGAATGACTTCATCCATGGCCCCCAGCTCTCCCACCCCCCAGATGGTCCTGGTGGTCTCCTCTCCCAGGACAAGCCCCTGACCCACGGCATGAATGATGCGGTAAGTAGGGGCGACTTCCAGGGCTGCTTCTCATTCCATTGCACCAATAGAAAAAAGTTTGTTATGTTTATGGGAACAGTATATCACTATACAATCTAGTAAAGTAGGATGTTGGTTGGTCTGACTTTTATGTCTCTTATTTATCTACTGCTAGGTTACTTTGTCCTGTAGCCTAATTTGGTACATTACTTCGTAGAAGAGACGATCTGTTACATGCAACTCCCATTTGTTATCAGAACAAGGTGCAGCCTATGCCTCTAGCCAGCATGTGTACTCAGTCATGCTCAAATGCTCATGTCGCCGTATAATGTTGCAGCTGTACATGTCCGCTGATCACAGCTTCCATTCAGAAGGCCTGTTCCATATTATTCACGCTGAAACTCATTCCGCTTTTTCCTCTGATCCTTTCCTACGCATCCCCCTCTCCTTAACACACTCCTCCTTATTTTTCACTCTCCATCTCTCTCGCTTTCTATCTCCCTCTTACACCTGCAGATGTCCCATCCCGATCAGTCCCATAACTCCATGCAGCAGAGCTTGCATGCATCTCCCCACCGCGGCAGCCAATCAGGGCCGCCCTTGCATCACAGTGGCCAGTCAGGGCAGCCCTTGCATCACAGTGGCCAGCCGTCGCAGCCGCCTCGCCAGTCCCAGCCTCAGCCGCAACCTCAGCAGCCCGGGCAGAACAGTCACCCCCACAGCGATCTGAACTTTAACCCCTCCTCAGATGGGCAGATGAGTCAGGGAGCCCAGGACATGCCTGAACCCTCCCTGGATGTAAGTGTGCCCGCTCTGGGCACCCTTAGCTACCTGTTAACAGCTAACATTGTCTGCTACAGCTGCTCTCATCTCTTTGCTGTGTGCTCTGTTTGAGTTCACTCTCAATCAGCTTTTTTTTCTGCTTGTATATGTAACAACTGGCTTCAACAGACACTTGAGCATGATGAAAAGTCATCCAGCTTCAGAAAGATGAATGTGTTGGCAGGTTATTTATTTCTCATTGTCTCTTTCTGCCTTTTTATCCACAGCTGCTTCCAGAACTGGCCAATCCAGACGAGTTACTATCCTACCTGGACCCTCCCGACCTTCCCTCAAACAGCAACGACGACCTTCTCTCCCTCTTTGAGAACAACTAGCCCTTTACCCCTCTCAAAAAAAACCCTCCTGCACCAACAGGAGTCGTGACGTGTTTGACTGTCCGTCCACAGACACCTCACCGACCTCCTATCGACACTTCAAGCAGCGTCCTATGCTCACGCACGCACACACATACACACTCTTATCAACAGATAATGTGTGGTATAGGAGCACGGCTGAAAAGAGGCGCTTGTTTTGGGAACTCCAAGGGAGAAAGCAGGAAACGCCACTCATCCCGCACTCCCTTTTTTTCCCCTGTGTAAAGATTCCACGCACCAGTTCCACCGCCTCTGACTCGAAACACACCATTTACAGCCATGTTGGCGGGCACTAAAGTGATATTATATATATACATATATGATATTTGTGACTTTTCAACTGAAAACTGTGCAGCTATAATCATCATGTGTAAACAACACGGAGGAGACGGGAGCCTGTGTGGGGCTCTCGCAAAAGTGTTGTAGCTTTTTTTTAATTATAATTTTCCTTTTGTGAAAAAAAGACATTGTCTTGTAAGAGTGTTTTTATCCTATTTGAAATGTGTTCTTCCAAAACGTTGGCACATGCCATGTCCTTTGACCCCCCCCAGACTTTTGTGTGTGTGTGTGAGTGTGTGTATGTGTGTGTGTGTGTGTTTGTGTGTGCGTGCGTGTGTGTGTGCGAACTCATCGGAATCAGAGCACTGAAAGGACGAGCCAAAATGTCCTCGAGTGTCAACAGAGGAAACAAGTGCACATTGTGCAATGTAGTGTGTGAGTGTGTTGGTGTGTGTCTACATGTGTGTGTATGTTTACGTGCCCTCTTTTATTTGCCTGCGAGCGTGTGTGAAAGACAGCAGGGAGAGAAAGTTGGAGACAGCGGAGGGAAGAAAAATATTAAATGGAAGAAAGATAAAACAAGAGCTGTCTCAGTGCTTTTTCTCCACCCAGTCTGCAGTCCTTCTTGTGTATTTATTGTAATGTTTCGCTCTTCCTCATCAAATTCAGCACCATTTTGTTCACAAGTGCATGTGTGCCAATGGCTCCTGTTGTCTTTGTCCAGCCTAAACGTGCTTGATCAAATCATTTTCTCTCTTGTCTTTATATTTATTATTTTATTTCAAATCATCTGTTTTTGTTTTTGGTTTGTTTTTTTAAAGTGTTGTCCTTTTATATGTGTTTTATCTTTATCCCATATTGAAATTAATCCAATACACATCACCAAAGTTGTCCTATGCTTTTTGTAAGGGGTTTGGCCCTGGATATTATGTTGGTGCAAAAGCCGGATTTCAACTCCTACAGAGGTCTACAGAAGTTTTTAAATCACTGTGTTTTATAGAAACGCCTAGTTCCGATCTTTCCTTTTTCCCTTTGTTACTGTTGAACTGCATCTTTTTGAGAAAACCATCCTGCATGATCCAACAGTGTTTCCACAAGCTGTTGTATATACCCTTTGTGAATACTCTGTGATTGTACAGTACTGTACCTATCTATTACAGGCAACTACATGGTACTGTATGTCTGTCAAGGACTACGCACACTCAGACACACACACACTCACAAACACACACAGAATCCCATATTGTAACGAATTGATCCACATGCACTCTCACTGGCCTTGTATTGAATACCTGTGTATTGTAATCCATTACCTTGTGACAATGCATCAGTGAAAATGGAATATTCAAATTGTTCAACAGGCAAGTTGTTGGAGGTTTTTTTACGTATAAGAATTGGTCAGCTTTAAATTATTTTTTCTGTCTAAAAGATTGTTAATGCAGCTTAGAGGTCCAAATTTCTCCAAAAATGATTTGTTTAACGTCATTGGAACAAGTGACCTCGTCCTTTTTATTTAAAATGAGAATGTGCAAAATTGTCCTCTGGATTGTTTTCTGGCCTGATAATGTTTTTTGATAACCATACCTAGCAGAAATGTGGGAATTGTGTATTTTCATCACATTTGATATCATTTTAAATTATTATTTTTTTGTCCAGTGTTTTTTTTAAGTTTAATTTGGTTTACACAGTTTTATGCAGTACAGTCAATGGATTTAAAATATACTGTATATTGTTGGATAAAAGTTTCCCCACTTGAAGAACCAAATATGACTATATTGATCTTCAAAGTTGATCAAATCACCTGCATATAACACCATTGAAGGATCAGATGTTGTATTAGTTTGTTTATATGTTTGTTAAAGACAATGCACTGCCGCATAGGGATATTTTATTTCCCTACACAGTGTGTAACTGTAACTGCAACCTTTCACAAAATCACATCTAGTAATTTGACCGACACAAATTGTACTGTCTGATTGCAGACCTTGGAAATTGAGTTGAGGATATAAAAGAGAATGCAATTATTATTGTAAAATGGAATTTGGGGGAGACCCCCTCCTATTTGCATTACAAGGGGAGGTTGTGGTAGAGGGGTGGGGTTGGGGATGCAAGGGATACGTGTATATAATGTAAATGACAAATAGAGACACGTTAACAGAAATGTATTCATTTTCTCCAGGGGGAGTGTGCATAGTGTATTTAGAATTTGTAAAGCTTGCATCCTCCTGTCAGACATTGAATTGGCAAAATGAGTCTGTGTTCGATTGCGTCTGTGCGGACCTCTCTAACCACGCCTGTTCATTTATGGAAGATACTTTATGTACCCCTCCACGTGGGGTTTCCAAGAAAAAAAGTTTTTTTTCCTTTGTGTAATATTAAACTTCTGTGTATTTCTCTATTACCTGTGTACTTTATAAAGGTGCTACAAAATTATTACAACCTTTTGAGGTATAATTGGGACTTGGAGACATTTGAGCTTTTAGTGGCTCTTAAGGGTCGTTTCCAAATTTACAGTTTGTAAAAAAGAAATTGTCAAATTTATAAATATTATGCAATTTGGAAAAATATGCTATAAAGGTACAATCTGAAGTGATTGGCACAACAGGTGGCAGTTGTCTCTTTGGTTTTGTACATTCTATGTACAATCATTTCATATTCTAAACTGGTCAGAAAAACATTGTGATTTTTAGTCTTGCAAATCTGTATGTAGTTAGATGACGTGACATCCTAATATTTATCTAATAAATATGTATTCAGATGAAACACAATTAATGGCCTTTTGTGTCTTTTGACATACAAAGTGCAACCAGCATATTAAACCATTACATATTCCACAAAAAGATGAAAAGCACTGAGCTACATAGTCCATAGAATACCTACAGTACAGTACCAAACTAGATATACATAGAATTTGCAATTACAATAAATTAAACGTCATTACACACGTCAATAGTGTTCCTTACTGGCTGAAATAACACAGGTGTAAATAATCAAATTAATTACGGCTGCTTCAGTTTCAGAGTTGCGGCAAAGTTAATTATTAATTAGTGACACATGTGCCAAGTTCCTACTATGACAGGTCAAACTTTGTGCTGTGAAACCTCTTTTACCACTTTAATAATTAGTTAATTCATAAGCTATTAGTAAGAAATATTATTAGATGTAGAAAAGCAACAACTTATCCTGTGAGCTGAAATAATTACAGAAAGAAAGTAGATTGATTCAATTACTGGAGCAAACATTCAGCGATTTGTGCAAGTGAGTTACAGATTGGAGTTTAAATAGGGCCCCTGAGCAATTTTGTGATTGATGTGTTGTTCCAGACAAACAGAACGTAACCTTACATACTCTTATTATATGGATGGATTTGTTCAGTGTACCTGAGATCCCAATACTGTTACCAATTATGCAGAGGCTAAACACTTTGCAACATCTGATGATCAATAATTAGGAGCATCAACTGAAATATTTATTATATTTACATAACCAGCATGCACGTCTAGGTGTTTAGAAACATTTATAAGAAGGCTCATGCATTTGCAGGTTTAAAGGCATTTTTCAAAATAAAATATTTTTGGGGATCGATGCTTAATTGGGCCTTGTGATAATTCTGAACAGATTTATAATTATTCATTATGCCCCCCGAATGGTATATAGTTTAATTTATAGCATGGCCACTTAACAGGGGAATAATAAAGTTTAAAAAAAGATAAACTTCAGATTAACTACTACCAACCCTGTGCCTGAACAAACATGAATCAAATGAGTATTCATATCAAACATGTCACTACAGTGAGTAGTTTGATGCAGGGGAACAGCAATGCAATTCAAACAAATGCCAAATTGATATCAGAAAGGAGTACATGGAATACAGCTGATTAACTAGTAATTCCCACCATTTTTTTAATCGTAAACAATTTAGCACTATTATGCTCAAGATTATCTGAAGAGAAAATATAAATACAGTAAATAAAAAAAGAAATACTAGTCAAGCTGTGCAGGATTCTTTGGAAAAATCTGTTTTTTTCCCTCTTGATAGATTTCACTGATTTGAAATGCTTACATTTACAGGGTTTCAGAAGGTTCCCTCCGCCTGGCCTTCCTCTGTGGATGGAGTGGCGCAGTTGTCATGGAGACAACACGTTTTGCGTTTTTGTCATCGATAACTAACGTTATACATTTTGATAACACTTTTGTCAACCTAAATGTGGTTGTTATACCTCCAAAAACCTCCCACGTGGTGTCGCTGTTTTCAGCACCGCGAGAGTGACGTCACATGTAAACACCAGCCGCGTCACAGGCCTTCCGTTTTCCTCCTCTCACCCCCGTCAGCTGAGCAGCGATGCTACAACTCAAAAACCGCTTGAGATACAGCACGCCGGGCGTCGCCGCCGCGAAGCTGTTGTCCTCCGGTGCCGCCAAGAACCCCGTCGTGTTTCTGGACATCGAGGCCGACAGTGAGCCTCTTGGAAGAATAACCATTGAGGTAGCTAGCTAGCTAGCGTTAGCCTCTCCAGAAGACTTTCACAGGCAACTTGTTTCAGCACTCAAATATGTAGCCTACACATAAGGGCATTGCTCAGTGTAAACATTCATCAATGAACTTGAATGTGATTTGTATTATCTTGCAGTTGAATGCAGATGTAGTGCCAAAGACTGCGGGTATGTTTAACCATGTTTTTAGTTGAAGATCAAGAGTTACATTTGTTTAAATGTTATAGCATTAATGTACTTAAGCTCATTTCACAGCAAACTTCAGAGCACTGTGTACTGGGGATCCTGGCTTTGGATTCAAGGGATCTGTGTTTCACAGGGTCATACCTGAGTTCATGTGTCAGGTAAGAGTACAGTGAAGATGTTGGTGCACGTAAAATGTTTGCCATGTTGTCTGTTACTGTGTTTTTCTGTTACAGGGGGGAGATTTCACTGACCACAACGGCACAGGGGGGAAATCTATATATGGGAAGACATTCAAAGATGAAAACTTCAAATTAAAACACACTGGTCCAGGTACATCTCCACAGATTCTCTACATTTTTATTATACCTTAGTCCTTTTTTCCCCATCCGTATAGCTGTGTATTCTCACATACAGGCTAATGGAAATGTTGTAAATGGCAGATTGTATTGTAATACTAATGCTGAAACAGAGCAGCAGAAAATTAATGGATTGTTAATGTCTGTAATTTATCAAACAAAAATGCCCATCATTCCCTGGTTATAGCATCTTATTTCTCTAGTATATCTAATATCAAATCTATTTTTTTTCATTATTTTCTGGCATTTCAAAAACTGCAGTAAATCAGTAAAATTAAAAATTAAATTATTATTGAATTAAGTCAGTAAAAAAACAAATCAACAAATAAGTCTGTAAGGAAAATCATTTGAAACTGCAGCCCTTGTATATTATGACATAAATGTCGCTAAAGCTGCACAGATCAATCAGTTTAATGTCAACTATTAAATTGATCGCTAAACTATTTTGATAATCAATTAATTGGTTTGATTAATAAAAAAAAAATCAAAATGATCTGATTCAAGTTTCTTAAATGTGAATATGACTGGTTTCTTCATTCGTCTAAGACAGTACACTCTATATATATTTGAGTTGTGGGTAAAACAAGACGTTGGCAGACGTCATCTTGGGCTCTGGGAAACACTGAAAGACATTGTTTACCATTTCTAAACAACAACTAATGGATTAATTAAGGAAATAACTAAGAATAATCAACAATGAAAAAAAATCATTAGTTGCAGCCCTGTATTATACTTCTCTGGCTTCCTAACAGCATCATTTCCCAGGTTTATATCTTTGATTACAGCTGCCTCTCCACTAGATGGCAGTGCCTAATTTCATGCAGCACTAAAACCACTAGCTGTATGGATTTTGCAATCCCCAGGTGAATGACCTACTTTTTAGTGAGTCAACGTGCACTAATCAAAATAACTCCTTTAATTGAATAAACCTAAGCTTAACATAAACCTATCCCACATGCTGATTGCTTGGTGCTTTATTCAAAAGTGTGGCATTATCACAGTTTGCGTTTCAGAAAAGAAAAACAGGCTTTCAACTAAACACAGACTCGTGTCATGCTTCTCTTTTGCTACAGTCAGGCCTAAATGGTATTGGGTCAGCGGTAAAAGGAGGTCAAGATCTTGTTGACTGCATCACGTTTAATTGATTTACTTGTTGGCTTCTCGACTTCTGCAGGAACACTGTCAATGGCAAATTCAGGGCCAAACACCAACGGCTCCCAGTTCTTCATCTGTACGGCTAAAACTGAATGGTGAATATTTGTGGAATTCGTTTTCATCCGTCATCTCATCTCAGCAGTTCTGCCATTCAGTCTCACTTCATCCAAATCAAGTCACTCATCGGTTGCTGAAGTCCCCTTTTGTCTCTTCTTTTGACAGGCTCGATGGTAAGCATGTTGTGTTCGGGCATGTGAAGGAAGGTATGGACGTGGTCACCAAGATGGAGTCCTTCGGTTTACATGACGGCGGCGTGATTAAGAAAATTGTCATAACTGACTGTGGGGAGATCAAATAACACCCGAGATCACACTTGGACCTCTGGACTTTGGATGACTCTGCATGCAACCATTTGTTATTTACTTTCCCTTTCGTCCTGTGTTCTTGATAATTTCAAGAAGGAACTGTCACAGGTGATTCTGTTCTTCCCTAAAATCTGATATTTTTCCTGTCAGTTATGATGTTCGAAGATATCTCGCTTTTCAAGTTTTAAACTTGACACAATTTTTTGTACGAGCAATAAGTCATCTGCTATGTAAAATATTGTTATTGTCCAGTTACTCTCCATTTACTGGCAAATAAAATGGCTGTTTTCAGATTTTACTAGCTCTAATCTAAGTACAGGACATTTGCTCTTGTGTGCCATCGACCCTGCTGGTTTTTTAAAGCTTCCTGGAAATGATCCAGCAGTTTTTTTTAGACAGCGTCTCTCCAGCGCGTCAGACTTCCTTCCTATCAGAGCAGGATGTGACATCATGTGACATCCAGCTACAGTGGAGCTGAAATATCACAAATACAGATGACAGATGATGGAGCTGCGGGCTATCGCCTCATTGGACGCAGTGAATGCAGATGATTTAATCTGCTGGAACCATACAGGAACCTGAAAATGTCTTTAGCTTGTACGTGGGCTGCTCTTCCTTCACTGGGTCTTTATTTGAAACGCAGAGCATCTGGAAGAAAGAAAGAAAGAAAAGGGGGCTAGGGCATGTCTGAAAGCCAGAGACTGGGTGGTGCTGCTTATCGAGCTAATACTTTATGAAAGTAAATAATGAAGCGACGTGAAAAAGCAGCTCTTGCCCCTAAATGAAACCACATGCGCACTGACCTTCCACCGTTTGTTTGAATTCTCAGATTACATTGTTGCTATAGAGACTTTTCAGCTCTCACTCTGTCTGAGCAAGAGATGTTGTAACAAACTTGATATAATTTGGGTCCCCACCCTCTGGTTTAGTTTTAGTTATTTGGAATGCATATCCAATATTGTGCATGGAAACTTGGCTGGAAAGATGGCGTTTCTGTGGCCAACCTTTAGTATACACATGCAACACAATGTCATCTTTACAGCTAGTACAAAATGGTTCTTCTGCTGTAAATGTCACCATTTATCACACAGCACCCATGTCGGCTGGTGTCCTTTTTTTGTGTTTTGGTTTTGCTGTCCGCAGTTTGACTCAAAGTGTTGAAATCCAGTCCTGTCAGCTCGATGTGTCTGTTATCTTTCACCACTTTCATGGAAATTGAAAAACAGGTTTTACAAGTCACTCCCCCCTTCTGCGTTACTCAACCACCATGAATAACCCATTAAAAACCTCTATCATAATCTATACGCTCAGTCTTGTATAAGTCTTGGAGCTTGCACTCAAAGACACAGTACAGTGCGACGCCCCTTGGACACATGACATGATCTAGACATTACCCAGAGGAGATGTATATGACAACACAAATGTCCAAATCAGTTGGATCAGACATCAAACAGACTTTACCCTGCCAACTCCCTTGTACAAAGTCTGCGTAATGTCCAATTGAGCCCAAAGTGTGAGACTTTGCAGCGAGCAAGTGGACACATTGATGACATGTCCATCATGGGGCTCGCACAAAACCACAAGAAAACAAACGTCTAAAGGTGAAGAAGGGTATTTTACCCGAAGACGGCAACGAAAATTTCTAACTGGTGAGACGATGAGTTTCAGGAACTTCTATCGATAAGGGTCGACAGAAATTGTCAGACAAATTCAAGAGACTCAGTTGTTTTGTGACTAAATCACAAACCGGCTCTGTGACCGCGGTGTAAATCGCTTCTAAGTCTTGCCTTCATCACACCCTACCCAGAAACCACTGGCTTAGCCCAAACGGTGTGTTTCCATTAAGTGAAAATGTGTCTCGGGCAAGTATCTCTCTCACAATGTGTGTCATGTGACATTGTCAGGAGTTCATATGAGAAATTGTTTATGTACTCTCTGAAATTAATATTATACAGACAGGAGCTCCGTTGCTTTTGACTTGAATCGAACTTGAGAGTGAACACCCCCCCAGTTACTGGTAACAACAATTCAGCAGAGGCCCCCAATCAAATGAAACCACATAGTCCAAGCACTTCTAATTCAATATGACTTTAATTCATCAAACTCTCAACAGCACTAAAGCACTAAAATGTTTTCCCAACTAACAAATAAGGCACATTTTGGAATGCCGTTTTCATGGACATGAAAAACAGACCTGTGGTCTACTTTCGAAAACCATGACTGTCCTTGTTTCCCAAAATCATTGTCTTCCCTACCTCACGCCTGTGTTCTATCCAATTCCAAATATTACATCATTGCAATATTGCAATACAAATATCTCAAGTGATACAGACTGTAAAGAATACAAACATAACTTTCCGAATTGACCACATAAGTGTTAACACATTACATTCAGTAAATATGTATTATTCGTAGAGGCTACACTAGCGGAAAATGAAATACTTATAACAATCAGAAGTTGCTGATAATGTTAAAAACAATATGTACTGTAGCAAACTACTGTAACGTATTTAAATAAGTATACATTGCACAAAATATTTCACTCAAAACCAAACACATGCACATGCAAACTCTAAAATAGTTCTTTGTCACACGCTTTCTTGACAAAATACACGCCCTAAACTACATATAACACTGTAACATTTTATAATAGTTTCTTGTCATTGCTGCTTTAAGCAAACTACATCTCACAGTTTAACCTGCTCATACAGTGGTGAGTATCCATCACTAATTAAGAAAAAAAAAAAGATTTCTGCATGTTAACACAATATATCTTCATAATATTGTTTACAAAATGAATACATGCGACTGTATGGATGTAAATGACAGCTCATAATTAGTTACATATAGCAACTGAATAACATTGTGGGTTATTCAACACTGATAACACCATAAAACAAAACACAAAAAACAATGGCTTATAATTGAGAAAGGGGTATTAATTATGTACCTGCTTTTTTCTTTAATAATACTCTATGTAGACATCAATATTTCCTTCTTAGTGTAACTTTGTTGCATATTCTATACAAAATGTGTTGTAAAAAATCTTTCCATAAATATTTCTGCAGGATAACCCCTCAGATTATTGTAAAACATAAAGAAAAAAACTCCCAGCTTTGTTTATTTCTCAGCAATAGGCCCTTCTTCACACACACAAAAAAAGCTTCAATATTGCATAACACTTTTAAAAGAGTACTATCCTTGATAATGATGGCCATCAAATATATACATAAAACAGTCTATCTTTGTCAGGGAAATAACTCTTACGTTTTTGCAGATTGCTTAAAAAATTTAAACATCTATTAAGTGTTCCAAAATACACATCTCATTCATAGAAAATAACAAATTTGAACTGAAAAGGTACTAGAAAAGTCAAGTATATGAAATTCAAGACATAACGTCTGAAAGCAGAGATTTCCTCTATTTTTTTTCTCAAATGCATTGTATCAACTGCTTCCATTGGCTCTTGATTTGCCATTTAAAATGGCCTCCTCATAACATGCCTCTGGGCGGAATTGAACTCTTACAGGATTTCTCATTATTCTGTCAGAACTCTGTGAATCACAATAACAATGTTTCTTGTTTATGAGGTTAGTTCATAAGGCATCATTGGTATCTATTTCTCTCACTACAACCACATGGTATGATGTGGACAAAAATGTTCAGATGTAAAAACGTATGTTAACCGTAAGAAAATTGTTCCCAACCAAAGGAGAAGCTTTCATTCAGATTAGGTTTTTAACTTGTGGTAGATGCACACATTCCTTCTTTTAAAAGGGGCACACTGTAGTTCGGTGTACTCATCACAGGGAGTGCTACTCAGGCTGTGAAAACAGTTGTATAATGTCTTTTTTAACTTTGGAGGAGCTTTAGCAAGCCTGAGAAAATAACCCTAGTGATGTCATAAAGATGTTCTCATGCTTATCTCAACTTGGGCTTGGAGACACATGTTTAACAAAAAGCCCGAGTTACAAACTGAGGGTGTGGAGTTTGACAAATGTGGGCATTTAACAGGCAGGCGGAGTCTACTAAAAGATGCTATTGAGTTGCATTATGGGAAAGGTAGGATCCAGCGTTTTGAGTCATTTTAGGGATTAAAAGTATGGATATCTCAGCCGCTCCTGCATTGATATTGGATATTCTTTAGTGTCTCTTGCAAGCCTTCCAACTCTGTATAACTGCACTGCTTAATCACTGAAGTGCCCCTTTAACTTTAAAGATGGAATTTAAATACATTTCCCAAAACTGTAAGGTACCATAATCAGCCACTACAAACTCTCCCACTAAGGCAAATAACCATGTATATTTTCTTGACAAAACCCACGGCTCCTTGAATCAACACAACTACAATAGATTAGAAAAACAAAGAGTGAGGTCCACAGTTTCATTCGCGACTCCGTTCTGTTGTAGGATCAACTAAGAAATAACAACTTTGTGGATATTCCATGACAACAGACCGCAGTAAGATTGTTATTGCCAGCTGGAAATGCTGTTTCAGCCTGTGCCTCAGCAAACTGTGTTGAAGCGAACACCCACTATGCCAGTTCACACTAATAGAGGAACTGTATAATTTTGTTGTCCTTTGTCACATCTTGAACCTGCATTAAACTTACTATGCATCGCAGCTACCACATGCACGTTTACTCCTCCATCTCTGATCTCCACCCCGATTTCAAACAGCTGACTATAGTTCTCCTGATACTTCAGAATGATAAAATCTTTTTAAGGCACATACAGTATGTTCCAGTATAAAATATAGTCAACCAGCTTTTATACGGCTAGAAATACAGTACATATAGAATAGTTCACAATTCCTATAACAAGGTTCCTTGAAAGGCAGATTTCTTTTAAGTCAAAACTACATTAAATTCATCTGTAGTGCTTTAGGTCTGCACGCTGATACATGTAAACACGATTTGTACTTCTCTTCCTTTAAAGACATTGATTTATACTGTAATAGTAGGCACTTATACTCATAAAAAGAATAGAAGTGTAAACTTAATTCACCTTCACTTTCAATATATCCTTGAATCTTAAGCATCACCACGTCATAAATCAGACCTCCTACATTAAATCCTATTGTTCTCTCTCAACCAACTCTTCACCTTACTATAGACACTCTTTACACTGCAATCAGTTGTTGGACATAGTTTTAAAGGGTGCAATCTCCTGGAGCAGTTACCATTTATCTTAGCATTAACTGCACAAAGGCAACAACTGGCTTTAATTTTTTTTTTACAAATGTGTGGCTAAAATCTAATCAGGCTTTACATGCGAACAGGCGAACATCTAAAATCATGTTTCATATGCGAAACTGTGTGGACGGCAAGAATAATGTAACTAAAACTAGTGTTTTCCTTCAGCTTCTTCTCAGTAGACATTCTTGTGATTTTAAATGAACACTACTTACCTATCTAACATCTATACATAACTACTATAGATAATTGAGAATTTGCGTGGCAACAAAAATACCCTAGGGAGTCTACATGAAACCTTATCTGTTAGCAACGCACTAAATCTAGACGAGGAGCGAATGAACCTACAGTAGTTGCTAAAGACACGTGGAAGCAGTTACACAATAATGTGATATACAAACATACAAAAAAATGTCCCAGTTAAAATTCAAATTGCACACTAGACAACAAGGAAATAAATAAGCCAAATGTAAGCTAGGGATGCATGGCACATTGTCCCTCAGTTAATTCACAGTTAATAAGATGTGCTGTTGACCCTAATACGGCAGGACATCGAAGGCCTCAAATTCATTATACCATCATGAGAGGCCTGGGTTAAACGTTCGTCACACACTTCACTTGGCAGGGACATTGAGGGCAGATCTCTGTAAACACAAAACCAACAAACCCCAAGGTGAGGTAATCTATTGAGACCAATACTGTCAGTGACACCATTGAAATACGTGCTAATTCATCAATACACCATTAGCTGCTGTTAAACATTGAGTTGGATCAATGGGATTATGTTGTTTCTGATACATGAGGCACAAAGTCACTGATTTTGGCAAGTTTTTGCTTTTGATGAAGAGCACTTTGAGAGATTGATACTAAATGAACATGTTCTCTCATTCCTGGATGTAATCTTCAACACTGTCATTGGAAAAAAAAAGAAGCACAATGACTAAAACTCTGTGTTCCACGAGTGGTTGAGAAGAGAGGCCAGGAAGGGTTAGAGCTACTGTCTATAGTTGAGGCTTCTGAGCGAAGGAGGGGAAGACGTGAGGAGGAGAGGACGCCGTGTTGTGTGCAGGGCGGGGACGAGGGAAACCTGGATGTGAAAGGAGGAGGTTAACAGCCTTGATGGAGGAAGAGCAATAGGACTTGGGACACAAAAGTTGCTCTTTGACTGATGAATAAAGATGATTATTGCACACGGCGGCAGTAGTAGCCCAGGACTTTACATTTCTCGCACAGGTGTTGCGGGTGCTCCTTACTCTGGTCAGAAACATCCAGGCCGTCTGGCTTCTCTAAAGGTCGCTGAGGACACAAACAGAAACAACAATGAGTCATATTAAACACTGAAGAAAGCAAACCAAGCAGCACACACAGTTTGCAAGCAGTTTCTATGGCACCAGATTCAACTTGGCTAAATACGCCTAATGACTCCAGCCTCCAAAATTACAGCCATATTTTTCACAGATCAGATGTGTACGAAACACAATTAGTTGCAGAGTTATGGCAACACACCATCAGCTCTGGAAACTTGCAGCGCACTTTAACAATGTGGTATTAAAGAAAAAGAACCAGTATGGATTTGATCATAATGAGCTGTATGGAAATATCAGCACACTGCTACAGCAATAGCTTTCTTGGAATCAGAATCATTATCGAGGATAAAGGGAATCTATCCGGGCCAGCACATTTCAAGGTTATTTTGACAATGTGTCTGGAACATTTTATTCCTCATCTATTGTTTTTTCTTTTCTTGTTAGAGCTTAGTCTTTTCTTTTCTTTTTTTTTATTCCAAGTGGTCTAACTAAAGGAAACCAGGTTACAGTGGGTCACTACAAGGACATATTTCAGCCCTACGCTAATGAGTCTGCCAGGAAGTGTTGAGACTTTACTATCGCGCGTCAAAGACATTAGGTCCTTCAGGAAAGCTGGAAAAACTGATGCATATGTTATGGGCTCCCCCTCAGCGGTTAGAAGGAACTGGGTTCAAGCCTCTGTGCTGCAGGCATCTTCCTTGTTGAAGTGTCCTTGAGCAAGAAACTGTTCAGTCAGCTCTTTACTTGAAGCCGTAGTTTGAGCTTTTTCCATTTGGAGGACACGTATACTTGTGTGTTTGGCACAGAAGCAGGAGTCAAATGAAACGATTTAAGCTTGCTTGAGTATGCCATTGAGCCACATACTGTAGGGTATTTTGTTAACTTTGTTGCCACTGGTATAGGAAAGTATCGTTGTACCCATGAGGTGTAAACCCTGTATGTTATAAGCTATCTACAGGTGTTGATGTTGATTGTGATCATAGGCTGTAGTCTGTCAGTTTAAATCGTCTAGAAGCTACAGGTGTTCTTCTTCATCTGGCTCCAAGATGCTGTGCCCAGGGGCCTCTGAATTCTTAATCCATGCCTGTATTAGCCACGTTATTTCCTCCATTTTGGACCAGTGTTCCCTCAAAAGGCCAGCACTGTCACCAGGGCTCACCATTGATCAACAGCAGAAACTCACATGTAAAAGTTCAGCCATGTTCAACTCATCAGAAGATTTGCACAGGTTCACTTAATTGAATCCACTGAAATATTGGCGTTTTAAAAGCTGGTGTGACCATAAGTATTAAATCACTGAGTAAATCAAACTTTAAAAGTGTGGGGTACGAAAACAATTCGGATCCCCATCATACCCAATGACAATTATGCCTTTGGTTTTAAACCGAATGGTCTCCAAGAAATATATTTCCCACCTAAGAGGGACAAATATTCTATGCATGTGAATGAGATTGGAAAAATACATATTTGGGTTATTTATGGGAATCTGCAGGATGGGAGGGAGCCGTGCTGAGAGGCTGAACTCTTTGATACTCGAAGACACAGAGGTTAGTGGTCCATTTCAAACGCTGACAGGGGGAAATATGTTAAGTGGGTGACATTGCAAATGCAGGGAATTTGCTTTGGTTTTGTGTAGCTTTGCCACAAAACACAGAGGCAGAGGAGAATGCGGTTTTCTCACCAGTGAACTCTGGGAGGAAAAAGAGATTTCTTCCACCGATGTTTGTTTTTTTAAAAGAGTATAGTTAATATTCTTGTTTGACATCTCACAGTGATGAATATGCAAATGAATAAACAAAAGATTTGGAATACATGTTACATTAACTTTCCAATGGGAATGTTGCGACCCCTTGCCAAACATTTAGGGTAGATTAGTGGAGCGGCGTGCCTTTCCTGCTTCATTTTATGTAAGTGTTAACAGAGCGGAACATGGTCGTCCGCGGTATTCAAAGAACGGGCAGGGCCTCAAGTAGTAATCCTAACTTTATTTCAGGAAGTGGAATTGGAAGAATGTTGAAAAGCATAAATATTAAAACATGAAGTGTCGAGGATAAATATATCTCTAGCTGAAGAAAACCAAATGGATTCTTTTCACAGGCGATCCATCTCTTTAGTCAGCAGGCTGCGAGGGAAATTTGAAGTTAAGCCCAACAGACAGCTCACCAGCGCGTTAATTCCCTCTGAGTGCTGTTTGGAAAAACACTCCACAGCATCTTGGTTAATATGATTTCACTTTTTTTGTTCTATTAAATGTGCAAAGAATTTCTGCAGCTATAAACCTCAATTACCCCAGAGTTAGTTTGTGTGTGTGTGTGTGTGTGTGTGTGTGTGTGTGTGTGTGTGTGTGTGTGACATTAATACAAAAATATTTGTTTTGAGATTTTAAGGCATTCACTGAATGATTCAATATACAATTCATTTATTCAGTGCTGATTTGTAACCGAAGAGGCAAAAGCAGTTGTTAGTGGTAAGATTTTTTTATTCTATTTTAATGAGGCCATCTGGAATATCCTCAAGACAATACACAGCCACGCAAACCAGAGTCTGGGCTGTGTTAACTTTGCTTGAGACGATTCAATCTATCACTTAAGTGACATGTGAGTAATGTTTTTTACTTTAAAACGTCACTGCAAGTTCACAGAGAGTGAATGTCGTACTGTAGGTTGGAGTACCTGTTTGTGTGGATAGACGTTGATGTGGCATTTGATACATTCTTGTCCCATGTTGGCCCAGGAGTTGCCACTCATCCACTTCCTCTTACACTTGGGGCACTTGTACTCTCCGAAGCATCTCTTCTTCCCCTGGTAGGGTGTCAGCCCTTCACCTTTGGGTCTGGCCTGTAAAGAACATGTGGGTAAATCATCAGTTTTTCACCCTTTTTGACCAGATAAATAAGCTTTAGGAGTGCAGAAAGAGTGTGTGCCCCCCCCTAATGTTTAGAATTTAATTTTTAAGAGAAATTCTCGGACGATAATGGATGTTGAGCTTTGACAACATTGCTAATATATCCAACTCCATCATACAACACACTCCTACACACAATTTTGGCACAATATGCGGTTGTGTAATTGACATTAAACTTCCATTACAGCTGTGTTAAATTACTCCTCTGATTCTCATGAGGGAGATGATTACCAACAGTCAGTCAGCCATTAAAAAAGCACTAGCCTGATGGCAATATTGTTGGGAGGAGCCGCTCAAATGACTTCATGCTGGCAACTGTATTTAGGCCACTATAACAGCATATGGGGAAAAGGACTAGTTTTTCCCCTAAAAGCATGCCATAAACAGACCTACTGCTGATGTCATCGAGAGGATAAATCACAAACTGTTCTTCATCCTGCCAAAATAAACCCAAGTGTACACTGATTAGTAAGTTTGACAGGGCTTGTCATTATCAATTTGAAGCTCCATCATCAAAAAAGAAAAAGAAAAATCATTCCAGAACTTGCATCCGACAGTCAGTGACAGTCATTATCAGCCTTGGAGTGTTTTTATTTGCAAAACAAAATCCTGCAATTTGGAAGATAAACATTAGAAACGAAGTAGTGAGGAATTGTCATTTCATCTCTAACTTTAAAACTGCTTATGGAAATCAAATGACAAAAATAAATAATATTAATGCATAGCATGCAATTGATGGCAACTTCCCAGAAGGTTAGGGAAGTCCCTGCATCCAAAGTGAAACCGGACCAGTCCACTCCTGATTCTCCTGCAAGCCAGCAGATTGTTTTCGTAATCACTTTAACATTGGCTGCAGGTTTCAGGGTGGATGTAGGGGGTATGGGGTGGTGAGAGAGAGAGGAGGGGTACAATCTGTATTCCTGGTCTTCCCTTATTTTGTCCCAGCCCATGTGTGAGTAATAGGAACTTTAATCAGCAGCATCTGGCTCTGCCCTTATAGACGTCAGCAGTTTGCATCAGCACCAGCGAGCCAACGCTAAGTATGAGCGGCTGTGCTTCACTCTGGCCCCTCAACAGCATGACCTCAACCCCACTGTCAGCTTCGCATCTCCCACTGTGACAGCAGGCTGGCTGGAAATTTTTACTTTTGCTGGCCTGCAGCACGACAGTCTATACACACACTGACAGTGTTGTCTTGATACAATCAATGGGCAATCTCAAAGACAACGCCGTGGCAAGATTTTGTTTGGATGATCTTCTACCAAATGTTTTAGTTACAATATGATCTAACTGCAAACAGTCTGCCATTCTCACTCTTAAAAATCCCAAATGCCAAAATACAGCACTTTCTAGGTTTCTACTGCGGTGAGACTAACCACTATTATATAAAATATACTAAATCTAATCTAAAATGTAAAAATAAACCATGATTACAGTGCCAGGTGTACTGCCCAGGAAGTCTAACCTTAACCCTTGTTATTCATTTGGAAATGAGAACGTTCAAATTTCCTGTTACAGCTGTTTGTTCGAATTAAAAAAAAAAAAAAAGAATTCTCTCCCTGATACTGCAGCCAGGACTCAGCAGGACAGAAACAGCACTCATCCTCCTCATGACCATTCCTCTTCAGCTCCATGCTGTTTTCAGGGTCTGGCCTTGGCCTTTGGCTGCACGTCATGCTCTGTCTGCAGCTGAGTGCTTTCAGATTAGATACAGCCCTGTTTGCAATCAATTTGAAGATGCTCCTGATGTGCACACAGGAAATGGATTATCTATCTAGCGCAGATGAAGTAGTAGATGCGATGTTTGCGATTAGTCCAAAAGACGATAAAAGAGTTTTCAAATACAATAAAGGTGTATATAAATGCAGAGCTATCAATTAGTCAATCGTCACAAAATGAATCAACTTTTGATATTAAAAAGTCTTTTCTTATTCAGATAAATGTCACACTTCACTGGTTTCACCTCTCCACGTCTTCTTTAATAGTAAACTGGATGTCTTTGGGTTTAGGGCTGATGGTCGGATAAAAACATAAAATCATAAATAGCAGTCTGATCGACTGTTAATACATTTTCTTTATATTTAACTGATATATTGATTAATACACAAGTTGTAAGTTGGTAAAAAAAAATCCACCAAAAATACAATTGAAAAAGTATTGTATGGAAAAATTTTCATGGGTAATATTTAAACTCTGCCTCACATACCGCACACGCAAATTTTGTTTTGCACAACTGCAAAGTTATCCAGAACTCATTTGGACATTTTGAGTTATAAGTCTTAGCATTATACTCACATTGCGGTCAGTTGTTTTCAGGCGATTGCAACACAATAACTCTCATGGAGGTCTGAGATGAAGAGCGAGTTTTGGTTCTGAAGTCATAAACTTTACAGGCGCAGTTGGTATTGCACATACCGATGGACACCCAAGCATGTGGGAATGAATGTGACATTAACATCTGGACTGTTGAGCCACCTCTGCCAGCTGAGGCAGACTGAGAAATATGGTGCAAGATTCAAGGCAGCAGCTAATGAAGATAACTTTGGGTTTCTTTCACTTATATACAGGGCCTGTCTTTCTACTTACACTGGTGCAGTGGATTACAAATGAAAACCCCTTAAATGTAAACACTAGAATGACTAAGCAAATGTTTGAGTAAGGCTTGATTTCCAGGAAAATAACCAAGCTTAGCTACCTTTAAAGCAACATTTACAAACCATTCACAACGCACACAGTATAATGACTAATCTGATGGAACTGCGTCATCGCACCGCACAACACTCTGGAGATGGGCCTGCACTGGAGAATGTGTTTTGTTTTCCTTTGCTCTCCACAAATAAAGCCATTCAAGCTGGTGCCAGGGTAAAAGCTTAATGGACATATCTGAGCCATTTAGAGCAGTTTAGGTGTCTGTCAAGTGGAAGCAAAGCTTTGAAACAGCGAATCAGTTGATGGCGAGTGGTGTTTGTCATATCACGTTGACATTGCCGGCTTGCATTGAGTCAATGTTTGTTTACGTCCCCGAGGCTAGAGCCCTGCGTGTTGAGATAAGGGTCAATGTGTGTCGAGGACAGTGTCCACAGAGAAGATGGCGTAGCTCCATAACCACAACTAGTTGACCACATCCTCCTTGTGGTCCAGATCACAACAGGGACCCATCATATCACACACGCATGCACACAAACTACGGGTCAGTGATCTGTTAAATGAAGCATATACACACACGTGATACACACATTCACTGATTCAATCTACGCAAAACACGGCCACACACAATGTTTCTCTCTCCCCTTGTCCCCTTCAACACCCAGACATAAATGCAAACACACACACACACTCAACAAATTCCACATCCACAGGTTTTCATACTCTCTTGAGACACAACTGGAAAATCTCGGCGCACTGTTTCCTGTACTCCCACTCTGAGTTTAGCCCTGCTACAAGGACACAGATCATTCTTTGGCTTATTTTTCAGGTTTAATGAGCTCACAAACTGCAATAAATAGAATAACAAGAGACAATAAAACAAAAAGGGAGACAAATATATGAAACAAGAGAACAAGATGAACAGAAAAGGGAGAAAGCTCATTAAGATTGAGCAAGAATTAACGTCTGAGTTGGATGTGAAACAGCCTCCTGCTTCTCCTGGATTCTGTATGGTAGGAAATTTAAAAAGAGATAAAAAACCTGCTGCTAGAATCAGACTCCAACATCCACACAAACACACGCACACAGGGAGAAAAAGAAAAGTGGACGAATACCACAGTCGCTTGAGCCAACTGTGGAGAGACCCTCCAATCAGCCCCTCTCAGGAGGGTGGAGAACGGGAAGGAGAAACTGAGAGAAGGAGGAGGAAATCTAAATCCAAAGCAGATGGCCTCCATAGGGGCAGAACACGAGAAACACAGAGCCGTCGTAAAATCACTGCTCTGCTTTCAATTAGGCCATACATTTCAGAGAGAGAGAGAGAGAGAGAGAGAGAGAGAGAGAGAGAGAGAGAGAGAGAGAAGGAGAGAGGTGGGGGATAAAAGAGCGTTAACTAACCGCTGTAGCTCTGGCTACAACTACAGTGGACTTGACTCATTATCATGTGGAGGAATGTGGAGACGATTCTAAGGGGGGGGGGGGGGGGGGGGTCAAGTTTAAAGACACATACGTTGTAAAAACAGAATGATATTAGGAATTTGAAGCAGGAAGATTACCGAATTGGAAGAGGTGTGTTTAAGTGAGGGATCCCGGTCTAGACAACACCCATTGCGATGTCTCTAAATATCAGGGTGGTTCAGGTAATACCGTGAAATTGATTACAAGGTATGCGGCCAAGACATCCGACTCTGAAATTGCAGTTTTAATAACATTTTGCTACATCTTGAAATTCTGCTCCAGTGTGAATCATAATAAAAGATGTCTATTACTGACCACTGGAAGAAAAAGAAACGTGGTCCAGACTACTGTCTGAGGCCTAAAGGTGATCTTGCATTTATGTTGCTCTTACATTCCAGGCTAAGAGTAATGACCAGTGGACAGACACCAGACATAAACCTGAACCCTTAATCCTCTGTCTCCAACAGGATGGGTTAGCCTTGGTTTAATATTAGACGTCCTAAGTTCCAAGCCAAACCTAAGAGGAATCAATCTGAAAGACCGCTACTTTCAAGGTTTTGGATATGGGATTTCATACTTACTCGACACATTAGGTTATACATCTACCTACAGTGGATTTGGGCTCCACATATTGCCCGCAGTCAGTCCACGGACAACAAATACGAGGAGACAGCTCTGACAGTAAAGCTTTATGCAAATGCTACATGCCATTCAGCGGTTCGTGTGCCTCTATATGAGAAAACGAGAGATTTTGTGGGTAAAGGCTTTGGAAAAGGGTTGGTAGTAGTTGTATGCAACCACTTTTCTAGTCTGGATTTGAAGAGTTGGCAAATGCAGCTCAGCTATAAATGAACAATGCTGAGTCTTTGGATGTTTGAAATGTCTTCACATTAACATAAACATTTGAAAAGAGATGGTTGGTTGGATTCTACAGCAAGAAAAAAAAGGGAAAGCGTTAAGAGTGTAATAATGCATTCTTTGTTAGTTAATTTACATGAATTGAAAAACACTTAAAACCTTAAAAGGCACATGTACTCATTTTCAAGTTCATACATTGTATTTTGGGTTTCTACTAGAACATAGTTGAATGTTTTAATGTTCAAAAAACATATTTTTCTCATACTGTCTCATACCTATATTCACCGTCTGTCTGAAATGCTCCATTTTAGTCTCTTCGTCTCATCTCTTTAAGCCCCCCATTGCCCATCATTGCAGCCGAGGAATGACTGTTTGACATAGTAGCTACTTTCTCCCTATAGATAGTATTGTGTAGTGACATCACAACCGCAACAAAATCCTGACAGCTTGTATAAAGACACAGTTTCTGAATACAGGCAGTGTGCATATCTCTGTGGATTGGGCATTTTGATACTTTCACAGTATTTATATAGCACTTTGACCTGCTTTATAAAAAAAAAAGTCATGGAAATCTCACTTTTTACAATGCCTATACCCAACACCTTTGGGACCTTTAAACAAAGCAATGCTTTGTGTCCAAGCCAAGTTTCTTCCCTCCAGTACACAGACTTGATGTTATTTATGATAATGTGAGATTCTTCTGCATGATTTGATGTTCCCATCACAGCACCGTAGAGTTGCATGATCGCTGAGAGCCAGAAAGGTCAATGAGTCATAGCATAAGCCTCCCATTCAGCAAAGAGAAATACTGTGTAAAAGGAATAGCCTGATGCTGTTTGTCAAACCACACCAGAAATGCTTGTCGGGTCCTTCGGGGCAAGTAATACTTTTAAAAATTTGTTTGGTTTGGGTTAACCACATCAAGGGAAATCAGATGTGAAAGATGGGAAAACGTGCAGAAAAGTCACATACTTCACACATGACATTATCTGATGTGGTATTCCTATCCACAAGGCACCTAGAAAGAGAAAGAAAACAAAAAAAGAACTCTTTGACCTGGCCTATTTTGTCGAAACAGTTTCTTAGTTAATCCTGGTATCCTTGACGATCACTACCCACGTTATCTGACATCACAGCAACTAAAGATCTAAGGATGCAGTCATCAGACTGTCAGTCAGAACTGAGGGCCAAGTGAGGGCTTGCAGATGGCCACTGCTTCAAGTCTCTCACAAGAATGACACTGTCACCATCTCAGCTGTGTCTCACTGCACACAGAACAAGCTTTTTTTATAGGCTGTTTCCGCTGCTGGACTAAACAGCCCCAACCCCATGCCAGAACCTAGGCCAGGTGCATTATGGGGACTATTTATCAATCCCACCATGCACTGCAAGCTCTAAATACAGCCACTGTTTTCAGTGCGTCTCTCTTTTTCGCTGCTATCTTTTTCACCTCTCTCTCTTTCTGGACGGCTCCTTTTGCTGGTGCAGCTGTCTCTTTCTGATGCCTGTAAAGAAAAGTGGCTGCTGCTGAAAGTGACTGGAGGAACAGGTGTGCTCTTTAAGTGATAAATCTGCCTTCACTCAAGCACAATGCACCTCAGTTTATAAACAACTATCTCTGAGTGGGGCTGCGCACAAGAAATGGGCAATATAATCGGTCTGCCACAGGCTGGAGCCAGTCTAAAGAAACATACAGTCAAATTACTGAGTAAAACAAATATGTTAATTACAGTCACATGCAAGTCTACATTTTGTGGCTAATAATTAAGCCCAATACGTCATTGTGCATTGCATGTGTCACCCCAATAAATGAGACAATGTTTGTGACACTTTTGTATTTAAGATCACCACCATAATTACTCCCTCAGCCTTTGGAAAGTTATTACATAACAAAAGGCATGTTTTTCAAGTATCCCAGAAAGAGCTGCCTTAATCCTGGCTTGCTGGCACAAGCCCAAAACTGCTGGGCTGCTCCCCAGTGTTCCGTAGCACTCCGATCACTAGCTAGCATCTGGAAACCATCAGTGTAAACAAAGGAGCAGCGGAGGAGCTCAGGCCCCGCTCTGCCTCTCCGCATCCCCCAGGACATCAGTCAGAGAGCAACACAAGAACAGCAATCCAGCCCCGAACCTGTGTGTATTGAATTTCTGCACACGAGTGTGTCCGTGCACATATCTATGTCTGCTCTTGTGTCTTCATCTCAGGATCTTTATTTGGTTTAGCTGTAGTTCATAAAGAGATAGATTTACAGATAGAGCGGACGGGGTGCAGTCCACAATGTTAGCTTTGAGCCTTATGGAGTTTTTGTTTGGTTTGTTCATTAACCGTAGCATTTCTGATAAGACCTCTAATTGCTTTAATGTGGTTTAAGTTAGCGTGCTAGCCTTAGTGGCCAATCTGACGAATGCTGCAAGGGGGAGAGGCAGGAACCTGGCTGCGGTTTAAACCGAAGAACTGGTTCTCCTCTGTGAAACATCAAAAAAGATCAAAGCATCAATCACGCCTGATCCCTCTCTGAGACACGACAAGGAAATATTTCCTGGACTTTTCATAATCGTGTTTCAGTAACCATATCTATTAATCATGTGGTTTGGTCTTTTTCAGTACAGCTGAAAGCTACAAAAATGTGGTTCATGGAGCTTTTAAACAACCAACCTCACACTTACGCAAACTCTATGATGCTTGTAAACACGCACCGCAGAGGAAATTGGGGTTTTGCAGTTGTATCTGCAACCTGTTACACCAGAAAAGAAAACTTGTTATCAGTTATGAATGTGAATGTTTTCACCATGGATGTGGTTTCATTTGCTCATGCATTATTCATTTCCCTGATTGGATAATCAGGCTTGCAATTTTCTCTGTTTTAATCAACAAAATGTGCTTGTGCGGCTATACGGGACTATACAGCACTGACTTATGTTAGCCATAATGGTGCCGATCACTGCGGCTCGTATTCCAACTGTTGCTTCACAGCTCCACGTCTACAACTGCTGAGATAAGCATCCTTATCTTGTACAGTTGTCTAAATATAAACCTCAGCCTTACACAATTGTAAACTACACACAATCTCAATCACACACACTTGAGTTTGTGCACTACATTAACATTTGTACCAGCAAGCACACAAAGGCATGCATGCATTTATCTTACAGATCTATTTGTATCAATGCATTTATCCTACAAACTATTAATTATTTAATACAAACTTTTTCACAAGCTATAACACCAAGCAAACCGGATAAATTGTGTCATACAACATGAAGAAATTATCATTTAAACTTTCTTTTGTAAAATGTGTCTATCATATTATCTGATTTCTATATTACTGAGCTACATTAAGAAAAAAAATAAGCAGCGAGCAGAGGGCTGATATAACAGTGCTACTTTCAGGAAGCTATTTGTAACACTTTCCTCTGACGAGGTGCTAAATGTGAATATGCACATATAAATAAACACTTCAAAACCCCATTGATATGTAAACTGTCAATCTATGATTTGAAAATGTTTAATGCATTGATAAAAAAGACACACCTACAAAGATTCATTAGATTTTCTAATATTAGTCAGCAAATGGTATGTGAGCTCATTAGATAGGACTTCCCATCATTAGTCAACTGCAACTCGTCTGAACCTGCACAGCACCCATGTGGGTCAGGGTGCTATTCTTAAAAAGGTTTCATATTCTAGAAGCTCTTTATTTTAGCTAGCTTCATACGCGCTTGACATTTCATTACACTATAAAAAGCAGTTTACTCACAATAGCACATCCCAGTTGTTTCCAGGTCTAAATAGGCCTATGAGGCATTTGTCTTTCTGTCTTTTGCTGGATCTCATGTGAAATGTGTGAGGGAAGTAGCAGAAAGTAGTGGTGGAGAGAGAAAAGGAAAGTGTTATGTGGTAAGGAACCTTATCACAAGGCTTTGTTAAATACTCATTATTTTTTTCTATGCAGGATGTTTTTGGGTGTCGGCAAAGAGGCACCAACCCCACATGGATGTTTAACCAGCCAATAACAGCGCACAGGGTGAGCCGCCTTCTGATTCCCAACCACTGCTTTGTCACGCCCCTCCCTCTCAGGCAGTGTGTCTGTTTTACCAACACATACACAGACAGAGATAGGGCATTTACTCATAATCTGACAATCAGCACCTTATAGCAGGATTGTACAGAGGTGTGTGTGTATTTGCTTTATGCTTTAAAATACTTTTTTATTCCTCTGATTTACTGCTTTGTCTTCACTGAACGGCGCTTGCTCTCTTCACTCACTCTCTATTCGCTAGACCATCGCTACTCTATCTGCTTCTCCCTCTCTGGCCATTGAGCCAGGGAGGAGAGGGGCTGATTCTGAATGCTGTGTGTTTACTAACAGTAGTGATACTTTCTACATATTATAGCTCTAACGACGGAAACCTGGCTGTGTCATGAAGAATATGTTAGCCTAAATAAATTCACTCCTCCCAGTCATATTAATACTCAACAGGAGGCGTTGCAGCTATTTATATTTTATGACTCAGGCCTATTAATCAACCCTAAACCTAAACTAAATTATAATTAATTTGAAAGTTACGTCTTTGTCTTTCGCATTCAACCTGGAAAACTGTGCAGCCAATTAGGCTTGTTATAGTGTACTGTGCTCCTGGTCTGGACTCTGAATTTCTACCTGAATTCTCAGACTTTCTGTCAAATTTAGTCCTTAAATCTGATAAAGTAATCATTGTAGGAGATTTTAATATTCACGTGGACGTTGATAATAATAGCCTTAGTATTGTATTACTCTCTCTATTAGATTTGATTGGTTTTAGTCAGAGTGTACATAAACCTACTCACTGTTTTAATCACACCCTCGACCTTGTTTTGATTTATGGTGTGGAAATCAATGACTTAATAGTCTTTCCACAAAATCCTATTTTATCAGACCATTATTGAATAACTTTTGAATTCACATTACAGGACTACTCGCCTCTGGGCAAAAGTTTCTACACTAGATGTTTATCTGATAGTGCTGTAACTAAATTTAAGGAAGCGATTCCATCTGCATTTAATTTAATGCATTATCCTAATATTCCAGATTCCTGTACTAACTTTAGTTTCTCTGAAATTGATCACTGTGTTGACAGTGTTGCAGGCTCACTACGAACAGCACTCGACTCTGTTGCTCCTTTAAAAAAGAAGATAATGAAACAGAGGAAGTTGGCTCCATGGTATAACTCACAAACCCGTGAATTAAAACAAATATTGCGAAAATTGGAAAGTAAGTGGCGTTCCACTAAATTGGAGGAATCTTGCTTAGTTTGGCACCACAGCTCTATTCAGCCATGTATTCCTATAACCCTCAGTAGTAACGACTTCATGACCTTTTTAATGACAAAAATATAACTATTAGAGACAAAATCCACTTGCATGGCACCAATTTTTCTTCAAACCAAGGAACCTTATAAACAACTGTACGACCCGATATATTCTAGGACTGCTTTTCTACGGTTGACCTTAAAAAATCAACCTCTACTATTTCGGCATCAAAGCCTTCTACTTGTCTCCTAGACTCTATTCCAACTAGGTTACTTAAAGAAGTGTTACCTTTAGTTAGCACTCCTGTATTAGACATGATTAATATGTCTTTATCAGCAGGTTATGTACCACAGTCTTTTAAAGTAGTTTTTATTAAACCTCTTCTTAAAAAGCCAAGTCTTGATCCTGAGGTACTAGCCAACTATAGACCTATATCTAACCTTCCTTTTCTCTCTAAGATCCTCGAGAAATTAGTCGCCAATCAGCTGTGTGATTTTTACACAATAATGAGTTACTTGAGGACTTCCAGTCAGGATTTAGAGCGAATCATAGCACTGAGACAGCACTGGTAAAAATTACTAACAACCTTCTAATAGCTTCACACAAAGGACTTGTCTCTGTACTTGTTTTACTAGATCTTAGTGCTGCCTTCAACACTATTGACCATCGCATCCTGCTACAGAGACTGGAGCATCTAATTGGCATTAAAGGAACCGCATTAAGCTGGTTTAAGTCATATTTATCAGATAGATTTCAGTTTGTACATGCAAACGGCAAATCCTCCATACACACTAAAGTCAGTCACAGAGTCCCACTGGACCGATTCTAGCCACCTTATATATGCTTCCATTAAGAAATATTATAAGGATGCACTAATTTTCATTGTTATGCTGATGATACACAATTATATTTGTCGATCAAACCAGAAGAAACCAATCAGGTTGATAAACTTCAAATGTTTATAAAGGAAATAAAAAACTGGATGACCTGCAATTATCTGTTGTTAAACTCAAATAAAACTGAAGTTTTTGTACTTGGCCGCGAAGGCCTCCGAAACTCAATAGCTAAAGATATGTCCTTCGATTCTCACATAAAACTAACAACAAGGACTGCATATTTTCACCTGCGTAATATTGCGAAAATTGTGTCTCAGAAAGATGCAGGAAACCTAGTCCATGCATTTGTTACTTCTAGGCTGGACTATTGCAACTCTTTATTATCAGTCTGCTCCAATAAGTCTGTTAAGTCCAGTTGGTCCAAAATGCTGCAGCTCATGTACTAACTAAATCAAATCAAAGAGAACATATTTCTCTTGTATCACCTTCTTTGCACCGGCTACCTGTAAAATCTAGAAGATGATTTAAAATTCTTCTTATTACCTACAAAACTCTTATTGGTCAGGCTCCATCATATCTTAAAGAGCTCATAGTACCGTATTACTCGACTAGATCGCTGCGCTCTGAGAATGCAGCTTATCGTTCCTAGAGTCTCCAAAAGTAGAATGGGAGGCAGAGCCTTCAGCTACCAAGCTCCTCTCCTATGGAACCAACTCCCAAGTGTTATTCGAGAGGCAGACACTGTCCACACATTTAAGAGTACACTCAAAACTTTCCTCTTTGATAGAGCTTACAGCTAGGGCTTAAAGCTAGGGCTTACGAGCCCTTAGCTATGTTGTTATTTTTAAGCTGATTTTGTCAAGACAGATGTCCCTCGACAGAGCTGTGTCTGTCCGACGTTCCTGCCTGTTATAGGGAAGGTTTTCGTTGCAACTGTAGTCTATGGAGGAATTGTTGGGTCTCTGTAAATCATAAATAAGTCATAGAGTGTGGTCTATACCTACTCTGTAAAGTGTCCTGAGATAACTTTTGTTAGGATTTGGCACTATAAATAAAATTGAATTGAATCAACAGGCAACCCTTCCTAAAAGGATCCAAAACCCACATGAACCTGAAACAGTGCAACAAATATCACCAGTGCAGTCTACTTAAGGTGGACAACAATGCATTTAAAAATGACCTGCAAGTAAGTTTAAGTAAGCAGCAACGCTTGAGGTTACAACTTTTTGCCTGTTGGGTTTCTCCATTGAGATCACAAGTCTTTAGAAATGGGTTTGTTATCTCACTGTGATAGAGGGGAGGATGTCAAGAGGACAACCACTCCAAGTGTTTTAAAGAATAACCACAAGTCCATTTCCAGCTCCATGGAGACGCCAAAATAGTTCAGTCTTGGAAATGGTCTCTTACTGTGTGTGTGTGTGTGTGTGTGTGTGTGTGTTTGTTTGTGTTTGTGTGTGTGAGTGTGTGTGTGTGTGTGTGTGTGTGTGTGTGTGTGTGTGTGTGAGTGTGTGTGTGTGTGTGTGTGTGTGTGTGTGTGTGTGTGTGTGTGTGTGTGTGTGTGTGTGTGTGTGTGAGTGTGTGTGTGTGTGTGTGTGTGTGTGTGTGTGTGTGTGTGTGTGTGTGTGTGTGTGTGTGTGTGTGTGTGCGTATGTGTGCGTGTGCGCATGAGAGAGAGAGAGAGAGAATTTGCACTGTAAGTGAGTGTTTCTAGTGGAAGAGCACACATGCACAAAATGCTTTCTGTAATGATTGAAGGAGTGGAACGAACATCTAGATTTAACATTTTCTCAGATTCTAGTGGCCCAGGCATATCACTTATGTTTAGTCTGTTCTTTGACATGCTGAGCTATCACACAGGGAAAAGGTAAATCAAGACAGCTGTACCAAAGATAAAACATCCCACAGCTGTCAGTCACGTAGATAAGTGCAGAGACTGTGCCAGAAAGTATCAAAAAAGGAATTTTGTGCTTTAAAATGTCATCAATTACCCACTGAGAAATTGTTGAACAGTATGCTGGATCATAAAATAGTTATTGTTTCAATTTTTTTTGTGTGTCCCCTTCAAATAATACAGAGCAGAGAAGGACAGGCAGAATTGCTGCACTTCTGCAGTAATCAAACAAACCAATATGAAAGAAGTAAAACACAAGATTATAAACTTCCCCTATGGACAGAAAGAAATACCCTAGAAGAGCATTGTTCATCAGATTATTTATTTTCTTAACTACCCACTCACATCATTGTGTTTTTGACTTTTGACAACAGATTTGCAGTCAGTGACTTAGCTTAGTTGAAGGATCAAAAATAATTTTCTTGTTGTAGGAAACAATGCAGCTTTCAATTATTATATTATGAAACAAAATTGGCAAAGTTGACACAATATGCTGATCTGTTGATTTAGATTAAAACAAATCTTAGCTAAGTCATATTTAATGATGTTACTGTTTACAAATCAAATTTGGTGACCTGCAATGTCCTGTTGTTTTGATAAACTAGAGACAGAGGTCTTGCATTATGTGTTGTGGTGGTGTTTCAATGTTCTGACAATCTATAAACTTAGGTTTAATGTTGCCCAACCAAACAATAAAAATGAATTTTATTTTTTTTAATTCCCCTCGGAATATACCTATTACTATGAAATTTCAGTGATGACCCAATAGACCATAATTACTCTAAATCTTCACCCTCATTGGTATTTATATACAATGCATGTAGGCAATATAGACATGTCATGTGTGCACATGTGCTTGTGTGTATGTGTGTGTGTGTACGTCAAAGTTTTTCTCCTCAGTAACAGACCCATGTCATTCGTGTCCAAGACAGCTGCAGAGGCGTATCACCATGCCAGCACACTCTTTGCCAAAACCCTATTCCCAGATTCCTAGATTTCCACAACCCAGCTTCTCTAATCGGCCACGGATCTCAGTGTCATGTTCTTGGATGACTGATAGATACCCCTGAGAGTCAAGCATGTGGATGTTTTGCTCCATGCCAATAACAATATCTTTTTTTTTTGTTTTTTAAAGCTGATGTTTTTGACAGAATCATTTCTCTTTACGCTTCATTCATAGAAAACACACGTACGGGCCAACTGGGCCTTGGAATCTGCCCTAGTTGAACCCAGAAGTTCAGATCCATCAATCTAGGGTGACATGGATGTTGCCTCTTATTTACAGATATAGGATAAATTTACCATATTCTTACACTTATCATATTTACAGGGTGCTAAGGGCTAATGCTAAGTGGAGCCGTGGGTGTGAATTTCCCCCCTGCCCTCTCCTAGCCTTGGACTTAGCCACGGTCCCACTAAGCCCGACGAGCTGTGCAGCTGCACAGCAGCGTTGGGTTACCAGGCCAGTGAATGACAAGAGCAGGTTGTGTGCATACAGAGGTGCACACAACATCTTGTCATCTCTCACGGGAAGTCATTCTGCTGCTGTCTGTTTGCGTGTTATGCCTGTAGATGTGTGGATGTTGGTGGATGTGTTTGTGAGTGTGTGTGTGTCTGTATATTTCTGTAAGTCACATGTGCGTTGCTAATCTCAGTGTGCCTTTTAAGTGTCAATGCTATATTGGACCTATGGCCCTACATGGTTTCTTAGTGCTCTCGCTATAAAGGCTCTTTCTTTGTATAACTCCTCGAAAAATAAAATGCGTTGGCAGGTAGTGGACACATCTCTCTGTCAAAGTGATGTCTGTCTGCTTTGGCACTATGAAAGAGAAAAGTTGTCCGCCACAAGATGTCTCCAGCATCCCTGATAAGCCTTATCTGTTTACAAGCGCACTCAGTCTCTGTCTCTCTCTTTTTGGTGACCTGACTGAGTGAGTGTTGGAGCAGAGACAGACGCAGGGCCTTCAGAGCCTGTGCTGCAACTGGAAGGAAGATCAGGGGTCACCCTGTAAAAACATTCCCATGGTGCACCCACCCCTCTCCCCCCAACCCCCCAGCCCTCATCCCCTGCCAGAAACTTCCCGACACACTACAGGGTAGAGCAAACAGACAGAGAGAAAAGTTTCTAAATGAAATGCAGGTTCTTTTTTCCCAGTAAGTAAAGGGGCAGTCCCCAAAATCTATTTCCACTTGAAAGTTTCAGAAGCACTGCGTGAGACCTACAATTAAACTATTTTTGCAGTGAACATATTATAACAGCAACAAAAAAAAAAAGTATAGTAAAGTGTAAATACAGTTATTTCGTTGACAAACATACCTTGTGAACTGGCACTCCAAAAGCACAAACAAATGGCCTCACCACCGCTACAGTATACTGTTAGGCTAACTTGGGCTCACTTCTACTACGTACACTCACCCCTGTGACTTCACATATTGACCACAACTGTGTTTTAATCCATGGTTCATGAGGGCTGGAGCTCCTGGGTAGCCTGCCAGAGAAGGACTTCAACACACTTAAGCATAAAGAGAGACAGAAAAATAGTTACATGTTAAAACCTCAAAAGAGGCGCCTATAGTATATATGTTGACATATAGACAAGCAGACCATATAGTGTGGTTTGTTGTTGTAATGATGTTGTAATGATTTTTTTTCTCTGTAAGATCCGAGGTTCCATCCAAACATACTTGAGTCTGACGCACCACTGTAATGCAATGAGGGCCCTGCTGGGGGAACAATACTGGCCTGCCTTCCTGACCTCTCTGTCTAGCAGATCGTACAGACATACAATGACTACCTTAATTACCAGCCTCCATTCCCACCACTTGGGCTTTCCCCAATGGTGCCCATTCAGAGCCGCAGTCTCTCCCTAAGGTGCCCATTCAAGTGCGACACAAAGCCTAGCAGTGTCAGTCCCTGATCTCTTGACACCAAATCCAGTCCTGTGTGCCAGCGCTCGCAGCTTCAGTGTCTCTGTCCGGTTGTCCGTCCTCTCTGTCAGTCTGTCTCAAATCACGTAAGAATCTCTGTTGTTTGCATGTAACAAGGTTCGGTGCTGCTTGCAAGGAGCAATTAGTTCGACCACATACCGGTCAACCAGAGATAAGCAGTGTGTAGTTGCCGCTCTGATGCGGAGGCATGAGTCTGGTGGTTTGGTGTGTGGAACTCCAGTTCATTCTGAAGATTTGTAGAGATACATGTTTACCGTGACTGTTAGGGTGTACAAAATAATGTGAACACTCCACGTAAAGTATCTTGATTGGGTAGTTTGAATTCAAATTAGCTGTCAGCCAAAACAGGTTTGGCTATCTGTCCTTTAGTATGCAAGTTTCATACAATAGAATGAAAAAAAAGATCCAACCTGAACCCAAACTGCTGCATTCAGGGCTAAGAAGTGACCATTATTATCATACTTTATCAATGATTCTGCCAATTATTTTATCGATTTATCAAATCAAATAGTTTGGTCTCTAAAACATCAGAATCACGATTTACGAAAAATGTTTGGCTGAAATCTTCAGCTGTCTTATTTTGTCAAACCAACAGTTCAAGACCCAAAGACAGAATCAAAGGTTTCCCATTTTTGCTTTGTCAACTAACTGATTAATCATCTAACTGTTGCACCTGTAGTTGCATCAGTCAACAAACAATGCAAAAATAATTAGTTTGTAAACAGGAACATTCTTTAAAATCAACACATTCAAACGATGTACAAGTGATAAATTAAATTAGGTATGAGGGGCATACAGTATATAGGGGGATGACAATAATGATATGATTTTATGTGATTTAAATATATGGCTTACACCAAAGAAGGTTACTTGCATTTATCATGAGCTAACAAAGCCCTCTGGCCCTGGTGTGTTAGCAGGACATAATGTTGTAGTGAAAATCTGACCTCTGACCCTCTGATCCCTCCCTCAGTGAAAAGTAAGTTCCTGATGCCTCAGTGTATTGCTGTGTCTCAAATCGCGCACTGCTGTGAGTGTACTGACATCTGTGCACCGTGTGCCCTATGTACTGACATAATCAGTACACTCATTTACCCCAGTAAGTGCTGTCTCAAATCACACACTGTCTCTGAGCACTTACCGGAAATGACAATCGTATTTCTTCTTCTCTTTATTTTTCAAAAACCTTTTCCAACAACTCTTCTGACGCAGCAAACCGCCTAAAATCTGGAGTGGTAGTGAAAATCACATGTATAACCGTACTCACATTTATAAAGAGAACCGCTGTTTACAGTAAATAGCAATGTGGTGGTTGCTGTTGCTCCGTTTTCAAGTTTGAATTAAGTCCCGCCTCTTTCGCTACGTAGACAAAACGCAGAAATTGAGAGAGTTACGTGTCCATGGATCCACCCTAAACGTTTGTGCAGTATACTGCATTTAACTGACTTTAAGCATGAACGCACTTCCACCCTCCACCCAAAAAGTAAGTTTGAAGGTGGAAGTGCACGATTTAAGACGCAGTATATGGCTACTGGACCTCGATGACACTTTAGTGGTGTTAAAAAAAAGTGTTGTTACTGTACAAGTAACTGCCGGTGTTGTTTCCATCATTCTTGTAGTGATCAATTTTGATCAATTTTTAAATATCCTGATGTTTTGATTGTAGAAGTGGAATGGTATCCAGGGGTTTGTGCTAAGGTAAGACATAAAGAAAATAAAAGAGGTAGCCTACCACATAAGGAGACTGGATTCTAAAATGAGTGGTGACCCAGTTTCTCTCATGCTGCGGAGACAGTCTTACATAAAGAACTGTGACAAGCAACTGCCCCAAACACGTTATTGTTTATTTTTCTTTTATTAACTCCAGCCTGCGTTTCACAGTGCTGACTCAGCAGCGTGACCGAAAAAAAAAGATTCATATAACAAAGTGTTACATAAGAAACTCTCTAAATTAATAATAACCTAGCCTAATTTAGATGATCACCCTAAATCTGGCAGTGACGAGAAGGACTAATCAAATAAGACAACTGATGGACTTAGTGTCAGCTTGACTTTACCTTAAAGAAGCTAAATTGTACCTTTTGACTACATACAGCTCTCTCCTGATGAGTTTGCAGCTTCCGTTGTAATTTCACTGTATTTCAACATTTATTCTGAGAGCAGCTGTAAAATCACCTGACTATGGTAAATGTAAGAGTGCACCGCCTCCCAGAGATGGGGTTATAGGTGTCACGGTTACCAAAACAGGAAGTGGTGCGATTGTTGTCTCAGCAAAAACTGAGAGGAAGAATGGGATTTCTGTACAGAACACAAACCAGCTGGCAGGAAACCACACTTTTATCATTCTTTTAACTTTGATTTCCTTTCAGGGGAAGTGCCCTCTCCTCTTTCGATGGCTCACTGGCTTTCAGCTCTTGTGTCCTTCTCAGGCTTTTGAACTATACCCTCTCTGTGTGTGAGATGCACTCCATGCCATGACAGTGACACATCCGAACTCCCTGCCTGCCACAGCAAATGACTGCAGCCATGTCAGAAACCCCAGGGTACAAAGATCATGAGGGTAAAAAGTGAAACATTCTCTCATGACAAATGTTGAAGTGTGACTGCAGTGTTGAAAGATTGTTTATGGACAGGGTTAACAAACTGCAGGATGCATAGAGACAAGAAGACAGAAAGCAGCTGGTGTTGGCGGAGGAAAATGTAAATACATGATTCTCCTAAAACATTGCGTTCAGTGAAGGCAGGAGGTTGGTTTAATAGAAAAGCTAAAGGACAGATGTATAAAATATGTTCTTTCTCCTCCCAGGATAATCATTTGCCTCCAGGGGACAGCTAACATCTCCAGCTATGTTAAACCCACATAATCCATTGAACTGTTGAATAATCACCACTGTACTAACTATCAAAGAGTGCTAGCATGCTTTTTGAGACAATTTAACAGCATGTTCCCAATACAAGAGTTGACACATGTTTTGCCAGAGGGGTTGAGGCAGAGCTGTTCTGAATATGGGACAGAAGCTGCACACAGGAATATTAAACTGGACTTTAGATTATGCTGGAATTTTTTTCAGTTGTCTTTAAAATTTGAATATCACAGGAAATTCTCTAGAAATAAAGATGTTTTGACTTAAAGCTGGGGTAGACAGATTTTTTTTGTCCCTCACTGGGCAAAAATTCCATAAAACTCTTTTAGCATTTTGTAATTCAAATGGTCTGAGATAAAACTACACTTCTGCACCTCCTCTTGGCCCTCTATACAGGCTTTAGAAAATCTAGCGTGTGACAGGATACTTTGTCCAATCGTGTCATTTCAGAGAGAGGGTGTTCCTATTGGCTGTTATACAAATAAAGGTCTACTTGCACGTCTTGGGAAAACCTGATTTAATGGTGGAAAAATCTAGCATTAGCAACAACTGCATATGCTGCAAAGCAAACCCCCCAAAATGAAGACAGACTCGACAGTATAAAAGAGAATCAGACCACAAAGACAACAAAAGACATTTCAATATTGGCAAAGTGTTCAGATGCTTATAGTTTAACCTTCTGCTAGCTATAGCCAAACTGCTGCAGCTAATACAAGTTTATGTTTATGTCACTAGCTAGAGCCTCGAATCACAGTATGTAATTTTAAGGGCTTTATAGGCCTGACAAGTTTGCTAAGAATTTGCCGCTGTATATTGGCTTCCGCATCACAATGACGAATGGGATGATTGAAATGAAAGACTTGTACAGGTTACTGTATAAAGTGCATGCATATGCCTGTGCTCGTCTAGTAGGAGGGACTTAGGACAGAGAGGGGAGAGCTGCCAGAGAAGTACATGTACTTTCACATTCCTTTTTCCAGAAACCCCCAGCATTAAATATCAGGGCCAGCCAGGAAAAAATTGAACTGGCTGAAGAGAATTGGACTACAAAGTTACCCACAAACAAGGCCAACAGTATAACACCATGGGAGCACTCTACCTGCCAGAAGAACGTGGTGGCCTACCCTCCTTATGCAAATATCCACTGGGACCTTTATATGAATAAAAATAATGAATACGCACAACCCTTCAAACTGAATAATGATAATAATACTGTTGTTTGTATCCTTTAAGCCTTTTCTTTTTAATGATTTTGTTTATATTTAATTATAAGCAGAGAACCTTCTCCATTTTTTTTGTTTCAGTTAAATCTATTTATGCTCCTATAAAGGCTCGGAATAAATTTGATTGCGGAAGCTCATCTGCAGACCTCAACATGATTCAATTAAAACTTTAATATCAGAGTTACAACCAGCAGGAAATTGTCCGTCACGCAGGGCTAAAATACTTGTTTTCCAAGAGTGAAGCACACAGACAGCACTGTGCAGAGATGTAACTGTTAAATTAAAAACTTGCATTGTGAATTTGACACATTAACCCCCCCTATTCTACCCACATCCCCTAGTACAGCAACAAACTGAGACATTAAAACAAAGTGGTTGCACAATTACCCCAGCATGACTGCCAACCAAATTCATTCAATACATTTAGTCAAAACAACCACCACTGGTGTTTGTTATGGTAGACAAAGTGGGCTGCAGTAATGACGAGTCGTTAGGTTTATCACCATGACCAAAGGAAAAGCACACATTTTGTCAAGTCACACATTTCTCAAAGTGTGATTCGCCTCTGGTGTGAAGAGGCCCTCACTTCTCAGCTCGCCTCAGGTCATCGTGTTGACACTGTTATGGGAGATTATGGTGACCATTTGTCACAAAGGACAGACTGCTGCTGAAGTTACCACCATATGAGGTGAGAGGTCCATCACAGTTATTGACATATGGTCACAGATACAGATCAGATACAATCATGACTGATTTACATTTAGGGACTGGGATGAGAGCAAATGTCAGCACTTGTACTACTTCTCAAAGTGAGTTCCTTTTGAAGTTCGTCCTTAAGGAATCAGCAGAGAACAGTAACTTTAATGTGTCAACGTATCACGTGGGACACAGTTTGGTCCCTTCCAACTCACTGTAAACATTGTGCTTAGTCAGATATCACTATAGAGATCAGGCTGTCCATATAACCACAAAACATAATTCACTGTAAAATGTGTGTAATCCTGTATTTATTACTGTAGAAATAATGTCCGGGGCAAAAAAGGAATTTAGCTGACGTAGTATAAGACTGCTAAACGCTGCGTGGGGACATAAGTCGGGGTGGTGGATGGGTCCCAAAACCGAGACTTTCACATGGGGGAGTGGTGTTCGTGTCCAACCATGAATTTTTTTTGTAATCCTAACCAAGTCGTTTTGATGCCTAACCCTCACCTTTGCTGCCTAAACGTAACCATCGTCCTCCACTTCCGGTTGCTGTTTCACGGAGTGAATGTCATATTTCGTAAGATATCATACAAACCTGATGATGAGAGTATGTTGTACAGATATGTAGGACAGAGGTCAAAAGAAAAAATAATCATTTGAAATTGACGCTATATACGCAACACCATGAACAAAAGACAAATTATCCTAGTGTGATAAAGAAGGCTCTGTATTCGGATCAGTGAGCTCCATGTGTTTAGGATCAACACAGTTGCTGTGATGCTCTTGGCCATGCTCTTCTTTACAAATAGATACATGCAGAACATTCCATGTCATTGACCTAATGTATCATTCATTCATTCATTCATTCATCTTCAACCGCTTATCCCGGGGTCGGGGTCGTGGGGGGGCTGGAGTCAATCCCACCTTGGGGCGGTAGTAGCTCAGTCCATAGGTGACTGGGCCAGGAACCAGAGGGTTGCTGGTTCGAGTCCCTGTGTGGGCCATGAATGGATTGTGGACTGGTGGCTGGAGAGGTGCCAGTTCATCTCCTGGGTACTGCCGAGGTGCTATTGAGCAAGGCACCAAACCCCCAACTGCTCGAGGCGCTGGTCACTGGCAGCCCCCTCGCTCTAACATCTCTCCATTGGTTGCATGTATATAGGTCCTGTGTCTGTATTTTGGGCCTGTGTGTGTGTGTAAAATTTAAAATAATAGAGTGAAAATTGAATTTCCCCATTCGCGGGACTAATAAAGGAATTTTTCTTCTTCAGTTGACATCGGTCGTGAGGCCGGGTACACCCTGGACAGGACTTCATGTATGATAAATTAAATTTGTCTCAGCGGGCCAAAAAAAAGACAAATCTGTACTTCCTCACCAGTTTGTATCTATGCAATCTAAGCCATCAAAAATATTACCTCATGTAAGTTTGTTGCTACAGCAGTCTTTAAACCAAAAGTTTGTCGTTTTGGGAAATATGCTTAGTAGATTTCTGCTAGTTAAATGAGATTTTTACCACTGACATGTCTATTAAATGGTAGTTTACAGGTGGCAGTTTGTTAGCTTATCTTAGCACAAAAACCTGAAAACGAGGGTAAAGAGCTAGCATGGCTCTATCAAATAAAGCTCACTAATTAACACGTTACAGTATATTTTGTTCGTTTAATCTATAGTATGTAATCTAATAAATAAATAAATCTGCTCATCTTATTTATGGCATGGAAGCAAAGAAGCCTATTTACCTTTACTTTGAATGTTCCATATTAAGAAACTGAAATCTTATATTATAGACAAATCATTCTAACACAAATAGCCAAAAGGGTGAAAGCAGAAGTATTTCATGTCGGTTATTTTTGGCTTTTAAACTAAGAATAAGTACTCTGCCAGTTTCAAAATAGCTGAAATTTCTCAGAAGAGTAGAAAAAAACTACCAGGACACTATAATTCTGAAGGACTGAATCAGGGGAATGCATTGCAACCAGGAATGGGGCATAGTAACTCTCGGAGACACACACACCAACACACACACAGCCGCAGCGGCCACCCCCACATACCCACAAACCTGCATTCCAGCAAAGACATTTTCCATGAGTTAATCTTTCTACAGGGAGATGTAGCAAGAATATGTCATTCAATGCATCGTTTTGATCACTCAAATTAGAGGTGGGGCCAGCTGTTGAGAGGATTAGTCCACTGAACAGAACCAAATCATGAGTGCAACTGGAAGACATCTTGGAAGAGGGCCAAAGTGTGGTAGTGAGTGGCATTCTGCTCATAACTGGGGGAGCGACCTCATTTTCCGAATAAAAGCCAGTTTACATAACACCTCTCTCCCCATGACAGGGAGCACTGGGCAGCTGCTGCCAGGCCTGTGGCTTTCACCAAGAGTTCCCTGAAAAATGATTCCCTCAGCCACAGGCCTTCTCTGTATGTTTTCAATATTAACATGATATAACTGAAAAAGGTCTTAAATTGCAAGTATGCATAAACACTTTGGTAACCACAACTATTTAATACAACTATTCTCTCAGAACCAAGCAATGGAAGGGTAAGGGAAACCGTCAACCACAGTGAATAAGGTGTCTGTGGTTGATGGTTGAAGTCTGATCTGCACATTAGTGACCTTGCTAATTACAGGCCTACTTTTTAATCTTTTTTTTTTTTAAATACACTTCCTCAGAAGATTGTATTTGACCAACTACACGATCATCTGAACACTAATAGTATATTACATAAATTCCAGTCTGGCTACCAGACCAACCATAGCAGTGAGACCACTTTATTAAAGGGAGTAAATAACCTAAGGATTTTGATTGCTTCCAACCGAGTGGCTGTCCTATTTTTGAGTGCTGCATTTGATACAATTGATCATGACATTTTAACTAATCAACTTGAGAAATGGGTAGGTCTATCTGGCACAAGGCTTGACATGTTTTGCTCATACCTGTCACAGAGAAAATGTCTTGTTAGTTGTGTGACACAAACATTTGATACTGAATATGGTGTTCCTCAAGGACGCAATCTAGGTCCTATTCTTTTTTCTTTATATATGCTCCCTCTTCGGCAACATAATTAGTTAATAAATATCATATATCATCGTTACACTGATGACACAGCTGTTTCGCCAGATGAGCCCAGTTCTTTAAATACTCTTTTTACCTGTCTCACTGACATCAACATTTATTTTTTTTTTTTAAATAAATGAGCAGAAAACAGTAATTCTACTTGTTGGTTCGCCGAAAGACAGAGACTAAAGTCAATGTTTGCAAGTCTGTCCAAGCAAATTAAAACACGTTACTGATATGGAGGTGATTTTAGACTCTTATCTTAATTTTATTAGCCATTTTGACAAGGTAATGACAAACACTGCCAAAATGAGACAATTCAGAGCGCTGCTGAGAGGCTGATACATACTTTTATAACAAGCTGCGTTGATTAATATAACCCTCTTTTTTACTGTTCTCCAAAAAGTCTTTTAAAAAATTACAGATGATTCAGAACAATGCAGCTGGGATTCTTACCAATACAAAAAGAGATCACATTACAGTGCTCACATCACTGCACTAATACAGATAAAGCACCCTTTAGAATTAATTTATATAAGTACCTATTTACAAAGCCTTACATATTGAAGTCCATTCGCATATCAGCGAGTGCTTTTCATCTTATGTCCCAACAAGAACTCTTACGTCTTCCACTGTTGAAATTCCCTTATGTGTCCCACAAGAAGTCAGGTGAGGCTGCTTTCTGTTTTTATGGCCCTGAACTGTGGAACACCCTCCCCTTGGCTCTTACAACAGCAAACTCCCTTGGACTTGAAAAGTATCTTTTTAATTTGGCTTTCAATGTAGGTAACTTACCTACCTACTGTTATTGTTTATTTTAATTTGATCATGTCTTGTTAAGCCGCATCTTTGCATAAAATGGTGTTATTAAAGTTATTATTATGGATCTGCCACTATCCAAATCTTAGTCCCTCCTTCAGCTGCAAAAAAAGTACACTTAAGCAGATGGAACATGGTTTTAAAGCATGCGCTAGAATCTGTTGATAATAAAATCTTAGTTTTAATGTATATTATAAAAAATAACCTACTCTTTTGAACCTCACATGACACTTAACTGAAATAATGATGTTTTTTTCTTTCTCTCTCTTAAGCATCAAATCACAGCAGCATGGTGCATGATGGATGGAGTGAAACAGGCAAAGCAGGTGAACAATAGTGTGAATGAACATGACATTAAATGCAACAGTGTGGCTCATGAATATGTTCTTCAAGGTTTTTGGACAACAATGGAGGTCTATGGCACAGAAGAATAAGCTATATCAGGGTTTGAATACACAGACAATACTGTTGTTATCAATTCATTATTTTGGTATATTCATTAGATTTGTTGAAAAAAAGCAAATACAGAATATCCCTGGCCTGATCATATAAATTAAAATAAACACATATATAAAAGCATGTGGTATTAATTCATTTTAACTGAAGTTATTCTTGCATAACTGCACAAAACAACACAGAAATAAAACATGTTGAGGTGAAGTAAAAGAGGAAGACCATACATGTCATCAGAATTTGATTCTCCGTGCTGGACCTGGATGACATACTCTGTTTTCATTGGCAAAGCACCTCTGGACACTATTTGTAGGGTCACATTCATTCTCAAATGCATTCCAGTGGAGGCAAATATTAGAAACTCCATGGGCAACAAATTGAAACATAGTAGAAACAGAGTTGTAGGACAGTAGATAGCTAATAGCTAAGCTGGACACCCTCACCATTAAAAACAGTGTTTCAATTGCTGGATTTGTGTCACATCTGTTATTTGGGTCTTCAGCTGGTTAAAGTAAGAATAGACATGCAATGACAGGTGACTGGGCAATAGTGTAAGTGATGTAGCACAAATGGAAGGTAAATGTACAGAGAGAAAAAAACCCAGGAGAGGCCTAAATAACTGGGATGGTGTTGAACTGTGGAGGTGCTGAGGCCGTTTGGAGACTTTGCTGCTTTTTGAGTTACTGTTGGCAGTTTAACGAACAGCTGAAATATAAACCAGAAGACTGGTGAGTGTGATTTTGAGGTCCACCCCTGAATGCTTACATGATTGATTTCACAGCCTCTACTGTGAAAGGGGAATTTTGTTTAATGAAGCAACATTTGAACCTTTTCATTTTAGTACAGTGAAGATGCCCAGTTTAAATGTGCACAGTTTATGTTTTATACACACACTAGATTATGTATTACTTAATACACATGCTCCAATGCTGAGTATCGGTATCATTTGATCAATGCTCACATCAACAACTGCAGCCTTACATAAAGGAAAAACAGAGTTACATGTTGCATGATATACTACGACCCAAAATTCCCGTTGGAGTTGTCAAAAGATGATCTAATTCCTTCACATTGCAGCTTGGAGCTGTCCAGAAGATATTTCATCAGTACACAGGTCATTTACAGACCTCCCGAGACCAGTCATCATATGTCATAAAGCAAGTCAAAGCATTTTAATCTCACATCTGCTCCTCATTACCATTTCATGCAAAAGAAAATCAGGGCTGGGACGCAGACTGTTGCACCTCACCCAAAGAAAGGGAGAGAAGTAATAGGGGAAAGGCAAAAAAGAGACACAGAGACACGGGAGATTTTAAGGCACCGTGAGTCCAACAAAAAACAACTTTAGGTAAAAAATTCCACAATTCCAAGGGAAAGTGCTCCTCCTATGAAATCAGATCACTTCCAGGCCGCGGTCCCAGTTATGGGGATTGTCTTTTACAAGGCGCTATATAACACCACAATGACAGATCCACCACAGCAATTTCATAGTCCATTCCTTCCTCAACAATTCCTGCAAACTTCACAAAATATCACTTCACAATATCTGTAACTCATAAGCAAGTTTTGCTATCATTTACACCTTGATGTTGATTGATTGCATCTAACCTGCATCAACCTGTAGCATCAAGTCAGGCTCCCAAACAGGGCCTTATTCTTACAATAGACATTTCTGCCCATACTTAATCTAGAGTTAAATTGGCATTTTTTGTTTGAACCCTAAAATTCTCCTGGTGCTCTCGAAGATGAGTTTGGATTCGGGAGATGACAGCAGCTGACACTTCATTTGTCCAACAAGTCCTCCAACCCATACGACAACCAGGTCATTTGTTACTGCCCTATAATATGGCCCACAGGCAGATCGACACGCCCTCATACCTAAACGGTCCCAGTTTTAAACAATTAGTTAACATTGTGAAATGGTATGGTGATAGTTTGGGTTAAAATAAGTATTTTTTGTGAAGTAACTCACAAGTTAACTTACGTTTGTAAAATAATTCAAAACCAACCTGTCAATACTGACCTCCTCCCCGTGGACTTTCTCGCTTTTTATACTATGTCACCTGATTTCTGCCTTTGCCCCGTCATAATTACTACGGCTACTAGAGGTCGCTGCCCAAACAACAAATGTAAATATGGGCTGTAATTAGCTGCTTTGTACAAATGACGTATGGGGTCATTTTTTTGGCAGAGGATATTTTGTACTTGTCACACATAAGTATGCTCCTAACCACAATATCTATCGACCAAAGTGCTTCAAAAAAACAAAAAAACATGCATAATAACAGACTGAATCAGTGGTAAGCTGGAAGGCAGAAGAATGCAACATGCTAACACGGCTAATATGATGATTCTGTGCAAAGAAAGACAGTTCTCCCCTTAACCCTTGAACTAGTCCAACAAGTTTGTTTATCATGGTTATAACTGATGATTTCTTGTAGTGTAATGCTGTGGCAGTTAAGATGCACTTAAGCACACGTACACACACACACACACACACACACACACACACACACACACACACACACACACTCACACACATGACTACAGAAGACAGAGGCCAGCCTGTTTAACAAGTAGGTCAGACCAGAGCCAAAGAGGAAGAGAGAGAGCGGAAGAGAGCGACAGGCATTGGCTGGAGCAAGCACAGCTTTTAGTGCCATCATCGGCTTGTATGAACCAAATAAAAAAAGGCACTGAAGAAGTCTAAATATGTGTTACGAGTCTCACCTGAGGGCAGTCTTTGATGTAATGGCCCTTGTTGAAGCACAGGTGGCATAAGTAGTTTGGTGGGGGTCTTTTGTTTGGTTTTCTTGGCTCTGAAGAAAGGGAAAGGTCTGAGAAATGGTCCGTCAGGGAGTTGAGTCCATCCACGATGTTGTTCAGGGAGCCATAGGGTGACACATTCTTATACACGTTGTTGTTCAAGGCCTACAAAATAAGAATAGTAGCAGAAAAGTTTCAATTTTAATGTGCAATTCTTCAGATGTCATATATTGTACAACAACAATCTTCACACTCAATTCACATAGAATTCTGAACTGTTGACACACAGTATGCTGGAGAACATACCACATACAAGATACTATCAACACAAAATATTGCATTTCTGATTTTGGAATGCTTTCAAAATGCTGCGATATTTCACTAATTTCTTCTGAGTGCTCTCTGTCCTTTCTGTTGTGCCAAAAAAATGAAGAAAAAAAAAATCCCTCCGAGATAATTTCTCTCATCATAACATCTGGCGAGAGGCCCGGCTGTGCTCATGAGCTGGAAAGAACTGAGCATGTCCACAGAGAAAGACAGGACTTTACAGAGGATGACTCATTGTAAACAAGATGGGAGGCATGTTCCCTCGCCAGCCTGCGGAACATCAGCAATGTCACCATGCGCTGTTGGCGGTAAACTAGCCATGGTCAGTGTTTGTAGTCTGCTTGGAGCCACAGAGCGCAGTGTTGCATGCCACAGGGCCCAGTGAACTCATAGAAGATGCCATCTGAATATTAATATCAGTGAGAGCATTGCCTGCAGTTCCTTATTTCCCTTCTAATTTGTGTCTTCCTCTGTTCAAATATGATCCAGAAATGACAGACAGGAAGTGACCTCTGGTGAAAAAAGTATGAAATTATGTTGATTTTAAGCACTAGACATTTTTATTTTCAGATGGTCAGGTTATTAACCCCGGTGTACATGTTGCTAAACAAACAGTCTCACTTGTCATCTGCGTTGGCATTTAATAGTTCAGCATCAGTGAGGGCATAGGTATGAGGGAATCCACAGATACATTCTTCCACTGGTGTCTCTTTTTGGGGCACAGGTTTATGTCTGTGAAATGAAGTTACTGTTGATGTTCAATGTTGCAAAGTACAAAAACCTTAGACTTGGCAACCTGGCCGGGTCTGAAAGCCAAATCTTTATCTATGGCCTGTGAGATGGTCTTGCTAACCAGCTCCAGCTTTAAGACTCATGTTCATTTATTACATGCAGTCGTCATAAATCAAGCATTACAGCTCTGTACTTTCTCAAGTTTTTCCATCTGCCATGCGTTTTATCTCTGTGTATTACTGTGATATATATTATCGTCTCTTGTGGAAATGTGCTTGTTTGTGTGTTCGCTAAACTTAAGTCTTGGTTGTTAAATGATTTTAACAAATACAAAAGCAGAAACTTTGCTCTGTTTATGGTCCTCACATTTCTTCATTTTGGCCTGAAACCTCTGACTCTCAGCCCAAAGAAAACTGATTTCACACACTTCTGCTAATGGCGGGGAGAACGTTTATTTAGTTTGTGTGTGAGTGAGCGGAAGGTTGTCTTTATTGTTGCATTCATGTGGTGTCGAAATAATCGGAAAAATGAGTTTTCGACTGGGAAAATTCATGGAACGCCCCCTCAATTTGGAACAACAGGAAAATTTTGGTGCACGACGTAACGTCTTATTGTGCAGAAACATGCGAGATGAAAGCATATGTCAGGTTGATGGTGGATTTATTAATCAACAAATTGCAAATCAAGTTTTTGCTTTCATCCAATATGATATTAGGTTGTAAGGATTAGTTGCTGTCCACGTGGAGTGTTCAGTTAGAAACGTTAATTATAAGCATTAACCCTGATAACAAGTGAGGTAAAACAACCTTTTGGTGGTTTTATGGAATGTTATGTTGAAGCAACAAGTCCTGGAGAGAATTACTAATATAAAGCAAATGTTTCAACGTAATTGAAACCAGCTATCAATGTATTGTTAAAAATTCTGGGTCCTATACATAAGCAGTCTCTGTGAATGAATCCAGCATGTGTGTGACTATAGGTGTGTATCTATGCGTTGGCCAACACAATGAAGGCTGGTATCATTACCAGTCACTGTGTGTCCAAGTGAGATGGACAACTGTAGCAGATCTGTGACTATTTTCACAGGTCCAGGGATGAGGTGTCACACTGCAGGTGTCAATCACACACATACATGCTTAAACCAGGGATGTGGTGTCTAGTGGAAACCAGCTTACTACTAAGGGGACAAATTACGAGGCATGTATTTTGGGGTCTCTACTGGAACATGGTTACATGCTTTATGTTAAAAAAACACATTATTTTTCTCATACTTATCATACTATCTGTCTGACTATCCCTGTATTCTCCCTCTGTCTGAAACTCTGTTTTAGCGCCTGTCTCTTTCAGCCCTCCTCCTGAAAAAGCCCAATCCTCTGTGATTAGTCAGTGTTTCAAGGTCTTCTGCATCTGCGCTCTCTACACCTCTGCACCATCCTTGCAGTCGTAGAATGACTGTTAGTGGCACTTTCTATCTAAATATAGTATAGTTGTAACATCACAACTGTACAGAAGAGTTGCCTTGTTTAAAGGCACTGTTTCCGAATACAGTGTGTGCATGTGTCTGTGGCTTGGGTGTTTTAATACTTTCACAGTATTTTATACAGCACAAGAAAAGACTCACTTTTCTCAATATGGGACATATATAGAGGTTAGTTATCTGAGGTAGAATAAGTTCCACAGTAAATTACCGCAAGGTTAGATTCATCCAAAATGTTCTTTCATGTTTAAAAGCCAAAGTGTTTGGCTTGAACTTAGTTACAAAGAGATACAAAGTGACAAACATTCAGGCAGATGAGATTGTGGTAAAAAAACAAAACAAAAAAAAACACTTGCATTGTCCCACGATATGAGTTTCAGCAACAAACTCATTCATTTATCACTCCTTCACTTTAAGTAGCCTTTTGTATGTGATCCTTCACTGCAAAAACAACCACATTTTGCATTACTCATCGCAACATCAGATCTCTGCAGTGGTTTATTTTACTTGGCTTGGCCGTTACAGTAAGTTGCAAAATGCCCCCCACCCTTGAAACCGTTTCCAGACCGTATGTGTTCCCTCAGTTTGAAACACTTTATACTCATGTGGATTGAATGGCATTACACAATTACGTGTAATGTATAATGTGCACACTCAATTTTCAGAGGACTGTTTCATGTTAAATGACTTCAAAGGGCCTCTATGGTTACCACCATAATAATGGACACTGGCTCTCTGGTGAATACACCATCCATCCTTTCTGTTTCCTTGAGTTTCCAACACATAGCGTCAGAGTAACAGAGATCTAAGAAACTTAACTGCAGTGTAATCAACACACGGGGAAGCTTGCTGCGTAGTCTTTACACTAACATTTTGCCCACAGTATGTGATTATTTTTCTTTGTGCTGTATGTATGCATGTATGTATGTGTGCGTGGGTGTGGTGGTGAGTTCCTTTTTTTTACATAGTATGGTCTGCAGTATCAAGTTTGCCCCCCTGCATACATTATCAGCATGTTATGTCCCTAAAATTACACTGAGCTACAAAAATAGAAAACAGGTAAACAAGGATTGATTTTGTTTGCACAACCTGGTCTATTTGAAGAAGTCAGAGACAGCAGACCTCAGCAAGAGGCTGCAGTGGTCCGCTCTCTCCAGGCAGAGGCGTGCAGGGAAATCGATTTCCATCTGCCCCTCTTTACCTCTCTCTGATCACAGACATGTCTGAATAAAACACATTTTTTCCTCAACAGTTTCACTTTTGATTTGAATCATTAGTCATCAGTATGGGGGCTTTTTTTAATAAGCCAAATTATTTAATCCCATTATGATGAAAGGGAATTGTGTAAACATTGTTATGATATTTAGCTATTTAGTGAGATGGCACTGGCTCACTAAATAATTGATTTAGACCCTAATAAGATTTAATGATAATCCTTTTTTTTTAAATCCTAACAACCATTTAATATTCCTGCAATCAGAGTATAACTGGGGTAGGCAACTCATGAGTGAGTGTATAGTGACACTGTCTGTGGCATTATTATTGACTAACTTCTGTAGAATCATGATACTCACATTTCCTTTATTTTCAGTAGACTACAGCTACGTCTTGTGTTATATAAAGTATGACATACTTGGCCTATCAAATTTTCTGATATTTTTCATAACAACAATTTTCAAAATACCCTGAACATGTTGATTTAATAAGAATAAGAGGCCCTAATGTGACTAATAGGCCCTACAAGTTATTGTCCATATTAGAAATATGGCGGTTATGTATATCCTACCGAAATAGCCCATGCTGTACATGCTGAAACATTTGCAGCACAGTCGAACAACAGTCAACAGATCAACCAACTCGGTTTCTTACAACTGTAAATTCAACCGCAACCTCACAATCTGAAACACCCCAGATAGGCTGTGTATGCGGCATGCTTTCACCTCATTCCGCTGCAGCTGAAAGAAGTTGTTGAGATAGTTGGAGTTCAGGGAAGAGCTCAAGTCCGCCGCTGCGGGAGACTTGCTGAAACTGAGATCCGGGTGGGAAGAGTTGGGTTCGGGTCTGAATGCGTCAAAAGCGCTGGTCTGGTGGGGGTCTTGCAAGGAGAGATAGACCCAGTTGAGGAGTTGCGCAGGCTGGTACACGGAGGCACTCGTGTCTATGGCAGACAACAAGCTCATCTTTCAATTCAAATGGATAAGCTGGATATTCCACCGCTGATTCTTGGACTGGTCTCAACTCTTTGGCCGTCTTGCTTTTCGTCCCCGTTCCCCGGCAGATGGCAAGTGCTCCTTTTTTCTTCCCGTAAAGGGGCCCTGTCCTCCTCACGCCGGGAGCCTCGTCCCAGTTAGATGTTACTCAAAAGTCATTGCGCTAACATGTCAGTATAAAAAGTTTTCCCCTGCTCCCCATGGTCCGCTATCTGCCTTTATTGCAGCGGGGCAGAGAGAGAAACTCTTTGAATATGTAATGAGGACGGCTCTGCGTCACAGAGGACGCGGGCCAATCAGAGTCTGGTAACATGAATATTCATCGCTGGCCCACTGGATGAGACAAATGGCTCATCTGCTTATTCTAGCCCTTCAACTCAACAAACAAAACACATAACACTGAGATAGAAACATACAGTAAGTCACAATAAATAACACATACACTTAACACAGGATCACACTACAACAGTGACGGAAAACATCCATGTATCACATATATCATCATGAGGCTTTACAACCCAGGGTAAATTATCACAAACTCAAGAGATCAAATAACCATATTTTTGTTCTGTTCCTTTGCTTTTTACTATTATTATTGAATTTGTTTATTTATTGTATTCATTAATTTATTTATATTTATTTATTTTGTTAGAGGTTGCAGCTTAGCTACCAGAAGATGTATAAACATTCTGCCACATCGGTTAATAAAATAAAACAATTTAATTGACTAAATCTGAGCCACATCATGACAGATATTTACTTTCTTGTAACATCGATCCATCTTCAACCGCTTGTCCCTATCGGGGTCGCGGGGCGGCTCGAGGCGATCCCAGCTGACTTTCTTGTAACATGTATCATTTAAAACATTTGTTTGTCTGTAGGTGTTGAAATGTGTTTGTGTATGTGTGTGTGTGTGTGTGTGTGTGTGTGTGTGGGGGGGGGGTGATATGTGTTTGTTTATTCAGGGACAGGGGTGAGTAGCTGCACCTAATTGACTTATGTTAATTTAGTGAAGGCCCATATTAAGTCAACAGTGTTTCACTTATAATTAATTAGAACACTAATGTTGAGCTGTCTGAAAAAACACATCTTCATATGTGTAACAGAAACGCTGGATCAATGGTGAATAAGCACAAAAAGACAGATCAACCAGTTACTCAATAAAACCAGCACCTCAACATCAGCCCCAGGCCTCTCTCACACCTCATTATTGAGCATGTCCCGGGCAGGCAGGCAGGCAGGCAGGCAGGCAGTGTTTCTCCTGTGCCGTGGAGAAAACTGTAAAAAGGGCTCCCTCGTGTGGCAAATGTCCTTCACACACACACAAACACTACAGTAGTGTAATTAAGTTGATAATGGTGTGTAGCTTTACTCTGTAAAGTAAGGATCAGTGACTTGGGGTAGATTATATTATCAGATATCTCTTCCCTGTTGGTGATCATCATTACATCACAACCGCATAAATAAACAATAGCCATTCCTACAGTTCACTCACACAGCTTTATTCTCTCACAGCTTTGTTCTTGTTTAAATACAAAAACAAAACACACCAAACAAACTGGCTGCCAGCATGAATAACTGATCCAGGCGCTTTGTGTTGTGTCAAGGACGGGTGAGTCTTTGTGCTCCTTATCTTGACAAGTTCCTCATAGAGGAGTTGGGAGGGCTTCTCGGGGATAACGTCCAACTTCCCCCTTATCCTCCCCTCCGCCACCCCCTTTCAGATTGTCTAGTTCTGATCCCATCACAGATCCAGCCTTCCTCACCAGTTTATTCAGTCTGTCTGCGCCCCTTTAGTTGATGTTACCCCCCCCCCCCCAACATGCCACGGAAAAGAAGATAACACTGGCTTCTACAGACTGATAGTACATCTGCAGCACCCTGTTGCAGACATTGAAGGACCTGAGCCTCCTCAGGAAGAACAGTTTACTCTTTCCCTTTGGGAATTTGGGAATGGTGGACAGCTCGTAGGCACGTTCCAAGGTCTCCTCAATGCAGGACTTGTCAGGTGTAGCCAGTACAGCATGGCTCCCTCCATGTCCCCGGCCATGAAATGAAAAGGCCTATATACTCTGTGTTGTTTCCTTGAGCCCCCATACATTAATTACTGTGTGGAAGTATGGGGAAATACATACAAATCAAACACCAAGCAGATCTTTATGCTTCAAGAAAGCCATAAGAATCGTAAAGACAACCACCTACAGAGAACCAACCAACTCTTTTTTTTTATTGAATTAAATGCTCTAAAATGTAAAGACTTAGTTGAATTAAAAACATTACAAATGTACAAGCAAAACACTTAGTAAGGACCAATGCAAAATATCATTGTATTTCAGTTAACAGAGTTTTTCTTGTTTATTCTTGTTTGTTTGAAATCGACTGATATAAGACATCCACCATCATCCATCCAGGATGTAATGTTATCATTTTTTAAATTGTTTAAAAAGGGTAGGCATTATGAGCAAGAGCTTCAGCCTACACCTGTTTCAGACTGCTGGTATGAGTTGTTAATATGTTGTTGTTGTTCGTTGGTTGATCCTGTTGTTGTTGTTGTTGTTATTTTTGTTGTTGTTTTAGAAAGTCATTTCTAAATAAACGTCAAACTTCAAACGTTGTCAGTTTTATGACCCCTGTGTTGTCTTGTTTTATCCGCTGGTTACTACTATTATTGGTTTAATTTACCAAAAGAAAGGCTGTATGCCTTATTTTATTTATGTAGCTCGGATTAATCGAAAAATATAGAGTAGTAGTATACAGTAACATACTATACCCATTATTAGTATATAATTCCTACACGTTTCACAGCTTGTTAAGAATTGGTAAATGCATGTCTGTGTGTCAGTAAACACAACATTAATAGGTAGCGAGTAACACACCTGTAAAATAATAGACTTATTGTGACATAGGTGCGCCGGTCCACATTTTCCATCATGTCACTAACGTTTACGTACATGGTGAACACATATTTGCACATGTCATGTTACCATGATCACATGGTAAGAAATGGCTAAGTATTGTTGTGTGTGTGTGTGTGTGTGTGTGTGTGTGTGTGTGTGTGTGTGTGTGTGTGTGTGTGTGTGTGTGAGTGAGTGTGTGTGTCTGCGTGTGTGCGTGTATGTGTGTGTCACTGCTCCGTGACGGGCAGACAGATGGGTGGGTTCCTTAAATGGAAAGTATGGGTCCCACCCACACTTGTGAAGTACAGTTAAAGCTGCGACTGGTCAAAGACGTTCGCCTCCAGGAAGAGACTTATAGAAGACTTAAGTAAGTGCTTAAATCAAACAACTGCTCAAATGGACAAAGCTAACACATTAGCTCACGTTAGAAGGTATATCTGACTAGGTGGAAACTATGTTTGGAGTCGTTTTGTGGTCTCAACGCTCTGCTGTTCTCGACGTTTTCGTTAGCGTTGCATAGTTTCCACCAGTGCCTTTAGCAACAACAATTTACGGCTACAAAATGTTCGCCTTGGTATTGGCTAAGCTTTGTTACTCGAATTTTGTGCGTTTATTTAAGGTTAGCCAGCTAGCTAATGTTAGCTAAGTTACGGTGTCACGGCGTTGAGTAGGAATCAGGGCGGATGTGGACATATTATGTAAATTGGCTTCGGGGGTAATAAATAACCTTAGCTCGCTGTCAGCAGGAGGTTTGCAAGTTACAGGCCTGAAGCAGCGCCGTGACGTTTTCAGATAGCGCGCTGTTCAAAACGAAACTTTTGTTCGTATTATGAATTGGCTAAATGTCGGCTTTCCATTGAAGAAGAAGAAGAAGAATTACTTTATTTATCCCGCACGGGGAAATTTAATTTTTCACTCTTATTATTATACATGTTACACACACAGGCCCAAACAGGACCTATACATGCAATTAAGAGAGATGTTAGAGCGAGGGGGCTGCCAGTGACCAGCGCCCCGAGCAGTTGGGGGTTCGGTGTCTTGCTCAACAGCACCTCGGCAGTGCCCAGGAGATGAACTGGCACCTCTCCAGCCACTCTCCAGTCCACGCTCCATACATGGTCCACATAGGCTCTTGAACCAGCGACCCTACGGTTCCCAGCCAAGTCACCTATGGACTGAGCTACTGCTGTTAAGCATAACGTTAGTGTTAACCTGACTAGACAATATAAAGTTACTAGGTGGGCAAGCCGGGGGAAGTCGCCCTCCTTAAGAACAATGTCTATTTTCTCTTCAAATAAATACAATTTGAATATCAATATAATATGTACACAAGACGTATACTTAAGTTAACACATTAAACCTGGAGAGTAACTAAATCACAACAGAGTACAACTGTTTTTATACAACTAAATGTAAAATCTTGTAAAGGGGCATATTCTACCACGACCAGGGCATATCTCTCCCCAGAAGTAATTTTCATCCATACAAAATGTTGCATATAAATGCCATATAACACATGCAGAAATTCGTTTATGATTGTCACAACTGGAGAGTTTGTTTAATCTCTAATGCCTTGTGTTTGGCTGAATTAGCCATTTCCTTACATTAATGTGAGGTAACTCAGCTGGATGTTAAGATTGGCTAACAGTAACCGTCATTTCACTTCCTCCTGAGGTGTAATATTGGTTGCATTGTGGTTTTGTCAGGTCACGGTTTTCTCACAGTCTAAAGTGTGAAAGCAGTTACATGTAATGTGTTGGCACCTGAACAGCAATTAAATGTGATGTGTGTTAAACCTGAACCATTTAACTCTGAAGTAAGTAGACAAACCACATTTGTTCTGACCAAATGTGACTGTTAATGAAGTATTTCACACTGTGAGTCAGCACCAGTGCTACTGTGTGACATGAGCAGCAGGGCATGAGGATGAAGTGTGTTAAAAGTATTTATTTAACAGTTAGGTCATGAGTCATTGTGGCTGTGGATAACTTTTGCCTACAAACACCTGATGGTAGGTTATAGAATAAGGGTAGTGTAGGTCCCATGATCTGTGAGCTTATTCAAACACAGCGACATCTTTTTTTCTGTCCATAAAATGCAAAGCAGAGAAGACTGTTCCATTATGTCCACTGAAGTCACTCTTACCGTGGAACAAGTAGGCATATTGGAACACAGTCTACCATTTAACTAAATGTCTGATCCAACGTCCCAGGGATGAAGTACTTGCTATTTAATACAGTGCAGCAAAAGTGACACTTGCGTCACTACATTCCAAAGCAAAGCAAAGACTGGTGAATAAATATAATATATCCATATATATCTATATATATATATATATAGATATATTATTTATTTATATACATTAAGCAGCAGACTAATATTGTATGTCCAATATATGCTAACAACAGACTATAAACTTAGATCTATTTTTCAAAGCAGACATACTGTAGAAGTGCACTACGTCTGGAAAATGCAGATTGTTCATGTCTTATGAATAATTCTGTCCTGAGGATGAGGAGGGGTAGGTTTAATAGCTGGGTGTGTTTGCAGCTCTCTTGTTGCTATGTCAATACATTCATGAGTATGTCTTAAGGGTGCCATTAAAGGAGCTGCACTCATTCAGAGCAACTATATAGAAGCAATATCTGCTCTGTGAAGATAGAGTGGAGTAATGACGTCCCGAGAGAGTTAAGTCACTCTCCCTCTGTGTGTTGTTATCTGAGTTTCTCTGTTGTTTGGTTTGTTAGCCACTTGGACCACGTGTGCATGTCAGTCTAAAAACGTTAGTATTTTGAGTGTTGGGGGACACTCTGTAAGAGCCATTTGGAAGCAATCCCACCCTCCTTTAACATCATAGTGTTTTTTTTTTTCTTTTAAGTGTTTTCTAGTCTCACAAGATAATTCTTACATTTTGTATTCATAGTTCTGGTTTGGCAGCCCTTTGATTGACAGTTCTGTTTTATCCTTAAAGCCATGAGCTACCCTGGATACCCCCCTCAGGCAGGCGGATACCCACAACAGCCTGGGGCTTACCCTCAACAACCTGGTGCCTACCCACCTCAGCCTGGAGTTTACCCTCCCCAGTCTGGAGGCTACCCTCCTCAGGCTGGTGGCTACCCTCCTCAGGCTGGTGGCTACCCTCCTCAGGCTGGTGGCTACCCTCCACAGGCAGGGGGCTATCCTCCACAGGCAGGGGGCTATCCACCACAGTCAGGGGGCTATCCTCCACAGGCAGGAGGCTATCCACCACAGGCGGGAGGCTACCCACAGGCACCACCACAAGGTAAGCCATTGTGCCACGCCGTTAAAGGAATAGTTCAACATTTGGGAAATAACATATTATCAACAACTGCCTACTTTGTTATCTGGCACATACAGAGCAACACAAGCATCCCATTAGATTCTTTAAAAGTGCTTGCAGAAAAAATAAATTGCAGGGAATTCTTAGAAAGGGTGAGTCAGTTATAACGTGTTTGTAGGCAGCAGGGATCATGAGACTAGTAGTTAACAGAGTGGAATGTTTTTCCCTAAAAACAAACAAACCTCTGCTGTTGCTAAGAGCAACCCCACAGTCCCAATACTATCTAGCTTTCACATAGTATACACATTCTCTGTCAGTCTCTTTTTCACCTACCTGTTAACTAGTTGGAAAGTGAGAAACAGGAAGTTCCAGTAAGAAGGGCCATCCCTGTCTCCCTCTAACTTTCTATACTCTTTCAGGTATTTAACAGCACATGCATCCTCTATAGCTTTGTCTTTGTTGCATGCTGCAGGCAGCTGGGGAGGCGGCCCTACTGGTGGATATCCCTCCATCGGTCTTGACAACTTATCCAACCCTGGATACAATGCTGGAATGGTAAGTTTAGCCTAAAAAATCACCTTCAGCTGCACCCAGAAAGTTCTTAAAATATGTGTAATGCAAAATCATCAGATTATTGCGTTGAATATTCCAGTAAGAACTAATTACACAACCATTCACGGAATATCACATCTTTTCATTTTACGGTAAGACTTTTCCAAATGTCTGCCTCTAAAAATCCTAAGCATCATCATTTTCTCTGTCAGTTCTTTTTCTAGGTCTCTTGCATGAGAAAAGCAGTCACATACTCAATTCTTATTCATGCTTCTTAAACCTACCAATCTTATGCAACTTTGTTATCCCCTTTTCTTTCTCCTTGTCTGTGTTGTTTTCTCATTATCTGTTATCAGATATTTAAATTTCCATCTTTTTAAATAGCAAGGCCACACTTTATTTGGATAATTCTACAATGTGTACAGTAACTAGAAGAAGTTTGAAAGATCATTACATGAACATTAACTTCTGTTTCTCCTCTGAAGTTAGATTTGTGATAAGGTGCATTTAATTGGGAATTTGTTAAACATTGATTCAATTCTATAAATATGATAAATAAATCTAAATGTAATCCAAAAAAGGTGTGACCTACCTGTGCTTTGCATGAAATAATCTTCCAAGCTCTGTACATTGTCCATATATTACTGGATGCCAATCTTTCCGAATCACAGGCCCACCAGATCTCTGCAGGCATGGGTTTTCTTTCTCAAAACCCATCCATGTTCGCCCAAGCCCCTGGGGGGTACCCTCCTGCCCCTCAGCCTAGCGGGTATGGTGCCCCCTTCCCTAACCAACAGTCATATGGCCTGTACCCACAGCCAGGAGGAAACATGCAACACCCCCAAGGCCCAGGAATGGGCTACCCTGGTCAGCCTGGCCAGCCAATGTCCGGGTACCCTCGTGCACCATCACCCAACCCACCCATGGCTGGTTATGGAGGTTCTCCTGCACCTACAGGTATGCCCGGTTACCCCAAGGTCCCTTCACCAAATCCATCCATGCCAGCCTATGGAGGAGGAGCCATGCCAATAGCTCCACCTGTCAATGTAAGAAACACTGAAAATACTTTTTTGACCCTACAAGTAAAATTAATAAATATCTGTCTTGTTATGGCTTTCTGTTGTTATGTCTTAAATACACACACATACTGAGGAATTGTTCAATGTAATGCCTAAAACAGAATGAACTTTCTGTTGAAATAGCACTTGTTTTCATGTGGACATTGCTGTATTGTTATCTCAGAGAGGATTCAGGGGAACAATCAAGGACTTTCCTGGAGCTGACCAACTTAGAGATGTGGAGGTCCTGAGGAAGGCCATGAAGGGCTTTGGTGAGTGCTATGGACAGAGAGTTTAATAATATCCTCTGGATGCACAAGAACCACTGGATGCTGTCCGATTGGAAAGTTGTGTTCTAACCGTATATTCCTTTGGGCCACACTTTCTTGATTATTTGGTTGACTGATTGATTGTAAGGGTCATAGTCACCTCAGAAGTATACAGTTAATCAACAGTCTATGGTCTGGTTTATGGTCTTTTTTCAGGATCATGGGTAACAAGTTTTTTCTGATCATTGGAAAACTATAGTCATATATACTGTATATAACAATAGTAATCACAAATATTATTCTGTCTTTCATGAGCACAGGTAAACACCTAATATTTATAGATCATTGTGCACATACAGTATCACATATCTGTGAAGGAACAAAGATACTGGAGAAACAGTTGGAAATTAAAGATAAGCCATAAGCCAATCATATGTCTGTTAGCCGACAAACTTTCTGTAGTCGAGGACAGCCTTAACTGTCTTGAGATTATAGCTTTTGTATTTAGAAATATATTTGTCACTTTTAAGTATAAATGTTACTTGTTAGTGTATATATATATATATATATATATATATATATATATATATATATATATATATATATATATATATATATATATATATATATATATATAAAATATTTTGAATTGGAAATTTAGACATGTTTCTTGTTTCTTGTTTCATGTTTCTTGTTCATGTTTCATCTATCTGTGATCTGTTTTCTATTTGACATTGTGGGCTTGTCTGTGCAGGAACTGACGAGCAAGCCATAATCGACTTACTGGGAAGTCGCTCCAACAAGCAGCGCGTTCCTTTGCTCCGAGCCTACAAAACTTCCTATGGAAAGGTAACCTTCCTATTTATGCTTATTGTTAAAGCTGCAGAATGTGGAAGGGGGAAAAATGCCAGAGTGAAGCAGAGTACGACCTCTTCTTGCAGCCCTCCCTCCCTCCCCCCTCCCTCTCCCCTCCCTCTCCCCTCTTTGTCCTGAGCCAATAGGATTGCTCTCTCTTTCTCTCCGAAATGCTCTGTGATTGAAGGACAGAGACAAGAGGAGGAGCGGAGCAGGAATCTAGTTTTCCTAGTATTCATACAGTATTTTTCTGGTTTGGATTTTCCAGTATTCTCTCAGAAGACACACAAAACAAACCTACGCAATTTCTCAATATAGAATCATCCGCGGCTAAGTGTGCATTACATAGCAGTGTGTAATGGTGACAAGCCGACAACAGGTGCTTGGTGTTAGGGCTGCCAGTAAAATGGAAAGGGGATTGGATGTCCTCAGGGCTCATTATAGATGTGCCACAGAATGTCTTGGAATAGTAGCAATTTTTCACAGCACCGGTAATGATGGTTTTATGCCAAGCATGTTTCCATGTTTCAGGATCTGATTAAGGACCTGCATTCAGAACTGTCCGGTGACTTTAGGAAGCTGGTCATGGCCACCTTGAAGACCCCAACTGAGTTTGATGCCTATGAGATCCACAATGCCATAAAGGTAAATGCTCAGGATCGAAACCAAGTGATAATTTTCTCAGTATTGACCATCTTTTTGTCACCATAGTGACTTATTATCCAGGTTATTTTATGGTTTTGCATTGTAAAAACTTTTGCTTTTTGTTATGGAAAATGCTCCTAGATCAGGAAGCATCTATTCATGTGACATTATTATAAAAACGTTCCAAAGAATTTCATTAGCTCCAGGTTTGAATGAAGATTCGCTTAACAAAAATAAACGGGTATTTTTTTGACTCCTACAAGGCAAGAGGAGGAGGTTGTCAGTTATTGTTCTGTCTTCCTAACAGGGAGCCGGGACCGATGAAGCCTGTCTGATAGAGATCCTGTCTTCTCGCTCCAACGCTGAAATCAAAGAGATAAGCCGTATTCACAAACAAGGTGAGGGGCCTCAGGGTGGTTACTGCTGCTTTTGTGATCTCCTTTATCACATATCACAACACTGTTGTAAGTGTTGTATTACAGTAAGGGATAAGCTCAGTCCATCTAGATATGGGTACCACCATTACATTTGTAAATGCAGATGTTTTGGATAGGAGTCTGCACATAAAGTCTTAGCACTATTCTATTTAGTCAATAATAGGAAATTGAAATCAAAGTTCAATAGCTGCAACAACAGAAAGACATTATACATTTTTTAATACATTATTCAGTTTGATGTTAATGTATTCATCATTTAGTTTTGTTTGCTTTTTATTTTTTATCTATTGTTTTATACTTGTAATAATGCACAGTATCCTACTTTCCCTTGCCAGTAAGTTGGGTTGTGGTCACCCACAGTATATGCTTTAAAAGCTGCTAGTATATCTCTTGGTTTCAATGAAGACTTTTTTTTGCCTTATGATTTGAATGCAGTTGCACAATGTTTATTAAATGTTTAATGATGGTGTAAAAAGCAAACCTTTTTTTTTTTTTTTTTTACCAAATTTAACCCAAAAATATTGATATCATTTTAGAATACAAGAAGACACTGGAGGACTCCATTAGTGGGGATACTTCAGGCCACTTCCGCAGGCTCCTGATCTCTCTCGCCCAGGTAAAGTTAAGATACAAATGAATTACTTGCATACCTGTCTCTTAGCAACATTTTTCAGATTTGATTAAATGTGCAGTCTGCAACATTTGTTTGATCATATTCAATGAAGCCGACACTCTGCTCCGATAGATCACCATAAATCATCTGGTTATAGAAAAAATAACCACGCCTCTACATGCACGTAGAGCCTGTTGTTTGTTTTGCAAAAATCCACAGCGCCCGAGTCATCCTGTCCACTCAGTGTAGAGCTGACTGTCAGGTTTAGTTTTTGCACACGCCCCTCGCGCACGTTACAATAGGCACACGCCTCAAGCTAGGCATACGCTAAATGATGTTAGCAGTTGCTATCTATGAGTGAGTTAGCCAGTCTACCTCCGTGTAGTGTATACTCCATGCCATTTATTGTTGAGTGAAGACACAGGTGCTTTCATCGGAATCTGGTACACGCGCACTGATGAGCACGGAGCGGAGGAGCTCAGTGGTAGAGGGGGAGGGGCGTGAGAGTTGCAAACATTTAAATGAGTCCATTTGTTTTGCCAGACTTGCTGACTGCAGCTTTAAAAATATGCTGCCCTGTATTTTGCAGGGTAATCGTGATGAACGAGAGCATGTTGACATCTCTATGGCTAAACAAGATGCACAGGTAAAATCTGCTTCACTCATTATAAATCTTTGATGATTTATCTGCAATTTGGAAGTTCTTATATTGTTAATTACTTGACCTATTAATTCCAATGACATGTTAGTTTGTTTACATTGCGGTTGTCATTGTAGGCCCTGTATGCTGCTGGAGAAAACAAGCTGGGAACAGATGAGTCCAAGTTTAATGCTATTTTGTGTGCCAGGAGCAAACCCCATCTCAGAGCAGGTATAATATATAAATAATATATTAATATAGATTATAATCTAACATAAGGTTCAACATTTCAAACACATTAAAAGATTAGCACTTAAGTGCTTTATTAGCTTTGTTACTGATTGAATGTGTGTGTTTGTGTGTGTAGTGTTTCTTCAGTACCAGCAGATGTGTGGCAGGGATATCGAGAAGAGCATCTGCAGGGAGATGTCTGGAGACCTTGAGAGTGGCATGGTGGCAGTGGGTAAGAATATACACACACACACACCTATTCCAAGTCACAAGAGTCACAACCATGTCATGAGAGTTCAAATCTGCTCCACATAATTAGTTAATTACGAGTACAGGGTCGTCTGCAACATTCAACCATTAAGCATTTTCCATGCTCATTGTAGTACAGCTATCTTAAATTAATACTTCACAAAAATACCATATGCATATCAATCAGTTCATGTAGAAAAATGTGTTATTGTCACGTGCCTCCACTGTAAACGGAGAATCAAAAAAAGGAGTACGTTTTTGATGCATTGAAGACATAGAAATATACAGTAAATGATAATGAAAAACTATATCAAAACATCAATTTTCTAAACTCACACAACTCTTGCAGTATATTCCAAGTCTTGTTTATCCAGTCGTATGCTCAGTACTTCCCAAACACGTGCATTTTCACTAAAACCTTACAATTTATAACACTTACAAACACAATATAGCATACAACTTTAACGTTTTTTTTAATGAATTCAAGGCAAACCTTGAGTAATTAATATACACAGGTCATTTTGAAATATTTCTTTAATACACTTGTGAAAGTAAGCAAAGTACTCGAGGAAGCGGTGTTGTTAAATGCATAATCTCTTTGTTTTTCCCGTTTTTTTGCCAACATTTCTCAGGGTTATGGTACAGTAACCTGTTTTTAGATGTGTTTTATTTGAATCCTTAAATGGTTTCACACACCCACGCAATACATTTTCATTGTGAGGTGGTTTGCCGTGCAGTGTTGGATGTTTGCCATCAGGTTTAATACTGTGTTTCATTTCACTCTTCACTCTATGTTTTTTGCTCCTCATTTCACATTTACATCTTTTCCCCCAAATATAACTTGCTCTAAAGCTGCATTAATCAATATTTGGCCACTAGGGGTGCAGAAATTCCCCAAAACAAGCTGACAAACAGCATTGACTTAATGTCGCCTGACGTATTATGGTTAACATTTTAACAACAGCAGACACAGAGCAACATAATCATCCTGTGGCGGTCGTGTTTCCTGCCAGCTGATGAATGTAAATTTTATGTTAGCTCTCACTTTAGCTCTGCTTCAGTCACCATCAATTCCTGAGAGAAACTGTTTTGCTCTTCAGCTCCTAGATGTTTGACTTTCTTCATCAGCTGGTTGCTCACTTTTCTGTCTGCCAATTGGTGCTGGTCAGGGCTTGTTTGCTTAAAACAGCTGCTGCCGCCTGCTGCTGTTATATGGGGTTTGTTTGTTAATGAAAATGGGTGGACTCAACCAGATGGTAAATGTGCTGGGATCAAACTGGCTTAAAAGCTCAGTAGAGCTGCTCGTCATTAGGCAAGACACCCCACTCCACATGGTAATTTCATTAAATATGAAAATATTGATTATTGCATCTTTACCTTTGCTTGTCATCCTGTTGTATTCTTTTGGTGTCCAGCTTTATTTTTTATAGGTCACTTTTCAGATGGCACATAAGTAAAATATTGCTGTCTTCTTCCTCACCTTGCAGTGATAGTGAATATTAGAAGTTGCTGTTTACAGCACATTTAATAGTAATTAAGTTGTTTTGTTCAAAAACGTTTGGATTAACTTTGCTTGTGTTGGTAATACATATTTTCTGTTTCAGTGAAGTGTATTAAGAACACACCTGCCTACTTTGCTGAGAGACTTTACAAGGCCATGAAGGTGAGAAACCTGGTCTTGTTTGGATAATTATGTTCCATACAGCGCAGCATTATATTTGATCTTTGTGACCATATTTGGGTGTATGTGCATGTTTTCAGGGAGCTGGGACCAAAGACACAACCCTGATCCGGATCATGGTCTCCCGTTCCGAGGTTGACATGCTGGACATCCGTCAGGAGTATATCAAGAACTACGGCAAGTCGCTGTACACCGCCATTTCTGTAAGTATCTTTATCATATATCTGGCTTAATACAAATAACCCTACAGCTGCATGGCTGATTAAAATGAACAAGTACACATGATTTTGTGAGACGAATGTCTTAGTAATTTACTGACACATTGTTTTATTGACAGGGAGACACATCAGGGGACTACAAGAAACTCCTACTGAAGTTCTGTGGGGGAAGTGACTGAAAAGGAAAGAGTTACGATGACTACATTATAGAAATGATCTATAAATATCAATTTTCTGCCTTTATCTTTATGCACTATACACCATCTGCAAACCTGCATGCCATGCCAGTACTCTCAATGCAATGTTTACCTATTTTTTAAGAACGTCACATGCTACATATTTTTTCTTTTCTATATACAGTATGCGCAAAAAAGGTTTTATATTTTTTCACTTGTGATATCTTTGCTGGATATTTGAGTTGAATATACATGGCCATACAATAGATTTGAAATAGATTACATTGGATTTTTTTAGATCTATATATTTTTTCAATATTTTATATAAATTACGCCAATATAAACAGATATCTAATTATATCTGAAACATTTAATGTAGTAATTTTCAGCAATGCTGAATAAACTTTGAGACAGAATACATAGCAGCTAAGTACCAAAGTTGTTTGTCAATGTTTGCAATTGTATCTCCTCTATATTCGTTCAACTATTTTGTGTTCCTCATAGATGTGCTGTATTTACAGCAGATGCTTTAATTGGTGTATCGTATACCTGTCATTGTAGCATGTTTGGGTCTCAGAAAATAAACAGTGAGAACACACGCTGGAAGTATCATATGAAATGCATTAAAATTGTTTGAAAAATACAACAAACAGTATATGAACATGGCTTAATTTAGATACAGATGTCCTTCTTAAATAAAAAAAAAATGTCTATCATAACCCCTCACTAGTTCACAAGCAAATGAATCACCATACAACAACAGATGGCATATTAATTGTAATATCCTCCAAAACGGTCATGACCTTCTCATGACTTCTCTGATATTGTAAGCACAGTCTTTGTAATACACACAGTCCGCCAGCAGAGGGCACTGAAGTCCTAATCCAGCCAAAGAGCTACACCAAAAGTGTGAATTTCAACAAACTTATTTCCTTTCAAATGCTCAGCTGTGAACAATAAGGATCATTAAATGATGGGATTCCATCAATAACTGTGGCCACAATTCAGCTTGAATTTGTACAGAAAACATAATAAGCAAGTTTCTCCATTCTTCTACACTGAATGTGATGAAAGTCTTGTGATTCCTAAATACACAGCATAGAAATCAATATACATTCATCATTTCTCTTTCCTTGAGGGTTGTGAGGCCAGCGCGTGTGGCTGCACATGGAGCTCTCCATGGCTTATTACGTCCTGTTGGCTTCACTTAAAACACTGTTGACTGTAGGGACGTGGCTCTGCGCTCGGCTGGCTACAGTAATGTGCGTGAGTTAACTGCACTACGATCAATAATTCTGTGGAGTGAGGAGAGGGGAGCCTGTGGAATTGATGGCATCCATAAAGCTGCCTTGGCCACATTAAACAAGTCTAGTCTGTCTACAGTACAGTGCTGCCAGAGGGACCCTTGGGTAACAGCCGTGCTGGAAGAGTCATTTTTGATCACATCATGTTAAAATTGACCCGAAAAGGCCAGAGGGCTTTAGATAGATGTTAAGATAGCAATAACTAGAATTTAATAAAGATTAGATATGATTAAATAAAGATTAGATATGATTAAATTGGTCATGAGAAGATTGTTTTGATATGAGTTTTATTCAAAGTGTTTAATCATGTTTTTGCTAATATTGTAGTTTTTAAATCATCATCAGAAACATCCCATCTCATGCAGGCATGTAGCTGAAGGCTGTGTAATTTACTGTTAATTAAAAGCCACAAGTTGCTTAATTTATCTGTTATAGCTCATTTATTTGAGAGTCCTCTCACAGAGCTCTGAGGTACTGTGGCAAAAATAATGGCTTTACATATATACCAACAAACGTTTTTCTGAAACTTCTCTTGCAACGTGTTGCTATTATCATTCTTGTGCATTCTCGCAAAATGGAGATAAATTAGATACATCATTGTGTGGAATTAATTATGTAGATTCAACAAATACAAGTGAGCGGATAGCAAATGAATTGTTTTGCCACTCTTAGGACGCACAGCTCCACATCTGCTTGATCTCAATTCAGAAGGGCAAGAAAAGAACATCAGTAAATGTTCTGTTTGTGACAATTTCACCATCAATGATGGCTGACAATCTCTTCAATAAAAGGTAACGCTATTACCTGCTCTGATCCGGGCTGTCTGATAAACAAAGCTGTTTCATTTTGGTAAAATATCATACAGAAAATCAACCCATGTTGTCTAAATAATAAACTCATCCATGCCCCCAAAAAGCATCAGGCTGTCTTCTCCATTCAAATGTGTGTCCTGGGGTACAAACACAAACGTCCAATCTATGTCAGCAGTGGGGACCTACTTCCCTTTGATATGAATAAATTTAAATGAATTTTCCATCCAAAGGGATAGCACTTCATTGCACAATCTATGGAGCCAGCATGGCAGAGAGAGAGAAATAGAGATAGAGAGAGAGTTGTAGATGTCACAATGAGATTCAGTGCATGCATGAATAAGGTCACGGTTTGGGAGGTATGCCTGCAGATGCCTGACTCTGTGCCAACAATCTTTATTCAGCCGTAGACTGGAAGCAGAGTGCATCCATCATAATCATACTGTATTTCACAAATTCTATTCAAATACACATTTCATTTGTCACTCTCCCATATTGCTTCTATGTTCACGTTATGGCTCACTGCCCTCTTCTATCCAATCAAAAACAGACACTAAAAGTTGGTTGCAATGCAGCTTTGAATATAGAAACATGCAGAATAAGCCTGTGGCTACAGAAAAAATATTATACTGTAGTCAGTAAGGATCCTGCTGATTTGATGCGTCTGTGTTAAAACAAAAGATTGTGACGAAAGGATCAGTGTTACTTGGTTCATCAACTATTTTTTTATGATGTAAAACTATGCACAGTGGTGATTTAGTGAGTTGCATCACGCTGATGGAATTCACACAAAGACAACAACTACGGATGGAAGAAGTTTTGCGATCCTTAAGTAAAAGCAGCATTACTACATAATACATAAATACGACATTACAAGTGAAAGTCCGGCATTATAAATGTAGACCTATATAAAGTATTACAAAGGTAGGCCTACTCATATTACAGAAAAATAAGGCTCTTGTGAGTGCTATTATAATATTATATTGTTAATTATTACTGTTGCATTGATCTGTAATGAGCATTGTACTTTTAACAGTAAATGTTTAACTATGGGTGTGAAGTGACAAGTACGTCAAGCTCTATAATTGTATTGAGTTATTGTAAATAAATATTTAATTATTAAGGGGTAGGATTAATTAAGATTATACTTCTTACTACTCCTTTTTGCGTATGTATATTAGGAAAAATCCCTCTTGAAATGAATGATGTTATCTCTTTCTTTTTTACCATCCTTTTTTATTCTATTTTGTTGGATATGATTCCAAGAACTGCTCTGTTTTTGTTCAGTTTTACATGCTCGGAAATAAATAAACTATTACCAATATTTTGTATTTTTTCCCCAAGTTGTTTAATCATTATATTTTACAAGCTCATCATATGTTTTGTGTGTAAAATATAAGTTGTAAAGTAATTAAGTAAGTAAGCTGTAAAAAAGAATTGTGTAATAAAATATATAACATTAGCGTTAAGTATAGGCTACAAAATGGAGATGCTCAAATCAAATACAATTATCCCAAATGATGTAGTCCCCCTAAGTCTACCCTACTGTGACGTAAGCCTTTAAGGTTTATTCCACCACTGCAGACAACAATAAAAAATGTTATTGTGTAAAATACAAATGGTTGCTTTATTCTGAGGATGTTGTTTCCACCTTTAGCCCTATTGTGTCTACATTTTTTAATACATCTCCAGATTTTCATGCAAATCCTCTCCATTCTCACTTTTTTCCGCCTGGGATTCTCGACGTACTACGGGAGTCATGTGTACGCCCATTGATGAAATGGGTGTGTCTTCGGTTAAACTCCGCCCCGTTTCGCCTTATATGGGCATTGAACTGCCCGTTGATTGACAGCGGGCAGCAGCTGCTGAGTTGCTCAGACATGGCGGAGGATACAGTGTAACTGAGGATCATCGGCGAGAGTTACGTGACTTTTCCCCGCAGTTGAGTCGTCAGAGGGCGCCTTAAATGATACACACGGAGACGAAAATGTGTTCGGCTACAGCGTGCTCCGAGAGGAAGCGAGAGACGACCTGAACTGCCACACACGAGTAAGATGGAAAAATGTATCGCTGTTTAGTGCAGTCAACAGCCTTGGGCAACAAATATGGCTTCTTGTGCCTTTTTTCAATATGCTCTAAAAATCGATCTCCCGTGCAACCTAATGCCGTGGTGGCTCCGGCTAACTTCTGCAAGCCGCGATAACTTCAGTTCGATAGTCGCCCGGTACTTTTGATCAGTGAGGATATTACATCCACTTGGCCGCCTGGGTTAGCTGGGGAAGCTACGGAACTACAGCGGATAGCCATGGAGCCAAAGCACAAAGAGTTGCTCGACCAGTGCCACCAGAACTTATTGGAGTCCATAACAGATGCGGACCGAGTGATCGAGCTGCTGATAGTTTCTGGCACCTTGAGCCAACTCGATAGGTTTGAGCTGGACCAGAACTGTTCCTCCAGCGCTGAGAAAGTAGACCACCTTTTGAAGATGCTGATGAACAAGGAGAGCGACCATTTCCTCGACCTGTGTGTGGCCCTGGAGAAGGCATACCCTGACCTGTATGCTGCCCTGTTCGGTAACAACGGCGGAGGACCTGTGGACCACTCCACCGGTAAGAACCGAAACTTACTCCCAAACAGGCTTTCACTTGCATCTAAAAAAAACAACAAAAAAACGAGTGGACCAGCAGCAGCCACAGCGTAACCTTTTTTTCCCCTCGCATGCAATCTGGGTGGTCTGGCGCAAGGACACCGTGTGTGTGGATAACTGCACAACGGCAAAGGCTTGGAGCTTGATTTATTATGAAATCTGTACAAGATAGTTACAAAGGTGTGAAGGTTGCAACAGTGATCCTTAACAACACGGTTGCACATGTGCAATCAGAGCTCTTACACTTCTGCTATGTTAAATGTACAAAACATAACTATTCTGTATCTTTCATATTAAGTATTCACTATGGCGTGCAGATCTAATGCACAGCTGATTTAATTCAGCCAAGGACTGTCAATTTTCTCTGCTGTGCTGCCCTAAAAGGCTCCCTCTCCTCCAGTCACTGCAACGCACAGTCTGCACAACCATGATGGTGTAGGGTTGGCTTTGGCCAGGTATGGTAAATGTAGTGTGATACCGTGCACCGTCAAAAGAAAACAGAAAAGATCGATTCACTGATATCCAACACTAACTCCAATTTGTTTTCAGTGGCATGATACGGTTATGGTACATTAGGTAGCCTGACTTGTTTCCATGACAACGGCTGTGCCACTGACATGTTTGCCCATATCGACCGGTGTGTGTGTGTGTGTGTGCGTGCAGCCCTGCTCATGCATGCACAGTAACCTAAAGCCTGGTTTAGATCAGTCGCCGTCCTATTTGGAGAGAAACCCACATTGGTCTCATGCAATAACACATTTAACCGGATCTTTCTCCCATGTTGCACTAATGCCACATTTCTAATTACAGTTTATTCAGTGAAGTCATATGATTTGCACAGTCTACACAGCAACCGCCTTTTTTTTCCTTGGTTGTTTCTGTAGCACAGAGGCACAAAAGGCAATCAAGTGTAAAAGCCTTGTCTAGTTTTGCCTGTTTTGCTTCTGTGTGAGTGACTGAAGCCAGTGGCTTACTCACAACAAGCGTCGTGGCCCCAGGGCCTGAATGCAGGATGAGCTCTGAGATCCAAAAAGTGGGGAGGAGATGCAGAGTAATGCTGCTCTCTGACATAGTGTTAAACAACTATGCGGGCTATCTTGTAGATAATTTTAACAAAGTTGACACTTCATTACAAACGGATTATGCCTATGCCCTTTTAAAAACCACAATCTACGGTATAACACAGAATTACAGCTGCAAAGTTGAAGTGTCTCTGTCTACTCTTACCTTAGCAGGTAATGCAGTGTTGTATTGCACGTTGCTGCTGCAGAATAACGCTCAAGCTGAAATACACTGACAGTTGTTTTACCTGTGAGAAGCTGCAAAACTGGTCCCTCTGTTAGTGCTTTAAGTTTGGCTTAACTTGACAGTGTGGATTTGGGCTTTTCTTGACTGTATCACCTCAGAGTTGACCTGCCCTGTGCTAGGAGAGAGTGAGTACCAGTAGTGAGGCTCATTATTCAACGGAGGATTAGGCTCTCTCCTCTCTGTGAGACACGCTTTATCATGCCTTCACAGTCCTCTTTATTAGCTGCCACGCTCTTGGCTCCTTCTGTTTGACTGAAGTGTTGTGATTTAAAAAATGTGTTTTTGTTTTTTTATATGTGGTTTTATTATCTTTAGTGTAGTGATTCAGCTGATGCGATTACCGCGTTTTAACCAGACTTGCGAGAGACGGAAGACAAGCCACTCACTCACAAGCATAGCTCCAGGCAAAAGAGGCTGGTAGATGCAGCTCAGAGGGATGAACTCTTCGGAGCCCCAGCGTGTCTGCGGGCAACAACAAACGCAGGGTGTGTGAAGAGAGAGAATATGTGTGTGTGATGAATCTTGCTGATAGCAACCTGCTCTCAACTCATCCTCTTCTCACGCTGCCTGTCTGCTCTTGTTCTCAGATGCGCCTCCTTTGCCAGCTGAGCCTCCAAACACGCACACGTTATGAAATGATCCAAACTCCAAAGAAAAAATCCTCACCCTGAAGGAAAAGTGTACAGATGCTCAGTTGTTGAAAACTCAGGCTCTGTAAATTATTAGTTTTGCTGGCAAACTCCAACACATTTGCTGTAGAGAATATACTAACAAATGATTTATTATTTAGCCTGTTTTGTGCATCAATATGTTCTGATTAAACCACAGAGCAGATCATTCACACGCATTCATATTATGACTGAATTTGTGTTCTGCACATTTCCGTGTACTCAAACCAAATTGTATATTTTCATAAATCCAAGCAGCCGCAATCAAGCCGATTTTCATGCTTCGGATTCTAGTGCTCATCCCCCCACGTGAACAAAATTCTACCTGAAGGGATAGAGTAGTAGAGGAGCTGTACCTGCACATCCCCCCTCGCTCTTTCAGATTCAAGAGCCTGTAACAGTGATTTAACGTCACTCTGAGAGGAGGGCAACACAATTCTCCCTGACAGGATGCAGCGTTCACAATCTTCTTCTCCCGCTGTCTGTTTGGCTTTATTTTCTCATGGTTTAATCGTTCCCGTGCTTTGTCTCTTTTTTTTTTTCTTTCTCTGACTTCACTGTCCATTTTCTCTGACTCACCCCCCTCCCCCCAACACACACACACACGCACACACACATACTGAGCAGATTTGTTTCTCCACACACTTAAACAGAGGGACACGCCAGTGAGACAGAGGAGGCTGATGGAAAGAGGGAGCAAAAGAGAGGGAGACAACAGGCCTTTTGTTGAGAAGTTGAGCAGGCCCAAAGTGCCCAGTCAGCAGCTTGCTCTGTGTACAGAATCCTAGGACATAGGCGCGTGTGCGTGCTTGCGTGCGTGCTAGTGTGTGTTGGAGGGGGGGCAGGCACACCTCGTCAGCCAGTTCCTGTCCCACACCATGAACCACAGTGGATAGACAGAACGAGTTACGATTCGGACACTCTTGACACGACCAGTGCTCTTAAATATGTCCCATGGGCTGGCCCTGTCCTCACTTTCTTTCTTTCTCTCTCTGTGTCTGTCACCCAGTGACGCAGTGTCACCTATCCCGTCAACCCACTCTCTTTTCCCCTCGCCACTCTTTTGTACCTCTAGTCTGACTTTATTCTCTTCTCGCTGTGTTCTTGTTGTATAGAGGAAGCCATCGATTCAGCTGCTGTTTACCTAGGTTTCTGCTTAGTTGTGTTTGGTAACTTTTGAATAGATCCCATTTTATATGATTCATCTGTGTGGGCTTTATCATGTGGCAGTTGAAATAGGCCACATTATTAGGCCATAAGTTTAGAGCTGGAAAGATTAGTCAATTAAACAAGCACTTGATCAACAGTACAATTGATTCATTTCCCATATAGTAAAAAGTGCGATTTTCATGTGTGACTATAAAGCAGGTTGAGGTATAAATAATGTGAAAGCACCGAGACACTCAATCCACAGAAAAATGCACTATATCAGAAACATTGCCTTTTCTTAAACGAGCCGTCAGGACTCCTGTACGGTTGTGATGTCACAACTATACTATATATGGGTAGAAAGTGCCGTTACCGTCAATCCCCAGCTGAAATGCTGGTGCAGAGATGCTGAGAACCTAGTTGCAGAAGAACCAGAAATGGGGACCAATCAGAGCAGACTGGGTTTTTCAGGAGGGGGGGTTAAAGAAACAGGCGCTAAAACAACGGAGCGTTTCAGAAGGAGGGTGAATACAGGTGTATTCAGACAGACGGTATGAGATAAACTATATGTTTTTTGAACATGTAAACATGTTCTAGTATGAACCCAAAATACAAGTATAACCTGAAAATGGGCATAATATGTGACCTTTAAGGTATTAGTTGGACATATTCACATAATCAGCTTCAAATGTGAGGATTTTCTTCTTTTTGTCTGCTTTTTTGTTGTTTAAGACTGTTGGTCTGACAAAACAAGCAATTGAAACAATTGATAAAAGCATAGATAATGAAAGTTGCAGCCTTAGTTGAGATGTAATTAGTGGTATTAATGGTGTAGGGTTTCCTGTCAGTAATGTTGCTCAATAAATCCATCTAATCAAGGCCTAAGATGCAGGCTAATGAGAGTTTGACCTGGGTTATTAGTGTTGTGATATTGTTCCAACATAATTCGGTTGTTCTCTAACACAGCATCTTTTTAGTGTGAAATTTACTGTTTACTTTTCCACTTTAGCATTAATATCTCATGGCAGGTTCATCTACAGTCTGAATATGCGAACCACAGCCAGGAGGCTGTACTGTGTGGAACAGGACTTCATTACCATTTTACACATGTTCCTCCACTTTCTAATTACCCCACAAGGTAGAGGAAATGCCAGCATATAAATGTTTACCAGTGCTATGAAGTCATGGAAACAAACAGCTTTTCTTCTTGTCCTACCACCTACCTCTTATCAGGCCTTTTTGTTTTTGGTGTATTATGCTTTGTTCTCCTCTCTTCTCCTTGTGGTGTCCTAGCTTTCTCCACCACTCTCTGCTTGCCTTGTCCCTCCATCTGTTTAATTCTCTGCCTCTTTATCTGTCCTGTCGACACCTGCAGTCATTTGTTCTCCAAATCTCTGGCACCTGCCAAAGAAATGATAGTGATGCATTGGTGCCACATCCACTTTTTTCTTATAGGTAAAAAACAAGAACAAGGAATGCCATGTGATAGAGATCACAGAGAAGATTCAGGTTAACTATTTTTGGGTTATATGGTATGACAATAATCCAATACAGCTTGTGTTTTGACCAGAATTCCCTGAAAGACAGTTGGTGCACATCTTTTTGATATTGGCATGAGTGGGAGCCAAAAACACAAGAATGTTTGATGACCTGTCTGCTTGGTTGTTCTGGTGCATTTGGGTGATTTATTGTCAGAAATGTGTAGAAAGACCATAATGCCAAGAGGGAATTTCTGATGGTGCACATTCCTCATTAAAAATTGTACAATTATATGAATGAGACTGCAGTGCAACACATTTTTTGTTGCCCATGATCGTTGTATACAATAGAAAAAAACTGTCATATCTGCTCTGTTAGCTCTGAGTTATGATTATGTGCGTTTTTCTTCTACACTAGATTCCCTTCTTTTGGTGACCTTTCAAAAAAGTTACAGTGCAGGTTGATCACCGAATTAACTCAACACACTATGAAAATGCTGTCTGAGTCAAGATGGCCTTCTCTGTGATTAAGCATGAAAGGAATGTCACAAAGATCGCCCAAATTCCAGAAGTGGGTCTATTCCACACAGACGGGCAGTGTTTTTTGGTTTATATTCGTACTAGCTGCAGTAAGTAGCAGAGCATTTGGAGGACATGTTTCAGACATCTTTCACCTTTTTTGTTTTTGACCCAGCCTTTGGCACAGACAAGCTGTTCAAAAACAAAATGATGTCTCATTTATGCTGAGGTAGGGCTCTTAGAAAACCCATTATGTCGTGCTGATAATAGAACGGGGCTGTATTGCTCTCAGGGGCTTTTTTGGACTTTGGTGCTGCTCAGCAGTTCTGACAGGTATGCTGGGCTGAAGGCTGATGGCTTTTTTTTTTTTTTTTTTTAAGCCTTCTTGTACACATTTCCTTTTTCTCCCAGCTCATGTCCCGGATTGTTTTCACAGATTAGATTTGGACAAAATATTGAAATCTTGTAATCTTTTGTCCTGAATAGGACATGTCATATCTCAGTAGCGATACACAATGTAGCAGGTTTTCTGGTATTCAATTAATAAATCATCTAAATATGAAATAACCACACGGTAAAGCCTATTTTTGTACAGTCCTGTGTGAATTGCCTACTTGAATAATTTCTTATTTAAATAAAGCTTTATTTCAAAATGAACATAACCGCTTCAAGTGAAGTTATAGGGGAAAAAAAATACATATTTTATATTTACATGAATGCACACAGATGGTGTGATGTAAAAATAGAACCACAATCGTCAAATGATATTCCCTCAAAATATTTCATATCAGATTTTCTGAGAAGATTGCGTTAGTATGTACTTGTTACCAATTGCGTACATAACTGTATATCATGACATCTCAATATATGATTTCATCAAAATAGGATTCCAATGAAAGATGATGAATTATTGCCCAAACAGCCTTAACGGAGATCCAAAATGACCATAAGGCTGCCTCTCTCATTGAAATCAGCAGTATAACAGATTTTATTTTGGGACATGCCACAGGGCAGACTTGGCCCCTTTGAGTGAAGAAGGTGGGTGAGTTTGACCATGAAGCTGTGAGTCGGGCGATGTGCGTGCGGTGGAGTAATCCTGCCTCATGGAGTCATCATGTTAGATGTCTTCATGTTTATGCTTGGTGTAGACTCCTTAAATCAGATGATCAATCCTTTTCCCCCTGCAGCAAGGCTTCACTGGCACATTGCCCAGAATCTTGGCCGTTGTGTCATTGCCTCCCCAGAAGTTAGGCCCAGTACATGGCTTCACTGGGAGTCCAAGATTACAGGGAGAGAAAAGTACTGTATATTGTTTCTTTGCAGATTTGCATATATTTACTTCATTTCACAGCTATAGTTACATTTTAGATGATCATTTTACGTCCAAAATATATGATGAGGTTTCATGCTAAAACATGGTTAAAATTCCTGAGTGCGCTCTGAAAAATGCACAGTAAATACTGTCCAGCATAAACCAAAATAAGCAACAGTCTCATTCAACGTGGGTTTGTTTTGCATCATTGAAAAAATGGAATTTCTCCAATTGCTATCTTAAGAATCGTTTGTATTTATGTCAATTGTGCAATGGGTCATTACATAGACAAATGAAACACAGAAGACTGTTGTCTGTGTGTGTTTGAGAATTAAAATAACAATGTAACATTTTGTGTATCAGTACTGTACTTACAGTAGAATACCGCTATAATACTAAAACATGATCATTTTGGCCACTATAATCATGATATGAAATTTTCATGCCATTTCATGTTTAATCGATAATAGTGATCTAAAAATATGCTTCAAGTACATTAGGTTGTCAGTACTTTGGCACCTTTTCTTGTAATGTTGTATTTTTACATTTTGGTGTTGCTTTCTTTACTCAAGAGGGGGAGAAATGCATGCCCTATACTGCGATCACAATTTCCCTGGTTTGATTGCAACTGGGGTGCTTTGTTGCCAGACATTCACACACTTTTCTTTTTTCCCCTCTTTTCCTGTCACCTCTCCAATATCTGTGAACATGCCGAGTTTAGGTAGTGAGACAGAGTCGCTCAAACTCCATCCTTCATACTGTGAGCAGAACCACAGCCAGGATTTTAGTGATCTGAGATGCCAGGTTAAATGATGCTTTATGCGCTCTGGCTTAATGCTGACACATCCCTCAGCCCTCACTTAAGCACACAGCAAAATAAGTGGGTAGTTTTCAAGAGTATTATTAGCGTTGCTATTATTTGCGCTTCTGTAGTTTAATGCCTGTGAAGCTGAGGACACAAAAGGGGAAAGACCACAAAGGCTATTTAGGCTTTGCTCACATCATGGTTTGTGACTTGCTTTTCTTTTTTTTTTTTAAATCACTGCTGTTCACTGACAGTGAGAAGAGCTGACAGAGGCTAATAACGAAAGCACACAGTTTTATTTTTGGAATGCTGTTATTTTAACCAGTGGCCCTTAATATCGTGTCTTTTTCATGTTCTTGGACCTAGGCTGCTTCACAACCATAGTTTCAAGGCTTGTCAAAATGTTCAAATAAAGGGAGTTTGAAGCAGCGGCAGAGTGCAATCATGATCATAATCATATGTGTTTTATATTGTGGGAGACACTCTGATTGTCAGATAAGACAATTTTCTGGAACTGATGAATAATTTAGACTCACCAGAGGATGGAAGCCAGACTTTACGTCTTTCTTTGATAAGGCTCTCCTCCATCGGCCTCCCCAAACTCTCATGCGCTTCTTTTTCACCACGCTGCAGAATTGACTATTTCTCTCATCCAATTTCACCATGGCAACGTGTGCCATCTTGCTCTGTGTGTGCTGGAGAACTTAATCTGGTTGCGTGTAGCAACTGTTGGTTGCTGAGCACATCGTTTGCTTGGGAGGGAAAGCAGAAGGGCGATAATAAGCGTGGGGGGAACTTGGTGGAACCCCTTAGGTAGGGCGAGTACTCCCCTGACCTATTTATATCACAGCGACAGGCCTTTGTTACTACTGCCACGGGTCCTCCACTCCATATTTCTCACCTTTTTTTTAACAGTGCATGTCCTACTGGAAGTCAGCATCATGCTCACTCTATTACTGTACATATATCTAATGGCTACTGAGGAAATCTGTCATGATGTATCTACCTGTGTTAGAATTTAACGTAAATGTTAAGTACGATTTCTCTGATCTGTCCTGTCTGAATGTTGTTTTTTTGACAGAGACAAGTGGATTCTTCCACTGTAGATCATCAGATCTATGCTACCCTAATGGATGCCTACTTTATTGATGCAGTGAACCTGTTTACAAATGATCAGCATCACTGACTGTGGCCGGTGCTAATTGCCATCGATGATTAAAAGCCTGTAGGAAAAAGGCTAATGCCGCGGACCCATCGACCGCCAGATAGCTGGCTTGTATCTGACATGCAAATCCATACTGCATTCATTGGTACGCTTACGCGGTTAACTAATCAGCCCATGACACTGATCTAAAATGTGGGAATTTTGGTGCATGTTTATATCCTTTCAGCCAAATAAGGTTGTGAGGTACTGAGGCTCGTCCCAGAACTGCTCCACTCGTGAGTCATAGCTGTCCGTTGATCGGTGAGTGTCCTCAGTGGTAGAGATTACTGGGGGTTTAATTTATCTGAGTGTTTTTTGTGCTTTCCAAATCACAAAATGCAACATTCAAGAAGCTATATTTTCCAGCACAGAGCTTTACTGACTCTGTACAGAATTTAAAAACAACTTAATCCTACAGATGTGACAGCGTAATACCTCTCAGCGGCTCACGTCTTTCTACTGCAGGTCCTCGTCAGACAGATACTCTGTTCAAGGAGTCGGTTGTTGCTTTTTTGATGCAGCCATGGAAATGAGCATGAGCCTTTTGCATAGCTGTGTTGATTGCGGAAGACTAATGCTGTGCAGCCCCAGAGTGCTTCTCATCACGTCTAATGAAACAATATGAAATCAAAGCTGTGCGCTTCGAGCCCTTCGCAGAGTAAAAGTGTTGAGCATCAGGGAATGTCAGAACAGATTAAAAGCCTTTCCGCCCTGCTCCTCTTTCTTTTTTTCCACAGTCTCTCCCTCTTTGTCTCTCAAACACCCTCCCTCCTTATCTCTTTTGCGACTTAGTTAGGCTATCTGCTTTCATCTGTCCTCTTCTGCTCCATACCTTCTCCTCCTCCTCTCCTCTCCTCTCTCTCCTCTTTCTCCTCTCTCCTCTGTCTGCAGGGCCTGAGATGGGGTGGCTCAGTCACACCAAGCTCATAGTTAATTAGGCTTGGCCTTGTCACACATTAAGGGCTGGAGCCAGAGTTGTAGCTAAACCCAGTGGGGAGGCAAAGACAGAGATGAAGATCTAGAACAGTTGGCGTCAATCTGTAGCCTGCTGCTGACAAAGCCAACTACCATTCCTCTGCGCTCTTAAACCCTATACACAAGAAGACTTTGTCCATGTGTTTGGCGTGCATTTATCACATTAGATTAGTATTATCTGTGCCTCACTGTTCTGTTTCTATGCATGTTTAAATATGTGTATTATTTATTAGCGTATACAGGAATGTATTGGTCGATTAATCAGTGGTCTATAGAAAATTAATTGGCATGCATTTTGACAATCGATATAAAAAAAAAGCATTATCTTCAATTAAAAAATGCAAAACAACTGTTCTCCGGTTCTGATCATTAAATGTGACGACATACATTCAAAGCTTCATTCGCAAACCTCAATTGAAGCTTCAAATGTGGGAAAAATTATATTTGATATAGCCCCAAACAATTATTATTATTTTTTTTTTCAAAATTCTGCAAATATCTCCTCATGGTCCGCTAGCTGTCTGTTGTGTGTGCGCAGCCTTGGCTCTGTGAACGGGAAACGAACAACACTGTTCCGTTTGTGCTCGTGTGCAGGACAGGGGGAAGGCCACGGGTGTGTAAAGAGAAAGGCACTGGGACACATTTTAAATCTGGCACATAACATTCTGAAGAAGCACTGACTGGGGGTCTGTGTGTGTGTTTGTGTATTTGTTTGGCTGTTGAGTTCATCTGTCAACAGTCTTTCTCCAGAAAGATTGCAGACTCCACCTTTTTGGGCTTTAGAGCAGACAAAACAAGACATTTGAAGTTGTCGCCTTGAGATTTTTGAGCTTAAACGGTTAATGTTTTCATCGGACAGACAATTATCACTAGACAAATCAACAATAAATACAATTGCTTGTTACAGTCCTAAAAGTATCAATGCATGTTTTATTTTTATGAAATGTTTCCCACAATGACAATGGTTACACAATAAAGTTATTCTGCAATACTCGATACATTGCAAGGCGACTTTCTACAAGTCAATACAATATATACGTAAAACAAAAAAATGAATAAAAATACACATCATTCTCTTTAATAAAAATATTGATATCTGGTGCCAGTGTATCTGTAATGTATCTCGGGGAAGTAGTGCAATATACTGCTGTATCGATATTTTGACCCACTTCTAGTGAAATCTATGTGAGCAGGTTAGGATTAGCAATTTGCAGTGCTAGCACTATCTACCATTTATTGTTTATACTCAAAAGACTCATTTTTATCTTTTTTTTTCTCCTCCATTTCTCTTTTCGAATTTTTATTACTGGAACTGGAAGCATTTTTTTAAACTGCGTGTGTCAAGAGGACATTATTCTGTACATTGTTTTGATCATCAGTGTCTTATTGCAGCAACTAACACACACGTTTAGATGTGTGGGGATGTTAAACCCATCTACTCCTCTTGGAAAATATTGGTTAAAAAGATTGAGCTTTTAGTGTACAATATATGATGCCCTCTGCAGTAGGTCTTATGTGTCTGTGTTGTCAACCATGTTTATGTTGCCCTTCGGAGCAGGAACTCTGCAGTATAATGAGAATCTGCATAGCCTCTCCTATGGATTTTGGTAGCCCGTGTGAAATATCCCCCAGCTTAACAGTGTGTACAGCTATTCAGACAGAGAACCACTTTCTCTCTGCCCCCCTCTCTCTCTATGTGCTTGACATAAAAAGAGAAAATCCCATTTCAGCCGTGACATTCTGCCTGTGTAGCAGAAACATACAGGGACTATACATCAAAGCAAGGCAGAGTGCGCAGTGAGGGAAGGGAGGTTTAATGACGACGGCGGTCTGGAGTGATAATATAGAGCCGCTAAGAAGGAGTGTTGAAGTTATTATTCCAAGTATAAACCCTGCACCAAATCTATCATACGACTGCGGGGAATATGAAGCTGACTGTGTAATATTAATTTCTTTCCACATTTGCACAGGCAATCAATTCCGGCTAGTGTGTTAATTGGTTAATCAATCTATCAGTGCTTTATTTTGAAATGTATCTCTTTGCCTTTTGTCTCTTGGCAGGGTCCACATACAGCGTTCTCTCCACTATGCCCTCTGACTCAGAAAGCAGCAGCTCCCTCAGTAGTGTTGGTATGTATAAAGACCCAAGATGCCTGTAATGCTGTGTGTGTGTGTTTTGACAATAATCTGGCGTATGATACGTTCATGATACAGATGTTACGACTCAATATATTGCTGCTTAAAAGTCAAATGGCTAAAGATGCATTGCAACACTGCTATATAACAGTCTGGGGTTGAAGAACACAAAAGTGAGCCACTGTCATACTAGTTTTGCCCTTAATTTAGCCAAAGTTTGCAGAGTTATTTACCCCCCTTCCCAACAAGCTAGCATGTCATGGTGGTACCACTGAGTGACCTGGGTTATCTTGTTTCATACCATACCAGTACTTTCACTCTGACTTTAAAACCAGCTTGCTACAACATCTTAAAGACAGTAATGTCTGCCAAGATTGCCAGCGGTCCCGCAGGTCTCAGAGGGTTAATTAAAAATTGATACAATATCACAAAAAATAATATTGCAATACTCCAGTTTATTTTATTTTTTTCCCACCCCCTAGGTTCTGTACTAGTTCCAAATACACCATAATAGTCATAGCAAAAGAAAAATAGGCACAGCTTTATTATGACTTCTGGGGTGATGTTCACGTTGATATTAGCTTACTTCCTCATTGCCTGCTGGGTTCCAGAGTTTCACATGTTTATTTTCCCTTTTAAATCCCACATTGGGGCAAAAACACCTCTTCCTCTTTGCTGAAGGAAACCATGCTCGTCTTTCCCTAGTTTTGACAAAGGTCCAGATGACTCAGCTGTGTTACATAAACCACCAAAAGAGCCAAATGTGGAGCCAGAGATGGACATAATCCTCTGATTTCTCGCCGGGGGTTCTCTTTTTAATGAAGAAAACAATCCTGAAAACGACTCCTTTTTAATGAGGTATAATGTTTTGTCGGAATCTGTCTATTTGACAAACTGTCGAGGACACGCAGTGAAAGAGAACGCCCTTGTTATTTTAATGTCATTCTGTTCAAATCCATTCGGGTGAATTTTAATCTCAGTCATGACAGGTAGAATGGAACAGATCTTGTAATAGATACATAAAGCCAGTGCAAACGAATCTGAAGTCTCCTTGAAAACAACCACCATAAATGGAAGCATTTCAGTGTGGAGTTATTATTCCTTTACAAAGGCTTCAGATGCCCCGAGGTTTCAAACACGAGTGCTTATGTTGAATCAAAGAATACATGGATACTTTTTTGTTTTAATCACACGGAAAATACCAGAGATACAGTATATCTCACCAAATCCTATCCACTCCTTTTTATTTTCACGTCGGTGATTACAGATGGTGTAGTCTTGTAAATCCAAGATAACGGTCTGCAAATTGTCACAGAAGCAGATTACATAACAGGCGGATGCTGCCCCGAGCGTCGGGCAGGACTGAACTCTTCTGCCTCCTAATGCTAACGTTGTTTGTAAGGGTACTCTTCATCCTTCAGTAAGTTATCTGTGTCCCCCTAATGGCATCTGGGCTAATGTGTGTGTATATAGTGCATTTTGGAATAATAGCCTCTGGTAATGTGCCCACTGTTGCAGGCTCACCTGTTAATGGTGAAGCGTCCTCCCCACCCCCAGCCATCAACGACAACCGGCCGTCCGGTGACAACCTGGACACCATCTTGTTCCAGCTCCGTCAAGTGACCAGGGAGAGAGACGAGCTGCGTAAGCGTCTGGCGTTGGCATCGCCCGGGACCACCTTCGATGACTGCAGGTACAAATCCCAGCCTGCCTGCCAAGTGTTGTTACTGTTTATTTAAAACCTTCTGGTGGTAACACTTTTTTTGGCTGATGTCTATGATTCTGTCTAGTGCGATTATAGATGATTTTTATTATGCCTTTTTAATGAAATGTATCACATCCAACTATTGACTGTGACCTGAGATTCATTGCCGTCGCAGCAGCATAGTTTATGACTAACAGTGTTTATTAAAGTCACTGTGATGTCAGTGTCCTTACTTCTGGCTGCCATGCAATTCTCTGCTGTCTGGAATAATGTCGACTCTATCTCACAGAGACGGGGCACTGACTTTGGCCGCTGAACTAGGTTTAACATGCTTTAGATGCTTCTTGTGCAACAGATGATACGAAGGATGCTTTTCACATCAGTGCATGCTTTTAAATTTCGATGAACATTTCAGTCCTATCTCATGAATTCCCATGCAAGGGGAAGGTCGACTCTGTATTGTACATCCACCTATCTGAACTGATTCCTCGCTGCTTTTCCCCTTAAGGCCAAATTCCAAAGCCAGTCATGACTATGAGCGTCTGAAAAGTCAGTGTATGAGGGCCATGGCAGATCTGCAGTCTCTCCAGAACCAGCACACCAAAACACTCAAGAGGTGCGAGGAGGCTGTAAAAGAGGCTGACTTTTACCAGTAAGTATTTCCCCTGTTAAGCCCCATAGAACCTACCTTCTCTTTCTCTAGTGAATATGTCTCAGGTCTCATTATCGGAAGTGCAAGTGTAGCGTAGGATGAACATTCTGCCGCCTTCTGCTTTTCACCGTAGTAATAATTACATTTTATTGCATTGTTTTACTGGAATTGCAGCAAATACTGGCGTGGTGTTGCAATTAACCTAATTGAAAGAACATCCCTTGGAGCTACAGCTGGCTTTCACATTGAAAGGGAATTGGTACTACAAACTAAAAAACATGCATGGTTTTAAAAGCTTGGAAATTACGACATTTATGTGATTGCAATATGTTGCCATAATCCGAGGCATAGAGACTGATCCTATGGTGTGTTAGCTGTATTAGAAAATGATAGAAGGGAAAGATAAGTTGGTAAATGAAGTTGGTGTTAGTTGCTAATTTGGAAGACATTTTATGCGGTATAGTGGTAGTATGAATGCATGGTACAATGCTTTGATCGATTAAAGATATTCTACACATTTTTAAAACAAAATCGCACTTTGGTCGTACATTTCTATAGGGGTAGACCTACGGATAATCTCCCCTTCTTGGATACTGTCCATAAATAATATTACCTCTTAAATAAAATGACTTCATTTCACATCACCTGCAGAATCCTCCTGCTGGGGGTTTAAGCCCCCGTTTACTTAATAACATCAAAGCTTGCTTTCTGTAACGGCATATCTGCATGTGCAATGTATCTCCCTGCACGTGTTTACTCCTCCTGCGTGGTCTGTGCGTTTCCTTCTTCCAGCATGCTGCATAGCCGCGTCTTGGGCGAACAGACACAACTGAAGGAGGAGATGGAGACACTCAGGAGGGACAACGCCCAACTTGTCCGAGAGCACAACCACCTGAAACAGAGCTGCGAGGAGCTCCAACGACTGCACAGTCAAGACCAGAAAGAGTTAGCAGACCTCCGGCTTCAGCAACAGCAGGTACAATTGACACCCACACACACGTGTGTGTGAGTGTGTGTTGTAGCTGCCCACATGTTATAAGGGCAAGAGTTCCCTTTGGAGATTTACTGATGTGTCAGCTGATTTTTTTTTTTTACAAAAATGTTTGTTCCTTTACATCTGAGGTTTGGGCCTTTTTTTCTGTAATTTGATAGTCAAACATTTAAGAACATCAACCTTAATTACTTAGTTTGTTGTGAACGCCACAAGGATGCTGTGACCCGTATTGGACAACTATGCAGTACTGTCTCACGCAGCACCCATGGGAACACTGCAGTGGTTAAGAGCACAGGGCAGCCAAGCAGAGGGAAATGCATACAGGGCACTTCTGAAAAGGGCAAGCACAGAAGTAAAGGGCTTCGGCTTGGGAAAAGGGCACGCTGACCCAAACCATGTAGCTACATGATCAGTGTATACGGAGTGTATGCTGTGTGGACGAGGTCAATGCAGCCCTCGAGTCACAGCAGCTCTGTCAGGAGGACTATATCAGCAAGACCTGCAGTATTGAGACATACAGAGAATGAATAATGTATTCTGAAGGACACACACTGCACATAAAACAGTTAATTTTGCAGGGCAGACATTTGCTTTTATTTATGTGCATGAATGCAGTCCTTGAAAATTAACTTTCAGTTTAAAAGAAAAAGCTTTTGTTTATGCTGCACTGTAAAAATAGAATCCTGCCTACGCATTGATGCCATCTGCTGCTAAGGTGGGGCACAGCAAATACAGGCTTGGTTTGATTTCATCTGATTGCATCGACATTTTGGAAACGAGTTCTATAAGGGCACATGTTTTTTTTTGTCCTAACCAGGTAATGAGAGAGAAGGGCTCATCAGAGGTGTTAAACAAACTGTATGACACAGCTGTGGACAAGCTGGAGGGTGTGAAGAAGGAGTATGATGCCCTGAGCAAGCGCTACAGTGAGAAGGTGGCTAACCACAATACAGACCTGAGCCGCCTGGAGCAGGCTGAGGAGGAGAACCGAAGGCTGCAGAAGCAGATGGATGCGCTGCTCAAACAGCGAGACTCGGCCATGCACTACCAGCAGCAGTACTCCACCTCGATGAGGAGGTGAAAGCATTTATCACCCACACACAGACCGAGAACAGCAACACATGAAACCGAGCACTGTTCTATTCCAGGGGAAATAATTATATTGATATGTACAAAATATTGCGCTGGTGAGGTGATGACCCAGCGTGTGTGCGTGTGCGTGTGCGAGCGCGTGCATGTGTGTGTGCGTTTGCGCGCGCATGTGTGTGTGTGTGTGTATACGTATACGTACACAGGAACAATCGCTGATATGAGCTACACTCAGCACATCAATTTCTATGAGCATCTCATAAAATTAACTGTAATTCACTGTAACGCTCACCTTCTTCCTCTGCACCTCGCAGATTTGATTCAGTGCAGCAGGAGCTGACCAAGTCCTCAGCTCAGAACAAGGAGCTGCAGCGAGAGATGGAGCGCCTGCAGTCAGAGGTAACGCGCTACAAGAACTTGCAGTTGAAGGCGGCCAAGGACTGCGAGAAGTACAAGGAGGAGAGGGACTCCGTGTTCAACGAGTATCGTCTCATCATGAGCGAGAGGGACCAGGTGATCAAGGAGCTGGACAAGTTACAGACAGAACTGGAGGCAGCCGAGGCCAGACTGAAAAACACGTCTTCAGAGAGAGTGGTGGCCAGTGAAGAGTTGGAGGCACTCAGACAGGTATCAGGCTCAAGAATGTATTAAAATGTATACAAGTTGACTTTAAATATCAGTTTTAGCCATAGATGCATTCTTAATATCCAGGACAACTGGAGAGCATGGAGGCTGAACACAGTTGATAGATTGTTTTGCCGTTGTGTTTTTTGAAGCAATACTCTCTATTTTGGACATCAAACAAACATTCATGAATGACATGATGACTAAACTTTTATCACCAAATCTGATATTATATTTTAGATACGTTGAATGAAAAACTTAAAGGAATAGTTTGATATTTTAGAACATGCGTTTATTTGCTTTCTTTCGAAGAGTTGGATGAGAGGATCAATACCACTCTCAGCTCTGATTGGTTCTATTTAATAAGTTACCTACCTTATCTTTAAAGGTACCATATTGGAGAAAGTGATATTTACATTTAATTTTTTGACTAAAAAGCAGCTCAAGTTGCTATATAAATACTCTAAAATTATAAAAACACTCAATCCACAGAGAAATACATGTATTCAGAAACTGTGCCTTTCTAAACGAGTCGTCAGGACTTCTGTACACTTGAAGTGATGTCACAACTATATTATTTATAGGTAGAAAGTGCTGCTATAGAGCTGTTACAGTCATTACCCGGCTGCAATCAAGTTGCAGAGATGCTGAGAGTACAGATGCAGAAGACCCAATCAGCAAATTGGACATTTTTTGGGAGACAGCTTAAAGAGAGGCGCTAAAAGGGTGAATACGGGTATAATTAGACAGACGGTATGAGAGAAATAATGTTTTTTGTGAACATTAAAACATGTAAACGTTCTAGTAGAAACCCTAAATACAAATATGACCCTGAAAATGAGCATCAATTGGACCTTTTTAAGTAATCCTCTATTTTAAAAAACTGGATATAAAGCATTTTCGAAGAAAACTGTTCTTATCGTTACTCATCAATCACAGCTGCACCCAGAGATTGTCCTGATGACAGTTACTGACTGAGTCAATGTCAGGTTTTCAGTGCGTCTGTTTGTGACTCGGGCCAGGCATCTACTGTCCACATCGAAGGCCACTTTCTCCAATGCTACCACACAAGAATAGTCCAGCTGCACTGCCTCCTTTTTGAAGAATATTTTTGAACACTGGGGTTGACAGACAAAAGAGATTCATAACTAGTGTTGGATAACTCTGCATTGGCCCTGAAATAATTTTTTCACATCGCATTAATGACTCACTGTGTTGAGATGCCCTCATTCCGTTTTGCCCCCCTTTGTTCCCCACAGGAGTTGAACTCGTCACTGGTGGACCGCGACAGGGCCATCTGCGAGAGGAACGAGCTGCTGGAGAAGTACTGCCACGAGGTGAAGGACAAGGCAGAGGCTCAGAAGGAGCTAAGCCAGGCCTGCAAGGACATCGAGATGGTCCGGGAGGAGAGGGACGTGGCCCGCAAAGAGAGGACGGAGGCCATCATTCAGAGGGATCAGTTGCTCCGAGAGTACTATCAAGCTAGACAGGTAACAAAATGCACCTCAGATTTGACAGTGTGGAGTCAAAGGTTAGACAAATGATAAAGAGCTTAGTGCATCCAGGGAGTTGCCAGTCGGTGGATTACAGCATGTCATCGGGCTGACCCTTAACCGGATTCATGTCACGCCTCTGTCTGCCCACTAGATGGTACTCTTAACAGTCACACACCTGGATAGTCGCCACAGTTTTTTTTCACATCAGACACTGAACTCTAGGATTTTGTAACGGAATGGTAATGGAAATGCAGCATGTAGCACACTATAACAACTACAACAAATATATTATCCATGTTTACTCAATGTTCTTAGAAACAAGACTCGGCCACCCTGGACATGGAACGTGCCAATAAGGAGATTGAGATGCTGAGGAAACAGTATGAGGCCATGTCGCAGGAACTGAAGGAGGCCACGCAGGAGGCAGAGGTGGCCAAATGTCGACGGGACTGGGCATTTCAAGAGAGGGATAAAATAGTGGCGGAGAGGGAGAGCATAAGGTCAGTCTGTGTTTGGGTCTGTCATAAGGACGAAGTCTTTGCATGTCTTAGAAAATCGGCTAATTCCTGCACCCTTTTCTTCTCTCATCGTCTCACTCCCCCCCACCACCACCAGGACTCTGTGTGATAACCTACGCCGGGAGAGGGACCGGGCAGTCAGTGATCTGGCTGATGCCCTGCGTAATCTGGATGATATGAGGAAACAGAAGAATGATGCCTTGCGAGAGCTCAAAGAATTAAAGTGAGTCTCCACCTATGGTTCTGAAGCCTTGGTTATGTTGAAATGTACAGGAAAGACTCGTAGTAGCAATCAAGGGAAAATCCTCTCATATTCGAGTGAGTGCAGAACAACGTTCCTCTACTCGGCCAACTTGTCTTTGTCTCTGTAAGCTGTTGTACTCAGTGTGTGGCAGGGGGTAAACTGTGATATCCTGCCTGCTGAGACATCATGGAGCTCAGTCGTTCGCCTGGCATCATTTCCACACACTCAGATTAAAAGTGTAATCCCCGAAAAGTGCCAGCGTTTTGGACACACATACACATTTGGTTTCTCACTGGCCCTTATAAATGTGTTTATATTGCATGTAAAAGCTCCCTCTGCTGGCCGCAGTGAATATGGCAGCTCATTTTGAGTCAAAGTTATGACGGAGCATGCAGTATGCTGTGTCTTTGAGAGTTTCTCCCTCCTATAAGGAACATCGTAAGATTAGGGATTTTAATGCCACAACTACATTCAAGGCATGCATCAGTAAGACACCATATATCTTACTGACAGTTGGGCATTGTGTGCAATTCCTTTACTTTTAATTTGCTTGTGAGTAAAGATAAATTTGATTCCCTAAACCACAAAACAGAAGGTGTTTGCTAGTGTGAGAAATGATGCAAAGGATATTTTGATGGAAGTTTGCGCCTTATTCCATAAAAACAGATAAAAATGTATACTTTCTAAAATTCTAACTGCAGGCAGGATTCTGCAATGTCATTTTATGTGCTTTTGGTTATAAAAATATTTCCCAGTATAAAGACCGGTTGTGTGTCTTTCTTTCGGTTGTCCCTGCCCATCTGCCCTCAAGTTATTGACCTTTGACCCTTTGTGCGGTGTCTTCCCGTGTTAAGGGAGAAGATGGAGAGCCAGCTGGAGAAGGAGGCCCGGTTCTGTCAGCTAATGGCCCACAGCTCTCACGACTCAGCCATCGACACAGACTCCCTGGAGTGGGAGACAGAGGTGGTGGAGTTTGAGAAAGACAGGGTAAGAGCAGTGCTCAACTCTTATTACTGAGAGTGATTCGCGGACACAGATGTCTCCTGAGAGCAAACAGAGCACTAAAGACTACCAGAACGCGACAATATTAAAATAAAAGTATACTGACGTTAATATAATTGCTTTACAGGATGACATGGATTTAAAGGCCCTTGGGTTTGACATCGCTGAGGGGGTAAATGATCCCTATTTACCAGGAGATTGTGGAATATTTGTTACAAGGGTGGACAAAGGAAGTATTGCAGATGGAAGGTTAAGGTACGAGCTGCCTCAAGAAGCTATCTGTGTCCTTTTTTCAGTTGATTTGAATCACTAATCATCCATCCTCTTGTGTCTCTAGAGTGAACGATTGGTTGTTGAAGATTAATGACATGGACCTGACCAATAAGGACAGGAAGCAGGTGGTGAAGGCTGTCCTTAATGGCGGCGGATTGATCAACATGGTGGTACGAAGAAGGAAGTCCCTGGGAGGAAGGCTTGTCACTCCTGTACACATCAACCTCGTGGGACACAAAGGTATATTAGAGTAAATTACTTGCTTTGTCTCGCCGTCTTACTTTCGCCTTGTGGCTGTTAATGCTTCAGTGTTATTTTATTTCACGCTTTCTTCTTCATCACATCATTTCCCCCTTCTGTATCTCAGAGAGCGGTATTGGTTTGGAGAGCGGAGTGTTTGTCACTGCCCTCCTCCAGGGCAGTCCAGCAGCCAGGGAAGGTTCCCTCACAGTTGGAGACAGACTGATTGCTGTGAGTCTTTCTTATCTTCTTTGAAATGCTTTTTTTAATTATTTTTTTAAATATCCCCTCTGTCCATATCTAACATATATCCCCATACATCCCTCTCCTAATCCGCTTTGATTAAATCCTCAAAAACAGTTCTAGAGGACTAGGTGGAGCCGTCTTCACACACACACACACACACACACACACACACACACACACACACACACACACACACACACACACACACACACACACACACACACACACACACACACACACACACACACACACACACACACACACACACACACACACACAGCCGTAATATACTCACACTTGAGGGAAAGGAAGAGAAAAGTGACAGAAATGCAACCATGCATCTCCCTCTCTTGGCTTTGAAAAGTGGCCTTGTCTCTTAAGATTAGCATAACCACTCTGTTATTTTAAACATAAGCATTAAACCTGGGCATTACCTTTTTTCAATCCCAGAGCACTTAGATCTGTCTGCTCACCATTTAGCTGCATAGCCAGGGGAGTGATTTGTCAGATCATAGGCAATGCTAAGTACAGACGATGCGTTTTGAGATCTTAATCGTGGAGTGTCGTATTTTATAATGCCGCTTTGAATGTTAATCACATTAGTGTATTGGGTTGTATGTAACTAATTAAATGCTTAATTGCGTTTTGCAAAAAAAAAAAGAATCTCCAATGACATATGCATGACATTGAAAAAAGAAGGACGGACCATGCGCGGACATTTAAAACAATGGCGGTGAAAGGTCCACGTTGGTGTGATGTGGAGGCGGAGTGTTTACTGCAGATTTAGTCAGATGAAAATATTCAAAAACAGTTGGACAAGACGCACGAAAGCTCCGATGTCTATGGAAAGATTTGTAAACAAAGCGATGCATCGCGATGACTCTAATCAATGTGTGTGACGTGTAACGCTGTGATGACGTATAGGCAGGCAAGAAGCATTCGCCGAGGCCCAGGCAGTGTGAGTACAAACGGGCCTGGCCCTTTGGGGGAGAGGGAGGGGGGGACAAGTACCCTAAAGCACGGGGCACGGTACGGATGGACAGTGTGAGTGCGCCCTCAGAGATGCTTGATAAAATGTATCCGACTCGTCCAAAGTTAGAGCAGAAAGTTATTTTCTGAACCAATTTCATGATAAATCTCAGCCATAATATATTACCCACTTTGCTCTTTAATATCTCTGACCATTAAAAAAAAAAATCCTCTCAAATGGAGCCCATTGTGATGGAAATGTGCGGATTGCAGTGTGAGGGTTCTTCATATTGAAATGTGCTGGCCTAGATTTCTTGCGGTTTGCTCACCACAGCAGTGAGACGCATTTCGGGCCCAAGGCAATTTCGTGTTGAGGAAATGTGTCACCTGTATGTGTATGTGTATGTGTTTGTATATGTGCATCTATTTTAATAATACTGCTAATAAGACATACACGCACACACGTAGACCTCAGAGAAACTGCTAACATGGATTGCTTTAGTGCTTAAGGGCCTGTCCTTATTTCCAATGTCTTCCTCTACTCCCCAGATAAATGGCATTGCTCTGGATAACAAATCTGTGACAGAGTGTGAGGCTCTATTGAGGAGCTGCAGGGACTCTCTTAGCCTCTCACTGATGAAGGTGGGCCACACTCCTCTCTCCTTTCTGATTCACTGATGCCAAAAATCATACCTTTCTTTCTACACTTTTATGCCCCACATAGCAGTTTTACAACTTCAACCATGTGCTTTGTGAGAACTGGTTTATCTGATGCATTACCGGTTAATTTTGCCAGTGTATCACAACATCCTTTTATCCGTCCTCCCCACAGTTCTTCCCTCACAGCACATCAGGCCAGAACATCTTTGAGAGTCTGCGTGAGTCATCGGAGAAGTCCAACGGGCGCCTTCACGTGTCTGAGATTCACTCCCGGAACAGCCGGAACCTCAAACACAACAGCTCGACACAGACCGACATCTTCTGCCCCGAGGTCGGAAGCACCAGCACAAGTAGCATTTCTGGGGAGAGGAGGAAGGTCAGAGGTGAAACTGATGAGGTGTACAGCGACATTGGTAAGCCGTTCTCCACGGGTTCTCTCCATGCCACCAGCCTTCGGCCAGCCTCTGACTTGGGCACTGGCCGCTATGGGCCTAGTGCTTTCCAAGAGTGCTGTCCCTACACAAAGGCACCTTCCTCCTTGCCCTTTGACCCTGTCTGCGCCTCAGACTGCATCACAATGGAGACAACCCTGGAGAAGAAGCACAGCGGGGGCACGTGGCCTAAAATGATGGTGGGAGGTATGTCGGTCGCACCAGATAACACCAGTCCAGTCACAGCAGCAGCCCAGCTCTCCATCTACAAATCGCCCAAGCAGAGGAAGTCCATCTTTGACCCGGACACTTTCAAACGCCCTGAAACGCCTTCCTCTAAGATGGAGTACATGGCAGCCAATCAGATTGCAGCAGTAGCCGCCGCAGCTTCACACTCCCCACAGCCTTCGAAAACAGAGTCCCTCTCCTCCTCATCGACACCTACACCAACCCCTCCAACCCCACCCACTCGCAGTGACTCCTTTAAGTTCAAACACAAACATCAAAGCAGCTCCGCTTCCGACTGTACGATCACCTCGGACGGCAAGGGAGAGGCTGCCATCTCCATGGCAGCAGGAGAGAGCAGAGAGAGGAGCGAGCGAGAAAGAGACAGGAACGGAAACCACTATTTCCTGGACGGCAAGGTCCTGACCTCAAGGAAGTCGTGCGACGAGGACATCGGCCGGACTAGAGGGGAGGAGCCAGAGGTGAAGAGGCCGCGTCCTAAATCCGCCCCCGCCCTTAGACGTAGGATGACCCCCCAGACCATCACTCTTCCCTCCTTCCAAGTAAGTCCATTTTAAAAGTCTTTATGTGCCGCATTTCCCTTTTTTATGTCATCCCGGTTTGTTTAGAAGCTTCCCCGCTAAAGAGATGATGCATTTGAGAAGTGTTTGAATTCAAAAATAAGACCAATACTTGAAATCATCCAAGTGGGCCAAAGCATCCATTTTGTAATAGAATTTAAAGCCCTGTCAGAGTTCTTCCTCTGGGACTTGCCTCGTAGCCAGCGTGTCAGAGTGATTGATGCTTCTGCACTGGTACAGCTACCCACAAAACCCAGGAGCTGAGTCAGTGCCTAGCTCACCTCTTCAGGCCTCGGAGCACACAGGAGAAGGCAGCAGGGGATAAATGTTCATATTAAACGTCGCAGGATGTTCACGCTGTCATTTTTCTCATACGGTACTTGTCTCCAGCAAAGGGCTCCCAAGATATAATGGTGTTTTGTTACCCTGCAGGGAAAATGGTAACCATTCATTTCTGTCATTCATCACAGAGCTACAAGAACGACGAGCATTCCCCAGAGCCAAGGGACATGCTGCGTTCCTCCCCCAGCCGCTCCCACAGACACAGTGTCGGCTTCGTCCCCACGGTCTACAATGGCACTCTACCTCCAAGTGGGTTTCTCAAACATTTACATAAACGCACGTTTGCATGCTTAACCCCCACCCCCCTAACACAGTGGTCTCTGTGCTCTGTTAGATTCAGTCCACCGGGGTCTGTCTCCTTGCCCTGCTGTGACGGCGGTAATGAGGAATCCAGTCTACACCGTGCGAAGTCACCGCGTTCATACCAGCAACTGTCCTTCTGTCGCCTCCCAGATATGTCACCAGCACACCCACACCAGGTTAACCTCTTTTTCACACTCGCTTGTTCCTTGACCCCTGTTTTTAAAGCTGGTGGTTTACGTCTTTTAATGTCAGCTCAGTGTTTTTTTTCGTTGGGGCCTGTTATGATGACTAATATTTCTTAATTAGCCAGTTTCCTAAAGGCAGTATCACATATTTAAATTTGGGTTAGGGGTGGAAAAGTCTTTCCCACTGTTACTTTGCTTTTATACCGCAGCGATTTAGTCAAGCCAGTCAGTTTAACTAACTCTAAACTGTGAAATATCTTGCATATTTAAATAGTTGTATAATTTTATTGTTTTTTGTGTGTGTAGCCCACAACACCAGGGTCGCCTGAGCCTCGACCTGAGCCAGCAGAAGCGCACAGGCGACTACTCTGAATCCTCATCGTCACGCAGCAGCAGAGCTTCACACGGTACAAACTCACTGCCCTCCAGCGCACGACTCGGTCAGTCTGACACTCATGCACCCAAACACACACATAAAGGTCACAGAATCAGTGCTCTCTCTCTCTCTCTCTCTCTCTCTCTCTCTCTCTCTCTCTCTCTCTCTCTCTCTCTCTCTCTCTCTCTCTCTCTCTCTCTCTCTCTCTCTCTCTCTCTCTCTCTCTCCTTTCTTTTCTTTCTTTCTTTTTTGGGATATTATGTCGCAGCATTCATTCCTGTATCATCTCATCCATCTGCCAGGTTCTTCCAATAATGTCCAGTACCGCACAGAGAGGATCAAAATCCCTTCCACTCCCCGCTACCCCCGCTCCATGCTGGGGTCAGACAGAGGTACTGCACTCACTAGTAAAAAAAACAAAAACTCATCACATGATTACTAAAAGACCTAAAAAGACCCTCTAATATCCAAACCCTCCTCCTAAGGTGGTTAGAATGATTTTTCTTGCATGCTGTGCTTCTTTAATCAAACTATGCTTACATTTGCAGATATAGAAACTAAAATAAACGTACCAATATCCTTGACAAAGTGTCTGGTTATGTGTTGATGTGAGACAAGTGAAATGATGTGTTTGTCAAAAAATGCTGGGAAGTTTCTGAATTATAATCATATTTCAATGTGTATTCCCGATGCATATCTTCATGTGAGATGTCCTTTCTACACACTCTTATCCTGTCCCTTTTCTGCTCCTCCTCTCCTAAATCCAGGCTCCCTCTCACACTCTGAGTGTAGCAGTCCCAGTCTCATAACACCTCCACAGTCGCCACTCAACCTGGAGACTTCCTCCTTTGCCAGCAGCCAATCACAAGGCTCCATTTCCACTTTACCTCGGATCTCAGTCAGCCCTTTGCCAATAGGGGAGCGCAGGAAAGACAGGTATGATGGAAACGAGTGCTCGCAGACACATTTTTCTTTAACAAGCATACCAGAATTACAGTTGGATGACATGCCTGCACTAATGTGATGTTGCCAACTGACAAATTCACAGTGGACCTGTTCAGAATATTAATCACATGATTGCTATTGGTGTCTAGCTGCGGCCGTTGTTATAGGACTGGGATGCTGAGAGAATGGCTCTACAAATGGTGTAGATGTCGGGTGAATGATGGAGAGTATGATTATAAGGATGACTTCAGAAGCGGGTACCATATGGCCTACGTCTGCCCTGAGGGATCATCTTAGGCTTTTTCAAAAGGCGTTGCCAGGCAACAGGTCTATCCTGGTCAGAAGTGTGCAGTCCCTCATTGAAATTCAGATTGAAATCCTGTTAAAGCTCTTTATATATTATGGAAGCCACTTCAAAAAAAAAGAAGCGGTGAGCTCCTGCTATGTTGGGATATGACTTTATCCCTTTTCTCCAACATTTCTGTCCCATTTTGCATCACCTCTCAATCTTTTACACTGTTACTTTCTCTGTATGATATCTGTCCTCCATTCTGCTCTTTATCTTCCTCCACCTCTCTGCAACCTTCCGCTTTCAGATCTCTTTACCGTAATCGATCCTTTCTAAGGATTCCTTTGGCTGCGAGGCCGAGGTTCTCCTCTCTCAGGAGCCTCAGGTTCGTTCTCCCTCACAGTGCTACAAAGAAGGGAATGCCTCCCACCCTCCCCCCCCCCACAAGTTCACATGCTTCAGTGCAGTTGGGTAGATAATATAGAGGAGCAGAATAGTCGTATGCAGTTGATGCACAATACGCAGTGCAAAACAAGAACTGGGATGTTTTTCACCCCCTACAGGAACGCGGTTTTAATTTTCTAGTTTTTTAGTTCTTTGCATGCCCCAATATCAGGGCCTTTGGAAACAAACAAAATAAAGACCTGATTAGCTTCACTCGCTGAACCTCAAAGGTTCAGTGTTTATATGTCTACACTTCTCCCTCCATGTCAGAAAAACCCACTTGAATCGCAGATATTGCATGCAGCGCCCGTGCTCCATGATGACAACATTGTCAACATGCATGTTTGTATTTTGGCCTTAAGCCAAGTCACCTTTCCGTCCGCAGTATGTATGTTATGCAATGGTATTATTATTATTACTCAGCCTCAAGCTTCTGAGTCATGGTCTTGTTTGTACACCACCACTCCGTTTACCCCTGTCTCTGGCCTGCTAATCCATTCCTCTTATCCCCTTTCATCGAATTGTATGCCATGTCCGAAGCCAGCTTGTTATGAAGACACACGCAGTTCATGCAAATCACTTGCCTGTGCTTTTTATGATGTTGCACACAGTGTCTCTGTACTCAAAAACCTGTCCAGGTTCTTCTGTAAGCCAGTCATAAAGTGGTGCTCTGGAGAAATTGGAAAGATCAATTTACAGGCCTGGAGAGAAAAGTAAGCTCAGGCTCAAACAGACTTGAAACACAAATCAGTCTTTCAATTGATGGTGTTTATAATTTGGACCACATACGATTTATGTATTAAAGCCTAGATAGCAAGCAACTCCAGAACTGTAAATACGTCAGTCCAACTGTTATATCACCTCATCCTCTCAACTTGCTCCTGTATGGCATCCTGTAACTAATTTCTCTGGGCTGCTATTCACTTATACACTCCTCATTCCCACCAGGCCTTACTTGGAAGAACCCCGCAATGTCATTGTGCAAAAAGGTGCAGAGCCTCTGGGCATCTCCATCGTCAGCGGGGAGAACGGTGGGATCTTTGTCTCTAAAGTTACTGGAGGTAGCATCGCCCACCAGGCAGGGTTGGAATACGGAGATCAATTACTGGAGGTATGAACAGTCTACTGTATGTGGAAAAGGTTAGAGCTGTTAGAGATGCTTCAAGCAGCATAAATAAAGAATGCATTGTCAGATATTTATCAAGGAGTAGAACAATACAGGAGCAGGGTATAATACTTATACTACAAATATGGGTTTTCTTCAATGGCTCAGTGTATTTCTGCCTACCATACATTTATTCACTCAGGCTTCATGTCGTAGAAGACTGTATTCCTGAATGTTGTCAGGGTACCCAGTATTTTAATACTTGCTGAAATGCATTTTCTGGATGCTGAAATTCTGTTGCAACGCTACATCTCGAGGGCATGTACTGCTCTTGTGTGTGTTACACAGTTTCAATAGTTCAAAGAAAAGTAGAAATAGTCGGATTGTTCTTGGAAAATGTTTCTGAAAGGTATGTGGATTTATTCTACCAAAACTTTGAGAAGACTAAGGGTTTTTATTGTCCTTCACTATCACACATCAATGCCCTTGACTCCTCCTTAATTAACTTAGCCATGATCAAGAGGCCTACTCTAGATCAATGTGCACTTTTCAGTGTAAAATGTATTACAAATCCTTTCCTAAACATCTGCTATTAAGACTCATAAGACTCTTGATGTTTTTCCCCCCTCATTAAAGAGAATAAATGAAGGCAGATAGTGGTGGCAAGATGACACCCCCTTGATCTGTAGCTCTGTTTAATATAGTCATGATGTGTTGTGAATGACTGGGGTGCATGCATCATGTAAAAATCATAAATAACCACAACAAAGCACAATTGCTTCTGAATTGCAAGTAGGACTACAGATGTTGCAAGGCAAACAACAGCTTCTTGGTGTCTTTACAGAACGTATAGTATGCACTCTTTTCAAGACTTTTAACAGGGTGTAAATCTAATCCCTTGTCAATTCTCATGGGAATCTTCTCTGCCAAGTATGACTAATGACTTAAAACCTTTTAATAGACTGGACACATACTGTGTTCATATCTCCATGATCTTTTTAGTTACTCCATCTCTCTTAATCACACTGTTCTTCTTTTATTAGTATAATGGCATCAACTTGCGGAATGCAACAGAGCAGCAAGCTCGTCTAATCATCGGCCAGCAGTGTGACACCATCACCATTATGGCCCAGTACAACCCACACATGTACCAGCTGGGCAACCACTCTCGCTCCAGGTAACGTGTTTTTCGTAGAACTGTCTATAGATGTTCGAGCGTGGGATTAGCCCCAGGTGAGCTGCTTGGCTGATTCCTGAATCAGTTCCAGTAAGTTAGTGTTTCAGTTTAAGCATAATATACAGTATAAGATATTTATATATTTTTTTTTTATAAAGGGCCAGATGTTCTCTAAATGCATTTGTAGTTTTCTTTTTTGAGTAGTGAGGCTGGATGATACACTTTTTTAGCTGAATGAACATAAAAGAATCTCTGAAACAGCACTTGTTGCCCAGGTGCCAAGTAAAGATGTAATTAACTATGTAGCTGTTCATCTTTAGATGTTCACAAAATGCATGATTGATTCAACTAATGCTATAATTTGTCCAATACTGATGGCGATATTTGAGAGTGAAAACATTTGACCTTCCTTATATTTCAAGACACAAAATGTAGAGACAAAATTTTTCATTTTAACAAGATTTTAAAATGTTTTTTTATATAATATGTAGACATTATTATTATTATTATTATTATCACACATTTTACAGTGGAAAATAAACCATTCAGTGCTCTCTAATGGGCAAAGTATGCAAAGGATATGCTAATTTTAATTTCCCTCTACTGTGACATTACTTTATTGGAGTCAAAGCGTTCCCAATTTTGACTTTTTTCTTTCGGTGCAGCTCCCGTCTGGAGCCAGTCAGTACTCAGTCAACTCCCCAGGGAAGCGGAGCTGCCACCCCTGACAATCACTCCACCATCGATACACTCAGCGAACAGGACGAGGGCACGCTCACTCCTTCCTCCAAGCAGACCACACCCACTACCAGTCCCCGCAATTATATCAGGTAACCCTCTACACAAACATTAATAAAAGATTTAAAAACCAACCCCACCATCAAGATAAGTTTCGGAGTGAGAGAAATTTGTGCGAGGTACGAAAGCTCTCTAACTGACCACTTGTTGTCCTCTAGAATGAGTGAGCCACGGCTTGTGACGGTGCGCAGGCCTGGGGTGGAGGTGGGGGTCACACTTTGTGGAGGGAACCTACGGGGCGTTTACATAGAGAGCCTGGATGAGGACAGTCCTGCCAGAGGCCCTGATGGGCTGCTTTCCGGAGACCTCATTCTGGAGGTGTGTACTCTTGCTTTTTTACTTAAATACATGCAGAAACACACAAACTGTGGCCTAGGAATGTCATTATGTTTGCAAAAAAAATATGTATGTATTTGGTTGTCATATTTGCAATTACTTGAGTAAATTACATTGTCTTCTATGTCACAATTTTTATTATTAGGCTGACTTATAACCACGTACATAGTATCTTAGTTCCTCAAAACAAAGATGACTAAAAATGGCAACCACCGGGTTGTAGGGCTGTACGGTATAGTCTAAAATTTATATCACGGTATAATTTGAAACATAGATTGGAATGCTATTATATCACAGTATATTGATTCATCTTTAAACTTCTATATAAATGCTTCTGTACTAAAGTACAGGTTTGAGGCTCTTGGTTTTTACTTGAGTATATCTTTTCATGCTACTTCATACTTCGGCTCCATATTGAAATTTTAACTCTACTACATTTATCTGATAATTTATGGTACTAGTTAGTTACTTAACCAATTAATATTTTTGCTTTACACCCATATACACTTGTTGCACATTAAAACAAATGCTTCTCCGTACACTCGCTGTCGAATTTCCGGTTTTCTGTCAACCTTTCTTTTTTTCAAAGTATGGATTTAACTAGACTGAAATGATTGCAAGAACAACAACAGGTGCAGAGGGTGCTGTTATGGAGAGGAGCAATGCAGAAATAGCGGGAGCATGCGCTGTGACTGCCTACAGGAAGCGTGTATTTGATGCGCTGAGACAGTTGCGCTGAGATGCGAGAGAGGACAGCAGTCAACATCGGCCACTACGGGCATGAATTACTTTTTCACATAGGTTTCTCCTCAAAGGGCCAGTAAATATTCCCTTGCGGGTCAGATCCGGTTTTGTATTGCCTGTACACATTGCGTGGTTATGTCCGAGCTGCTCTGCCGAGTCAAAAGCCATACTGTAGAACTAAATCCAACCGTGTACACCGTTTATTCCGTACACCCCTACCTGGTTGGCAGACTGGCAACCATTTTCAGAAGTTGGTGTTAAACCCTAACAGATCAGGTTCACAGAAAAAAAGTTGCTGTGGACTTTCAGTAAAGAGTTGTAGGTGTAATATCATTTTTTTTTAAGTGATCTCAAGCTTAATTCTTATAAGTGCTTTTGTTCCTCTAGACTCAAGCATTGCCAGAAGAAGGCACTGGCATTTCTTTTGCAATTTCCCAGCTTGGGATCAATAAAGTATTTCTATTCTATTCTATTTTATCTTGCCTGTCATTGTTCCTCATTGATCTTTTCCTTGTCTGCATCCATTCAGAGTACAGCAAACTCACAATTTGTGGGGTGTGCCCACTTATCTCTCTTCCACAGAAGGCCTGCTATCTAAATTGTCATGCAGCTTTGTCATCAGGCTGCACAGCATCGGTCTGTCCTTCAGTGTCCCATCTTGTTTGTTTTCCTCCTCCATACATAGCACAAATCAATACTGCGACACTTTAATACAGCTGAAAGCTCTGAAGAAATGTAGCTGTTGACTAGTGGATCCCTTCATGGGCACGGCAAATGACTACACAGATGTGTACACACTCACTAAATTTCTCTGCTCCTCAACCTGAGTTTGTCTTATTTTTCATGATGTGAAGTTCCCTTGTTTTTTTTTCTTCCCATTCCCATCACATTTCAGTACAACTCGGTGAATATGAAGAATAAGACAGCAGAAGAGGTGTACGTCGAGATGCTGAAGCCTGCGGAGACGGTCACATTCAAGGCGCAGCATCGGCCAGATGACTTCAGCACGCTCAAAGATGTTCCAGGAGATGGCTTTTATATTAGGTAAATGCATATAGTACATACACCCATTACACGTACGCACAGATAATTGTCAGGCATTTATGTGTAACAGCTCTGTAAAAGGACAACGCTAATTTTCCCTAAGCAGCCTCTTCTGTGCTCATGCTGCTATATATAGAACCACCACTGGAGCGCCCCTTTGGATAAGCTGGAATCATTCTCATCTAACCAATTATGTTTTAGATCCACCGTGTGACTACAGTGCTGCTAATCACACCACCAATTTAGGTTATCTAATCTCTCTATTAACTACGCACTAGACCCAACACCTCATCCATTTTAGTGCTCAGGGTTTACTAGGCTGTTAGAAATACACTGTATATGAATGGAAAATGAAGATCTAAAATGGTCATGTTTTATTGTTGGGAGTCTGTCGGGGCGTGTTGCAGCAGCTGCCGCAGTCACTTGTCATATAGGCAAGTGGGCTTGTGATGTCATCCGCAGTAAATACACTCAGCCTGCCTGGCTGCTTGGGAATGACTTGCGAGTTTCTAGCAAGAGGCCAGCAAGGCCTGTACTGTACAGAAGATAAACTTTCTCTACACTTCCTTTCTTACCCTCCGTCTATCTCTGATACACGAGCATGTTCTCTTCACACCTTTCGTGTCTGATACCTCACCTGCTTTCTCACTTCATCAACTTTATGCTCCTCCACTACCTGATTCTGCCCTACTCTTCATAACTCCCCCATCTATCATTGTCTCTCTCTTTCTCTCTCTCTCTCACACCAGAGCACTTTATGACCGGTCGGGGGAGGCCGAGGGGGACCTCAGTTTTAAGAAGGATGACATCCTGTACGTGGATGAGTCTTTACCAAAGGGCTGCTTTGGGACATGGATGGCCTGGCAGCTAGATGAGAACGCACAGCAGATCCAGAGGGGGCAGATCCCCAGCAAGTACATGTGCGTGGAGAATGCAATGCACGCCTACACACACACACACACACATATTTTTGAGCTAGAGGACAGTCTGTAACAGCTGTGACAACAATCTGTTCCATACGTGCTTCGATGTAGAAATCATATGTAATGTTAATTCTCTTCCATATGCTTCAGACTGTCCTTTTTGCACTGCAAGGTCATGTTGTCCTCTTATCGCATGTAGCCAGTAACAAGAAATTCTAAACAAATGATTAAATCAATAAAGATTAATTTTGTCCTACCAACCTTGACTCTCAGAACTCCATGGCTAACTTTTGCTCTAACCTTATTGTAACAAATTGTCTCTTGACATCTGAAAAAAAATTAAATTCAATCATATTCAATTTCCTTGTGGGAGTCACCCAAAAAGTGATCAATAAAGAGAAGTCTAAAGGTCTAAAATGTCAGGTTTTTAAAATCTTATTGGGCCTAAATGTCCCTAAGACAGATAATACCTTTTCTGCATGCATCCTCCTCAATTAAATCTGTGTTTCTGTGTGTGTGTGTGTGTGTGTGTGGTGTAGGATGGACCAAGAGTTTTACCGCAGACACAGTGTGACAGAAATGAAGGAAGACTCCAGTAAGACACTCTCTGCAGCGGCCCGCAGATCGTTCTTCCGGAGGAAACAGAAACACAAACGCAGCAGCTCCAAAGACAGCAAAGAGATGGTGGCTCTGGATGCCATCAGCACAGACTCTATCCCCTTCCTCGATGGTGAGAAGAAACATTTAAGATGTCTTGTATGAAAATAGTAGGAGGGCGCATCGAAACAGCACAACATAAATAGGATATTTTGAATGAATCGCACGTTCTTTGTGTCAGACTGTGTGAGCCTGGCATACCAGCGGGTCCAGAAGGTGGAGTGCACCTCTCCACGACCGGTACTCATCCTCGGGCCTCTCACAGACGCCGTCAAGGAGATGCTGGTCAAAGAGTCTCCTGGGAAGTTCTGCAGATGTGTACTAGGTGAGTTCACCTCATGCAGATGTTTGTCAGTTCTACAAATCAGGGGGGAGTAAATGGTGCAGCTGCATTCTTAATAACTGTTGGATATTTCTGCATCATCAAATGATTTATTTACACCACAGCTTTGAGGAATATCCATGCTTGTCCTATAGGCAATTCTCTTTACTCTTTCTGTTATGTCTGCAGAGGTGATGAAGGCATCCCAGCAAGCCATCGAGCGAGGTGTCAAAGACTGCCTCTTCATCGACTACAAGCGCAGGAGTGGCCATTTTGATGTGACCACTGTTGCTTCCATAAAAGAAATAACAGATAAGGTATTAGCCAGTGCTTTTCTTTCTCATCAGATTTTATCAGGAAAGATAAAGTGGCTTCAAGTTGTCCTTAATCTTGGCTCAAGATAAGCTATCACTATTGTAGTGCTTTTATCTTAGATATCTATGGATGAAAAGCAAGATTCCTGCTTGTAACCGCAAGTGTCAAGTGTTGGCCAGACTTGGCCAACACTTGACACTTGAAATTAAATGGTGTTTAATTAGCTTGATGTGTTTTCCTTCTTTTTTTTTCTGGATAAAGGGCTGCCACTGTCTACTCGACATTGCCCCGCACGCCATCGAAAGGCTCCACAGCGTTCACATTTATCCAATTGTTGTCTTCGTCCGCTACAAAAACGCAAAGCAGATCAAGTAAGTAGCATTTCTTTGAACCACACACACAGTCCTAGTACGGTGGCATCTCATCCTTGTGTGTGTTTGGTATGGATGATGGATGGATGGAGGAGGATAAGCCTTCACACTCTCCATCCCAACATGAACCCTTTGGCACGTCTGCCAAAGCAGCGCACCCCACCACACACTTGCATAATCCCAATCAGGTGGTGAAACATGCCGGTTGTTTTTTTTTTTTGTTTTTTTTTTTAAATCAAGTCTCTCATTGTAAGTGCTGTATCTTAACTTCATATCTATTAGAAGTAGTACTTCAATACCTGATAAACAAAGGACACACTTTGCCTAATGAGTGATATATTTTCAGAACATATTTCTCTCCCAAGACCCTTACTGGCATCAAAAGTACAGGAATTCTAAATTTGAGTATCAACTACTTAACTTTTATCAGTTAATTAGTAAATGCTCTGAGTGATAGAAAGATTAAAGCTCCCATATTGTAAAAAGTGATATTTCCATGTCTTTTTAAAAAAAATTATAAAGCAGGTTGAGGTGCTTTTTAAATACTGTGAAAGTATCAAAACGTTCAATCCACAGAGAAATGCACACATCCTGTATGTAGAAACCCAAAATACACGTATGAATCGCATAATATTGATCTTTTTATAAGACGCAATCAAAATACAAGGAATATGAATGGTCACTGATGTTGGATTCATATCTAAAATGACATTTTCTTTCTTCACAGGGAGCAGAAAGATCCAGTTTATCTGCGGGACAAAGTATCTCAAAAACATTCCAAGGAGCAATTTGAAAGTGCGCAGAAGATAGAGCAAGAGTACAGCAAGTTTTTCACAGGTTCGTATGAAATCGATAACATGCCCATTATGTCAGTCAAGCACTTTCTTTGAACTGTAGTAAGAGGTTCCCTCTGTTTTCAGGTATTGTCCAAGGTGGAGCCCTCCCTTACATTTGCACTCAGATCATGACTATAGTTGATCAAGAACAAAGTAAAGTCCTGTGGACTCCTCTCGGCTGCCCCTAGAGGAGACCGGCTACCAGTAACGCAAGCTGCAGCTTTCATCTTCATTCCCCAAACACTAATGAACCCTTTCACACTATACCAATAGGTACACTACAGCAAAATAGTTATGTTAATTATTGATATTTTTTTATTTCTGTCTTTGTCTTGATTTATAATCAGAGCCTCCTTTTTATTTCTGATGTGCTCCGTAGCAGGTTGGTAGCACTGGATCTCGATGTTAAAAGCTCAGTCAGTCTTCCCTGAGGGTTTCTGGTGGTGTATTTGTAATGCTGCATTGTAAGCGTCCGTTTACAGTCAAAAGATGAGTCCGACTATTTGCGTTCAATATTTGCTTGAATGCTTGAGTGCCCCTTCCCCTGTGTACACAAACCTCAACACCAATGAAGTTCAGCCAACCCCCCCGGACTCTCCTCATGTATTAAAATGACATTTGTGGTTTCCCGACAGTTATGCACCCATTTGACGACGACTGACAACAAATTGTGTGTGTGTGTGTGTGTGTGTGTGTGTGTGTGTGTGTGTGTGTGTGTTTGTGCGAGAGAGAGAGAAAACATTAAGACAATTTGTAATGACAATGTCAGTTGAATATAATGAATCTGATGCTATAGAAATGGAATGCCGGGATCAGACATCATATTCCTCGTCGTGTTTCATCAGCAAAAGTGCAAAATGCATCAAACCTCTTGAAGTATGTAGCCGTGGTCCTACTGAACCTGACTGCCAGCAGCGACGGCCATGAAAACCCAAAACACATTGATGTTTGCTCTATGCATTGTGTTTCTATAGTAGCTGGGCGTGTGGACAGTTTATGGAAGTGCCTTCGGAGAAGAAGCCTGGTCTGAAACCAGCCCCTGGTCACGTAGCCACAACATTAAGAGAATTTTTTCAAGTTTTTCTTCAAAGATACAATGCATTCTTTCACCCATTATGGACTAGATGACTTAGGGACTGATTTGAGACCAGTACAGTGTAGAGCGCATGACAATGGTGAGGTTTTGGGGGTAGGCCGAAGTGGCGGCCAACGGGTTAACTCCTCAGAATGCACTCCAGGGCTAGACAGACCACTGTGTAACTATCATTCTATCTCTTTAACATATATTTAACAACAATATAGAGTATAACATATACAGTATGCAGATACATCTGAAAAAAGAAACATATATAAATATATATTACATGTATTTTCACTAGGCCATAGGCCTAGGAACGTCCAGCAGTCAAGTCATGTCTTAGCAGGTATTAGCATGTTTTTAAAAAAAAAAAAAGAATTTATTTTTGTTTTTTGTGCTTGGTTGTCAGTCACTTATCAATGTACTCATTAAAAGAGACACTATGAAGCAAAATTTGCAGGGTATTATCTTAAAGGATTTTCCTCTGATCTGTTTAAATGTTAGTGACTTTTCATTGTTATTTAATTGTATTTTTTAATTCAGGAGGCAAAAAATATTGACACAAATATTGTGCCCTTCCTTGAAACCATATCCTGTATCTTATTGTGCCAAAATCCACTAAGGCAACTTTATCCTTTTATTTCTGTTTTGCACTTGTTTATCTGTTAACCTTAAACATGTAACATGTGTTCCTAGGTTTCCAGTAGACTACAAATAGGTACTATAATTTCTACTGTAACTAATTCACATTTTTTATCTTATCACATCAGTTCCTTACATTTCATTAATGGCCTTTTTATTCTTAATTAGAAGAAAAGGATCACTTCTTATTTGAATTATTAAAAAGGGATCTATTCTTGCACAGTTTTTCAAAGGAAAATTGGTCCACGAGTTTGACTATTGGGCTAAAAGAGTAAGCAGAAGCAAACTGTAATGTTACTATTTTTCTGAGTAGAAAGCATACGTTAGAGAGCGGGATACAACGTGAAATGGTTGTATTTTCAGAAAAGAGTCTAGATGCCAGGTACTGATTGAACTTTTCTTTTATTAAAAAGAATGTGATTTGTATGTTGAGACATTAACATGAGAATAAAACTCATTTTCTGTATCACAATATGGACTCAGTCTGAGTTTTTTGAAAGACAAAAAGAAGTAATTCCTCTGTCACTGTCTCGTTTTTATCATGTTTTAAAGAGGACAAAAGTAGAGCAAATTTTCTGCAAATGTCTCGCTGAAATGTGGCAGTGTCCTTCAGAGATGAAAGTGAATCTGTTTTGCTGAGAGCAGCGGAAAATGGAAAAGTGGCAGATGAAATGGCCATCCTGCGTTGAGATATGTTGGTGTGACAACAAATGCCAGAACCTCATAGAGCGATAAAGATGTGGCCTTGCTTCACCACTCGGGTTTATATTCACTATTAAAGACGCTGGCTCTATTTGTTCTTCAGCAGCACTACAATCATACATCATGTTTTGCAGTTTAATGGTGACCGGTCAATGTCCTAAATGTCTGCAGTAGAGAGAACGGTTGGTACAAAATATCATTGGTGATGAATAACATTATCTAAAGCAATATGTGTAAGTCTGCATGGCAGTCTTAGCCTTCTTTGATTTCATTTGATAGCATTTATTAGGACACACAACACCACTAAAGCTGGTTTCAATTTCAATTATAGTTTCATATTATTTAATAACTATTTAATATTGTAAATATATAGATTGCTGCTAATTTCACATGTTAAATATGAACAAATTCACACAAATAAAAAAAACAATGTTTAAAAAGTCATGCATGTTTAAAAAAAACAAAAAAAAAACACTTTATAGAATATTTAAACTGTTCTTGAACAATATGGCATATTTTACGGTGATTCATTGTCTCTGATTGGCTGTTCCTGCTCAGAATATACATGTCATTAGTCACGTGATACCTGAGTTACACTAAACCGTCTTGATAAATGGATTTTCAGCTTTTACACTATTAAGGCAAATAACCTTTTTCATTCTCAAACTGGCACTCTAATGTGTAATTCTCAAGTCTAATCAATGTGTGCCCAGGCTTAGGAACATGATAAACATGCAAAGAAAAACATATTTTTCCATGCAGATGGACAGCCTGTAATTAAACCAGATTTTGCTGGTTGATTGGACGCCTTTAGCTCAAGGTTGTTTCCTCTGAGCGCCGCATCAGGGAGTCCCCTAGCCAATGATTTCACAATGGATGACTACCTTCCAGTTGCCTGTGAGGTTCATTGGGGCAAGAGAGCACCGAGTGCACCCAAAACATCCACCAATGCCTCAAACTGCCTGCATCTCAGCCCTGACGGTGAAAAAGGCCACTTTGGTGTTATTCAATGCTCTCGAGAGAATGTCGCTCAAGGCTTTGGTCGCTAATCACTTACACTGATATACTTTAGGTGCAGGTCTGCGAAGTCATGCTCCAATATTTAATGTCCTCCAAGTACCCTCTTGCCCTTTTTAGAAAAGGGTAGGGTCTGCAGCCCTCCTGCTGAGGTTTCTGTTACAAGACAGCTGCTGACAGCTCAACTGAACTTGAGAAGTCTTACGTCTGACAGCGATGGATCTTTGTAGTCCACACTGGCAAGCCTTGGCCTTTACCATCTCTGCGCATGATGGGATGAATTTGTCCGGTGCGCCCTTCTGCTGGTTCTCCAGCACGTTAACTCCAGCATCTTCAAATGTCCTGGGGGATTACCACCTGACTGCTCTCGTGTTAATCTCCTCATCGGCCAGCATTGAAAGCCTCTGGTTAAAGTTCTGCTGGCCCACAGGAACCACTCACCCAACAGCTGGCCCTGCGTGAGGGATGATCAATCCAAGTGTCTTTTCCGGTGGCTGGACATAAATGCAGCATATCACACAATGTATGAAATATGTGCTGCTGGTGCTCTCACTTTCTGTGGCTGCTTTGGGGGCATTGTTGCACTGCAATTTGGATCTCTGTTGGTTTGTATACAGTATGGAGTAAGATTCCCTGTTATTTTCCTTTCTTGTACATTTGTCAGCAAGTTATATGCATATATATGTAAATGTATACATGATTCAACAACATGAATAAATGTTATTTCTCTCAAGAGAAGACCTCTGTCGACTGGAATTCTATGTGTGATTTACACCTCACTTGTTCCCTGAAAATAACATGATAAAGTTGAGCATTAATAACATTCATCATCATGAGGCATTAGGAACGTCAGCTTTAATAAGTCCTGGCTAGTATCACTTCTTGTTCTAGCAAGAATGTTAATGTTGCAGTGTTTGAAAAAAAAAAAAAAAATGGCAGTGGATCCTCCCATAGGGTGCTGTAAAGCAGCATCATTTTCCTTTAATCTGACAGTTCACCATTTTACCAGTAGGAGGACAACTAAAGAGCTGCTCTCCAAGGCCCATCCTGATAGTTGTCAGGCTGTCTGACCACTTGCTGATCAGATGCTGCTCAAGCTTTACAATGTATAGAAATATAGCTGTATTCTAAAGTTGAAACCTTATTTCAATCTCTGTTTTTCTGCAGGGTTCTGGAGCAAAGTTGATGTGGGAGAGCAAAGATCAGTGATAATGTTACAAACATTTAAAACCTGTTGTGTCTGAGTTTATTCTTGTTCCGTAACTCCATTGGATAGCAGTTAAAGGATTCCGTTACAGCAGCTATTCCTGTAGAAGCCCTAATATTTCCCAGACAATAAATTACCATCACAGAACACATATCACATATCTTCCCCGCACCTTACTTAGGAACGTTTACTTTTCAGATGGACTGTGCTTGAGATCAAGTGTCATAATTCCACACGTACATTTAACTCAGAATAATTTTCTTACCACGTTGCCTATACATTCAATCACACAGAGTGCAGAGGGGATATGGACCTTAATCATGCTCACTTAAATAAATAATTCAGAAGGACTTTTGTGACACATTATTGAGGGTTTGTTGCAAACAACCTCCAAGAACTCTGGAGCCTTGTGACACAGGTGGCTGTGTGCACCTGCCTGGCCTGGTGCTCAGGGGTCAGTGGTTATTCAGGGCTCCCGAGCCAGCTGTTTCCCCATATCTTTTGGTCTGGCTGGCTACTTGAGGGACATCCTGTGCAGCCATAAACTACTGTAATGCCTCACCATCATCACCAATCCACACCTGTTTTTGACCTAATATATGAGCTATAAGTGCAAGCATATTACAATAATTGACCGGTGTGTGTAAGTGAGGAATTTTTTTATCAAGTTAATTTCTCAAAAAATAAAAACAGGGACGCCATGGATCCATGGATGACAAACCACAGACTCAGTAATTGAAAAAGGGGGACACTATCCTTGATGAAAAGTCAGTAGACTACAATAAGATCCGCAGGCAGCATGAGTAACCTCACTTTATTGTGGTTTTATATCCACTGTCATCGCTACAATTCCAACGGGGTCTCATCAGTTGTATGTGATGTTTATATACTCAGCTATAATCCTTAAATGTATCACTGATCGATGTGTTTTTTTCAAAGTCTCCTTCATTTTTGCGACGTGCGTCATTGACGCGCATCAAAGACGCAAACGCGCGATTGTAGCCTATCTCTTTTATACACTCCACCACGCAGACCGGGTCGCCACTTGGGATAAACAGCGTCGCGGTATAACTGCCCCCTCTGTCCATCTTTATTATTAGCGTTTAGCTCCGCCCTCCTACCTGTAAATCTCCCCCGCTCTCCTCTGGAACGGATCTGACAGGCGCACTCAGCTGGCCGCTTCTTGCCAGGGCTGCAGGAGACCGAATGGAGACAGTGTCACCCACCCGGGCGCTCGTTCTTTTTACGCAGAATTGACAACATTGACAACACCCGCAAGATTATGTAGTCTACAGCCGCTGCGGAGCCAGAATTCAATTACCTCTCTTTGTGTTTGTTTTTATTGCAAGACGTCAGCCCATTGACGCTTGAAGAAAGTGAAAACGATCGATCGAATTCTCCGCCTGCTGATCGACAGGATCCCTGAATGGAAGACGGCTAAAGAGAGGTCGCCTCGCCGAGAACCGGCTGTAAACATTTCTCACTGTCTGTATTTACCATTGCCCGATATATTATTGGCAGCCTCGGCGGCTGCAAACGACGCCGTCTTCGCTATGGCTTTTGGCGTGGAAGAGCCAGAAAACCCCTCAGACTGAGAAGCGGAACATTCGTCAATATTGCGGATTTAAATGCCTCTCTCCAAGGGCCATCGACCCGCTATTTTGGTCCTGTTTGCGTGTGCGGTGTCTCACGCTGTCACGAATAAACGATTCATAGACTGCTAAAAAAAAAAAAAAAAAAAAAAATATCAGAAAGAGTCTCTATCGGGTGGGTGAACATAATCTACAGAGAAGAGGGGATTTTTTTTTTCAAGCAATATGGCTGGTGAGTGGGGCTGGGGACGCTGGCACAGGCTCTCCAAGGCTCCTAAATGCTAGCCGAGGCAGGTGGCACCGTTCCCCATGGAAGCGACAGCTCTATGAGGACAAGCAATATCAATAATAATAGAAATCCGGACTCTTCAATCTTAATATCCAAGATGGAAGACGTTGTCATCCCTTTCTCGTCTGAGGTGCCCTGCGACAATAATGGACAGCGCATGTGGTGGGCATTCCTCGCCTCCTCCATGGTGACGTTTTTTGGGGGTCTCTTCATCATCCTGCTCTGGAGGACCCTCAAATATATGTGGACTGTTTGCTGCCACTGCAACGTCAAACACAAGGTATGTCTGCCAGTTTGTCCATAGTCAGTGTGCAGATGTGAAATCATGTTTAAACGCCACCGATGCTGTTTTCTGTGACAGTACGCCTGACTTCTTGTTCTGTAATGGCCTTTCACTGTGCAAGTGGCACGCCAGTGAGCTGAGTTTAATGGCTTCCACATAATCTGCACCAAACAGATATCAAGTGTCTTTTTTTTCACAATGAATGCATCCCTTCAATGTGATTGTTATTATGCTTGGGCTGTGTTTACCAACTCCCACTCTCGAATGAAGGGGGTGGTGTTGCATGGCAGATATGGGTGGGATGAGAGGAGAGCAGTTCCTTTTTATTTTATTGTGATTCAACGTGCTTCAATGTACCATCATTGTACACATTGACTTCTCGGGAAAGTGGACTTTCAGGGGGCCTTGCACTAGGTTCATGTAACTGTGAACATGTGATCCTGCACATTCCACCAGTGAGACCTAATGCAGTCCATTGGGACCTCTCATGCAGACCCATCAAGGCTGTCCCTTTCATAGTATGCAACAACTCTGCAATATCAACTCCCTGGAAACAGCATTCCTCCTCACATCTTTATTCTATTCTCAATTTTTTTTTTTTTACACACGGGTGGCTGGAATGTGTTTTTGTTGCACATTAAATTTCTTTGTGGAATGTTTAAAGTAACCTGTCTTCAGGACTGATATAAAAATAGGAAAAACAACAAAGCAGCAACTGTCCATTACAATAAATCATGTCTGATTCACACATAAATAAAGCCTGCTTCATACATGACTCACACACTTGTGTATAGGGCAAGTGGTCCCCTGGCTGAACAGAGGGGCAGTGAAACAAGTGTGCAAAACATGGCTTAACATGTTTAAGGTATTTAAGAGCATATATTTAATATAAAGAAACCAGGTAATGGCAAGTGGCAGGGTTAGCGTTAAGCGCAGAGGGGGTTGAAATGAGGATGCCGTGATGATGATGATGATGGTGGTCGGGAGAAAGAGAAAGTGATGGAGAGCTTTCTCATCGTTGATGTGGTTGGTTTGTGTCCAGTTCAAATGGATGAGCCATTCCCCTCCTGCTGCTCTTCTGCCATGTCCTTTTGTTGGCCTTGGCTCTTTTCTGCCCATTTGTGTTTGATATCATGACAGGTGGGAGGCACGGCATAGAGACATCCTCCATTAATGGCAGAAAATAGCCTTGATTGCTCTGCCACACTGAAAGGTGCAAAACTGGGTATCAGGTTTTTAGTACATCTTTATCTTTAACAAAATTAGTATGTGATGGGTTTGATGGGTTACATTTGTGAAGACTTTTGCATAACGGTGAAACAGTTAATGCCAATGAACATACATGTGATTATTCCAAATGTATAAGTTTATGCCATATATACTGATATATCCTGATCCTGATGATTTGATTTAAACCATACCTCTTAACCCTCGACTTGTTCACTTGATGTGTTCAATGAAGCTGTGAAGATTTTGGATATGAAATAAAATTACACAGGTCATCTCATGTTAAGGCATTCTTTATTCCTTTTGAATTCTCCAGTCAGGCTATTGACTGCATATTGAGAAAAACAAGGCGGCAATATAACATCAGAACTAAAATACAATCAAGCCTCAGGGATTTAGACATTTTTTAAGTCTGCTGGCAAAACTCATCCCATCTAAACAGCTTTTATGTACTCTGAGAGATAATTCTGCCCAGTATGCTATCTAGGCTATTACTTGGCTGTCTGCCTCCTGTCATTTTTGTTATGCTCATGGATCCCATGCAGTATCACAAATCGTACCAAACCATATGCCATCCTTCGTACTTCTCATCAACTTGCTAGGGTAAGTGATGAACGTAAACCATGCAAATATAATGAGGTATCCATCTTGTGACTGCTGGTGGGTATCTGGTTGCATCTCATCTCTTGTAAATGAGGAGAAACTGTAAAAAAAAAAGAAGAAAACGCGTGTTCCTGTTTGTTCTTCCTCTCTGTGTTGTTGTGTTGCCGTGTGTGGAAGGCACAGCCATCCCGTTAGGTGACTTTGGTTGGCTTGACACTTGGCTGCCAGAGGGAAAAGGCTTGTTAGGAGTATTAAGAAGGGGAAACTGGATCTGTGTTCAGCTGACTAGTGCGACCGGCTAAGTTGGCATGTGTCAGAAACAGGATGCATAGTTGGCGTGGTGGGGCGGTGGGCTTTCTCTGACAGTACTTGGAACCTGGAATCGGGCGAAAGGAAATAGAGGTGGAAACTCTGAGAGAGACACAGGAGGAAGTGGAAACAGGGGGTGTGAGGGTGACGAAAGGGTTTGAGAGATGGTGTTGCATTGCATAGTGTCCTCCTGCGCTCTGCCATTGACACACAGCTGTGTCCTAAATCTTTTAAATGGCCCTCTTCTCTGTCAGAATCATAAGGGAGAGGTCACAGACATCATACTGGAGGAAGGAATGAGATAAGTGGACGCAGCAAGAAAAGTGTGTGGTGCATCTTTTTCAAATCTGTTGGAGACCTGTGCTGTACTGTTCTTATTAACGCAAAGCCAGTACATCCAAGGAACCGTGTATAATCACCTTTTGCTTCTACCTTTCTGAAACAAGATGGGACAACTGTATTGCAGACCGAAAAGCAATGTTTTATCATTCTGATGCTGTCTCCCGGGTGAACTGAAAAAGCAACGTACAATATAAAAACCAAACAAAGCCATATTGATTTTTCTAACACTGTGCTAGTAATGGCAATGTTTATGGCACAATTTATCTGCTGGGTGCTCCAGAGTGCTGCTGAAATGCCATTTTTTAAACCACATATCAACCATATCTGTAATTTCGATTTTCCTATGCGAACATCAGTTATCACTATTTTAGTTATCATTATTTCATCCTCTTCAGTTTAGTGCAGTTTCGAGACTTCACTCATTCTAGATAAGGGGTTTCCTACTCAAGACAATGCCAGTGCGCATGCATGACTGACAGAAATGGAAGGACATTCAAGTGGAGTTTTTTGTGCTGTTTTCTGTTTTCTGCTTCACTGCTGTATGGTTATCTAATGGTCTAGTTATCTACTCTGCGTCATGCCACCTCCAGGAGTTCTTATATGATGCCTCTGTTATTTGGGATGCGTGGGAAGGAGGAGTATAGAGGTTTTGCGTTTGTGGCACCAATCTCTATTCAAACATAAATGTGGAGAAATGTGAAAACATGGGTTTATTTAAAAAATGACAAATACCTGATGAGAGCTGTTGTAGGGCTGAGGAATGAACTAAATTATTCAAGCTACTGACATCATGAATCTCTTATTAAACTAAACGTATATTTCAGTTGCCACTAAATGTTTGTATAGCTACAAGAATCTTACTACTGTATGTACTGTATATGTATATATAATATAAACAAATCTTATAATTTATCATGATAAGAAATTGTTATTCATGTTGCCCATCCCTATTGTTGTGTTATTTGTTATATAAAAGTTAAAAGTGCAACAGGGCAAATTATTGTTATTTTAAACAATTATTTTTGTTACAGCTGAAACAAATCAAGTCAATTGAATCAATTATTTCGCCAGAAAATTAATTTGCAGCTCTTTTGATAATCAAGTTATCATCAATCAAAACTTCAACCATACATTTGTTATGCTTCTAAATTTAGAGGATTTGTTTAAAAAAAATCTTAAACAGAATATATTTAGGGTTTGGACTATTGGTCTAGAATATTGGTTTGATTTTTCATTTTATTTTTATATTTTACAATTGAAACAGTTAATCAACGGATGAATCAAAATAATCTTGCGTCCCTAATTTCTTTCTTTGTGAGCTGGTTAATTTGCCTGCAGGTTAATGTTGGCTAATGCTATGAATGATAACTTGATTATCCACTGATGGACAATGTGCAGAATTACTGACTTGTTACCCTGATCTCCTCACGGACTAAGTGAGATTTTAATGTCGATATGATGTAGCTGAGGCAGCCACTAGTTTGTGTTACTTTACACAAGAAGAGCATCTACAAGTGTTAAGGAGACTGCAAATGGATCTGAACTGACAATACAGAGGTAATGTGTTATGGTGAAATAGAAGTGAGGACCACACAAATACACCTCCCACCTCACCTCAGTACAAAAGCCTCCTCCGCACCCCCCTAAGGTGCAACATGGAGTGTTTTATGTACACTTAAGAGCCTACAGCTCAACAGGAGTGTTGGTGGAGCTATAGTACCTGCTCTGTTTGTACACTGGATGTGTCCTCTTCTATTCAATTCAATTTTATTTATAGTGCAAAACCATAACAAAAGTTATCTCAGGACACTTTACAGAGTAGGTATAGATCACACTCTATGACTTATTTAAGATGAACATAGACCCAACAATTCCCTCGTAGAGTACGGTGGCAACTTCTGCAGGTGTGGAAAAACACTTAATGCTGTAAACCATACATTATATTTTGGCTTCTACATTCTATTTACAAACAATTTTACAATTTACAAACTGATAAAATGAAACAAATGGACCTGCTATTGCTCCATTTTATCTGAGATCATTTGTATTTCGCTCATGTTTTTTCCTCATATTTATTCGCTGCTGCACCAGCCCAGTGTCCCCTTGGCAATCATGGGGTCATTAAAGTTTCATCTTATCTAATGAGAGTTTGATGTGATGTGCCTTGGTTCTCCTCGATCCGCCAGGTTTTGCTCCTGTGATGCGACTAATAAAGAGGTGGGGTGAGGACGCATCTTGTGCCAAGGCTCCATGTTCTCTGACCCTTGTCATTCTGCAGTTAAGGGGGTTCATGAAAAAGCAAACCTATTATCACTATGACTATTAACACCTCATAGCATAGTTAAAAGTTTAAAGGTGGAGTAATACATCTGTTTTCTTTAAATCATTTTTTTAAACCACAAGGACAAATCCTTTTTCTTAAAATCAGCCTTCTAATGAGATATGACAGCCTTAGGGCATTTTAAATCATCAAAAAGCATTTGTTGATTGTTATTGATTTTTAAAGCACAACGTCTTGCAGGGCAATTAATCAAACCTGAGTTTGAAACCCACCCATGCATGTGTCTGTGTTTACATTTTTGTCCCTCTGTTGGACAAGGATGAGCCAAATCTATGGCACAGTGATGGGACACTCTTGGCTTCTTTTTAAGTGGAATGGATTGTGGAGGTGCCTGCAGAGAGGAACTGTTGTGAGCCTATGTATTTCTTTTTGCTTGGCAACGGACCAGCTGCATTTCTCCAGAGCAGAATGGAGCACACACCCGGACATCAGCTGTTGCTCTCACTACCCTAAGCCTAACTCGGCCCAGCTCTCTAGGTTATTGAAATGCAGAGTTAATTAAACAAAAAAACTGCACAAAAACCTGATGAAATGAGTACGAGTATCACTGGATAAAGACTTGCTGTGCACTTACGGCTGTATTTATGTACACTTCCTTAGTTTTTACATGTCATCTCGGGAATGTGTATAGGAGGAATACTATGTTCCTGTGGCCAGTGGTTGAGTTGCATGTGTCTTGTCATGTGTTGTTGACGCTTTCTGGGAGTGAACATGCCTCACAGCTGTCCCAGGGCAAAGCATGACCAGTTTCCATCACAGCATGTCTGTCCCTACCCCCTGATATCAAGAGTACAGCTGCAGCTAAGGATGTTTGCATTATTATTAGTTTGTCGTTTTTTACGGATGATCTGTTTAGTCTATAAAATGTCAGACAGTGTTTAAAATGCTCATTAAAATTACCCAGAGTTTAAGGTAACATCTTAGAATAACTTTTTCTTCTTGTCCGAACAACAGTCCAAGACACATTCAGTTCATATGATACAAATCAGAGGAAAGCAACAACACACACGGCTTATACAGACTTGCTTTGCCCAGCATCACTGATTCAATTTCTTTTCTCATACTCCTCTAATATGGAATGTGTGACTCATGAGTTATTCTTCAGTGGAGATCCTCCCTTTTCAAGACCCTAATCCCTAATTCTCTGGGTCTGATTTGATGGCCATCTAGGGACAACTGTAGTGTGCCATGCTGATGTATGGTAATCCACAGACAAGGAGAGGCTATATATCAGGGCAGACTATGTATATCATGAGGCAGACACAGAGGTCAACCCCCCTGTACCCAAACTGTGCTCCCCTGCTGTTATGCTGTTATGTCTTCTTTGGCCAGTCACCGCACTATTAAAAGGACTTCCACGCCCCAGGAACTATTTAGAGGTTAAAGGTTGGAGGGGAAGGGTATACCTGGCTCCACATGGGGGAAGAGTGCTAGACTGCCATTGCCATCATTGGAAATGTGTGATAGGGTCTAAGCCACCTGATCCCTTGCCTAGTCAAACTGGCATTGGAAAACCATTTGCATGTAGATCCGCTGGTTGAGACTGGCTTGGCTAAGCTGGCAAGGGAGGCCTGCAGGGGGGAGATAGCTAGCTAGTGCCTGACTATCCAGCAGGATCATGGCTTATGGTTTCTAGTCTACCAGCTTTCTTCCTCAGCTGTTGTTGTCCTTAAACTGCTTAACATCAGAGTGTGAGTGTGTGTGTGTGTGTGTGTGTGTGTTTGTGTTGGATGCTTTCCTAGAAATGTAATGCTTTTGCACCACTTTCAAAGATTAGAATAAAGAGTTAAGATTAAGATATTCTGAAAAGGTGTTGATAATTACACGTGGATATATCTTGGTTGGTGTGTTTTCACAGATATTTAAAGTCATAATCCGTAATATTTGAGATATCTTGTTTCTTGTGGCCTCTATGGCAGTAAGATATAACTGCAGGTGAGCCTCTTCTTTCGAGAAGGCCCTGACTGCAGCCCTGCAGACCGGGGAGGAGCTCAACGTGGGAGGAGTCAGCCCTCCATCTTGTCGTTCATAGTCGCTATGTGTGTTGACTTTCTTTCTTTTGCTTTTCTGTAAACTTAAGTGACACATTCACCTCTCTACTTCCGGTCCGTCCCCTATATGTTTCCCTCTTAAATCCATACACACACATGTTCCTATTATACTTCTGCCCTTACTACAAACCTCAGAAGTTGGAAGCTTACCTTTTTTCGCTTACAATGAAACCCAGCATCACAGGCAGTGACGAGCTTCAGCAGCATCACTAACATGGCGGCGCATTTGAATATAAGGAGGCAATATAGTCACAGACATACAGATTGGAATACTTGGCAAAGAGGCAAGTACAAGGGCTTTCGTTAGTGGGTCATATGATCAATCACATTGTTATCACTCACTCATTGGATAGTAACTCACTTACGTTTCTTAAATCTGCAAATGCTTGTGTTTTTGTATGAGTGACAGAGAAACAGATGTGAGAAGCATCGTTGCATTCAGTGTTTGTGTTCATGCCAAGCCATATAGTCTATTTTCTATTTTAGGCTCATTATACATAGGTGTTAAGATTAGAAATGTTCCAAGCTGTAATCAGAAAGGCCGCCACACACAGCCCTTGGACTAGTCTTTTTTTTGGTGCGGATTATCAGGCAGAGCCAGACATCTTCCTCATCTTTGCTCCACTCCCCATAGCCTACCACCCACTCTCAGAAATCAGAGAAATGTGGACATCAAAACATGGTTAACGTTGTAATTGTTGCTTTGAGCTGTGTACACTGATGTATGTACAGGCAGAGAGATGGAGACAGAGAAGAGAGAGAGAGGGAGTGTGTAGAGGACACACCAATGACCTTCAAAGATCTCAGCAGGCGGCCTCCTATTTAGAGATCAGCTCTCTCTCATGGCTCTGTGAGGCTGGCCCTGTGGGTGAACATACAAGCGAAGCGCATATGAGACGGATAGGAAAGTGTTAGGATCGCGCTGCACCATCACCACAGCCACTGCCCCCAGAAACCTGTCTCAATTAACTACCATAGGGGCTAGGCTAATATGCTAATTGTCAATCTCCTAGCAGACTAACAGCAGCCTTTCTGCATGCCAACAATGTGCCTTTATAGCCACCGTGCTACAATTCTAAGATTGCACCGCATTTGGCACTATCCCAGTCAGTGTCCATTAGTTAAATGAACACCAGACACTGATAAAATGTTTTATTTTTATGTGGAAATAAGTTGAACTGACAGTGAAGGGCAGCTTACAAGCTGGACCCTGTTCAGCCAAAGTTAGCGGGCCTGCTACACAATGATTTTACCTTTTGACTTCTTCTGACATTTCTCAGAGGGGCTGTGTAGAATGAATAGCCCAGCTGTCAATTACAGCCTTGTTTGATGCTTGCAAAAGTGAAATCCCAGAAGGTGCTGTCTCACTCAGATTCCGTCTGCAGCCCAGCATTGCTCTGAAAGCTGTGAAATCTATCTCGACGTGAACCAAGCGAAGACCAATTTCGGAGTGACAGGAGCTTTGTAAGATGATGCGCCTAGCGTTGAACCCTGTATGACAGCATGTGTAGACATCATGTACAGATGATGCACAGAGTGCATGGGTTCATTGCTGAATGCCTCATTAAAGATGAACAATAATGTAAAATTGCTCTGCTGCTCTCTGAGAGCCTTTTAACATTGTCACAATACCAAAATTTAAACTTTGATACAATATTAGTATGAAATAACAACAACGATTGGCAAGTCCTTGGCACACAAAATAGCATAATTAAAAAATTTTTTTACTAACAGCCTGCACAAAGAACAGAACTGAACACATACTGACACTTATAGCCAACACCATTAAGATTAAGCGACACTTTGATTGGTCAGTGTTCAGAAGATTATTTAATTGCCTTGCTGCCCTCCTGGGGACTGTTTGGGTTGTAGATGTTTTTTAATCACTATTGATAGTGTATTGAATGGAAGCGCTGAGTGATGATATCAGTTATTCTCATAGATAGTTGCATATTTCTATTCTGGAGCCCCATTATAAATCATATATAAATTAATACACTTGACTGCTCACAGAGATATGAAACCGGTGCATATTTGTATGAACTAATTGCTCCTGTTGTCATCTCAGTCAGTACTTATTTTATCATGTATCTGTAATTGGTGTCTGTTATGAAGCCCCTTGTTCCGGCTTCACTGCCAGATGTGATGTTTCATTCTTTGCTCCGGACTTGTCAGATGGACTTGCATAATGCTTGGAAGTGCACATGTGGTCTGTTATCTCATTTCTTCCTTTTCCTTTTCAAAGCTTTAATTGCAGTGTCATTTTTCTTGTGTCATGGAAATAGTGTGGTGATATCAATTGAGTGGAGGTCAAGTTACAGAAATGTTGCTCCATGGTAATTATTTGAAACATTAGAATCAAAAACAGATAGCATCATTGCTGACACTCGGCTTAAAAATGTGTCAAACGTGAGAACACAATTGATTCTGAATGACAGATGTCAGATGTACGTGTACGATAGGAAAGTAATTTGTCAGCACTGATGTCAGCACTGATGGTCATTACTACTCACTTTATTATTTAAATGGTATTCTCTTTTATTGTCAGTCAGGATTCACACTCTTGGTACTTCCGGGTAGTTTGTGGTCTGTGTTGAAATGTATCCTTCCATTATGATGTTGACCAGGGGAGCAGCAGGGATTAGCTGTAATATTCAGACCACGTAATGCTGTCTACGGTGCTCATCTGAAGCGTGGAATCCATTGGCAACGGTGACACGCCGCAGTTGTGCTCCATCGCAATGTTTTGGCAGGATGTGTTAACCATAATGACCATTGGCCTCAGCTATTCTGCACAAGTGAAGCTTTTCAGGACCATGGAGAGCTCAAGAAGGGAGAACCAGCAAAGCTTCTCATACCTAATACTGTATGTGAGGCTATTTTGTGTTTTAACATATCTAACACTTTGTAGTTTTTAGTATAAAAATAAAGATGGCAAAAAGTAAGCTGGCTTTAATTGTCTAGCTTGGTTCAAATTAGAATGACCTTTTAAGATTATGATTAGTATTCTAAAATATTATTAAAGTAAATGTCCTAATACATAAATGTTTAGTTACAAGCTGCTAAGGTTCCTCTATTCAAAGTGAACAAATGGAAAATAAGCATTTATCCAATATGCAATTGGATAAAAGGTTACCACTAAAGGTATATATCTAATTTTTAGGGCATTAGCACCAACAGTCAAACTGAACATTTTGAGTAATCTTATTTTGCATAGCCCAGTCCTCCCAGTAACTAATGCTCAAGGAATGAGCAATGAGTTGATGAGATAAGGGTTTAATTGGTTGCATTGAGACAAGGCAGGGATGTGAACAGGTTGCTAATATAGAAGCAGTGGAGTAGAGGTGGTAGTGGTGCATGGCAGTACTATCTGAATATCCCTTTTCTCAGAATGTTGGACTGACAATGATAATGAATGCAGCGTCTTGTGGGAAAAGGGAAAAGGGATTTTCTTCTCGCCACAAAAAGTACAGTGTTGGATGTAACAAAGTGCTATTCTTGGGTGCTTAACAGCAGTTGGGCTAAAAATGTAAAGTTTGTCATAAGAATGAGGCTAAAGGAAAGGGTCAGCAAATTTCATGGCAAACTGCTGATTCGATTATGCATATTATATTAAATGATGGTCAAAATTGACATTTTGGCCTAAGGGGTGCCACTGGCAGGAAGCTCATGAGTGTTCAGATTCAAGATATGAAATCTCTTTGTGGCTAGAAACTCTGGCTCCCAGAAATCAAGTGGCGAAAACATATACCACATTATCTTGTTTAAGATTATGAGCCCCCCTGCCCCAAAAGAAGAGTATGTGCCTAAAAAACACAATGAAGCCAGGAATGCTCTACTTATCCCACAAGCTAAAGCTGAGAGTTCTGTTATGTTTTAAGAGAAAGGGAGATAATAAGGTTTTATCTTGGTTAAATTTTCCTAACTCCGATGGATAGTAGGGAAAATACAGTATTAGAGCCTAACTGATACTTCTACTGTATTTGAGCTTGATATGGTACCGGCCGTTATCCCAAAAATATATACCCCAAAAAATCTAATCCCATTAATGTTCTTATTAAAGATTGTGACATTTTACTTGTCAAACTTAGTATAACTGTCAGTCTGGCTCTAGACACTACCCTCACTGCTTCAGCAAGGCATGGGGCCAGTCCTGAGCACTCAGCTGAAAGCTTTGGCAGTAGGCCTTCTTCGTAGCAGGCACTTTGACACGTCACATCAGGAAAAGCATCGGTGTAATTAATAACATTAGTAATGGCTGCATTCCATTTACGTCCCAGATCTTTGGTTATGTTCATGCTGGCTCCCTCTTTGCTTTCCTGGGACAGAACCATAATTAATGTTATTAGTTCCACCTGTGCTTTTCCTGCCATGTCAAGTCAAATGTTCTGCTGTGAAAAAGGCCAGCCAAAAAACCGATGAATCCACTGTTTCGAGATTAAATGAAACATTGTGATTAGTAATGTTGATAACTTTGATAACTTACACAAGAGGACTTCTAATCAATAAACAATTCCTAGGATCAGGATTTGTAAACAAATAGCTGCTGAAGCCTGACGGCAAGGCTGAGTTTTCCTCTTAAGTTGGCTTTTTAAACAGTTGAGTAACTATACAAACATGACATCAAAAGAACCTATAAGGGCTAATTTGTCCTATTTTACCTGTGGGACAGAGCTGAGTGATTTTAAATAAAAACATTTTTGCCAGCAGCAGTGGTCTGATCTCAGGAGCAGGCAGCAGGAGTGGGTTGGCTTATCTGCAGGAGCTGGCAGTAATGGTATGAAACCTTGAGTGAGCCATTGAAAGAACCATCCCACGCACACATTTAATTGAGACTTTAAAGTGGGGCTTGGTGATAATTCAGTGTGATTTTTTTCTCATCTTTTAATGGAATAGCACTGTGATTAAATCATATATAGGGACATTGTGATACACAATTAGCTTGTCCAAATTGATAATAACAAACACATACTAAGTCAAATTTCTCAGAAGATCAGATGTGAAGTATTAATTTAAAAATTGCAGTTTTGATTTTACATCACATTATTTGTATGCATGCAGTTTTTTTGTAATAAATGTTAAGAATTACATTTAGACAGGAGTATACAAAAAAAAAGCTTTACCATGTGGTTATTTCATATAGACTATTGATGAAATCACCAGAAAACATGCTATTCTGTGATCATTGTGATACATATCATTATGGACGTATAAAATGACTTATACACACTCCTGAGTGCAATCCTTGATGTCTTATGCCTACACTTACTGTAGGTGTTTAATAAATCTGTATTTTAAATGCTGTTTAGAAATCGTGACAGATTTGCTTACATAAGGGATACTAATTGAAATAAAAATGTATGAGGGGAAGTTTACATTTATCAGTGTCAAATATCTACAAGTTGAATTCATATAAGGATTCTGAGATAGTAATAGCAGTTACTATAGACACCAGTATTAACCTTTAAGTTCTAGTACTTAAGATTAAAGTCTTTTGTAGAAGGTAGAAGAAGAACGTCTTTCTCTAAATTGCTTGATGGTTGATATCCTGAGTGAGTGGGTGCTTGTGATGAGTGTTGGCTGGGTATAATTTTTCTGGTTAGTTTTGCTGCCCTGTGCTCCGATCTCTGGAATAGGAGACTGCTGAGCTTGGCAGCTGTTCTACTGCACATTGTCTCCAGTGAACATGCGCAACAGAAGTGTGCTGGCAAGTTTTCAAAAAAGCCACAGACTTTCACCCTATTTCTCTCCATCGACCTAACCTCATTAATTTCCACATATATGTGATTTTCTATTCTTTCTTTTTGTTTTTCAGTATTGGTTTCCATATGTTGGTATTTTCCTCTGTCTGCTTCTTGTCTTCCCCTTTCATAGCTCCCTCATCGCTCTCTTCATCTTCCTCTTTCCCATTCCCCTGTCCCAAAGCATCTTTTATCTGTGATTGTCCTTTAGGTCTCCCTTGTGTTCCCCCCAAAGGAGCCATGGTCCGAGAATTTGTAGCCAGACAAGACTGTCCTCTGCTGGGAAGCCCCAAGTTGTCAAATATAAGCACAGGGGGACAGATCTTATGTGAGAACACGTATGGCATGTGGAAACATAGCATTGAAAAGATGGAAAATGCAAAGATGGACAGTAGGAAGGGAATAAATGGATGTAGTCCTCTGCTGTCTGTTTTTGACAATCCATGAGAACACAAATGGCCCTACAAATGACCCTTTGTCTCTTTAATTCATGGATGATTTTCCCTTCCTCTTTAGGGAATTCATCTGCTTAGGGTTTCAGAAATGGAAAACTACGACTTAAGCGTGACCTGAGAAGGAACCTTTCACCTGTCTCGAAAAGGGTCAGGGTCAAAGTTTACAAGGGTCACAGGAGAAATTAGCTGTCTGCACATTCTCACATGACAGTCCAGTAGGCAAAACAAAGGCGGAGTGCCTTTTGAAGGGAAACCCTACCTATGCTGGACTGATGCTGTTTCCTCTAGGTGTGGGACTATTGCCCTGGCCTGCTAACATGGCTGCCCTGTAATTACTCTGACACACAGCCTCTGACCATCACTGCCATGCTCCCTGTCGATCAAAGCAACCCATTCTTGGCGAAGCGTGCGTGTGGGTGTGAGAAATACAGGGTTTATGCAATTTTAAAAATGTATGCTAGGCGATAAGACCAAAGACACACAAGTCAGGAAATACATCTCCTTGTTATAAATAGATAAAGAGGATCTTTCTTAGCCTTGTTTAGCCTCACAGAGTCTAGTCGTTACGTCCATTGCCACACTCCGGTCCAATAACAAAGAGAGGGAGCTTCTTTATTACACTGCAGCTACTTTCGATCCAGACATTCATCCACACATAAAAACATTTAATTAACACAAACATTATGAATTCATCAATGTTATCATGTGATGTTTTCGGTTTCCGTCAATCTTTTTTAGTGCAGTGAAATACGGAGAGGAGACTTGGAACAGCATTGAGAAGCCAGTGGGCAGAATGGCAGTGGCTGTGATATATAGAGATTGCAATGCATAATGTGATTTACTGCAGTGTCAGCCTTGGCCCTGCTGTTTTTGTTCACACATACAGTCTGTCTGTCTGTCTGTCTGTCTCTCTCTCTCTCTGTCTCTCTCTCTCTCTCCTATCTCTCTCTCTAACATACACACACACACACACACACACACACACACACACACACACACACACACACACACACACACACACACACACACGCACACGCACACGCACACGCACACACACACACCATTAAAAGCATTAGGGGTCTGACATTTAGGCTGTGCATGGCACACAGGCGGTGGTCTGCTTTTCTGCACAACCTTTGTGTCGAAGTACACAAACAGAGAGGCAAGTCAGTTTGAAAGGAACTGGTGCTTGAAATAAATGAGCTGCGGCTCCAAGAAGTAGTCAGAGGGACAGTTTTAAATAAAAAGTTTGACATATTGGAAAATCATGTCTGTATGGTAAATATGAAGCTACTGCCAGCCGATACAGGGGCTAACACCTAGCCTGGCTCAGTCTGTCAGCACCTCTGAAGCTTGTCTTGATTAATTAAACTGTACTGTACAAAAACTGAAGGGTAAAAATGTCGGATTATGTGCTGGACTGTTTCTTGTCTGGACCAGCTGGACCAACCTTTCCGGAAAAATGTGCAGTCCCAAAATGTTGAACTTTTTTAAAACGGAAACTAAATATTCGCTTACTGGTCATACCTCAGATTACATGTCACAGTCCTAGTGCATGCTTACAATATGCTACTTACATATACAGTATATATAGCATCAGTATGAATCATGGCAGTACTATAGTTCCTCTAGCTTTCTGTCGTAAAGCGGCTGTGACCTCCTGATTGCCAGGGTCATTTATTGTGACACAGTGAATGTAATAACCCTGCCATGTTGGAGGGCTTACATATGGGGCAGTTTGTGGGTCAAGCAATTAAATGGCTTTTTATTTGAAATGTTTCAAGTTAAACTCTCCAATGCACATGTTATTACATGGCAGAAAGTGATAGAATTTCATATCCACATTCACTTCTACATGCACATCTAAAGCCCTTAAATGCAGTTAGCTGTCTTAGATTTGAAGGAGAAAAGGATTTTTTAAAAACCAAAGCGTTTGGCGCTCAGAAGTCATCCTGGTCTGTGTCAACAGAGACAGAAATTGAATTTGTTTATTTTTGTTTTGACATTCCAATTACTGCAGGGGATAGATGTTCTCTGTCCTCTCTGTTCTGGGAAAACAAATCAACACACCCTCAGGTGTTCCCAGCAAGGTGACTCTACTATTGTTTATACCAGATCATTCTGTATATAGTTCTTTTCATTTTGTTGAAATACTACTACAGTTTAAACATAATTATATAATTGTATATATATATATATATATATATATATATATATATATATATATATATATGTATATATATATATATATATACATATATATATGTATATATATATATGTATATATATATACATATATATATGTGTATATATATATGTACATCATTATGCTGCATCAATGGTAATCATGCAGTCGTTACACAGACACTTCCAATTGGGTATGGACAGTGATGATTTAGTGTTTCAGCTCCATTGGTAGAACATCATAATACGCTGTGCATTTAATGGCTTCCCCAGAGTTGTTGCAAATCTTCCTATGGGGCACATACAGTATAATACAGTTGAGGTGCTACAGGTGGAATCCCTCATAAATAATGGAGGCTCTAGTGTGTTGTTCACTTGTTGTGTGGACACAGATACTGTAGCTGCATTATTGATGGGACCAAGACTGAGATGGGAGGTGGCATTCTTTATCCTGATATTCATAAATCAATAAAGCATCCCTCATGCTGGTTTTTTTTATCTACAGCATGTTATACATTTACAGTGCTCTAAATCCATGGTCCACAGAATTTACTCTGGGTTGTTTCCGAGCCTGGTGTTTGTATCACTGAGAAATACTTTTTTTGCAACACTGGAATTATAGGAGGAAGATTAGCTGGAGGAAATAATCCGACCTGTAATGACTAACATTAGTCGTGCCTGTCTTTCCTTGTGACTCTCTTTCTAGTCTTGAAACTAGAAAGCAGAGGAGGGCCTTTGTCCCCTCTAGCTTGACACTCTGCAGCAAAAGATCTGAGAGATCCAGGCATTCTGGGAACATCCATGCGATCGGTGGAACCACCCAGCAAAACTTGGCCCTGATCCTGCTTTAATAGTAAACAACAGCTGTAGGGCACTAGTGTGCTCTGATTAAGGAAGGAAAAGACATAACATCTTATCAGTGTGCTGCACAGCTATTAAAATATACTTTTCTTCCATGATTGTAGTTGGAAAAAGATAAGAATATATGGTGAGATGATTATTTCCATAGGGTGATGGAATTGTGTGAAAATACCAAAAACAATTGTCATTTTGCTGTAGCTTTGCTATTTCTTTTATCTACAATGTCTACTGCATGCTAGGCAATGAACCATGTCTACTGTAACTACATTATACTGACAATCTCTGTATGGATGTTCTCTCTCACTCTGAACACAGCTATATGTAATTGGATAAGCACAAAATATCAGTCTCTTTGCCATGCTGAGGCTACACAGAGGCATGTACCGTGCACATACACACACACACACACACACACACACACACACACACACACACACACACACACACACACACACACACACACACACACACACACACACACACACACACACACACACACACACACACACACACATGCTAGACATAGAGAGCCCAGGGTGTTTGGTTTCTTTCCTTTTGCGTAATGTTTTTTCAGGCATACTGGAGTCTTTGCGGTCTGTCATTGTTGAACGGGGTTTTAAATAGACGGGGGTATTTGGAGGCAGCTTAGTTGCAACTGCAACACGTGATTGAATTAGAGTGCTGTCAGTTGGGTCCATTATAGAGATCCCTTGGATATTTTCCATCAGCAACTTGGTCGAAAGAGCGTCTCCCGTTACGCTATTCTTCTTCGAGTGTTTAGCTACGCTGCGCTGCTCACAATCTACTTAAGTATGCTATTTGAAACAAAAATCCCCAATAATGGGTTTGATGAAATGCAACTGGAGACAGCAACTATTGTTCCTCTAGTGTATAGTGTGCATAATATTGTTTGCTTGTGCCCTCCAGATGAATTTCCAAGCAGGTCATGCTGTGTAGAAAGCTCAGGACTAAATGTTGACTGACATTGCGCATTAAGGAGATCAACAACTGAAAGACCCTAAGAATGAATGATGCAGCATGTGAAGCATGTGATGGGTCTATACTGGCTCAAGAGGTAAAGCACACATTGGCCGCTCACTGTGGTGTGATCACATTAAGGCTCAGTAGGAATTGTGGCATTCTTAAGTTACCCTAGCACGGCTCTGACCTTGTCATTGAGATTTCCTTGAGACTTGGCTGCTGTGGGTGACATTAGACCAATGCAGGAGAATATGTCTTGTAAAGCCCAGGCCGCGAGGATTGAGTGTGTACCAAGGTTGCACTTGGACTATTTTTTTCACCCTCCACTGAGCTAAAAATAACGGTGATGGTATTTTGGTATTTTGCCACCTGCATTATTAGAACACCCTTCCTTTGCCCACCGCAGCACCTTTTAATATGGAAATAAAAGATTAGACAATTGTAACCTTGACATTTTCAATTGTGTTAAAAATAGGCAAATTAATATTTCTATTGAAAATGTGTATCTAGACTTATTTAAATATATTCTATCTGCATTAGCCTAGTTTACTTTTCACACAATCCGTGCTCCCTGGGATCCTATGTTTAATTTTCAAACAGTTTCTATCAGCTATTTGTTTTGCCTTTGGAACTGATTTTGCACTCAAAGTACCATTAAGCCAATTGCTAAGTTGCTTTGTGCTGCCATTCTTCCCTGCTCATTTGTTGAATGCTAAAATTGCCCGTAATTTTTCAGTTGTTGATTATCTTACAAGGATCTTTCAGAAACGCTGACTGTACTTACAATTAACGCACACAAATTGAAAGCACAAGTCATTTGAGCATGTCATCTTTGGGAAACACTGACTTTTCACCTTTTTCTGGCAATTTATAAACCAAACAACAAATAAATGAATAAAGAAAATAATTGACGCATTATTTGACAATAATTGTTGAATCCCTAGTACAGAGATTGTTCATGCAATGTAGTCGAAAAAAATGACAGTTTATATATTGTAGTAGCACCAATACTGCATAGCAGTAATAACTTTGTATGGGCTCCTGCAGAGGTCTTTTCTTATCACATTCAGTGCGTTTACATGCAGTTTAAAAACCTGATTATTTTCAAGTTAAGGGCATACCCTGGTTTCTTAAACACCATGTAAACACCATACCCCGGGTAGATTGAGGTTCTCATACCCCGGTTAACAGACCTAGAGAACTCCTTCAGTTCCCTGATTATTAATGCATGTAAACAGCGTTCTTGGGTTCCTTGTCTGCTCATGCTCCCCATTCCGCGGCAGTGGAGAACCAGGAAGCAACAGCGCCGAAAACAATGTGAAAACAACAATAATGGAGAGTTACCTTTAAACCGAGGTAGGACTTCGCAACGGCAAGTAACATGACTACCAAGAAGACCCGTTTTGGTCATAATTTTGTCCAAAAGTTATCCGTTTGTGATTGTCAAAGGTGAACCGAAAAAAAACTGTATTCTGTACAGCTGCATGTTGGCGGAGACCCACCTACTGTACCAGAGGTCGAGTCACTCCGTCATTTTTCCATTCAACCCCTCCTCATGTATACGAGGGGAACTTCAATAATCCGATCATTCCGTAAACCGGGGTAAGGCCATTTCGGGTTACTGAGCATGTAAACGCACTGATTGTCCAGTGGCCTTTTACACAGTTAAGGTGTTCATTAATTTTCCATTATCTGCTTATTCCTAGGAATTCTTAGATATTGGATTAGTGAAACACTTTGGAAAGGCTACCCATGTAACAACCATACAACACATATGGACACTATACGCTGGACACTTTTGATAATAACAGGATTAAATCAATTCTCTGACTGCTGCAGCTGTCATGTCATCTTCGTAAACAGATTATTTTAAGGTTGAAATTTGAGCAAATATAATCTGATCAGCAGACCCAGGATGCGTTACTCATCAGTCTTTTGAATTGCAGAGCTGTGGTGTTCTGTCTTTCTGTCAGTGCTTTGATTCTGTGCACTCACCAGGAAAACCACAGTATGAACTGAGTGTCTATTAACAGCAGCACGTCCTGTGGTGGATAAAACAATTTCTATTTTAAGGCAACAACAAAACGGCTTTCATGTTACAACTCAACGGGAAGTAAAAGAACTTGTATTAAGACGGTCTGCAAAGACATTAACAGAGTCCCTTTATTTTCCACATCTTTCTGCTTAGGTAGTTTCTGAAAATGTAAATTATCGGAAATTGTTATCTCATTATTTACACTTACAAAAAAAAAATGTAATTAAGAAATACACCAGTGTTTACATAATCCTTTGAGACTTTTGAATGATGACTTTTCTGATTAATCCACACAATCGTGCATTGACTGTGGCCACATCTCTCCCGCAGGCGTCTTGCATCACAGCTCCTCTCAGCCTGCCTATGTGTCTTTTCCACCCTGTTGCTCTGCTTCTGTCCCTCTCTCTACCTCCCATCTCTCCTCCTCTTCCAAACCTCCCCTCCCACACACTCACACACCTACTGTCTGCCCGCCAGGTCTGTTGCTAAGCGACAAGCGATGAGGGATGGACTGCTCTTATGAGAGCGACGTTTGTCTATCATGGTCTCATCTTTGCCTGTGCTATATGCACATACACATTTCTAGGGAAATGGATTAGTGCGGTCAGCAAATTTGAATTACACAGGTATATATTTATCATGCTTGTGATGAACACCTTAATAAAACAACTTGAATTTAAATTTTCCTTGATGAAATTTCCTATGCCTTAATTATAAAATTGGTAGAGTGGCTTGCAACTTCCCAAGATAATTATTGAACCAAACGTGAAATCACATTGCCATTAGAGTCAATGTGTGAAGATTGAAATGTAGTGGTTCTGTACAATGAGCCTTGGAATTAAACTGTAGTTTTTTTTATGCAAAATAGAAAATGGTATACTTGGAGGGTGTCATCTCATTGTGCAGAGAAACTGTACTTGATATTAAAATTTCCACAGTATGCTGTAATCCGAAGCTGCCACTGAACATGTTTGAACCGCTGCTACGCCCCTTCCCTGACTTCTTCTCATGTTACCAAGCTGCAAATTTCCCTCTTGCCTCATCCCTTTTGATTAGTCCCTTGGGCTATTACAGCTTTTATTTTGACAAATGGGCTTGGTGCTGAGCGCTAAAAAGCACTTACAACAGTATTGATTAACAGTGGCTATTAGCTAGTGAAGACGAAAGGAAGACGTAAACCTTCACTGGCCACCCAGAGCCTGTTAAATAAATGCACTAAGGCTGAGGATTAGTGATGTGGATTTCCTCAGAGAGAAGCTCATGAGCTGGAGGTTACTTCACTGCAACGGGCATAATGCATCTAGATGAGTGGATTACTAAGGCTCTCTCTTAGCTAAAGTATTTAGCTCAGATGAAGCGGAAATGCGAATGTCTTCATTATGATGTAACACACATTGTGTAATTCAGATAAAATCCTGACAAAGATGTTCACTTGATAGAAAAGAGGAAACGCTGTGCTGTATGTATTTTCGACAACTTTGTATAGTCATCTCTTTTTAAATATGTATGTCTTTCCTTGTCCACATCAACGACTACATCATTGTACTTCTGCAAGGACAGCAAGTGATTATGTTAAAATGAAGAGCTTTGAAGAGTTGTAGCTGCTTCATGATTAATCACCCACTCTCACGTACGCGCACATACACACCTCCCTTTTTGCCTTCATTGTTACTTCAGTATAATTTCATAAAGTAAATCCCCCTCTCATGCGAACACATTCTGTGTTGTCCCCAAAGTTGTCCTTGAGTTGGTACAGTGTTGCAGTGATCAAGTGCACACTGTGTAGACAGTAGAGGAGAGCCGATTCAGTCTTCACATCATTGCGTGTGAAAGCTGTTGCCTGTGCTCTCTCTCTAACGCACCCTGACAACACTTTTTGTTTTTGTGCTGAATTTTCAGTGTTTTTTATTTGAGCTTAACAGTGCAGCCTGTACCAAGCCTGCCAGGGTCAAATTGCTGACTCTTGGGAGGTGGTTTTCTCTACCCCTACCCTACCCTGCACACACCACCCTCACATCGAAGCCCCCATCACAGGGAATGCCTCTTTCGACCTCGAGTGAAAGGCAATCCTGCAATACTGTCAGCTCCTCAAATCCCAAACCTGCTCCAAACACAACAACAACACCACTAAAAGGAACTAGGCATATCACAGCAGAAACCAGAGCTAACGCCTGTATTACAATGAACACACACAAACATGGTCCAACTTGGATACAGAGTGTTTTCTTTTGTGCTCTGTGTGCCTTGTCTGTGGATGTTTCATTCTACAGTAAAATCCTTTGATGTGGTAAAGTTGAGCAGAAAGGATGCCTCAGTGCTCCCCAGAAGCCCACTTTACACTTGACATCACATAGGGGCTTAATACTGTGCAATACGGTCCAGTGTTCCTCCAAAGGCAATGACCTTTCCTACAAACTCACAAATTGGTTTGCTGTGCTGCCATCTTGCATAATTACACAGATTCTTTGCATGCTTCAGAACATGTATACACTCTTGCTGAGATGTTTCATCCAGACTGTTTCATCTCTCCTAATAGATCGTGTTAGCTGAGGTCAAAGTCCTCTCTGTCTAGGGTCACAGTAAAGAAACACAACCTTCCCTTGGGAACACATTGAGGGGCTTTGGTTGGGGCTGTTTGAGAACACAAGCCAAAACAATTGTCCGTTTTTCCTCTCCCTATTTTCTTCCTTCCTAACTCCAGGGTGAAAACATGCAAATTCTATATGAAGGAAGTGGCTTTTTTCCCCCAGTGGGAGGCTTGAGATCTAAATTTAAAATGATAAAATGAGCCTAGAGTAAGAAAATCATTTGCATTTCCATTCGTCAGCCTCTGAGCTGTTCTCAAATCAAGGGCAAGTCTCTGAATCATTAAGCTCAGATGACTGCCTTTTTTAACGCCTTTAACAAGAACATTTCTCAAATAACATGGGTTGACCCCTGTCTGGGGTCCTTCTCATTAGCCATATTTTTGCTGTTTTATTACAATTACCAAACAATTAACCAGGGGAACTGTTGATTAAAATTCAAGCCCATGCCCCTTTTGCTGTCCAAATCAGATGTGCGACTTAAGCTTTTCTCAATAAATTCACATAATCCCGTAGCACCGGCTGGCATTAACAAGTTTAATTTTATTTTTGGCTGTTTATGCCTTTATTTGACAGTACAGCTGAAAGTTGAAATGAGAGAGAGAGAGAGAGAGAGAGAGAGAGAGAGAGAGCAAAGACATGCCTCAAAGGGCCGCAGGTCAGAGTCGATAACAGGCTGCTGCGGCGAGGACTTAGCCTCTGTATATGGGGTGCCCGCTCTACCATGTGAGCTTTTGGGCGCCCCATCACTGAGAGTTTCGAGAGTATTATTGAATCCAGAGAAGATAAAGGTAATGAGACCTGTCTCTCAAGTGGAGAGAGCATAATCTCCTTTGTCTCTTTAGTCTTCTCTTAAGCTGGTAGAGTGGCATGGAGTGGAAATGAGAGGAACAGAAGACAAAGTTAAGGAACGGAAATGACAATGGAGGTAGAGGAGAGCAAATAGAGAATAAGTAGATATGTGGTTATACCAGTTTAGCTCAGTCTGTGTTTAATTATCATTATTTAATATTGGTTTGATTGCATGATGGGTAGCGTGGAGAGGACAAATTGAAAGACATCATAAAGAGAGGTTAACCAAAGTGAGAGCTCTGAAGGTAGCAGCGGAAGATGAAGGCTCCTTACCTAGAATGCATCACACAGAAGGATACAGTAATCCCCACTTCCACACTTGTGTTTTGACATTTGAAAATGATTTTACATCTTTGTAAAACAAAGTTCATCAGAGACATCATTTAGAGAAACAACATGATGCTACATCTGCAGGCTTGGCGTGCTGAAATACTGTGCTCATACTTAGTCATTCATATCTTATGCATGCACTGCAATGTTCAGAAACTGTGTCCCATCATGCAACATCTCTCACTCAGCTGTTGTTCTGTGGTTACACATTTTCTGGAGGAACTGATTCATTACATTACAAAATAACAGAGTTGTTTTACTGGTCAAATCCAAACACACAAACAGATAAATGGGCATTAACAGCATTTCTGTAAAGCTTCAAAGCAATGCTCACATGCATAAAACTTTATAAAGTCAATAATATGTTACTGAATTTGGACATATTGAAAAATTTCCAAGCTTTAGGCCTATTATCTATCGTTACACTAAACCTACAGGAGGTTTGCAGACAGATATTGCATCAAGGATAACAAATATAAACTCAACCGATTGCTAAATTAACAATCCACTCTGTGAGGTGATACATAAACCATACATTATTAATTGTGCATTTATGATATAAACAGGGGTTGAAACAATTTACATAGTAACAATACATATATTTGTCATGAAATTAATTTGACTATTGTGGTCTTGGGCTGATTTGTGTGCGGTGTGTTTCTAAAGCATAGTATTTCTGAGCATCTGTACCTAAAACTACTACAGGCTTGCTGAAAAGGTAGTTGAAATTGCTCTTCAGTGTGGTCATTGATCAGGTTAGACAGCAGGGAGCCAATTAGGGTAATAGCTACCGTCTTGTTCATTTTCCAGAAAACACCTAAACGGTCTGTTGTGCAGAAAGTAATGGGCCCCCAATTTCAACTGTCTGGTCTACACTGAGTTGCTTATTGACGGAGAACTCTCCGTCTGTCTGTGTTGAGGAGAAAAGCTCATTAAAATGTTCTGAGGGCAATATCAGGGGATCAGGGCTAAGACAGGTGACTGCCTAATAAGACTGTTGTTGCTGTTGTTGCTTTCTGTGCTGCTGCTCTTCAAATACTCTCAGGGGTGTGGAAGAAACAAGTGAAGAAAGGCTCAAAATTATAGTTCCTTAACATAATACATAAAACCTTATTTATAGAACTCCAAAAGACACAAAATAAATACTTATATGATTGATTATGGAAGTTGGATCTTTCATTATACAATACGTAGTGTTAGCAGGGCCTCCACAAATGATTATCACTTAAATTGAAAACATATCCCTATTTAAGTAATTCAATTTTTTTCTATATGATTGGGGACTATAAATCTGCTAAAAGACATATGTACTGTATATTCTGTGTACTTTACAGTAATTGTATTTTTGCTATAAAAAAACAAACTCGTCAGTGACAGCAATCAGCCAACAAACGGTTGCTATATGCTCTGAAAAAGCAGGGCAGAAGTTAGCTAGCTGGCAAACATGGATATACAACAATAACAAATACTTGAAAAAAAAAGTTTTATGAGGAAGGAAACATTTGTTAGCACTAAATGATATTACGTTTTGAATGTAATCATTGTAAATATGTGAACTCCACAGGGTAGCTTAATCAGACTCTAATTAAAAACATTTTTAATTGCCCAAGCTTTGTACTTCTATTAGAACGTAGTGCTGTGTGCAGCGGAGAGCGTCCTGCTGCTGATGGAGCTCTGTTCGCAGAGATATGAGTTCTGCCACAAGCTCTATGGTTAGGAGGTCCAGACAGGCTGAGAGCTTGGAGCCACACTGTTACCTTCTGATTCATAGGTGTGGTAAGCGATGCCGACACAAACCGAGCCCCAGCTGAAATAGAAATCAATCATTGCCCTTAACACGCACATACTGTGTGTGTGTGTATATATATATATATATATATATATATATATATATATATATAAATACACACACACACACGCACAGGCACAGGCACACGCACACGCACAGACAGACATACACAATCGACTAGCGCCCTTGAATGAATGAAAGTCCTGTTTGTTAGAGCAATAACAGAAAATGGAGTCAACCTTCAGTGTATGGCTGAACTGATAAAGCTTGTTGGTTCTAAGCGGCAAGAACATCACAAGGACAACGTCGTCATTTAAGGGAATGTCACCGTCACATTTAGTGGAAGCAAGAAAGACAATTACTCTAAAGAATTGCCAAAGAACAGCACCTCATTTTGGTGATTTGTGACATATATCTATATCTATATCTATATCTATATCAGTCAACGGTAAATCTATATCACTATCTATATATCTATTTATCTATATATCTACTGTATATATCTATATACATATATATTATATAGGATATACAGTAGATATATAGATAGATACAGTATGTATATATTTATACTGTATATAGTAATGATTGACCTTCGATAGTTTTTCAAGCTTTTATTATATAGGACAGACATGTAATGGGGTGAGAGAGAGGGGGAGTAATGTAGCAAAGGGCCGGAGGTTGGAGTCGAACCCACGGCCGCTGCCTCGAGGACCTTCAGCCTCTTTACATGGGGTGACTGCTCTAACCACTCAGCCACCGGCCTCCCCGCATGACCATTTTTTAAGGGTCCCTGAAAGACCCACATGTATATTCATCTGGTAACACCCATTCACATGTACATTGGGCTGTTGTACAACATGGTGAAAATGATCCCTTAGGTGATTGTGCCACTGAAGTCTATACAGGCTGATGGCATTCCAGCATGTTGGTTTTTTTTTATTCTACCTACTTTCTGAAAGGATAAAAATCTGTATGCAACCCCCTCTAGAAAAATATTGTAAGTTATAGTTTGGGTCAGAACACAGCTTGTTCATTTACTCTACTATATGTAGAATTATCACTTTATAATAATAAAATGAAAAATGTTACAATTAATAAATGATTTATTTAATGGAACAATTTGAAGTTTTTCCCTTCAAGTCAGAACTCATTTGCATAGAAAACAAGAACGTGTGCCTGTGTGTATCACCATAGTAACAAGCCATCCCTAGATGAAAAAAAAACTAAATTCCACCTGTCACAGGAATAAAACGACCAATTAATGCATGTGCACATGTGGAGGAGAATGTAATTTGCGGGTGTGTGGTATGACTTCAGGTTAATGCTGTTTTTTTTCTACACAGTCATTACATTTGCACTCCTCTATCTACATTAAAGTAATTATGTTCTCTCCTATTTGTTTTCATGGTCTTTGTGTCTGAGGCCATAAATCTTTTTAATGTTGTGTTTCCGTGGTGATCACAGGAGCAATTATCCGTACAGTACTTTCAGTCAAATGCAGCAGAAGCAACGATCAGGAGACGAGGCGACAAGCCTTTTGTCAGAGGCGGAGAGCCTGATTGACAGCTGCTTACCTTTTTCAGGGTGAATTATTAGGCTTCACAGATGAGGAGCAGGGGGTGATTGCTGGGTGCAAAACTCAAACGATGTGGTATCTGCCATCTCTTCTGGCTTCTAAGAGTAATGGAGGGTGCAAAGAAAATTATGATATTGATTTTTGAGGTTTAACACTGCTGTGGTGACGTTTATTGTTCAGCCACAGTAAACTGTGGTCAGTGTTATTCTGTTTGTTCTCCCAACTGTTAAAGCTTCTCCAGCTTTCAGCTGCCAAACAACTACATCTCAAGGAATGAGGTAGAGAATACAGACTTTAGCTAATTCGCTGCCTTCTTTGGCCAGGCTTTTAACACCAAAAACGTTAATTTGGGTTATTTTATTATAAAGCCTACATCTTTAGTGTGCCCTTGTTTAACTCACTGAGTTTTATCATCCTCATGTCAGCAGATAATAGAGGGGCAAAGACGTTACGGATGACAGACCTTTCAATCCCCCACAATTCACTTCGCCGTCTATTTTTATCCTGGACCACTGAGGCTTGAAATGTTGTATCAATGGAAGAGGTGCAATACAGCATTATGAATCAACAGAACAGTACATTCAAGTTTTTTTTACTTTCATTTTCCCTCCAGTCGTAAGGAAGTAATGCGGATGTGTTTTTATTCTGTGGTCTTTTGTTTGAGCAGAGCGACATAGAATGTATGTCTTAGACGACATATGCTGCCAGGCTTACATTATGCTTTTTCATATCTCCGTCTTATTGTTTCTCTTCGCCAGCCGAGGAGACGTCACATCTGGGACAAAAAGCTTCCTTGGAGTGCAGCCATTTGGAAGAATGAGTTCCTTTCCTGGTGTGCTGTCCAATAGTGATACAGGGAGATGTAAACTGTTTGGCTTGTTGTTTGCTGACATTGTTGATGTCATCTATTTAGTTCAGTGTCCACAAATGGTCTAATCCTACTCTGGTCTGCAGGGCTCAATAGGCTTGGCATAGAGGGGCCGCACAGGACTATTCTAATTGTGATTCCGGCGACAGACAAACTTTTTAATGACACAGATAGCTTTGATATTGTTGGTTAAACCAATGATCGCACTGTGACATCGTTTTTGTCTTTGGATAGTTTGGACTTGTGGCTGGCTGACCTCAATCTCCTTGTTTCTCCTAGTTCCTATGGAACAGTGGTGCGAACAGTGGAACAGTGGTTTCTAAAAAAATATTTTACACTTTATGAACTAGGGATGGATAATGTTTTGCAATGCGCAACTGTCAGAAAAACATGTTAAAATTCCAATTTGTTAACTGGAAACAGTTCTCCATTCCCATCCCTACCCCTGAGCATAAACTGCCTTCATATCTACTTTAACACATGTGCAGATTGGCTTTGCGGCTTCTCAGCCTCTGCAAATCACAGTAGATTGATGATAGGAAAATGATGTTGATAGTGGTGACATCCAGAGCAGGTTGCATTCTAGGCTGTACCTGTGTAATCCCTAAACCAAACACATGGCAGCCTTTGTAAGCCCTTAACCTCATCTCGAATCAGAATACGGTTCTCTTTTATTTTCGCGCTTTGATCTCTTTGTTTTGCAGTAATATGTTATAGATTAATACATGTTATTATTATATTGAGACCCATCATACAAGGCACATGTCACTTATTATATCCTGATAGAGATGAACCTGTACCATTTGCCCCCCTTTATTCTATATGGTTCAGCAGGCATGATGACCTATACGCATTCTCCACATGGCGCTGTCAGATTCAGCCTTGCACCTGTGTATGTGTTCATGAGCATTAGTAGGCAATGTGAAGAGGCTCCCTATTATTCATACCTCTTCCCTTTTGCTGTGACCCAGTGTAGGTCTGTAACCCAGGGACACTGGGTAACTGTACCGGCATTAAAATAGCAAACCGGGGGAAAGGAGCATGCTATGAGATTCACTAGTTTCACGTCTCCCTGGGTGAGGCTATAAATAGCTTCTCACACTGGAATAGAGTTTTCCCCAGCGATGCGGACGAAAGCCAGAGGAACAGCTGCGCTTAAGCCAAGTCCTGTTAGATCAGCCGAGTCACATGGTCATGTTCCTGTCTCTCTCTCTTGTCTTTTCTTTCTGTCTTGCTCTCTGTCTCTCCGGTTCCTCACCCTCACTTCCCATTTCTTTGGTTCCCAATCTGTCCTTCACCCATTTGTTTATCCCCGTCTTGCAGTATCTTTGTCTCTCTGTGACTGTGTCCCCTCTCTCTGTCTGGCCGTCTGTACAGTGTTTGCTCAGTTTCCCCATCTCTCTTGATATCTAATAATTTGTGTCTCTCCATCATTATCTCTGCCCCTCTTGCTTTATTGTGCTGTCCTTCTATCTTCGTTGCTCCTTCTGAGTTTTTGTTTGTGTGTCCTTCTCTGTCTCCTGTAACCTCTGTCTGTTTGTCCCTGTAGTGTAGATTTCTCACTCTCAGTCCCTCTCTTTGTCTTTTTTCCTGTGTCACGTTTTATCCTATTATTACTCTTTCTCATTATTACCAGGCCTCCCTTGTGTACTCTGTTAATTGGTACAATCCTAATATTAACTGTGTTCATCTGTGTTGTTATAAAAAGGTTTCTTGAAGTAGGAAGATGAACTACATACATTTTTTAATTGGCAGGTGTCCCATCATCAACACTTTTCATTACTGACTCCATTAAGTGGCTATAATTTGTTAGATGCAGAGTACTGCGTAGCATTTCTCACATCACATTTGTATTTTTATTTATTTAGAAAAAGGTATATTCCCTCATGCTGTCAGCACTTTTTCATTGAAAAATAGGAATACACATGTGCAACAATCAAAAAATGAAGCAATAACTTTAACTATCAAACTATCTAAATAACTATCATTGCTGTTCGTACTGGACAGGCAAAAGAAAGGTTACAAACAGGAAATTAGTAGATCCAGTGCAAATCTACTATCCAAACTAGAAATCATTTTCATAATCTCAATGTATCTTCTTAAATTCTTAAAAGTATTATGACTTTAAGATATAGAGTCAGTCCTGGTAAATGAAAAAAATGACAGCACTTTACTGTAATGCAGAGCCAGGAAAAGACAACGCTAATGTCATTAGGAATAGTAGAATAGCGAAAATCTACGATGAGTGGTGGTTACTGGTGGTAAAACTAAGTGCGGCAGAAGAAAATGTTTTCTCTGCATTAGCTTGTGTTAACTTATTACACTTCTGACATGTCTGTGGAAGACTGTATAGCTCATACATACAGTGCATACATGCGTTGTTTCCTGTAAATCCCTCGTGGGTTTCAATCCAGCTCAGGAATGGTGGACCCCACCACTAAAAATCAAAACCACTATGGAGAAGAAAGTACTGAACAAATCCTGACCATACATAATATAAAAATGGTTGATTTTATGAAAATACTAAGGATTGCTACTTCAAAGAGAAGAATGAATCATTGCTTTTCCAATGAACTGACCAGTTGTTGGAGTTCACTGCCTTCTCTTGTATGACCTAGTCTCTATCTACCAAGTGTACAACCACTTTGGTATGATATTTATTTAAATAATTTAATATACCAACCCCTGCCCTCTCTCTCTCTCTCTCTCTCTCTCTCTCTCTCTCTCTCTCTCTCTCTCTCTCTCTCTCTCTCTCTCTCTCTCTCTCTCTCTCTCTCTCTCCGCCTGTTTCTCTCTATCAGTCTGTCTCTCTCTCTCTCAGTTTGACATCACAGGTGTGTATATATAGCCAGCAGATGGATTCTCCCATGGCAGGCTGCTTCAGTGCTTCTCTCTCCCTCGGCTCAGGTCTACCGCCGACCACTCAAATGAACTAGAAGCAATTCCTTGTTTACATTGTCTCTTCCGATCTGCCCAACCATCAGTTTGTGACTGCATCCATTATTCATGTGTTCCCCTCCACCACACGCACACACAGAAAAACATTACTGCTGCTCAATGTGTTCTTATAGCCTCTATGTTCAGGGGTACACCACTGGGAATTGCTATTCCCGTTTTAAGACGGCATCCGTGGAGGTCTAGACACAGAGTACACATTTTAAAGGAACTCTTCATGTCTTGAAAATCCTTGTATAATACATGTTTGACTGCATTTTATCTTTTTAAAAAACGAATTCATCAAGACATCTCAGTTTGATGTTTCCTGACGTGTTGTGACAGGACTAATGTCTGGAGGCGTAATTTAGAGGAAACGGTAGCAAGGAAAGTCGGAGACAGGTACTGTTACTATGAGACGTGACTTACGTGACATACACTAGTTCTAGTGTGATGTTGTGTGTCCCTACTGTGGTATATGTTTGTGCCGAGTGTTAAGGTGGTGGGGCCCTCTGGCTAAGAAGCAACTGCTGAGCACAGACCAGCAACATACTACGCCACCACAACATGCCTGAAGTGCTATCGAGCAGGCACACAGCCAATCGGAGTGAAACCTTAGATGTCCCTGTGCACTGTGACCTGCATGCATACACACTTCGCTGAGTATTTGCAGCATATGACAGGCGAGACACATGCTGGCTACGTAGTCAAATGAGTACCGAAGAGGTATGGATGGACGAGGGGTGGTGGGTGATTGGTAGTTTAAGAGAAGCCAGAAACCTAGTCATGCTGCCTTTGTATTCAGTTGGATATGCATGTTTAACGAGTAACAGCTTACCATATCCTCTAGCTTTCAGGCAACATACAACGGTTTGTTATACATCGAAATGTAGAAGTTGTTTACATAAGCATTTTGAGCACTAACTGGATCATGTAGAAATCTTAACATATGTAAAGAAAACAAAACTCCAAAAATGTCTCAAATGAAAGGGAAATTGAATACTTAAGATTTGGAAAGAACTTTATAAAATCACAAACCCTTAGTTTAATTAATTTAATTTAAAGTAAAGTTAGGTTAAGTTGGATTAATCCCGGACGAAAACCTCTTGGTTTAAGATGGAAACCGAACCGAACCGAAATTCGAGTGGAAGGTAGGGCTTGGACAATTTATCCATATTATATCGTTATCATGATATGAGACTAGATATCTTTTTCTTTCCTTTTCCTGATTGCTGCATTACAGTAAAGTGCTGTATTTTTCTTACACTTACACAACTTAACAGACTGTTCTAGCTGTTCTATTATTCTCCCTTGTCTTTACTCACATAATCATTACATCTGCATAACTGTTGATAATATCATAGCAATATCAATATCGAGGTTTATAATAAAAAATAGTGGGACATTTGATTTTCAACATATCACCCAGCTCTACTGGAAGGTGTTTGGCATCCATTAGGTGCAATCACAGCACTCAGCTTTGCACCACTTTACATCTACATCAGGCTAATAACATTTTAGATGTCTTCCTCTTTCACCCCTTTTGTTGTCAAATAATCACTTTTCTGAATGGAGTTAATGGGTTTGTGGCCCATACACTCATACATGCACACACACTATAATTTAATCCCAAACTTTCAGATGATCACTCTGCTTACACTTAATGGTAGCTGCCATTTATGATGCCACAGATTTCCTGTGACTTTCAAAGACACACACTTGATAGGCACTCTCAGAGTTTGTGAGTCTCCTAACACTAAGCTACTAAACAAGTATATAAAGCATAAGTAACTGAATTATCCATCGCAGTACTGAGAGGCCTGACGGCAGGAGCAGATAATGATCTTATGACTAAGTCAGTCTTTTTTAGGGCCAGTTTATTGGCATTGTTATGGGTATGGAATCAAATTAGGAAAATGGCAGCTGTGTCCATGCCATATCATTATGAAATGTAATCCAATTTGACCAGACAGTCCTCTTGAAACGGACAGAGCACTCTCTAGGGCTCATCAGTAATAGCACTGCTCTTTAGCCCTTCAGAAATACTCAAGTAGCAGTCTGATTTGTTTTTGTGTTGCATGTGGGCAAATACATTATTGGTCAAGCCAGTGGCTGCATGGCCTTTGGTTGCGTCCTCTTCCAGGAAAGAAATGTGTTCTGTGTAACAACAAAAAACAAACTTGCTGTAAACAAAAATCTTTTATTTACTTGTGTTATATTTTTTTTCAATATAATAGGGCCATTCAAACAGACTGTAGCAATGTGACATGTACAGTACTGGGAAACAAATTTCACTTTGTTGACATAGCACATAATCTGCTTTGATGGCTACTTGTCGGATGTCACTGTGAGGAAGGACATTGTAAAATGCGCTCCAAGTGTTGCATATGTACCACGCTGTAATACGAGCCTGCCGTCTTGAAAAGGGGCTGCCATCAAGAGGGTTAAAAGTTGTTGCAGTTCCAGGGATTCTCTGTGGACGCCATTTGCTGGGCTTAGCCGCACCGTTTTATGAGGCTGAGGTCGACACACACAGACCTTCACTAGGGTGTTTTTGCTTCAAAGGCTGTTATACACAAGGATATCTACTCATTCCCCTTTTCTACCAGAACGACAGGGAAGCTGAGGGCCTGCTTGTGTCAAATCAGGAGTGAGTGAATAGCTGGAGAGGAACAGCTGCATGCGATGACTGTGCCAAGCAAAGCATGTCGATGAACTGCCATGCAACTCACTCACACACAGTGAAGGAACATTGAAAGGCATGCATGAGAACAACAGTTTTACCCTTTCCACCCTGCGGAACAATTAACTTAAAGAGCCATATGTGCAAAACGGGGGGAGTGACTGTACATTCTGTTATCTAACACACAGGAACACACTCAAACTTGTTCAAACACACAGATTCAACATATAGCAGATGGATGCAACCGCAGAACTTTTTTCTTTTTGCCCTGAGAGGTTGTAGCTTGTCATGAATGTGGACATTCATAAGCTCATGTGTACTGAAGCCTTCCACTTAACCGAGTATTGCTTTAATAGGGGCTGATATCAGTAATTTCTTTCTTCATTATATATTTAGCAAACTGGGGTGTTCTTAAGCATTCTGATTCCTGCACATGGTTTCCCTGCTGTACGTGAGATAGATATGCCCATAGCCAACAATATCTTTCTATCCTCACTGTTAAATGCCAATTAAAGTTTGTGCCTTTTAATTCCGCCCTGCAGATTCTCCTTATCCCTGAAGCAGGTCATGTTCACTAGTTTTTATCTTCAATATGCTCCATTTACTCACACAGATTGTTCTTTTTTTATTCCAGGAGGCTCAGAAGGTGATCAATCCCGCCAATAATCCGGCAACAGACAAACCAAAGGGTGATGAGAAGGAGGAGGTCCCAATCAGTGAGGTGGGATGGATGACTTCAGTCAAAGACTGGGCTGGTGTTATGATCTCCGCTCAGACGCTCACTGGCAGGGTTCTGGTAAGTCTTCCCTCTTTTTTAAACTGTAATGTCTCAAACTCAAATCCAATCCTTTTTTGACACTAGGCATTTTCCCACCCCCATAATTCTCCTTATTTCCTCATACAAACAGGCTGCAACTGATTTTCACAGCCAAGTTAGCTTTTGGATTAATCCACTGTATAATCCACTGCCATGTACATATTCACTCACCTGTTTAATACAGGTCCTACTGGAGACATTGGGCGATTCATTTGAACCCCACAGAAGCTAGGGGATGCTCAATCCTCACTGATTTTCAGTTTGGCTATTTGGCTGGCACTGTCCAGCCTTCTTTCTGCTGCAATGGCCTATGCACGGCACGATGTAACTCACTCTGCTGTGCCTCTGCCAGCTGAACCGATGAGTGTGTGTATTTGTGTGTGTGGTTGTGCGTGCACATGCTTGTGTGTACAGTATGTGAGGGGGAGATTTATCGAGTACAAGAGGTAGCGTGGTGTTTTTGCAATACATAAAAGGCTGTCACTGTGGCTTTTCTCTTGGTATGAATTACAGTCCCTCTCCCCTGCTGACCCGCCTTTCTTTAGCTCCATCCCTCACTCTGCCCCCAAATCTCTCCTGCGCTCGACAAGTCTTTGGTCTAACTCATATATGATGCTGTACTTCTATTCATATTGCTGGAGTGCTCTTTCTATAACATAATCACAGTTTATTCTGGTATTGATGGTGACAAAGAAAATAGTCTTTATCTCTTGAATTAGCCTATGTTTGTAATGCCAAAAGTGTCTACTCTGTCCTGTGCTGCACCAACAGCATCACTTTCACAAAATACATGATTCAAATACTCTATCAGCAACATTTCTTATGTGCTCCTTCTGTCAGCTTACCAAGATGTCTGCTGCTTAGCTCAACTGAGCGGTTAGCCATGAGCAGCATACTGCCTGTAACTACTAGCTGCTTTGGTTTTGAAAAGACTTCAGTGTTTTATTAGAACTAGGGTGCATTCAAGGTAACCCCATGTTTTCCGATGCTGGACAATGTTTGTTCACTCGAGTGAAATCACCCTGGCAACAGCTATTCCTGTGTCTTTGTCAGTTCTGGGATTTTGGGGTCATTGTGTAAGTGTATCTGTCACCTTTGTATTGTAGATACAAACATATTTTTAAACTACTTAGTTCTTTCTTGTCTTTCTTGTCTTCTTTTTTTTTACATCTTAACTTTCATCAGAGTATTAACAGCCTTGCATAGACACCCGCTGCACATCTGTGGACTGAATGAAGCAGCAGTGGAAGTCAGGAGAGAGATGGGTCCAAACTAAAACACTAACACTGTCATTGTTAATGTCTGCTGAAATGTGACAGTTTCTTCACGCCTGGTGAGAATAGCTGGGAGTTGAGAAGGATTCAGGCCTTTCATGGTGAAGAAGGAGAAGAATCCTGAAGGGAGCTGTCAATTTACTAAATGAGCCTCTCTTTCATCACTTCCCTACTCACACAGCTCCGCTGGCATGGACACAGCTCGCTTTCACTTTCATCTTTTGCTCTGACAGAGAGCTCCCAATCTGCCCTGTATGTATGCATGTATGTGTGTGTGAGACAGACAGACAGACACACATACAGAGAGACAAATAGGCAGATGGACAGTGAATCAGAGAGTGGTTGTGAGAGTCAGTGAGACAGCACAGGTTGCTTTAAAGGGGTTTCTAGGCATAGAGGTATCCCAGTGTATCACCTACTGTGATTTGTTCTACTTCTGGTGGGGGCTGTTAATTCTACCCAGCAGGCTGTGTTTGCAGAACTGATGAGAACTCTGTTTAGTTGAATGACTATCTCTTCATGTGGGTGGGCTGTACATTTGTGGATACATGCATGCTCGTATGTGTGTGTGTGTGTGTGTGTGTGTGTGTGTGTGTGTGTGTGTGTGTGTGTGTGTGTGTGTGTGTGTGTGTGTGTGTGTGTGTGTGTGTGTGTGTGTGTGTGTGTGTGTGTGTGTGTGTGTGTGTGTGTGTGTGTGTGTGTGTGTGTGTGTGTGTGTGTGTGTGTGTGTGTGTGTGTGTGTGTGTGTGTGTGTGTGTGTGTGTGTGTGTGTGTGTGTGTGTGTGATTTTTGTGAGACTCTTGCTCTCCCATCAGTGCTTTACTGCAGATCGAAAATTGTGATGAGTATCCGTGTACACAGAACTTGGCTGGTAACCATGGCAACTGCTGCGTCCCCCCCCCCCCACACACACACACAGGTAGGATTAAAGCTTAATACAGGCTCCATTCTATCCAGGTGGAAGAGCCAAAGCAGATTGAAACAGATAGCCTCTGGTAGGCAGAAAGTCAGAGTCTTCCATCCCTGTTCATTTGTTTGCCTCGATGAGTTCACTGCCATGGAAAGATCAAGTATACCCCAAGGCTTATTGAATCCCCAGTCAAATCTAAATCCGCTCGTGGCAGCAGCTCGGCCCAGGAGTCCCCCGTCTTGTTTCCCCGAGCTGGGCCGAATCACCAGCATGCGAAGAACGCGGCCCTTTTACTCATTGCTGCCTAATTTGACTATGCCAGACTACTTTGCTCTGATGAGAAAGAAATTAAATGGACACCCTTCCACCCACACAGCAACCATTAAGACCAGACATGTGCTGCATGAGAATCGTTCTGGTCATTAGCTGCCCTGATTTAAAGGAGTCCCATTGCTGAGCTATAGGCTGGAGAAGCAGAAAGCTATTATGGCTCATGGCATTTCTCAGAGCATGAAATAGCAGTCAACACACTGCAGTAGGTGCACAGGCACGCGCGTGTGTGTGTGCGTGTGTGTGCGTGTGCGTGTGTGTGTGTGTGTGTGTGTGTGTGTGTGTGTGTGTGTGTGTGTGTGTGTGTGTGTGTGTGTGTGTGTGTGTGTGTGTGTGTGTGTGTGTGTGTGTGTGTGTGTGTGTGTGTGTGTGTGTGTGTGTGTGTGTGTGTGTGTGTGTGTGTGTGTGTGTGTGTGTGTGTGTGTGTGTGTGTGTGTGTACACGCGTGTGATTGGGTTTCAACGGACAAATGTGTTGATAATACATTATTTCCTGACACTGGTCGTAAGTCAAAGTCCCCTGTCGTTGTGTGATCATAGCCTCTGTAACCTGCATGCAGCCCTTCCAACTACCATCACACATACATAGAGCCATATATCCAATTTCGATTAGGCTCCGTGTCACCTTATGTGCCTTATAAAATACCGGGGGAAATGATTGATGCTAGTATGTGCCAGTGTTGTTCTTCTGTGTGGGTCATTGGTTTTTTGTATCACCCATCACCTTAACAATATCACCTTATCAAATATTTATCACCTCACTCATCCATGACCAGTCTCTAGTGTGGTTTTCAGTTGACACTAAGCTCGGGGTGAAAGGAAAAAACATCAGGGTTAATGAACTTAAACTTTTCAACCATGGAATTTGTTAATAAAATAAGAGTTGTGTGAATCGCTTTTTTCAATAAATTGTTTTTCCTTGCATTATTCTGAATGGGACAAATAAAAAATAAATAAAATAATTTAACACCCTCCTTTGCTGGTAACGCAGTCATTTTAAAAACAAAAAACAACAACAACAAAAACCCAGATTAAAAGCATAGCTTACAATAATCACTTCCAAATATTTAAGAATGGTTTTGAAAGAACTGTTTGGAAATTGATCAGTAGGTGAAAAAGTCAGTCTGTTTGAAATAATGCAGACCAGCAAGCAACTATGTGGCAGCTGCAACTTAAGAAGGAAGTGTCTCTCCAAGCCTAAAAGATAGCTGTCCACACAAAGACACTGCATGTGGACCATAGGTAGGCAGAGCACCTCTGGTTTAACAGTGGACGGCTCATCGGTCTCTTGACAACCGTATCACCCCAGTTGCTTTGTATAAAGACCTCATTAAGCACTCAAGGGCACAATGTCCGAGGAAATGACTAGTCAGACAGCTGGAAATAGAGAGGGTGGATTTCTTGTGCTGCAATACCACAGCATAATGCTACAGTAACAACATATGTAATCCCATAATGTTCAAGAAAAACAGGGAGGATTATAACCTATGAATGTAGATATTTGCCCTATCTCTGTGCCGTAGATCTGCTATGCATGGTGGGTCCACAAATAGGTCAGCCCTGCCATCCTTCTTAATGGGATCTTGGGTGGCAACCAGGGACCATCTGTTCACTTGGTCCGCTCCCTAAACCCTGTGGTCATCCCTCTGCCTCCCCATCCACCCACACACTGCATGGCATTCTGCATAGTGACCCCTGTTATCTACAAATACAAAACATCTGGCTATCTCTGCAGGAGAGTGACAACACATGCATTCAGACTGCAATTGTAACAAATCCAGCACAATTTAGCTGTTTCAAAAACAGATTCTGCGGTAGAACATAACAGGAAGCACAGTGTTTTCTTTTTCTCGCACTTTCTGCCTCTGTACACCTTTGCCTGTGATTACCCGTCTGTTATCTCATTTTCTCTATTTTCTCGATTATGTGTGAGGACAGTTGCTTACAGTATGTATGTGAGTGTGTGTGTTTGTGTGTGTGTGTGTGTGTGTGTGTGTGTGTGTGTTTATATGTGTGTGTCTGTGTGTGTGTGCTGGAAGGAAAGGAGGTAAGATTGTGTGAATGTGTTGTCTCGCATCACCTGTAACTTGCACGCAGAACAGTGGTTTTCTACTTTTCAGACTGGTGTTGTTTATGTTCATGCAGTATGTATTTACCCCTAAGTATAAGTCATTTTTTTTACTGACAGTCCTTTGAGTTTGCATAAGCACATTTGTGTTTTATTTTACAGCAGCCGGTGGATACTGCTAGAGTCTGTCTGCATCCCTGGGTTTACCCATGAACGTATGCGCGTGTCTGATATTTGCTTGAGTAGATACAATATGTTTCTCATGCTGTGAGTGAGTTCTTGTGCAAGTGGATTTTTTCCTGTGTGCATGCATGACTGTGTAAATGCATGTCTGCTTGTGTCTGTTTGGGCTGGCTAATTACACTTTCCTGTGGAGTGTGTGGAACTAATTTATTGCTGTCAGTAAACTCCTCAGCATGGATACAGCTGTCTGCAGCACACTGTCTCCTGAATCGTGCTCCTCTGTGACAATAACTTTGCATCTTAGCAGCATATGTCTTAATATGCATTCTGTAGAATAAGAACTTGCCCATTATATTGCATTATTGCAGGAGTGAGGATTTCACTACACAATGTTTTATCCATCAATGGGGAGCAGTATGTGTTACTGATGGATGAGGAATCTGCACAATAAACACATCCACCCACACATACACATATGCAAGTACACTCTGAACTATGACTAGACGATGCTTGGTTGAAATCATTATCACAGTATCAATATTGATATTTTTAATATGATATCAACATGAAATCATAAATCATATAAATAATAATCAGTATTAAAACCAGTGAACTACATTCCACTTTTATGCAATACATAAGACCAAACTCTTTATATATATAACAATATAATTTGTAAAACAATAAGATCAAATAGTCCAATTTTGCTGAATGTCAATAAATAGCCATATTGAATTATTACCCTGACAGATATACACTCACAAATGCACACAAACGCACAGAAAAGCACACAAACGCACTCAGTTACTATGGTGTCTGTCAAAGGTATTTGTCTGAGAGAGTGCCTGTAATGTTGTCGTGAGAATTGAACAATCAATAGTCGCAGAGACCATCTTCTAGGAATCGTCACACTTGCTTCACAACCCAATTTCTTTGTAAATTAATAGCGGTCGAAATGGACAAATCTATACATATTTCATCTCTGTGTTTAGCATTCGTTGACACTTTGCTTCAGCAGTGTGTTCCTCAATGCTGAAACTCAATTTCTGAGCCTGAGTTAGCTCCTATTTTCTATAACTCTAACCTGATGTCCTATGATGCCTCCAGGCTGTTTCCCTGTCCCTCCACAGTTGTCAAGCTTAGCTAGCTGCACAACTTATTCATTTTGTCATTTGCTTTTATTTATCAATTCAGTCGATTGCAATCCAATTGGCATTGACTTAAATCCTCTGAACAGTGATGAATAGCTGATTATGCTGGAGGGAACACGGGGGACCAGCACTGCAGCACAGAGAGTGAGATGGAGGGAGCAGTATGAGAGAGAAGGGTGTGGTGCCAGCCAAAGTCTCTTATACACATGACTATTCATGCATGTTGGAGTATGATAATTCACAACAACTGGGAATTAGAAAAAATGTTTTGTATGTGCATTCATTATTTTTATTTACAGTGATGAAATGTTTCTTGTCTATGATTTAGTCAGTGTTTGGTTTTTAGCCTCCATGGTGGCGTGACTCCAAGGATAGCAAGGCTAGTCTGTCGGTCTTTTGTCTAGTCTTCAACTTTGGTCCAGACTGAAACATCTCAACAGCTATTGGATAGATTGCCATGGAATTCAGGATCTGAGTACACTTGACCCTAAAGTCCAGTTCATTCGATTTGAATGAACACCGTGTACCGTACCTGGCCGCGATTTGTCGATCTGTGCCTGGGTCCACAAAGGTGGTCTTGAATGCAATTCAGTTTGCATCAGGCGTGAAAACCAGCTGTACCAAAACTACTATTTAAAGCAGTTGGAAGGAGTTTATAACTGGTTATGAAAGTCTCAATTTAATACTGATGCCTCTATATGACCTACATTATTTCTGTAGTTATTCTTGATGTCCGTTACCGGGTCCAACTCGGACGGTAATAGATCCAGCTCCGGCTTCTACTACTAAGTATACTAAGTACGATGTCAAATTGAGTATGTTGTGCATTCCAACAGCATAGTATGTGGATTTTGTGTAGCGAGAAATGCCTGGATGTATACTACATTGGCAAGATTTTCTAAAAATTAGGTGTGTGCTTACTGCACATACTCAACTGCACCACAATGCAATGTGTCTCCTCAGAGTGTACAGCGGTAGAAATTCTGAGCCAGGCTAAAGGCTGTAAATATGTCACTTTATTAAGTTTTAATATTTTTTCAGGAGAGAAAAGTTTACTAGACAGTAGGTAAGTATGCAATTCTGTTTTAGTCTTTTATTTTTTAAAGAAAAGTTTGGCTTTTTTTAATTTTAGCTTAACTCTGATGTTTAGAGCAAAGTAGAAAAACACTTGAAGCCTTTAACATGTTAATGCACGTTAAGGATTACTACAGCTTAGTAGTGACACTATGTATCAAGATATAATAGTTAAGTAAATATGTTAAATGTATGAATACATGTGTATGTTAATTGATGTAATTATTGCTTATATGGTTTTTTTTTTATTGGTTTCAGTCTTTGATTTAGTGCTACATGTCACTGAATGTAATTGGAGGTTCAGAATGCATTCTCATGCCATGGCCACATGTCAGCTGTGTGAAGGAATCCCTGCTGGCTTGGGTTTTCTGGGCTGCCGCCACATAAGAAACATAAGTTGTGCACGGAGTTGCGGAGGAGTGAAGAGGGAGGAGGGGATGAAAGGGAAAGCAGGGTGTAATTGGAGGAAAAAAAAGAGCCATGGGGAGCCCCTGCCATCAAGCTGCATCGTTTCAGCTGGTAGAAATTCACACACTGCTTTCTCACTTAGCAAGAAGACATAGTGCTGCACATTTGAGCATGCATATATAAATACAGGCACAGCGTACAGTAGTATGCTATCCAGAAAACATTCCTTTTCAAATTCTGTCATGTAAGAGTAGAAGAAGGGTGCAGAGTGTGTGAGACAACTACAGCTACAGCTGGGTTCCTTAACCGCAAGATAAACCAGAGAAAAAGGTTTAATGAATTATATTTGAAATATGCACTAAGGCAACAAAAATGTAGTTTGAATCACCTAATGGATAACACGTTTCACACCGTAGTGCAGTTATAGTTCTTCCTTTGTTCCATTTAATTGATCAGCATCCCACTGCTTTTAAATTTTGCAGCACACTAGGGACAGTTTTACAACTCTGAGAAGGTTGGGCTCAATTTGTCCTCATGAATGATTTTCTCTGCAGCCCTGCTTAAGGCCCATCATAACTCTGAGCCATTCTGCGGGATGACTCATCATTGCTTGTTCTCCCCCCCCCATCTATTAAGCCATCCATTTGCCACCTGGGCCTCTATCTCTAAAGAGCCAATGACCTACACCCATCCCCTCTCACTGCAGCCCCTTGTCTATCCCACCCTCCCGCTATCTGTTCTGCAGAGGAAAAGGTCAAGAGAGCAGACACAGGAGTGATTTTTCACTTAGCTAACCACCTGGCCTTATTAGATCAAAGTCACCTGTGAGTTGCAAGGCAATGTGTCTGAGATACTGTCGAGACTATGTTTCTTTTAGTCTGGGCATAGAGAAAAAAATGCAGCACATCCTAAAAATACTACCAAATTAAAGAATTTGAAATGATGAAGTAAAATATTGTATGTATTGCATTTCATCACTTGTATCACCTATTGGTGTTGTCTGATGGCATTGTGCTTGGAATGTGTCGCAAGGAAAATCCAAAATCACTTAGTTAATTGCAATAAATCCACTGTAGATTTAAAACAAGTCATCTTTGCTATTAGATAATTCAAATTCTAATAAGTATAATTAACTTATAATTATATAAGTATAATATTAAAATATACTTAAGTGAGTAACAGTATCCTGTTTACTTTTTAAAATATAATTATTTATGCTCTGCTGAAACCTCAGGCTGAGGAGTGCTAGGGTAGTCAGAAATAAGATTACATTTAGAGTCACATTAGACTGCAGGGTAGAGACTGACAGACTGACAGACAGACAGTTTGAGACACAAAGTCATAGAGCAAACGGTTGACAGGCAAATAGGCAAAGGGACAGGCAGAAAATTGTGTGCAGACAGAGGGAGACCTAAGTAGGCAGTCACAGAGGAAGCAGACATTCTAATGTTTGTCATTTGGAGCCCCCTGTCACCTCCAAGACAGCACTCTCCCTGTCTCATTTTTGTCATGGCTGCCTGGTCTGGTCTCGGGGAGGAGTGCTGAGTGACTCAGTGCCTCTGGAATGACGCACACCTAATGGATCAGAACTTGCAGCATCACATTGATCCAACTACATCTAGCACCGGTGCCACTGCCAGACACATTTCTTAAAGCTTTCCAAAAATAGGTTTAGGGACAGAGGATATTATCAAGAACAACAAAGAATGAAAATTTCTTTGGCTGCAATGTATTAAACTTTTCTTTTATTTGTCCTACAGATGCATAGGTGCATTATTGTCGAGCAAAAGAAGGAGAACCTCAATTTTATATCTTATTTCTTTATACAAATTGAATGTGTAAAAGTAACACTGGAGCATATAGATGGACGGATAGGTTATTACATTACATAACAATCTGTCCTCCAGTTTTCAGTAATGTCTTATCCTTTTCTACAAGCACATCTTGTCATCCACCTCAGCTTGCTGAATGAGCTAACATATACCCTTGGGAAGTGCACAGCTAATGTACAGATAGATAATTAGCTAGACACATGCAGCACATTGAAAACCTTAACAACTTACCTGCAAATGGTAAAATCAAGCAGCAACCTCCGGAGGTGAAAAACAAAGCCAATTTGATAATTTCTCCATTCATGACTACTGTACGAGAGTGAATTTTTATATAACTATATCTATCTTCAGCTGACATCGGGCGTGAGGCGGGGTACACCCTGGACAGGACGGCAGTCTATCAAAGGGCACATAGAGACGAACAGAGACAGACAACCATTCACACTCACACCTATGGGCAATTCAGAGTCATCAATTAAGCTAACACGTGTATGTCTTTGGATCAAACGGAGAACCCGGAGAAAACCCAAGCAGATACAAGGAGAACATGCAAACTCCACACAGAAGGCCCCCAGCCTTTTGCTGTGAGGCGACAGTGCTAACCCACCACACCACTGTGCCACCCTCTTATATAACTCACCTGTTTAAATTTTCTGCATAACTGAGGGGATGGCCGCTTTGAGTGACAGGTGGGTGCCTTAACGGTGGCTAGCTCAGCAACCAGGATTCATTTGGCCTGCCCCAGCTCCACCCACGCTCCACCTATCTGCCCATTATTGCTTTAGCAGGCGGAGTCAGACATTGCCAAGATGACGACGGCCGGAACACCCCACATTGATCTTAATTTTGGCTTTTCAGAAAAATGTGGGTGATGTTACGGAAATACCGTCCATATGTTATACAGTCTGTGGTTACAATTGATCTTCATTTTGGCTTTTCAGAAAAATATGGGTGATGTTACGGAAATACCGTCCATATGTTATACAGTCTGTGGTTACAATAGATCATTGTAAGCTAAATCAAATGGTCCTATCCTAGAATAACTGCTAACAAAATGTTATCTTTGTGTGGCTTGTAAACAAGATTGATATTGTACCTTAGCACCCTTGCTTGCTCAACTGTCTGTCAAGTTTGTACACCAGCTCACCCACCCAGAGGCTTGAACGCTAAAGGAGCATTTCTCACATATCCCCAAAGATCTTTTTTCCCTCCTCTACATGATTTTTGACTGAAAAAAAGGAAGCATGATTGTGATTTCTGTCCGGGGTTCTTGGTACAAACAAACAATTAATCAGCATCTGCTACTGAATGATGGTAAATTGACCTGGAGGTTCCTGGAGGAATAAATCGTATTCCTCCCAGCTCCATACTGTTGTACTCTCTAACTCACTTTGTGCTCCAAGCTCACTGGAGTCGGCTGAGCATTAAGAGACTTTCCCAGTGGGGACTGATGAAGAATCACATTATTAACATTTTCTTGGTGCAGACTTTATATGCTGCATGTCAATTGCTCTGTGGCGCAGTAACTGCCTCCTCTTCTCAGTCTGTCTCAGCATCCATACATCAGCTGGTCTGAGTAACACAGAAAGACAGTGTGGGAGTGAAAGGATCATTGGAGATGGGGCCGACTGCATCCCCACCTCTGCTTTATAGGGTGGACAGGTTATTATTGCTGCAACATCGGTAGTGGAAGATAGATGATATGGTTCTACTCCTTCAGAAACTGACCTAACGGGCAACAAAAAGGAACTGTCACATAAGGTTTCATATTGATGGCTGTGCTGTGCAGAGCCTCAGAAGGTGATTGCCAGTTTTCCTTGTGTAGGCATCTCTGTGCTTCATATTTTTATTATTATTTTTTTTTACCTTCCCATGACTCCTGTGACAGTATCAGACCAGGTTGTAATATGGTCTCAGGTTTGTTCTGAATATGCCGTTGTCACTCGTGTCATGTTTGTGCTTCTAATTGCTTATAAGAGGAGTCAGCACGGTGAGGAGTCCGCATGATGGGGACCATCTGCTAAGCCAGGTTTCAGATCTGCTTACCCCCACTGGGATTCTGTTTCCTGGAATAGGACAGCCTCAGAGTGTCCCTAAAACGCATCACCTCCACTAGCCATCCACCGCTCGCTGTACTCACAGTTTCCATGAGATCATTAGGGGACCATCACATGTGATGTAAGAGGCACAGGGAGGAAGGGAGGGAGAAAGATTATTTTATGAAAGATCAGATGAAAGTGAGATATGGGGGAAAGGGAATGAAAGGAAGCCAGATGCAACAGGAAAATCCATTTTAGGATTGATGTAGATATTTGCAGCTGCTTCTTCAATTTCAGTACACTCAACTTAGAGTAACTGTCTTTCATCTAATAAAGGCTAGCTTGCTTGTGAGTAAATCAGAGAAGTGGAGGCATTTTTTGGCTTTGTTACCGAGGCTCTCCCATAGGAGGAGCCATGGCAAGGTGCTAATTAAATGGTTTGTAGGTCTGTCTCTGCCTCCGGGCCCTAAATTGCATCAGTATTGACTTCAAAGCCTCAATGCATCAAAGAAGGACCAGAAGCAGTACGCTTTCTCTCCTCTCCTCTCCTCTCCTCTCCTCTCCTCTCCTCTCCTCTCCTCTCCTCTCCTCTCCTCTCCTCTCCTCTCCTCTCCTCTCCTCTCGTCTCCACTCGTCTCGTCTCGTCTCGTCTAGTCTCGTCTCGTCTAATCTCGTCTCGTCTCGTCTCCTCTCCTCTGTAGGCTCTGTGAAAGCTTGTTTGCTCATTGTGATTATTGTATGTGAAATGCAATTGGCTGCACTTAATGCTGGGGTCAAGCATAGTCAAAGTGATGGTAGGGACAAATTACCCTTCAGGTTAAATCAATACTATACTTGACTGGCATACAGCTGCAACCAAGCTGTACATGACATGATTTGTTTCTTCTATTTACTTTAGTGTCTTTTTAAATAATCCCATTGATAGATTTACTGCACACCAGAAGCAGGGGAGAGCTCCATCCTGGGGCTACTTAGATGAAGTAATGAAAGCATAAAACTTCCTCTCACAGAGGGGCTAAAAAGGCCAGACCATCCTAGTCTCTGAAGACAGAACGATGTTCCAGTTTTGTGATCCCCTTATATTACTTTGCTGCTGCTGTACGTGTCTCTCTGGCACATTGCACTCACAGTTATTCCCACTAGTGGCATATCACCGTGGCAACATCAAATCTCCTATTCACAGGATTGAGCTTTGTGCCCTCTCTCTCTCTCTCTCTCTCTCTCTCTCTCTCTCTCTCTCTCTCTCTCTCTCTCTCTCTCTCTCTCTCTCTCTCTCTCTCTATCTATCTACCATTCCTCTGTGCTTCAATACTTACTCAGTGAGACTAAAGTGCCGGACAACCCAAATTATAAATCCCTTTTTTTTACTGGGGTTGTGGCAGATATCTCAGACATAGATCATCTCAAGTACAACCAAAACTATCTGCATGAGAAATATGTATTTGGTAATTAGTATGAATGCCCTCCAAAAGAAAACGAGAGCATCAGTCATTTCAGCAGCGTTCAAGTGACGAAACCCTGTAGTGGGCAGAGATATTAACACTCTGGTCCGCCGGGAGCAAAAGAGGAAACAGTGTGATGTTATTAAAGTCCACAGAGGGAGCAGGTCATGCTGGATTGATGAACACAGGAGACTGCTGTTTGTTTTTCCGTTTTCAACCGACAGTCACGCTGCTTTCTTTCGACCATAGCCATGGCCCTTCCCTAACTGTAACCAAGTGCTTATTTTAATCAATTATTTTAATACGTTCTACTGACCTTAACAAAGTAGCATTTTTAACCCAAACTACAATGATTCCTTAAATCTAACCAAATTGGTTGTGTCCAACCAAATCTTAACCACAGTACTGTCAGATCATAGAACAGTTTTATCTTTGAAACAAAGATTTCATCTTGGAATATGTGTCTCTCTGGAAGCCATGGACTAGCAAGGCACTTTGTTATTTGATTTAGGAGATTTGTTGTGTAATATGGATGAACCCAGCCTTTAGGAGTGGAACAAGCACTCCTTACTTTTCTTGAGCCTTTTTGAAAGGTTTATCATCAAATAATTACACTGAGTGGATACAAACTAGATAAAAATGAAAGCTATTTTCACTGTACATTGAACATGTACAATTGTATTTAAAATGGAGTTTCTGTTACTTAGAGAGTGAAATTCTTTACTTTCTGTGTCTGTTGGATTAGTTATCTTTTTGCCAGGGAGACTATAAATTATTTAGTGAATGAATAACTGTATGAATTAAGTGGAATTAATAATATATGCCCCAAAAGGAACAGAAACCATTAGCAAATTACTTCTTGTCCTCTCCTCTGCCATATCTCAAACTACAGAAGCGTACTGAGGGCCCGCTAAGTAGGCCTGAAATTGAATATAAAATATGTTGTCTTTGTTTTTTTCAATATTATATGAGATACTTCAGTTCCTCACAGCCAATTATGGGCCCGTTTAATGAAAGCTACTTCCAAAGTGCTCACTGTGACACCTCCACTCCTTCTGCTGAGGGGTGAAGGTATTGTGTTAAGGTCATTCATGGCAGGTTTCAGGCATCCACCCACCTTATTGACTGAGCTGGACAGCTGTGTGTAGGGTTTGATCTGATGCGGTAGGGAGCAAACAGAGATGCTGCTGCTCCTCTTCACTTTGCACATAGCCTGCCAACAAACAAAGAATACTAATACAGCTTATCCTTCTCTGCAGATCCTATAGTCTCATCTTTCACCTTGCTGTAAGCGAATTTCTACCTTATCAGGACCCGCTACATTGTTAGTGAGCGAAAGTGGGCTTTGGCGCGGATGATAAACTTCTCATTAACCTTCAGGAAATTAAACAAAACCTTGATTTAATTAGATGAAGATCATGTCACCGCTTCGTCTCCTCCTCGATGAAACCTATGCGTCATCAGGAGGGGCCTCTTGGTAATATAGATATGTGGATTTAAGAAAGGAAAGAGAAAAAAAAGGATGTGGTGCAGCAATATTGTTTTATCATTTAGATGGTAGTCAATCCATTTGCTTTATTGGTAGGGAAGATGGAGCTTTTAATTCCATATTTGGCAGTGCTGCCTGGGCGTTCCTCTGACTGCCAAATGCAGAATGACATTATTTGGAGAAGGATGAAAGGTTCTGCTGAATTCTGCAATACGCATCAAAGTAATTGCTCTGCATGCATTTTAATAGAAATGGTGTTGGTGTGATAAAGTTTTGATATAATTAACTATGGCAAGGCTGATTTATGCCATGATTAAAGGCACATAATGGAATTGTGTGGCAGTAACAGGCGCCTGGACAACAGTGTAGTGACCTGAATACATTATGACTTGCAGACCAGATGGAGAGTAAGCCATTTTATGACCTTAAACCTTTTAGTATTCACACAGTCAACTTCCCTTTCTCCTCATATTCTTACTGTAGTGAGAGTGGCAATTTCTCATTGTTCTGATTGGAAATTGTACCAGTTATGTAAATGTCAACATGGCTATTGGTTGATACATGGCACAATTACATTCCTAACAATAGTGAGATAGCAAATCAAGGGACAAAATAAATGTGACAAAGGTGATTTAGCAGAAATACATGTCTATTAATCATTATATTGACTCTGACTATGACATGGTGCATGTAGCGTTTGAAAGTAGGAATTGCACCTTTAAACCACCTACTTGTTTTCCAAAACACATTTTTCTTTCTTGTGCTGTCTGTCAAACACTGAATCTACTACAGCCACAAAGCCATGGGCGGCAGTAACAAGACGCAGTGCCCCTAGACTGCTGCTCACAAAACCAGGAACAATCCCTGCAGTTTTTCATTAAAGGGGTAGTTTGTGAACAAACACCCGAGAGAAACATCCCCACTCAGTGTCATGTTGTCAAGGATTCCCTGCATGGCAGAAGTCTGAGGAGATGTCTTTTTGGAGATCATGTATTTACATTTTATTGAAGCGTAATGGGATACAGGGAAGGGGAGGATTAGCGGAAATGTTGAGGATTCAATCTGAGGCCAGCAGGGGTGCATGTATTACCAGAAGAGCCTTATTCAACATAATTCATATTCATGCATACAACTATATTTACCGAACAGTATTTACACATTAGTTGCAATAAACTTAAATATATATCAAAACACTATATTTAATGTAATGCTAAGGATATGTGTAACCTGGTCTTATTTCATACCTTACTTAAGTGAAAGTTCTTCTTTATCACATCATTCTGGATTTAGAACAATTCTCATCTTGTCATCTGGTCCAGGATCAGTGGGACATTTACCTGGGCCAGTAGGTCAGTCAGGCAGTGGTCCAAATTGGTTGTTGCCCCCCTAAAACTTCTTTAGTCTTGGCATTTCGCACCTAGTTCAAAGTCTGTTACTAGTACCTGTAAGTTCTGCTTTTAGCCCACTCTACTGTCATTATGTATATGGCACCACCTCATGGTAACTACTTTTTCCAACCTGGCAACATGGTGCTAGGTTTACCACCTGTTGACATACTGTCTGCAGAGTGACAGGTGACAACTCCAGCAAACACTGGGAATGCTGTTCTTTAGGGATGGAAATCGAGAACCAGCAACAAAGTGGAATCGGAATTGAAATTGCATGTCTCCGAGCTTGTCTATTCCTTTTATCAATGCTGGCATGTTTTTCTGACAGTTTTTGTATTGCAAAACACTGACATTAAACTCATACACTGATGTAAACTTGCAACAAGGAGTCATGGCAGAGAGGAAGAAACAGTCCAAATCGTGGTGTTATAATAACATTAGCGCCACACATGCAGGGTTAGCAGATCTTTTCTTTGAAAAACCTGGAAAACTAAATTAAAAAGAGAGCTGCACAAATATTATTCCATCATCTAAACTGTGTTCAGATTCAGATAACAAAACAGTTTCAGACATGGAAAACCTGTATAGGCCTACTTCTTTTCCACATAGAAAATTGATCAAGAATCAAATTAAGTATTGGATTGACAAGCAAAATCGATACCAACATTTGTATCAATAAAATCTCAGGGCTCAAATGCAACGAGGGAAAATTTATATTTACAATTTTATCACATCAAAAATGTGGCCTGTGTTCTGGTTGCTGTCCTTGTCATGATGCTTCTCTACTCACGAGGTAGTGGCAAACACACTGACATTTTAGTTACCCCAAACGGAAGGGTACAAGTTTGTAGACCTGTGATGCCCAAAAATGAAAAGCTACACTTTACCCAGAGTTCATCAGTTTGTTGTGTTCTCTACTCCCTCTACTGAACTCCCACATTAAATCTTTCATACATGGCTAACTTACCTCTGAGTTAGCATTGCTGTAACAGCTGAACAGTCACATTACACTACACTAAAAATAACGTTGCCCTCTAGCCACCGTACATATGCATAATGGGCATTATGGTAACTCAGTGCAGTGGCAGCAGCTTTCTATAAAGTCCCATCTGAAAGTCAGCACATATAATGCAGTTTTCAAAAGGAATTAGCTCATGCATCGGATGTTGGGTGGGGAATAGATGGATGGATATTAGCTGAAGAATTTTTGCAAAAGCCTCTTTGCAGGCTGGTCACATGCAAGCTCTTCTCTGATCCCAGTAGGGGTCCTCCTTTCTGTGTCATGAACACAAACAGGGGCTGGGTGATATGGCCAAAATGTTCCACCCTGATATAGTGTAGGTAATTTCTTAACTCGATAATAATTTATATATCATGAATATAGCATGTTTTCTGGTAAATCAATAAATAAATATTCTATATGCATAACCAGATAGTAAGCATGTACTGATAGAAAATGAACATACTGTACCGTGCAAGGATCAGAACGTAAAGTGTCGTCCAAATGCTGTAAATGCAGTTTGGCGGCTGTGTTTTTTTTTTGACACGGCGGTATAAATGATATAGAAAAATAAATCCCATAGACATTTTTTATAGTTTTGATGATATATGAAATGTTGATGTAAATCACATTGCACTGTTGGGAAAATATTGTTGTAATGTAAATTTGATTATGAAACCAAAACAGTATTTCAGGTATTTCAGATAACATTTTTTGAGAACTTTGAGTAAATTATAATATTGTCACTTTAGACAGTGTACTTATCACAAATCTCAATGAGATTTTGTCACAATATCAGTTCCATTGAAATTGGATGATAAATTGAATTCTTGCCTAGCCCTAGGTTGGAGACTTACACACATGTGATACACACACAAAGAGGTGAAGATGCACAGACACCTACAGGCTGTGGCATTTAAGCTCTTGCTGTGCCTTAGAGGACATGCTCTAATATTCGCCATCTCTTCAGTCCTCTTTCTCTACAGCTGTGTGTCTCTCTCTCTCGCTTGCTCTCATTCAGTCTCTACCACATTTGGCATTTTCTACCACCTCTTAAAGCTCCCCCTTTCCAACGGGGGAGCAATCTCTAATGGTCTTTCAACCCTCCATCTCCTGCCATCGTCACCTCCATCTTTTCATCTCCTTCTCTCCTTCTCTTTTGTCCTTTTGGAGTCCTCTGCGAAATTTCAAGACCGTTGTCACGCTGTCGGTCTCTTGGGGAAGGCCTGGATTAGACACAGGATGCGGTGAAAGTAAGAGGAAGGATGACTTGCCATTCTAGTATCTAAAACATACTCTATGTACCTCTCAAAAGTTCCACCTCTGTTAGGATGGTTTAATTCGACAGTGACACATCTCTCATAGTTCACAAATAGCAAAAAAATAAATAAATCCTCTTTTCATGAAATAATGATGCCATAGAAACAACTTTTAGAAGAGATTTTTCAGACGGGTTGTTCTGTCCGTCTGTAACGGATCCCCCCAGGCCTCCTCTTCATCTCCCGCAGACAGATCCTCATTTTAGGAGTTGTCATCCTGTCAGACCCGAGAGTCTTCCTTCATATGGACCCCCTCTCCTCCGTCAATCACTGTTTCTCTTGCCTAGGTGCGACAATATGTGCATCTGTCTCATAAAGGCCACTAGGGTTAAATGGAGCCCATTCCTGGGGTGCAGCATCGGTGGTTTTATATTGATTTATGAGATTGCTTTTCTTCTCAGAGATGAAAAAAGAACTTTGTCGGGGTTTACCAGTTTGTTTACAGTAATTTCCTGTTGTGTTAGATAAAATATTGCACTGAATGCTGTCTGAAAAGTAAGGCTGAGAGTGATTGTAGGTTTTCTTTTAAGATTAGGTTCCTAATTGCCAGACATAGCAATTGGTAGCTATGTGTGTTTTTAATTACTTTCCCAACTAATTCATTAATTAATCCTTTAGTCTACAAAATGTAACAACATAATGAAAAATGCCCAAAGCTCAAGGTTTTTTAAAACATCTTATTTTGTCCAAACTTGCAAACCAGCTAATTGACCATGTCCGTCTGCTTTTTGTGGCTTGTCGGTTTTCACCTGTCTGCCAAAGTTCTGTTTATGCTTATTCAGCTCTCTGAAAGTGTTACATTTCACACCATGTTTGTATTTTCACACATCAAAATCATGCACAGACCCAGTAGTATCGCCTTTCGAGTTTTGCAGCGTCTGATTCATATAAATAAAAAGCTTTCACACCATCATTGCTATTGCCATTTTCCTATTACCTCAATAGGTACAGGTTGATTTGTCTGTGAAGCAAAGCCCTAACTGCACATTGAATAATGAGAAACGTGGATAAATGGTATATATGATTCTTGAAGGAACGTCCTTCTCCAGATCCGATCCGCAGTCACTGCATGACCTTGGGCGATAACACAAAAGGAGCTGGCTGTGGGAGGATTGGGCAGTAAAAGATATGGAGCAAAGAGAGACAGGACTGTGTTGCAGCTGTAGAGCTTATTTTCCTCCTCCAGTCTAACCTGACAAATCAGATATAAAACCTAACTACCTTCTTTTCCTAAAAATTAGCTTGCATGTTTAGCAGCTACTGAGAAGAAATAAAGACAAAATAAATCCATCCGGCCATCTGGACTTATCTAAATGCCCAGCATAACAGATAAACTACAGTAATGGTGACACATTTCATAACAGAAGAACCATTCTGGTTGCAATTATGTCCTACATCTAATTTCTCCTAATTTTCTCGGCCTTACGCTCTTTCACATTAGACTTTACTAAAACTGATGGTGAGTCGACAGTGGATTTGGATGATGAACTTACTCTGGTTTGCTTATATCCTGCCTGTTTGTGTCCTTTGCTCCTCTCATAATGTATAAGATGAAGCTTATATTTGAAACTGGGGTGTGCTTGACCCTGTTCTGCTGAGAGTCAAATATGCTAAGTGATTAATTAATTCACCACTGACCAAAGCTGTCCGTGTTTGGTAATTCTTGATCAACAGGTAAGAAATGCTCTTGTAGAAATTGGTATGCCTGTAGTACATTTGTTCAGTCACAGAGTGGGAATCAGTAGTCTGTGTTGAGTTATGCAGTGTGTGACTGGAATACAGAGTGCGTTTTTCCGAGAGAATGTCAGATCATACCTACGCTTGCGGATCCTGTCTAGAGCCCCCTGCCATTTGAAGCTGAGTGCAACGGGAGATCACGATGTGTGCTGATGTATGGATGTATGCCATAAAAGTTTAATGAGGTTTCATTTGTCCACATTCTACCAGTGAGAGTCTCACTCTCTCACCTTTTGTGTGACACCTGTGATAATATAGGAGTACTATGAAAGCAAACACGTGGAATGGATGCAAATGTTTGCTCTGCAGTGCAGACATTGTTACTATTTGATAGGTGAAGGTATGCCATAAGTTGCATTTGTTTTCTGTTTCATATGAATGAACATACTGCCTGCAGATATTTTCATTTGTTTTAAACCTGCAGATGAATGTTGAGGGATTAAAGCGAAATGAAAGCACACACAGGACACTGGTTTGGACAGAGCTTTACTTGGCTGCGGACCTCTGAAATCCTTTCTGGCTGAAGCATCAATCGGACATTTTGGAATTCCTCTTTCTGGCTACCCCAGGCCAGATTAATGAAAAAGCTTATCCTGATGCCACACAGTACTGACGGCGCATTCTTGACTCCCCACTGAGGAATCCCGCTTGTGTAATCTTGGGGAACCCGTTAGGATTCTTAGAAAGTTTTTATTTCAATGTTTGACAGAAACAAAAACTGAAATGTTCTAGATTTCCTCTAATTTCTCACCTAACTACACTAGCCGCAAGGAAATTAGTTTTTCTGCCTTTGATGTCGACCTCTAGAAGCTCTGTAATAATAGCATGTAAATCAGCTCACAATTGGGCTGCCTCAAAAGCCCCAGGGTTTGGATTTTATTAATATTTTGCACAAGTAGCTTTTTTATTTAACAAATTAGCTAAAATTGCTTCAGATTAAAAGTTCCTTCCTTCTTCCTTTCTGCAATATTGACCACTTGGTAAAGGTTCCATGGGGAACAATTGTGGTCATGTTTAAAAGAAACCGTGTGACTGCTGAACCAACAGACTGAACAAACTGATCAGGAGGGCGGGTGATGTTGCGGGGGAGGAGCTGGACACCCTGACGACCGTGGCAGAGAGGAGGATGCTGTCCAGGCTCCGGTCTATTCTGGACTATGTCTCACACCCTCTCTACGACACACTGGCCCAGAAGAGGAGCCCCTTCAGCAGAAGACTCCTCACACCCAGATGCATCACAGAGTGCTACAGGAAACATTTCCTGCCTGTGGTCATTAAACTTTACAATGCATCCCTTGGCCTGTCACCTCCTGTCCGCTATTCAGACTCAACCACAGACAGTCTGTTCTTTTGCACATTATTCTAGTATTTTTGATCTTGTGTGTCACTACTGTAAATATTAATTTCAGTTAATTTAAATGTGATATTTCATATATATTTATATATATACAGTATATATATAGTTATATATGTTTATATTCTGTTTTTTTAATATATGTTGTCTGTATAATATTAATTTTTTGTATGGAGTTTTGTAACGAAAATAATTTCCCCCTGGGATTATTAAAGTATTTCTGATTATGAATGTCAGAAGAAAGTCCCATGTTTTGCTGAGCTTCCCATCCACGCTGAACTCTTCCCTCAGAATCTGTGGCTCTATAATAACATCACCTGACTTCCTCCTTTGTTCCTGATGAACAACACTCACGATTGACAGCGTCCTTTGGGCATTAACTGAAATGACTGGTCCTGTCATTTGTCATCTCCATTCAATGGAATTCGCTAAAAACAAGATATTCCCATCTGGTTATTGTCTATAATCGGTTTTCTATAGAAATGTATTCACCTATACCATGATGGAAGGTTTTATTTATATTGCGTCTTCTCTTAACCTACATAAGAGAGACTTCTGTCCTCCATCTTTATTGTTTTGTAATGAAATGCAGGAGACAGGAAGCTTTGAGTCACCGCTCTCTTAGCCTTGGTAGTTGGCCCTAATGTGAAGCGATTAATCCGTAAGTTGTCAGCCCACATCACCTGTCTGTGAGACTCTGTTCTCTCCCTGTCACAGGGTGCACTTAAGTGACAGAGGAAGTCATTAGACAGGATCCCTTTCGGAGGAGGAACTCTTGTGTAAAATTCTGGAGCAGTTTTAGGGCACTTCATATTGCTTCACCGGCAAGCCCAGATGAGCACTCGAAATTCTTCAGGCTGCCAAATAAACTGAGAACGTCAGAGTTGCACGTGTGTTTATGCATGTAAGTTAGTGGTAATATGTGTTAACGGTGTCATGTGAGAGCTGCCTCTTTTAGCCCTCTTGCAATACTGGAACTTAAAACCAGCACACATTGAATTACAACAAACACACACACACACACACACACACACACACACACACACACACACACACACACACACACACACACACACACACACACACACACACACACACACACACACACACACACACACACACACACACACACACACAATTTCTCGTTGCCCCCTTTTACACTTCCAGTACGCTTCGGAAAACATCTGACACATTTAGCTTTGCACTTTAAATATTGAAAAGGATACACCAATGAAAACATACACGGCTATTAACGAGACAACACAGACATCACGTCCGAATGCTGCTCCTCTGACATGATGATGGCTAGTTCGTTGACTGTGACTCACTTATGTCATCTTATCACATGTAAATCATGAAATCTGCATACAAACCTCATTAAGTCCTTAACAACTACATTAGATCCAGCGACAGCTATACTTGGCAATCCGTTTTTTTTTTATTTCTCACTTTCTTTTTTAGGCATAGGGAATGCCCCTCTGCCATCACCATTCTTGCAGGTTTCCCCTGACCCTGAGTGTTATTACATTGGTCCTGATTTGCAGTGGCGGTTGCTCGGTTGGTTGTCTTTTTGCAGATTGTGGGTTTAAGGTTAACAGCAAGCCCTCATAGACATTGTGTGGAGGAAGTGTGTGAGTGCAAGCGAGAGAAAAGGAAGGGGGATGGGGTGGAGGGGTGGACCGGCTTTCACAGCTGAATAACTGGGTCAGTTTAAGATGATGACGCTTCTTATCTCCTCAGCTCATCGCTGGGTATTCGCTGTTCACTGCTCAGCTTTTCAGCAACCAACCACTGCTCAGCCTTCTCTCTTCCCCTTTCTCCTGCTCAACCCTTATGACCCTGCTACTTCCATAAGCGGTATAAACACAAACTGGCTCCAAGGAAATGTCAGTGTTTATGTACTATTTATGAATTTACAGCACAACACTTGAAATGGTGCTTCTCAATGTTAGGAGGGGCTGATAATGTCAAGTTTCACAGAAGAAGACGTTTTTCATTTGTAGTCTAGTCTTTAGTGATTTTACTGATTTTTACAGATTTACTGATGTCGACTCATCATGTGGAATCTAATTGTAATAAAAACTATTTTCTATTGTCTCTGCAGCATCAAAAAAAGGACTAGCAATTTAGCATTCTAGAAGGTTGAGGTACGATACATTAACTGTGAAAGTATCAAAACACTCAACCACATAGAAATGCACACAACCCGTATTCAGAAACTGGGCCCTCAGGACAACCATACGGTCGTGACAACTATACAATATATCGTTTTTCCAGAAAGTGCCGCCACAGTGCGATTGTAGTCATTCCCCAGCTGAAAGATGGTGCAGAGATGTTGAAAGCACATATGTGAACCAACGAGAGCTGACTGGGCTTTTCACAAGGGGGTGTGTAAAGCGACAGCCGCTAAAACAAAGCATTTCAGACAGAGGGTGAATTCAGGTATATTCAGACTATGGGTGTTGTAGTATCCCGGTATCCCGGTTCTTTCATTTCAAACTTTAGTCTTCAGCCAGTGTGTCTTTGGTATTCACTTTGCACCTGCAAAATACTAACTGACTAAAAGCATACTATACCATCGTGTTGTAAAAAGACAACAGGGCTGTGTTTGGATCTAGTTCCCTTCCTAATCAGACCAGTGGAGTGTTTTCCATTCAAATAGCCCTGTGTTATTGTAGAGCTTAAACTTGAGCCTTCTCCCCATCTCCTTTGTGTGGAGCATCATTGATGTCTTCATCTTGTAAGGTTATTCCGACTCTGGACAACTCTGGATTGCCATGGTCCTCTATTCAAGCAGAAAACCATTAAAAATGCAAAGGGATGGGGGTGTTTATTTAATACCTCAGTAACAATGCAAAGGATCAACCCAAAGGGCCATCACGTGGAAGTAATCAAGCTGCATCAATAATGAATGGCATAATCAGCAGGGTCAGTGGGCTCCTATTGTGAGATGGCTGAATGGGAGGAAATATTGCAGGGGAGGAACTATTGTGCATGGCTATGTTGGTCAGCTGTTGCGAAGATGATGATTATAACAGGTGATGATGATGCTGATGGTGATGGTGATGTGAACTCCAATGTTTGTAGTCTGCTGGAAGGGAAACTGGCACATGTTGCCATTGTTTCCTAGAGTGTAGAAGAAGAGGAAGCTGACATTTACTCTTCTACATTACATTTACTCTTTTACATTAATAAGATTAAATTTGAATGGAAATGTCTGTTTTGTGTGTTATATCCTCTATAATAAAGGGTAATTATTCATTATTTAATTATTTTTTTTTTAATTCTGCAATTTTACTGTGATCCTAGGTAATACATTCACATTTTGTATTGACTTTAAAGATTTTTATTTAAAGTTTCACAAACAAGTATAATAAATGCACTCACTTGGGTGCTTTCATAATCATTTAAACTAAATTGTGTTTTAAAACTCTTTACAATGTTAAACTTTATTAAGTTGTTTAGATCCAGGGCTCGTTTGTTGCTGCTATGTGTCCTTTCCCTTTCTTTACCTGACCAGTCCTATATAGTCACTGACACATTATACACACCACAGTCAAGCAGGGTCACAATTTTGCACAACGCAAGCATTGACTCAGCGTTGTAGTTGAGGAGTGCATGTCAACACTTGATAACTGTCGTCCTCTCAAAGCACTTCCTCTCAACACCCCCGACACATTGTTACGGCTCTTCCGTACTGTTGTGCTTACAAATGTGTGTCCTTTCTTCCTATGACTGTGCTGGCTCGACTGCCTGTATTTAATGGGCTATATTTGCTGACATGAGGCTGAGCATTTATTATTCAGCGTGTGTTTTTTGAAAATGTTCTGCAAGGAGGCAAGTCGCTGTTGTAATTACAGATACTGTAGCTAGTGTCGCTTATTGTGTTCTCCCCAACTGAATACTTTGTTTACTATGGAGTACAATAATGAGCAGTGTTTAAAGGACTTTTGCCACTCTTTGCATCAAAGTAACTTCTTTTTTTTTGTGTGACTTTATCTTTTCAGGTGGTGTTAGTCTTTGCGCTCAGCATCGGGGCCCTTGGAATATACTTCATAGACTCCTCAGAGTAAGTACCAATCGTTTTCTGAAAAAGCTGAAATTTCACAGAATCTCCAGATGATAAAATATAGATTAAAATGAACTTACATGTTGTATGACTTACATACTGTATCTGAATGATAGGTGCACAGGCGTCTGTACTCATCTCCACACAATGCAATCTCTGAAATGCAAATGCACATACACTCCCCCACAAGCCCTGACACACACACACACACATTTGCATCTGAGAATTTTTTCAATGGGAGCCCTTCAGTCAGTTTCCATGGTTACAGAGACTGGCAGAGACTGTATATGTGCTTGGGAGTTTGTACGTGTGTGTGAGTAAGTGAGTGTGTGTATTGTCAGTTTATGCGTACCCCTGGCTGGCAGTCACCCAGTGACAGATTGCTGGCCTGGCATCTCTGATAACCACTACCGCTACTTTCATACCATCCAGACCCAAACTGTACAGTCAAAGGGATAGTTTGGGATTTTTTTGAATGTTATGAAGTCTTGTGAGTTTTTGTCTAATAGATTTATTGACTCATTAGCTTTGGCAGAGAGACCCATAGTCTGGTGAGATGCTGCATTATCAGGTAAAAATCAGCAGAACGGGAGCAGCTAAATACATTTTTTATACTGACTGCATACTGTTGTGTTTGCAGAAAAAAGTATGTTATATCTTTCAGCTTATTTTAATTTAAGCTGCTACTTTTTACTGTTTGTGTGCTGACTGCAATTCTGCACCTCCTACAGAAACTTCTGTAGACCGTTTTTCTCTTTTTCGGAGCACCATGGCTCAGACCGCACTGATTTTAAATCAAAGAAAAAGGGGCAATTTATCGTTTCCAATTATGTAGAAATTGTTGCATGTGCCCCTGGCATTGAATTGCCTTTGACTGTACAGGATTTCATGCACCACTGATTTACCAAAATGAAACCTCAAACTTGGCTGTAGTGCCTGTGGTTATGTAATGTTGATTGCAAAGGAACCATAACATATTAACTGTGGTAGTGTATCATACTTTTCATCATATTCATTCCCCTGTTGCATGTTGTGCAGGATGTTATCTTTAAGTAATGGTTAACTTTGAAAAATGGATATAGATGTAAAATTCTCAAAATAGGTACATCCGGCATGAATCCAGTCTCCCATTTAAACCTTTGGATACAAATCTTCACTTTCTCCTTTACACCCCTATTTCTGCAATTTCCCAGCTTGGGATCAATAAAGTATTTCTATCCTATGCTGTTATTCTATTCTCTTTTTATATCCCTCTCTCTCTCTTTGTTTTCTTCTCAACTTCTGGCATAGTTTAAGCAGGAAAAAGGGGGATGTAGAGACAAATGTGCTTGATGATGACTAGGGATGCAAAGTAATTATCCAAATCGATTGGGATGGCCAGGAATGCTCAATAGTCAATTAATTATTCAAATTCTATACATATAGCAGCCAGAGAGAAATGGTGGGGTGCAGGCCACAGGAATTTATTGCAGTGAGAGTGCCTCCAATATGTCATCAGGGTTGTACCATGCTGTCACATTTATAATATTCCTTTTATTGACGCAAACAATCACCTGAGTAACCTGATTGGAAGGTACTGGAACACTGAACTACACCTATGGTTATAATGTGTCTGTGAGAGATGCCTTGAAATGAGGTCTAGAATGACTTGTCTCGGCATGATCAAAAACCTAACCTGACGCTTGAGGATGCAGAATATGATCACAGAATAGTAGGAAGGTTAATTGCACAGGATTTTGAGAGATGTACCATATCATGGCATCAAACCTGCAGGGCAATAAAATAGTTAAAGCACTGTTTGGTGCAGAGCTGTAATTTCTTCTCACTGAAGTATTTCTGTATTTGAACTTTTATGTTACAGTGCACTTTTGAGTGTATTTCTATGGGAGTCTGCCTCCCTAAGGCATTGCCCTGATCTCTCCATGCTCCCATTAAGCTGAGGCCCTCTCTAGCCTCATCATCGTGATTAGCTCAAGCTTGTCACTTGAGTGTGCACGTCCTCTCAGGGGGACTACTGATCAACCCAGAGCAGATTGAGCCGACTCAGGGGGCTTTCACATCCTAAACAGGGCCAGGCTTATGTTATAGCTCTACTTTCACTTCAATGGCTGGAGCCTCTTATATGTTCTACAACCGTTGTTACATGTCATAGAGCCGACCTTACACACACAAGGGCTTAATCTTCCACCCGGCGCAAAACAACGCACAGCTACCACATTGTGTAAGTAGCAAATGTACATGCGCCCATCTGTGCGCCTATGGGTATGCTGGTCTTAACATTAGGTGTGGTCAGGCACATTGTTCTCATTGATCTTGTGCAGATCCATTTCCTCAAAAGAAAAAACCCCTGCTACAATATCCTGAATCCGGTTTTAAATGAAAAGGTTTTGCATTTATGAAGTCCATTCGCTCGTAGAAGATTCTGCTCAAGGACACAAATATTGACATATACTCTGATTATCAACTTGTGTGTAGGAGGGGCATCATATTAGGGGAATGCATATATAAATCTGACTCACATTCACACCCCCATACTTAGATACTGAAAAAGCTCTACAGAGGTCCTTCTCTTTATCTTCTTTACCACTAAAGGTTATCGACTCAGGAAAATCGCTAAACGTAGATGGACCACCTTTTAACAGTTAGAATTACTTAGTCTTTTGGTAAAGACTCATGAACTATTCAGGCTCAATGGTTTGCTGTCCCCCATCTTATCCAAACCACCCTTTTGGCTTGGATGAAGTGAACATCATTCTGAAACGTCTGTGTAAAAGGCAACAGTAATGGGATAGGATTATGGTTGAGTCCCTGTGGTAACCGCTAAAAGAAACGTGGTGGAATAAGTGCATGTGGATTGGACCTAGGGAGGCTGGACCTGAACGATGGTCTTTTATGTCTACTTCAGTGAAGCACACTAGCCTCTTAGGGCAAGGACACACACCTACATGCACACACTGGTTACAGTGCCGAAGAAAAACGTGCCTTTCTTGTGGACAGGCACCAGTCTCCCAGGAGCAGGAGCTATGTTGGCAAATATCCTGCAGCAAAGCTTTCTGTGGAATCAGGTAGACCAATTTGGAAAAGAGGGAATTGTTAATTGGCCACCCTCCTAGTTGAGCACAGAGATTAACAGTCATTGACTTGATAACCATGTTGTTGTTAAGAAGGCCATTTTTTTAATGAATGGGGATATATACCATCCATCTGCATGTTTTAACAAAGTGGTTGTTTACCACCATTCTGTGCAACACATTGTAATGTAAAGTAAGACACTGCATTTTCCTTTTTCTTTTTTACTTCACTTGCCAAGCTGATGCTATTTTGGTAATAGGTTCAATGGGAGGATACTGCATCCTCTCCCGCCCACATCGGAATCTGCTTCAATACCATGGCTCATCCCTCATCCTCCATCCCTTCTTTTTCCTCTTCTGTGCTCCCATGAAACAGGTATAGAGCAATGTAGGACAAAGTCTCTGCAGGCTGTTCTTAAAGGGACGCCCTTGTTCCTGCTCCACTTCAGTTTCTATTTCTCTCCTCTTGACCCCTCCCTGTCACACTTCCAGGCTGTTCCATGCACACACTTGCACAGTCACGTAACTTGCAGATTGGCACACATGCATAGACACACACATTTAGTCTCTTGTAAGAGGCCTCAAAAGCAGTGGCCTGTGCCTGTAACTCTATCATTAGTGTGAGATCAATGTCAGCACTGAAAAAAGAAACAGTGCCTAATAGCTAATTAATGGAGTAAGGTGAGAAATATGGCTGAGGGGTGAGACAAGCTTGGCAGATTTAGAGGTGATGAAGGGTAACCTACATAAGGACCTCTCTTTTATCCGGATGGAGGGAATCTCCACGTGGGTCAGAAGACATGTAACCACGAGATTTGTAGAAAGACCAATTTCCATGTCTTTGATTATAAAGCAGGACAAGGTGGTATATGACTACTGTAAAAGCATCAGAACGCTAAATCCACAGAGGAATTCACACAGCCCGTATTCAGAAACTGTGCCTTTAAACGAGGTGTGAGGACTTTGGTACGGTGATGATGATGTTGATGTTATAGTTGATGTTGTAACTATACTATATAAATGTAGAAGTGCCGCTACAGTGCTTACGCAGTCATTCCACAGCTGCAGTGATGGTCCAGGGATGCCTAGAGTGCAGATGCAGAAGACCCAGAAATGTTGACCAATCAGAGTAGACTTGGCTTTTTTAGGTGGGGGGCTTAAAGAGACGGGCACTAAATGAATGTTTCAGAGGGCGAATGAAGGTTTAATCAGACAGTATGAGAAGATAATGTTATTTTTTATAAAACCATATAATTATCATCATTTGTTTGAAACCCAAAATACAAGTATTAAGCTGCTTCAGATTAAATACACAAGCTGTGGCAAAAAGAGAAATGACTCATGACAAAATCACATTTTCAGCCATTTTCTAAAATTTCTCCCTCTTTAGACTAAATTCCATTTTATAGTTTTGCACACAGGGAAATGTCACATTCTGGGTAAGTTATCAACATTCGCTCTGAAAAAAGAATCTAATAAATGTCAACATGACACTTATAGATAATGATTTTAAAAGTGTTATGGAACCTCACAGCGCTGTTGAAGGATTGTGGAGCCTCTCCCTGCAGTCTGCGAAAAAGGTTTTAATTGATTTTGATATCTGAGCATGAGCTCAGAATGTTTCCAACATTTGAAGTCCTGCTTAGGCCACATATGGTGAAGCTGAACATTAGTGTGATGGTATAACATGTTAGCACACACATATTACTCTAATGACATTGACTACATTGACAGCATGAAGGCTTTCCAAACATTGATTGAAATCTAATGGGGATGTCCAAGTGGCTCTACAATTTTATCGTTTTTCTGATATCAGTGCACTCAGAATGGTCCAACATCTTTGTTTATCCAAATCACCGTGGCAGTATAAATGCAATTTGCTGTTGCAGTTTGCTGATATCCCTCAGTGCAGAGCAGAAGGGCTATTTTCAGACCACAGCAGTCTCAAACACAAAGGCAACTTCATAAACCCCACATCAAATTTAAATGCCTTTGTGTTTTTTTTTTTATGTCTAATGTCAGTTCATTTTAACTCTGTTTCCACTAACATTGTTAAATATTTATAGCAAAATGAAGAAAAGATAATGATATGAAGACTGTTATCAAATGCTCTTTTTGATTTACGCGGTATACCACTTTTATTAATTGGGACTGCAACTGGGCGAACAGCTTAGAAGGTGGTAGCTACCTCCACCATGGTTACCAAATGTATTATTATGTAGATTTCAAATTTCTTCGATCATGTGAATTTCATAGTAGTTTAGCTTTTAAAATCATGCTAAGATTAAATATCTACTATCACACAATCTTTGTATTGGCCAAGTTTGCACCACATAGCAGACAGCAGATACCATTAAGAGCACACAGAGAGGGCTCTGGGAGCGGACAAAAGACTTGAGCTTTGAAGTGAAACAACTTAACAGTCTCCTGTCATCCATGTTCAATCTCAAATCATTTACTTTTAAAACTTTTACTGTCTCAGTGGTGTGATGAATGCAAAAGCCAGCTTGCACTGTTTATATTTAGATAAGAATAAAAATTATTAATTAAAGTAACAGTTTTGCTGTAGAACGCAACACATTAACTATTTGACGTGTATCTAAACATATATTTATTTTCTTCATAAAGGGGGTAATAATAGGAAGGGGGTAATATAATTTGTAGATTTGTTTTTGTACTTTGAATGTTATTTTACAAAAATAGGTCTAAATGCACTCATTTAATGTCCAAAAATGAGAACAAATAAAACAGAGCAGCTTTGACCTCTTTTGGCTTCTGAATAAATGAACACAAACAAGTGTAAACGTACTTTTCTCTTGCAATGATGTAGCTCCCTTTTTATATTGCTGCCCTTATTTACTTTACTTCCAAATATCTTGTTTTGCTGTTGAGCATAATGTATGAAGTTGTGGTTTATTTTAGTGATGTGCTATTTTCACTCCTGAACTACTCTTTTAGACTCTAAAATAGATAACGTCGAAAAATGCTTGAAGCGGGATGCAAGTCATTTGCATTCAGAGGATAAAATTGAGTAAGCTATTTTTAGCCTCCCTGGGGAAGTTTTATTGTTCCAACCGTTTTATTTGTCCATCGCCCTTGTAGGTGCTAAATTGTTTCTTATTTTAGTAATGGTGCCTTGGCCTAAATCAGTCATTTAAATGCGATCCAACCTGGTTACACAGCTTCAAAGACCCTTCCCTGTCGTGTACCCTACACATACACACACTACCCTCAGGAGAAATACTTCATGTAAGCCAGACATTGAGTTATTTTGCTCAAATCACATTCTCAGTGCATTTGTATTTTTCTGCTTGGGTTGTATATTGATTGTATGGGGTGACTTGAACACTAACAAATTAGACTATGAATATGTAACTATACGATACTTGTAAGCTTACTAGAGCAGAAGACATTTGTGATATATGAAGAATGACTTGATTTGATGCGTTGCACTGTGGTTGTGAGCATTAGTCAAGCTCGAGAGCAGTGTGTAGTTATTGTTGTTTTCTCAGGGAGCAACCTTGCTGTTGCTCCTGCAGCCAGCCAAGGTCATGTGCAAGCTACCAAAGGGCTGTCTGGCTCCTGCTGACTGACTGAAGGTGTTTAGGACTATTTTTAGAACATCAACATTCTCCTTTGCCCTTGAGAACAAATGGGTTTTACCTCTCTGGTTGTGCAGAGGTCCTGGTCAGAGGAGGTTGACGTGGGGTAAGATTTTATGTCCTGAAATAGACTTACATTTTTTGCGGGCCTTCCTCAGGCGTTTGCTGTTCTCCTGTGCGTGCCAGGTGTGCCAGTATGTGTGCATTTCTGTATGTTACTGCTAGCTTTTCTAATAAGAAGAGCGGGACAGAGAAGGGCTAGTGTGGTGCAGGCATCTATCTATCTATCTATCTATCCATCTATCCATCCATCCATCCATCCATCCATCCATCCATCCATCCATCCATCCATCCATCCATCCATCCCCACTTTCACATTTCCTCTTCCTCTCCTTCTTTCTGTCACTGCCTCTCTTCTCTCCCTGTCTCTTTTATCTCGCTGTGTTTTGCTGCTGTCTTTCTTTCTTCCCTCTCTTCCCTCTCCCATGTCTTCCTCTCTCCTCTCCCTGGCAGTAATAGGAATTGTGGTGAGCTGGTTTCTGCATGTGGCCAGGATTCCCTTGTGACTTTGGATTGTGAAGTGACATTGAAAGCAGGAATCAGGATTTTGTCTCGTTCTGCACGTTCTTTGTGTAGGAAAGAGAAACTCAAACATCGATATTTGAGAAGCTATTTGCTCAGTTTTTGTTCAGACATCCGAAGTGTTGGTGACGGTGGTCAGAGATTGGACACAAACGCTGGTGACTAGCAGTTGCTGTTGATGTATTGCATTTTATTTGATTAGACAAAAATCACAATTTTGTTCTTAATATTTAACTTCCTACCTGCATTAATTGATTTGCCACTTGCGGGTAGCACATCGAACTGTAAACACACAAAGTTTCACATCCAGTACACACACACAGCAACATTAGCATTCATTTGGAGTTGTGTTTCTGGTCCAATATTCACTTTTTTTGGTGTGCACCAACTTTTGGTGTTGATGTGTTTCGCATGTTGCTCTATCAGATTCACTCTATGCTTTATTACTGTCAGGTGATGATTAGTGGGAAACCCAACAAGTTTATATTATCCAAAACAACATGCACTTCAAAAAGTCAACAACAATAAGCAATAGCAACTATAATTCTACTGTGCAAAAGTAAATATTGCATTTCTATAAGATAATGAGATACAATTAATATCAGAGTACAACAGAAGATATCCAGGATTTATACATTTCCATAAGATTCCATAAATATCATACTCTAATTTCGTTCAGTAGAATCGCTATTGCCTATTATTGTAGACTTTTTGAAGTGCATTTGCATTGGGAATTGTGTTAGATTATTTGCTCATCAGCACCTGATTAATTAAAGGCACACCGTATGGCAATCAAACATAGAGCTGATCTGATGAAGAAAACGTGTAGTTCACGCCTTATTGTTTTTAATGCAATCTGTTGATAATATACTGTCAATTTTGGTGTGCACTGAAATTTAGAATGTGGTGCACTTAAATGCTTGTAAGGGTGGAGGGTAACTGCAGCGTCAATGTTTAATATTACTGTGTATTACTGTGAGTTTGTCACTTTAAGAGACACCTTTCACATTACACAGTTTCACATTATTTATTGGTAGATTAGAGAAATACATTATTTGGATTTATTGCTTTGATGTGAGCAGAGAAACGATGGCCCGCATTAACGCCGTGTTGTGTGTATAGGTGATGAGTCAGAGCTCTACTCATACGGAAAATCTAATAATATCTATTTTTTGCTCCTTCTATTTGCTCGTTTGTATGAGTTGCAGTATGCAGAGTTGGGTTGGGTTTAAGAAACATTTACCTTAACAGATGATACAAACAAACAACAGCCTTATATGCTGTATATATATGTGTGTGTATATACAGTATATACATAGTCAACCGATTCATTCTTATTTTGCTACTTTTCTGTACACATTTTTTTGAAAAACATTCAGCAGCTCCACAATATTAGATTGTGTGACCTTCTCCCACCCTGCTCTGATAACTCTTAATTTCCTTTTGTGTCTTTGAGGTTAAGAGAGAGACCACAGCTCTGCCTGATATGTCGCCCCACTACTTTGGTTAATGATAGGCTTTACTTTCAAATAATGGTTATAAAAATGACTAAATTAAAGAGTGTAGCAATTGTGCTGTCTTATAATGCAAAATCAAGACAAATTCAATATACCGCTCAGCCCCTGCTGTGTGCCGCCATGCTCTCTCTGTGTTATTGAGAATAATTTGGGTCACATGCTGTAGATGAGCAGTTATACAGAATTAGGCCAGAGCTGGGCCTGAGGGGAAAGGCCACAGTGACCACTCCAAATGGTGTCTTCAGTGTGCACCATCTGTGTATGTGCTTGTATTAGCGTATATGTGTGTGCATTCTCTTGCAAAAAGGTCTTTAAAGTTAGCAAAGCTTGTGGTTTCAGATCAGTTTTGGGAGTGAGGTCAGATCAGCTTGTGTAGATGGATGTGAGGAATATTTGTGTATGCGTAAGCTGTAGGTATGATGCATGACAGGTTTGTCTTAGCATTTAGCATTACAACAGAAGCATTGCTATGTGGGTGGTGTTTTAATAATTGAATATACAGTTCAGATCAATGTTAACTCTTTTGTAGGGTCAGAGGCAAATTAACCTCTGCGCAAAGTCTGATGGCACTGTATTAGAAAACGCCTTTCAACCAGAACAAGTCACTTTAGCTTTAAACAATTGCCGCGTAAACCAGACTCATTCTAACCATCTTGTACATGAGCCAGGGTTTTGCATCATCTTAAAGATCACATCAGTCCTTAGGATATCCTCCACACAGACCACACACTCATGAATTAGAAGCCAGATCATCCTCTTGGAGCAATACGTTCTCTCTGGCATGTCTGTACTCAGTCATCCATTATAATGGATCATCATGAGATAAAATGTTAGATGTTAACTTGGAGATGATTAAGCCTCTCTCCTCTCTACCTCTAGAGGTTCTTCTTTTATTATGCAATATTCTAGATCTCACACTGTGCCCCTATGGGCTCCATGCATACACACATTTAATGTTTGAATTTGAACATATGGGACTTGTTACTGTATACTCTTATAAAGGCCATGTGTGTGTGCGTGTGTTCCCATGCCATTTTATACATTCCCAACGGTCGCCTATAGCCAGCCAAACCATAATCCATATTCATATTTTTCCCACAGTGGGATTACGTCATTACAAACGCTATAGGCCCATGAAAAGAATTGGGAGCCAGTTATTGCTTTTGTTGAGCGCATCCACTTGCTAATGGGTAATCATCACAAGGTAAACATGAAGACGGATTACATGACAGGCCAGACTGATCACGAGTCATTCATCATCATCTGCCTCTTTTATAGTGCAAAGCCCGGCTAGCTATTGCACTCTGTTAAATGGAGAGAGATGTGCAGCCTCTTTCTTTCTGTGGAGTCTCTGTCATATGACGGAATGTCCATTAGAATATTTGTGTTTGACAGATGCTGAATAATTTATGCATACTGAATAAACTGTCACATAAAATATACTACCAATTTTGTTTCATCTATATTTGGTTGTCTCGACAGTTACAGTGGGTCTCTTCCCCCCCTATGGCTCAGAGGAGGGATTGAAAGGTGTCAGTTTAACTCAATGGCAAATCACTAAATTGCGATTATTAATATTTTGATTAAAATCATTTGCATTAACAGTCAGGGGTTTTCTCAGTGACTTTAAACACATATTCCTGGCAGGGATTCAGTTCAGTCAGTTTAAATGGCAAACATTGGTCAGCACCATTTGACCTTGACAGCTTCACGCTGGCTGTTTGCAGAGAACAGTTTCATATCAGTCTTGTGAACTGAACTGAAAAAAGGTGATCAGAATCATGCTAGGGCTGCAACTAGCAATTATTTTTTATTGTTGATTAATCGGTTGATTATTATTTACTCTATTTAGTCTATTAGTTGTTTGACCTATAAAATGTCTGAAAATGGTGAAAAATGACGATCAATGTTTCCCAAAGCCCAAGATGACTCCTTCAAATGTCTTGTTTTGTAAATTTGATGTGGTTTTGCGTATATTAAGCATAGTATCACGTATGGGAAAGCAGGTTTTTTAGTGCTGTGATATTCATTTCACCCATATTACCTATTCATACTAATATACAAAAGATCATATACCGACTGTAAAAAATAAAGATGCATAACAAGCAAAAAAGTGGCATCCGTACCATGAAAATAGGACGTGGTCCCCATTATTTGCTTCCTGTGTGTTTGTGACAGAAAAGAGATAAAAGACCCAGTAACCAGCATCAGTTCATGAGTGTTTAACCTTGTAATAATGTGTGTGTTTTTCCTCTGTCCTTCTCTCTATCTGTCTCTTTCTTTGTTCCCTAGTCCTATAGAATCCTGTCAGAACTTCTACCAAGATTTCACGTTACAGATTGATATGGCATTCAACGTCTTCTTCCTTCTATATTTTGGCTTGCGGGTAAGTTGGCACATAGATGCTCGCACAGGCACACAAGCGTGCACTCACTTATACATGTACTCTACACATATACAGACATGCTGTTAAACACACTGGCACAAACAATATACACACAAACACGTACTGCTTTACATGCAATAAAATGTACATCCTCCTACAAAAAGATCCTTCATGCTATTATTTTCAACCTGCATCCCAGCATATTGAATTATTGGATCCTTTTATACGTTGAAGAAAAAAGTGATAATAAGACATTTTTACAGGACAACCAACAATGCTTACCAACAAGCCACCTAAGTAACCTATGAATACTCACACAGCATGCCTTTGGTTTAAACTGACACTGTTATAACTATGTAATAATGTTGCTCACATGGCTGTCATGCCAGAGCTGCATTCCAGTGCCTGCCATCCTCAATGAATGAATAAAGAAACTCATAAGCTGCTTACACCACCAACCATTTGCATGATTCAGCAAGTGTCGTGAAGCTTTTATTATTCTAAACAGTATGTCAGCGATGCCAAATAAAGGAAGACACAACATGCAGTTTGAATTCTGGGCTTTGATTGAGAGGTGGTATTTTGTATGTAATTAGAATTTCATTTTCATTTATGATGCCGTCCCTGTTTTCTTGTAACAGTTTATAGCTGCCAATGATAAGCTGTGGTTCTGGCTGGAGGTCAACTCGGTGGTCGATTTCTTTACTGTTCCTCCCGTGTTTGTTTCTGTCTACTTGAACAGAAGCTGGCTCGGTAAGTCTGCATGTTCTTTTTATCTCGCTTTGACACTCTCTGTTTCATGAATCCATTATTTCTTCTTCACTATATGGTCTTGTCTTTTCTTGCTTCCTTAAACCATTTTTTCAGATTATTTCCTCAGCACCTCTGTTTGAGGCCAGAGATACATGCTTTTAACTATGCGTTGTCACATTCTTTGGTGTACCCTTTAATCCTCCAGTAAGACACGTAGAGCATATGTAAGTATGTGAACAATTCAGTTCACGACGCAGACGGTCTATGAAAACACATGGTTAACAAAGCAAGTATATCTCTGGCTTTATTGCTCTTTTTTCATTTCTTTTTTTTGCCCTCTGTCTTCACATGTCACCCCTCATTTTTATCATTCACTATCTTCCCCTCTGCCTCCCATTCCCCCTTCTGTCTCCCCATTACTTGGAGTGTTTCTTCAAGGCTCTCTTGCTCTGGGCTGCAGTCAACTTTCCCTCATCATTGAAAGTGACAGGGCTTGGTTCCTCTGACGTTTCAGGGAACACAGACACAGCAGAGTGGATTGGCTAATGGGAGTGACTCAGAGAGAGAGAGAGAGAGAGAGAGTGTGTGTGTGTGTGTGTGTGTGTGTGTGTGTGTGTGTGTGTGTGTGTGTGTGTGTGTGTGTGTGTGTGTGTGTGTGTGTGTGTGTGTGTGTGTGTGTGTGTGTGTGTGTGTGTGTGTGTGTGTGTGTGTGTGTGTGTGTGTGTGTGTGTGTGTGTGTGTGTGTGTGTGTGTGTGTGTGTGTGTGTGTGTGTGTGTGTGTGTGTGTGTGTGTAGTTCTTCAGACTCAGGTAATTGCCGTGATGAGGCGTTGCACCTGGAATACTTTGGAGCTGTCCTTAACTGCCATCTAATGGGCTCATTCACACTGCACAAAAAATGCATTAGCATGTGTCAACCCCACACGTTTACACACACACATACTCTTGCATGAGCAGACTGGAAAACACCCTAACCTGCATTACATAACAACTTACTTTTGTCAGTGTGTTCAGAGTATCGTGGCCTAAATTGCACTGCAGTCGAAAGAGTTTCTTTTGTAACTGTATTCTTTTTCGGTTGCACTTCCACTCTTATTTTAAACCCATGTTCATTTTAGTTGTTATACTTCATTTAGAAACTCAACTTAATTCTAATTCAATATTTATCTGAGCATGGTTGGTAATTATAAAATTGGCCTCGTTCATAGAAGACATTTTGACATGTTACAGTAGGAGAAGCATGGCTAAAGGGCAAGGCTGTAGTGCAATAGATAACCGACTTTCATGTTAAAAGAAATAGTAGCGATGTTTTAGTATCTTAAAAAGCAGCAATAAAAGACAATGTAGTAATAAAGGACAATCAAGGGTGTAGATAATAAAGTTAATGTTGGCTGAATTCCTAATAACTGCTTAATTTCAGGGTTCTGGTATTGTTCATGCTGGTTCACTGTCACACCATCATGGTTTACAGGGACACTTGAACAGAATGGAGCAATCATTAATGTTATTAATAAAACCGGTGCTTTTCCTGCTATCACAAGTCAAAATGTCTGCTGTGAGAAGGGCTAATACTACTAATAAGCAGTAACTTAATTTCTGAGATCTGGGAATTGGCATTGGGAAAAAAGAAGTCTTACTTGTGAAGAAACATTAGCAATAAGTTGATCATACAGGTTTTAAACAAACCTCCAAGGTTAGCCAAACTTTGAAAGAGGCGTTGAAGTTTTATTACTTACTTACTCACTGTGGCCCATGAACATCACAGGGAACAAGCTGTGTAATGAATTAGAAATGGCCGAGTAATCTGGTTTTTGGTATTCATAATGAAAGGTGTCCTCGTCTCATCCCCAGAAAGCGTTGGTGTTAGGGGCCTTGATGAGGATGATGAAAGAGTGTGAAATGGTGGTCTGGTTGCTGCCTGACATTCTCCAATGAATAATAACCTGTTATCATTAAATATTCTGCATCTGGGGTTGATGGAGAAAAGCAAATATGCTTTTAATATACAATACAGCTGCAGTTTGAGTTGTTGTGTATAAACAGCAGATAAGAGTGTGAATGTATTGCTTTTGAGATCTATTAGTATGCATTTATTTTTTTTAACTTTTATTTTAAAAAGGGAAAAATCTAGAGGACTATGTTTTTTCAAGGATGACATCAGGTCACCTGTCCTTTAAACATTAGACCATGTTTATTTTTGCACTGTTAGACATATATAACCACGGCACATCAGTATACCAGATCTCCCACTGGCAAGGCTTACTGGTGATGTCTTTGCCCATGTGTTTAAAGCTACATACAGGGTTGCAAAGTCTCAGCTATAAAGTTAACGGTGTGTATCTGCAGTAGGATATGGTGTACCCTAACAGGCTGGTGGTGAATATGATAGCTTCTAGAATACTATTGGGGCACTGAAAGTGTCTGTTAATTTTCAGACTCTGAGGAGTTAGGGGGGGATCATCATTAGCTGCTTCTATCCTGTATTAATATGGAAATTAGGACATACAGTGCCATGTTGTGACAAGAATATAAGTGCAATGAAATGAAATGAAATTGCCACCGCTCTAAAGACTATTGCACGCTGCATATGTCTTCATGGTTGACAGGACTATAATGATTTCCTAATAATCAATAGACTGATCTACAGATGGTATTTTAATTTAGCTAAGTGTATATTCTGTCCCTTAACAGGCTTTGTTAGAGGAAGCCAGGGTGGTTGTTAGGAACATGTATTGTGCGCCTCATTCCCAATGGATTAGTTTATCTTTTCTTTCCATTCGCTGCTGGGAAATACAAACCACAACCGGTATAATACATCATAATTACAGTACCTTTTGCCTTACTCTTTCAGCAGTGGTCCTGCATGAGAAGACTGTTGAAGATCCAGTGGAGGTGTATAATAAAAAGACCACTAATAGGGGTTCTGCCCTTGCCTGTGTGGTAGTGTGTCCGCCCACTCTGCACCCAAGGAAGTATATGCTGTATGCATTTCAAGTTATGTTCTCTCTGCCTCTGCAAATTGGACATTGATTAAGAGGATGAGAACGATGTACGGCTAATGTAAGAGGGCATGCTGAGTTCTTTCCTCGGAAAAGGGAATTAATCTCCTTTTAACTACTTGAACAGAGTATTGCTCTCAAGAGAGTCCTAGCAGTGTATTAGCAAACGGCCATTTGAAAGATGCTAGTAGCTCAACTCTCACAACTCGTAGATAACTTCACACTTTCTTCCTTAGTCATTCTATACCATAGGGGAATGCGATCTTGGTTTGGATAATTTTGGAATGGAAACAATATTGACAATATGTGATATAATTTCACATTATACAGTGATTGCATTGTTTTCTGATTGTTTGGTAGCAACCTCAATGTTGTTGCTGCACTGGCCTTGATAATGTGCAGTCCTGTAGTAGCCTTCAGGCATGGATTTGATTCTAACCTGCTACTGCCTTCTAGTGGTGCTTTAGTATACTGTTCGTTGATCCCATGTGTTTTCTGTTGGAAAGAGGCTTACAGTACCTTACATGGGCATGAGTGCATCTGCCTTATATGGCCCTTCATTCGCTAGCAGGAAGCCTCCATGTAATTTGCGGGAAGTTTAAGCTTCTTTGCTGTAGCCAGGCTCCTCACGTGTAATCATATTGCATGTTTGCATTATTGTACAGGCAGTGAGTTGAGTTATAAGCTAGCAAAAATGTGATGTTGGTGTTAAATCTAATATGCATGTGCTGTCTATCCAGCATGAATGTCCAGTGCTGCACTAGCAGTATGTGTGGGTTTAGTGCTGCACTGTATAATCTAATCCTGGCAGGGTTGACTGTCAGTATTATCCCAGATGAACCATCCCCGACTGCTGATTGATAAAAGGTCCCAGTAGGCCGCTCAGCCAGAACATGTGACAGAGAGGCCGTGCTCTGGCTTGAAAGCCTCAATGAAGTAAGAGTGGGCACAGACCAGGAAAAAAAACCTTTTGAATGAGCATCTGGCCAGCTGACACTTGTGTGTGCAAGAGGCTCTGGCATGTGTGGGAAAGATTTTCTCGTACATGAACACGTGTTCAAGGGAGCAGGATTTCATTGAGAGTTTTTCAACACACACACACACACACACATACACACACACACACACACACACACACACACACACACACACACACACACACACACACACACACACACACACACACACACACACACACACACACACACACACACACACACGCACACAGACAGATAGACACAAATGTGTATCACTGTACTTGTGAGGACATTGTGTGTACTTTCTTTCGCTGTAGGCAAAGCAGAGATTTCTCTCACATCGTGTTGAATACATGGCACGCAAACAACCAACCTGAGCAACAAAACATGACCTACAACCAGTCAGAGCAACAAAGTTGGAGGAGCGCTTGAGAAAGTTTGTGAACCAGCCTCCTTCAAAATGGACCAAAAGACAGCTATACAGTACACTAAAATTTGTTTCAGAAAACATTTTAGGCAAAAAATAGGCAATACAGTAACAGCATTTTGATTCATATTTCATCAGAGCTGCCTAGTTTGACAGATTGATCCAAGTCTTGTCGGCCTGGTAAGTTGCGCTGGATGGAGAATGCCGGTTACATTAGTAACTATGATACTGACTGTCAGTCAGTTATCTCAAACCCACCCCACATGATATAAAGGTTGTGATTGGCTTCTCCAGGATCTCGTGGGCTGGATTCTGTCTGAATGGCAGAAGGATCGGGCATACTTTTCAGAGCAAATGAAACATGAGCTTGGCAGATTGGTCTGCTTGGCTATAACATTTGCGCTCTGAATGTCACGTTTACAAAGCAGTTGTTGTTACCTCCAATCTAAGATATATCCACCAGTCGTTTATATTTCTTTACTTATACTAAACTGATATTGTTTACATTTCTGTCTGTACTTCCAAGACAAAATATCAACCCCAATCTAGAACATGTACATATTCCATGACTGAAAAGGAGCAGGGGAAGAAATATCTTACTGTAGCTTCCCCCTCTCAGAATGACATAGACAAAGAGGGTCCTCAAAGGCATTCATGGCGTTGCACTCAGATGCCATTTGGCATTTTCAGCTGCTACTCAATACTACTGTGCTACTACTACAACAAGTCTTTGTACAATATGAGTGTACACAAGTTACAAAACTGATACAAATATGATAGAAACACCAACTAAGAGGTATTAGCACTCCAAAATATTCAGTAGTCATGAATTCTTAGTGTTTCATGATTCCAAAATCAGATTTTACTGCAGTCTTGAATTGTCTGATAGCTGTAACTATCAGCAAATTGTTAGCGAGGTGCTTGACCTTTTTCCTGTGGAAAAGGGACACTCATTTTAATGTCAGGATTATTGTTTTACGTCTGCATCATTTTATTTTCATCTCTGCTAATCCCTGTCAGGGTTGAACTTTTTTTAGAAAATAGGTTCAACACAGCTGTGTGTTGAGACAAAGCTTCAGGAGGGTTGATAGTAAATTACTAAAAGGGGCATGAGAAAGGTAAATCTGTTTGGGTTGTGAGGATTATCACTAACAAAAATGAAAAAAAAAAAAACTATATTAGAGCTGAAATTTTGCTCATAGAGACACAGTCCCTGGAAAGACTGATATGATTAAACGAACAATACAGTTCTAGCTTGTGTGTCTGCAGGAGTGACCATCAATTTCACAGTATTTAGAGGTGTTTGCTTTACGAGGTGCGTTTAATGTTGGTGGTGCTTTATCGAAGAAGATTTGCTTTTTACAGAAAACTCTCAGGAGTTATTTCTTGGATTTTTTCTGGAAGTGCTTTTGAAAATACTAGGCCCTTATTTTTTTTGGATCAGCGATTTTTCATTCCAGTCTTGGCAAGAAGAAAAAGGAATTTCCTTGGAGGGAATTTAGTCTAAAACAATGATTCCTCCTAAGCTGCTTGTGTATAGGCGTACACACAGTGATGCTAATTTGGTCATCCTTCAAGAGACATGGAGGCGAAAAAAGTCCTGTGGAGATCTTTTTCAGAATGGGTACAGGGTGAGGCAGGGCCATCACGGACAGGAGGATAAGGAAAGGCAAACAGGACTGTATCATTCGGTGTGTTCCTGTTTGCACATCCTCTTCAACTGGGGTAAGGACATAAGTACCTTATTTATGCAGATCTTGAATTGGTTTCCTGATTAGAGTTGTTTGATGACAAGCGTATGGCCACTGTTAAATATTTGCAGGTCGTAAACTGATTGCAGAGACTGTCTCAGTAGGAATTCAGATCCCTTTTTGTCACACAAACTGACACACATACGCAGGCAGAGACGCAAGTAAACACACATCCATGGGATCAGTCGTGTTATGTAAGAAGACATTGAGGCAGGTGTCGCATTGTTCTATAATCCCTAAGTGAGCTGCTCTTGGATGCAGACTTAGGCTCATGTAAAGTAGGCCACATGATGTTCCCCCTAACTTGTTTGAGTGCATAAATAATTCTAACACATCACCTTGACTTAAGTGTTGAGTTTTTTGTGCCATCTCTTTGTGTCTCATACTAAATTTTGCATCATATGGTGCTGTGCTCAAGTGGTTTAGAAAGGACCATATTATCTGGCTGCCCATACATGTTGTCTATATTCAGTTGTCTTTCTTCACAGCTGACACTCTGGTACCTCTGTTATAAAATATATTTTAGAAAACACCCAACTTATTGATACATTTGCGAATATGAATCTAATGTGTGATTATGGTCAATTGTTAATCCCTTTCTTTCCATGTGTGTCTTTCTCTCACAGGCTTAAGATTTCTGAGAGCACTAAGATTGATCCAATTTTCGGAAATCCTCCAGTTCTTGAACATCTTGAAAACAAGGCGAGAATGAAGCTTCCCTCATTCATTCATTCACAAAAGATGTATCCACCTAAAATAGCACCTTCAATGTATTAACCACCAGTAGCTGTGTGTAACAGCGAGGCTGGTTTGCATTTTTTTTTTGCGTATATTGTAGTATTGTCACAATACAGTATGTGGCAGTAATTGCTCAAATCTGTACTCAACTACATATCTTATGCATATTTTATGTGGTGTAATAATTGTTTGTGTAGGTTTATAATGATGTGTTTTCTTGTGTGATATCAATACATTGTATGTGGACAAAACACTTTATTTACGCTTGTGTACCATAAGTGTATTGGGGCATGTACTAAAGCATCCTCCTCCATAGAAGTTGAATTCAAGCTTTTAGTCCCATTCTGTACCTCTTTGGGCTTTTACGCTTATTTCCATCAGATTATTATTAGTCACAATAGTTTGCTTTCATCAGTTTCACAAGTCTCAAGTTTTTCTGTCATTGTGATCTAATGTATTTGAGAGATTTATGGTTCTTATCTTTCTTCTACCCAGCAACTCTATCAAGCTCGTCAACTTGTGTTCCATCTTCATAAGCACATGGCTCACAGCGGCTGGATTCATACATTTGGTGAGTGGACCAGTGATGGGCTAACGATTAATGAGCCAGTAAGGAAGGTAACTGTCTAACTAACTGGTACAAAACAATTGTGACATGCAGCACTTTTCAAAATCGGAGCATCTAAGAATAAGCCGACTTTAGAATGAACTGAAATGATGCAATGTTGCAATATAGATCATTTCCCACACGAGTAGGGATACACTCATCCAGATGTTTTTTCTCCCAATTCCGATTCCAGTTACTGAATTCATGCTATCTGTTAATACTGATCCAATACCAGTGCTCTGTTTTTCACAAATCTAAAATCTGTATACCTCACTGTGCGGAATTCATTGGCCCAATTGGCTGTGTCCAAAATCACTCCCTTGTTTGCTCATTCACTACTCCCTATATAATAGACACTCAATAGATTATCCAATAGTGAGCAGTAAATTGAGATTTTGAACACTTACTAATCCTTATATACATATATTAATTTTTTATTCATTCATTAGCACCAACAGCTGTAGATTTACTAAACAGTCATTTTAATCCCATGGAAACTTCTTTTTTTTCCATTGTGAACATTTTAGGGCACTATGTAGTAGGTACATTCACTCAGAATTCAGATACTCAAATATTAGGCAGACAGTAAATATAGTGCACTAAAAAATAAATAGAATAATTTTTTCTGTAAAGTTACCTGAGGCCATTTTGGCTGTCATTATCTATTATCAAACTGTACAGATAAGGCAAAATACCATGAAAAAAACACATGATAAAAACAATAGTGGTTGTGTGTAGAGTGTCATATTAAAAAAAAAAAAATCCTATAGAATGCATTGTGTATTTGCAGCTCTGCTCAACAACTCAGGGAAGCTGTTTCACCACTAGATGGTAGCCTAAGCCCAATATATAAAGAAAATACTGTATGATTCAACAGAGGTCAATATTTGAGCGCGTATAGCAGGTTTTAATCAAACTTTATTTAAAAGTTTCTCTATGCAACGCTGTGTTTACAAATTTGTGGTGAGCGTCATGTCTGATTATCCTTCCTTCCCTCTCCTATCTCCATTTTAGGTGGAAAACTCAGGGGACCCCTGGGAAAACTTCCAAAATTCCCAGTCACTTTCCTATTGGGAATGTGTCTATTTATTGATGGTGACAATGTCTACAGTGGGCTATGGGGATGTCTATGCAAAAACCACCTTGGGGCGCCTGTTTATGGTCTTCTTCATTCTTGGTGGTTTGGTAAAATCAGGCTTTTCTTTCTCCCTTACTCCCCTTGTCCCCTCCTAAATCCTGCCTGTCCCCATCAATAGACTGTAAAAAACATAACATTAATGGAAAGTGAATTTAAATACGATTGTTATGCAAATGTTATGAAATCTTTAGCATAATGCTGTTTTAAAATGTTAGAACTATGTCGCCTGTATCAGTTAATGTTAGTTATTTGTCATAGTGAAGTTCCTTCTGTTTAGCCTACTGTATCTTGTCTACTGTAGTTACAGTACTATGTGCTCCTTCGTCCCATCCCCTTATGTGTCATTCCTGTATTTGTTTGATTAGAGTGTAAGTTATTGTCTGATAATGTTGTCACTGTTCTCTTAAAAGCAGTTGCGGTTTCAGGACACCCCTCCTCCCGTGTCTCTTCCCAAAATTCCAACAAACACAGGGGCAGGGAGATGAGGCTTAGGCCAGCCTGACTGTTACCATAGCAATAGCAGCCTCCCACTCCCTCCCGTTCACCTTCCTCTGATCTAGCTTCCTGTTGGGTTACCGCTAGTTCAGTAACTTGCATGGGTGCACACACCTGTGAGCACTCATACAAACAGAAAACTCTTCCTCCTCCTCCTTCTCCTACAAAAAAATGGAAGATCTAGTCAAATCACAGTCAATGTATTCTGTATTTGGACAGCTATTGCTGTGCACTGATGACCTGCAGCTGTGTGGATATGTACTCTGTTGTGGCCATGGTGATAGGTTGTGTGTTTTCCTCAGTGCTGAGAGCTCTGGAAGTCTTTAGGCTAGTATCTCAGCCTGCTTCCTATCAGCAGCAGTGGCTAAATAATGACTTCAGGCTGCAGATATTTTAAAGCCAGGGATCATATTAAACTCACGTCATTTCACATTATTCCTGCTGATGTATAGATTCACTTTCCAAGCATGAGTTAAATATGTATTTACAAGGGCAAAGGCGCCTCTTTTTTTGTTTTATTGCACATGCTAGCCTAGATGAGTAGTGCCAGTGAGTAGTCAGTTAACTTAAACGCGACCCTATGCTAGAATAACAGGCTGTTAAACTTTGCAAAATGCATCCAGCTCATTTTCAAGCCCAACAAATGAGTCTTAATGTGTTTTGCAGCTGTGGACCATCAGGTGAGCCTATTCAAATCAACCTGCCAAATCATCTGTGTTTGTTGGACAAAACATGGCACATAGGTTTTTTTTTCTCCTTTTAAAACTCTGCTATTCAGAAAGGTATCGGGTGCTATCACAGACTGACTATTCATCATCAGCTGTGACAAAATTCTTGCCCTCTGACCAAATCTGTTCTAAACCTTTACCATATAAAAACCGGGGCTATTTTTTTAACAGCAAAAACAAGATTTTTTTGGAATATGAAGATCTCTCTCAATTTGTGAAGTTAAGGCAATTCTCTTCAGATCCATAGCAAAGTAATATTTCCCCCCCTCAGAAATCTGGATTCACGCACCAGTTTCCCCACCACCCACTCTGCGGCGTAGTAGTCTCTTTTTTAGTCTCTTCTTCTGTCTTCTATCTTCTCCTTAGGCCATGTTTGCCAGCTACGTCCCTGAAATCATAGAGTTAATAGGAAACCGAAAGAAATATGGTGGTTCCTATAGTGCGGTTAATGGGAGAAAGTAAGTATTCCAGATGGTTCTGCTGTTTTTCTGTGTGCGGTAGAACCCTCTCTGCATGCCTTTTTCTTTTTTCTGTTCCATGCATGTAGGCCATGTTTGCTCGCTACGTGCCAGAAATTGCTGCTCTCATCCTTAATCGGAAGAAATACGGAGGGAGTTATAACTCAACACGGGGCAGAAAGTAAGTTGAAATCCAGACAAGGTGTGGTTGTGTGACTCAAGTGCACCCCCTCGAAGTTTATAGTTACTGGGGGTTAATTAACTTGACTTTTTAGAACAAGAAAGTTACTTTATAACATCAAGTCACACTGCGTGACTGGAGACCTTGGCCATTAGGACACACATGTCCATGCCCCTTTACTCTCTCTTTTACTCTGTCTCACTCTGCCTGTCCTTTTCTTATTCTTTCTCTGTCCGCCTTTGTCTATATCTACCTCTATCTGTCCTTCACTCAGAGCTTTCCTAAATTCATTTGTGTGCCGATCATTTTCTTTCTTTGTCCTCCTTAAAACATCCTGTGTTGCGCTTTAATTTAATTTGGAAAATAGAGCTTTCATGACTACTACACTTTAGACTTGCAGTATACTAACCTGTGGTGCTTCTATGCAATATATCTGTGCAATATGTGTTGTCCCATTTCTGATCGAGTCCCTTAATAATAGTCTTTCATATAGGGATGAATTAGTACATAATATATTCAAATGAAAGAAAATAGTCATGAAACCCCTACAATCCGCTTCTAAAATATTTTTTTCCACATGAAAATAGAAAGATTTTAACATCTGCAAGTGCATTATTATTGGTGGTCTTTTTCCAGCATCATCAATCTCAATGACCATTGCAGGATATCATTTCTTTTCTTGCTTAATTTTGCTTGAGTTTGTTTTTTGCATGCTGAAATTACTATTTTATAAATGCATCATTTCTGGCATGTTCTCTATGACCTGCAGTCATGTGGCTTTTCATTGATTACAGACTCCATGAAAAAGCCATCTTCCTGTTGTCTGTCCCCGCTAGCCCATCGCATCATCAATGCTTGACATGACTCTGGCCTTGATCTTCAGTCAGCTCCCACACCCTGAATGCTGGATGCCTCGCTCCCAGTGGAGGCTCTCAATTGCTTTTGGCTTGCTGTGCCTGCTTGGTTCTTGGTGCTCGCCTGGTTCTCGTGTTTGTGTGCTGGTAGAGTTTGTCTCCAGAAACTCATGTTATTTATGTATATGTGTAATTGGCCTCTGACAGCAAAGGTTCCAGTGCACTGTGAAGTATGTGTGACACTGTGGTCATTTCACCACAGTACATATTGTCCAGTACTGTTCTCCTCCCTTCGTGGCTCAAACCTCATTGATATTCAGCACACAGATATATTTTAATCCAAATGTGGTGTGTCCAGAACAGGGAGGGTAGACCTCGTCTTTTTTCCTTCTTTCCATTTTCTTTATATTTTCGTCTGTGGTACTTAACCTTGCTTACTCTTTTATTTCTCACTCTTTCTCTTTTCCAATCTTACTCCTCTCAGTTTCGGTCATTCCGTTCAGCCAGGCAGATTCTAGCGAGTCAGCAGTACAACGAGGCATCGGAAAAAAGCCTTTGTTCAATAATGTTTGGCTGTCATTGAGATAAGATTGATGAAATGTTATGTTTGGCGAGTGACCTCAGCCCAGACTCACAGATGGGTGTTGAGAGAAGCCCCTTGTCAAAGCTGAGGAGAGTTTCTCCCACACACTTTATTTTATCTTTCCTCACCCCCTTTCATTTCTCTCTTTGGTTAGACATACAGTGCAAACATATGGTAGCAATCACAAGATACCCACCAAACACACAGGCTTAGAGTGGCACCAGGCCCTTTGCATAACCATTTAGATATGCATGTGTTTGATGTTTACATGTATAGGACCTGACACATAGACAAAACCGCTTCGTCATGTGGGTTTAAGATTGCCATCAGGGTTCAGTTATTTAGCAGCTGTCAGCACAGAAAAAAAGTCTATCATGGAAATGAGATTAGGAGATTACAAGTATCTGACTGATTACAGAGCTCACAAACAATGAGGTCATGATACATTGTGAACTATTTAAATGTAACCCTTATTTCGTCTGGCTGCCTGGCCGCCTGGCCGCTGTCATTTGAAACAGGCCTTGAACGTTATTTGGAAGTGAAAGGGAGTCACATTGGATCCATACAGAGTTTCATGCTAGTGTTACTTATTGTACTCTGTGCAGTGTAGCATACACCCGTGAGTGCAGTGACAGCACTCAGCCTGCGTATGCTGATATAATAATGACAAGTGTTGCATTCTGTTGGCGCCCACTGCAGTCGGGTTTCCATTACGGCTCCATGGTTTCCATTAGCTCCGACTTTAACAGAGATGTTGTCATGGAAACTGACTTCAACCCTGGCTGAACTCTGACATACACCTTTGAAAGCCTTCTGTAAGGGTTAGCGACTTGAGGCGTGCAGGCCCAGAAACTCCTGCGCCATCAGGCATGAACAAATGCTTACGTAAGGGTAAATGTACGAGTTTCCAAACAATCTGCGTACTCTTGCAGTGTAAAGACAAAGTGCATTTTATTTTATACATTTAATGCAACAATAAAGTGTAGTAAAGTAAAGTTGTATAAATTGCAACATTTTGATGATGATTCTTGCTGTAAGTTTCATCACTGACCTAAGGATTAGAGCAGTATCAAGTGAGTGACCTCTGTTGCTGATGTTTGAGCTCTCTGTTTGTTCATTTTGTATTCAGTGCATCCCCCAGTGACATGTGGGATGTTCCCTGACTGCATGTTTCGTGTGCACGCTCTGTTAAGAACCCTTCGCATTTAATGTGATTGTGTGGCACAATTTTTCTTTAGCTTCTGTGTTGATGTGTTTTGTTTTCTTTTTAAAATCTGTGCCCTTGAAGTTCTCCATTTTTTGTTTATATTTTAAGCTGTACAGTGCAAACAGGTTAACCAGAGGGGAATTATATTGCTATTTGCAATAACTAGCTAAGGATATCAGTGTTCAATTTGATGCCACTGTTGGCGCACCGAAAGGAGAGTAACTCATATTAGGCATGCCAACTTAAGTGAACTTTATCAAATGAAGCATAATACCAATATTTCTGTCCTAAATAGAGATACTCATAGTTGATTGAATAGGGGGAGAAACAAAGTTTTATACAGTACCGAGTACCAATCCAATCCCAGTGCGTTAAAAATAAATACATATATCACAACCATACAGGATTAATAATATACAGCTGTTGTATGTCCTGGCTCAAGTTAAACCTTCTGTAAAACATGAAATAATCCATACTAATAGAGGATGAATGCCATAGAACTTTATTTTCTCATCTAGTTTTACAGTCAGTCATAACTTAAAAATAACAAATAAATCTAGGAATAAATAACAATTCCTTTAAAAAAATCTGTTAAAGTTCTGGCTGTGTTGGCAAGAATTGATTTCCAGGAAAATTGCTGTTTTATCCACGTGAAATTAAATTAAAGCTGTTTTTTTTCCCCCAGGGCTAAATATAATATAATATTAGGTTCATAGACTTGTGTTCTCGACAGTACCCCACCCAGCATTCGGGGCAGATGGCACAACTCTACTGATAAATCACCTACTGTAGTGTGTGTGTCTGAGATTCATGACCTAATGCTGAACCCACACAAGCCAATACGTTAATCTGTATATTCCCTTCCACCCTTGTAGAAGGGCATCTGGATACTGCGAATAGGAAAACGTGACTGATGTTTTTCATCTCTTGAAATGAGAGACATCTTGTTCCAAATACTGCCGGCTGCCCACAGACATCTCAGCTCATCAGCTTGTAAGACCACACAGCCCTACGCTCAACTCTGGCCAACCATGCAATCACGGCTGCTCATTAGATTCTCTTAAAGGACAGAGGCGACATCTGCGAAGAACATTATGTCCTGCAACATCCACAAACTGCCATTCTCTCAATATGCCTGTCACATTACTTTTCAAATCCACTTCAGTTGAGCCCTACCCAGACCATCTGGTACAGTATAGAAAAACACTGATCTGGACGTGGTTCTCATCTAACATCAATAAATATCCTTTAAAGTTTCCTTTAAACTTGTCAGACTCAGTCATATTGTACAATTTTAGACATCAGCTTTTAAAGGTTAATGTATTAGCCAGAGCCTACTTGTTATGTTTAAGAATATGATAATGGTTTGAAGGAGACCCATCTAGTTTTATCATCAGAACTTGAACAGTGAACAAATATGACTGCAGTGTTTTTTTATTTAAATTTTAGGAAAGAGTAACCCAATACTCGTAGTGTTAAATGCAAAGCTGTCCAGGATCCAGGCACTCAAACTAAAGTGGTTAATTTGTCTCCTGGCACATCCTGCTAAGAAGTGGATAAGGCCATTGTCATTACACAGATTGCCTTACAGGTCTCCATAGGCTAATTAGGGTGTCTGCCGAGTGTCCACACTAATCCATGTCAATATAAGGACTGGATTCTACTGGGCATGTTTGGATTTCTCATTTAAGGGTCTGGCAATACGACTTGATGACATTTAACTTTAAATCCAGAAGGGTAGCTCAGCTTACCACTGTTCAATTGAAGTATATAAAGTGTCTTAAAGCCACTAGATTAGTGTGATTAGAGTGCCGATCATAACCATATTCTGGTTGACTTCCAAGTGTTTTAAATAACAGCAACCTCTACTACTTTATCAAATCACTTATAACTACAATAAGTGCTACAATAACATTGAGTGAGTAAAATAACCTAAACCTTAACATTAAATTTCAAAGAAAAAGAAATGGAGCAAAAGGAATATTTTCATGAACAATTACTGATACATAACGCAGGGATTAAAATGTTATGAGACAACAAAGCTGTGTTCAGAATCACATACGAATGTAATAATCATACTAGGTATGATGTCAAATTGAGTATGTAGTACTTTCCAGTGGCAAAGTATGTGGATTTTATGTATAGGAGAAACGCTCGGATGTATACTAGACATCATTTCTGAGTATGCAGGGTGAGGTTACTGGACATACTCGATAGTCGTCCCATAATGCATTGCTTCTCTTCAGACTGCTCAGTGGTGGAGATTTTGAGTGTGAACACTAGATGAGCTGCGCCTCGCCTATAAAATAGACGAGAGCAAGAAGTCACAGAAACACTCCCATCCTGTTAGTTCTGATTTATTAAAATGTTATCAGACCCATACATCAGTTTATACATTTGCAGTCTCCAGTTGTTTTGATCATGACAGATTAGCCCAATAAAATGCTGTGTGGGCTATCTGTTGCTGATGTTAATGCTGCGTAGATGATCTGTAATATGAATGTATTTAGTCTCTCTGACTACTTAACATCACCATCAGCCACACCTATTCCGTTTACAGATTTAACCCTCCAATCATACAAATTATATGAAAAACATATAAGTTTCTCTAAAACGTCATATTGTTTAGTCAACATCGAACAGAATCAGCTATTAGATCAGGTGAGAGCCAAGTGTTTCCCATCATGCCCTGGTTCTTGCAGTCAGTTGTAAAGCAGTTGCGGTGCCTGGCTCATGTGCACATGACATCAGCAGGTTGGGATCATGTCAGATATTAACCGGCATTCATTGTGTTGTGAATGCTGGTGATAGATTCTGTGTAGGCTTGGGTCCTGTCGGATAAGTCTAGTCTGTTGGTAATGGCATAGTTTATCGTTCATTTAGTAAGCAGAATGCAGTACATACTAATTGAGTACGTAGTAGTCAGTACATTAGTATGGGTTTCTAAACACAATTCTTACAGAAGCACCACATGTTTTATTGTTGAGACACTTAAGAATTTTCAAGTTAAGACTTGGACAGTGACCATCCAATCTGCCCAAGTGACTCTTATCTCATAGTTGATAAAACTGTGAAGCTGACCTTTTGAAAGAGATTAATCTGACCTATGGTGCAGTCAGAGGACAAACAGGGACACAACCTCAACTGTAAAATCGTTTTAATCTCGTACTTCCTTGCTGCCGTAATCAGCCCTGTGCACCGTCAGACACACAGATCCCTCTGCTGTAATGCGCTACATGTTTTGCCAGGGGGACCCATCAAGTACTCCAAGGTCCTGTTTAGAATTTGTGTCAACCACAGGCCTCAAAATCACTTTGAACGTTTTTAGTAATGTTCTGTATAAAAGCACAAGCATATTGATGTACATGTCTTTGTCAACATCCATTCCGCTCACAAAGGGGTGGTTTGGCTGAAGGGACAGTTTTTATATTGAGAACGGATGACAATCCAACCACTATGGGCTGTGTGATTATATCTTAGATTTTCTAAAGTGGTTCAGAGTTGAGTGTTTGATTGCACTTGTCATGCAGAATTTAACCACTTTCATTACATGGGGGAAATTATTCCCTTTTATGGCAAAAAAAAAAATAATTCAGTTATTTGTTTGCTTTGAAATGACTTTTCTTGACATGTATTTATATATATATTTTCAGTGCATATTTGAGTTTGATGTTAGAGTGCTTTGGTTTGACTGATTATCTTTGGGAGACATGCCAGTGTCTGCATTGATTTATGTTGCCCACTCAAGATGATCTCTTCCCCCCTTGCAGGCATATTGTGGTTTGTGGTCATATTACCCTCGAAAGTGTCTCCAACTTCCTCAAAGACTTCCTACACAAGGACAGGGATGATGTCAATGTAGAAATTGTTTTTCTCCATAAGTAAGTTAATTTTTAAAACTCAATATTTCTTCTTCATGTCGTGTAGGTTAGAACTCAATGTTTGAAACAATGCGCAGTCAACCTGTATATATGTATACGGTTTTCTAACCTCTCTCGTCTTTTCTCTGTGTGCTAGTATTTCCCCTAATCTTGAGCTGGAAGCCTTGTTCAAACGTCATTTCACCCAAGTAGAGTTCTACCAAGGATCTGTTCTCAACCCTCATGACCTCGCCAGAGTGAAGGTACAGTCAGTGACGGGACTCTTGGAGAGATGAAGTCACATAAAAGTATCGACAACGGTTATTGAATTTATGTGTAGATTAAATCTGACAGATTAAGAGCAAAATTCCGTTTAATAAATCAGTCATTTTGAGGTTTTTTCATTTTGGTGGCTACAGAGAGCAGAGGAAAACACTGAAGGATTTCTATTTCTCTATTTATTAAACCAAATGGCTAAAGACAGAAGGGAAAAGAAAAAGGGGGGCAAAGTTTGAGGCACTTTGATCAGTGGTGTGACTAACTGGAACTGGCCAAAGTTAAACCCATGTGAGAAAGACAGGCACAATTAGTTTGAAGCAATCAGTGCACATTATTAAGTACTGAAGTGCTATAATGTCAACATATCTTTAAACACATCGTTTCTTCGGTTCTCTGCACATAGATCGAGTCAGCAGATGCCTGTCTAATTCTAGCCAACAAATACTGTGCAGATCCTGATGCTGAGGATGCCTCTAACATCATGAGGTATTGTAGCCTCTAGACTACGAAATCACTAGAAATTGACTAGATAGGGTGTTACATTGTGCCTTTTCATCTTCTAGGGTTATTTCGATCAAGAACTACCATCCCAAGATCAGAATAATAACACAGATGTTACAGTACCATAACAAGGTAAGACATTTTGGTGCCCTGATACATAAGACTGCCTCACTTCATCAAACTTGCTCTCTAGTCTCCCACACAAGGCAGCACATTTATAACTGGTTAACCCGCAACCTTGTCTGCATAAGAACTGTGTAATTTACAGTATTTCAGTAGGTGGTTTCATCATTGGTTAATTCATAGCATATGCGTTATATGAGATATATGTTACTCCATTGCCCACATGCTTCCTTGACTCCAGAAAGACATGTAACATACAACATTCATGCAAATGTGGACTATCATGAAAGCTACATAAGTGAGGTATTTAAAAACATATTGCTATAATGCACTGGGACACTTTTTTTCTGTTAATATCATGTCTGAGAGTTGGCTAACTCCAAATGATGCAATAGTAGTAGTAAATGCTAAATTTATTTAAAATGACTGCCTCCTGAGTAGATTCAAAATTGTTTAGAATAATTAAAAAGGAAAAGTTTAACATTTTGGGGGAAATTTCTGTGCCCTGGGACCTCATTACAGAAACATTTAAAGTCTGAAATCCTATCTTATCTCAGTTTATGATGACATTTAGGATTTAAGCAGTTTTTGCATTTAGGAAAATCATCCATCCCATCCTAATTTAGGGATATCCCAAATTAGGATTCCTGAATTAGGATGGCAAAGAGTCCTAAAGCCAAAAATTGCAGCAATTCTGTTATGTTAGGTCTGTATTGCAAAGACAATGATAGGAGAAAGACAAGATATGAGCAAAATGAACACTGAAATATAAATGACTGAAAGGCTGCTCAAACCATATGATGCTTTCAATTTCCCAGACCATGCATCAATGGGCTCAGCCTATATCAACTGCCAAGTCGATTAATTTTGAATTTGATCAACATACAGTACTACGTGCAGCATGGGATTAGTCGTTGCGATTCCTTGTAGCTTAAATCCAATGTCCTTCATTGTTTGTACATGATAGCAAACAATATAGCCAGTGACAAGTGAGAGTCATTGGTATTATGGCTTGTCCATCTCCTACCGGTCCATTCTAAATATAGATTCAGGCATGACAAGATAAGATAAGATAAGATAAGATAAGATATTCCTTTAATGGTCCCACAAAGGGGAAATTTCCATATTACAGCAGCAAAGTGGATAGCAAACATAAAAGAAGCTTCAATAAGAAACAATAAATTCTTGATAAATATAGAAAAATATGAATAATATAAACACAGGGAAATATAAAATATAAGAATAACAAGAACAATATATACAATATTTTTAAATGTTTAAATTCACACTTAGGCACAGGGAAAAATAGTACTGTTACTATTGCACATTGTGATTGAAATTCACCTGAGCTAAGTATTTCACGCTGAGGTGAACCCAGTTTGTGAAAATTATAGTGCAGTTATTGTCATTATTTATTATTACTGTTTTGGTGTGTGTGGTCTACTGGGAGCAGTGCTGATTGTACAGTCTGACAGCTGCAGGAAGGAAAGGCCTTCGATAACACTCCTTCACACACTTTGGGTGACGCAGCCTGTCACTGAAGGAGCTCTCCAGTGCTGTTAGAGTTTCCTGCATGGTGTGGGAGTCATTCACCATCATGGATGACAGCTTTGTCATCATCCTCCTTTCTCCCACCACCTCCACAGAGACCAGGGGGCATCCCAGGACAGAGCTGGCCTTCCTGATCACGAGTGCGGATGGAAGAATCAAAATTACAGTTACAGTTGGGATTTCTTTAGTTAAGACAATATAGGTGGTCTGAGATAGGATAGGACAAAGCAATGACTTTAGGAATTGTTTCTGTATTTGTAAGTTAAATAAAAATAGGACAAGCAATTAGGATATTTTATCTGTATTGAGGCCCCTCGGCTGGGGCAAGTAACTCACGGTAACTTTCTGACAGAAGCGAATAAAAATGTCTAAGTATTTCTCCAAGAAATATAAATCATTTGCTCAGTATTCTGTGTTGTGTGACCTTCTCTGTCTGTCATGTGATGAAGGCCCATCTGCTGAACATTCCAAGCTGGAACTGGAAGGAGGGTGACGATGCAATCTGCCTAGCGGAGCTGAAAGCAGGCTTCATTGCCCAGAGCTGTCTGGCCCAGGGCCTGTCCACCATGCTAGCCAACCTTTTCTCTATGAGGTCCTTCATTGAGGTAACACAGAGGACAAGATTAACTTTCCTTGTCTCAGTCACTCCTGAACAGACTGAAGTAATATGGATGAATGAACTTTCACATTGCATTTTTTGTAAATGAGATCATTTATTCAGCGATTGAAGGTGATGTTACTGTAAGTGGATACAGTAGGTTCTCTGTTGACGGACGGACTAGATGTATCAAAAACAGGATATTCCCTGCAAAATTTTGACATCTTTGTCCAGAGAGAGACTTCCATTAGAGTGTTCAGTTCAATCGTCCTGGCACATCATATTTTAGTTTGACATTTTAATGGAATCTGTTCAGTATTACTGTGGCTCAAAATTGAAGAGGTGCTTGTGTCTATCAAAGAACTGTTCTTTTGTCATAAAGATGATGGATCAGCTTATAATGACCAGGCTGATGTTGTGTGGCTGAACATCTGCAAAGCACATTGGGCTGTTATTGGAAGGAAAACAGTGTTGCTTTTTTTTTCTTTCCTTTTTTATCCTTGCGTGACATTTCTGTGCTTGTTTTTTGTCAGATTGAGGAGGACACATGGCAGAAGTATTACCTAGAAGGGGTGGCTAATGAGATGTACACAGAGTATTTGTCCAGTGCCTTTGTTGGCCTTACCTTCCCCACTGTCTGTGAGTAAGTATCGCTCTTCCTCACTCAGCAAGCCCCACTGTGACTGGTTACGGCTAGCAATTCTGACACGATGAAAGAAAGACAAGATGTGAATTTTCAAAGGTTTTTGAACACATCAGTCATTTGCTTATACACTGCTGTCCTCTAACGAATGCACTTGTTTTACAGGCTGTGTTATGTGAAGCTGAAGCTGTTGCTTATTGCCATCGAATACAAGTCTGAGCAGAGAGAGAGCAGGTTTGTTTGCATCTACAACTGTCTTAAAAGTGAACTACTGTGTGACTCTGTCAAATAGATTTTCTAATGAAATATATTTTACCCCCCCCCCCCCACAGTTGATCTTCACATTACATTTGGTGACATGAACTTGGTGAATGACATTTGAATGGTAGTGTGCCAATATGAGCATCAGTAACAATGCTCAGCTAGAGCAACAACACAGCTAGAGAGTATTCAGAGAGCACAGTCACTAAATTCTCATGTACCACCACAGTATAAATTTGCAATCATTTTCATTGGCTCTACACCAAAAATTAATCACTTATTCCTTGCCCTCATAGCCATTACATTGATCAACATTTAATTTTTTTGAATATCCTGCTATTTGGCAAATGACTGTATGCCCTTGATGGAGGTACCTCCATGGCTACCAGTCTTTTTAATTTTTTTTATTTTACCAGGGTAAAGGTATTAGGTAACTGTACTGCAATGACATACTGTACATTTGCTTTTTGTCTTACTTTAAGTATATTGTGCTGTCAGCTCAGAGCATAAACAGTATGGTTCAGATACATTCACACCTAAATCACCAGGTTGCTGCACATTCTAATTTAATGTCATGTTTTTCCTGAATTTGATTCTATTGTGTCCTTGTTCAGTCTGTATGATAACCACTAACTCTACATCAGTGTCAGTCTTATCATAAATAACAACATGAAGTTCTATTTTTCAGTAGTTTCAATTGCCAAATGTCACTCACCCTTCACCATTCACCTGCGTCAAATGTTTTTGTGTACTGTACAGACAGGGCTGCATGGCAAATTATTCTCATTTCAACAGTACAAGAAACCACACTTTAATTATTTCTGACATGATGACATTTCTAGGTGTGTACATATTTGATCCCATACTTGAATTTAACTCTGAGCACTACTTTTTGTCTGTTGTCTCAATTCGTTCAAGCTAGTTGAGTTATTCAAAATACTTTTTTGTAATGATTTTCATGACACAATAAAAATGTGTTTTTTCTCATACCTACAGCTATTTTCTAGATGCATTTTTTTTAGTGCCATTTGATTTAATCACACCCATGTCAAAAGATAAAATCAAAACTAATTTATCTTTATAGTAAAAGTTTCTTTTAGGTGCAAGAATGTCACTATCGGGAAAGCATGGAATACATTATTTGTGTGTGCAGACCTGCGCTACATATCATTATATAAGGCATACTACTAAATAGGCTAATAACTAGAAAACAGTCACATTCTCCTCTACTTTTATGTTCATGATAACTGTTTGATTTGAGATGTTTTCTTGTTGTTTGCAGAAGCCGAAAGCGGTATGCCCTCTACCTTATCTTACTTCCAAAGTTCAACCCAATCTTCACCACTTTAAAGCTTCTGACTTTGGGAGTTTCCCCAAGGATATTTTTCCAAACCCTATCTCGCAGGCCTCTTTTTCTAACTCATTTTTATGGTGTCCCTTGTGCTCAATGCACTAACTTCTTTGCAGGCAGAGAGGATAGATCAATTGGATATGTTTGTAGAAGTGTTGTTTCTTTGTCTTTGCTGTTGTCGGTGTACCAAGGCCAAACGCTCACCCTCTCCATATCTACCACTTATTTGATCTTTTCAGTTTTTCCTTTACCAGTCCTTTGCTTAGTTTATTTATCTCACTTTCAGTTCTTTTTCGGTGTTGCTCAGTTTTTACCCTACTGTATGTTTACTTTGCCAAGCTAATTATTCCACTCATGGTGTTTTTTTTTCAAATCAAAGCTTCACTGTTCTTTGACTCAGAATCAGTGAGGAGTTTGTCTACACATATCTTAGACCTAAAATGTGTTGATAAGCACTGATAATCTGTTGTTCTAAGTTTTGGATTTAATCTTAAATCTGAGTATCCGCCATTGCTGTAGTCAGTGGCTGATATAATAACATGTCTTTTTCTTCATGGTTTTATTACATCAGCAGCACCGCACCAATCTTGTTTTTATTTTTATTTTTTCATTATTTCACACACTAGGTGGGCATGGAGCTGCATTGAGTTTATCCAGACCGAAATTTAATAATCACAGGCAACAATGTTCACAAATGTTCCTCATTTCACTTTTGCATTCCATCACCCTCTCATGGTTTCAGTGCTAAATGTTTATCCATCTGTGCATGTCTGTGTGTCTGGTTTATTACTGGTGTGATTACCATAAGAGGGATAGTGTGTCTGTGTGTGTGTGTGTGTGTGTGTGTGTGTGTGTGTGAGAATGTGCATTTCGTGCGTCTCAGCCACTATGTACAGTCATACTTGTGCGTCTCTCGAGTAGATGTTTTTAAATGAGGTCACTTCCTGTCAGTTTGGTGTTTGAGAAACAATCCAACTGCACAGAAGTTACTGCAACCGTCTGCATCTACGTACCTGTCCTTATATCTGTACTGCAGTGGCTATGCCTTTCTGTTTAATTATTGTCCTTTTCATGCTGTATGGTAACTGCATGCTATGACACTATCACACAGGGTGTTTAATGCTTGCTTTGTTGCTCACAATATGAGGTTTTGATGCTTTTTAAGATTCTATTCAGCAGTCTGCACCTGAGCGAAGAAAGGATAGACACTCCTCTAAAATCTCAGATTTGGGCAGCAATGTTTGTGGAACTTTCTTGATTTGATCTGTTTCTGTCATTTCCTTTCACTAAAAAGCATGCCAGGCGTAACGCCTGTTTACTTCTCTGGGGGCCATTCAATCTGAGTGAATGTTAGATGCTATTTTACTTATTGAAAAGAAAATAGTGGAAGAAAAAAAAATCTGATCTGCATGACTGGTACAATTTGATCCAGCCCGATGGATTCAATTGCTCCCTTAGTGGTTTTTGTTTATTTTCTCCAATGTAGCCTTTTCCAGAGCCCAGAGGAAAGATGTAGTAAGATAGATGTTTTCTCGGAGGTACTACTTCAATTCTGTACCCAGTGTACACAGTAATAATACAAATATAAAACACGTAGTTACTAAAATATTAGAAAATAGTTATTTAAAGGTCCTATATTGCAAAAATGAGATTTCCATGTCTTTTTATGACTCAGCGGCAGCGACAGCCATGGCCAGAGACACTATGTTTTTGGTTTTCAATCTTGTGTAAGTGATATCTCAGGAACTGGAGGGATTTTCTTCAAGTTTGGCACAAACGTCCACTTGGACTCAGGGATGCACTGATTAGATTTTAGAGGTCAAAGGGGTTACTGTGACCTCATGTTTATCCCATTCTTGTGCACGTAATATCTCAGGATTACCTTGAGGGATTTTTTTTCTTGAACTCAAGAATGAATGAAGTTAAGATTTAATAGCTAAAAGGTCAAAGTCACTGTGAACTCCCAAAACCCATTATTGGCAATTTCTCAAGAATTCCTACGCTAATTCTAAAACCATTTCACCCAAATGTCTAATAGTAAGGTCAGCTTCGCTGTGATGCCATGATGTTCTACAAAAACTAGTTTCTGTCTATTATTCACAGCCCTAACTCAGGAACCAAAATATACACTTCAAACCTTTTATTCAATTCCTTCAAAATCTTTGCTACAGATGCAATCTAAGTCTTGACAGACTATGTTGTAAACTGCAACTTGACATAATGTGTATCAAAACACGCAATCCATAGAGGAATGCACACAGGCCTTATTCAGAAACTGTGCCTTCAAATGAGTCCCAAGAACTTCTATACGTTTGTGATGTCACAACTAAACTATAAATAGGTATGAAGTGCTGCTACTGTCACTCCTTGGCTGCAATGGCGAGCCACATAATGAGTTATATTATAACAAATTGACAAAAGTTTTAGTTAAAAATGGAGTAAATTAAAAAAAAGAATCAATAGTTCTTCATCTTTCATCTGGGCTCGTCGTACTTTGAAGAAGTGTGATCTTTAGAGGTTTGTGGGATCAGTATTTTAATTTCTTAGTTCACTCTCACATCATTGATGATTGTTGCCGACAGGTAACCATTAATGACCAGGGTGTGTGTGTGTGTGTGAGCGTACAGTATGTGTGTGTGGTGTCTACTCTTTGTCTCAGTCTAATTAATGGGGAATGATACAGCCAGTGCTTAGAGTATTAAACCAAGTCCCACTCTTAATAAAAATGGTTTGACTTAGTTGTTCTGTTTTGGTGCAGCTGATGTTCAGAATGCCGTAATACATTTTTATTATAGTCGTGTCTTCAGATATAAATATAATAACTGTAATATCAAATTTTTAAGTCCATATTGACTTTGGGGGACATGCATTCTAATTATTTTCACACTATAATTAAATGGAGCAAAGTCACATCTGATTTTAATAAGCGTTAGTCAACCTAGAGTAATCCTACAGACTATAGCAGAGTCACTGAGTAGAAAAAGCTTTGCATCCTGAACAAAAAGAGCTGTTCATTCCCTTGCATCCCACTGTCAATTAATAACTGAGATAACAACTAACTGTACATTATCTTTACTACTGCCATGTCTCAGTGGCCATCACAACATTTGTTCTGATTAGATGACTGTATTTGAGTGCTGACACTAAAACCACTCCATAGCCATAATTTTAATTCTTTCTGCCCTTGTCCCTTTTCTCTTACATCTCTGTCCCTCCTGTTCTCACCCTGGGGCAAACCAGTACCATTTTGTAAAGAAAAGAATTAAAATTCAATGTGCACTCATACTCTTCTGTATTATGTCCATTCATTTGACTATCACATCAGCAAATTGCCCAATTATATGCTTTGATAATAAGTACTAGACAAGCTCCTAAAGGTTTAGCACAGGATGATGTGTTTAGAATGATGCAACAAAAAAGAAAAAAAAACAAAACTGTCCTAATAAGGGCAGTGCAGGTCCGATAAACGGCTTCAACGAGTCTGTGTACCATTCCTCTTGATTAGCATGGTGTGTGCATGAGTGTTGTCCAGAAAATAATGAGCATGATGTGTCTTATTTCTCTGAATACCCAGCATCCTCATCAACCCGGGCAACCATGTCAAGATGCAGGAGGGAACACTGGGATTCTTTATCGCCAGTGATGCCAAAGAAGTAAAGAGGTAATCGAGCCATCCTGATGAACAGCTGATCATTTACCATGTCAAATACCCCTTTTTGAAACGTGTTTTTCTTCCTTTGCTGCGTCACTCTTAGGGCATTTTTCTACTGCAAAGCTTGTCATGATGACATCACAGACCCTAAGCGGATCAAGAAGTGTGGATGCAAACGACGTGAGTTGCTGAGCCTTTATTTTCGACCCATGCACCCACACCCCTCTTTTCCTTCTCCTCACTCCAAAATCTACCTGTGGGTCTGTCTGTCTGTCTGTCCGTCTCATTATACTTAAGATTTTACTTGTTTGAACACTAATATTATACCTCTCATTGTGTCATTGTTAATCTGTACCGTGGCACTGTGTTTTTAAAGGTAATATATGTTTTCACACCATTATACCCTTTAGGAAAGTGTTTATTATGGGTCCCATTTGAACTTCCATAACATCCATTATTCCTAGTTGAAATGTACAGTAGGTATCATGTTTCAGTGTTTTCTTTTCTGGTTGAATCACTACTTCATCCACACAAACTGAGAATGTATAGTTGTGTATGAAATGGTAGCACTTTACATTACAGCTTGGTAATAACATGGTAAAATCTTGATAATAAAAAGTTAATGATTAAATTATACCTTGTAAATACCGAAGTAATAACCAGGTAATGGGGGATGATGAATTTCCGCATTATAATCGGGTAATTACCAATATTTATTTCCAAGTAATTTCATGTGATTTTGAAAGTCTTCCACTGATAGTAGCATATAATATCGAACATCGACCTATACCTCATTATTATCAGGTTATTACCCCATTATTGTTACAGTATTGCCATTTTTTCATCCAAACATTGCACTGATATGACAATTTTATTGTTAGCAATTTTCTAATTAATAACATTTGTTTGCTGTTTTTGGCCCCTTGTAACACTGTTTCACAAATGTAAGTCTAATATATACCCATTGTCAATACCAAACTATTACATTAATTAAATGGTTATGACTAAGTTATTACCTCTTTGTTATCAAACTATTAATATGTTATTACCAAGCTGTAATGTAAAGTGCTACCAATGAAATTTAGAAAGTAAGAACAGTGAGCTTACATACTGCCCCTCTTACTATCCAATAGATTTTTGGAACACATATTCACAATAATGCATGCACAATTCCATATCTCCTTCCAACTTAAATTGCATAAATACCTTTTATTCTGTTTACTCTTTTTGAGACTATTGAGCTCTGTCACTGTGCTCTTAATTGCTACATTTAAGACATTTCACAATTCACAAATGAACCTGTCAAATGGATAGTTTCCCCTTTGTATTTATGCAGACATAACATCAGCAATAAGACAGGAACACATAAATATAACCTGACCTCTGTACACTGTCACTTGTCAGGACATTTTAGCCACAGGATTAATAATTCAGTTGAATATACCATATTTCCACAAAAGGTCAGAGACAGTTACTGTAAGCAGCCTGTTATAGAGCCTGGTTTTAAAATGGATACCCACCATTTCCTTTCCTTTTCTTTCCTTCTTTTGTCTGTGTCATCTCAATTATTCAGACAATATCTTGCTCTACCAGCTCAATAGAATCAACATAGCCTTCAAAATCTATTTTCATTTTAAAAATACAGTTTACTGTTTATTTTTTTTAATATCTTCAAGTGTCACACCCACATGATGGACATGGCGCTATGTTTTATCCATTTATCCAGTTTCCAACAAGAGAGTCGCATTTAGACAGATGACAGTTCCATTACTGCAATGGAAGTCTGTCTTACAGTATGTTCTGTTCTATCATGTTTTGTTCTCTTCTGTTATTTTTTTCCCCATGTTTCTTCATGACCAGTGACACACTTTTGATGTATTTTCTTCCCTGCTGCCATTGGAAAACACCACTTTATTTTAACTACTAACTGGTAGTGATTTATTGTGAGTAAAAAGAAAATGGCTGTACTATTACCCAGAGTGCAGTGCAAGTGTTTTTTTCCTCTTCAGAAAGTAGTATACTGTATATATGTTGCATGTACCAGTGTAACTTCTGCATCCCTCTCCTCGCCTCTCATTTCTACACTGTGCTCAGACCAGACCAGAACCAAATCAGCTGAAATTAAGCACACACCAGCATCAGGCCTCCTCATCATAGGCCCAGTCAGCTGATGTTCTCGCTAGTTGGAAATGACAATTAAATAGAGTGTGACTTAATCGGATGTGGCCGGGGAGCTCTGCAGTTTTTCCTCACTATTTGATCATCAAACCAAACTTATATTTGGCATTTGGAAGCCAATCTGCCACAAGTCTAATGTCATTACCCATGATTAACCTCCTTATAGTGTCATGCTCCAAGAAAGTACAAAAGGAACGTAATAAAAATCTGAGATGTCATACAGTAATCATAGATTTAGAAGAGCCAACACACAGGGAAGACATCTTACAAGAACCATTGAGGTTTAAATTGATCTGCTTTCTGTCAAAGGAGGTTTTGTGTATGGCTGTACTTTCAGAGAGCAGAAAATGTCCTTGTGGGAAGTTCTGCAAATCCTAACGAGCTACGTTGCCAAAACACAATCAAAACAATCTGGTCTCCCCTTTGCCCTGCCTCTCTGTGATCTCAGCCACTTTCTAAACTCCGGGTCCTCGCCCTGCTCTGGCTGAGGTTTCAGAGATCTTCAGTCCCTCTCAGATTTGAAATGTCACCTCACCAGTCTTGTGCATTTCAAATTAGGACAGTTGTTGGGCCTTTTTTTTTTTTTTTTACTCGCTCTACTGGATGAAGTCCACTAGCAATACAGTATTACTTGTCATAGCGATAGATTGCCACTAGATGGTGATGCTGTGCCAGAGTTATGTCCAGTAAAAGGATATTCAAATGGTGATGTCTGTAGAGGAAACTTAAATCGCCTGAAACCTGTTCAGCAGAAATGCAAGGATCACATTGGTTTGTTTTTGTGCCTTGGGATAATGAATTTAATCCAAACTGAATCTACAGTTTGACAAATTCATCATCCTGAGTTTGTTTCGTCACTTTGTAATGTTTTGTTCATACGATAATGGTGCAGTTAGGGTTTGGTGAAGGCTGTGTGTTTGTGCAGAAAGGCTGCCTTTTCAAGGGAAAAAGCATTTGTCTTCTGCACTCTTATTGCCTCCACTACAATACGTTAGTGTGTCTGTTATCGCTCAAAAGTTCAACTCTTGAGCTACTGTAACAGTATAATTTTCCTTGCACTCTTGCTGAATAAGGAAGCTTTAGGTGGATATATATATATATATATATATATATCACGGTGGTGCTTTCTTTGGGACATCCTTCGTATTCAACATACTGTAGTGCCCTGATAGCTTCTGTTTGAGTATGTTGGGCCATGGTGGATTGTAGGAGATGGGGACTGATTGAACCCACGCAGACAGTTAATCAGGGCAGCCGTCATGTTGAATTTTCATTTAGGAATGCCCTGAAATGAACACCTTATCATTCATGGCCAGAATCTGGGTATTTGTGAAGTCAGAAGTCAAGGACATTGTCTCTGTGTGTGTGTGTGTGTGTGTGTGTGTGTGTGTGTGTGTGTGTGTGTGTGTGTGTGTGTGTGTGTGTGTGTGTGTGTGTGTGTGTGTGTGTGTGTGTGTGTGTGTGTGTGTGTGTGTGTGTGTGTGTGTGTGTGTGTGTGTGTGTGTGTGTGTGTGTGTGTGTGTGTGTGTGTGTGTGTGTGTGTGTGTGTGACTGGGTGTGTGTGTGTGTGACTGGGTGTGTCTATGTGTCTTGTGTTTTCCATTACTCCCCTTCCATGTGTCAGTAATCTACATTGTAAACATACATACACTGTGGTCCGAATGCCTAGGCAAAAACTCTGAAGTTAATACATTTTAGCATGGAGTGCTAGCCTCGCTGCACCTTGTCTGCCATACCCCTGAACTGTTTCAACACTGTAAACAGTTATCTCTGTACCTCTCCTTGTTGCTAAGACCAAAACCTTTCTGCATGCTATTTACATGCACATTAGGCACATGTGCATGCCACAGGATAGAACAGTCCCTGATGCCTTCATCCCATGGGTTATGATCTGCATTTCCCATTCTTTCTTTGACCAGAAGCTTCAACATATTACTTCATTCTAGATCTTATTTTCCAATGTGACTCAGAGTCAAATATACTGAAAGTGTCTCTGTAAAGGTGCCAGACAGTACTCGTCTGCTGTCTGTTTGCACCTTAGTAATGAGAGAATGGGGGCCAGGGACTGTTTCTGCCCAGAGTCACAGCAATCTAGATGTGCTACTCTGGGGACTTTCACTCCTACCTCCCTCGGGTTTCAGAGCTTCACACACACGTACAAACACACACACACACACAAACACACACACACAGTTTTGGGGTTGCAGGCTGACTAGTTAAGGAGTTCATTGTTGTGTAATACTTACAACTTTCCCATTCAGTCTTACCTGAACATTATGACATTGGTGTTGATTCTTGTAAATATACAGTATGTACAGTATAACAGTTATGATGCAGGCCCACTCACTCATTAGTAACAAATGTTAGTGTGACCACCAATCCCTGTGTTTTAGACATAACATACATGCAAGATTTGGCAAACTAAACAAAATTCACAACTTACCTAGTATAAATCAGATGCAGAAATGTGATTGTGAATGCCTTACCCCCATCATTTTATCCAATGAGACTGGATTTGGAAATGCCAGAAGATTAATCTACTTATTTACAAGTTTTGTCCCCTAATTACACTGAGTGGAGACAATTAAAAAATATATAAAAGCATATTTAATGGCTCTATCACAATTTTACCTCATAAATCTGAAGCATATGGATAATACAAGTCGAAGCTGAAAATAATACATTTCTGCTTCTCAACCAATCAAAATTACCCCCCCCCCCCCCCCGATACAAACATGATGAAACATTACATTTTAAATTATTATACAGCTGACAACTTCAGGATAGTGGTACAGTAGCACAAGTAAGTATAATTAATTTAGCAAAAATGACATTGGCAAAGAATCACTTTTTACAAACATTTACACCCTTTGTCTGGACTCGCCACTAATGCACACATGCACACATGCACATTAGAGTGAAGCTTTCCTTGGGGGGAGTGGAGCAGTGAAAATACAGGTTATTAATATACAGTTGCATGAATTGGCCCGTCTTGCCAGTAGAATAGTGCGATGCCTTGGACAGAGCTACAGCTGCATGATGGGATACAGGTACGTGATCCACTCCTTTAGCCAAACGGATAGAGGATGTACAAATGTATGACACATTGTATGAGGTTTGCTGCTGAAGACATTGCTCATGCTTCTCTTCCCTGAATGCCTCCCTCCCTCTCTTCTTTCTCCTTACCCCTCTTTCCCACTGTTATAGTTTTGCCTTTTGACCTGTTACAGCCTTAGCACACAGCTTGACCTCTCTAGACTATGTATCAATGTGAACAAAAAGTAATGATCTGGGATTTGTTTCTTATAGTATTGCTATAATATGTCCAAATTTGACTTTCTCAGATAAGAAATAAAAAAAAGAAGAGGAATTAATTGAACGACTTGTTGGATTTTTAAAAAATTCTGGGCGCTTCTAGTGTGTTGATTTAATTTGGGGCTCAAGTCTGTGGGAGCAGGTAGGCTAAGGCTTGCACTTTCTGATGAAGTTACCTTCCGACTTCCCCTTGGATGAATATTTCTCCTTTTGCCATTAACCTGCTGCTTTTCCTCTCCTCTCATCCCAAAACACGACTGTAGCCAAGATGTCCTTCTACAAAAGAATGAAACTGGCATGTTGTTTTGATTGCGGCTGTTCAGAGCAAGACTGCTCTTGCATGTCAGGCAGTGTACATAGTAACATGGACACCCTTCAGAGGGCCTACCCACTTTCCTCTGTCTCTGTTCATGATTGCGCAACCACTTTACGTGCCTGTAAGTTACACCGCCCAACACATGCTGTTACATGTCTGTGGTGTGTGCTCCGTTTGTATTGTACCATGCAGAGGTACTGTAAGTGTTTGTGTGTGTCTGTGATGTTGTCTATGTGGTGTGATGCGTTAACTGTGACTCCATAGTTTTGTGTAGCTGTGGCGTGTATGAGTTTATTATTTTTATTCAGCAATGTTTTGTTATCTATCTATCAGTCTATCTGTCTATCTATCTATCTATCTGTCTAATCTTATCTCCTCTCTTCAGTCTTCTAATTTTCCTTGTTATTATATTATTTATTATTTCGTTATTTGTAGCTGTGTTTCATCAGTATTTTTCAGTTATTCATCATTTTCACACTATTCTGTTTGCCTTCATGAGTGTAATATGTATGGTTGGTACAGTAAATGGTGGTGTGGCTCTGTGGTGCTGCTGTACTGTACAGGTGTAGGTGTTACTGTACTGTTACTGTAGGTGTTAGAAATGTGGCTACCGCTTGCTGCATCAGTCATGCAGTTGTGTTATAATATGACTATTGGAGTTGATGTGTTTTGAACTGTTTAAGGTAAGATGTCCGTGTGCATAAACAAAAATGGAACATAATATTTTATTTACATTCACTGTTTTCCGTTTGTACACTTTTCAGTTAAAGCAGCTTTGCGTCTGTTTCTTTTTTTCTTTTGCATTTGACTTAACCTTACCAAGCGACCGAGCAGCGTTTTTAGATTCACTTTAATCCTGAAGATATGAGAAAATCACTTCTGAGGCAGTGTTTTGAAGATTTCTAACAGTCTTGCAGAGCCTTATAAATGAGGAGCAGGGCACAGATATTAAAACACATTTTTATTGGTGACACTGGTTCAGGAAAGTAACTAATAATACCTCAAGCTACTGAAATGCTTGTTCACTCTTTTAAGCAATCAGAGAAGAACACACACACACACAGAAAATTACACAGATGAAATTACATTTCACTGCATAAAATGTCCTGCTTAGCCCCCGATCTCAATTTTTTGAAATGGTCTTAATAGTTTATCTCTCTCCTGCAGTCTTTAACAGTCTACGATACAGACTGAACAATTACAAGGAAGGACAAAAAAATTTGGGAGGAGAGAGGGGTTCTGTAGGGTAGGTGAGAGAAAATAGGGTAAAGTCTAAGTCATGAAATGATAACTACAAAACTGTGATAGTTGACCTGAACAAGAAAAGGTAGGAGGGCAAAAACTCCTGGAAGATCCCCCTCCTTTCGAGTTTCCTTTTGAGTGGATGGGAAATGCTAAATTGTCTGTCAATTACACATGGCAGCAAAAGACCTCGCTATCAAAGCCTTTGGTTCAGAGTTACAGATCTGATTTCCTTCTCAACATTCTCCCACCGTCTGCCGACTCAGCCTAGATTAGTGTCAAACATGCCGTGATGAGTTTGGCTTGGCCTCTTGTAGTTCGGCCTGCGCTGATATCCCTCGGTACCAATTACTGGCCATTACATGGTTACTGATCTCACTTCTCCCTCAACCCCCTGTAGGATATTAGGAAAAGCTTTCTCTGTCTTAGATTTCTTTTCCTTTTTAACTCTGTCTTTGTCTGAACAAAGTGAGTTTAGTAAAGAAGGGCATTGGGCTTTGTCAGTCAGGGATTGTTGGATTTCCTCTACCCATTTTCCCCTTTTTCCCCGTCAGACTGAGAGGATAAGACTTCTTTATCCATGATGACTTCATGCTCTTGTACATCTAAACCACATTTATCTAGCCTGAGTACTTGGATAATTGATTTCTTGGATAGCACTCGTTCATTTAATTCACCCTTTGTTCTGTTGCAAATCACATTCCGACCACACACACACAGTGCAACACAGACACCTAATAAATGGTGGCATAAACTTATGTGTTCCTTTATGGGCTTCAATTATACAATATGTAATTAATAATATATTTTTTCAAGTATGGGGTTTAGTGAGAAATGTGATGTTCTGGTGAAAATGGATAGACTCCTTGTGCACACAGCTAACTCATTTAATGCAGTCTTCTGTTACTAGAAATCATTCAGAAAAATTCTGCAGTTTGGTCAGGCATTGAATTGTTGGAGTGAAAATAAAATGAGGCCTGAGCTTGTGTTAGAGGGGGAAACTTTTGTAGAAAAAAAGATGAAAGATGGTAGAGTTGAGCAGTTTCTACCACTTGTAAATAGTAAAAATATATATAATTAAAGCACAAATAATAATAAGTAGAGTAGGGTACAAAATAGAGTTCCCCCCTGTGTGGTTGTGTATACTGATTGTTGTCTTCAACTATTTACATTTAAAAACATTACCAGCAGTTTTTCCGAGTAGTTAAGCTGAATCAGACATTTTTTTTGGTCTGTATATTAGTTACAAATGGTCTATTTTTGTGACCTGACCATCGCTTCCTTCAGTGAGAAAAGCTAGAGACGAGACAGGTTTTATATAATGGAGAGGCTGAAAGCTTTCACAAAGCTGGGCTATGGACAAGGGTTGGGGACCCAGGGCTCAGGAGATGCTTTTGGCTAGTCCACAGCCTTCTGGGCTTTGTGTGTGTGTGTGTGTGTGTGTGTGTGTGAGTGTGTGAGTGTGTGAGTGTGTGAGTGAGTGTGTGAGTGAGTGTGTGAGTGAGAGTGTGTGTGTGTGTGTGTGTGTGTGTGTGTGTGTGTGTGTGTGTGTGTGTGTGTGTGTGTGTGTGTGTGTGTGTGTGTGTGTGTGTGTGTGTGTGTGTGTGTGTGTGTGTGTGTGTGTGTGTGTGTGTGTGTGTGTGTGTGTGTGTGTGTGTGTGTGTGTGTGTGTGTGTGTGTGTGTGTGTGTGTGTGTGTGTGTGTGTGTGTGTGTGTGTGTGTGTGTGTGTGTGTGTGTGTGTGTGTGTGTGTGTGTGTGTGTGTGTGTGTGTGTGTGTGTGCATCTCATTGCAGGGGACCTTATCTATCCTGACACGGAAATTATGTTTGCATTTTCATTTTCCCAGCCCTGCTGGTCCATCACCAAACTTGCCCTGACAGCTCCTGTCCACCAGGCAGGCTTGCCCCCGCCCAGCCTACCCCCTCTACCCTCTGTCCTATGCCGCCTCGCTACGCCCCAGATGCTAGCCAGTTATTCTGCCGCCTCTATGGTGCGGGTAGATTGCTGGAGACAGATGCCAGGGCCACTGTGGGTCCCTGTTTGAGGATCTGTGTCATAGGCCAGCCCTGGGCCCTCACTTTGACCTTTACTGCTGGAAGAGACTCTGGGAAAGAGTGGGGAGTGTCAGCAGTTCAGAGCTCAGTTCAAGTGCACACTGTACCAGTGCTTCTATTGGTACCAGTCTTCAGTACCTCCTCAGTCAAGGTCATAAACTATAATTCCCAGATAATTAATAGCTCTGGCATAAGTGGAGACCTTGGTCAACCCTTTTTAAAGAACAACCCTAGAGATTTAAAAGTTTCCCGTTTTAAAAAAAAAGATCCATTTGTGCAAGAGATGCGGACTGCATGTAAAGATCAAGTGTCTTTGCATTTGCTCTGTAAGTGCAGCTGTTCTGGGTAGCAAGTGTCTGCTGTCTTTGATTTGGACGTCTACATGCACTCAAGTTGTTGTCTTTGTTCCCCGTGGTGGCTTTATGTGTTCGATCTACAGACCTCACAATGCTCATCTCGTCAAAATGTAAAACGTCAAAGCATTTAACACGTTTTTCAAATGAGAAGAGTTACGTTGTTGAATCTACCAGTGAAACTGTGTAACCTCCAATTTAGCTTTTTTGAAATTCTGTATAAAGTCAGCCATTAGTCTGTCATTACATCTCATTACAAGTTGAGTACACTTTCCTAAAAGCATGGCTCACTCTGAGAATGGACAGCTCATTTCATTCAACTGTCTGCCTATTTTGTGTAATCAAGTCGTTTTTTAATGATCACCACCATTAGGCTTTTACATAATTTTTTAATTATTTGTACTTTTCATTTTTGGTTTATGCCCTCATACCTTTTACTGATAGTACTTCATTATAGTTATATTTCCATCCTCCGCTCTTATGTTGATGTCTCTATTTCCTAATGTACCAGTTTCAGTACATCCTTTCTCCCCCTGTGTGACTTGCCACTTGTCTTTGCATTCTCCTCAGCCAAATATAAGTATAATGGATATGTCAGATCACGTAAGTGTGTTTCTCTGTCCTTCTCCATTCTACTCCAGCTCTGTGTTTAGCCTGTAGACCCCTCACTATGTCATGTAACCTAATTAGTACTGATGCTTTGCTTTAGTATTTGCTTTGTTGTCCCTTTTTCCTTTAGAATATACTTATGTTGTCTTGTGTCTTCTACAGAGACAAAGTAAACTCAAAGTTTAACCAGTGCTGAATTCAATGTTTAACTTAACTGAACAGACTGTTTATTCTAACTTCAATATATTTTCAGGAGATTAAAGTAATAAGTTCCTGGTATTGATAACAACTGAAATAAATTATTTTGTGTTTCATAATACCATGTAGATCTATAAAATATTCTTTTTGTATTGTGCTGCATGTAGCAGCAGATGGCGCTACAACACCAGGGAACACTGGAAGTCAGAAAGAGGCTGGCGTTCGATTCAAAGCTGATTGCAATTTAGGTAAATCTTTGGTAAATAATTGTTAAATGCATTGCTTTTTACTTTACTGGTTAAGAATAAAATATAGTTTTGAAATGCTATCTGTCACCTCTAACATTTTAAATGTATATTTTTATTCAATGTATTTGTTCTCATTAAGCATATTGATATTGAAGATATTTTTTGTTTCCTCTTTCAAATAGTGGCTGCATCTTAACAGAGCTAACAGGAATTGCAGCTGTCATAATATCAGTTTTAGGTTTATATTTTAAAACAACAATGCATGGCATAAAAAAGCTTTTTCATGCAGTTGCAATGCAGATTAAAAAGAAAGCTTGCTCATGCAGCAAACCTTGTAAAGGCAAAGCCAGCTAAGCTCACATACAAAAGTAAACATTTGCACTTGTTATTCCTCTGCCTCATCATCCAGTTTACATTGGGTCACGACGATCCGATAAGGCTTGCATGCAGGACAGTACCATCATGTGATTAGCATTTCAGGAAGGGACAGTTGCCGTCTGGGTTGTTCAGGATGCACAGTGGACCTGCCAGGGTGGGTGAGCGCTCTCTAACGCTGCACGTGTTTGACAAGGGCCAGATGAATCCAGGAGCTATCGGTGGCGCCCCGTAAATCAAGGAGGCAGCTGACGGCTGGGATAAACGTCTGTTTATTGCCCGGGGCCATCCAAGCATGCTCTGTCCTCCAAACAACCAACCAACCATTCTTCTACCAAAGAGAGGAACCGGGCTTCTCCTCTCACATTCAACTTTGCAACCACTTTAGTACATGCAAACATAAGGGTTGACTCTGTAGCCTCAGTCACTTTGTGTGTGTGTGTGTGTGTGCGTGTGCGTGTGCGTGTGCGTGTGCGTGTGCGTGTGTGTGTGACGGCTGGGTGAACATCAGGTGTATTTATTTATTATTATTTAGTAAGTTGTCAGTGGACGTACTGTGATTACTGTCAAAGTTACAGCAAAATCAGCATGATTCAAGATAGAATGACTGCATTCTTTTTTGTGGAATTAAACCACATTTCTTTACACAATCCAAAACAAGTCCTTTAAATGTTTAATAGTACAAAGTTTTTGAATTACTAATATTATAAATTATTACTTCCAGTTTTGTACTTGTGCAACACATAATGCTTGAATTGACACAATATCTGATGGGATTTGACTGGCGTTAGCCAAGCTAAGACTTCTTATTAATTCATGTTTGTCACAAATGCAAAGTAAATGTCACTGTTAGCATTTCAGTCAGAGCATGTGCCACGTAGATAAGAGATGTTGGAGTTTCAACACCAGTCTTAGAAAAATTCAATGAAAAATTATTTCTGCTTCCATGGCATGAACTTTCAGAAATTACTTAATCAAAACTGAAATGAGAAAGATTGCAATCTTTTCCAGAGAAACAAGTGTTTGATCCTTTATGCAGGTTTCTTTAATTAATCATCACTCTTATGTCTCATATATTTATTTCAAGTCAAGTATAGTAAAATTATTATTTTCTTTAGGAGATTCCCCTTATATCTCTGATAAGATAATTCTATAATTTAAAACAAATAAAGCAAAAAAAAATAACACTAGTTGATATTTAACACTATAATTTAATTGCTCACTAATTCCTGATCATTAATACAGGCTTTCTCACACTTTTTATTCTCCATTGTTTGACAGTAATGGATGAAGTTAGACCGTCTTTTCAAAACCGATCAGTTAAAACCACCGGCTGCAACTCCACCTCCATCACTTCAAATGCATTCCTTCCCAACAACTTGCACCCCAACCAGGATCCCGTGTTCAGCCCGGGCAAACTCAACATCCCCCTTGTTAATAACCGTAAAGGAAGTCTGCTTCCCATGGGGCGGGGGCCTGGGGCTGGCCCCTCGCAACTCCGCCTCAGTATCTCAGGTCCAGGAGACGTGGTGGCCAGATCCCTGGCTGAGAGTCGGCTGAACCGGGCCCGCAGTCTGCCGGTGAAATACCGCTACCACCCCAGTAATGCCATGCTGCTCAGTCACAGTAGGCACTGTAGGTTGCCCCCTTAGCGGGATGCATCAGTCAGTAACCTGCCTGTCCCGTCCCTTCATTTTGTCTTGTTTGCTGCATGACGGCTCACTCTGCTGGAGCTGCTGCTGTTGTTGCTCCTGCTGCTTTGCACGGATTTGCCTGCTAGTGCAGTGGCTGCAACTGTCTATGTTGGGTGACTTCCAAACTGAGGAGTGCTAAAACAAGGGAATTTGAAACGTGTAAAAAAGAGTTGCTTATTAGTATTTATCTTCAGAAATGTTGCAGGAGTTGTGAGCCCAGAGGATACTGAGCTGAAGTTTTTAATAATTTACTGTAAAAGCTTTTATTACCCAGTGGCAATAAAGCATTTACTTTTATTGTTGAGGGTGTAAATGAAAAGTGTTACACTTGTACTGTCAACAAATTACTTTTAAATCAGGAGGTTTATGTCAGACTATATGGAATGTGTTTTTTCTGATGTGGTATTTTCAAAGTACATTATAGGGAGAGTTATTTGTAAAGTTGAAAGTGCTTGTGATATTAGCTATTCCAAATGCCCAATTACATAAAGGAAATGTCAGAGAATGACATTTTATTAGAAGGCAAAGTCATATTTCTTATCTTTTATTAGCGGAATTAGGTGACAGCCTAGGAAGGGTGAATTTCCATATGCACATGGAATAGTCACAGCTTGCAGCGTGCACATTGATTTGCACTAATATCATGCTGTGTTATTGATTTCTAACCAAAGGACTAATACGAGTTTGAAGTGACGATGCATTTGGCATTTGCGCTGAGAGAGTGCAGAGTGGATAAGAGTATCTGGGTGCCTGTCTGAAAGCTCTTGAAACTCACAGACAGTAGTGAAGATCAGACTACTGTGTGCTTGCCTGAAATCTTCAGACGACTGGGCCTGGCCTCAATCTGGCTGTTCTTTCTCGTCCTCTCTGTTTGACTGGGACTCAAAGCAAAGTTTGAAAAATAGAGTGTTCTTCCCCCCCATTTCTCAACACAGCAAAGCATAGTTGACAGGAAGCTGAACTTGAATCTGATCAAAATAATCTTAAAAAACATTGTGGCTTCTGGCTCAGCGTCCTGCAAACGCTTAACACCAAAGCGTCAAACACAGCAATGGACTATTAAGTCTTACATAAATAATTAATTTTTCATTTAAACTTTTAAGACTAGTCCTGACCTCCTTTTGCTCGAGGATGGTGTGTATTTATTAGTTGCTTTCAGTATTCATAGTCCACTAATTTGTGCCCTGTCCTTAGTGATGTGTGTTGAGTGCTAAGTGTTTTCTTGGCATGGAGGTAGACCTGTAGAGGAGCCATTGTGAGCTTTAGATAGAACTGGAATGATGTTCAAAAAGTTTTGTTTAAAAAAACAACAACAAAAAAACCTACCCACTCAAGATCCATCTTCATAACCTTTATATATGTCATTATCATTGCTTTTGCCCTTGCCCCACAATGACAGTCTGTACCATCACATGGCAATTAATGGTGTAGGTAAGCATGGTCACTCTGATGCAGACTGCTAGAGGTCCAACCATCTGCACAATTTAGCCTGTGTACTGAACAGATGCAGTAGTGTATTACTGAAGGCCTTGTAATAGTCCACCTTGAAGGGCCAAAATAAGGGGGTTTAAGGTTTTAGCCTTCCGTAACATTTTCAGGACGTAAATAGTTTTTTTCACCGTGGTTTTCTCCTGCCTTTCTCAGACTTACCGTTGTCTGTTACTAATGCTTTCTCGATATTTTCATAATTTCACACTGAATAATTAATTTTCCTTTTCTTCTGTTCAGTTTTTTGTTTGCAATGATTGACTTGAGTGTTGGCTATTTCCTTTTTTTTTTTTCATGTCAGGTCCAGCACACTTTCCCATCCATCCTTCTCTATTCTGACATTCTGTGCATGTGTTTGCAGTCGAAGACGAGCATCCGTCAACTCTCTCGCCCAAAAAAAAGCAGCGCAACGGAGGGATGCGAAACTCACCCAACTGCTCACCCAAAATGATGAGGTAAGAGATGCTGATGTTATTCTCCTTCCAGCACTTCAAATGAGGAGTGAGAGGAAGTCAAGATACAGTGAAGACGGGAGAAAGGAAGGAAGGGATGGAGGGCTGCGTGTGAGAGATACTTCAGAGGCGGATGCCGCTGATGGTGAGGTGGTAGGAGTTTGGATGGATGGGAGGGGGCAAATTAGGGGTGGCGAAGAAGGAGGTAAGAAACTCTGTGAGAGAAAGAGAGGGGAGAAGTGTCCTGTTAGGCAGTGGCTGTTTAGGATGGCGTGCTGTCAGCTGTTAATGACAGAGCTGAAATAATATTTCTGTCGTGAAAAGCGGCTGTGAGGAGCCGTTTGAAAACTCCTCTGGCTTTAAAGTCCCAGCTGTCACCTCCTCCGGTCTGGTCCACATGTGCTCCTTAAACAATGCTGGCACTAATGACACCAGCAACCAATCAGAGGGACCTGCATGGTGACTTTGCCCTCAGGCTACTCCTCTATTGTGGGAACCCCTGTGAGTACTGTTTCTGGTACTTAAGGCCATATGTGAGATGTATCATCACAATCAAATATGAATTCAAATATTACCTTCCTTTTATCCTGTCCTGTGGAATTAAATTGCTGTTAATTGATTTTGAAAGATAAAAGGGGTAGGTTTTTGTGCTCCTCTGGCTGCGAAGCGGGGTTAGCAACACGACAGCGTGGAAAATACAGGGAGGCCGAGCTGTGCGCATTGGGACGGCAGGATAAAGGCATGGTGAGGAAGATCTAACAGGACGGGAACACTCATAGATACGTTGCCCTACTCTTAATGAGAGTAAGTGTTATGGTTGTCATCTCTTTGACTTTGCAATAGGAAAATCTGAAGAGAGCGCTGCATGCTTTTTGTCACACAAACTTGTCACTGTTAGTTTAGCTTAGCTACACTGCAGAAGAAACTATATCTGAAATTTATGTTTGCAATTTCTACTTGGAATTTAAATCTGGAAACACTCCCCCAAAAAACAACTTTATATGTAGTTTAATTTCTGCAAAAAGTAATATATGCACAAATAAATTGTTTTAATTTATATTATTTAATGTTTTAATTGTTTTTAAAATCTTGTTTGCACTGTAGTTTATGTTCCTTATATTCAAGTTCTTTGTGTGTTAGTCCTGCTAGCTTCCCTTAGGCAGAGTTCCTCCTTCAGCACTGGCATGCCTATGTGATTTTGTCCAGTATACTTGTCGGCCTCCCCCTCAGTTCTCCACAAAACAAGCACTTAATAAGCCTTCACACTTGCCGAACCATTAGCCCAACATAGAGTCATACCCTTCAGTCTTGGAACAGAGTATCATTTTAGATGCCCTTGCTCAGAGGGAGAAAACTGCTACAAAAACAACTAGACATTGGCACATTTCCAGCTAACTGCTTGTTTAAAAGGCTGTTTAGTTTGCCTAACTTAAAGCACAAAACCTTTTCTTCTCTCCCATTTTTTGCTCAGGAGATGGTCCCTATTTGCCATGTAATATATGCATCTTTGCTTTGATCTCGTAGTGATAATAATTCTTGCGAGTTATTTACTCAGTTTTGAAAACGCTTCAAAGTGGTGTCAAAGTTTTCTCTGCTTTAGGGTTGCTTCTGTATTCTGCTGGCTCTTGGGTGCTGGGATGACAGGTCCTCTGTTATAGGTGTAGATTTTTTTTCCCAGTCTTAGCCCTCAGCAAAACATCAAATTACCCATCACAGTCCACAGCCCCCCTTCACAGCTGCCCCCGTCAACATATAACACCATATATATTAAACAGTTGTGCTTTACAAGGTGGATTTTATGCACAATGAAAAGTGATTGTTTGAGGTAGCCTTAGGGATACTTTATTCTACAAGCAAGGAGGGGGAAAACACAGTCGAGAGCGAGCAAGAGAGAGAGCATACGTATCAAGTATGGTTTTTACAGGACTTGCAGCCTGAAGGCCTTTGTAAATAAATAATGATCAACAGATTGGCTGTGGGCTTTTGAAAAGCATGCCTTTGTCAGTTTGCATGATGGGGAAAATTTTCAAAGCAAGAGGCTGCCTTCGTAGTCTGGCAGAGAGGGATTGGGGGAGCACACCCATCCCCAGCTTGTGACTGCAGAGTGATACACTGGAATAACTCAACTCTGTTTGAAATATATACTGAGGGAGGAAGAAAGAGAGAGGGTGAGACACTGGAGTGAGACATGCTGCAAGGGAAATATTTGTCCTATATAAAAGTGCATCAGATAAAATACTGTATCTTGCGCAGGGAAAATGTTTGCTGTGCAATCCAAACTGAATTTATTCAGTTTTAACATTTAGTGGATGCATTTTTGGTGGGGATATACTTTCTAAATATGAATAAATACAAATGGTAGAATACATATTTTCTGTTTTTTTCTAATTTCTTTAAACACTAAGTATGCCACTGAATCACACTTTGCACCCTTGCTGACCTATCTGACGTGTCACTGTGCTAACGAGCCGCATTGCCACCGTGGCATTAACACCATTTCCACAAACCTTTTTGACGGGTCATGACTGACGCCACACTTCCAGTCGCAGTAGATGTCACATTATCATCCGCAGCTGATATCCCTTGGGCGTGGCACTGTGGCACAGACGTCATGTCTGCTATCCCTGAGTCTCGTGGTAGGTTCAACCCGAGGCAGGGAGAAGGCAGAGGGAGAAGGAGGTGTGTGTGGAGCCTGTGACAGGCTGCCAGTCACACCGCTGACAGCTCTGTGAAAGATAGCTGTCTTGGCAAAGAGAGCTGGAGCGGCAGCCCGCCTGCATGCACCAGTCAGCCCCTGTGTGGAGGCGAGCAGAGCTGAGCAGATTGAAGTGACGGGGGCTCTGTGGAGTTGATTGGCGCAACACGCGGCTCTGGATGAAAGATTCAGGCTGAGTGTAAAAACACTAAATGCTGTCAGTGTTATTATCACCTGCACTTACTGATAGAGGGAAGAGAGGCGGAGAGAGAGGGTGGCTAATTGACAGCTTTTTTTTTTTAACTTTTACTTTTCCTGCATTGGTATGCAACGCAAATGCAGGCTGAAGGAAGAGGAAACATCAAAGCCTTGTCAGTGAATGACAGAGTTGATAGACGATAGAGAAAGTGATACTGAGAGAGATGTATGTCAAATTCTTGAGATGTTTTCTCCCATATTAACTCAAATGTCTTTCTCTCTGCACTTCCCTGTTTTTCCCAGAGTCTGTATAGTACTGTTTTAACCAAGGGTTTCATTATTTGGTTTGAATTGTAAATACGGTAAATTACGTTTGCGTTGCTGTTTAAAAAGCAGTGTTTTTTGAGGAACGGCACTACATTTGTGCAGTCTATCCAACTCAGTGTTTTGGATTACATTTTTGTATTGCCTTTAGAGGAACTGTGAGAACGCGTCTTGTAGGATAAATGCAAGAACAAGAGAAGCCGCATAACAGGACTGACAGAAGCCCTTTCATGGTCAGTGTTACACCGGATAAAACTCAGCAGCCCACTGCTGTGGATTAGCTTGTTTGGTTGTGACATGCTGTTGAAACATTAATGGCCATCAGTTGGGAAAGCAAAATGTGATTGGGCAAATTCCTGAAATATTTAAAGTGTGAGCCTGTTGGAGCTTTTACTTTTTGTGCTGCATGGCGTCAGGAGCTGGAAGAGAGGGTAAAAGCTGGTAATTGGGCTTGTGTTGTCATGCCATTCAGTCAGTAGCACTCAAGTATAGCTGTTCTCTGCTGCACTGCGAGCACCAGGGCCTTTGAGTTTTCTGATGACTTGACATCAAGGACCAGAAGGAACGGAGGAATGATATGGTAGTTATGGGACCTACAATATGCAGTGCAGTAGAAAGTCTAGCACTCTGAGAATGTGAAGGACTTTTGATGAATTGTATGAATAGACAGTGTAGATCTCAAGGAACTCTGGTGCTCTTTCGCCTCTTTCATAGTACCACTTGATCCACAATGCTGCAGTCATTTCACAGAATGGTCCAACATAAATAAATGGTTCTGTTTTCCCAGTCGCCACGACCCTCTTCTAATCCCTGGAAATGAACAAATCGAGAGCATGGACATGAACGTGAAGAGGTATGACTCGACAGGGATGTTTCACTGGTGCCCATCAAAGGAGATCGAGAAAGTTATCCTGGTGAGTGGGACAACAATAGTGTGACTACAAAACCTCTAAATTATAATAGAATATGTCAAAAAAAAAAAAAAGGTTAAAGTAAGTATTCCAAAGTTTCCCCTCAATATTGTAGTTACACAATCACATTCTAATATGCATTGACATTTCTCTTACTGCCTCTCTGTTGTTTCAAGGTGAGTTTATTGTTTTATCATATGTCCACTAGGGATTGTTGTGTCTAAATGATAACTCAAGATTTGCGAATGTCTCGCAAGATGGTCAGGCACTGATCTCGAATGGTCATGGCTGGTTGGTAAAAGAAGCTGTACTCAACATTAAGAGCATTAATAAAGCAGCAAATAAATATTTCCTATGTAATGATATAGCGAAGTGATGCCGGCCTGAATGAAGTCACTCTCCCTCTGTGTGTGTTGTAACCCGAGCTTCTCCGTCTCCGCATGTTAGTGCATGTGGCTGCGATAAAACTCCTTTCACGTATTAGAGAATGGTCTGTGAGAGCCATGTGGGGGAAATCCCAGTCCACCTTTTTTTCTCCAGTATTCCAAGTACAGCCTCTTTAATGTTGTTTTTATGTAAATAGGTCTTATGGGAATGAATCTCGCGAGAGTTTGTGCGAGTTTTTGCAAATCTAGGGTTACCATCTAGACACAACCACTAAGGATCTGTGAACAGCGTTTCAACACTCCACGCATGGTGTGCAAGGCAGTTTGTAAGCAAGGCAGTTTGTAAGCATTTATGTTTGTGCACAAAATGTTTGGGGAAGATTAACCCTATCCATATTAAATGTAACGTAGAAGGCACAGTTTAGAAATCTAGATTAATGGGGTCTTAAGAATGTTCCTGCAGTAATAAGGCCGTCAAAAACTACTGTTGCAACATGCAGATAATAAAAAGCATTTAATTCAGATCAAGATCAAGCAAGTTACTGGGAGTATGCATACATTTACAGCAGTGGTCCCTTGATGCTCTAAGTTGTAGCTTGTGTCTCCAATAAACAATGATACCGTTTAAGTTTCAAGCCTTCGGGATCATAGTAGCGTTTAGTTTACTTAATGTACACTCAAACTTGGAATCGTATGCACATCAAGCTGCTGCGACAGGCGACAGAACTTGAAAGCAGGGCATTGCATTGTTCTTTTTCAACACTAACTTAACGCAATAGAGGAGCTTTGTTTATTTATAACTCTGATTTATGACAGGGTCCTAGTCATACATACTGTATGTGCCTGAAATCTTACAAACTGCATTATTCAGCCTGATTGAATCAGCTGCCCTTTGAAAAAAAAAAAACCCCACATATTTTGTTTTTGTTCTGTAAGCTTCATACTTCTGATTATCCAATAAACTGTTTATAAACAGAATAGTGGTTAACCAAACCTTAGTTTATGTTTATATAGTAAAGTCTGATGGTAGAATGTTTCTATTATATATAATATTATTATTACATAGACATACATATATATTTCAGCTAAATACTTGGTTAACAAACTATTTTTAATATGGATTTATAACAGTTTATGATAGACTTTGAAACACAAATGTGTTACACGCACATTAACCAGTTTTCTGTTAGCAGCACTAATTTCTTTCTCTAACTCTGTGTCTCTGTGTGTCTCTACCTCTCTTCTCTTTCTGCACTCCTCCTCATCCCTCTCTCTCTGCTCTTCTCCCCCTGCCCTGTGTCTCCCTGTTTCCATCAGACCCGGAGTGAAGCCTCCATGACAGTGCTGAGCGGCCATGTGGTGGTCTGTATATTTGGGGATGTCACGTCCGCTTTAGTAGGGCTGCGAAACTTGGTGATGCCTTTAAGAGCCAGCAACTTCCATTACCACGAGCTAAAGCCTATTGTTTTTGTGGGCTCGCTGGAATACTTGCGGAGGGAGTGGGAGACTTTACACAACTTCCCCAAGGTCTCCATCTTACCTGTGAGTGTACCAGTCCACGGCCACGGGAGATACATTCCTCTGTTCAACTAACAAGGCATTGGCATTTTGAGTTACATGCACATTGAAGGGATTGTCAGTTTGATTCGATCACAAATTACTCAATTGAATGATCACTCCATGAGAGCATAGTCATCCCTGCCCCATCCTGAGCAGTGACACATCCTGCACATCCAAAATGGAGTTTATGTATGTTGCAGCTGCAGTGCCCATCACAGATGACGTGGCTTGCTGCCTTAGAGCTTGTTAGGCCTGGCTTGACTGATGATCAGAGGAGAATCCCAAACACAGCCCTCAGCGTAGGCTAGCCTTTAGATTAGTCCATGTCTCTGATTTGCCAATGCCCAGTCAGATCAGTGGAATGCCATCGCCTCAAAACAAGAATACTTGTTAACTAATTTCCCAAAGCTCCACTCTGCTCACTTCTTAAATTTGTTTTTCCCTCCCATATGTCTGTCTATTCTCTGCATCTGCATCTCTCTCTGTCTCTCTGTCACTGTCTCTCTCTCTGTCTCTCTGTCACTGTCTCTCTCTCTCTCTCTCTCTCTCTCTCTCTCTCTCTCTCTCTCTCTCTCTCTCTCTCTCTCTCTCTCTCTCTCTGTTCTTCTCACCCTGAAGGGTACGCCATTAAGTCGAGCAGATTTAAGGGCTGTCAACATCAACCTCTGCGACATGTGCGTAATACTGTCAGCCAATCAGAACAATATCGAAGATGCCTCACTGCAGGATAAGGAATGCATCTTGGCATCACTCAACATCAAATCTATGCAGTTTGATGACAGCATTGGGGTCTTACAGGCTAATTCCCAAGGTAAGGAGCGTCCTATTACACTCCATGTGCACGGCTGCCCAGAGGGGACAGGTTGTGGCAGGGAGGAAAGGCAGTAGTCAAAGATGGAAAAAGAAAAGAGTGTTGGGGGGGATGAGAAGGCCACACAGGAGGGATGGATGTACACTAGTTTGGATGTAGCTTGTACAGTATAAACAGACTTCACTGTACTCCTGAAAAAGTGCACACACACAAAACATTGTGTTGATTGCTTCATCAAACCTTTGAAGAGCATTTACCACACATCATTTTCTGATGATTTCAGTCTTGTCCTTGGTAATTACATGCTGCTAAACCTCCTTGATAATTCTTTTTAATGATGTAATCAACATGACTGTGTCATTTTATGTTGTTCCCCCTGATCTGGTGTCTGGCAGATTGTCTGGAACAGATTGTTGATGTTTGCAGACAAACACACGAACCTGGCATCCCATCAGGCCTCATCATCATTAAGCAGCTAGTACATATCACCAGGCAGGCCAATTCAGCTGCTCCTCATTAGTCACAACAAAACAGCGACACATGCATACACACACTGGCGTGTTTGAATGCATGTGCACGTGTGTTCACGCACGTAGAGAGGCATCCATGGGAACGCAATATACCCATGCACATCCCCAAACAGGTAATCCTCAGTTTATTATTAGCCCAAAAGGCCTGACATGCCTTGAGCTCAGTACTATTTAGTGCCACCACAGTGACTGTTGTAAATACAAATCAAAGTTGAAGGTCCAAGAGGCCATTATTTTTTAGTGCAGAGCACTTCCACATGTTTTAGGAGAATGCCAATGCTGTTATTTCTCCAGCCTTGAGTGAGTGATGAGCTGTCGATAGCAGTGCCACCAAGGAACAATAAGCAGGGGTAAATCTTAGAGCACGCCGCTCTGGGGAGCAGTATTCACAGAAAGCTACCACAATATGGAAGCCCACCAGCCTATATCCTCTCCCAGGGTCGATGGATAGAGCCTATTGTCATCAATAATTGGGTCTTACATCAACCACCCATTTCAGTGATAAATACTTCACTTTAGAAAACACACACACACAAGCACACAGTGACATGCAATCATGCATACACAAAGAAACACACGCACATCTACCCAGACACTGCTGTTGTATCATAGGTATTGCTTTGGGGATTCCTTCCTCCTAACGCTGCTCCCATTCAAACACTGTCTGTGGAATTTAAAACAAGAAGGTGCAAATGAATAAGTAAACATGCGCTTTCCTGGGGGAGAGCTTCTCACGGCTGCTGTAGCATGTAGTCAACCACAGAGCAGAGCTGTGCCCGGGGGGCTACAGGGATAAGGGGGCATGTAACCCAGATCTCACTTGTCTGTTGTACATTGCAGCTGAACAGATGAGTTTACAGCCTCACAGTAGCAACAACCAGCTGGAAGAGGGGGCATATTGTTTGCGATCAGGCTGTTGGTTAGACTAAGGAAATGCTGTGTTAAATGGCTGAATCAAAGGTTCTTAAGGTTTTTTTTTTTTTTTTTACAGCCATATACCAGTCCCCACTATTTTTTACATTTCTATAGTCTTAGTTATGTGAAAGAACAACAAAAGGAACATTTATTAGAAATACATCAGACATGTACAGTATATAACATATTTGCAGATTCTGATTTTAGTTGTATTGTTGTAATTTTGATAGATTAGAATGTCATTCATACACTATTATACATTTAAAAAATGTAATATTTGTTGAACTATGAAGCCTTTTACAAAATAAGTAATAAAAAAAGATGTCATAATAATTTAAATAAATGAATCTAAAAGCTTTTCATGGCAGAGTGCCGCAGACTCCACTTTGAAAGTCAACATATGTATGTATGTACCGATTATGATAGTCAATTCAATAAAATAAAAATAAATATATCCTGAATTGAGAAGATTCAAGCAGCATAATTGTTAAGTTTTTTTTTGTTTTGTTTTTTACCCAAGGTGGTCTTGAGGTTGAATTAAATAAAGAGACATAGAAAAATAAGAGACAACACTCTCAGCTCACTATTAGACCTTGAAGACTGGGTGCTGGATCCTTTATGTAGATAATAAAAAAAAGGGAAGGACTAGGACAGCACTCCAATTTGACTTTTTAATATGGCAAGACACTTATTCAGCATTTGTTTAAGAAGGGCGTGTAGAATGAAGAAGGGCGTTTTGCCCGATACGTTCATGCGACAAGATTAAAAAGTCAAATTGGAATGTGTCATAGACATACATTCTTGCATGGATTCACTTTTAGGGCATTGCTATGATCAGGGAGATAAGCAAATTGTAGCTTCACTGGTTTTGCTGTTCTCTGGCTCCATCTTGAAAAGACATAGATCTCTCTGTTTAGAGCTGTTTGTAACCTAACAGGTGTTGAAAGCAGCTCAGCAGCAGGCCTCATGTATCGCTGTTCTCACCAACAGTTACTGTACAAACTGTGCAAAATGGAAGCTTTTCTTCCACAGCTCCGTACCATCTTCATGTTCACTATGATACAACAAGAGCAGTTTTTTAGAGGCCATATCCACAAACTTGCTGTCACTCTCCAGTGGAGTAAACATCATCCTTTATGGACATCGACAAAATGATGTTTGCACTGTCTGAGCTTGTGCTCTCTGGTTGACTCCAAGTGTCAAACCTCTGCTGTTTCCAAGTTCAATAATTGGTATAACAAGAGTTATGATTATCCATGCTTCAGTTCAGTGTGTGCTTCCTGCTGTGTACTAAACTATTTGGTGTCGTTTCTGTTGCAAAGGGATGGAAGATTTCTTTTGTAATGTAAGCAGCTCATTGAGTTTCTTGACAGGAAAGGCACACACTCTCAAATATGTAGAGAATTTGCAATCCTTTTAAAACTTTGTGACCTGAATATATTCCCCTGCATTATGTTTCCTTGGTGGTGGCACTATAAGCTGGCATTGTGCTGTAGTCAGCACTAAATGATGGATGTCAAAACACAGTTGATGCATTATGCATATAGCATTACAGATTTAAGGTGTTTACTTGTCACTTTGAGGAAATGCAAAAATGTGAAGTCATGTGAATTCATACTCTTGTCACTTGCACTTGTATTTCATGGTCCCCAGCCATGCCATTTCCCATAAAAGGTTCCAGGATCCACTTCACCAATTTTATTGTAACAAAATGAACAACATATAAAATTTATGTCTGCCCATTGATGGAGGGATGTGAATGCTAAATATGTTTTAGCTGACCCCTAAAAGCAGAGTATATGTATTGCAGTTTTTAGACAGGTGCCTTGTTCACTTAGCCTTCTTCTCCTCCTTCCTTTTTTCTGTCAATCCTCACATTTGAATGTCACAGAAAGCGCACATCAACAGTTTTTTGCTGAGTGAGCTGACATGCACTATGTATAATGGTATTGATACAGAGTTCCAGGTCTCTTCCTCATGCTTACAGTATGATACATCTGCGGTAGAAGCACTTGTGAGACATGCAGGTTTCTGCTTGTACTGTTTTTTTCTTTACCTTGAAACATGCAGCATTGCCCATGAAGCCAAAACAAAGAAATACATAAAAAGAATAAAACTTTTTGTTATCTGTTTTTTTACCCCAAATGGGTGCAGGTCTCCTTTAAAGCTAGCTCATGAGAAAGCCATATCTAATATTACCTTAAGCTAAAACTAAAACTGCTACTATTTTTTCTCCAGCTGTTATTTTGAAAAATATACATTTTAATGAACCGACATTTTTCAGTCAGTCATCAATTCAGGAAGTAAATCCACATATCTAAATGAGGCAGTAGCTAAATTCAGTATTTATGGGGAAAACAACCCTCATCTTTCATTGTTATGTTTGCTGATTTCTATAAATTGGTTTGTGGTTTCAGGTTTCACCCCTCCTGGAATGGACAGGTCATCTCCAGACAGCAGTCCAGTACATGGCTTTGTGCGTCAGGCTTCCGTCACCACCGGATCCAACATCCCCATCATCACAGAACTAGGTAAAGCTGTTTGCACCCACCTCAAATGGAAATGTTGCATGGCATACCTAATAACCTCAGGTCAACTCATTACTCACTAGCAGATGTAGACACATATAGTGCTGATAATCAAAGATTTAAACGTCATGCTGCTACCAAAAGTTCCAACTCATTCAAGGTCAAATGGACTTTGGGAATGTGTGGTGTGGAATTTTTGGTCACTTTCATGCTGCCAATAGCTTTTCCCAACTCAAGTTCATATTCATATGTGAAAAGTATTGGATCTAGCTACCTTATGTCAAGTGGTGATAATGTTAGCTGCAAGGACTGGGAAATATCTTTGATCTGAGGACAATGTGGACAACTGTAACTTGAGGATGTCAGACAGGCATTTTGAGGACTAAAGCTACATCTGCTGCAATTTGTCCACTAATGCACAAGAGAAACCCAGCCTGATGGTGAGGGTGAGAGAGGGAGAGAAGGGAAGAGAGAGGGAAAAAAATCTGCCTTGGTTGCAAAATGGGTCCATTTATTAATAACAATGGCAGTGGCTGTATTCCCACTGGTGGTGGGGACTCATGAAACTTTCAGATCTCTGAGGGGCCTTCTAAAGCACCAGAGACTGGCTACTCTGTCTCTCCTGACCCAATTAGAGAGCAATGGAGCATGAGCCAGCTAAGAAAAGGCCAGAAAGAGAAAAGAGCTACCTAATGTTACTTGTAACGGGGCAAGCCATTACCTGCTGAGAGGCTCTCAGATTGCTGACCACATACGTAATCATCAAAACGAGATGCTATCCACGTTGGACTTATTGGTTGCCATCCTGGACTCAAACTCTAGAAGCTCCAGTGTTATATGTAAAGGAAAGAGTGGCTGCATGTCTCACTGGAACCACATAATGTAATTACGTTGTCATTTGTTCAGTTTACAGAGCCAGCAGCAGATTAAAGTCTAGTTGGAACATAAAAACATGGCTCATCTGAGTTGCATAATCAATTTTCTTTGCGTTTGAAGGTGTGTTTATGGATAAGACCGAGTTTATCCCTTTTAGTGTTTTACTGTGAAATAATTTATTGTTGTTGTAGTGGTGTAGCGGTGTGACAGCTCTGGCTTTGTATCTACTGTGCGCTCTAATCCAGGGTGCTTAACTTTTAGATACCGGACAACCATGAATGTCAAAGAGTAAATCCCAGGGTTGACACGAGTAGTTTGAGCCAGCGAAATGCCTTTATTGCAGTCTTTGAAACTGTTTCAATAATGACACCATTTCTCCCCTTCCCTGCACTGTATCATCACCATTAGCTAAACCTGGCAAACTACTGCCATTGGTTTCACTCAGTCAGGAAAAAAAAAGTGGAACCAACATACAAATGATAACAGAGCTGGGTAAGCCGAGCCTTTGTCCTCTGCTGCCGTTCGTTCCCTCGCTCCGCCGCTCTGCTCATCATCAGCTTGTCTTGATTTATCTGGCTGCAGTCAAGGCCCTCACTGCTCCCATGGCTTCACTTTGAACACATTTTTATTCTTCGTTCTGGTTGCAATTGGCTGTCTTGTTTTGGCCCCGTTTTAATGATTTTTTTTTTCGGTCTGGTTTTGGGGGTGTTTTTTTTCCTCCAGTTGCATTTGCAGAGCATCGCCAGGCTTTTGATCATGCTCAGTCTGTCCTTGTGGCTGCTTTCATAGCAACAACCCCCTGCTTCTCACCCCCCTTCCCCCTGCAACACACACAGACAATTCACTCCTTTGACCCAGGCCTGTTTGCATCAGCCCCTTGTCTCTTTGACTGACATTTCTGTTCCGCAGCACACAGGAAGCCTGGGAAGAAATACGATTTTAAAAACAAAAAAACTCAAGATCAGACCATTTTTTAAGCCGTTTACTCATTTTTAAAATTTATTTTCCAGTTTCTTTTTTCCTCCTCAAGACCATATCTCTGAAGCTCAGATGTCAGAGGAGTCAAACAAAAACTAGTGTGTTATGCTTGTTTTTCAAGTAACACTGGTTCATAGACCCTTCACTGCCCACTGCTGCCAGAAACATAAACTAAGAAAAGAGACAAGCACTATAGGGAGCGCTTTGTGTTTTTTACTTTACCAATTATGCAATACATGAGAGACAAAAATATCTTTATTATTTCAACTTTGGATTATTTTAATTCACACTGTGTCATTTCGTCACTTTAGCAGTCCTGATTGATCATTAATCATGAGATAAAGTGTGTTGTTACCTGGCTTTAATTTGACTTTCAGGGCAAAGGTAAATATTTGAGATGCAGTGATGATGTGGTAAACATATTCATCAAGAAAAACTCTAGCATGGTTTTACAAGTGCATGATTTTCTTATGTGACATATTAGCCATTGTTGAAGTCTCACTTTTTACCATATTTACTGAATACAAGAAATACCTATATGCCATATGTTGAAGATGATGAAAAAAACCCAACAATTGTATTTTCTTCTGTAGGCTTGACAGTTCACAGACTGGTCACTGTCTCTTGACTCAGAATGCGTCTGTTTTGTGTGTCTCACAATATAATAACATACAGTGGCTACTGAGGTATTAATGCAGTAAAGATGTATGATTTATTCAGAATTGGGGACTTCTACAATGGTTATCATTGTGTACGCTTAATATTTTCTCCTTAAATCATGGTTTGTATTAAATGCCCTCTGCATGTGATATACAGTAAATTTAATATTCAAAAGTTTTACCTTCCAAACAATTATACAGTGCATGGACAAAATCAATAACAAAAAATGTTTTTGTTTTTCAAACTGACTGAAAGTGATTGAGTCCACAGTAATCAAGAGTCAATCAAAACATGTCGATTGTTTGGAGAATAAATCAATTTTTAATCTTGTAGTTAAAAAATATATGCAGAAGTGTAGAAGCAAAATATAATGTGCATCTAATGTTGCATTATATTGCAAGCCTGGATCAATACCCATGTACCTGAGACAATTCTGATACATTACCATGATGTATCCAAATCTTTTTAAATGAAAGCTAAGATAAACAAAGAACTCTCAGGTGTGTGAGTGTGTTTGACTCATGCCTCTTCACAGTGCCCGTCTCTAACTCCCTCTCTCCCCTCTCTCAGTAAACGACTCAAACGTTCAATTCCTGGACCAAGATGATGACGACGACCCAGACACAGAGCTGTACCTCACTCAGCCCTTCGCCTGCGGCACCGCCTTCGCTGTCAGTGTACTCGACTCCCTGATGAGCGCCGTGAGTCCTTAAGCACACTTAACACTCACCGTGTTGGGAGTGTCTTTCGAAATCCCTTTTTCAAAATGAAACATTTTGCAACACATTTTTTGTCATTTTGATTTTCTGTGTTTGGATTACATCGTAATCAGAATTTCAAAGGGAGAAAGTAAAGAGAAGTTTTACACAAGTATATGTGGATGCTGTGCCCAGTGGGTAACAATTGCATGTTGTTGCAATGGTAGAACCTTCAGAATGAGGGTGTGCAACATCGAAGTTAAAGTTAAACTTGAAAGATGGACCTGAGACGACCTTAGGAGGTAGAGTATGCTAACCTGATGCATCAGATTGTTTGTTACACATAACAATCTGAAACCTGTCACTGGAAACTGTTTGGAAAAGGGCAGACACTTTCATAAAGATACCTGGCAGGTGGTTGAATGACCCATTCGTCTATCAAACTCTTGCCGAAGCCAGTCGGGAGAAGAGCGAAACATCTTTGCCATTGTGAAAAGACTTCAGTGCCATTCTTTGCTCTTCTTTCATTAAAGAAATATATTTGTGATATAACTGATGCTATGGCAGTATCTACACTAACTTGCTGACGCCCGCTTGCTTTGAGGACAAGGTATAAGATTCGCTCATCTCAGACTATGAGATCATCCACTGATTACAAATGCTCCCCCAGTATAGAAAGTCTTGCAGTGATTTTCAGGAGCTGCACAATTTTGGCTTTTCAGGACATTCATTACATGCCTCCTAGCTCCACTGACATACAAATGTAAATTGTTGGCATCACTCCTCATTTTAAGTGTGATGAATTCAGCTTTCAAGAGCCTTATTTGATCTTTTTACGAAGTAAGTGTTGAAGGTTAGCGTAATAGTGATGACACAAGCTTGGCTGTAACAGGCCAAAGAAACACTCATTTTTTGACAATGTCACTGCTGCAACGGAGATAAGATAAAGGAGGAGGTTGGAAAACATCCTCCTCTACAGCTCATTTTTCCACTCCCCCCTCTCATGACCAACTGTGGTTTTCCCTTTGGTGCTGTGATGGCTTAATTCCAGCAGCCCTCTCGGTGAGCAAGGGGTTAGAAGAGTGTGCAGAGCTGAGCTGAGTGGGGAGTAGAGCAGGCGTCAGCTGTAGTCTGGCACTGGTCAGAGGTGAAGCCAGCTAATGGACAGTGCTCATCCATCATGAGGCTCTGCAGGCCTGTCAGGGGCCCGGGGAGAGGAGCTGCCACTCTGGTCCGGTTGCCGAGTGACATCGGCTGTCTTCACACGCTGCAAAAACAGGTCCTGATCGGCTTGAAGGACAAGAGAACCTGACACCCGCAGAGCGCAGTCAAATCATTGTTTCAGAAGTGGACATCATACAGTGTGTAGATCCTAAAGGAAAGAATAGTGCCGTGTTAAGGTACTTCAAAATGTCAATATTTGACCATGTCTCTCACATATTTAATACATTCACATTTACATAAACACAGTGAATAACCAAGGGGTCGTTCATCGATTTTATTAACAATATATCACTTATCTCAAGTAATACTGTCTTGAAGTTGATGCCTACAGTATGAATCAGGGTAGGGGAATGAAAATTCAACAGCAACGTTTCTTTATTTTATTTTGTTTCTCTTGAATGTAAGTTGTTACCAAGCGAGGTCTTTGGATTATCCAAGGTAACAGAAATGCTGATCCTGCAAAGACATTTTTTACCCAAACATGAATAATCAATGTTAAAAACAGGAACAAACAAACAGAATTCCATTCCCATCTGGGGGCAGAAGTCTCAAAGACATATAGAAACCTGAACAAATAAAAACAAACTATCTGCATGGCTACATACCACTTACTTTGCACTGCAGCAGAATTGTTGCGATAACATGAGATCGCGCGAGAGTCACAGGTTCACACAGAAATTCAACTTGTCAGGCTCCAAGTAATGCATTCTGTTTAGGGCAAAGGTGAGCCGACCAATCATTGTCCTGTGAGAAACTACTAGCAGTTAAGGGACGTGACAATGACACAAGTTGGCCGCTCGTGCGAATCAACAATGGCAGCTCCTAAAGAGGTTAGCTTAGATGCTGCGATAGCTTCAGTTATATCAGAACTGGAAAGTTTTTCTCCATTTAAGAAAGAGAATGGCACCGAAGCCTTTTTTCGATGGAATCTCCTGATTGAATTTTATAAACACATAGTTCATTCAATCACATGCCAGGTATGTTTTGGAAGTGCCTGCCATCTTTCCAATCAGTTTCCAATGACGGCCTCTCGGATGTTTTCTTTGTAATTTTGGTGAACCAAGCCTTTAAAAGTAACTAAATAAAATATGGTATCATAGGCATGGTGCACAAGACAGAGAGTCCTCTGTAGTTCCACGGTCTTTCTCCTCACCACCTAGTCAGCTCTATATAAAGAGACAAGCTGAGGGTCGACATAATAGGGGCTGTATTTCTTTCCACATCTGCCACCTCCCTACTTGGGACTCTAATGGCATCTGCTTACAGATGTGCCCTCTCTCTTCTCCCCAGACATACTTCAATGATAATATCCTCACGCTAATTCGGACGCTGGTCACAGGGGGAGCCACACCAGAGCTGGAGGGCCTGCTGGCTGAGGAGAACGCCCTCAGAGGAGGCTACAGCACACCACAGACACTGGCCAACAGAGACAGGTGTCGCGTCGCCCAGCTAGCCCTCTACGACGGGCCATTTGCCGACTTGGGGGTAAGTGGATGTTTAAGCGAAGATGACACGTTTTGGCACTACCCAGCAGCACACATCTGGCCGCCTCCGCTCCTCGCGGCCCTTAATCCGATGTGAAGAACAGTGATCACGCAAAGCAGGCCTTAGTGGGTGGAGAGGGAACAGGGCTTTAAAGAGAACAATGAACACTACCGAGAAAATTCCAAGTTAAATTGGTTCCAACCTTGTTTCTTCAGGTTTTTGTTATTGTTATTCAGAACTTTCAATACAAAAGCAATTTTGTTTTTTTTTCTTGGATGCATTATGGCATAACTTTTAAAACATTACTGATTATTACAGTCTGCCATGCCAACAGTTGGTATTTTCTCACAAGTAAAATACCCACTGCAATGCAGAACAATGTATTTTCACTACAACTTTACAGAGAATGGCATTAAGTGCCACATATCTGGATCAACAGGCGGACCTACTCACTCACTGATGGTGCCTTTTTCTGTTGTTCAACAGGATGGTGGCTGCTATGGAGATTTATTCTGTAAAGCTCTGAAGACGTACAACATGCTGTGTTTTGGAATCTACAGATTAAGAGACGCTCACCTCAATGCACCGAGCCCGTGTACAAAACGGTACAGTTTTTGCCTATAAATATATATAATATAATTTGATGTGATAAATTGAGCAAATAGGGTTAAATATAGAGTACTTTATGAATCCCAAAGGGTAAATTACAGTGCAGCTACTTCACATAAATCACAAAAACAATGACAGTACAATTAAAAGGCTTAATTATATACAATAACTGAAATAGAATAAACTAAATATAAAAAATTTAAATAGACACTAAAGGTAGGACTTTAAAATGAACTATAACTATAACTCTTACTAATATATACTGTATAATGATAGTCATATACTGTATTATACTGTAATATAAAATGTACATTAGTGCAAGTCAAGTAGCTTAAATATTGATCCAAGCTGAAACGTAGGGGTCTTGAATATTAAATCGAATTAAGTATGTACAATGTAATATACATATATGTCTCTATCTACTATGTGCATCCACATACTTGTTCATGTATATTGTTCACCACATGCACATGTCGGAGTATATTTCCTATATTATTTTTTTGCCTCATTATTCACACATGTTTATATTAACATACCAAATTCCAAAGAGTGTCTGTACATTCAGTCCTTAACCTCTTCAATTTTACTCATCTTCTTAAAGCTTTGGTCCTTTTTTATTATACATTCATCCGTATAGCTCTTTTATTCTAGTGATGAAGGAAACTCAGTATATCCCATCTTTCTTTCCCTTACTTTTATTTGCTGCTTCCCCACAATGATCATAAAACGTTAATCATATCTAACTTTTATTTTCTGGGCAGGTATGTGATCACGAACCCACCGTATGAGTTTGAGCTCGTGCCCACAGACCTGATCTTCTGCCTCATGCAGTTTGACCACAACGCAGGCCAGTCTCGGACAAGCTTGTCCCACTCTTCCCACTCCTCCCATTCCTCCAGCAAAAAGAGCTCCTCTGTCCACTCCATCCCGCCCTCCAACCGGCAGAACCGCAGCAGTAAGACCCGGGAGTCCCGCGACAAACAGAAGTACGTGCACTTGCGTGTCCCGTAGAGTTATAGCCTGCATGCTAAGTGTTTTATTCCTGACCTGTATTCTTTAGGTGTGTGTGTGTGTTTGTGTGCAGACTGTGGTGACACATACACTGTGTATTGTGTGTTTGTGGTTTGTTTGTGTGATTTGTGCTCTGCTTCCATGCTCAGTGTTTGTGCGTTTCCTTCATAATCATCAGCATGTGGTATTCACTCTCACATCACAGCAATCATAACATCACATATACAAAATGGTAAACTCGCTCATTTGTTGTAGTCAAAGAATGTTGAGAGTCTTTTCTTACTAATTAAGTCTGTGGCATTGTAAACAGTAAAACCACTTGTTTTGATGGCACAGCCATTGTGGTTGGAAACAGGCTTACAGTGAAAGGCCTTAACCACAGACAAATAAATTGACATAATACAACACAACACACATTCAGTATGTTGTCTGGTCTACCTGTTGTATCTGTTTTTTTCAATTGTTTTGCGTCTTACTCTTAATATGTGTGTAGTAGTTAGTTGTTGTTTGTTGGATATTTGTGCACATTTAACACACATGATCAGTAAGACTCGATCATGGATATAATGTTTTGTGACTTACCTACTGTAGCTGATATTGATTACAGAGCACTTTTGGCTAAATTACGATATGCTGTTACTCATGAGATCATTCCTCATTACCAGTGTTGATATTTTGTTGGTGCATATGTACTGCTTTAATGCATGTCCATGTTGGTAGCCCTCTTTACTGTTCTGTTTATTATACAATTATAAGATTATTTCAAATTTGGTGAAATATTTTGACCTACATGTTAAACTCCTTATCCCCCCTCCCCCCAAAACAATGTAGAATTTGAATTAAATTTTCGTCTGGGAGAATAAAGTAACGGAATTTTGAAAAAGCATGCAGATTTGTTATGATCGTATTCAATATTTTTTTAAATGGTAGAAGATAAGCCCTTAATACATCTTAAAATTAAGATGTATGATATGGCCTAACTACTGTAGTAATAACACTATGTAAGCTTTAGTTAGACTGGATTTGTCAAGTTGTGTATTGACTGTAAATACTACTCACTTTAGATTACTTACCTCTTTTTCTGAAGTGCAACAAGGATGAATAGAATGGGCCAAGGTATGCAAGTTAACGATTCTGCATGACTTAGCAACCTTTACCTGGGGTTCTGATCATAACTATGTCCTCTGTTGATATTGTTATGACGAGGGGAGTTTGTTTTATTTATTATGTTCTTCTGATCTTAAGTTAACCATGCCTCAGTTTAAGTTTTGCTTTCATCTGGAAAGCAAAATGTCTGCTGCTGCTCCTGCCCCATCTCTGCCATGATCAGGACCATCTCCATATTGCATGATGTTGAGACGAAACCCCCCTTTCTTTGTGCCTTTGCCTCAATTATTCACTTGATGATATGGGTTTTCTTTTCCTCTGGAAAAATCTTTTTTTTCACATCCTTCTTTCCATCATTTATCATTCCTTTTTATGATTCATTTCAACTTGAGATGATTTGCATTGTGTGAGAGGTCTGTGTGTTTGCACATCTTCCCTCCTATTGAATGCTAATGATTGTAGGATACTTTTAGATGTCACATTTCTGCTTTCACTGAGTACAGCAGGTTGTTATTATTGTAGCAGCATCAGCATAAATCACAGAGCAACAACATGTTACTTGACTGTACAAACCTTGATCATAGCTCACATGTAGGTCAGACTGATTCAAATCCCCCTGATCCAGCCAATTGCTTACTTCTTCACAGAACTTTAGGAAAGTGTGTCCAGCCCTGTGCCATTGGTCACACCAAGAAAGTGGGAGGTGTGACCAATTTAAAGTCTAAATTGAAGGGGGATATGAGTCTGTAAGTTACCTTCTTGTAACCCTGTGCACCTGATATGGTGGTTTGAGGCGACATCACTGAGTTCACCGTATCAACAGCACACTCTAGAGAGAGATGGCAGACATCTTGCTTCACCTCGGGCACAATTCTACACATCAAATGTCTGTGCTGTAACACACAACCCTGCAGCCTTAAGCTTGCTGACACACACACACAAGCCCACACAGATAAATCTCCACACATGCAAGCCTACATGTACATGAACACACATTGACACATGGGTGCGCGCGCACACACACACACACACACACACACACACACACACACACACACACACACACACACACACACACACACACACACACACACACACACACACACACACACACACACACACACACACACACACACACACACACACACACACACACACAGCAAAGTTAAAATTTGATATTACAACTTCACCAAAAAGGAAGTGACATCTTGAATGGCATTGCAGATGCCTGTGAAGTGCTAGCAGAGAGTTTACAAACTTCTGACAGCTGGCATACACCTTTTACTTTCCTCAGAAACAGTGCTCTCATAGCCTACTTAAACATGAAGCGATTCTCTCCAAAATGACATATCCAAATGTTCGAGATCTCTTCTGTCAGATAATGACTGTCAGCATGAGAGTAAAGCTTACTTTGAAAAAATAAAATGTGACTCTTTAGGACAGGCGTGCCCAATTCTGGTCCTGGAGGGGCCACTGCATGTTTTAGGTTTCTCCCTGCATTCAAGCCGCTCTGCCGAGCCACAGCCAGCTACAGTTTTGGTGAGCTAACATTAGTCAGCAAGCTAATGTTAGCTAGCTAGCTGTAACTAAGCTATGCTGTATGGATCTGTCATTGCTAAAAAATGAAAATGAATGTAAAATATTACACACAGTACCTTTTAAAGGGTTGGCCCAATCAAATTACAAAAAATATATTTTCTACTTTTAACGATAGGCTACTTAACAATCCAAATATTTAAATGTATTTTTCTGCCTCCATCCCCAGCATAATGGAATTTTTAAAAAAGAAATACAGCTACTTAGCTTTACAGAAACAGAGTTTCTGTTAAAGTATAGTCAGACAGAATGCGAAGAATGCCACCATGTCAACACCATGGGATTCAACCTAGCTCAGTGCAACAGAACACAGACTTATACTGAACCTCACGGTTTGATGCTTATCACAAAGAATGCCATGCAAATCTACCACTTAAACTGAGGCAGTATGGTAATCCAGTGTTGCATACTGTTTTAAACTAACTCCGTCTTCTCTTCTCCTCTCTCACCTTCAGAAAAGAAATGGTTTACAGATGAACCAGAAAATGCCTACCCACGGAACATTCAGATCAAGCCCATGAGCACTCACATGGCCAACCAAGTCAACCAATACAAATCCACTAGTAGTCTGATTCCACCAATCAGAGAAGTTGAAGATGAATGCTGAACACAGGGTTTTCTTGCTGACCCACCAGACATCTGTACGCTCTTTCAAAAGAGATGGGAGATCACTCATGGAGGATTGATGATGAGGATGGGGATGAGGATGATGACACACTTCTCTTCACTCATTCTCTTAATCAAGGGTTGGACAGAAACCCAAACTGGAAGGGACCTCCTATGTGTATACCTTTAATGTTACTTCCATGCTCTTGGACATTGTTTTTATTTATTAATGTATCCATAGTGATGTACATAATGACAATCAAATAAGGATTGTACAGCCCCTTCCCCCTAGCACTTTTTGGAATTATTTTAAGAGTTGACAAAAAAGGAGTACTTCCTGTAATTCTTTGCAATATTTCACCTCTTCGTGTGACCAGACTCCATTGCTAAGGTGACTGGTTATTGGAGGATGAGAGTTGCGGCGATAAACTGATCATATCATCTCCCAAAGATCCACCCAGATGCATCACGTCAAACCAGCTGGGTTCATCAACTTCATATCTCCTGTCTGCTTCTGTTCTATTTGCACTAAAACTGAACAAGTTTCTTTTGACAGAACAACTGGAACCATCAGACCCCCCCACTCCCCCCGAAATAAAATGTTGCTGAGGAAATGAAAGAAGGATGTGGAGGAAAAGGGAGGGCTGCTTGGCTTCCAATGCATACTAATCTTGTTATTGGATTGTTAAACATTGTGTCATTGCTTAAGGTTTGCTACTTCACCGTTGACTCATCATTTTGAGTGAAAGCATTCCAGACTTGCAGAACAAAATCATCTTGCAAACAGTAGTCTAAAAACTCAGAGAATGGTGCTGTATTGGTGTATACAGGCTGAAAGAAAACATTGTACCCACTTGTCCTCTGCTGATACGTCAGATCATGAAGCCTCTGACTGTTTTAAGCTCCTAGCGCATGATATGTGCCTGAGCCCCCTCTATAACAGATACGGTATGGTTGATCAACCTGAATTCATGAGAAGGATGAAAAACAACCTACCATTGTCTTTCATGTGTTCAGGAACATTTATGTTATGTGCACGCTGTGTGAGTGTTTGTGTGTGGAAGAGTGAGGGAGTGTGTGCGCACGCATCGCAGCCATTCTTCCTGATCAGTGCTGTCATCTCCTCCATCTCTGTGTATGTGATGGTGCACCTTTGAAGGAGCACCATGTAGGATCTCTGCTCTAAAAATGAAAGCCATGGTAGAAAAAAAAACAGTAACTGAGTCAAGAGGGTTTGGATCTACTAACAAAATGATTATGTTGCATCAAAAATCAAACCAAAACCCCCAACTATGATTGAGCCACACTGACACAAACAGCAGCTTCGTGCCCACCGTTGACGCATTGCCGTGATATCTGCGGCTGAATCTGGGATCACAGTCACAAAGACTGGTGTATTTTCCGAATGTTTTGTCTGTTAGAAGAAATTCATGTCTGAGGAAAGAAATGCCACATATTGCATAAAAGTGGGCATCAATGGGTCCTCCTTTGATCAAAGCAACTGCCTGGCACAGGGTTGGCACAGAGGCAGTAAAGAGCTTGGATGTTCTCTGTTGCCAATCCAGAAGTCACACGTCTCAAAACTCTCAGGAGTTAAGCTGCTGTGTTCAGTCCTCTAACATGGGGGAATGCTCAAACATAGTTGGGTGGAAATACCACAACAATGCCTCAGACTGCTAACAAGGATACTGGAGAGGAACCAGTGTTCTTTATGCTAGCCTGTGTGCAGCATGTGTGTATTGTATACATGTTTTGGCACTAATAGATCCAAATCCAGCTGTGATAGTGATGGAGGGTTGAATTGGTAGCATTGTACTCCTAATACATAAACTTCATGCAAATATGTAGTTGGATTTATACATATAAACATAATTATTTTGTATCCATAAACATAATCAATTTGTACTTATTTTTCTAGACGAGAACCAAGTGAAAAGTACTATGGGAGATGAAAAGACTTAAATAATATCTTATTTACAACTACATATCAAAGGATTTTGCCTTGACTCTATCACCATTTATTTCACATCATACTAAAACAACAGATTATTTTTTTCACCTTGCCCCCTCTAACAAACTGCATCACTCTGGAGCCAATAAAATTTAGACTAGCTTGCATTGTGAAACCACCATCTTCAGCCTGGCAGCTTAGCTCTGTTGAGTGCTTGTAGAAATAGATTTAGGCTCATCTGAAGCCTCTTTTAGTTGCACAGATGAGCCGTATCTACTAAATAATGTGTCTACTGCTAAGCTTCCCTAACTGTGAACATGCAGATATAAAGATAGGTGAAAAGTAACTATGGGAGAGTAAATGTTGTATTTAGATGGCAAGATCAGAGCAGTAATAATTATGAGAAGATCATAGAGTTGCTCACTCTGTGTGCAGGCCAGAACTGAATGACCTTCATTAGATGTGTTTGACCTAAATTAGGTCCCTAGTGTGGAGGACGAGTGTGTACACTAAAGCATACTGTGCTGGTGTTTTCCACAATATATGATTTCAAATACGACAGGGAGACGCAATCTGTTTATTGCAGTGATTCTCCTGTATAGGCTGTAAAGGAAAAGTACTTCTTAAAAGAAAATAACATTTGGAATATGGTAGACATAATAATGTGATAATTATTGTTTTTGTAAATTCAGCCCATTATATTAACTAAATTTCTTTTTCAAACAAAATGATCTGAGCTTCAATGTCCGTCTATAGGGTGTGGTGAAACTATACTGAAGCCTCATACACATTGTCCTAAAGTGAACTTTTGAACTGTGATTACATCGATGTCACACTTTGTAGCAAATAGATTTCTTTTCAGAAAATATGTGAGTAAAATGTATGTATAATTGGGTTTTTATTGGCATACTTGCTAGCCTGAACACTAAGCAACTATTCATATTTATTAATATTTAATAATGGCAATGACTCATTATACATAGAATCGACAAACTGATTGTTATGTTGAGAAAAAAAAAAGACAAATGTCTACCTTGAAAATGAAAGATCCCATATTCGTGTGGAAGAATATTCAAGTAGGAAAAGTCCGGCTGAATTTGATCTGGTTTATCAGCCATCACAAAGGTGGAAGGTAGCACCAATTCAGCAAAGGTTATCAACAGAGAGAACATCCTTAATTTTCCTGTTTTTGTTACTTTGTGTTATTACAGGGTTTACATTCCATTTTGTCAGCTCGTCATTTGTCACAATCTGTCACAACTGCTTCATATTTGTTTACAGAGTATTTTATGAGGTACTTAAACATAGCATTGTTCAGAAATATAACAGTACATGCTGCAAACATGGCATTAACATAAACTCACAAAGTAATGCACCATTTGTTTTCATTACACTTGATTATTGTGCTTTTTCTACCTGAACCCTCATTGTGCGACTCATTCAGGCTGGCATTATTCTCAACACTAGACTAAGATGTCTCCTTGTCATATGTCTCTATGTTTAGATGTTTTAGGTCTTTGCATTGTATACCTCTAAAACTTTTTTAGAGTGTTTTTTTTGAAGTGCCATGAAGAGTTTAGTTAAGCAAGCATCCTTCAGTCATTCAGGGACACAAGCTCACTTCAAGGGAGATGCGTCCATGTGTTTTCCACTGTGACAATAATTTCTTATACTGGCATGGAGAACATCCAAGCCATCAATGCCTCCATGCCAGTATAGTGCCAGGCAATGCAAAAGGTCAAGAGGAGGGCCCATATTAAGACCCACTATAGCGAAAAGTGGCATTTAGTAGGCCTGAGAAGCAGCTGGGGCAGACGGACAGGAGCCCCAGTCTTCAAACCACACATATCATCTCCGCTATGTGCTTGGTTACAGGCTATCAAGTTGTGTTGTGTAGTGTAGTTAGATATGGATGACTGAAAGATGTGTATAAAGGCACATGCCTGTAACATCAAATGTGTTGTTGTCCACTGAACAAATCAAAAAACTATGATGCGTCATACGTTACTGTTACAGTATGTTGCATTATTTTTGTTAATCTATTTTTTGCTGTAAAGGATGGATATAATAACTTATTTGCTGGGAATTGTACTAGATATAATAGAACATATAATACTTATGGGGATGGGAGGCGGGTCTCAAGTCTTAATACATTAAAATTGCATTCAGCAATTTTTCTTTTTTTTTTTAAGAAAAGTTATGTTGTTTTCTTTTGACTGCCTATCAGTTCAAGAAGAATTCAGGACATTGCTCTTGCGTATCACAGATAGGATTTGTTGGCACATCGTCATTGCAGCAAACAGGAGTTTGACATAGCAGTCTAATTAGTTTGGATGTGTTCTAGATATGATGGATAAATGGATTATTTGATGGTGCTGAGTTGATCTACCTGACTCTGTCAAATATAATCTGCTGATAAATATACTGTCTTGTACAAAAAGTTTGTACATAGATTGTACATGGTTTCTTTTTGTATTTTTCTCAAATTAAAATGGATGTATTTGTGTTCTAAACCTGGAAAGTCTCCTCTCTGTTATTCCAATTACAAAGAAATGTTTTCCTTATTATTGTACTCCCAGAGTTTTTTTATTACAGGTAAGGCTTTTAGTTACTTTGCAAATATGTTATTATTTCATGACATATTATTGCAACTTATGATATATACATTAGAGTATAAAGTATATTATAGAATAGTATGCAGTAAAATTTTTACGCTATAGTACTTAGAGAACAGTTACCATTGTGTCAGAAGAGAAGATTTAAACTATGTTTTCTTAGGGCTGTAGGATTCAAACATTAATAGGAAGTGTAGAGGCCCTTGCTTTGAATGACTTCAGCACATCTGCGCCCACAGGACATCACTAGTTTCTCACACTGCTCTGGTTTGATCTGCGTCCATTTTTCTTGCAGTCTCTCCCACAGTTTGCTAACTGTAGTGAGTCTCTTATTCATTACTTCCAGAGATTCTCTATGGGGTTTAGATCTGTACTTTGGGCTGGTCATTTCATTGTTTCAATATTCTTAGCTTCAAGGAAGTGCCTAACCTGTTTTGCAGTGTGACATCATTAAAAAAAGTTCAGTATGCCATAAAAATGTCATGGTATAGTATGTCATAAACTAGAATTATCGCCTTGCAGTTGTATGCCTCCACCAATCAGTCAAGTTGCAGTTTACATCCGTGTCCGTCCAGACTTACATAATATATGTAGGGAAGACTGCGAAGGAATTTGAAAGTGTATTTTTTAGCAAACGTGGATGTTTCATACACATCGTCAACCATACAGCGCAGAAGAGCTTCACGATCACTACAGTTTCAAGAATAGTGTCACCAATTCAGAATCCAAACTCCCCCTTGACCTTTGACCTTTTGGATATAAAATGTTATCACTTCATGAAAGTCATAGTAGATAAGTCATAAGTCATATATGAACTCAGTATAAATTGAAAAAACTCATAGTAGATATAGAACAGTAAAAACTCATAGTATTATATAAGAAATCATAAAAGCATGTTGAAAAAGAAATGAAGAAATAATGGTCTAAAATGTCAAGTCTAAAAGGTCATCGCATAGTAGGGGGAAAAAGGTAATATTAATGTCATAGTATAGTATGTTAAAAAAGTCATCATAAAGTTTGTTGAAAAAAATCATAAAAAAGTCAAAGTATAGTATGTCAATAAAAGTGAAATATCAGTCTAAAATGTTGAAAAGTCACAATATTGTATGTCAAAGAAGTCAAAATAAGTCAAAATACAATATGTCCAATGTCATATTAAAGTACGTATAGTATGTTAAAATAAAAACTGCACCGTACAGCTTGTTTAAAAATAGTATATCGAAAAGAGTGAAAAAAGAATCATGGTCCAAACTGTCAAAAAAGGTCATAGACAGTTGTTTGATCAACTTTTAAAAACTAAGTGTCATCACATTTTCAAAACTTGCTAAAACTTGATTGGTGTAGGGCAGTCTGGCAGAAATCAATTGTTCATGAGGGGTCCCAATTGCTCGTCTTAAGAGGTTGATGTTAGTAGGGCCTTTATGGATCTGAGCACCTCCTCTTCACTTTGGCATTAACACTGATGATATCTCACTATTCACCCAGTACTTTGAATACAGCCACATCAAAAAGCATGATAAATATTAATGCATTTGCATGTCACTTCACCATTTACAGTGTATATACAATAGACAGAACTGCAATAGACCCAGTGCCTGACCTTGAGTATCACCAGGGGAACCCTCAGATAAATGTTTATTGTATTTTATCTGTCCCCACCCTGCGAAGGGGTCTGTGACCCTGAGGTCCAAGTCACACTGCCAATCCGCTTATCCATTGAGCCTGGCATTAGTCTTGATTTACGTTTACTGACATGCTATTAGCTGCTCCATCACTTTCACCTGTCAGACTGTCAATCAACAGGGATCCACAGTGATGGGTAGGAATAGCATTCGAATCACATTCTGCCCTTATTGGCTCGTATATCTCCATGGAGACGATAAGCGGATGAGCAAAGGACATCATACCAGGTATCTCGCTGTGTTGTCATGTCAAGGCCGTGAATGTTTTGGCATCACATCAGGATGTGTAGCATCTTAATGTGGATTGGGTTTGCAGATATAGTCATTCCAGGGGCATATGATATATTGAGAAAGTAATCCTCTTCCCCCTGTTGGAGCTTTAACATGTCTAAGCAAAGCCTGGACAGTGATAAGCATGCCATTAAACAGTGCCAAAGATAAAGGATTTTAACCTTTATGTAATACGAAAATTTTCCACCTGAAATAATCTGCTTCTAGATACACTGTTCTAAACATTGTGTCGTCTATGTCAAGGGCACTGAGATATCTCCTGAGAATCCATCAAACATTATGAGCAGCACCAATTCTGAGGTGTTATGATGAGGCAGGATGACTTCTCAGACATCGACCCACTCCTCTCTCATAGCTAGAAATCAGTGGACATCTCATAAGTCTCTGGGCCCTGCCTGCTCCTCCTCCTCCACGCTCCTCAGCTGAAGTGTGCAATTTCACACTCCAACGTCAAACAGCAGGTCAGAAGAAGAATGTATGACCCACCCTGGCATTTGTCCTCATTTCTCTCTCAAATGTGCAAACACTATTACCCTTGGGTTATCTTAAGTGGTGTGGTGAAGATTCGCAGCCTCTCCTCTCTTCTCCTCACCAGACACACCATCAAGACACGACAAGCGGCAGGGACGGAGCAGGGGTAAAAGACAGAGCGAGGCAGAGGGGGAAAGCGATGGAAATGGAGCAGATGTTTGTGTGGCTGTTGATTTGTGGCCTGATAAGGGTGCTACACAGGCAGCTGGAATTGATGGCTTGTTAGTGAGGACGGGCCCCTCTGTGAGTTGTTTTCAAAATGATTGATTTACAATAAAGTGGCTCCGGGTGTGTGCATGCAGGCAGAACTGATGCAGATCGATCCTGCTGAAATTGATTGATCAGCCATTTAGCTTGGCAGTGTGTTTACCGAACGAAACCGAGAAGGACTCTCCTCTAGGCATCTCTCCTCCCATAAAGCAAAGGAGAAACGCCACCTCTGGGCCTGTCTCATTGCTTTGGCGGTGGCAGCAAAAACAAGCCATATCAGAATATGAACCATAAAAACGTAATCATACAGTGAGAAACACTGGCATAAATGTTAACGATTGTGTACTTTATTCTGCTATCAACGTGTCCTTCTGCAACTTGGAGATACTGTGCCTTTAAAAGTAATGACTTATGTGCTCTATGCAAGGGGAGGAATACTGTTCGCCTTATCGCAGTGTCACATTGAGACTTTCAGGGGGATGCTTAGAAATAACTAATAACAGTGGATTTCGGTAAACAAGCAGCTTGTTCTCAGCCACACTTAAAGCTGACACACCAACCACCGTTACCTGTTTTAGTAATGGTAAGATGAGTATCATACATGATGTAGAATAGCCCTCAAGTGTTAAAGAGCCTCATCAATGTACATTGTCTTTAGCAATTTTTCCAAACAGTGCAAACAAGGGTCTCCCTGTACGTTTTATAAGGAGTTCAGTTGTTGGATATAACACAAGGACAATGTTTACTATGTGACCTCTGTGACTTTTTCTCACTTCCTAACTGCCAAAACAAACCTCTCCACCATTCTGCTAAGGACTTAAATCACCTGTTCTCAGATGCCTCATCCTGTTATTTGGATAATTGCCAACAAGAGCTAGCTTTTCCATTCTCACAACAGCATGCAGTGGCCCCATCATGTTCCTTATTAACAATTTTACACACTTGGTCGCAGCGAGAGGGTGTCAGAATGCCAATAATATTTACCGTCTGCTGTGCGGGCTATTCAGGGGAGGCTGAGTGTTGCTGATTGCCCTGACAGAAGCTGACAGCGCCCTGAACCTGAGATCCCTGCAAATCGACTCAGCAGAGTGTCTTCTTCTTAAGGCAGCAGGGTGTGCCTGTGGACATGAACCAGGTGATGGAGCACAACACCGTTCATATGTTGTGTTGTGAAGACAAAGAAAAGCAATCTTTTCTTGGTCTTTAAACATGAACTGGCTGATAGAATATATATATATATATATTTATATATAAAATTTAATTTAAATTCAAATGTATATGTATATACATATTTCTTAATATATATAATTTATTTTCCTATCGAGAATAAAGTGTCCATTTTAGATGCCATTATGGGTCGGCAAATCAATGAGATAAAAATAATTTTCCAAAAGAGCTTGGAGGCAGGTAAATGAAACGGCTGTCTTGGGATTATTGAGCCGTCTCAGGCAATCTGTCCAGTCTGTAATGATTTCTATAACATTGATGTAAAAGATGTTGACACCAATTATAGCAGTTCCCTTTGACCCCTGACAATTTGACTGAGAGTGTTAATCATCACATTCAAGCTCAAACATGTACAGTTAACACACATCTGGTTACCTCAAACATATCAATATCAATGTGTGTGGCTGCACGTGTGTATAAGAAACAGTATGATTGTGCGTGTGACAGAGACGGAGAATGACAGAAGAGAAAAAGAGATATCCAAAGACTGAGCTCCATCCCAATTCAGCCGTGATAATAGTTTCCATGACAATGAGGCATACTCAGCGCATCAGTTGTGGCCCAGATAAACAGTGATCCTTTACGCAAACAAGAAGGTCATTACAGCAGCTTGTCAAATCGATGCCCAGTGTGTCCAAGTTGATTAAGACATCTCCCCTCAGCTCTGACACTCTGTCAATAGCAGTAGGTGCACAATGCAGTGGGGGGATGGTGATATCTGTGGCTGTGAATGGTGTGTGTTTGTGTGTTTGTGTTGGAGAGTGTAGTCCTACTCTTTCTGCGCGCACACATACACACACCTACGCAAACACACACACAAACACAGTACTCAGATGATTGGAGTGAAATACCCATCAGTCAGGGAGCTGAGGTGGACTAATGATTCCCTGTGCTGCCTATTAGAACTACATGACAACTCAATCCTGCTCACGGAAAGAGAAATGGAGGAGAGAAGGAGATGGGATGGGAGGGGGTGAATAAAGAGACAGAGGAAGAAAAGAAAAAGTGACCTTGTAGCAGCATCATTTGAGGCTGAATTAAATTGGCAAGAGCAGCTAATCTTTACCTGGGGGCGATTAACAGAATTAAAGGAGAACAACAAAAGCACAGAGGTTAGCTTTTCTTTTTTTGCTCTGCCTGCCACTGCCATTTGATATTTGTTTTCTTCTGGAAGACTTGGTGAATCTGAGTCACCTTCTAACTCATGTATGAACACTAATTTTCTTCATAAATACTGAGTAAAACTTTTTTCCTCCCTCATTGCAAACTAATGGGATGTTATTAGTAGGAAGTGAATTACTCCAAGTTTAGCCTCTGCACTTGGTCTCATAGCCTCTCTCTTTTCACAGGCTAATCAATATGTTTGGAGAGACAGACAAGGTTAGGCCTATCAGCCTGTCTGAGAGAGAGAAAAAACATCGCTAATACCCAAATGCGAAGGTTCATGGCTGAACTTTACCCACACATAGAATAGAAGAAGCATAATAACCAATAAACCTTTAGCTCAGGGACATTTCAAACTCTCTAACTCCAGTTAGAAGCTCAATATTTTGTGCTGTTGGGATCAAATCAACATATGCATATTTGAAATGGTGAACGATTTGTATAGTTTGGTGTGAGAACAAATTCTGCTTTCACATAAGTTCCAGCACATACATCGTTATCTTCATACAAAGACAAATAACTTTTACCATGACATTTTGTACAGAAAGCCATGATCCAATACTTTGGTTTGTGTCCAAACACTTTCAAAACTAATGGCATTACCATTAGACTCAGTTGAACTTTGTTTAGTGGTACTCAGAACATGGTAAATATTGTACCTCAGCATGTTATTTTGACACTTTGATCATTTTTTAGCAAGTACCGCCTCACAGAGCTGCTACCATATGGCTTAGACCTTTTTATACCAAAATTAGCATATACATACACACATACATTAAAATGCAGGGATACCCAACAGGCAGTAGACTCATTTCCCACTGCCAGTAGACAAGTGTGCCTTTCAGATTTTTTTTTTGGTTGTTACTAGGTTTAGTACCCACGAAAAAACAGCACGGAGGCCAGAGAAAATGTTATGGTCCTTGTTTACTTCAAATTTCCTCAATGATAATTATGTGTATTACATCAATTTCACATATTACAATTAGCCAAGTTGCTACACTACAGAAGACAAATGAAAGTTAATAAGCTTCCTTTAAACACTATCCACAGAGAGAGTAAAAAAATACTTAAAACATGAGCTCCCTACCACTGACCACCAATATTACTCCCATAAAAGCAAGATTGGCTGCAGTAAATAGCTGCTCACCTTCAGAGTATTCATGATTCAAGGATTTCATTTTGCTAAGCCGTACCCCAGGGAGATGGGCTGGATCTCCATGTCTTTAAGAATGGCCCCAGAACAGATCTTCCTCACCTTTTCCTCACAATTAGTCACTGCCGTGTGTCAAAAAACGGACTGCCTTTGTATGTCAATGTCATCGACCAAGGCCAAGGCGAGCCATTTCAGAGAGAGCTGCCCTCCAGAGGACCCCAAAGATAGGATCCAAGCGCCGCAGGAAATACCACCGAGCCTGACAGTTAACATAACACACTCCTCCCTTAAGCAACAGCACTGTGGGGCCCATAAAGTGTGTATTCATATGAAATGTAAGAGCATTGTTTACAGGTCAAAGACATTCATGGGATATATTCTATTCTGCTTTGAAGTGTAATTACTGCCTCCGCTGCAACCCATGGTGATCCAGAATGGCAGTCACATACACAGCAGCCAGTTGCACGATATAGTGGGATTTCATGGGTAGTGTAGGTACACTGTTTGTTCAAGTATTCTCTTGTGCTTCAATGGAGTCAGACAGATAAACCCATGTGAGAAAATCTCCCTTGTTCTTGTTCGTGTCCAGTTGATAAACACACATACACACAATCAGCATATCCACCCTCAGGACCTGGAAGAGGAAAGAAGTAAATGCCAATATTTCCAGAAATTTCCCTTGAAATGTATGATCGTTGAAGTCAAGCATGTAAAATCAATGGCTCATGATTTTCTACAGGGCCTCAGGGTGTGAACATTAAAATACCAACATTGCATGCCATACCATTCTGTATAATTACTGTATGGTGTCTGACAAATGAATATAGTTGTTGTTTTAATGATGTAGCTGAAGCAAAACAAAAGAGCAAGTGTCTCTTTTGATATTCATCTGATAACATCTAGCCATTGGGAGCTATTGTATTTTAAATGTTTCTTCTATGTAAATGTGTTATTGTTAAAAGTATAAAATGTGAGAGAATGTGATTCAAGTACTAAAAGTCACAATTTAACTCAAGAATTGCATCAAACAATGTTTCACTTCAATACAAAAACATGTTGCATTGTTGTACAATATTTAGCACTGACACTGACAATAATTAATATTCATGAGACTGCGACTTTGCAGCCCCTCAGGATGGTTAAATTAATTATGCTAACAGGGTCATTTAACTGCTTTATTCAAAGCAAGCAATTCTCGTACAATAAATGACACAATAATTACGCACACAATCTAACAAGAGGACAGTGACAAGTAGATGAGTGACACACTCATCTCCATAAAGTACAAAGAACACATTTACACACACACACACACAACAACAACAAAAACCCCAAGTAAAATCCATATAGGCAAGATGAAAGAACAAAACCCAGTGAACAGTTTTACATCCACTGCACCTTCTCTCTCTATGAGTAGTAAATTTGATTTGTTACCACATGTTATTATTTTGCGTTATTCATCTTCTCTGTCAGTGCACACAGAGGGGTAATAGAAATGCCAGCAAGGTGGCTGATTTACTTAGTAAAATTTTCATCTCAAGGCTTGCGAGGCATGATTGGAGTCTGTAAGAGTAACGGGAAATCATGCATTATGTAGGTGAATCTGACACGACCTTGAGACTTCTCAGCACAGGCCATATATTACCATCAGAGCGACCTTCCCATCCAGAAGATACATCTGATGTGTTTAAGGTTGTTTTACAATGCATTAGGAGGGCTTTACATGTGCTGAGTTCACTTTATTTGCTCATACATTTCGCAGGAAGAGTTTAGTGTCAGGCTGATGGGGCCCATTCACAGTGACTGAGTCACTTGTCGAGACAAATGAGCCCATAGAAACAGGTTGAGGCGGCGGATAATAAGCATTTCAAAGCAAACTCCCACTTTTTTCCTTTTTATTTCCCTTCAACATACAGTACATTTACTATTCAGTGAACCCTTGTTGATTCCACCTCATCATGCATTCTCACCCACTGCGATTGATTGACCTGCATCTTGAAGACAAAGAATGGATATGATTTTTCCCACCAAGTGATGGGGCATCAGGATCAATATTCTCACTGTTGGTTAAGCTTTTGCAACCTTTAGAATATCAGCTCCAATCGATCTAGCTCACATAATTGTCTGTATTTTCAAATCAGGTTCTTTTTTTTCTTTTCTACAGGCCAATGACATTTGGAATGCCTCAAGGTCTTGTTGTAGGGCCAGTTAAAATAGCTGAGGTAAAGGGCACAAAACACAGATTCATTAGCATGTTACATTTATCCATGTCCCCCTCTTTCTACTTTTCACCCACGTTACAAACATGTGGGGAGAGTGAGGCCATTTTATATTTCCATATAAAAAGCCCCATAATTATAGGGGGTATGAAGACGGTTGTTCCCCTTATCAGGGGAAATGATAAGGGAGTACCAGGCCCTGTGAAAGAACAGAGTCCATTTTGATATAATTGGCAGTGGAATTATTTATGACATTAATTGCCACATTATCGACTGGCTGTCAGCTACTGTGTCAGTCTGTCCATCTTTCTTAGGAGAAAGAGCCAGCTCAGCCTGGTGCCCACTGACAAGCTAATTACTCCAGCACAACCCTGAATGACAAATGTTACTCATCTAAGACCGTGCCCGGAAATAAGGGCCACTTTCCCCTCTCCTTCAGCTTCTCTGGATCAAGTGAGACGGCAGTGTGCTGCCAAATGTCTTCAGGTGCAGGGGGGAAATACTTTGTATGTCAGACAGATAGGTATTGAGAGCTTTCTTGAGCTAGGGGGACAGTTAAATCTAAATCTCACCCCATCCTGTTTGCTGCTCTGCTATCAGTGGCCAGTTGTCACTCATAACGACAAGTCTCTTTTTTCTCCCTCTGCATCCTTGTAAATTTGCATTAGCTCATGCCAATCAGTCATCAGGCTGTGGGCTGATACGTAGTGACTGGATTGGTCCTAAGTTCCTTTGACAGTGAGTCACACACTAGTGTGCCTTTTGGGGAGGTGAATTGTGCTGTGCCATTAATGTAATATTGAGCTCAGAGATTATACAGCAAACAAATACATTTTAACTAACCAAAATCAGAAAATATTGTCACAATATTTGTAAAAATATACTTCATACAGTACATAGATTTACTTACTTAATCTTTACCATTGTGTACTAACAAGACAGATGTGTCCACAACCAAAACAGGATTATAATTGGTGTGTAATATGAAATAAAATTACAATTCAGTTTTCAAATGTCGAGTATTTGGTTTTATTGCGTTTACGCTGTCACATTTACATTTTATGTTTAAGATATTACAAAGGAAAGGCAACAATAGCAAAAATTACCTCCAGCTGTGGTTTACTCAAGCATGGAAACAGAAAATATGTAGGTACAGAGTTATACCTAGTAGAGGAGCCTTCAGGGCCACTATAGCTGAATGTCACTGATCTGCTCTGATAAAGTGGCATGCCATTTGTTCAGCCAGAAGTTCCCAGGGAGCAGCAGCAGTGACGGAGCTGAGGGTCAAGGAGGGCATTGCCTACAGGTAGATGGCTGTGGCTCACACCTTAATTAATCTACTGTCCATGATGCCAGGCTTCCCATTCATCCACTCACATGCACAAAGGCGCACGTCAAGCATATGTCAACCGGCTCTGGCACTCCCCGCCCATCCCATAATGTAGTTTGTGTTGGTGTGGCAGCTCAGGATGCGTCCCTGACGAGGATAGGAAGTGACACACACCAAACCCAGTGTGTCCCCTAGCCAGCTCCGGTGGCTCGGGGCCTGTCAATTCCAGCTCTGTCAGTGGCACTGGCTCAATGGCAGTGCCTGTGACACATGTCACAAAGTTTTAAATGTCTGCTCTTTTCAGCAGGATGGCTGAGCGCGTGCCGCAGCCAGGGGAAGGATGACATTTTGTGTAGTGCGGGGGGAACTTGTTGTGGCTCCCCTCTTCCTACCTCCTCCAGCTGTCAGCCCCAGTTTCCTCTGAGCATATCAAAACACAGACAAATAAACCTTGTCATTTTGAAACGCCGGCACTAGTGACCAGGCTCCTGAACAGCATGTCAGCTGGAATATGGTCACACAGTCCTGTAGGAAGTGGTGTATAAGCCCAAGCATGCATGAATACTCTCTCATACACACTCACAATCTTTAAGCTAATAGAAACAAGAAATAAACAGACATTGTCAACAAATATTGCACAAGGCTATCTCTGACCTTTCCTTCATCTGTCTGTGGATGATTGACACGTGGGACTGACGCTCAACGAGCTCCTTTCAAATCCCAAATCCAGCAAGCCTCTCCTCCTAATCTCATCCCCGGGCTTTATTCAGCTACTTTACCTCTAAAGAAGTAGCTAATCAAGCCTCATGATTTGACCTGAGATGTGTCAGTCAGGGACACTTTTTAACCACTATTGTACTGTAATTATAATGAGAAAAACAAGGCTAATGCTGATTAGCTCTTTTGGCTCAATAGGCTTAATACAAGAAGCAATTATTAATGTTTGATCATCAGGAAAACAGTGTATTGTGGTGGCAGAAGGAATTAATGTGCATCTGCATCAATTTGACAAGAGACACTTGTTAGTTGAACCATTTTAATCACTTGAACACATCCAGCTAATGCAATTAATACAGTTTATCGGATCAACTAACTCACATCAAATTTTCAGATTGAAAGTCCTCATACACTGTTCAAAGATGCCAGCACTTTACCTTACAGTAGATGGTTATAATACGGCATTAAAATTCAGAATAAACACATAAGTGCAATGTAAAACCACGGTGATTATAAAAGCATTATAAAATGTAAACATTTAAAAAACTGAGTATTTGAACACGACAACTGTAGAGACAATATTCCATTAGATGCAATTTTCTGGAGACGATGTCTTTTACTTTGTTTGCAAGCATCACAATGCAATGCAAATAATGAAGGGGACATTTCAGTATGATGGTTGAAGACACAGCGGGAGAAAAAAAACTAAACAATATGATTAAATGGCATCATCATACATAACGATATAACTGGAATGCATACTTGGTTACAACTATGTACTTCATCAAAGCTGGTATTGGAATGTTTTTGACAATAAAATATTGACATTTCTCCACATGTGCTAACATATACAGACTTGCAACAGAAAGCGACTGACTCACTGCTCAGATATTTTTTTTGGACTTTCTTTTCTTTTCGAAGTGACACAAATACTGTATAAAATCCATTCAATAAAATGAATTCAAACAAAAGAAGGAAAAGCATTCTGCCACCAACTAAAAAAGATAGACTGATCATGCCTCAGGTTTGGATTCAAAATCTTAAACCTTGTTCTGTCAAACCCTTTTCAATGTTTTAAACAGCAGTCATGTGTGTTTGTGTGTGTGTGTGTGTGCATGTGTATGTCTGTGCAAGAGAGAAAGAGATTGGGAGATATGAGTCCATGTCAGGTCTCAGGTGTGTGACCGTCACCCCTTTCACCCTTGATTAGTGGCAGTAGTGGACAGGTGATCCATCATGGCTGTCAAAGAAAAGGGGATGCAATTGGCTGGTTGTGTTAGTCATTGACTGTGTGCAAGAGAGCAAAGGAAAAAGAGAGAGATTGTCCTTGCATGAGAGTGTGTGTATGTGTGTGTGTGTGTGTGTGTGTGTGTGAGTCTGTTGCTGATGCTTAGAGGTAATCATGTCAGTGGAGTGTCATCTCTGATTCTAAGTGGAGGACGACGTAACTATGGGCCGGGAATATGAACTTTAAAAAAAACAAACATCCCCTTTATATGACAAAATGGTTGATGAATCTGATGACGTTTAAATATTTTTTCCAGTGGGAGATCAGGTGGTTCAAATATCACCTGTGGTTTTCATAAATAAGTGATTGATTTGATCCCCTTTCCTTCTGTTAACATCCCTTGTCACTCATGTCCCACTCATGACCAGCCGTCCATCAGAGTTGGTCGTTTCGGATGAATCTGTTGCCTTCTGAGTGCTTACCATAGTAGACGTAGCGACACTTGGCGAATACCCCTGAAAAGAGTGAGAGAGTGTAAGGTGAATTGTGCATCATGTTTGTAGTTTTAAAAGTAAATAAGAAATATTAGAAAAAAATAAGAGAAAAATAATCAATAGTCCCTTTCACACATGCATATGGGCTCCAGAGCTGTACATGGGGAAAAAAAGCCATTGTACCAGATCACAGATGGACATTATCCTACTAGCTCCATATAGGCCATTTATATGAGTGGGAATGTCTGAGTGAATAGAGCATTATCCGGAGAATTTGCAGTGAGTGAATGGCCATGTTCTATCATGTGGCTGCCGTGGGACCAGAAGAAAACAAACGAAGAAGAAGGGTGATTTACACAAAGACCATGTGACCGCGTGTAATCCGTGCACAACCTGACCAAGAATATCAAAGCCAGGTCTTTACCTACTCTGTAAAGTGTCCTGAGATAACTTCTGTTATGATTTGGCACTATAAATAAAATTGAATTGAATTGAAAATTGAATAGTAGAAACAAGCACAGCTAAGGTGATAGAATATGAAAATGATAATAATTATGGTGGCAAACATGATCAATGATGAGTAGCGGCAATAGCCGCTACGATACAGCAAGACATACCACATACAGCGAGACATACCCAATGCGGGTTTCAAGACATTCAAAACAAGGCGTATCATTTTATGAGGTAGTAACTGTATTCCATGTGTTAGCTAGAACTGTTAGACACAGGCAATATGTTTCAGTGAGAGATGTTCAATGTAAACAAAACCGTGTTTGTTTACTACTGTAGAAAAACTCCACAGGATAGCTTTAAATGGCAGTACTGAACTGTAGGGGATGGAAGGTGTTGCTGGAAAAGGATGAGCATCTTGTTCGAGAGAATGACCAGTGTGGCCCCGGGGCAGAGTCCTGACAGTAAGAAGCTCACAGCCACCAAAGTTAAAATACACTGACCCATCACAGCAAGCAGTTGTTCAATTATCAGCAGGCATTTCATTTGCATATGTGCATTTAAAAGTCTAATAAAACCCACTAGATAACAGATCACTTTTGGAGTTGAGAAGTAAGACTACTACTAAGAATTTGCATATATGATACACTGTTTTTTTACAGTGTAAGTTAAGCAAAAGTAAGCTAATTTTATAGAAATTATTTAACAAGGAACTAAAACATTGAAGCCAGATGCTCGGTATGCAGCTCAGAGGATCAATCCAAGATGGCTGGCAGTGCTTTCTTGTTGTAATAATGCCACAGAGAGAGAGGGAGAGGGCTGCCCAGAGCTCTGTGACGGGTCTGCTCTGACTCTGATGTCACAGCGCTCCCACTGCCACTTGATGAATGTGGTGGGCTGCGGCAAGGTGTCACCTCTCACCAAATGAGGCAAGGACAAGTGGCATTAGTGCTGTCAATGATCCTCTGACAGCAGAACAGATACAGCTTTCGCCAGGCTTTTTAAATAGACATCAAGTGTATTATAAGAGGCGAGGGGGGGGGGGGCCTGAGACAGGGCAGAAAAGGAGAGACTTATGGGAGAGGCGGTGTCGCAGAGGGATGAGGAGTGCTCCGAGCGCTAAGTCCAATCACATAATCCAAAGAGACATTGTCAAGGGCGGGGGGAGAATGGCAACTAAGTGACAGAAAGCAGAGACGGGGACAGAGATACTGGTGCCATATTAGTGCCAAGCATATTCTGATGCCACCCTCAATTCTAACTAAACCTGACACATCCCTCTCGTTCCCCCACTCTCTCTGACTCTTCAAAGTAGGCTCTACCAAGTCGCATACACACACATGCGCACGTATACAGTACACAGACGTACACACAAAACGCACACACCAGTCCCTTGCAGCATTAGTGGGTGTTCTGTCAGGCGGAGGAGCAGTACAGCAGCAGCAGCAGCAGAAGAAGCAGAAGCAGAAGCAGCAGCAGCAGTAGCAGCAGCAGCAGCCCACAGGCCTGAGGACAAGATCAGTCAATCTAAATCTGGACTTTGTAGTGGAGCAGTGCTCATTTCCCCTCATAGCCCAGCTACTTGAGGTGATCCAAACACTGAAGTGTGAGGAGCTGTCACCTCCGATAAAATCCGGGACCAGCTCCATGCCTGCCTGTTCCCCCGGTGTGCGAGTGGTACATATACATGTGTGTGCATGTGTGCCCCTCTGACAGTGGGGTGGTTGGGTGGGGGGGTGGGGCGGTTGGGTTGAATTCCAGCTGCAATGATTCGCCTGTGGATGTAGGTGCCACGGCTGGAGACTGGGCTTGACACCACAGGGCTAGGGGTGTCTCACAGCACTCTGATCACATGGGCGCTGGGGCCTTTCACATATTCACAGCTTACCCGGCAAGAAACTCACTCTCTCCAGGAGTGGGGCCCTTAAAGAGATTACCCACTGAGGTACCAGAACCAAGACTCCGATAAGACATTACCTAGAGGGGATATATTTGTAGGTTGCAATGAAAGCCTTTCAGAGATAGCCTTCACAGATGAAGGAACTAAAGCTAAAGGCCCCTCAAGCCTTCACACTCTGCAGAGCTCGTCACTAGCCCTTGGGGACGGGAAAGGATTGGAGGAAACACATTCTGAGATTCTCCAGCACCAATAAGGAAGGTCTGCCAATGTGTGACCTGTAACTCCCCAACAGCACTTTAAACAAAAAGCTATATATGTGATCAAAGGAGGAGAGGAAGAGTAAATTAGGGGAAAGAGCAATAACAAGAACAGGGATGAGGTCTGTTTCCCAGTGAGTGAAAAAGTGCCAGAATGTGTCTCTAAATTTTCGGCGCAACCTCTGGATACATTTCCGCACTACATTAAGCAGTGTGTTTTGTGCATAAACACATTCCAGTTTGCTGTGTTCCCTTCACAGTAAGAACTTGCTATTATTACGAGAGAAACCAGGAGAAAGATGGGGTGGTTGGAGACACAGAAGGGAATAACTAAGCCAAACTCACTCTTACATAACGCCTTCTGAGGCCCCGTTCACGCCTGTGGGGTTCCGCCTGATGAACGGATACTTAATAACAAGTGGTACAGTGCCAAACCCAGCAGTCTGTATTATCCTCTGTGTATCCTCAGCCATGGATGAGCACACTTGAATCAACACCCACACTCTCAACCATATACACATTATCACAAACCCATACACACTTTTATCTCATGCACACAAACACAGCACACAGTGAGAACAGTGGGGGCGGCCATTAAAGTGACAGATTAACAAAGTGATGTGGAGGCTACTGTTTCCATCATGCCCTGGTGGAGGAACAATCAGGCCTTTGTTCTGCATATGTCACATGGCACCTTGTTGTTTTTAAGGGGAGAAGCTAACCCTCTTGTCTTTATTAAAAAGCAGTGCAGTCTGTATCTTGTATCTCCCTCTTGGTGTAAGTTCATCGTCAGACAGTCTGGTCTTTTCAGAGCTGATTACCCAAAGCATGTGTCCTCTCTATGGGGGCTTGATGGCCCATTCTGCCACAGTGTGAGTAAGCCAGCTGTACGAAGCCGCCTATGTACTGTTCTCAAACATCAATTCAACACATATGGTAACAGAAGTTGTTTTCACCCTTTCTTGTGAATGTATTATATTTCTATATAGTAGTATAAGTATAAGGCCACTAAACAAATCCCTGCAGACAACTGATGACTCAAGTTCTGGGTTTACACGTCATTGAACAATACAGTCTCAGTCAGTTCCTGAGATTTCAAGGTGTCTAGCTGCAGCAGTCCAGCTTCCGCTCTTGGTTATGACGGACATACTCCAACTGAACTGTCTCCTGGGTATCTAAGCAGATCTATATCTCCTAAAAATGTGTTTTCACAAGATACTTTGTGCCTTAGTTTTCAAGGACTCTTAATTATCAAAACACTTTACAATTAAGTAGAAAGACTGCCTTAATTTCCTCCTGTTAAACTTTCACACTATGAACTTTCAACTTTCTACTTTAAAGTAGAAAGTTCATAGTGTGAAAGTTCATATGAATAAAATATTGATTAACAGTAAGTTAGATCATAAGCATAGAAACCGTACGGAAGATAGGCTGTAGGGATTAGAGTTCTTCTACCCAACTTGAAACTGACATATGTGGGTACGGGCTGGGTTCAGGTCTCAGGTTTAGCCTTGTGCTAACAGAGTTGTGACATGGCACATCAACACAGCATATCAAACATATAATATATCGCTAATATATTCATCTGAGTGCAGTTCTAGATTCAGAATTACTATTCCACTTGATCCCTCACCAAATAGCCAATCTCCCCTAATATAGCCACCCAGTAATATCTTTTATATACCTTTTCATAAATCAATAATGACTGTGGAGATACACACATGTTTCTGACTTAACATATGTTTCTCCTTGACAGCTGAGGGAATGCTCTAAGAAAAAGTCAAGGAACAGTTTCAGTGTAGTAATAACAATACTAATGACAACATTAACAACAACAACAACAACAGTAATGCCTTCTGGCAGTGTGTATTAGTACCGGCAAGGCAGTGACATTGAGATACTGTTAGCACTGTAATTTCTTACAATTGGATATTGTGGAGATCCCACAGTTAATTCATGTACTGCACCTAAAACAACAGAAAAATGTATGGTGAAAACATGGTTAAGGTTATTAATAAATACCATAACTAGGGCATCTGTTTGTGATTCCAAGCCATATTAAGTCCACCCATAGCATGGTTCAAAACTCTGCATTTAATCAGCCGACATACAACTGTGCATGCATGCCCTCACACACGCACACACACTTACAAGAGAGAGAGAGAGAGAGAGTCAGAGGGCGGAGGAAGATGGAGTTGGTTTAATGATTGTTCCCTGCATAAAATCAGCTTGACTCTTTTCAAGGGCCATCAATATGTCACAGAAAGACACATCCGACGGATGTAGCTTTTAACATCAAGGTTATCTATTCTTGGCATGAATCCACTCCCTCCACTCCTAGGCTTGTACTGTCTCTTTTTCATATCTATCCTCCCCTCTCCTCTCAACTGCTTCCACTCTGTCTTTCTCTTTCCCTACACTCTGCACTCTCATATTTGTTCTCTTTGATTCCTCTCTTTCACCCTCTGTATTTTTCTTTCTGTCCCACCCTCTAGTTTGGCCACTTAGCTAACAATTCCATCAGTGCTGCCATCCATTAGGGGGGAAAAAATGAGAAAAAAAAGCCAATTAACAAGGCAATTACACTTTCTGTATTATCTCTGAGGGCTGAAATAACACCGTTGGGCAGGTGGGGGATGGGGTCAGATGGAGCTGGGGGCAAGCATCCATAAGAATTGGTGTGAGAGTGACTTATGAGCTTGGGGCGTAGGCTGCTGTGAGCCAGGGCTATTATTGTGGACACAATCCATCTCCGGCTGTCCTTTTATCAGTTCAGCCCAACTTCATGAGATGGAGTCGCCACCTCCTCTCTATAGGGAGGCCTGCAGATAGATAACCCCCCTGCGTCCCATAAACCAACAGCCAGTGGACTGTGATTCAACCCACTGAGATGCGGGCTGGCACACACAGCACATTGCCACAGAGAGAAAATATATTGTTTCACTTAGTATTGGTATGTGGGATATGTGTGCCAGTATGCGAAGGTTTGCTAATTTGTATTTTTTCATGAATGTACCTGAAAAATATTTCCACAGTCTCTCATCATATATGGGAATATGCATTTGCTCTTTGCTTGCATTCACATGATGGTGGATGCCAATCAAATACCCAACAAAATACTTTTTGTGACTAAAGCTGGGTTCAATTGGGCCAAAAAAAAGCCAGCATGAATGGAATGTTTATGCAGCACATATTCGCTCCACAAGTGTTCTTCCATGTGCCATCCAGCTGCTTCTTAACAGTAAAATGTGCTGTAGAAACACAGCAAGCAAAGGGACACCCAATGTTTCCTAAGTGTTGTCTTTGTTGTCAATGTTGACATTCTGATGTACTTTTCCTCCTTCAGGATCAGCTTAATTGTCCAATTTCCAGTTTGTTACTGAATGTGCAGTACTGCTGATTTAAAAAATAGCCACCCACTGTGCATTTTTGTGTAGTATATCACTGTAATCCTCGTGTATTGAGCTGAGAAAGCCAGGCTCTGCTCTATGTGAACATAACTTAATTGGAAGAAGAATCTCTCTCTCGGTCTGTCTATCTGTTCTATTACTGTATTGAAAAATTTCAGTCACTTGATTAACCAAATTTATTATTTTTTCTGTTGTAATGTAGATTTCTTCTTTCACTGAACACAGCATGCAATAATGTTTTGTGATGGAAGATTATCATTTATACATTTTAATACTATAATCAATTAAATATTAAACGTGATTTATCATTTTAAACAGTGACCTAGAATTATGCTTCTTCCGTCATGCTGACTATTGTTTTTAACATACATACGTTTGTTTTATGCAAGTTGCTATCCGTTTCTATAGCATAAAAAGAGAGGACTGGTGTATTTTGGGCATGAAATGAACAATAATGAGCTCACTGTCAAAGATTGACTAGAAACTGCAAAAAACTGTAAACACAAATTACATATTGAACAATAAATGGACAAAGATTACAGTATATACAGTATATATACTGTGTGTGTGTGTGTGTGTTTGTTAGTATGTGTGTGTGTGTGTGTGTGTGTGTGTGTGTGTGTGTGTGTGTGTGTGTGTGTGTGTGTGTGTGTGTGTGTGTGTAAAAGAAAGCAGTACTGAAAAAATGGAGCAAGAAGGAAAGTCACTTAGGTAAAACATATTGATGGTATCAACATAAAGACCATCTTATGATCATTTTTATCATGCATAATTCTCATAAAAGGAATGAAGGCTTAATATGACATACTGAAACTAAACCCATTCTTACTCCATTTTTACTCTAATAATGGACTCCTCTGTCAATTAGTTATTAACTATTCTAACAGCTGAGGTGTCACCCGTCTGTCTTGGCTCTCGAACAAAACTCCTGCATGCAACTTTGAAAATTAAATAGACATTTGTCCTCTCCCAATAAAAACATTTTTAGTCCATCAAACATAAATAGCTGTCATTATGATGCATGCCCGGGGCTCAGGCCTTCCCTGTTCCCCTCCTGGCTGTTTACTGCAGCCAAACAACTGCAGCGCCTGCATGTTCTCAACTTCAGCGTATTGATTAAACTTTTAAATAGCTGCCATATAACCCTGGGACATCAGGAAGATTAATTTGCGTCAATGTTCATCTGTAATTCATTAGCCATTTATACTCTCCACATCCACACAGGCTATCAGGGAAATGCGCCCCATTTTTCACCCAGGCAGAAACTGGGGAGAAGGCAGAGAGAAAGAGGGATGGTAGGAGGGCAGGACAGACACAAAAGTGGGAGTTATAAGAGAAGTACTCTAACGAGCCAAGAGTAAATAGCAAGGCGTGCAGGACAGTAAAACATCCTGCATAAATACCATAAAATATACCCTTATAATCAGTACATTGAGCCATTTCATAGAAATATATAAGGACAGGAAACTATTTGCTATAGGTTTATGAATTTATTATAATTTGCAGTCATAGAGTGCTGCCTGAATGGTAAAATGGTAAATGGACTTGTACTTCTATAGCGCCTTTCTAGTCATCTGACTACTCAAGGCGCTTCACAGTGTCTGTCACATTCACCCATTCACACAGACATTCACACTGATGGCAGTGGACATCTACATACCATCTAATCTGATCTAACCATTCACACCACATTTACACACCCATGCGCAGCACGGGGAGCAATTCAGGGTTCAGTGTCTTGCCCAAGGACACTTCGACATGTGGACCAGGGGGAGATGGGGATTGAACCACCAATCTCTCGAACAGAGGACGACCCACTCTGCCAACAAGCCACAGCTTAGAGTCCTAAAACCTGGAAATGAGTTAGCATTTTTGCACTGGTTTCCTCGTCTCAATGGCTTTTTGGTGTGAATTTTAAAGCTTTTACGTGTCTTTAAAAAAGGCAGTTGCTAACAAGTGGCTACATGAGACTACAGAGGTTATCAAACATCATAATACTGAACATGCAAAATCATTCGGAAGCTAGTGCCTAGCCTTTTTGTTTTTGGTGGTTGCATTTATGCTTCAAAAATAAAAACAAAGCGGTGATCACTTATGAAGATGATTTTGCTGAACAAAAACATAAGTATCATGAACTTTTGTTCACCACGTATGCGCTTATTATCTGCAACAATCAACAAGTCAATGGAAAAATCAGAGCGGCTTTTTAGCGAGGCTAACTTTCTGGTTGAAATACGTCATCCCTGCAACACTATAGTTTTGGCTTAACAAGGCCCCATAGTATATACAGTATATATGCCTTTCCATCTCACTGGAGAAAGACAGCATAAGTGTTGCTCTCTCTGCTGACATTTCATGAGGCTCTGACGTCAGACTTTCCAAATACTTCACTGCCACGTATATACTTCCTGTCAGTCAGTCTGTCAGTCAGTGGTTAGCCTGTCACCCATTCAAACATCATGTTCCTCCCCCACAGTATATATATACACTAACATACAAGGTATGCAAACACATTCTTGAGCTTTAATTTATTGTGATGCATTGTTTTTTGCATCCACTGTTGAAGCAAGACATTTAGAGACGTGTGATAGAGAATTTGTGGTTGGGAGACAGAATTGAAAGATTTGCTATTGCCACAGGCTGATAGGCTGTCAGGGGGAGGATGCTGGGTCATGGCTCAACCAGCTCGATACCAGGTTGATTATACCACATGATTCTCCTTAAAGTGGAACCCTAACAAACTGCGTATGTTTTTAAATGCTTCAGGAACTGAGAGCTACTGTTATAGAAGGTACTTGTCATGTCAGGTCAATATTGAGAAATTAAAAAGAGACGTGTCAATAAAGTAAAGAATAAAACAGAATAATTAATGAGAAGGATGGCATACTGTATGTATCAGTTATGTTTGGAGCTTATCTGCAACATTGGTTCCTGTCTGAAAAGTGACACTCCATCACTGGCAGTTCACTAAATGGCTATAATCAAACACTTTAAATTGAGGATGGCATTATTCATTGATGGGTGAATTACAGTTATAACCAGATAAATGACTATCAGTCTTTGTACTTCCAACTTATGAGGATGAGAAGGAAATTGAATTCTGGGGCACATAAATTTTGACTGAAGAAAGAGATTACCGTTGTGTGTGTTTTTGCGTGTGTGTGTCTGTGTGTATGTGTGTGTGTGTGTGTGTGTGTGTGTGTGGGGGGGGGGGGGGTGGGGTCTAATGAAAAAAGAATGGCAAAATTAATTTCAATGACATTTATTCCACAAGGAGCCAGGAGAGAACACTGGTTAAAGTAGCTCTGGAGTCGGGAGATAAGAAAAGGGTTGTTTAAGGCGGGGGGAATGAGACAGTTTACAAAAACTTAAGTCCCCTTGAAGCGCCTTTCTCAAGGCATCCCCTACCATCCAGCCAACTCAGCGACAACACTTTGCATACAAAAACTTCTGTCCTGTAAGCACATTAATGACAATGTGGTTATTTACTGCTAAAGTTATTGAAAGGGTTCGTCTACCCTTAAGGGCACATGAAACCACTAATGATGGCAGTAATCATAAGCGCTCATTTTCTCTGTCAACATGTGGATCACAAATCACCGCACATGCACACCACACAGCCTGACACTGATCGATTGTGTTCTTCATTAAACCCAGGGTTTCTAATTAAAAGAAAAGCACAGATAAGTGGTTCAAACCTCTGACTGAAATAGAAAGAAAAAGTGAAAAACGCAATTAGAGGTTTGGCTGTGTTCGGTAATGGTGCCGTTAATAAGAGCGGCTGGTGAGTCACTCAATGAAGGTTTAATCACTGGGACAGGATTCAATAACAAAAGAGCATAATATTAATCACCAGAGAGTGATAACTTCACTGTTCATCTCTTTGACATTGGAGGAAGGGATGAATTAATGATGCTCTCCATCCGAACACATTAAATAATAATTATCAGGCAAAACAGCATGAAAGGGACTGCATAATGAACCCCATTGTCAGGTCAATTACAACCACATAAAACTGTTCAAAGGGAAGTAGCTTGTTACTAGATAGCCATACCAGAAAGGACAGCAGTGGCTTTATCAGTGGAAGGTGCTGGGTGACCTATTCCCTCTGATTTCAGGGCATTAAAATGTGTTGAGGAGTTGAAATACAGTTTATACTTAGAGGGCACCCAAACTCTGCCTAACTGAACAAGTCTACTGTAAAAAGCTAGAAGCATTCGGCGAGGAACACATCGAAAATTGGTAAGCAAAAGATAAATGACATGACAATGACAGTGCTTTGCCAGCTGTAAAGCAATGTCAGGCGCTAAGTGCCATGTTAACTAAACTCAACTACACAGACAATGATGGACTTCACGCGTCAGTGGACAAAATGGCACCTCACTACCTGTCAGTGGCAATTTCCATCAAATCTAAGATGGCCAGCAGATTTAGCCACGAGAGGAACTGCTGCTTGAGTTTTACACACGCAATGGATAATAAAAGTGCATAATTGTGCTGAAGTTTCTGTCTTCGTCACACCATAAAACGGTTGTTTCATAAAGCTCTTGCCTTTCACTCAGGCCGCATCAGGCTGTCCTCTAACGTTCTCTTTTTGAGCTAGACATCAATTACCGCATGGCTGCTAACACTCTGAGACACTCTCTTAAACAAACAGCCTGGCAACCTCTAGCGTGACACATATCAATACTAATCTGACGTCTTGTTCCGCAGTCGTTCCCCTCAGACCCTGGCTGGCTGCACCTGCCTGACCGGAGCGCCCTGGGTTGGCTGTACTCCTTCACACTTCCTTCCCCCGTAGACATCAAACACTTATTACTCCCCATCCTGGCCCTGCTAACTGACTGGCCTGTCTGGGACACACAGGGACCCCATTATTAGAGTCATTTCAGTGCCCATCCTGACGCCTGTTAGGCAGTTCTCTACCTGGGGCTCCTGCTCCCTGCCTGCCCGACTGAGTGCCTGGCCAGCCAAACAGTGATTGGACATGACATGGTGACAGAAAACAGGGGATAAGGGCAATAGAAATAAAAGAACAGAAATGGCAGAGAGGCGGACAGAGACGGCAGAGAGAGGAAGGTGGGTATGTTAGCCAGGGCCCTTGTGGCGTAGGGTGTGCCCATCAACACGGATGAGCGTTAGCCAAGAGCTGCATGTCACAATGATGGAGGAGCTGGATCAGTCACATCAGAGCTTCATCTGACTGGAAGATATCAATCTCCTGCCCTAATCCAATAGGACATAGTAAAATATCCTTTAACATGTCTCTGCCACCCTGGCTTTGTGTGTCCCCCTGCTTCTGCCTACCTCTCACAGCTGAAAATGTGTATAACCTTCATTGTTAGACCTCAATCGACCACAGTCATTTTCACATCCCATTTCCTCTGTCTCTAGCACTGAAAGTCAAATTATGATGGACAAAACAGTACCTTGACATATGGCATTAAGCAGGATTTATGACTACTTGTGGTAAGAAAAAAGAAAAGAAAAAAGAGCAAAGATCTAGGACTGGTAAGCATACAGTATGTTTTGAAACAATGTTTTGAGGAAAATTAACCCAAGTGTGGATGACTTTTTCTTAGTTTGTTTTATTCATGGTGGAGAATCTGGAAGTCATTACAGTGAGTTGACACAGTAGGTGTATTGGTCAAAGCATATATGAATATACATGTGGACATACAATGTGTGTGTAAACTAAATTAAGTAATTGCCACTTGCCTTGAAAATGAATTAAATATTTGATGTATTCATATTCATGGTATATACAGCTTGTATATACATATAGCTTGTATACACATACTTCATGTATATACTGTATATAGCTATCATACTGACTGGCCTGCAGTTGAAATTTAGTTGACTAGCTAATGACACATTCCCAGAAATGTTGATTAATGTGTACAGTGCTTGTAAATATAAACACATTACTAGTTTTTAGCTTTCTGTGATTACTGGTCAAATGATTTCATATAGCTATTAACAGAAAAAAAAGATTATATTGCAATAGGCCAGTAGCATGAAAAGCAACACATATTGTTGAAGTGGTGAAAAGTGTATTCTCTGTGACATCACATACTGCTCAAAATGATGGTTGTGTCAAATTACATGCTGCCATTTCCTTCCAGAATTTAAACTAATGAACCCACAGTAGCCAATCAGGTGTTAGGCAGAGGTGATGATGGGTTTGTGTTTTGTGGAATATTTCATACCCCTCTGGCCTCCCTGTGCCCCATTCAGACAGATGGCTCCTCTGTAACTCTACTTCTCTTAATTAATATGACATATCTCCTGTTCATATGCAGAGAGGGAGGGAGAGGACAGAGAAATGGATGTATGAGGGAATGATTAACTAGGAACCCGTCCCCCCTTGTGAGAAATGATCTTGCCTCCTCTGCTCTCTCAAGTCCTCCCTCCCTCCTCTCTTCATTTCTGTCTCCCTCACTCCCTTGTCTGTGTCTCTCTTTGGCTCACTTCATGTCTTTCTGTACCCTCCCCTCTCTATCTCTTTTGCCTTGTCTCTGTCTCCCTCTCTACTTTCTCCCCCTGCCCCTCTCTTCTCGCCTTTCCTTTCCTTTCCCCCCTGACACTCTCGGACTGTCCCCAGCCCCCTGCACATCTCCTGACAGGTAGAATAATAATGCTCATACATCACTGCCCCGAAAAGTCCAATAACCTAAATCTTCACTTGCCACACACCCCGGGACTCAATTACTTTATTGACATGTAATCTTCATAAGGGGAGAAATATTGAGCATGTAAGGTCAGCCGGTTATGAAGACATATTATCATATTATCTGCATGAGGGTTGTAGGGGCTAGGACCTGACAAAGCTAATTATAATGGTACATGTTTCAGAGCTCAGAGCGTATTATCTGCTTGGCTGCTTGGTTGAGCCACAGCTGAGGTATAGAGGAGAAGGGGATGAGATTTCAAACCTAATAGGGGCTGGATGTCATCTCAGGGCATGGGAATTAATGAAGCCAAATATTATCGACTGCACATCACAGCACTAATATCCTTGATTTGTTCATTGTATTTGTCAGGACTACCTCGCCATAGACTAATGGCTAACAGCATATCACAATACAGGCTGACCAATGAGGCAATTTCCAAAACTGTACAACAACAAAAAAGCGATCCCTTCAAGTATTGTATCAAAAGTGCAAATAAGCTGGTACTGCTGTAGCTTGAGCCGTTCCTCAGCCAAAATGTCACAGTAGGTTAGTGATGGCACGAAGGACAGATGCCCATGGCTGTTTTATCGCTTCTCTCCGAAGGTTATCTTAATATCATCCTTTCAGTTCAGCTATTACAATCTACTGCCCGCTAAATAAAGCAAAACAATAACACAGGCAACCTATTCTACATTAGGCATACCTGTACAAAAAAATATCTATTTATCATTTACCATGAGAAGAAGAAAAACAATTTACACAAGCTTGTTATTTTAACCAGAAAAAACATGGACATGGATCAGAGGGTACACAACAAGCAGTTGGCTAGCCCTGAGCCACTAAAACTCAGGGTCACAGTGTGCAAACAAAGAATCCCCTGCAGGACATGTGAACATTTTCATATCACTTTATCCATTACCATGCCCTCTTCCCCCATCTCCAAATCCTTTGCTCAGAACTGCTCCTGCAGATGATGCCTGAAATGGTGTGGAGCGGTTGGCCAGTGCTGCCAAAGGTTATGTGTTAACACTTGCTAATGGTGTTAAATGGAGAAACATATTTTAGCTTTCTTCCGAGGGTCTCCAGGCACTCAGCACTCCAAAGAAAGGAAATGTTTGTTTACACTGAAATAATTCGTTAAAGTTTTTAAGTTCCTTAATGTCATTTCACTGAACTGAATTATGTTACCCCGCATTTTTTTTATGAAGCAAATATATATATATCAGAAGTACATACCACTAAAGCTCATACTTTCAACAAATACCATATACTGTACACAAATGTATAATCAAATAATTATATTTTTCTGAGCAGATACTGTATGATACAGTTTGATGGCCAACAATTCCGAAGGTTTTCATATTTGTCCTCAGGAAGAGGGATGAAGCAAACAGACTTTTAAATCACAACAATCTGGGATATATTCATGTGTTTGACCAAAATGACTCAGTCAATCCAATCATCTTGCGCTGCAGCGACATAACATGCCTGAAACTATCTGCGAATCAAATTCTGATGATGAAATAACTTGTCCGTTCATATCATCATGACAGAGAAACCTGCTCCGTCTGTTTAAAGTGACTTCGGCAAATCAAAGTGACGGATTAAAAGGTTGTTTTGGACTCGCTAGCATTTTAGTGACCTTGCTCTTTTCATTCTGGTTGAGCTGGAATGTTGATGCCAGTACAAACCATAAAAGACCTGCTACTTCCTTTAACCAAGGCTCCCCTTTATATTATAAGAGATATAAAATGCATGTCAGTTCAACCAAATAGTTCTGACACTCATGTCTGGTTGACCTTAAGACATGTCTGGACAAGTTGACCCGCACATTTGCAACACTGTGTCTATTTGGTGCAGCTTGGACATTGTTCATTCAGTTGGTTGGGGGTGTGAAGTAAATAGAAGCTCAGATCCATAGCACTGGAATCCCAGCGTATAGGGTAATGGTCTTCTCTTCTCTTTACAAGCAGGAAATCCAAACAAGGCTTTCACACAGCCCCATGCAATGAATAATCCAAACGGCACTTAATGTGAGCTATGCTGATACTCTGACAATAGTTTGTGTTCAGACATCACAGCTTAGTGTCTCCCAATTGTATATTGATGCCGAGGCAGTTGACAATAAATCACTGGATTCACCAGTGAGTGAGAAAACAGTTTAGACAATGGCCCAATGGAGCTTACCGTAATTGACAGATGAGTTCAGCTCTTTCCGCCACAATAGCTTTGGAGCATTGAGGGTACCTGGGAATGAGTGTGTCAGTGTCTGTGGGTGTATGAAGTTTTAGTACCAACAATGGTCCAGAGAAACAGTGGTTGTAGTCATGCCTACTTTGCATGTCTGCACTACATATTTGGCACGAGACTTAACATATTTACGCATTAGTGAAAACACAGCCTTTTAGTAATTTAGTAACATCTGCACTGTTGTCTTGAAAAGAACAACTTTTGGCTCAATACTATGTGTCGTCAAACTGACTTAAGAATGTTCACAATGCTTATCCAGGCTCTCAGGAAAATTCCAGGTATCCTAATAGGAACAGTACTATATTACCTAAGAGAGTGCAGCAGCATGTAAGAAAAATCCAGCCCATGGAGAAATCTATTTCATTTCAAATATGATATACTGTATATACAACTGCATTAATCACTATTATTAATGGCTATTGATGCTTTTAAAGCCCAAAATCTCTATAATTGTTTGATGCAACCCATACAACTCCAGATTACAGAATAACAAATTAATTTAGTTTTTGAGGACAATTACAGTTTATTAGAACACAGGTCTTATTTTCATAGTTTTGGCCATCATTATGAATAATAGAAACATTACACTCACCAAATTAATTGCTGGGATCTGGGAAAGTGGCGACCTTGCTACAAAAAGATACAAAAAGTCAGACGCGGTAAGAAACATGGGCAATCAAACTATCATACAGGTTCTAAAAAACCTGGTTGACCAAGCTTTCTTGGGAGGGGAAAATGAGAACAACCAGTTCCCTAAAAGTGCTTTAGATAACCGGGAACATGTTGCTTTGTTTGATAGTCGAATCGCTCATTGCTGAAGATTCCCTGACACCAGCGATTCCTTAGGTGAGTACAATGTTGCCATAACCATTACAAATGTTGACCATAACAAAAAAAGTAAAAGATCAGAAGTTGCCTATTTTTACAAGATGGAAGTCTGCTTTCATTACTTTACAGATAGTTATCAAACGTATGATGCTATATTCTGATACAAAATACAAAAAGGTATATGTGTGAAGCGTATGTAAATACAGTATACTTACATTATGCCATCAGCTTTGGCAGATGAATCTTGTGTCTATGACTTTATTATACATTTATATACATTGTAAACTTTTGTCTCTGTGTGATGTAATACATAGGTAGGCACTGTTTCCATGTGTGCCTGTCTGTTTACACAAACACATTGATCCGTATGTTTGTTTTCATATATACATGGTTAATCAGGGAAGGTAGTTGTTTCAGTGTGTGATCTAACAGCACACAGCTTCATGTAGCTGTGTAAATTATCGCTGGTGACCCCTTTTCTCATTGCACATTAGTGAATTCATGGCATATATAGCTCTGATCATGTCTGAAAGAAAGGGCCAGTGATGTAGCACAGCTGTTAAGTCATCCAGAATGCGTTGTCACACTGCATTATAAACTGTCCACCGGGTGAATTGGAATCTAATTTGTTGGAGCCATTAACCAGACTAGCATTAAGGCATGTTTTCATTTTGAATGATTACTGTGTGAGATCAGTTACCCTAGAATTACATTCTACAGTCTACTCAACAGTCTAATTTATTAAAAACACAATGATTAAGATATATGATCCTACGTAAACCAACAAGAAAAATATATTTAGCTGGTACTGCATCTAATGTTGTTAACTTGCTGTATCATACAATTTAAACTATGAGACATTTTCTATCTGAAGTCTGTGTAGACATCCCTGGAAATACAATAATTACAAAGCTACAAGGACTAATTGAGGTCTGATCCTGTCCCCTGTAGCATGACAAGTTGTCTAGCATCTGCCAGCATGTTAGTAGCTTTTCATCAGAATGGAGGGTAGCGAGCCCCCTCACACAGACAGACTAAGCCTGCTCACTGAGCAATTTGTTTCAAGGGGTACTGACACAAAAAAAATGGTGGACCCAACCTGCTGTACAAAATATCTGAAACCATCTGCCAGTTAAACCCCATCCTAAATTACTATGATGGACTCCCACCTTTTGAAACCATGAAACCTGCTCCAACTTCTTACTGAAAGTATGGCTGGAAAGCACGCACATCTAATTTGACCTGAACCACAACTGCAAATCATGGTGGGAAATGAATAATAATGTAGCTGCGTTAGCCATACCAACATTTCCGAGCTGATTCAAGCAGTACGACCTTTGGTTGATTTATGTTCTTCTACTTTCCTGAGAATGACCAGTGCAACTGGGAAGTAGACCAAAGTCCAAAGCACCAGCAGTGTGTTTTTCCAAGAGCCCTGGGCCTGTCTGGCAGAAACCAATGTCCTTGTCAATTGGTCTGACACGTTTGGAGTAAAAGCTGTATTGCTTCAAATTTGTGTCTGTTTGTCCCTGAGCAAATTTTTGATGGGTGACTTCATATGGCTTTGTATCATCATGAATAACAAAGGTTTGTCTGCAATGGTCACAGACGGTAAAGATTTAGGAGGTTACATATTTTCCTGCTGCTGAGCAAATGGTTCAAAGTTTGTAATCATCATATTTCAGGGGTGATAGATGGAGTTCAAAAGTATGATCGTTCACTTTCAGGCTCAGTGTTCCAACTGCTTCATGCTCATTATAAAGTAATATAAGTGTTCTACAAAAGCTGCAGCATGAGATTCATTTGTGCATTTTCTTTTAAACAACCTCCAGAGATAAAAAATGTTCCATTTGATCTGTGAACTCTTTGTGGCATCATAATGAAATTGCATGGATCACTTCAGTCAAATAAATTCAAGCGTACTTTAAGTCATAAAACATCCCTCATTAAGGCAGGATATCACAGGGAGAAACATTTTACTTTTATACACCTAGTACGACGAACTAACAGACAAAAATCATGAAATGGCTCAGAAGCTGACAGTCCTATCTTTTCACTTTAAGTTTTTGCTGTATACGTCCAACATCAGTTTAAGAACTCAAGACACTCAAGAGACTCTCTCAGCTACATCAAACAGCAAGGTAAAAACAATAGTGTCACTGACATTTCTCCAAACCCAGCACAAACAGAATTATTCACACACTGCGAGCGGAGTGCCATTCGATAACGGAGAGATAATGACACTCGGTGGAAGGCAGCTTTCTCAAAGCAGTTTAGAGCTGGCGCGTCAGAGTTCGGCAGTTAAGCCTGTCATGGAAGTTGAGGAGGTTATCCTGGCATTTTAATCTAGCCTGTTTCTGAAGGGGAAAACGTAGAGGTGATTTCCAGGGTAGTAATAACAAGGACAGGCCTGCCTCCAAAGATGAGCTCTCATCACTTTGGATGCAGACAGTGCAGTGTTATGGGAAGCTGCGGTGAAGGATTGCAGGCCCAGTTTGCCTCGTCCCCTCTCCCCTCATCCATCTCCATAGGCCGGCTTTAATGGATATTCATGTTGCTGAGCCAATCCACTCCTGGGAGGAATAATATCGTATCACATCATCTGACTCGCATAAAGGAAATAGGGCCTGTCCTCATACAGAGGGAGTATATACCACTGTGATATGTGGCAGGAGCAACCTCGCCAAAGAATAGATCGATGTGACAGAATTTTCAGGGCCTTGTTCATTCAATACAAGTCTGGGTTAAAATTTGTTACTATGGATTAGGTTTAACAATTAGTGTCATATTTGTGAAGATCACACACTACAAATACAGGTGCCTTCACATGCACATACATATGGTAACATAATAAGTAAGGTTAGGGAGTGTAAAAAATACAAAAGTTTTATCAGCAAAATGTACTTACAGACTGGCAGCATTCAGAGCATTATATAATACTCATATATTTTATTAGAATATTGCTACTGATGCATTAACATGTAAGCAACAATGTAATATTACCAGAGTGAAGCTAGTTTTAAATACTTTATACAGTATACATGTCATTGGGTAGTTTGATCAAGAACAATTCATCATAATGAGCCGATCATATGTTTACACCTAAAACCCAAAAGTATCAAGTGGCAGAAAACCTTTAACCAAGTACATTTCTAAAGCAAATGTAGTCACTTTCCACTACTCCAATTTAACATTTAATACCTTGGCAAAATATCGGAGTAGTGCCTGTGCGGGCAAGTTTGTATGTTCATACATACAAATAAAACCATCATTTGTGGTTTTAATTTTTGTGGCATTATGTGGAGGAAACGCTTACACAGATCCATTAAAAGCTAATCAGACACCTCATCAGCTCACAAACTGCAAAGAAATAAAACATTCATGCCGTGACGAGTGCTTGGGAAACCTTTTTATGATCTGTATACCCGGGAAGAAGGCCATGTCTTTACTTTGTCAAATCACCTCGTAGAGTCTTGTGCAGAGGCTCACTTAACACATGCTCATGGTGTATAGCTGGCAGTGAGATCTGTATATATCATTCTCTATGAAATGTTTCATCATCTGTCATTTCTTGATGTTGAACACACATTGTAGTTTATCATTAAAAGTTTACAGAAAGCAGCTCTGTAGAGGGTACTCTGGGCCAGTGTGGAGGAACAGCTTAGACTTTGTTCTTTCCAAATACCTCATTTACTTGTGTGGGGACCAGTGCAAGTCTTTGTGTTTAAGAGTGATGTTTATCAGGGGACAGATCCTGCTGGTATAATCATTATGAGGCTGAGTGAAATGTCTTGCAGAGCACGTACACGTGTCTAATGGGAAACGTCAGAAGGTGCTCTGTCTTTTCTCACCACGTTTCAGAGAGGACATTTCCATACTCACGGAACAAGGCAGTCAGAACCAGAATGGGAAGATTATCAGCAGAAAAGATGAGAGTTTCATTTTAAGAAAAGAAGAACATAATCACTCAAGGTAAGCATGGAAAACAACCTGGGAGCAAAGTAACAGATGTATGAGGTAATTCATCAATTCATTTACCAAAACATTCCATAACCAGTAGCATGTGTTCACTTTAACTAACAGGACTTAATATTTGTATTCACAACAGCATCTGATCTATGCAGTCATAAATAATACAATTAGCTGTAGTTATTAAGCAAGCAGCAATAAACCGACAATAGGGAGCTGTATATCTATTCTGATGCATTAACATTTTTTTTTAAAGCCGTCAAACTCTCTTTTAGTTTTACTAAAAGAACATTAAGTCATCAGTCAAACCAACAACCTTTCCCTTCATAATGACAACAGCTAAGTTTCAACACTAGCAGTTTAGTCATTCATTAGTCATTTATCCCATCCAGATGTCTGGTGGAGGAAAGGAGGGGAGGAGATAGCAGCAGGTGTAGATCTCTCTGAGCCCAGCTGAGCTCTAAAAGACAGTGCTTAGCACCCACAGCTCCGTCATCTGGCCTCTCCCCTGTCTCCGCCAGCCTTTCGACAGCCCATTCCTCATCATTTACCCCTTTTTGGCAAAGCCCAGAGCCCTTCTAATGGGTCGCTCTGAATGCTTCCAGATGTTTGTTTATTTGTTGTGCAGGAACTATAAAACAGTTTACTCTTAGTTTGGATTTGTTCCCTTTGCACCATTTTTTTGGGGTGGGGGGGTGCTGAGGGAGAAAGGGGGAGTGAAGCGGGAGTTGTGGTGCAGATCACCCCGACATGTAATGAAAGCAAACCGCCAAACAAATGTGAGACATCAAATGTGACTGGGTGTCGTAAGCAAGGAGGGTTTTTTTTCTTCTTATTTTTGCTTTGAAGGCTGCTTTTCTCCTGGGATTTTAATAACAGTTGTGCACCATTTAAGATACATACATACAAAGTAGCTGGAAGCAGGCCCAGAACAACAAGATTAAAAGGGCCCAGGGCTCGTACTGTAAGGCAGATTTCAGGCATCTTTCCTTGTCTGTTTACTCTGCTAGTACAAAGATATCCCTTTCATTTACTGCTGTCACTGCTGAGGGATGGCCTACTCAAATTTAATCTGATACCTGAAAAAAAGCAGTTAGCAGTGCCTGGCATATTTATTGAAATATACAGAAGAAATGAAAGGTATTTTCATTAAAATCTCCTCTGTGTACATGGATATATCAATCAAGTCTGAAGCATCTTTTTTATACATACTTCTGAACTCCATTTATAATTAGATCTATGAAATAAAGTTGAGAATCACACATCAAAATGTGTCACCCTAAGAAAATGACAAGCTGCTAATAAATAACCCAGCACATTGTTTAACACATTGAAATGATAAATCATCATTGGCACAAGGACACAATATGTCATTGGCTGTGGCCCTAATATGGTATAGGCCAGTCTTCATAAAAACCCATTCAGGTTTAGACTCCATTTTAGATTTAGAGTTGAGTTGACAGTTGGACCAGTACTGAGAGTTAGAGCCAAGGTGACAGTAGTGGAGGATCCTCAGGCCCCTCTGCCAGACTATATACTCCCCTCCACTCTGTGTCACGCCTTCACCAAGACACACTGGAGCCCACACTGTCCCTCTCTCATTTTTAAGTCTAGTGTTTTTTCACTGTTTAACGCTGGTCCTCTTATTTTTTTCATTTCTTCTTTATCTTTCCCTCTTGTTCTTTCTATTTATCTCTTGTCATATCTAGTCTATGAAATCTTGATTTAGATTTCACTACTGCGATAACAACACATCTTTCACATTTCCTCCGTCCTCTCCCTCTCTCTCCCTCCCCGCTGCCTTGTTTTGCTGTCTCCTTCAGGTTGACTCCTCCACCAACTAAGACAGGAGCTTATCCTGGAGTTCTGTCCTTGGTTTCCACCCCTCTCTCCCTGGGCAGTGACCTGCCAGCACTGCCCTCCTCTGGGAGCTCTTAGATGCAGTAATTACCTTTGGCACCCAGGCTCTGGGGCTTCCACACAGGTGACACGGTGGAGGGGGTGGGTGCAGAGGGTTGAAAGGAGGAAAGGGAGGTTCTCTCTGAGCAGCCGACAAGGAAATGTCAGAAGTGCTGCTGATCTGCCTGCTGCTGCAGGAGTCAGGATAAAACTATACAGCCTCCCTCGACCCCCCCCCCCCACCCACCCCATTAAAAGGCCCCTTCATTAACCCTTAATAAAACTACTGTCACAATCAGTATCACTAGCAAAACTTAAGCTGCTTTCTAAGGGTGTTATTATACAGAAAAAAACATAGTATGATTGTTTACATTATGAAATATCATAATTCAACACATTAAAGTGCCTTTATCTCATATCTTATCTCACATCTTGTGATTGTGTTTTCTTGGCATTATAGCAAAAAAAAACAGCAGCAATAGTTTCTATTGTTTTCAAAAGATTCGGAAAAAAAAAGAAGTGAATTGTTAGATTTACCATGCACATAGAAACAAGAGTGTTGCATTGAAGTACATAAAACCGCCCAGCATATGGTTTCACCCCTATTGTTTATATCCTGAATTTAACTCAGGAAAACACTCAGTTGTTTGGAATTACTGTCTCAGAGATTTTGTTTGTTGTAGCATTGCTTTGCCACAGCTTTGGTCTCTTTGAATGAGGAGTTGCTGTGACCGTCTCCAACGCATAAAGAAAACTCTGTTTGTTTAAAAAGTGTAAATAAAAGAAAAAACACAACAAAGAGCTGGGGCAGGGGCTGGAGGCGAGGACTTGAAGACGAGGTGAAGGGCGAAGATGAGGGCTGTGTTATCTAAGACTGCAGCGCTGCATCATAAAAAATAACAAATGGAGACTGTCACTGCTGCTCAGATCTTAGACGGGGGGAAAATATTTCATGTCAGATCCCCTCACCTTTAAATGGACTGTTCCAGGTCTGATTTTGACAAAGCACAGGGCTCTTCCTTTCCTTACATTCAGTGAGAGCTGCCACCATCCACACTTTCATGACATAGATCTGTCCTTGGCACCATAAATGGGGGTTAAGAGATGGTCACTGTTGACCTTTCAACGACTACTGCTACTATACTGGTGGTAAACTCATCTCAGGTGTTTTGCATTGTGAAGACAAAGACTTCCAAGTTTAAGAATATTTTTTTATATTTTTACAAAATCTGACTTATGTGTACAGTATACACAAAATACCCTGCCATTGTTTTTTACAAGGACCTCAGCTGAGAATCTGCTACAAATGCAGGAGGTTGCCTACAAAATGAATTTAGAACATTGTCTTTTTGATTAATGCGATGCATTCTTCCTAGAGTGCAGTGTTTGATGTTAAGGAGATGCTGCACAATTACATCAACCGACAACAACCGTTCAATATGAGGACTAATCAATGTCTAGTATCAACAGATCAAGGATGCTTCTTCTTGTATATGTGCTGTGTGCTCCCACGCATACATTCAGATCGGAGTTATCCTAGATTACTCAGATTTATTCCCACTATTAACACATCACACAGATGAGATGTGATCAATAAGAACAGATAACATAACTTCAACTCAGTCTAAAGGCCAATACATTCCCACTCTCTGTAGCCGTTAGGGTTATGACTTATATTAACATAATCTGCTGGCCTAGGTTTTGATTGAATGTATGATAATATATTGAGTTGCTTGTTGTTTATTTTGACGTATATCTGAACAGATTTATGTACAAACCACCTGAATGAAAAGGTTATGAAGTCCATAGGTCTTTCTTATTTCTTTACCTTTGTGGTTCTTGGCATCTCTGGATCCCTGGGGTAGAGGAGTGTAGGGCAGTGGGCGACTCTCAGATCCAGCCTCAGGTGACTAGGAAAAAGGAGACACATCAATAGATTGAATATTTAGAAGAAAAAAGGTTTGACAAGTTTTAAAAATGACAAGTAATCAAAGTAGCTGACTGTGAGTGTCATAAATTATTTGGGATTAGTGGAGGAAATGTTGGAAACACTGCTTCTGTTTTATGACATAATGTGGCAGGACATGTTTTATTACTCCTCACGTGTTGTGGAGCTACACTGCTGTCTTTGATGATCTGATCTACGACCTGGTTAGGGAGGAGAGGTCTTAACCTTCACTCAGCCATGACCTCGTGCAATGGTCAACTAAAGGGTAGACGTCACTCACTCTGTGCAGCCAAATGTAGCGTGGTTATGCGAGGGTAGTCACAAATGCAATAAATCTTTAACTGGCTGCCTTGTTTAAAGTCACATAATTGAAATTTGAGATAAATGTGTGCATAGATCCCTGACTGCAAAAACTAGGAAGAGCTATTGATTGTGAGAAAAGTCAGAGGTTGAGGCTAAACAAGTGTGACAAATGCTGCTTTAAGACAAAGAGAAAACTGAGGGCTGAATCTCAGAGCATGTTCCCAAACAGGTCAAGAGTTTGTTGCGTTGTTGTTGCTTCGTGCACTTTCAAGGTCCAAAACATCCTCTTCCTTCCCTTAGCCTTTGAGCTAGTGGAGCAGGCAGTTTATCATGACACAGCGATATCCGATGCCTTTGCAGAAATACTTTCCTTTCCTGCAGGAAGGAATTCACTGGGTCTTTAATCATAGCAAGAGACTCAACTGACAAATACATATTAGAGATGTTTTGGAGCTGCATTTTCCCCACTTTTATTGTTGTTCCTCTACATGCCCATGCATAACCTTGAGGAATGGTATGGTCTGCACTGTTAAATGGAACCATATTCTTCATGGGCAAAGAGAGCACAGTGAATTGAAAACGATCACATAATGTGCTTTCAGATAGCATCTCTAAAAGGCATTAAGGTCTGGCCAGAATGTCACATTACACCAAAGAGAAAAATGGCAAAATAAGCTCATTTTGAGACCTTAGTACATATATGCTGGCAGAGTCACCCCATGCTTTTGAAAGTAACAGCTTCGAATAGAAATATTGTCTTGACAGCAGATCTGCTGCCTATGGATTGGAGTGGCTGAAACCTGTTTAGAAACATCACAGATAACTCCCTGCTTGTACACTGTACTTGTATGGAATGTGTAATACAACAAGTAAAACAACACAAAATAAGAACATACTGTGCTCAGAAAAAACAACACCTCCCATTTGAGAAAAAACAATCAGACTCAGTTACAGTATGTTTTGAACTGCAGCACCAAGCAAAATGAATAATGGAATGGGCCAGAGAGATCCTGGAAGTTACCATCACCCATCATATTTACAAAAAAATATGTATTTATTTCCCTTATTAAGCATTTTGTCATTTGGTTTTGAGCGTATAATTGATACTGGTTGTCATAATGAACACACAAAGAGTCTTTCTATGACAGTTATTATGAGCTAACGGAGCAACTCAGGCATTAAGACAGGAATTGTGAGCCCTCTCTATTTGATCTACCACCATGCTCGTTTGAGACACTATGGATTTGCGCCCCTACTTGCCTCATTTCCTGGCCTGCTTGAAAGATCACAAGCCTGCGCCTCTTCTGGCCTGCTTGGCCTCAAAAAGCCTCTCCTAATCCTGCTGCTTGCTCACAATTAATCTTCCTAGTTGCCACATTATTAACAGCACCACCCACAGACTATGCTAGGGGGGTGTTGGAGGAGGAAAAAGGAGAGGGGAGGACTGTTGGGGTTAGCTGGATACTGGATAAAGCCTTGGGCTGGTTTTAGTCCTATGGGGACATCAGTCACCTGGCTTTCAGAATCACCACCCACCCAGTTCCCTGCGCCATGCATGACACCCCCACCTCACCTCCTCAGTATCATGCCTGCTGATCAAACACCCAAGCCATTCAACATCTGTGGTTGTCACTTCCCGTCCTATCCGGCACAACCATTTTACCCCACCCACAGAACATCAATCAGCCAGCTTTCCCATCTCCTGATCCTCCCTTTTCTCCTCTCAGACCTTCCTCCGTACACCTCCACATCTGCACTCTTTCACTTGAGTCAATGACCTGTCCAGACGCAGCAATGCTTTTAATGAGAAAGAATGTGGAACAAATGAAGGAGACATTTCTCTGTTGCACTTTCTTTGAGGAGGACTGATGGATTGATGAGCTTGTTTTAATATATTGTGTATATATTTAATGTAAAGACAAACTTGATTGCAGAAATATGAAATTGTGTGATTACTCTTACAAAAATAAAAGCTAGTGATTATCTCATGATGTCCTTACACATTACATCCTTTTCATGTTTTCTAAACAAGCACTTAATCTATGCTCCTACTCTTTTTATCCCCCCTTTTCTGTATCCTTTCTTTCTCTCTCTCTCTGTCTCCCCCTCTGGCTTTCTCTAGTTGTACCTACACTGAACAGAGGGAGGTGCTGCTGTGTCGTGTATTTAAGATGCTCCTGGACCCCCTTTTTTCTTCTCTCCCTCTGTCTCAGTCTCTCTGCTGTCCAGATTAGTCTGCTCATCAAGCTGAGCATTGTTTTAATTTGCTGGGCCTGGGGCATATGCTGAGTGTTCACATCATTATTGTCTCTGTGCAATGTGAGTTATCACCACAGCTTATGATAATGCGGCACAAATTTACAGGCTGGGGAGCACCATGGATTCTGTGATAATAAAGGGTGGACAGAGGGGAGTAGAAATAGGGAGAGAGAAATAAAGGAAGTGTGTGTATGTGTGTGTGTGTGCCAGAGAGAGAGAAGGGTGGTGGCAGTGAGGGGAAGCACTGTTGGATGTCATTATGAAAGATGATTCCTGTACTGGATAATACATCACACCAATGCTGTCTGTCTTCTCCTTTTCTGTGTTGTTATGCGAATAAATGCTGATAAACCCAGAGGCAGTGGTGATTATTACTTCCAGTATATCACCGTGCGAGAAGGGAACAGGAAGAGAGAGACAGGGGAGGGATGGAAAGACAAGAAAAGCCAAACACAAAGAGAGCCACATAACCACCTCCACAGTGGGGTTCCTGAAAATACGAGATACCAAAAAAAAAAAGTGAGTCTGGGAAGGTTGACGGATACCTAGGTGTTTTTCAGATGCAACTGCAACAAAGTTTGCAAAGTTTTGCAAGCTTGGCTGTTGAATTTCAAATCTTGATGGGTATTATATTACAGAACATTACGCTGACATCAACCGATCTGAAAAGATTTTACTAGAATGTGATTATGATGTTGTTTGCCACAGTGCTATGTAGAAGAGTACAAAAAGCCACTATTTTGCACTGGGTTATAAACACAGCTTTCCTCTCACATCTCACAGCCTGGCTCTATAGTCTAACCCTGACCAGCTCATTCTGACACAGGTGGTTCCTGCCTGGCCTCACATCACCTCCCTCCTTAAGACTGACCAGCAATACAATCTAATTACAGCCGCGCTACAGAGGGAGACCAGTGTAAACACCAGCCCTTTTTATCTCCTTATACATCTGGACAAGTAGACAAAGTGCTAAAAGGAAATAAATGTGGCCTGACAGCCACATCAAAGAGTTCAGCCAGAGGCTTACTGCTACTTAGGGCACAGGAATGTTGTTGCTAAGCATCAGCCCGCAACCTATCAGGGTGCAAAGAGGGCCCTGTCCTGCCTTGGAGAGGGAAAAGGGGAAAAGAGAGAAATGAAGGATAGAGGGAGCGAGGGTGGGTGAGGCGGGGGAGCTGGAAGGGGGGGGGGGGGGGACTGGAAGGGGGGGCTGACATTGAGGGGAGGCTAGGGACTCAAGGAGATTTTTGTAGCTTAAAGCAATTGTTGGAAGAAACAAGCCTTCTGTTTTGTTTTCTCTTGACACCATTTCTGCTTTTTGTGCTTGCAAAAGACATGTATAAAAATGTCTTTTGATATGTTTTCTCTTTGGGTCTATATCAAAATATTTCTTTTGTGTCTGTGTATGGAACTTTTTTCACGCCTTGTCTCTGTAAACTGGTGCTCTTTTCTGATCATGTTAGAGATCAGAGGAGACACAACTTGTGAACTTATTTGAGTCAACATTTAATGCTGGCATGACACGTTTATTCCTTCACTAGATAGAATTTTGTATGATCCATGTGTCATACTTCTGAAGTTAGGGGTTAGGAACAATACAACACTTTCAGAAATAAACAATGAAAAAACAAAAGCTTGCAGCATCTTACAGCATGTAATGGCAATGATGAAATGAGAAATGCTCTAATTCACTGCCAGAGATTGAATCTACCCCTCATGTACAGGCACACGCGGGACTTTTGTGCATAATTCAGTGTTTTTTCAAACAGAAGCCTACTTTCAGGGTGTACTCATACACACAGTATTATATCTCAATGTTATTATAGCCAGAAAATAACATGTTGGTTAAGGTAAAATGGTTTAAATACACATTTTCCCCGCAAAAATCCCAAGTGGCATGGTTATATTCTATTTTTATATCTGACCTTAATGATTATGGCTCAAGGAAGTGAAAAGACACGTTTTAAATTGCTGTTGTGTGCATGAAAAGCATTAATTTGGTTTTCTTAGGTAATGGCAGGGGGAAGAACATTTGATGTAATGGTGCCTGCACTTGTGGGTAGTGCAGCAGTCTTTTGCTCAGCAGGAAGACTGCTGAGCGTGTGTTTAATGATTTACCAGTTCTACTCCAATGAACTTGCTCTGAGTAAATGTATCATATGATAACTGATCACAAGAGCAACTGCTCCGATGTTTCGCTCGGGGCACAGGGCACACAGAGCCAACTGGCAACAGTGAACATTGCCGTTTTGTGTAGGGCTTAGCGTCAGGCAAAGGTTGAGTGCTGCTGGACGTTAATCATCCATAGCAGTGACTCATAGATGGTAATAAGGCTGTATTTGTTTTTTGGTTGAAATTTAAAAAGCCATTCGACCTTTACTTTGAGTGTCTTGCAGAATAAGTGTGGGTGATTTAAGGCGGAAATGTAAGCCCACATTACAGGTATGCAGTACAATTAGCTTGAGGCTATTTCTTATTTTGGTTGAGCATGACCTTTCCTTAAGCGCAGACTCTGAAGCAACACGGAAACAAAGCCAAAAATGTTGTATATATTAGTTAAAACAATGATTAAGTGTCTTATTCAAACTTTTACACAAAACACAACTGATTGTTTCATATAGTACAAACAATTTCTTTCATCACTAAATCAGGAGTAGATGCAAATGTTCTGATCTACCTTTGACAAAAATCATCTTTGTCAGAGTTTTGCCTTATTTAACTGGTATGAAAAGAAATATTTTCATCTTTTCTACACAAACACACATAAACAAAACCACAGCAACTAAAGAGTGCGACATATCATGAGGCTTTCTGTTCTGATTAGGGGCTGTAGCTAACGTCAGACTGTTTTCTAGAGTGTAGGATGTTTAATAATTGAAGACTCAGGGAGCGGGCCTGTCACACCGGCTTGTCTAGAATGTTTCCTATGCAATTAGACGCCGAGAGACATTTGAAGAGGACCCACAAAAAGAGCCACAAAAAGTGACATGTGAACTTAAAGGAAATTAGCTCTTCACACGAGTGAAATGTGAAGGTTACTTAGCAATGCTTAACTCAGACTGCGGCTGTGTGAAGTGTGTGTTTGACTCAGCCTCGCTACGAAGACTGCGATTTTCTTTACTTTGAGCCAGCTTCAGTCAGTGAGATCACAGAGGGAATGAAAACTAATTTTGACTCAAGGCATACAGGAAGAAAAAACAGGGGAAAAAAACCTGAGATATGTCGAAATAATGAGATCTCTTGATGTTTTCTGGGAAGATATGGGATGATGCAGACAGATGCACAACTCACATCTTCACCCAAGGACACGGACACACACACACACGCACACGCACACGCACACACACAGTAAGTAAAGTAAAAATTCATATCACATTAAAAAGCTCACACACACTCTTTCCCATTATTTGAATGCATGAAACACTTATGCACATGTACTTGCACGCTCAGTTAGGTTCACGCACAAACCCAAACTGATTTGTTGATTAGTACAGATGCAGACTTGTATGTAAATACAGTTCCACCATTTCTGTTTTTGAAATGTAAGATCTATGACCTTAACTCAGTGCAAAATCTTCAGTGGTGTAAAAAAAAAAAAATTCAAGTGGGCTCATTTATTTGTGCTTTTTAAACCTTATTTTTTTATTATATTAAGATCACTAAAAATATAAACAATGACAATGATTAAGCTATTGAAAATAAGAATCTTATTTCCTATTTACACTTGAAAATATTACATGACAAACTGTAAACACAAATTATATATGCTGCCTATATATCTCTGCTCACTTCCGATCCCTGACAACCTTTCGAAAGAAATTTCCCCCATCCACGTCTCTGAGTTCCACGTCGCAATGATAACACTGTCATCTTCTACACCTATCATAAGTCACAGGCAAACGACCCAGATCCTCCGTGGCGAGACAGAACCCTCTGCGGGCCTGTAAGCTGTATCATTACACCATGTCATCTTTATGGCACGGAGCAAAGCCCAGCTCTCTAATTACACTCTGCCTACTCCATTTACCCAGACAGGGACAGAGCAGCAGGCAAACAATGTATTAAAAATGGAGTGCTTCTCCCTGCTCTATGGATGCCCGTGTTGTTCTGCCGGTGGCCGACGTTGTCCCCTGGTTGGTGTTGTTGTTTCTCTAAAAGCTGTGAAGGAGAGATAGCAGAGGGCCCACGCCACTGTGCCTCCCCTCCTCGACATCCCCACCTCTCTTCTCAAACCCTTCCCTCAGAAGGACTTATGAAGGTGAGTGGCTGTGTGACAAGCCAGGAATAAAAGAGACAAACCAGGGATAAAAATTAAATAAAAAGTAGCTGTCTTAAACGGTAATTGCACTCCTTTGCTGAGCATGCTTTCAAATATATAAACCTGATTTACTGTCGGCGTTGCTGCCACAAATCAGAGGGCCCTCTGAGAAACACTCGTGCTATGAAATTGTTTAATCTCATCAAGTTCTGCTTTCACAGCAGGCCATAAATCACATAGTCTTTGTTATCATAGACCTCCATGAGCGCCTCTGAGGCAGGCAATGGATCGTGGGTATATATAATCTTGACTGCGCAAACAGCAGGGTCTGAGCAGCCTGAAATACTTTCATATTAGCCGCGGTGCAGCTGGCGGAACACAAGCGCCCTGATGGATATCTCATTTCCTGTGCTCTGCATCTATTTCGAGCAAATTATTACTGCATAAATTTCTTGTCAACAGAAACGGCCAATTAATTAAGTTAAAAATGCACTCATGATCACATCTACACACCAAACAGGAGAGCCGGGGCAATTTTCCACTAAGTGAATTTACCGCAGGGGTCACCACAATGAATTAATTTTTTTTTTGTAATCTTTGTCATAAAGTCGTAGACAGGCCAATATCTACACAGGAGCTTCGGTGCTGGCTAACCCGCGATATATTTGCATAAAGCTTATTTATGTGAAAATTCTGGAGGACAACAGTCAGGGTGAGGAAATAAAGTTTACAACTACAAAACAAAATGTCAGCCAACCTCTGGCTCTCTAGTGTTTCATCAAAGACATGCACAGAGGATTGGATAGTGATCACAGAAGCACCTTTTGCCATTTAGGATACAAAATATACACATTTAACAGAGCTCGCAATCTGGATGAATTATTCATAATGTATGAGGGGCTGGGTGTTTGTGGGGGTTGTTTATTCAGCTTGGGCCGTTTATCAGACAGTGAGGATCCCACGGCGGGGATGAGCTCGGAGATTTATCTGTGTTTGGGCTCCAAAGCAGATAAATCAAGGGGTGTAATCATGCTCTGAGTGGCCCAGCTGTGACCCCATAGTGAACTAATGACACAGGGATATCTAAGCCTCTTTTCCTGTTCCTGGGTTAGACCCTAAGGTTAGTCTCCTGTCAGACACAAAGCTAAAGAAAGGCACGGCTGCAGACAAAAAAACCAAGGGGAAACTTAAGGCCCTTCATGTCCCTTTGTCCTGTTTACACACCACCACCAAGTAGGATTGTTCACCCACTACTAAAAATAACAGTGTTGGAGCAAAGTAACAGCAGAAGGCTACTGTATAACAATGTTTGTTCAAACAATAGCACTGAGTATCAATTCCAAGTGTACACATAGTGAGTTCACGAGATGCTATTCACAACAGTCCATGTAAAAGATACTCCTGTTTGGCTGAGGATGTCTCCCGTTCCCTCCCGGAGCAAAGGCTTTCTCCTGTACTGAGCCCGCTCTGATTTATCATGTCTTCTGCTAGCAGGCTGTCCGCTGATTAAGCCAGTGGAACTTTGTTTCACTCTCCTCTCTCTTTAATCTGTCTCTCAGCAAGATAAATTAGCCAGTGCCGTGCCAGCTCCTGCTCTTTTTACCTCTCTCCGTCTGTCTCTTCCTCTCTCTCTCTGCTTTTCTCTCTGTTTATCTTTTCTGTCTGTCACACATTGTGAAGAGAGCAGACACATCTGCTCCTACGCTGCTGCAGGAGATAGGGCTGGGCTACATCCCCGGTCAGATTTAGCTAAGAGTGTCTGTGAGTGAGAACAAGAGAATGAGTGTGTTTTTTCCTCTCTTTTTCTCTCCTTGACAACATTCTGTCAAACAATCTCCTTCTCCTTGGCCAGGCTTATGTTCTTTGTTGTTAGCTTATAAATCAGAAAGTATTTATGATCTGCAATCCCTATTCTTAGTCTTTTAATGGCGACACGTTTGTGGGTGAATTAAAGCAGGGTTTTATTCACTAGGCTGTGGGCCAAAGTGAGGCCTGGGTGCCTCTGCCTGTGAATGTTTTCCCTTCTCCACTCTTGGCCGGGTGGTAAATCACACTCATTGTCAGCCAGTGCTAAGTTAGTGTGCGTCATTGGGGAGAGCAGGAAGCACTGGGCATAATTCTGTCCATCAGTTTAATTTATTGTAACGGTAGCTTTGTAATCTCCGCCTCATAAATTACAGGGGCTGACAGACAAGAATTTGGTTTTAAAAGCAGTGTTCATCAGGATTTTGGCCGGCTATGGACCTTAATTCTCTCTCGGCTTTCTGCTCTCATAGTCAGCCATGACAGAAATCAAAACCTCTCAGTGTAAGGGTTAGGATACTGTGCTATTTCCAATTAGAATGCAGACGTAATATTTTTGTCAGGTTATCATTATAAAAAGAGAAAGACAAAAAATAGGAAGACAGACAAAGAAAGCTAAATAAAGAGAAGGAAGGAAGGGGTTCAAGGACATGACCTTGTTTGCAGGTTTTATTTCAGGTGAAATATAAAGTCTAATACAAGGACACTGCTGCGGCATCTGCTTTGCAGATAGTGCACTTGGCTTCCCTTCCATGCCAGTGAATATAAATCAGGTGAGGCATCTCAATGCTAAGCCTGACTTCTAGAGGCCAACAAATCTTTAACATGAGATTAAGGCCTCAGTGGAGTCATCTATCTTTGGGTGATGGAGGAAAATATCAGAGCACTCGATGGGCAATATGGTTTCACTGAGTCAGGACGGATGCATACTAGAATGTACAGAATGCCATGTGTAACCATTCATTATTCACATAAACAGTGAATTACTTCCTACAGTGAGATGGTTAAAAAGAGAAAAAGCTGCCAAATAAAAAAACATTAGTTAATTATTCTGGACAAAAACAACAACTACAGATTTAATAATGTTAAATAAAAAAATAATTATACATATATTCTTCAAAAAAATGATAAGAAACAATATAATCCCTGTTCCATTTTCTACCATTAGTAAGCAAGACAACAAAACAGAACGAGACAGAACATAAGACATGTGTTATGGTTTTTTTCATTTAATTGTAGTAAATGTAAATGGTGTCAGCTGCTATGTGTCAACAACAAAGAAAGCGGACCAAAGCAAAGCTGCCAATTACCCTATAAAACATGCATATCTTCCAAAGCATGGGTCTCCTTTGTTGGTTTAACCTACCAAAGGCAACGGGCGGTTTACAAGATGCTCGCTCAGTGGATACAATTGTGCTTAGCATAAAAGGGAACACAGACTGTGAAGACCTAACAATGAACCATATCTCCCTGTAGCCTTTTCAACGTGCTGCATTTACATATCAAGCCAATAGCCTGATATGTAAACACATTCCATTAGATGCTGCCATCGCAGCCAATGAGAGCCGTTTCAATCCTCCTATATAGCTCGCACACTGTGTAGTATTAGACAAAGGGAAAGAGGCCTGAAAGAGACATCTCATGTCATCACCCAAGAGAGATAATGGAATTGTTATACATCCTTGATCACAGACACTCTCACGGCATCTTGCTCTCTTTTTCACTCGTTCTTTGTCTCAGTGCTCTTAAAGTCTCTCTATTGCTCCCTCAAAAATGTGCACGCACACATGCACGCACGCACGCACACGCACACACACACACACACACACACACACACACACACACACACACACACACACACACACACACACACACACACACACACACACACACACACACACACACACACACACACACACACACACACACAGTAAGTAAAGTAAAAATTCCAGCACACTTCAGTGCGATAGCTCCTCTTCTGTTTCAGGGTTTCATCTCAATAGCTTTTTTATCTGAGGACTTCAATTTGCAAGCCTAGCTGGAAGGCAGCTCCTCCTGATATGTTAATTGCAGGGTACTTAAGCGCTAAAAGATTAACATAAAACCCTTTGGTAACAAGCTAATAGTTTATGATAATTTGTGCATGGCCTTTGTCTGTCTATCATTACATTGCCTCTAGCGGTAATTTTATCAAGGGGCTGTAAAATATCATTTAAGCAAGTTCACTTTCAGATAATTAATAGTAGAAAGTGTATTATTCAATTGAGCCACACTGGCACCATTAACAATATGGCAACTAAGCTATAATTAAAGTATTTTATTTTATTAACCTATTCATAACGTTGTGCAAATGATGACACAGAGAAGCTTTTTTTTTTCTCCCGAAGCACTGTCACCAGGGCAATTACCACGACCCAGAGTTGTCTCCTCAGTTAGCCAAGCTGATTGAAGCTTTTGAATTAGCAGGTGGGTGCATGGCTAGCATACCTCCCACACAGAGAGCCGACACACATGGAGACTTGCACACCCGCGCGAAGAATCTGCTGAGTTGACAGATTGGAATTGGTGCTGTTTGCCAGGACCAAGAGATCTAGATTGAGACAAAGGTTTTAACCTGGATTTGAACCTGCGCTGGGTAAGATTAAATGATACCAAGTGAAGAAAGGGAAATGATCACAGCGGAACGATCTGACTCAGAAACACCTTGCAGCTCAGAGACTGAAATAAAACCATGCTGTGTGTGTGTGTGTGTGTGTGTGTGTGTGTGTGTGTGTGTGTGTGTGTGTGTGGGGGGGGGGGTCCAGTGACAGTGTGTATCTACCTTAAAGAAGTCATATATATTGCTAATTTTCAGCTTCATATATGTATTTTAGGGTCTCTAGTAGAGTATGTTTACATGCTTTGAATGTTCAGAAAACAGATTCATTTTCTCATATTGCCTGTATTCACTCTCTGTTTGAAACACTCCATTTTAGCACCTGTCTCTCTAAGCCCGGTTGGCTCTGATTGGTCAGTGTGTCCTTGTTGCCACATCCCCTCTGTCCTTGTCTCTGCACCGTCACTGCAGCCGGAAAATGAATGCAACTGCACTTTCTACCTGTGAATGTATAGTTTTGACATCACAACAGTACAGAAGTCCTGATGGCTTGTTTAAAGGCACAGTTTCTGAATAGGCTGTTTGCATTTCTCTGTGGATGGAGCGTTTTGATTTATTCACAGTATTTATACAGCAGCTCAAACTGATTTACAATCAGGAAATATATGAAAATCTCACTTTTTTCAATATAAGACTATTAAAAAATAACAATCTACTGTAATAACTATAATAAATTTGCCATGCAGCCGTTGAGTACTTCCAATCCGAAGCAGTGACTTTGCCTCATAGTCTACATTGATCTGAAATTCTTAAGCATTAGTGTGGGCATATGTAGGGCGTATATAACTGCTGATGCAGGCATGCTTGTACAATGCGTATACATTGTGCTCGTGTGTGAATGTACATGTTTGATAGAGACACATTTGCCCCGTCACACACATGCGCGTGAACAAACACACACACACTCACTCTTTCAGACACACCATCCCTCTCATGAATAATACAAAAACTCCTTTCACCAAACAGCTCAAATAGCTATTCATTCATCTGCATACCTGGAGCCTTGCAAAACGATTGGCCCGCCATTACCACTGGAAAAAAATAGAGAGAAATGTTCCCCAAACAATTTGCTTCAAACTGAGACAGGAATGATTCTGTTCTTTTCAAAGACAGAGACAGGCCCCTATGCATAATGATGTTAGCGTAATGGGGTGACAGATAGACTGGGAGACCATGACATTAGCATGAGAAACGCACCAGTGAGCAGCCGCTCAACTGTGGTCTCAGAGGGCCCTCAGACATACACTCTGAACATCGTTTGTCTCACAGCTCTACGAGCCTGACAAATGAAGACACGCCATGTTTTATGCCAGGCAATATACCATTCCACTTTAGCAAACACATGACTTAATGACAGAGGGAAACCTGTCTCTGCATAACACAAACCTACTATCTCTTGTCTTATTAGTGATGAATAACCTCATTCAAGGTTGGATGGAGAGCAGGGACACAGTCTCCGCCTGAAGTAGATGTGACGACAATACTTACAATTAAAAGATACAGAGGTTAGCCAAATTAAATAATGAGAAGCAATAACAATTTAAGTATAATGCCTTGGACAAAGCCTTTTCAACAGGTTTTAAGCTGAGAGTAAAGTGAAACCACAGCTTTACTCAGTAAAGATTTGACCTACAGTAAAAGCTATTTCCAGGCCTAATAAACTTGAGGCAAGCACAGCAATCAGGTAGAGAACCGCACTGCAGGTCTTTATGTCTTTATGAGTGTGACAAATTCATAACTTCACCTTTAGGAACTGAAATTACAACCGCACATTTGTTTTACTCAGTGTGAAGACATTGGAAGGCCAATCAGAGATTAAATCTAACCTCAGAAATAAGAGCATGCTAACGTTTTTTTCACATGGCATTTACCAGTAGAGCTATCTGTCACAATCTGTTAATGCTAACAATATATATATATATATATATATATATATATATATATATATATATATATATATGTATATATATATAAAACTGGAAGTATTTCAAAGCTTTGGGAAAATAATCATATGCTTATAAGAAGTGATGTGCAGAATATAACATGCTGTCAGAATCTAGATGCTGCAGACATAAGCCACAGCCTAAAAATGGTAGAGATCTGACAGCCCTGCCGTCCACAGAACGACACTGTCGTAGGGTGTATGCCTCCTGTAAACATTTATCTTCCTTGTGAGTGTGTGAGTGTCTGAGTGTGTGTCTGTGTGTGGTGCGGCCTGGCGACAGGAGCTTCTCTGAGGCTTTATCTGCGGCATGACAAGACAACCTGTAATATACGAGCATCTGGAGCTCCTCTTCAAACACAGCCTTATCTCACGCCAAACATTCCCTGAGGCCAGAGCAGAGCAAGAGTAGCCCACACCAGACCAGACAAGACCTCACACCGTCTCACCGTCTCCCACCCAACCCGTGAGCTGAGTGCCGGGCGCACAAGCTGGGAACAGTCTATCAAAGTGCATGCATGTGTTTACAGGGAGTGCTCTATGAGCACAGCCTCGACAGCTGAGAACAACACTGTGACATTACAGTGACGGAAATCATCTGCTCAGAGTTTTTCTTCCATCCTGCTAATCGGGCTAGAGGTTAATGGCGTTGCACTCAACACAAATGGACACTATCCTTCTTCATCCACTGACTTACACATAAATGTTGAGACTAAAACTAAACACCCATCACTCAAGGTTGCTGTTTGGGGGAATTTATTTTACATCAATCTTAAGATAAATAATGAAGGCCATTACAAATCTTTGAGAGGGCAAGTTGAATGAGCTGTATGCTATCACTTTCAAAGTGACTGATAGCGGTGTTCATAGGTTGCTACAAAATCTTTAAAACAACTTTATCAAAACCACTGGGTTGTTACACGAGCTGTAAAAATCACACAGAGCCACTCTTACGTTGTATCTTATATCCCTAAAACATTTGCAGACTAGATTAAATCAAGTATGGTGAGTTTCATTGCCCCAAACAGTCTTTCGCTCAACAAAATCACTCTAGTGTGTGAAGAGAAAGCAGCTCAGTTAGGAAGCGGCATTCTTTTCTCAGTGTTGTGTGCTCGACTCAGACCGCTGCCTTCAGGCAGCCTATGGGGGGGATGTAGACATGCCCCTCTCTGGGGCCTGTACATACGGCCTGTGCCTCACTTCAAAGAGAGGGCAAAAGGGCAGTGTACTCCCCCCAACTCAGATCCATTCAGCTCACAGCTGATTCCTCTATGTGTGTATGAATGTTTATGTGCGTCTCACTTTGACTCTCTCTAGACCCCTCTAGCTTTCATTTCAGACCGCTTTCTATCCTCTTGTCTTGTTTTTTTTCTGAAAAATGGATAAAGGAAGACATGGGAGTACAACCCGTGGCCTGAGTGTGGGTGAGCGCATTTGTGTGTCGTCCTTTGATGTCTGATAATGAGGGGCAATACTGCGCAATCTCTAAACATGCTGTCACACAAGACCACATCATGATTAACAGCTCCATGCAAAGCATACTGATGCTACTGTCAAACAGCAGCAGGAATCCCAAGAAAGGACTGTATGCTGACCTCCACATACCTTGTGACCGATTCAAAACTTCAGTAGGAAAAAGACAAAAAGAAACATAGGGAAGAAGGAGGAGTGTGCAAGAGAGAGGAAGTGCATTTAAAAAGGAGAGTGAATACCGAAGAGAGGAGCTGAGCTCAGTGGCTGCGGCACAGGGAGGTCTGGACTTGACAAATCCCTTCTTTTTTGATCTCTTCATCCAAATGAAAGAACAGCGACAGGCAGGATTATGTGGGACAATTGCGCCTTCTCCCAAAACCCTGACTTGATCGGCTTTTATGAGAGCCCTAATCATTTTCAATTAACCATATTTTCTGACATCCCTTAATAGCTACAGTGCTGGTCTTAACTCCCCAGCGCTCCCCTTCAGCCCCCCCCCCCCCTTTTTTTTTGCTAAGCCTCTCATTCTCAGACAGTGTGCCTGTAGTGTCTGCCGACAGTCTGATTGGCCCTAACTGCAACTTGTTGTTAAGGTGCCAAATAACACATTAACCAGATGCTTGACAAGGATGTTATTTGCCGCCTTGATTGAATGTGCTTTTTGTCAGTAAAGCATTGAATTAGTCTTGTTTGTTTATGAAAGCCCCTGGGATCCTTCTCAGTGTCAATGATATTTTTGTGTTTTCTCCAGTTTTTGTTTATTTGTTTTAGGGGGTTCCTTTTGGTATGATACTCAATAGCTAATCCAACTAGTATGAAACACAAGGGATTATTGTATATTGACGCCCTTTCTACAAACCCACTGGTTCGCAAAATGATTAATCCTGACATTCAGCCTGGTAAGTGTGCATGACAACATCTTCAAATACATGTGAACTGTATTTGTAATGTCACAATGATTTCACCCATGACAGCTTAGTTACCCTCTGTTCATTCACCAGGTTAATTCCAGTCAAACTTTAGAGCTTGGTGTCTCTTGAGGGACTCAAGGTCTCAAGGACTTGGCTGAGACAGACAGCACCATTAGCAGGCCCTGGACCAGCCCCAACCCTGACAACCACTCGCAGATGGCAGTGGCAGGCAGCGGAATGGGGCTCCTTTTTTTCAGTTTAGCCACAGAGAAGTGAAACAAATGTCCATCACTCACTCACTCAGTCCCCAGGATGACGGCTAGCTTTTTTTTTGAGGCCAAACAAGTAGGAATGGAGAGACAGTGGGAACATGATATTCAGTCGGAAAGGAAATTGTAAAATAATCGAAGGTCGGCTTGATCCATTTATATTTACTTTAATGACAACACGAACATCTAAAGCCCATTTCAGACCAAAGATTCACAACGCAACTGTTTTCGAATGTCGCAGGTGAAAGTTGCAGCGGTGTGAACTGACCCGACTCGTTCCGAATCTAGCCGACTCGTGTCGTCACCAGCAATTTAACTTGTCAAATTGCCAGCTGCTGGTTTTAGAACGGAACACGTCACCTGTTTCAACAGCCAATCAAGTCTTAGCAAAGTCTGCTGGTCAAGTGACTGACAAACTGATAGCTGGTTGAAAAGGCCGTTATGATCAGAGGCTTAACGAGCGTGGTTGAGAGAGAGAGAGAAACGGAGAGAGAGAGAGGGTTGAGCGAGCAATAAAATGAAAAAGGAGAGCGAGCAAAGTAATCCAGAACAAAGCAGTGAATCAGGGAAATAAAACGCTATTTTCTCTGTTTCATCTCTATATAAATGCAGCTTTAGCAAGTATCTCACTATCTCTGTCCTCATTTATATTTTATAATGCTACAATTTCTGCTATGCAGATGATACACCGTCTCGTCTCGTCGAATTGGTCTGAACAGGCAGGTTTCAGAACCTTGCCAACCTGCATGTTACAAGTAGTTGCAAGTAATTGCAAGTTTAAACTCATTGCATCTCGTCTTCCATAACCAAGGCAACAGGACATTAACTGCTCACTATATATGACATCTCCCCCTTTTAAGTTATTGAAGAAAATGAGTCCTTCTGTTTCCCCATCCCCCCAAAGGCCATATGGTTGACACAAAAGCATCTATCTACAGGACTAGCCTGTTGACTGGTCTATACAGCCTTCCGGCTCTGGTTCGATACTGTCCCAATGTCTGTGCAGTTGTGTGTGTGAGGCTTGTGCCTTCCTTCGGACTAGAAGAAACAGTCTTTGGCGTGATAACAAGTACTGGCTGGGAAATCACTCCTATACTCTCAGCTGATAAAAGTAGGGTGTCTTGGGCAGGTTGTGAAGACAGATCTGACCAGAGAGAGCCACAGTTCCACCGCAACACCGCTCCTTGTGGTGTGTTGATAATGTATGACCTTGAAGTCAAACACTCTTTTGAAACGACTGCTGGTGTAATCCAAGCCTTTTCCTGATCCAACGTGGTGAGGACTGTTTCTCCAGGTAGCAGTGGCGGGAGAGGTCTGGCTGCATGTCTGCGATTATAGTAGAAAGCTTGTTTTGCCTTCTCACCGGCATCTTTCTGTTTAACAGTCTTTCTGTTGGGCCATAAAGGTCAAAGATTCTTCTCTAATGTGAGGAGTGTTGTTCTGATCTTTCTTCCCATTAATAGTTCCGCTTGACTGACTGCTGTGGCACAGGGAGTTGATCTGTAGCACATGAGGGCTACTACTGGGTCTTCTGTTGGAGGATTCTCTTCACAGTCTGTACTGCTCTCTCCGCATGACCATTTCCTTGAGGATGGTGAGGACTAGACGTGATGTGCTTGAAGTCTAGCTGTCTTGCAAGCTCCTGGAATTCTGTAATGGAGAATTGAGGACCATTGTCACTCACCACCTCATCCGGGATCCCAAACCTGGCAAAGGTTGCTTTAAGTCTCTGAATGACTTGAGGACTTGTAATGGATGATAGGTGCAGCACCTCGAAGAATCGTGAGTAATAATCTGATATTACTAGGTAGTTGTTTTTGTTGTGCTCACAGAGGTCAAGAGCTATTCTTTTCCATGGACGGTCAGGCAGAGGTGTAGAGATGAGTGGGTCTTTTTGTTGGGCCCTCTTTTGCTCTTGGTATGGTGGCATGACATCACTGTGTTCTTGAGTTCTGCAGAGAGTCCTGGCAACCAGACTGAAGACTTTGCTCTATTGCTACAGTTTGTTAGCCCCTGATGTCCATCATGTATTTTCTGTAGGATGTTGGCTTTCTGTAACAGTAGAATGACGACCCTGCTTCCACGTATGAGCAAACCATCAGCCTATGATAGCTCATTTTTCACCTTCACATACGCTCTGACTTTTGGTGGTACATTTTCACTGTATTCTGGCCATCCACTTCTTAGGAATTTGATAACAGACTGCAGCTCTCTGTCAGCTGCAGTGGCCATTTTAATGCTTTCCGTTCTGCTTGGAGATGCTGCAATGCCTTGTACCACCGAAGCTACATAACACTTCACCTTGCTATGTGTGTCATTCTCTTCTTTTGTGTAAGTTTGTGGGATTCAGGACAAGGCATCAGTGACGAGTAGAGTTTTTCCTGGCACATACACAGCAACTGGTTTGTATCTTATACGCCGCATTAGGAGACGCTGACAACTCAAGGGAACATTATCGAGGCTCTGGCTGTTTATGAGTGGCACTAATGGCTTATGATCAGTCTCAAATCTGAATTCATCTAGGCCACACAGATACTTATCAAACTTTTCACAAGCCCACACGCCAGCCAGATACTCCTTCTCTATCTGGGCATAGCGTGTTTCAGCTTCTTAGAGACGTCTGGAGCAGTAGGCTACTGGCTTCCACTTCTCAGTGGAGCTGATGCAGCAGAGCTCCTAGTCCGTAACAACTGTCTTCTGCAGATACAGCTGTAGGTCTTGTGACGTCATAAAAGGAGAGAACAGGTGCTTTAGTCAGCATTCTTTTAATGTCCTCAAAAGCTGACTGCTGCGAGTGTCCCCAGGTCCAGATGTTCTTGCTCTTTAGCAGCTCATACAATGGCTGTTCCACTGCTGCAAGGGCTGGAGACAAACCTCTCCAGGTAATTCACCATGCCAAGGACTCTTTTTAGCTTTTCTTTTTCAGGTGGTGGCAGCCTGTGTATGGCCTCCACTTAGTCACAGTCCGGTCTGACCCCTGGCTGGTCGATGAGTTGATCTAGGAAGCGTAGCTGGCTCTGCCTAAGGGAGCATTTCTCCTTGTTGAGTTTCAACCCTGCCAACTTAACACACTGCAGCACCTTCTCGGAACAGGCATCATGTTGCTCCATTGAGGTCCCATATATTAGGATGTCATCCATGAAGACTGTCACGCCTTCCAGTCCTTCTAGAGTCTCCAGCATCTTCTGCTGAAAGATCTCCGTTGCACTTGTAATGCCGAAAGGTAATCTTTTGAAACAGTATCTGCCAAATGGTGTTATGAATGTTGTCAGCTTGCAGCTGTCTGGATGCAGAAGGATCTGCCAGAATCTACTGGCAGCATCAAGGGAAGAAAACACAGTTGCACTGCTCAGCTTGGCTGTTTTCTTGTCTGAGGTGGGTAGGATGTAGCGTTCTCTTTTAACTGACTTATTTAGTTTTGTCAGGTCATAGCAGATTTGGGCTGTGCCTGTGTTCTTCTTCAGGACTGGTACAATGGGAGCGCAACATTCAGTAGGTTGCGTCACCCGCTCCATCCTTGTCCATCCTCTGTATTTCCACTTCTACCTTCTGTAACATGAGAAAGGGCACACAGCGTGTAGTGTCATCCCTTAACTGGATTTTGACTGGTTCAGTTTTTAGAGTACCATGCTCACTGTGGGTTAGATGGCCAGAGATGCATTTTAGCTCATCTACCTGCTTCACTAGGTTCACCTCCAGAGCTGTCCAGAGGAATGTCAGGTGTGTCCAGTGTCCTCTCTGGGATGAGTGTTTGAAACGTGTCCTTATGATAGTTATATCAGCCCCTGTGTCAATCTGAAATTCTACTGGAGAGGAATCAACTTGTAGTTGCACAGTCTACCGTTCACTTTTCTCATTAGCATCACACACTGATCCCAGAAAATAAGAGGTCTGCTCAGCTCTCCCTGTACTGATCCCGCAGTGTCTCCTTGCGGACTCACTTGTGCCGCAACCTTCTCTGTCTGACGGTCTGTATTGTGTCTTCAGTGTCAGGTCCATTATCAGCTGCAGCCTGCAGGAGAGCTCCTTATCCATTATCCTGTGGACGATGCGGTCGCAGATATTTTTCTCTCGAGTTGCTCCAAACTCATATTGCTCTGAGAGATCATACACGGCTCTGATAAAAAATTCTGTTTTCTCACCAGGTCGTTGGACCAGTTGGTAAAAACATACCCATTCGTGGATAATATTCCTCCTCGGAAAAAAAGTACTCATTAAACTTCCCCATAACAATGACAGTGTCATTACGGTCCTCCTCTTGAGCAAACGTGAATGACTTGAAAATGTTTTCTGCCGTGTTGCCCAGCTCATTTGTACTTGTCCCTCATCTTTGTGAAGTTTTGTTGCGATTCTGTATCGCTCAAACCGTTGCTTCCACTAGGGCCACTGCGTCGGCTTGTAAAACATAAAGTTTTCTGGAGGGTTAAATTTAGCCATTTCTTTTTTTCTTGTCGTTTGTCTTCTTAAGATAACTCTTGGTCTTTCGTTGAACTACTTTTGAAACAATCTAAAATGATCAGGGTTTGGCTAGATTTGTTTATATCTACTTTAATGACAGCACAAACATCTAAATAAACCGACATATAAAGCGTCTTCCGTAACCGAGGCACCAAGACATTAACTGCTCTGCGTTAGAATGTAACCGTTGCTGTGGCAACATTAGTTTCATATATAAGCTATAAATGACAGAAATTAGCTAGATTTCATAGTGAGGGAGGTAGTGGCTCTTACACAGATGTTATAGGATTAAAACATGAAAGTTAACATATTTCAAATAAGGCCACGCCCACTTAGGAGACAGGATGTGTATACCATTCCATTCCATTGGCACTGCCTGAGTTGCATTGTCTTTTGTATAGGGAACCTTTGCTTGACACAACGCTGTGTTGCAAAACCCTATCAGCATTTAAGTTCTTCTGACATAGAAGGGAAAAATAGAGTTGCCATCTGTGGGCACCTGAAGGTCTATCACTCAACACCAGAACAGAGACCGAACGAAAAAAAAAAAAGAGGCCTTGGAGAAAAGTGAAGTCTTAAAACTATATTTAGTTTAGTCTTAACACACCCTTAGTAACACACACAGACTCACTAATACATCTGTACACTTCTAATTCTATCTATACCTCCATCTGCTATTCCTGACTAGTCTGCTCTCTGTGCTCCTGATGGCATCTGCTCGTTTCCACTGCACCACAAGAAAAATAACCACTGAGAGCAGTGGAGTCTCTGATGCAGTGTCAATGGCTGCTCGGAATTCAGCACTGATCATATTTGAATCAATAATCTGTAACTGTGTTGCCTATTTCTCGCATCGAGTGCTTTCAGAAACATATTTTAGCGTATCATTTAGCTGTAAAATGAGAACGTTTGTGACCGGGTCAAGCCAAAATCAAGCCCTGTCCACCAAACAACTGGCCAGACAAACTTTCTCACATTGATCAGCACTGCCTAGTTTCACAGTTTGACAGGTGTTCATGAGCATTTCCTGATAATGGGTGCGGTCGAGCGACACTACTTTTTCACACAGATCTTCTGTTTCATTATGCAAATAACCAAAGAGGCCGCTAGAAACATGTTATCTCAAACCTTATGGATTATGACTTCAAATGGACTAATCATTCTATTAAGAACTTGAACAAAAAAATAACAAAGAATCGCAATGTAAATTATCATGTATCATTATTATTGCGACACAGCTTAAAACATAAGCCTAACAATCACCTAAACACACACACACACACACACACACACACACACACACACACACACACACACACACACACACACACACACACACACACACACACACACACACACACACACACACACACACACACACACACACACACACACACACACACACACACACACACACACACACACACACACACACACACACAGATCTAGCATAGCATTGAGTCATGTCTGTCTGCCAGTGTCTGTCCGTCATTATTAGCTTTGTTAATGTCTAATAGTGCCTTCAATAGAGAACCCTACCAGGATGAGTTTGTTTCCACAGCTCTCTGCAGCTCATTGGCTGGGCCCCTCTTCTTCTAATCACCTTTCATTACAGCCTTCTGATCCACAGCTTTCCTTTGTACACCGCACTTCATCGTCTTTATTTTCAGCTCTAATTGCATGTGAAAGATGCCCCCTTTGATTCTGCCTGCATGCCAAAGTGCTATCAAGGAGAGAGTGTCGAAAAGTGTCATGTGTGTCTGTCTACTCGGAGGATGAGGGAGCTGCGTATTCACCTGCTGAGGACAAACCCGTTTCTACCCAAGATATGACGTATCTATCATCCGGCTCAGAGGATATCAGTGCCGTCTGTCAACATAATAGAAAAGGGTAAGGGGTAACAGGATTGGAGAGGGGAGGGTTGAAAGGAGAAGCACAGAGATAGGTGCTTTGAATTACACACTTATAGCAAAGCACTCAGTTGTGTGAGCGTGCATGTGTTTCATTTTCCAAGCAACGTGACCCTGATGCACCAGCCTTGTCAAATGTGGCTTGTTTTTACCCATTTTCTTCTTGTCTAAAATTAAAATAGGAATAAAAAACATTGACTTTTCTGTAGCTTTACTTTTTTTTCTCCAAATGCCATCATTTGTTGCTGTTCAGTTGAGGTTATGTACCCACCATGTTAAGCTTGTTCACTGTCAGTGTTTAACCTTTTCAATATGATGTCTGCAAGACCTTTGGTGGCCACTGTACCATTAGAGATAGGCTTTTTGTCTGCATGTTTTTTTATCGCAGTTCCTTTGCAAGAACTCGTTACATGCATGACCCCCTCAGAGCAGGAAAATATACTGCATATGAGGCACAATTAGATCACTTTGTGGTGCATCCTCTGAAGAAGGAGCACTCTAACAAGGGTCTTATTTTGGTAACAAATTCATGGAAGGGCTCTCGAGTGGCCTGATATCTCTTCAGTGTTGAGCTAGTGTTCCAGGATGGCGAGGCTGGAGCAGAAGAGACACAGAAAGACCTCACTCTGACAGAATCTAATCAAGAGTTGTCCTAACATATTACAACTGACTTAAGCTCTATCTTTCCTCCCAGTCTGTCTCACTCACTCAAAATCAAAATAAGCAAGGAGACAGAGACTAGGAGAAAAAAGCGAGACAGAGAGGAAAGATTAGGAGATGGTGAGAAACAATCCACACGTTTGTTCCTGACTTACTTCCGGCTCCAATTTCGGCATATGCCAGAGCGAGCTGCAGAAAGACAAATGAGCTCTCCAGTACCAAGAGGAAACTGATTCTTTATCTGGCATGGCACTATTTACTGACATTAAGAATGATAATATCAATCAGCAACCTGTCAGCAACCCAAGTGGATTGTGAGGAGAACAAAGGTGCCACTGTCTCTCTTTTGATACGTTTACAAGGAGATGTTGATGTACCTGCCATTCAGGTGCAAATAATGTCATCACCACACACCCAGATCAGGGACTGTGCTCCACCTTAGTGATGAATAAAGCTGCCCAGGGCCCTTTCCCAAAGATAGCATTCATACGTAAGAAAACTATACCTGACGGGTTAATGAGCTAGCAATCAACACAACAAGAAGAACAGCAGAGCACCAACATGTCTGCACTCCTTGTCTCCCTGTGAAATATAGCTGTGGGTAACAGATTTTTTTTCTATCTTTAGTGGTGATGAGCAGGAGAAAACACATGGCAACAGCATCAGGGAAGCGTCTGTGTAATTACTTTTGGCCATCTTTCAAACCTTTCTCTCTCAGGAGAGAGATGTGTGACAACATATGACAAGAAAGCCAACAGGCTTTCCATACAGAATAGTGGAATCCATCATCACTGAGGCAGACACACCTGTCTGGCTTTGAGAACAATGCCACACTGCCTATTTATTAGGTGCCAGAAAAGTTTATGTTTGTTCGGTGACAGTGACAGCAACTTGATCCGTTTCATTTTTGGAACGGGGATCTCAAGCTTTGGGGAAAGGAGGGAGGAGGGGAAAGTCTGACTCACATATTTTCTTCTCTTGGTGGTGCACAGTGAGTTCTCTTTCTTCCTGATAGCTGTCTGCTAAGGAGTCAGAAGACAAATAACAAAGACTGTCATTCTCCAGGAGGCTTTCACTAATTCTTTTTTCCCCCACCACAAAAAGATACATATTATATCCTTTTGACACTTCAAGTCCAGCACCAACTCAAGCTTCCTTGGATTTGCAAGATATGGAATTATGTTGGGAGTGATTTAATTATCCATGCTAGTTTGATATATGTATCCAGCATGAACATAACCGATTAATAATAAGAAAACAGCCTTCATGACTGGCAGCCTCTGTCAGAATAATTTCATACAAAATTAGAGAGCATACAAAATTTGAGGTAACTCAAGAAATGACACCTGCAATTTTCTTCAAAATGTAATCAGAAAAAAAAAACGTGTGTATGTTTACTGTTAACATGTGATGGTTTTTGTGAGACACATACTTTATAGATAAAAAGAGCTGCAAATTCATACATATTGATGACATACTTTGACATTTTCAATCTGTTTTTTCTACACAAAATCTACCTTCAGTGGGTTAGAATTAGTTAAAAAATGTTAAAAATGAGAAAGGTGCTGCCTTTTCAACAACGTTAATTCAAAGTGTCATAATATATACTTTAAAAATAAAAAAAATGACATTGAGAGGTACAGTTCCATTGTTCTATAGGTCTACGGCTGCTCAGTGGGCTATCACTTCAGTCTGACTGTCAGCCAGCCGTGTTGAAGGAACAGTGCTGGCTGTCATCTTAACAGTTAATAATTAGGCTTCCTCCTGCCACAAAACAGAGTGCCACAGTGACAAAAGCCAATGGCAACCAAGGTGGCGGCTTTGCTGCCGCATTATAAATAGTCTGACCGGATGATTAATGAGAGGGGCCACTGAGCTAAAGCACCAATCTCGCACACAGACAAAGGCTGCCTGCACAGCTGCCTGCACACAAAAAAAATGAAACAAAATACAACAAGACAAGCCCTGTCCCTGGATAGGAACAAGAATTGAGGCGGAGTGGCAGGGAAAGTGGAAACATGCCAAGTAAATAAATTACTGAATTTCGACCGACAGCTTATGAAGACTTTATTTAACCTCTAAGCGCTTTTGGGGGGATCCTCATTAACATTTTGACACGCTCAGTTGAATGAGGGGGTCAGGCAGGTTCCAAACGCAGGGGAAGTTCAGGAGACAGGCAAATTGTTTTGTGACGATCGTGGAGTTAGAGAAAAGTGGGAAAAGAGCATGATGGAGAACCTTAGGTAATTCAATAACTTGAGAAGCTGGAATTTTGCTTAAAGAAGTGATGCCATAATCTAATTAGTTGAAAAGAGATATATTAGTTGCCTAACAAAGGTTGGCTGGCGAGGATTTCAGTGACATCATAGGGGCCTCTTTACAGATTCCTCAGATCCACAATCCTGGGAAGGGGCTGCTAATTTTCTATAGCATCTGATTAATGCTCAAACACTGCACATATTATTCGTCGTAACAAATAGACACTGTTAATTATATCATAGGAAAAGTTTAATGTTGTTTAACTTAGTGGCATAATCAAATGGTTGATTATGCCACTTCCCATATAGTAAAACCATCTGTTGAAATTAAGAAATTGCGTCTCCTCATTTTCCCTCTACATTTCAGTTCTGAGTTTTGACAGTGAGTCATATTTTCCTCCCTGCCTCCATCACCTTCATACCACTCCACAGTAATAAGAGCTCAGCACTTCTACTGTTAATGTTACCCTTTACCATTTTCAAATTATACTCATCAAAGCAGACACGTCAAATCAATCAAAGGATGACAGCAAATGGATAACAACAGTGACAATAGTGACAAATATCTGTTTTTCTTTGGAGGGAAAGTTCCACAAACAAACATGGATGCTCTATTCCACTACCGGTCAACAATTATCTTGAATATTTGGATGTACGGTTGCTCCAAGCAGTTTCCATTTGATGGGCCTTATTCTTCCCCTCCACTTTGCTGCGCTCAGCTGGCAGGGCTCTCAGTCGTCACAACATCTCCTTTTAATGCCCCTGACAGGGGGTTATTTGCTCCCATATATGTTTTCTCTCCAATTACACCATGGCAGGCATGGAGGCTGCCAAGCCTCGCTGCTGAGATGCTGATGGTCACCTCTTTGACTAGTCCTTCCTGCCTCCTGCACTATATTTTTCATCTTTTTAGATTCTATTAGAGAGGAGGACTCCCTCATTTGTCTGTCCTTGGTCCAAAGTGTTGTTTAACACCTGACAAGCATCACCACCACAATGCCAACTACTATTTGGTGAGAAAGGTAATATTGGACTTCTATTCTCAATTTTCTCTTCAAGGTGTGTGTCTGGTAAGAAAACGGTATGAACATTTTTAACAGTATAGAAATATTCTCAAGAAAAATATTCAGTGCATTCAGTGTGTCATATTGAAAAAAGTATTTCATGTTCAAATAATTGCCCAAACAGACAGTCATCATCTGCAATCATGGAGACTTTAATTACCACACGCACTTTCTTAATTATTCCAAAATGTTTCAACTTGAATATTCGATGCAAAGCACAATGCTATTCTCCACCAAAAAAAACATTAATTATAATAATTTACTCGATTCTTTGTGGCTGTTTACAGCAATAAGACTGATCAAAGACAAAGTAAAGTGATACCAAGGGACTGATTTCTCAAATATAGAAGATGCAAACCCTCTGAATCAATAGAGCAAAACAGACAGCATTTGTGAGTATAGCTTTAAGCTAAGTGGGATGCCAAATGCAAAGGCTGCCATTGATACCACAATGAAAAATGCATGATTTCAGAGAGAGCACTCTTTTATCTACGAGGCAAGATCAATAGTGGGAAGGGGTTATGGAATCAAAGTTGTTTTGCTGATGCAGTAGTTAACTGACACTCTTAAAAACATCTGAACACAATTTGAGAGTACAAAGTGTTCTAAAAAGACAATTGGAGGAGAGTAAGGTGAAGTTCTGTGGGTTGAAAAACTTTCTTTTCATATTCAGGGAGGCAATATCAAACACTGAGTGTACAGGGCAACATAAGTCAGATTAATTTACCACTGACAAGCTCAATGAAGGATTAGTGATATGTTTCTTTGTTTCTGGGCTTGAACTACAGTAAAATAAAAAAATAAAAAAATCACAATAGTTACAAATACAAATTCTTAATCAACAAGATGCTGCATTTGGACAATGTGTTCTTCCTCTGTTCTTTTTAAAACTTGACCCACTAATCAGACTACTGTAGTGCTGACAAATAAATTATCTATTTAAAACAATGTACCACAGTAAACTATAACAATAGCGAGTCCTCACTTCCGCCTTGATTTAGTTTTGGCTATTTTGAAAACATAAAACACAAATTAACTCTGGGAGATATGACCAAAAAATGTTATCCTGGCATAACTCATTCATATTTTAATAACAATATATATACAATATAGCATGTAGCATAGTTTATATGAAATTAACACATAAAGGCTAATTTTGTATACTCCTGTGTGAATTAAATACTTGACAAATAAAAAGTATGTTCTCATGTTATTCTGAACTTTAGTGCAAAATGAACAGAGCGTGCAAGGATCACAACGTAAGGTGACGTCCAAACAAAGAAAATCTACCATACTTTGTCCGCTGGTTATATGACATCACAATATAAATGATATTGAAAAATATATACAATACACATTTCCTCCATCCTGCCTATACTGTGCTAAAATAAGTCCTCTGTAGTAGCTCAGTCCATAGGTGACTGGGCTGGTAACCCGAGAGTTGCTGGTTCGAGTCCAGTTGCCAGTGCATCTCCTGGGCACTGCCGAAGTGCTGTTGAGCAAGGCACCGAACCCCCAACTGCTCGGGGCGCATGTCACTGGCAGCCCCCTCGCTCTAACATCTCTCCATTGGTTGCATGTATATAGGTCCTGTCTGTGCATGTGTGTGTATTTTGGGCCTGTGTGTGTGTAAAATGAAAAAATAATAGAGTGAAAATTGAATTTCCCCATTCGCGGGACTAATAAAGGAATTCTTCTTCTTCTTCTTCTTCTGATCATTGATTTCAACATGATGCTGACAGAGCTAATTATTGTGTAACTCAAGCCTTGCATTTGTCCTGACCTTTGACTTGCGAGTGGACTGAGGAAGAGCCAGCAGCTTTCAACATAGGTTTGGGCCTGTCTGACCTGACAATCTGACAGGAGATAGACAGAGAAGAGAGCGAGAGAGAGAGATAGAGAGAGAGAGAGATAGGCGGTCACAGAATTGAGAAATAGAGACACAAGAGAGAAGAGAAAAGGAGACACAAAGAGAGAGGGAAACATGAGAGAGAGAGGCAATGAAAGTGAGTGAGAATGATTGACAGACAGAGGATTCGTCACAGGCAAAGAGTGAAGGCTCTGGCCACAGAGGGACCTGGTGAGAAAGCTAACAGATAGCAATCTGAGTTATCACTCTGCGCCAAGGCTAACAGCTAGCAGCTACCCTGTCACCGCTGCCTAAACAAGCCCAGTGTTTTCATCTCCATATACACAACGCGGCACTCTGTCTTTTCTTCTGATGGAGATAAGATGTATAAATTATGAGCAGCTGACAAAGTCTACTTCAGCGCCCCCGGCGTCTCATCAATCACTAGCCTGTGTGTCAGCAGGTAACTGACGTGGCCCCCGGAGGCACAGCCCCCTCTTTAGGTGTGTGAGTGTTTTTGTGTGCAAAAATTTGTGTCTGCTACCGTGCAATTGGGCTTTTGTACATGTCTGAGCGTTGTGTGTGTGTGTATATGTTATGGGAGAAGGCTGTGTGAACAGCTGATTCAGTCTTAACTCCATGTTGTAAGAGAGAAAAAGAAGAAATACACACAATTTGCACACACCAGCCAGATAAAAAAAAAAAACCTGAGTATGTGAACGTGTTATACCTCTAGGTTATCTGATATGCTGATATATTCCAAAGAGAAGCCTAAATGCTAGAGAGAAGCGTGAGGAACTGAAATAGGCTACCAAAAACAGAAAGAGTGAAACCAGGAACTGGCTCATTGGCTGTGGTCCTGGAGGCCTTAGAAGGCCAGTGGTAGACCACCCAGCTTGATTATTGGTATTAACAATTTTCCATGAACCTCAGTTTCCCCTGTCAGCAAATGAAACATCTGTCTGGGCCTTTGGTTGTGAGGGTGGCTGTTTTAGACATGCATGCATAAATGCACTGCAATACACTGCATTTTCAGAGTACTGAATACCTATTTAATTCAGAGTCATAATAAATGGCAACACATGAGTGTTTAACACATCATGCCAAAGTAAGCAACATAATTACACTGTGTGTGTCAGCACAACAGCGTAATTACAAGCTACAAGTTGTCAGTGTCTGATTTCCCATCGATCCCATTTCCAGGCCAATCATAGCCTTTTCACCGCTCATGTTTACCACAATTGAGGTCTAATTTCATTGCAATAATTACAAGATGTAGTGTCCAAATAGCCCATATTTCATGGGCATCATACAGTGTTGACGAAAATATGACAGCAAGTAAAAAAGCTTAAGATTTTGGATTTTGTACCACTAATTTGCTTTCACTGTGGTCTGAACATTTTTGCCTCTAGCACCCATATGAGAATTTCAAAAGAGACTGTTTTAGTTAACACTGAATCTCCATTCAAGGACAGTTTATGTGTGGAAAAGGGTACTTAGAAATAACTGCATTCAATGAAAAATCTGTTCCTCCTTGGCTGGTTGGTACACAACCTCGAAACCACATCACTGCAAAATTACACAATGTTTGTGTACACGGCCCAAAGCAGGTAGCGTTTGCTCACAGTATCGATCCGCTGTCTTGAAGTGAAGTTCAAGAAGGAGAGAGCGCAGAAGAAAATTTTGACTCCCCATGGGGACAGGAGAAACAGCTCATCTCGGCACCAAAGAGAAGGAGGGCTGTCATGTTCTGTGTGATGGGCTGAAAGACTAGAGGCGGCCTGGAGCAGCGGGGTATTCCTTCCCCCCATAAACAAACCTCCAAAAACAAACAGTTCCGCCCCACAGAGAAGGAGACGGGACAGTGAGACAAGAGGGAAGGGCAGACAGGTGTCAGGGAAGAATGACATCTGTGACAGAGGGCACTAAGAGAGAAGCTGGAGGAGATGAGAGGATGAGCTGAAGACAGGGGTGTTTTTCATGAAAGAAGCATCAGACTTGTTGTTTCCCTCTTTCTGGCCCGCTGGTTTGGTTTGGATTCTAGGCTAGAACTTCATATTTTGATCAGCCTCATGAATTATTTACCATACACTATTAGAATTACTTGGAGCCATCATAGTATCAATGGTACTATTGTTTGAAGGAGGGTCAGGTCCTCAGACACATTATCTTTGCAAACCCTTCTTCAGAGACGGAAAGAAGATGTCTGGAATTCAGCTGACAAAAGCACTCAGTCATCCTGAAATCTGATGAGTTTGACAGGATGTGAGCCCATCTGATCCACTGCTGTTTCAATATTCCCTTACAGGGAGGAGGAGATAGCATGGACAGACTGCTCCTTGCTGCACTTTTAGCACAGGTGTGATGAAAGTCAGAGCTGCCGCACCTCAGCCCATCTCTCGGATTACGCCAAACACGTCTATTGACTGACGTTGCCAGTTGGCAGGCAAAACGATGGGAAGTGTTGTGCCCTACCCCATCTGCCTGCTGCATGGAAACAGCATATCAGGTGATCCCAAGGGGGATACCTATTATCATATCATATTAATGTCCAGGCCATGGGTTACAGTTGTAGGTCTTACTAGAATGGGGAAAAAATCGGTTGTGTGCTATAGGTCAATGCTGCCACTCGGACTCTGTCCACCTCTGGGAGCTTTTTCAGCTTTATCACCATGAACTAAAAGACAATAGGGAAGACAGACAAACTGTAATAAAGAGAAATAGAGATCCATTGTATGTACGTATGGCTTTGTTTGCCAGCCACTACAGCAGCAAGGCAGTTCCTGTATTCACTTAATCAGACTTGATGAAATGACAAAACCTTTGTGCCACACTGCCTGGAGAAGTTATCCTTGAAATAAAATATGTGTTACTAATCATGACTTGCAGTACATCTCACGGGATATCTTATTACAGACCTTTACAGCTCATTGGCTCTGATTCAATTTCTTAAATAAATATGGTACAGTGCATAGAAGTCAGACCTATTCTGGGAAATCTGTCAGCTCGCAACTGAACACCAACTGCAAAAAGCAACCAAATGAAACTGTCAGAGGTTATAACGCCTTAGATAACCAATGAAATATGCAAAATAATTTGACACTGAACATTCTAAAAGAAATGCCTTGCTGATAAAAAGTGATGAGCCTAATGCTTTTTGTTTGAGCATGTAAAGGATTCAGATGCTGTGCTTTAATCACTTGTTTCAGAAGATGGAAGCTTCACTTCACCTTCACAAAGCTCTCTTCACAAAAGCCAAACCCAACAAAGATTATACATTCTTTGAAGACCGGTGACACTGAAACATTGTGGCATTAAGGATCTTGACCCACTTCTCTGCCCATCTGTGGCCTGTAGCTATATGCCAATCCTTCACAGCCCTCTCCAACACTCCCATGAATGACAGAAGAATGCTGTTTGAGTGTCACTTGACCCCTCTGCCCCCGCAATGACCTCTCATGCACCCTGGGCAGCCCTCAGCCTTTCACATATTTTTACTGCTAAACAGGAATGTCTCCCCCTCCTCCTCCGTTTCAAATTAATTTTGTCTTTATCGCTGTCCAATTCTCCCATCACCCTGTTCATCACCCTGCTTCTCTCATCCTTTTTTTGCCTCTATTCAAAAAAAAGGGGGGTGGGGGGGTGGGAAGAGAAAAACATCTTTCTACCAGCCGAAAACATAGGGATGAGTGGCTATTCAGAGTGCAATTGTTGGGGAGAAAGGGGCTGCTGTGTTTGTTAAATGCAGAGTGGGAGAGAGTGTGTGGATTTTAGACGGATGCATATGAGAGGTGCACGTTGTAAGGGCACACTTCAAACGTATATACGAACAGAACGGCTAAAGAGTCCTTTCAAAAAGCAACATGAGAGGCAGCGCACCACAGAGCTTGTGACTGAATTCACACCAACCAGACTGTTAGACAAACTTTTTGACCAGTTAAACATTTAGAGCAGATACAAAAAAAAGCCTTTATTTATTCTGTGCTCCTTAAAACCAATGCTCACTATCAACCATCAATGATCAATTCATCTCATAACTTTAATTGTTGTCCTTGGGCTAAATGCGTGTGCTGCTGATATTATTGAAACTGTATGCTCCCTCTCTGTCACTCAAATGTGAAGCTCCTGACAGGCTAAGCCCTTAATGCACCAGATTTGACTGGTAAATCCTCTGAAAAACCATCCTTTTTGTCCCTCAGGTGGAAAGGTCGCACAGCGAGGCCAGTCTTCCTTCAACCTACAGTATTCCTCCAGTCTTAGCCTCCAACCTAAACATGCTTTAGCCATCATCATTGGCCTCTCTCACCCGCCTACCCACCCGCATGTATAAGCTACAAAGCTGGAGGTGTCAAGACTACCTGTCTCAACAGCACCCCCCTTGCTTGACCTGCGGATAGCCCTCAGGGACATTAATTATAGAGTAGTCTGACTTGTTGAGAGGGAAGAGACAGACAGAGAGAGGCAAGAGAGAGAGAGACAGACGGAGCGAGAGAGACAGACAGAGAGAGAGAGAGAGAGAGAAAAGATAAATGCAGAGATGTTGTTACAGAATCTGTCACCTCCTAATCATGTCATCCTGCTGTACAGAGGTGATGCTGAGTTTTTACTCGATCAGGTTTCAGAGGTTGTGGTGGTGTTGGAGAACATGGGGTGGGGGGGGGGGGGGGGGGGGGGTTGACTGGTAACTCTTATTTTCCCACAGTTCAGTTCAGAGGTCAAGTTAAAAAAAGAATTGAAATCTGGGTCATAAGGATGTATGTTTTTGACCAAATTGCTTCCTGGCATCTTAACTTTTAAATATCCATTAGCTAGTCCTCTCACATGCCAGTGTTAAATCATGACATGCATGTGCGTTGGATCTGGCTGTTTAGACAAGGTGAAGATAAAATATTGCATGTTTCTGTTCAAGGACCACTTTATAGGAACACAAAACATAAAAAAACATTGCATCCATGTCTGTGTTCAATACTTTGCTTGCAGGCCAAAGCATGTATCTAGGATAATATGACATTAATGTATGTGCTTTAAAGATGTTGTGTGGACAGCAATGTCTACTCCGCAAGCGTGGATAGGTGCTGAACTGCCACCACGTGATCAGAGCAATCTGTCCAAACAAATGAAAGCTCCTCTTGCGCATTACTGTGTTAGATTAGACGACACTCGGTCATTTGATTCCCCACTGTCTCGACAGCTCCCGTTTCTAATGGACCGAGTGGGATTTCACAAAACGCAAAATAGGGAGAGGTCAACATGTTTGAAGGTTACCTCTGCCGGGGAATCAAAATAAATAACATTCAGGTGTGCCATTCTCTGTCAGGTGAGTGTCTTAATGATGCCAAGTTAACACATACTAAATAACAGTGTCTCCCTGCGCTCTGACAGCCTCAGAAATAATTGACCAGCATGCTCCAAACTGAGACGCAGTAGGCAGAGAATTCAATCCTGCAGCTGACAGAACCCATTGAGCATGTCACTAGATTTTGCATTATACACAAAGCAATGTCAGGTCAGGGATGCGGCATCCTGCTAGTTATTTGCGATTGCATCTCTGAGGGTAAATTACCTGGCTCTCCATAATATGGTCTAGTTAACTAATTTCCTGACAGCCCGCTGTCTCATAAGAAAAGTCTCAGATTTACTGCCTGTTATAAACATGATGGACTGTTTTTTCCCCTCTTTTCTTTTCTGTAAATGCTTGGCAGCCTCTCAACTAAGAGCTCATATTCAATATCCTCTCTCGGTGTGCGGAGGACATCTCTTATTCCAGACAAAGACGTGCGGCTGAAAATGAACAAAAAAGAAACATAACCTTATTATGTTTGAAGGCAACCAGCAGTGTGTCATTTCATCCACAAGTTCCCATGCAAAAAAATGACTGCTAGGGGGATTGTAAAGCAATGTAACATAGTTCTAAAGCCCTTAGTAAGGAGGCAGGGAAATCCATTATCCATTATCCTGCTGACCTCTGCACTCTGACAAGTACATACATACAGTATATGGTGTCCCGTCATTTTGTTGTTATACATGTGTAAATCATTCACTTTCTGTCAGAAAAGAGGCTTTGACAACAAATCCTCACCTCACCAATGGGGTCACTGGGAAACCGAATCTCACCGCAGACAAAGCCTAGTTTTACCTGAGAGAGCGTGGCCTGCCACTGATAGCGACAAAGATGACAATAGTGATGGTGTGAAGACTGCCTTTAAGCTATACTGTGCAGGGGGAACAATACAGGCTTGCAGAGTACCCCCCCCCCCCCCCCCATAGAGCTCAACAGTGTCTGTTTTAAAGTTCACAATGCAGCTCCAAGGTCTGCCTACTCTTTCTTTCCTCACCGTCTCTTTTTCTGTGTTCCCATTCAGCTGGACGGTGTGACCTATCATCGTCCCAACAATGACAGTAGGTGGAAACGCTAGTTTTCATTACACAAAGTATAAATAGTGTAATCTATCAGCCCTGCCAATCAGGATGATTGATTACGGGCTGTCAGGGAGGAGAGTGACACATTAGAAAAGTTTGGTTAACAATGCCTGTAGCTGGTGTGGGGCTGCTGCCACCCAGCCCAGTGATTAATGTGTTGTCAGCCTGTAATCCCACACCCACGCCTAATGAGGCAAGAATTTATCATCTCTGCAGAGTGGCAGATGTCAGGGGGAAAGGAATCCAAGTGGCTGGAAACAATATACTTTTTCTATCCTTTGCTTGACATGTCTGACAAGCTCTAAAAACCACAAAGAAAGTCTGTGTAAGCACAAACTTCAGTGGAGGGACTTTCAGCTCGAGCGGCGTCCTCTGTTGCATGCTCATGAAAGTCGCTGGTGAAAGAAGACTCTCCATTAACTCTGTACTGAGGGACAGACACAACTTTAACGTATTAATGGAAACGACGGATGCCACAATATTTGTGCATATTCAAGGTGAAAAACCTTTATAGCTTCACACTTATTAACTTTCACTTTGGCCCCTATGGTGAATCATATACAAAAGTGACACTTTTATATGGACTCTATCCACCTAATCTAGCACAGATTTTAAGCTCTTACTTCATTAACTTTCATAATAGCATATTAACATCTACATGTCATAAACAACAACAACTGTACTTGAATTATCTGATAATAATCTGAATGTGTAAACAAAAGCAAAGCTGCCTCGTGAGGGTGCACACGACAATCAACTTCAAAGTAAACTATAATTGTGAGTGCTGAAATAGTGATTAATGTGCACTGTCAACATCAACTAAAAGAGACAGGCAAGGAAATAACTGATATCTTTGAGAGATTTAAAGTTTGGCACATTTCTGTGGAAACACCCGATGGGGTAAGGGGTGAGAAAGAAAGATGAATTTTTTTTTTAGAGCACAGAAAACACTAAGCCAGCTGTCTCTCATTAGGCTAGCAGCATCTTCCTGTTACCAAAGAAACCAACAGGGAGGATTAGCTCTGATTGGACTGATAGGCCAACACACTGGGATGCTGCACTATGTAATAGCTAAAAGCATCATTTGATAAGTGTAATTGAAGAGATGCCTTAGAGACTATGATATTGTTGCCACAGTGCCAAAATGTACAGGGATTGTAGAGTGTTGCAACCTCTTGGCATGCAATGAAAGAAACTTCAGTTAAATAAAGGGACATAATAACTGTGAATCGTGTGTTCATGATACTGAAAGGTGTAATTGTTATTTCCCAGCAGTTTTCTGTGTCTTAAATGAACTTTGAAAACTATTCAAATCTGGCCCTTCCCAAAGGCTTATAAAGGATCTAGTTGGAACAATATGTGTAAAAAGCAAAGGCTTTGAAGCTTGCCAATCCAAGGCACTCAATATTAATACACTAATAAAAACTTAACAAAGACTTACATTATCAAGATAAAAAAAAAGACAGAAAAGTTACGTGAGCGATTGCATGATTTGTCAGAGTTTATGAAAACTTTATATCAAAATGGTAGAGGGAGACATCTCATTATTGCTGGCCAGCATTGGCCTGTTTTCTGACAGGCCTCAAACTCCACGGCTAAACACAAGAGACGTCGAGACAACAAATGCTTCACCACAAAGGCGTTCTTTCTCTGTACTGTAGGCCAGCAGAGGGAGAGGAAAATCAGTTAATGCAACATGGCCACTTCAGTGTCTCATAAAAGCCCTTACAAAAACATATGTTTGTTTTTATGCTCTGCGTTTAGCCAAAAATGAGTAATCCATCCATCATTTTTGCTTGCAAGAGTGACGTGACACTCAGGTCATGCACCCTGTGTCTCTGGGCTTTGAAAGAGGCAATAAATCAATCTTGGCGCTATTACTTACAATTAATTGTGCTTTAAAGTTTTACAGTGTGTTTATGATATGCAGGGCCTTGGATGATTTATGTGGACAGTTTGAGTCACTCCCTCTAATTGTTGTTGTTTTCCAAGCTTATAACCCCAGAGTAACCCCTCTGAACCGGGCCTGTTGCACTGGTCCAAACAAAGGAAAGGGGTATACTTCAGACAGAGAAAAACACACGAACAGGCCCAAACCGCTCACAGATACTGACAGACAAATGCACGTACCTGAGAGAATGAACACGTGGCTCCTTGGAATATTCTGTCACAAACCGCTGCGCTTATCGTCTATCATACAAACTAAACATGTCCAAACTATTATAAACAGCTGTTTTAACATTTAGAATATGTTGTCATTAAAGACAGGGAACAGCAGTGTCTCAAGTGATGCAATTAACAGATAACAAGACGTTATGTAATATGGAGAACGGACATAATTTGGAAAGCAAGCAGATCACAAAATGTCAGCGAGTTTATTTGTCATGACATAAAGCAGACAGGCACTTAGTATGGTTACAGTTTGCCCACAACGCCTACTCAAGCTGCAGTGCTGTCCCTATCTGACCTACTGTATTGATTCAGGAATCTGTCATGAAAGAAGGTGACAAATCAGGGTCTGTATGTATAATAGCTGGTGCATACAGAATCTAGCAGCGTGGAGAGTGGCAATAACTTGCTTCCACAGCAATCTGTTGGGTTATATTGCCTTCCCCTGTTGCGAACATATTCCTTTGAGTTTCTCGGAGGACACATTTGTTCAGTAAAATGATTCAGCAAACCCACTGAAGGCACATTCACAAAGCGCTATATTGCATGCTGTTTGTTATGTTTGAGAGCTTCGGGGAACTCATAACTCTCAAGCAGAGATGAACGTGGCAGCATACTTTGCTGGGTACATTTGAGATTTGAAAAGAAAGCAAAAAACAACCAACCTATAGCACAATGCCTCCTCTTTTTCCAGAGAGTTGCCTCGCAAAAAAGCCACAATCATGCATCATATAATGCACAATCATGGGTCTAAAACCATGCAGTCTATCTTAGATTTGGGACGGTTCCCGGTGCAAACTTAAAATGAACCGCTGTCTGCTGCAGAGTAAAACAGGTTAGTGTCTGGGGAAGAAAAAACAGAACTGAAAAGATCCACTTGAGGACTTTCCTGGCTCTGTCACTGTCAATTCCCTTGAAGAACCGTTACCCTGTGTGCAGAGACTCATGGGACCCGGGAGCTGGCTCAAGCCACCCTGCAATGCAGTCTGCTTTACATTATACGCAGGAAGGATGTGGGAAAAAAAAAAGAGAAAAACTTGTGTTCATGCTAGAAAATCAAGTCAAATACTTCATCCAGACAAAATCTAAGTGACATCCGAGGAACATTTATACCACTGACGTAGCTAGCAAGCTGTGCTCAGAGACGGGGACCATGGACTTACTTCATTCGCTGTGAAACACTCTTAAATATGTGGCAAGAAGTAAATGTTATTCTACTAGTTAAATTTGCTACGCACTTTTTTTTCGAGGTGCTTTGGATCTGAAAACAGAATGTGCTGTCATAGTGTTTTGATAGACATGGCCAGTTTAACCCCAAGGGTTCGACAGCCTAATGTGGGCTCCGTGGCAGAGTGGAGGGAGGTGGAGGAACCAAGCCAAAGAGTACCACATGTATTTTCCGAAAGAAGCCCAACACAGTCCAAATGGCTCTATGTGGTTTAACGCCATTTCATTCCATGACCTCTAAATCCTCAAAGAGAATTATCACATTATAGCATTCCAACACGCCCAATTTCCCAAAATACAGCTCAAGGCTTTTCCACTCTGACTCTGCTTAGTGTTGTGGTTTTGGGAAAACACTTCAATCGTACCCACTGTATTTTGTTTTTTTGTTTACTTCAGGTATTTATATTTTCTCTCTCTCTCTCTCTCTCTCTCTCTCTCTCTCTCTCTCTCTCTCTCTCTCTCTCTCTCTCTCTCTCTCTCTCTCTCTCTCTCTCTCTCTCTCTCTCTCTCTCTCTCTCTCCTCTCTCTCTCTCTCTCTCTCTCTCTCTCTCCTCTCTCTCTCTCTCTCTCTCTCTCTCTCTCTCTCTCTCTCTCTCTCTCTCTCTCTCTCTCTCTCTCTCTATATATATATATATATATATATGTTCAGAAATGCAATATGACCAAAACCCAAGAAAGGAAATTACCCCCTTCTGTGAAGCGAACACCAAAACATAGAGACAAGTCAGAGACAGCTCATTGTCAACCACTTATAGTGTCATGCCCACTAGTGCATGAAGGCACACAATAACAATTAAAGGAGTGACAAAATTATCCTCAGTTTATGAGCATGACTATTCTATTTGAGCACAAATCCTTGTTTTCCTCTGTCAGAATGCTATGTCTTTGCAGTGAAGCTTCGTCACATCACAATATATGTACAATAACAATATACATTTTTCTACATTTAATTTAGTTAATTCTGCACTCTCAATAATCATCGCAGGTTTTTGTGTACCTTTTCCTGCAAACAACCAGCCATCGACTGTCTGGTTGTGATTTGGGCAATATGGAAAACATTGGGAATGTATGAAAAGTTATGGCGTTCAGATTCTGCTAAAGACCATAACTGCTTTATCAGAACCATGTGGCGGCGTTCAGTGCCATGCCATAATGGCATGATTGAAAAGGAGTTAAAACTGTGGTCACAATCCATTCCGGTATGATTCAAGAGAGGTCTCGAAAGTTCAGCACTGTCTCTTCCATAGCGAGTCCATTAACTATTCCAATACGCACATCATGCAATGGAATGATCTGATAGAGTGGGGGCTCTTTCTTCAGATTTATGCTGTCATATGTGGGCATGTATTACTGAAACCCTGCTGCAGTTGCTGCTGTTTCTATGGTTTCAATTTATCTACTGTAAACAGCAGGAAGGAGATTTGTCATATATGATCTGAAAGGAAAAAATTGTACGCAGAGCAAAAAAAACCTTTTATAAATAGACCTTTTAAATAATGTCTGTGGTCCTGTATTTTTCCCTCCAATACTTGCACTAATTGAGACTCAAATGGTAGCACTAGCGACAGCGAGACAGCTAATTACCATGCTTTGTAATGAAGCAAATGGCAGACACTGCACCATGAGCCACCGTTACGAGCAACACCCTGCTGTACCAGACATAAAAGCAAACACACAAATATCTAATTATGCCATCATCTCTCCTCGCTCTCCTGTTCTGTTGCAGACGTTGCAATAATTGGTGGGCCCGCACTATTGGTCAGCTTACAATCACTCTGATAATGTGGACAATTAGAGCCGGGAGGTACTCATGCTCATCAAGTCCGTGATAGTTGACGCATCATGTCTCATCTAACTCAAAACAAATGTTATGGAAATGCCGCTGTGACATCCCAGGGCCTAGACACGGGATATATCCTGGTAAAAATTCTCATCTTGTGTAGATTGACTCAAATACTGCTAATAAGGAACTGCAGATAGGACAGCAAAAGTATGTTCAGGTGCACAAACTACTGTGCGCAATTGTAGGTAGAAGCGTTTTCATCAAAGCTGTAACCTTTTACTTTGCATAGGGAATAAATAATCATATACAGCAGGTTCAAAGACAAAAATACAGAAAAAAACACATCATGTCAGCTAGAATCAGTGATTATCTCTCCTTTCATCTAAGGCTGTGGCGACAAAGGCAAACATTTCCTTTTCACTGACAAGCTATGTAAATAAAATCTTATAAAGTGACTTTACCCTGCCAAAAAGCATTGTAGAGGTCCTTAGTTTATTTTTATATAAAGTGGATGAACAGTGTTTTCATTCCACTTCTCTCCATCTACCAAACATGCCAGCCTGAGGTTAAATTATTTCAGTGTTTTGCTTTCCAGCTTGCCACTTGCATGAAGAATCAAGAACAAAGCATAGCATGAACTGACACTAAAAGAGTACACTATCTTTGCTGATTGTCTGAAACAATAAATATTTAGTTTTCCTCGTGCACTTTTAAACCCGACATCGACTCACATGCTTCTGATTTGTCATTGGATGCCTTAGCTCTTGCTACTCTGGATCCATTTTTACCTCCCAGGCTCACTGTCAGAGCCCCAGAGACCTTAAAAAACGACAAAGCTTAACTGATCCAAACGGTAAATATTTCATGACCTTACAATTACATGAAATCAAATCTAGGCAAAACCGTTCATTTATATTGCATTATCAAAGGGGTGGAAGACGGGGGACGGGGGGACGGTATATCTATGAACCTCCCGAACTCTAATTAGTCTGTGTGGCCAAAAACAAGCAAGGGAGGGATAAGTGCACAGGCTCGGGATAATTAAGCGATTGTGAGCGGCGTGTACGTGAGCTGTCACTCCGATCGCCAGCCACGTCACACTTGGCAACACAACCGCAACCGGACAGCCGCCCGTCGTCTTTGATCTGGGCTCATGCATACAGAATCAGGTCAGGCCGTGGTCACACACATTTACACACACACACACACACATTTACACACACACACACATTTACACACACACACACACACACACACACACGCACACACACACTTAGCGATAGTAAAGAGAGACTCTTTACAAAGGGCCACAGTACTAGGACCTCTGTAAAGGGAGACTGACAGTCAAGCATTCACAGGAAAGAAGAAAGGATAAAGGGAAAGAATAGAAAAGAGAAGAAAGGGATGAATGTGACAAATCCACTCAAGACTTCAGAGGGACTACTATTTAAAACAGTGTACACACAAAAATGGAGCTTAACTTACAGCTTCCGACTTGGGTTTGACCACTTTCATGAATGCTCCTCTTGCCCGCGACTCCAGCACTTCTTTTTTAGTTACTTTCCTGGTGTCCAGAAACTTCAGCTGGGGCAACTTGTGCAGAACAAAGTACCTGTGAAGAAACAACAATACAACTTCAAACTGTACCGTACCGCTGCCTTAAAAGGTCTCCTTGTAGGCCTGTTCTTGACAAAGAGACAAGCAGAGAATCTAAGAAAGTGTGTAAACCGTGATACACTAATCAAACTGACACACATTCTAATATGTTAATGCACGCATCAACTAAACTTGAAAAGAAGCCATGTTTACTGAGTTTTAATGGTGGTGCAGATTTAATGGTGATATTTTCTTGTATGTAATAACCTTCAAAGCTGATAAGAATAAGTACGACATATAAATAGCACGAAAGGAGATACAACCCGTCTGCCAGAGCTGTCATTCTGGCAGCATCACAGATATCTCTCTAAGCTTTCAGACACACTCTGTCTTTCATTGGGAGGGAGAGAAACGTCAAAAGATAATGGTTGGAATACATAGATGACAACAGATCCTTTCACAGGCAGGCATGGATAGAGGAACCAGTATGTCAGGGCTGAGCGGGTAACCAAAAAGGACATGCATGCAGCACCTAAGTGGAGGGTGAGAAAGGACGGGGGATATGGGCACAGACAAGACCTGTGCGCAAAGAGCCGTGACAAATTGATGATGGCGATGGCGATGAGGGGAGATGGCAAAGCCCATGTCAAGTTTTCAACACCTGAGGATTATAAGGAGGGATACAGGGATCACGTTTAGACTGACACAGAACAGAAAGTATCTGTCAATTTAAGGAAGAAAAACACCTGATATAATTTGAAAGAAACATAAAACAGGAAAATCCACAAACAGATTATGAATATATCACCTGGCCCTTAATTAATTCTTATAGACAATTATTGCAGGGCTAAATGACCTGCTTCTAACCCTCAATATGAGCTCCTTTTCCGATGAGAGCACCAGAACTCAAATACAAGAGGTCCCAATCCCATCCTGTGTTTCCCTCCATGTAAAAGGACTTTGTTCAGGGCATTTCCATGATGAAACGTGAAGATGCCCTTGGGAAACATGCCGGGAGGTTATTCTCCATAGGTAACCTACCGTCACAGGGTCAGAGGGGATGACAAGGCTCTGTCAGCCAGTAGGGATATTAATGATTCAACCCAACCAAAGAGAGAGGATAAGAGACCACAGGGGGTAGGCGGGGCGGAGTAAAGATGACTGGGAGAAAAAAATCAGACTAATACAATTTATTTAACAATATCAATCATGTGACGACCACAATATGATTTTTGCTGTTCTTGGAAGTGTTTTTTTTTGTAAAGTAAACTAGATTATGCAATTATTTACCTTGTTTTTTTAAGTCCTGCGCAGTTTGGTAGGAATTATATGGAAAAAAAATGTCTACGTTTCTAAATATATGGTTTAATGTATTCATTTTATTATTATATAGTAGTTACATAGTTGGGTAGAGCTTATAAGTGAGAGTTGATGTCCAGAGGCATTTCTCTGAGAGAAGTCCTTAAAAAATGATGACTGGACCAACTCACAGAAAAAGATTTAAACACCAGTAAATATTTATTTATTTATTGGAAACAAATCATTTGTTGAATGGTACTGTATTCCCTGTAAATTCCAACTACAAAGACGGACACATTTAATATTTTTTGTTCAGCTGACCTGCCCTGCTCTTACTAAACAGTGGTTATTTTTGGCAAAAGGACGTTAAACTAATCATTATATACTGAGTATTACACTCTGGAAGATAACAATATGAGATTCAAAATTAATTTTTTATGGGGACCGTGGGTTATTATTAGGCAGCTGCCTTTATGGCATTTAGATTAAACTCTGAGTGAACACAAAGTACAGCTGGTGGTTGAGGCACCTCAGATACAAACTCTTTGATCTGCCACAAAAGAAAATCAGACAAACTGATAGTTTTCCTGAAGATAAGAGGTTAAAATGTCACATGAAAGTATATTAATCTTTATCATCATATAAACGATAAGCACAATGGCGCAGTAACCAGTAACCACTGTGAATATACGGTATAACAGCCTTGAACTCTTGTGTTATTGTAGTACTACAGATGGCCACTGAGTATGCATGGTCGGCTAAGAACAGGGCAACATTTAACCTTCCTGCAGACTACACAATACTGAGTGAATAAATACTATGTTTCTATGTCATTGCACTAATTGGGGCAAGGATGCAACGCACCAGGGTATTTCACTTGAGAGACCAAGAGCTCCTGAGGCATTGGGCTGGGTATTTATTGCCCAAGGCCAATGCTGTCACGACCTGCATACAACCTAACCTTGTCAGACATGAAATCTGCATCACGCTCAAATTGATGTTTTACAATGTGACACATTATGAATATTACATTACAGGACCCAAGACGTTGTCAGTCAAAACAGAACAGCTTCCCTCAACAGTAAGATAAGCATGCGAGGAGAGGGGAAAAGGGGGAGAAAGGGAGAAAAGGATTAAAAGAGAGGGGTGGGGTAAAGAAAAGAAAGAAGAAAGATTATTCAAGAAAGGCATGGGTGGTAAATGATTAATAAGCAACGCAGAGTCAGAAACAAGCACTTAGGGCTAAAACAGACAAAAGAGAGTATGCTTTTCGCCTTTTATCGCATTTCATGTAAAGGACCCTGACAAATGGTGGTCATACTGCATGGCTTGAGGCCTAGCTTGATGTTTAATGCATCATCTGCTCTAGTAAGGCAGGGTAGTAAACACTCATTTGTGGTGGTGACTAGTCACACATGAAATCCATTTTGCAAACTGGAGTGTAGAGGGGCCAGTTGACAAAGCTTTTAGAGTGATGTGGTTGAATCCACAGTGCTTGTGAAATGTAAGGGGCTGGATGTTAAAAAAAAAGGAACATCTCCAAATCCATTACTTACAAAAAGCTATCACTCTGAATAGCTTAGTATCAAAACTGTCTGACTAAAAAATATAAACACACACAGAATCAGAATTATTTCTATTTCTAATCGGGTCAGAGTAACATCTTTTCCTACATGATTACAGTCAATGTGGTAACTGACCTGTATCTCTGGTAGTCGTCCTCATCCTTATCCGGGCTGACCAGTTGGTTGGGGCAGGCCTCATTTCCCAGCAGGCTTAGGTACTCCAATGACGGGGTCACATCAGCCAAGTGTTCCAGCAGGGCCTCGATATCAGTCAGGTGTCAAAGGGCGGGTGTCAAGGACCTAGCGCTGTTAATTACATTAGCATTTACTACCCGCACAGCCCCTCCCGGGCCTGTCTGCACTAAAACATGTCACTGTCAAATTTACCGAGGTGCTCAAAGAGGCTAGTCACTGGCTTTGTGAGACTGGGCAGACAGAGGGGCAATTTAAGGTGCAGGCTTTGGCATATAGTAGTGACACAATTTGGCTGCTACTCTCTCTCCCTTCTTCTCGATCTCTTTCATTTCCTAGGTGGCCGGGTGCAGAACAGTGACAAAATGATGGATGCCCTGTGGTTCAAACAGTCCGTGCTTCCCAGAGCCGTGCTGTGGAAAACTTGCGAAACGTGGAAAAAACAAACAGCCCCTAAGCAGGCACATTCATCACTAATACATTCACTTGGAAAATTGAGCCCCAAAGTGTCAAAATACAACTGCACTAATGCAGTGCTCGAGCTTTAAAATGGCACTGTGCCACGGCAGGATGTACATAATTGGCCTATTAGCATGTGCCGACCACTTCACAACCGAACTCAGCACACAGCCCCAGACGCACACTTCAAGGAGCCCCAGTTTTAATGTTGACTCTGGAAGTGTGTGTGTGTGAACGTGCGAAAGAGAGTGAACATCGTTACCCAGTAGGATCTGCATAACCAAAGGAAAACAGGACACATTGCTAAACCTGTACTGAAACCTAGAGGGGAAGTTCACACATTTCTGCCTGATCACAAACAGCCTTGCAATGTGTCTTATGTCTTGAATTTAGTGTGGCTGTGAGGAGCTTTGTTTTTCTTTTTTTACCGTGTTTACTTTGGGTGGCAAGCAGAACAAACAGGGCTGTTATAGTCAATAAGCCAAAATGTGAGCATGTTCTAGAGCATTTAGTGAGATATTAAACAACTGAGTGGTTTTAATTCAGTAAGGTAAAGCACTGAAATAAAGTGTAATGCAAATGTGAAGAATCCTGATCTCAATAATTAAAATAAAATTTATATTAACAGACAAATAAAACATCACATAACATAATGTCTCACTCTTGGGATTGTTTTAATTGTTTTAATCGAACACTTTTTATTCCCTTTCAAAATAAAAAAACACATCTGTTATGTTGACTCTTAAATCTGATTCCACTAGAGGTCCCTGTGGCTCAAAAACTAGTCCTGTGTTGAGCTCTGTGACCGTCAAGTTCCTCTACTCTCCTTTGCAACACACACTGCTCCCTGCACAACCGCAACGTTAAAACAGGCTTATCTGAGACAGAGGCAGGTTGTATTGACATATGAATGTAAACGAAATACACAGTGATTCCGATACTGATGCCTGTGATATATGTCTGCATAGACGGCTCAGATCAAAATGAGAAATGGACTGAGTGACTAGTTTGAAAGGATATTCGGTTCTTATTGAGCATTAGGGTGTGGAGATGGGGTAACCTGGGCAACCGGAGGTCATTTCCAAGCAGATTGTTGTCAACTACCAGCTCTTCCAGCTCAGTGAACATTTTGAGGCCCACCAGTGACCTGCAATGACAAGGCAACAGGAAAGTGTTATAGCTCTAAATCTGGTCAGCCGATATTGTGCAGGAATAAATATTTCAGCCTGCCTCTTTCATTTGGCGGGAGAGCATGAGTCTGGGCCTGTCAGGGAAGTGAATGACAAGAATTAGTGGTGCTGAGCTCCCCTGGCATGGTGAGGCATCCTTCAGCGGCTGGCAGGATGAGGGATGGGGGTCACTTGTGAGTAGCCAGGATTCAAAACAAAAGGCTTCAGAAATGCGGCGGGCAGGATGAATTTGTCAATGTCTTGTGCCTTGAGGCGCCCAGTTTCGTCTGACCCTAACCCTCCATTCCCAAGACAAATCACTCTGTCACAGTTCACCTTCACTCCCCAGACACAAATTTAACTTGTCATCCATCATTTTCACAGAGGAACCGGAATACACTCGCAATCACAGATGGAATGGAAGGGGAAACTTTTTTGCAGCTCTACCGCAATAGGGGTTAGTGTTGGGATTTTAACATCAAAGGACATTTTTTAAAAGGAGGAATTCCGCCTTTCTGCTCCTTTTTATGACAAATTGAAAAGAGGGGTGAAGGGTCACCTCAACCCTTTCCCTCTCTGTCTCTCTCGCATACATACACATTCACACGGGCATAAAAATGATGGAGAGTGGTGTTAGGAGTAATGCTAGGGCCCTGCAAAGTTCAAGTCATGGAAGGTGCACAAAGGCAATGTGTGTGTTGTCTAAGCCTCCAGACTGTCAGCCATGCCATGTTGTAGTGTCCTGGGTGACTTCACTCACATTTAAATCTGCCAGGGCTTGACACATATTGACTGTATACTTCTCACAGTTCACACAACAGGTATTTTTAATTTAACACTTTAAAAAAAAAAAAAATTATATATTTTAACACTTACACCTTGCTCTGAATTATTGAAATTATACATTAGAAGTACAGAGTTTCTTTTCTGTTCTGTTTCTAGTTTTTAAAGCAGACAGATAACCTTGACTTTCAGTTATGTAAATATAAATTCCAGTGAACAGTGTCACATTGCAAGATGACAAACTCAAGGTACAGTGAGGTTTTAACAGCTGCAGTGTGAACTATTGCTCCTCTCTGGATCTTCCTAGTGTCAATGGCTGCCAAAATACACACCAAGTTAAAGCTATGTAAATATAACACCTTTATCGTGACAATCTGCAAATGCATGACAAGGAGCGTTAAGCTGCTTGGGGGCAGGGCATAATGTACAGTACAGTCACATTCTTGGAAATGTAACTTCATACTGACAAAGGAAGTATTTGGAATATTACGCAGTGTACAAAAATACAGCTGGATCTATTAAGATGATGACTTGTCCAACTAATTGGTCAGTGAGTAGTCATTTATTATACAGTTTTAGTTGGCCAGACTAACAGTAACCATGCTCCATCAGCTGTTTCCTGTGTACTTTTACTGACCAATAGGCATGAGCTCCACCTAGACATAGTCCCCTGGCCCAGAGTGGACACACTGGCAGCAGGTTTGAACTACAAAGCAAAATGTTGCAACTATCTTCTCATGTGGAAAACCGAATAAGCAATTCATTGTAGACTAGTGAGGCACACTGAGCTGCCCTATTTCAAAAGATTTTGCAAACACCCACACTATATACCCACAACAACAGTTGACAGCACCTAGCCAGTGTGCTGGCCAAGCCGCCAGCTGACAACCTCTTATCAGGTCTGATTAATGGACTGGCGAGATGGATGAATAGAGAGATGTGCCATTTTTATGAAATCCTACTCTGTTTTTCCCCCATGGTGGTTCTCATTTATGAAAGCAAAGAAAAATTATGAATTTCATTGCAACCTTACAGTTGTTTGTCTCTGATTTAAAGGTCCCATATTGTAAAAAGTGAGATTCCCATATCTTTTTTGATTCTATAACGCATTGAGGAATCAAAATAAATACAGAGACACGAGAAATGAACATAGCCTGTTTTCAAAACCTGTGCCGTTTAAGCAAGCCATCATCACTTCTGTATGGTTGTGATGTCACAGCTACACTATATATAGGAAGAAAATGTTGCTACTGTGCCGTTACAGTCATTCCCTAGCTGCAATCACAGTGCAGAGATGCCCAATCAGAACAGACTGTGCTTTTTCGGGAGGGGGCTTAAAGAGACAGGAGCGTAGGCAAGATAAATACAAACAGAGGATGAATACAGGTATATTCAGACAGACGGAGAAGAAAATAATGTATGTTTTGAACATGAGAGCATTTAAATATGTTCAACAATGCACCTGAAAATGAGCATGTGTCCGCTTTGAAAAAAATGCTAATGCTAAAAACAATCTATATATTTAATCATATTATGCCACCATATGCTACCTACTTAAATATTTTCTAAGTAACTAGAAATCTTTTTTACAGGTCTGTTGGCCCAAATAAGCTATTTGAAAGCAAGCTTTATATTTCCCACCACAGTTATTGTGTTTGTATTGACAGAGGGAATTGAGTACAACATGAAATTTACTTGCAAGTATAATCCTTGTCTATGTGTAGTTAAGCACAAACCATATTGGATAAACATTATTGCCTTTTCTATGAACAGAGGAACTAACACATGCCACCTGTGCGTGTGGTTGTGTGTGTGTGCGCGTGTGTGTGTGTGTGTGTGTGTGTGTGTGTGTGTGTGTGTGTGTGTGTGTGTGTGTGTGTGTGTATGGAGGGCTACAGTCCTGTGGGTTATGTTATTAGCTGCTCGGTTAAAGGGAGCCGCATGGCACAGGAGGGAGCCTTATTAATTGTTGTTTTCATGTCACCACTGCTGCGTGCACTGGCTGATTTAATCAGTTAAATTCACAGCCAGGGGAGAGCCACTGAGTCCCATCCAGCATTAACTACAGTGCAGGGATTGAACTCTTCTAATACTCTCCAGCTTTCTGTGCTCCCTCTGCAGATTTCCATAGCTGGTTTCATTACTTTCTAGAAGCTTTTTTTTTGTTTTAATGTGCAGCTTGGAAAACTAACAAAGTTTAAGCACCGCAGTAAAAGTACTTCACTTCTAAAAAAAAAGAGCTGTTTTTGCTTTTAACAAAACTAATGAGCATAATTGATTTGAGTCCCAATGATGATATGAACTAACATAAAACATGTTTTTTCTAATGTTAGCATTATTGCTATTAATAATAATATGGCAAAAATTGTTAGTGATGATAGTGATAATGACAACATGTAGTAATGTATCTTTAGTTCCACTGCAACGTTAAATTATACTACTGCTCCTACCAATTTGTTTTGTTTCCTCACATCTGCTATTATCATTTTCACAGAAGAAAATGGGAGTCATTTATGTTCATGGGTGATATTTTTACTAACAACAATAGAGAAAATCTTGTTATGGGAAAAGTCGGCCAAAAAAGATTATTCACCAAACAAGTTTTGGCTTTTCTATGTGGTTTTATTCTCAAGTTTCCTGCAGGAAAGAACTGTGCTCTACGCACGCAAAACAGGCTGGTAGAGAGACAGACCCAGATAATGAACACATAGTCAGCGTTTAGCTGAATGATGTACAAAGTAAGGCAGAAACATTATTAGTCACATTCATATCATAGGATTTCTCAATAGCATGCTAACAGGCAATAAATGTCGTCATACTTGTATCACAGGATAAGGAACAGATAGAGCAGTGACATGTAGTACCTCACAAGATATACTTGAAAATCATGCTGATGTAGATATGTAAAAGTTTCTTTGTTCCCAGAGCTGAACATTACATGCCAATATACTTCTGCATCACAAGGTGATAAAGAATGGGTTTCATCCTGTTTTAAAACCCAAAACATGTAAATTGTAAATTACATCACACTATTGCTAATGCTAAATGATTAATAATAAACTCCTACATCATACTACATCACCTCATTGTACAAATTTAGAAAATTATGATTTCTACAATAATGTGTGATCAAATGCGTTTTCTTAGACCTCTAACTAACCAGAGAGACACAGAGACAAGAGCAAGCTTTAACGAGGTGAGGCGATGAATCCTCTCTTTTTTAAGATAATTATGATCAGCCTAATTGTCAGAGCTAATACTTCAAACAGGCTGTCTTTACGCTTTGACTACCATTTAGCCTTTGTAAGCTCACCATCATACATCATACGGCCCTGTGTGCATCAGTGTGTGCGCTTTTGAGCTTACATAAGTAGTGCATGTATGTGTCGAAATCCCTATTATCTGCTAAGATCCTGTCTACTGAGCACATAGAGTACATATACCAATATTTAGCTGGAGCAGGAAGTCATGACAGGAAGCAGGGGAAGATGTGAGACACCAGACAAGGACACTGGAGAGGAGACACTGACCCAGAGAGCAGCCCTGCCAGATCAATACACTAATACTAATGCAGACATAGTGATTGATGAATCACTGCTGACAACAGAGGAAAGAAAAACTCTCGACCATTATTGGCTGAAATGTCGGTTACTCCTGCCAATGGTGTGCGCCATTGTCATGTCATATACGTATCCTAAGGCAGCAGATGAAAAATGGAGAATGGCAGCCTTGGCTCTTTTACATGTGTTACATGTCTCCCTTCTTATGTCTACTGCTTTTGAAAAAGTTACCCAAATGATTCATAGTTGCAATTTGTTTGTAGAATTCGTCTAAGCCGTGCATTACAGAGCTATGACGTAAAACAACCTCAAAGTCTTCCCCATTACTGATATGGCGATAGAGATCACAGAGGCAAAATCCCAGCAGCTAGCACTGCAATACTGAAAAAGTTCCAGAGTTTAATGTGTATTTAAAACGCACACACACACACACACATACACACACACACACACACACACACACACACACACACACACACACACACACACACACACACACACACACACACACACACACACACACACACACACACACACACACACACACACACACACACACACACACACACACACACACACACACACACACACACACACACACACACACACACACACACACACATACACACACACTTTGAAAAGCTGGAAAGCCCTTGCAGCTGCACACACAGTTAAAGGGCTGATGTCCTCTCAAGGGTCGCAGTGGTGCAGAAAAGCAATGCACTGTTATTCTAAACGGAGGGCCAGAGCTGCAGAGTGACAGGCATAATGATGTCCTGTTCAGAAGGCAACAGATAAATGTTTGATGAATTGACCAATACTGGAGCTCTGATGGCCTTCATATGTGCATAATGGACTATTCAGAGCACACTTCAGATTGCCTGCCAGGATAAGGTACTGTAATGAATGGGAAAAGGAACTGGACCTGGGAAACCCAGTATGTGGACTGGGTTTAATAAACTTAATAAGAACGGTGAATGGAGGAGGGCTGGTTAGAGAGGGAAGAAGGAGGCTTGAGAGGCATTCAGCCTGAAATAGTCAAGAAAAACTCTTGCGACTCTGTACACTGCAAAATAAGACTCAGTCTTAATCAGTAATTTAATAAAGTAAAAACATTATTACCAAATTCATGTTGTATTAAAACAATCTAAAATACAGATCTAAAATTTTCCAAAAGGAATATAATAATAATATATATTTTTTTTTAAAGTTCATTTCACCCAATTTTCTTGTTTTATAGAAAATAAATAATCTCAAAATGTTAAATACAATACTAAATGACATGATAGAACTGATGTTTGTTTTTTAGTGTAGTTGAGTCCTGGTGGGTGTGAAAGCCACGACAAGTCTTCATTAGTTTAACACAGCTAACCCACAACGACAATAAAATAAATAAACATAAAAAAATACCAAAATACTGCATCAAAACACTATCAGGATTAGCTTGTGGTAAATAAGATGACATATTATGTAAAGCAAATTAATGCCCTGCAACCCCTAAAGCCCCAAACATCCCTCCTACCACCTCCACACAGCACTGATCAGGTCTGTTCCAGCACTCTTCCCTCCAGCTACAGTTTATAGCCTATATGAGTCTCCCTGTATGCATCTCTGATGGCGATGATGAACTAGACTGCCATTATCTTTCTCTATCTCCCCCACAGCTTTCCTTACCCTCCTCTCTCTCTCACATATAGACAGTCACCACTCAGTGTGGCACTCCTCTTTCTGTACTGCCAGGCCTCAGGTGGCAGTCATTTAAAGATCACACATCCAGGACACACAGTCTTCCCTGAATGCATGTCAATTCACACATGGTAAGGGGATTACACGTCTCCTCCTAGGCAGCTGCAAATTACTATTAATGGCAATGCAAATCATTAGAGTACATTTGGCGCCGCCAGCAAATCTGTTCTTTATGTGGGTTCACTCTTAATCTGTTTTGAATATTGCGCTATGCTTGCTCTTGATAGCCTATGTGTAAAAGCATCACTAGCTACAAAGCTGTCAACTGGAGGTGGCATGTCATATTGAACTTTACACAACGTTACATCATTTGCAAAACAAAAATATGTTTTAGAGAGCATAAACAAATTCAAGCAGGGAGAAATCTGTGAAATATAATTAGCAAAGTTCTTTGTTGATGAAGAAGTGAAATATCACCACTTATTGCTTCATGCTATACAAGGTTATTATGGGAGAAGTGCAGATTAAATTGTTGAAAATGTCTACACCATGGAGCGTCTGTCGAACGTTTAAAGCTAGCTTTGGTGTGTTTGAATGATAATACCACTGTAGATCCTGCAGTGTCTGAGTTATAGACTACCCCTGTGGATATTTCCTGCCGAGTGTGTGAGGTTAATATTCTCTCTCAATGTCATTAGCGCTGGCAGAAGGGCTGAGAGCACTGTGAATCAGACAGGGACTGATCCTGTCAATTCTCACACACACACACACACACACACACACACACACACACACACACACACACACACACACACACACACACACACACACACACACACACACACACACACACACACACACACACACACACACACACACACACACACACACACACACACACACACACACACACACACACACGCACACACGCACACACGCACACACACACACACACACAGGGCCAGACAAAATCAAAGCCACTGTACTGAGGTCAGCATCACCTGGCTTCATGCTTCCCCTTGCATCTCCAATCCCTGTCTGATTAATGACCCTGGATCAACCCTGGCCAAGGGATAAGGACTTGACTGACATTCCTGTCAGGTCCAACTTCATAAGCCTTGCTTGACCCTGGTTTGACCTGGGATGAAGTCTAAGCTCCAACAATGACCCAATTGAGAGGTAAGGGATCATTTACCTCTTTCCCAGCAAAGAAATAAATGGAGAAAGCACTCCTGAAAGGTGAATGTCTCTTTTAAAGTTTCAGCAGTGAGGTTTGTTACATGGCTAGACAGAATGACGGCTGCCTCTTATGTACAACACTAAATTGTACACTGTGAAATACATCATCAGACAAGGGAGGCAAGCAGTATTGCCCGTGAAGCCGAGCTCCTTCAGAGCATATACAATGCTTCCCTCCTCATAGTGCCTGGACTGTGCTCACAGTATGGCCATGCATCTTGTGAATGTTTGTATTGAAAGATTAGTTGTCTATCCACATGACAAACACCCTCCTCTCTCAGTGAGCGGGAGCTGAAAATCAATTTACTGATGGCATCTCAGTCAACAAGGACATCAATGCGGCACAAACAAGCACACACAAGCTCTCATGCATGCTACACAGCCTCCCACATATTTAAGTGTATATAATACTATAACATTACAGTGACAGGGTCAATCAGCTGTGGCGTATTGCTATAAGTATACTCCACATTAAACAATGAAGTTTCTCATGAATTAAATAATGCACACCCAATGGTATATAGTATATGTACGCAGAATATGTAACTGAAATAGAACTCATGTACTATTGCAATAAAATAACATACAAACATTCAATAATAGATGCTGCGATCTGTGAGCAAGAATGAGAATCCCTCAGTGCCCTGTCTGCCTGTACGCTCTGTCATTACATGTTCAAGCTCAGTGCTTGTCAACATTTCCCTGAGAGGGGGAGCCATCCCGCATTACGTTTGAGTGAGTTCAACTGTCAACTGCCAGCCATTTGTATGCCTCAGCATCCACCTAATAGCAAATAATCACTACCTCGCGCTCTCTTCATGGCAAATGATCGATGTTGTCTTGAAGTCTGATGGATGACCCTGCCACAGTGATGTCCAGGCATGCATTAAAAACCACCTCTATGAAATGCCTGTCAGTCTGATGAAGCGGCACACACAAAACCACAGCCGTGTGCACATACTGACACTGAGGAAAGCATGCACACAGATAAAGGAGAAAATGAACAAAGTGCTGGAAAGCCATGATTCAATTAAAAAGAAAAAAAAGTTAATTTCTTTATATTAGTGGAAAATTTTATAATATGACAGGACCTGTGGTGTGATTGGTAGACAGCATTACTAGAGGTAGACTGCTCAAGTACCACCTGGGATGCTTCGTTTCCTCCTCTCTCCTCCTCCTTCCCTCTCTCTAACACACAAACAGCTCCCTATTACCCCTCAGTGCTCAGATTAAAATGCACAGCACCACAATCTTTGATCTCCCACTTGCTGACACAAATCCTTTCAAGCCTCAACATTTTCCTGCAAAGGTAATTAGTGCTAATTAAAAAGTTTCGAAAGCAGTCTATGGCTGCTGTTGATGCTGCCGCTGCTGGTGCTTGGGCGCACCCTCCATCAGATCACCCATCTACCCCCTCCGCAGGTCCTGCGGATACGTGTGTCAGCTGTGTTCCTGCCTCTTTTCTGCAAAGGATCCCATTACTGGATGACACCAGTCAGCCTAGAACGTTTGTAGCAGGATGAAATCTGGAAGCCCAGTAAGAGGTCTAACTGGTGGTTCTTCCCCCCTGACAAACCTGTGCTCTGCAGGAGAACATGTAATGACATATGTAACAAATACAAATCCCACAAACTGAACAGGTGTAGTCTTTAATTAGGATACACTAGCTTGGGGGGCTTGTAAACATGGAGTAATTAACTTGATAAGGGATTCAATTTGCTGAAAATATCATTGCAGAGAAACATATAATTTAGTATGAACAGTGATTTGCATAATGATAACAAATGTAAAGACTCCAAGTTATTTTGGCATTATGAATAAACACATTAGTAATTAGTAATAAGTAAAAAGAACTTCCTGTTTAGTGTGAGTACAATGATATGAGACAAAGATATAACTTGAGCAGTCTAACAGTACTATCACTCATTCACCGGCCTGCCTTATTGCTTTCATCAAGCCATTATTATGATATAATTAGCTGCCTTTCTAGCATATTATTAAGTGTCTTGCTGAGTGTCAGGTGCAGAAGCGCCTCAGAATTGACACACAAAAAGGAAATATCGTTCCACAATGTTTCAAAAAGATAATTACATAATCTCAGCATGGAGAGCAAACAGAAAAGTGATAATTAGACAAGTACTCCTGCCAATTAAAATATCAAGTCTTGTATTTTTTCCCCCATGTGATTTAAAGCTTGCTGCGCTCTCGTGTACAACATATTATGATTATATGTCGCTAATGTACACTGTATGAGCCTTATATCAACATTGTCCTATCGTTTATGTTTTCACTGCAGCTTGCAACACCATTAAATAAAGCAGGTTTGTTTTCAGGGCCTTTAAATCTGGTAAGTAATGAATATGTTGAGGTTTTCTAAGATGACAATAATCCCCACAAGTTTGTCTTAGCTCAAACAAGCCTATAAATAGATTTAATGATTGACATGGAGGGGTGCCAACACCAAAAAGCAAAGAAACAACAAAGTTATTGATTTGACCTTTGGGATAGTTCCTACGTTCATCGTTGTTGTTTTTGCCTTGTCTTATACCTCGGAAGGAGATAATAGAACATGTCACCGCACAAGGCAGTTTGATATTGAATGCCATCATTTTAATTTAAATGTTACATTCTCTGTGACATCTCTGTCAATGCATAATTGGCACTGAATCCCAGTTTGGATGTACATATTATCATTCAGCGTAAGACACTCAAAGACACTGACAGATATGTTACTTTGATGGAATGACAGTGAGATGTGGAAAAAAATAGAACCGCAAATCAACAGTCACGCTGTCAGTTAAGCTTTTTGTCACAAACCTGCACATAAACATGCATGATTAGAAACAGCAAACAAGCTCTAGGCTACAATCAGTGTTCTTACTCCTTTTTACTCCTTCTCCTCCTTATTTGATTTAAGCAGAGCAAATACAATTCAGAAGATAAACATAGAAGAATATCTTAGTAGATGATAGACACCTATAGAACACAATTCCCATTATAATTAACTGCATGATGGGAAAGTGCAAATGCAGAACATTTGTAGGTACATACAACATATCCATACCCCGCTCTAGGGCTGAAACGATTTGTCTAGAAACTTGAATAACTCGATTACTTAAAATCATTGATGCAAATTATTTGCATCGAAGTCATTGAATGTAACTACTGTATATACAGCATACCTTGTGGATACATGCTGTTAAGAAGACGTTGACGTGGATTGCAAAGAGAGAGAAGCAAGACAAATACTGAGGGGCGAAGAGAAGAGAGAGGCCAAAGAAAATGACATAAAGTGTCCAAAGTTTGGTATCATTTCAAACCAAACTAACTTACCGCAACGTCAATGCTTCAGCATCTCAGCAGAAAGCATCCAGTCATTGCATCCAGGCTGCCCACAGACCGAACTCGATCCAAGTTGACATTAACATTAGCATTTGTAGGAAAACGATATATTTTCTGATTTTCAACCGGCTCTGCCACATTGCAGTGCGGGCAGCACATCCAGATGAACAGCACCTGCAATCATCCAGACCTCTGCTCACCAAAACCAACATGGTGGACTGCTGATGTTTAAAATCCACAATGTAATATGTTACTTAATTGCAAAACATGGGTTTCACATTTTTTTATGAATATTATTATCATATGCAATTTAAGCAATAAAAAAGACTTATTTCTCTTTTGTATATTTACTATTGCACTTTAATAAAGCAAAAATATTTCTTATCCAATTACTTATTAATTGATGTAATAATCAGTAGAATATTTGATTACTAAAATAATCGACGGCTGCGGCCCTACACTGGTCATAATGCAACAAGCAAGTTGAATATTTACATGACTAACAGTTTATAAAGAGGAAAACAAAGCGTTAACAAAATATCTAGTGATCCATATGCACAAAACTTTAAGAATGGAGATCAGATGACCTTGTTGCACTAGCAGTCTCTCTGAAGATGGCCTTTCTGTCTCTGTAGTTCCCTGACATGACAGCTTAAAAGGAGGTATGTGATAGCCTATCAGCCCAGTGTAAACCACGGGTAGCAGAGCAGCTCCTTGAGAAAATAAAAGAATAAATTCCTCCCACTCCCTCTCACTTTCTCTCCTCCCTGCCTCTCCGTTTCTTACCGCTGGCCCATTACCTTTACAGAGTGAGGCTCATTAAAGAAGGCAAGTTGAGTCAAATCTTTCTGTAATTCAGCGGAGGTGAATTGCTGTCAACATCATTAACCGTCATTTCTCCAACTCACTTCAGTACTTATGAAGTGTTCTTTATTGTGTAATGATCCAAATCTCTTCTCTAAATCAGCCCTCTTCAAAGGCCCTGGAGGACATACCACCCATGCAGCCGTCTGACATGCTACAGGACCAGATTAAACGTGGCTCCATCATTACGTTCCTCTTTGTGCTTGAACAGATCTAGCATTCCAGCCTGCGCTTCAGCTAGTAGGCAGCGTTCCTCAGAAGGAACAGAGCGGAAGCGATCTCAGTGTACCCAAAGAGTTCAACAGAGAACGAGATATTGGTTTCGAAACATGGGTGTCTTATCTATGTAGGACCATACCATCTACTGATCATTTCCATTTGGTTTGCTGCATCACAACACCACATTTCTGCCAATAAACTTTGTCCATCCCTTTCTGTTATTTAATACTGTTTACTGATAGTTCATTGATCTCATAGGGCCATTGGTCAGGCTGGCTCCATGGCTAATTACAGTGAGAGCTGCCCTGCTTGTCATGCTAGATGTCTTCTGAGTCCTGTCTTAAGAGAAGCCTCCTTTGTGCCTTCGCCATTGTGTGTCCCCTAGTGCTCAGTATCATGCTATGAGATGTCCTCCAGGCCTTGTGTTGGCGAAAGCCTCTTTTATGCAGGCGCCATTGTGTGTCCCCAGTGCTGAACCCCCTGCTAGGTAGGAACACAGACAAAGTGCAGCAGGGGGATGCTTCTCAGGGCCCTAAGACCTACAGTAAATCTTCAAACAATTTAGACAAACAAAAACGGCTGCTGTGCTGCGGTGAGAGTAGACAAGGAAAAGCAGATGAATAAGCAACATCAATTACTGGGGCTTTGACCTGCAAGCCCCCACACCATGGCACACATTTCACACCAAATCGCCCCAGATTGAAGTTGACACTGCTGGAGTGGAAACACTGACCCCTCACAAGGCTAGCGCTTCAAACTTGAGAGCAGAAAAAGGCGGGGGGGGACTGACAAACTACATAGACCAAGGCCAATGTGGAAGGGAGACAAGGAGGAGGGGTATGAATAAAATAAAATAAAAAAACACACGCATAATAGGTCCTAGTTTGTTTCAAAGTGAGACAAAATGGCTCAATTTGAGCACTTAGGCCATCGAATTGCCCAGCTGAGGTACAAGAGGAACATGTGAGGGGACAACCGCATCAGGCCACTGATAAGGAGCCTAAGAGGAACAAAGCCAGATGTCCAACAGGCTTACCAGTGAACCTGAGTGGGACTGGACCTTCTTTAAAGCTTGTTTTTAGCCTCCCAGCTTCACCCCCCAAAAAGTGCCGCTTCCCCTGAAACCTTTTTTACTCAGGCACATAAAGCCTACCTCTACTTTGTAAGCTTGGACAAAGGCAAAATAAACACAGGGGTCACATTTGTTCAACACATAGTACACTTCTCTAATGAAAAGTACCTCAAAGACCCTTTTGAAGAAACAAGTTACCACTTCATGTGTTATCTCACATTCCAATTGTGCCCTTTAAAAAAGAGCCTATATTCATTTTTACTTTGATTGAAAACCCAAGAAAAAGAACTTCTCCAAAGGTGAGAAAAGATCAAACAAAACCCATCCCAATTTGTCAATACAGTGTTAATTAATCTAATAACAAAATGCTCTGAAAAAAACATGCCAGCAATGACTAGGAGACATGTAGTCTAGCAGCAGCATAGCAGCACATTGACACATTTGGGGGCATCAGCTCTGGATAGAGACAGTCCTAACAATCTCCCAATTAGCCAGGGGGGGAAGCAGAAAATATGTCTCCAATTCACGGGGCAAGCGTGAAACTAATAATAATATGCCATGGCATACAAAAACAGAACATGTCTTTTTATAGCAGCAGGTGAAAATGAAGCAAAAAGAAAGGGAACCAGAAGGAAAAGGTGCTTGTCTTTTTACTATTTGATGGTGGATTTAAGTGACATGATAAATGTGATAAACACACTGCAGTAATAAAAACCATGAAGCAACCAGATGCAACACTTGTAAAAAGACAGGAAAGGGGATAATCTAGCATTTATTATGAGGATGAATGTGGGCGCAATAACTTAAATGAGCTTGAAACCAGTTATGTATTTGCAGCCATATGAAAACACCTTGTGTACATATATTGTTTTAAGATCCAATTGTCAGACCAGAATGCATTGTACATTGATCATACATGTATGATACAAAGCGATTGCATTCCTTAATGCCGAATACTGCAGAATTGGCACTACTTAATGGTTAACATGTATGGTACATAGCCACTCTAGATTACTTCCAGTTGAATAATATGAACATTAGCAAATGAAAACCCCAAAACAATTTTGCCTCCATGAAACCGTGACACATTGACAGACAGGCAAGGCAGTTTGTCAGGCAGAGTAAAGCATTATTCACAAAGAATCAAAACCTTACATTATCGCAAACTGTTGAACCCATCTAAAAGCTCCACGTGTTCAACTATAGGACTTAAGTGTGAGCACCTGTTTCAAACAATGGAGCCATTCGCATCTTTCATCACAGATGTTTCACACACAATGATAATGGAGCCCACGCCAGTCAGTCAGTCAGCCAGCCGTCTTTGCAAAATGGAAATCCAGAGAAAGGTGGAGACGGGAATCATTTTATCTAGTTGACACACATTACAACGGAGAATTTCAAAAGAGTAAGATGGAAGCTCTCAGGTCAATTATGGTGTCAAGGCTGTCAGCTTGCAATGAAATATATACCTTTGAAGAACATTTTACTCGAGGGATGGGGTAAAAGGGATGGGAAGACGTACTGTTTAACCCAGAGACCATATAAGAATATCAGAGATGATAGAGTAAAACGTGGCATGATAATGGACCATTTTCACTGAGAACACTTTGTCAAGAGGGACAGACTACACCCATTTCCTGAAGGGTGGTATGAAGGAATATTATTTTGGTGGCCGAAGCTCATTAATGGGCAGCAGCTGAAACAAGGTACTTGGTCATAAATGAAGTCATTAAGATAATGGGGAATGGTGATTTACAGTATTAACTTAAGGTTACACTGCAGTTCAACCACACACCATTCTGTTGGATTTTAGTTTGTACAGAATCAAGCTTGCTAGGGTTTCAAATAGACAGTAACACGCACAGAAAAAAACTTTGTGTTTCTGCCATTGCTTTTCTTTTATTCTAGCCTCAAAATGTAAATGTCCTCACCCTCTGTACCAGATATAAAATACTAACCTTGAGACAGTGAATGACAGAGGGAATTATGGGTAATTGTAGTGTCAGAAAGGGAGACAGCTTTATGATGAGATTCTGTGTCATTTAGACAATCAGAAACTTAAGAGGCAGTGTGACACATTTCTCCCCCTCCATCCGACAGGGCTTCTGACATGGCTGGTGATAATTTCCAGGAGAGAGAAAAAGAGAGACAGAAAAGAGTGAGTGGAGAGAGCACAAATGAAAATGGAAGTCACAGAAAGAAAGGTGTGATTTCTCCTCTTCCATATGCAGCGTGGGCCAAGTGATAGCCTGTGTGCCGCATTCATTGCTGGAATCAAGACGAAATATCCCCTTACATGTCAACCTGCCATCCACATAAGAGGTGTCTGAAGCTCTGTATGAGAATAATACTTCCCAGCTAGAAATGACGCAGGTTGTGCAGGGGTACTTTTTGATCTCTGTGTGGTGAAGCCACTTCAGCAACAGTACAAGACTTACCACGGAAGGTATACTTGCCACTGAGGTCAGACATACATGGACAAGCACTGACACAAAACGACGCATGTTATATCTAAACCACAAATGGAGAATAACAACATCAAGCTCAGTTGTCAGTTTGCACACGTTCACTCGGGCCATAACGAATAGGAGATAAATGAAAGGATGAAGTGCCTGTCAACATAATGAATTCAATAAAAGCAACATTGTCTGCTTTGTCACATTTCAAAAAGCGGTGACATGTAATTACTGTTATTTGTGGAGATGGCCTTCATTATCATCAGTGAGGGCCCTTCCGTTTTAACCGCGAGAAAGAAGCTCAACAACCTACTAATGGAACTATGCAATGATATTGTAGTCTTGTGTAAGAGGTATAATATGGAACAGTTAAAGGATAAAAGTTAGTGTATCTCTTTTTAGATACATATTACATAAAGAGTAGCAGGCATTTATCCATGTCTATGGTTTATGTTTTATAAGCACATGGAAGTGCACAAGCTGAGTAAAAAATGCCATTGTCTTGTGCTTATACATTGTGATTTCCATTCCACAAGTCTTCTCTAATTGTTTGTTTGGCAACAGTACCACAAGCAATTATACAACAGCTATATCTTGAAACTGAAAACATAACCGAGGCAAGCAACATGAAAGCCCATGCAAAGTGTTGATTTCTAAGTACACACTAATTTCTTTGTAAAGTAAAACAACAGCAATACCAATGTAAAAACAATGTTCCAGTTGTGAACCTGGGTCCAACTAGAAGTAATGAAGTGGAATAATGATTGACTATGACCCTATCCAGACCTGTTTTTATAATCCGTCCTGAGTTATCAGATCAGTGGACAGCTCTACAGTACAGGTGTGAATGCACCCATGATTCATCGTGATCAGATCACTGAGACCACATTCAGAGGGGGTCTGGCCACATTCTTTCAGCAGTGTGTACAGGAAAGTGTCCTGGGCCACATTGAAGGACCGCCTACTCAACTGTAAGGGGAACTATGAAACCATTCACTGGCTTTGTCCACAACGTCTGCGCTACAGCATCTCCATTTTGTTAGTTTTTATATTTTTTAAACATTAGTGTTTGTAGTGAAAGTATTTCTCATGCGACAGAAACCACTAAGAGTGATTTAGATTTTGTTATCATACTGTCGGTGATGTGCCTGTGTTTTTGCTTGTCTGCTCTTATCTATGGCTCTCTAGAGCTCTGTGAGCCGTGGTTGCCTGGAAAAGGTAGGCATGTTGGCGGCACAGAGGTCCCCGGAACTGCTGGTTAAAAAATAACCTTATATTAAGGTTCAGAAATAATACCTGAATTCACAAATATGTAGAATATTAGTAAAGACATTTCTGTTGTGACTTTGCAATGTCTGCTGTTGCTTTCTAGAGGCTGGAGTGAATATAACCCCCCCCCCCCCCCCCCCAAAAAAAAAAAAAAAAAAACACTTAGTTTTATATCAATTCTTCACAATAAAAGTACCAAGTTATTTTGTTACTGAAATGTTATTATCATGAAGCAGCAAAAACCAGGAATTGTTAAGTCTTCTTCAGCAGTAATTTAACACATTTAAAATGTATGCAAATTTGTGAATAGATTACACTCACCATTGCGCAGCGAAAAGTGAAAAACATCGGCACACCTACAAATGTAGGCAGCATTCCTTCATCATTATTCTACACACAACAACACAAATAATATGTTTTTTTAAATTTGCAGGCTACCTTTATGCAAAGGGAAATAATGTGTGTGTTTATTTGCATAAAGAGCTGGTAAGTGATATCTGATCACAAGTCGTCACTCGAGACACATGTGGAAACGTATTCTGCTGCCAGGAGTGAACACACGCACTGAGAGTATTCCACTTGTGATAGGATGATGTTAAAACCAGGTGAAAACAGGCTCTATGACAATTGGTAGCTATGTTTAGGTCATTGGGGACTTCTGTTATTCCCCACATTATCAACTAATCTAAACATCATGCCTAGATAAGACTAAAGTAGTTAAGGTCGTAGTCTTTCTGCTTAAGCCAGATTAATGCATTACGCATCCTCACGGTGTTGCAGAGGATACATTACGAGGCTCCGTAGGTCCCCCAGAGGTACAGTAATTACATTTACAGTAATTACAAATACGGGCCTATGGGGAGTATGGGGGATATTGCATGATGACAAGCGCTGTGATTGGTCAACTTGAGCTGCTTGCATTTCATTATTGTTGAGAATGAAAACAAGAAGGAGAACATTTAAGACTGCCAATTAGACTTGACAAATTAATGTTTTGTTATCCAGCAATGGGTTTTGCAGAGCAAATCTCTTCTGTCAATATAATCAGGTATGTAATAACTGCACAACTAAGTAGTCTACTTTACAACAGCTATGAAGGTAGTATGTACGCAAACTCTGGTTCCTACTTCAAAAGCATCAACAGAAAGACCTGCCACACTACAAGAGCACAATTATACTTTTGGTTTTTCACTCATATGATATTATTTTGCCTTCAGATGGCCTCAGTGGCCTTTCAGGCATAAACATATTCAATCTTCCTTGCGCAGCCCAACCACAGCCAAAACCCTAAACTGACCTTGTTGGAAGCTGTGCACAGCCTGAGAGGCTGATTTAGAGAGCATCTCCCCTTGTATTAAAATTCCCAGTCTATTCAGGAGTCAGACAGGAATACTCATCAGAGGGCATCGAATATGCAGTTGAACCAAGTATAAAGAGGCTGTCCCAAAATACAGAAAAAAGTGGGCTGATAATGACGCAAAAGTCACTCACATGCACGTGTGGCTGGATTGGATCAGCTTCATTCTCTGCTCAGGACGCCATTACCCCACTATACATTTATATATACTATACAAAGATAGCAAATGTATTCATGTACTGAATGCTAACCATAAGACTGTACAGTTATCATCATATTGCCAGGACTTTTATTGCAGTATTAAGACAAAGTAGCACAAACAGCTACAGAATTGTATGGATAGATGGATATATGGACACTTTATTGATCTATGATAATGAATTAGTGGTGAGCTCCATTCAATAGTATGATCATCACCACCATTGTTGTTAAAATGATCAAAGTAACTTTAAAAAAATAGACTATAAGGTCAACTTCACTGTCAAAACCCAAATGCCTGAAGCCCAACAAAAAGAACGGCTGTGGTGAGAAGACAGATAACTCTGAGTAGAGAGAAAGAGAGGGAGAGAGTCCTTCTTTCTTTTCTCACTGTTTCATTCCCTCCTATTTTTTCTTCCCTCCGTTCTGCAGTTGTGTGTCCTGACCTTGCAGCTTCTATGGCCCATCCATCTTGGGCTGCTTAGCCATTTCGCTGGCTTCATACTGCGCAGATTAACACAATTCATCACCACAATCATCCTCCATTCATCACCCTTTCCAATGAATGTTTTGACATCCAGTTAATTTTCTGCTGATGATTTATCAAATTATAATTACCATGCTCTGAAGGGCTCATTTATTATGTTGATACATGATAATGATGCCAAAGTGGATTGAATTTTAAGTAAGTTCTCCCTGCGATTATAACATATGCGTTATTGTGAATAATGCTTTGCGATTTGATTCTTTACAGCCTGGAAATTCCTGAGACAGTCCTAATGTTATAGGAATCAATGCAGAAAAAAGGAGACAAAGTCAGACTGTTAATTTATTTTTTGCAGAACAAATTGTTTAGCTGGGGTGCATTAAGCATGAAAAAGTTCAATTAGATTCTGTGCTCCCATCTTTGATGCTCAGTAATTAAAGAGTGCACTAATTCAATCAGGGGGGTAGGAGTGAGGCAGGGGGAGTTAGGCTGTTTCTTAATAGGTTATAGGTTATTTCTCACATGCTGCCCTCATAGGGACTTCATTAGCCTTCTGCTTTACAATTCACTCAGCTTTTCTGCCTCATTATTATCCAGGTTTATTAAAATCCAATGGCTGCCTATCTGTTTCTATTACTGAGGAGCTGACCAGCCTAATGCACTGGGTCACTGTTAAGGGCAAACACACCAACTGCTGTTTATGAGCAGTGAAAGAGGTAAAGTAATGGCTATTGAAAATGTGTTTTTTCCTCCATCGGTATTACTAAACAGTGGTGGGAGCATAACTAAGCTAGCGTGACCTTAGCAGAGCTCAGACACATATGCAGTTGCCCTCAACAATAACCTTCTCCACATGATAGATGATTAAATCTTTTCAACAGAGCACTGAATTCCAACAAGGCGAAATTGGATTTCATTTGGTCAGATTTTTTTCCCCTTTTGTCACTGCTACTGTTTATTTATTTTTACAAGTTTTGCACAGGCGCTGCCATTTGATCTTTCGACCCATGCTTAGACACCAAGCTTAATCACTGGTCAAAAGATGGAGGCGGTTTGTGCAGAGCTGCATTGCATTCTGGGGCACAGGCAACCAGCTCAGGGAGATGAGGGCTTAGGAGGTGTTAAAGGTTATTGAATGCTGGAGAATTCTCCTGGCGGCGGAAGCATTGTTTACAGCTATCTATTTTTTTGACTCTTTGCCCTTGGGCTGCGGCCCATAAACAGAGCTGCTATCCCCCACACCCCGGCTAGTGGAGAGTGCAGAGCATAATTGTGAGTCCCCCTTGGATGTCCCAAAAGTGAAAGATGTGTCTGGTAAGTGAGAGAGGTCAAACACGAGCATGGATATTTATTACATGCACTGCAACCAGATGGAGGCGGCCCATCCATCAAGCAGAGCTGTCATGCTGGTCACAAACGTTTCCCATAAAGACAGCCCCCTCCCCTCTCTCTTGCTGCCTCTTGCTCTTGCTCTGTGAAAGCAGGAGGTCCATCCGCATGGGAGGAAAGAGAGAGAGGATGGCGTGAAAGAGCAAGGAGACTTGTTTTGCACAGTTAAGAACTTTAAGACCAGCACACCACATCTTCAGTTTGACAGCCCTTCCATGACTTTATTGGCTACACCATTTTCTCTCATTAGTGCCTTCTCTTGTTTTCTCTGAACTAGACCTGGCCTATTTTGAGCAATAACTTTTATCAATGCTGCAGTGACCGGCCGTGTGGACGGGCAGAAAGGGCAGCATAGGAAGGCATGCAGCCAGGCAGCTTAGGGAGATATTAAAGGAGGAGAAGTGGGAGCAGTGGATGGGCGTTTCTGACACTTGCTCCCTCATTCATCAGGCCCTCATAGGCCCGTCGGTGACAATGAAAAGATTTCACAATACAGCCGCGGCAGAAACTCATTCTGGCCCTCATCCATCATGCTCAGCCCGCTAGCTGTTCCACTGACCTAATCTGTGATGCCTCGCTGCCTGCACCCTTGTTCCTTAAAGGCAGGCTTCATTATTGTGAGGGAGAGCAGGAGATAGAGGCCAGGGGCAGAGGGCTTGGAGAAAATGGCCGTGGTAGTCAGATACACACAGAGACTTAAGGCACATAAAACACTGAGACAGTCAACTGTCACAATCAGCCACTTTCTACAGCAAATATAACTGCAATACACGTTGTCATAAATGATAGAGGCTTTAGAGAAAAATATAAATATAGCAGAGATGTAGGGTGAAACTGCTGATCAATTGAATCCAATTAACATTAAAAACACAATCTCACTGTCATGGAAATGGCCATCTAACAATCTAACAGCCTTCCTCCGATCCATCAATCAAGTGATTAGGCAGCTTGTTACTGTCACAAACAATTTCCAAGTCAATGACTGAAAGAATTTGAATCAGATATGCCAAACTCACAGAGGCAGTTAAGCAGAGTTTGCTGGAGATACCACTGCTCTATCCTGATGATAAAACAGATACCTACTTTTTTTTAAAGAACCCCTTTTTTCTCTCCATCAACCAACGTCTGTTGTGCTCCCTGGTCTGGACTGCCGAATGTTACTTAACCAAAGAGGGGTTGGACAGAGAGAAGTTGTCTACCTGACCCTGGACTAGCTATTATTGGAGCTTTATTCCCTAAACCCCTGCTCTCGGTCTGAGGCCAGACTTCACTGGCAGCTCCCCCTCTTATCTCTCTAACTGGTCTGTCCCCAGACCCCGTTGCCCGCTGCCTAATGGAGCCTGTCTCTGCACCGAGGGACAAATTCAATCAAGCCCCTCGCTAAACATCTTCAAATAACATTGCTTCAGCTCTTTGGGAAAGTGAACATTGTTGCTACTGAAATCGAGCCAACTGTTTAGGTAGCCATGCCATTACTGCTTGGCCAACACCACACATGGAGCAAGACTCCTAGGCTTCTGAAGCAGCGTGAAGAAATTGTACCTTGCACAGTTTTTCTCCACCATAACATGGTAGCTATTTGAAGACATTTAATTAAATGAAGATTACAAGACTGTCCAAAGCAGTAGCAGTAGTTAATAAAAAAGAATGAAAACGTATGTGTTTCATCATGTTTTACTTTTTGAACAACACTGCAGCAAGTCCAAACTGTGAAGGCATGTAAAAAAAGGTCTCTATAAACAGAAACACAATAATATGGTTCTGTGTTGGTATGCTGGCTCTTTGTTGGTATGCTGGTATGATGGCACAGCTCTTGCATATTTGTAGTACCAAACCATAGCAGTAATTGCCACGTACAAACAGTTCAAACAAAAAAACAATTTGAAAAGCTGATGTGCTTTATGGTGCCCACCTCTGTTTATCCAAGCTAGGTCTACTATTTTACCGGAGACACTGAAATAGTGAAGAGCTGTACCATTACTAAGTTTTATATTATTTTAAACGCAGACACTTTACAGACACTATAACCAGTACTTTGCAGTAACCTAATGAAAAATTTGGTACTACAATTGCTTAAATCTATGTATTACTTCTGTATTGTATTTCTTTACATCAGTAAAACCATATTCTTATATATTTAACATACAGTATAACATAAGGCATGGTGTCCAACATAATCCTAATGAAAAAGTAATCTCTAACCCTTCCCACATCACTATCAACGTTCGCTCCATGATCATTTTACCAGATCATTTATTGCATCATGCATCCTCTTGTGTTGGGGGCTGGAGATTAAGGAGACAGCTAATTGACAGGCAAGGCTGCCCAGGAAACACCAACAAGACAGATCAAACTGATGGGAAATGTTTACAAGCCTTACATCAGCTCTGATAACATCTGAGGAAGGGATTTTCTTTAAAGCTCCCATAAATCACAAACGCATCAACATGTATACCATTGTGTACTTTTTTAAAAACACATCCAAACAAAGTTGCAGCATGCTGTAGGTGTTTACACTGTATATTAAAATCGGAATGATCTCTACGATTCTATACAAGCCTGATCATTTAATATTAACTCTGCTCTAAAAAACACTATTGACATAAAGAATGTACTTTCTGTTATACTGTGCTGTTTGTATGTCTGCAACACAGCGTAAGTATCATGTTAGAATGTATAGGCCTGTACAGACTGTCCAACCAAATGCAGACGTAGTCAATAAAGACTACTGTAAGTCATTGAGGATGAGAGCATTTCCTGCCTGAGCGAGATGCTTTTATAGAAAGCCGTTAAGGAAAAGCAGAGTCCTCAAGTGATTTTTTTGACAATTTAACTGGTTCTCCCGACACATTAAATGACTATGCTGACAACTTAACTGCACTGCCAATCAATATTTCCTATTACTGTCATTGTCAGAGAGAAAATAAAAATATGATGCTAAGGTCAACCCAGGATTGACAAGGCATTAAGGCCCTATCAGTGCTGCTTATTAATGCAGATGGCCCATCAAAAATAGGGAAGATAGGTGCCTGATGATGCCCATTTAAGGTTTTTCCTCTAGAAATGCAAAATTATATCAAGGAAGATAAAAATGCTATGGGATAAAGGTTAACTTGTGACTGTTCCTGTTCAAAGAAGTGAACGTGTCTTGCAGAAAAACAAAATTATGTTAAATGCAACAATCCAATCCTAAGTAAGCTGCTTAACTCCACCCACAGCATTACAACCCAGCAGATTCCACATCAATGTGAGGAGAAGAAGACAATTAACCAGGGGTTTAACCTGTCAATCATGACCTGTCAACCTATCGCACTTGCACTCTCAGGTCCGCCTCCTACTTAACTCCCTCAGTGATATGCTGCTGGCAGTTTGGATGGTTTGACTGACGGCTATCCCGATCCGAGCACTGGGAGGCGCCTCTGTGGACATCTTGGACATAAGACAGGGAGATTGGGGCGGGCATGCAACGCTGAAACGAATGAGCCTTAAGGATAGACGGCGTGCCAAAAATGTGCTGTTCTGTCCTAATTACATGTGCAAAGTATCATAGCATCTGCCAATGCAATGATGAGAGTAATGGGAGAGCTGGTGGACAGACAGACAGACAGATTCACCTTCCTTTTATTGATCAGGAAAGTGCACAAGTGTTTTCATGAATGGTGAAAGTTCAGTTTTTACATCAGCTTAGCACTGCATTTAAGCTAAAATACTCAAAACAAAACAAAAATCATCTCTTACATCGGGTCTGCAAAATGCACTTCTAAAAAATACAAAGCTTGTTCAAATTTAAATATTTACAAACAAATAATTGTTTTGCAACCTTTTTTCTAGCTTTGACAAGACATTTAACTGTAGTTTAAAAAGAAAGGGTAAAGGGAGAGACATTGAGTGTGTGTTAGATTAGGTGCATGTAGGCAGAAATATGGGCTGAACCCACTGGCTGTGTATCCCATTACTTTGCTTGCTGCTTCAAACCCTTTGGATTCCATACCATTCTGTTAACCATCAGCAATTATCTCCCTGTCAGAGCTAAAGGTAACAAATTTCCCCCCATCCAGCCAGCCACTATCATCCTCTGGACACCAGCATCAACTGACAGCAGCTAAATCACACCAGCCAGCCAAGACTCCTGACAGACAAATACACTACCTTGGAAAACCTGGGCCCATCACTCTAAGAGGGGAGGGGTGGAGGAGAGTAGGGGCGGATATAAGAGGGAGTCTCTCCCTGCTGACCTTATACTTCTTTCTTTTTTTTCCTCCACCCCCTCCTTCTTGCTGTAAAAGATGGACTGCCCTGTATTCTGTAAGCACAGGGCCCCGTTCCCAAATAAGAGAATTATTAATGGAGCTTTCCTTGGTGCTGGTTTATCTTGTACCATCACACCAAGTCCAAGTTTCTCCCTTTTACAGATGGACACAGAGAGTCGGGGCTATGAGTTATCCACACAGCACCCAGCAACAACAAAACAACACTAAAGCTCCAACTACAAACACCATATTTCTGCTACCTGGGAAACTTTCTACCAGCTCCTTACTAAAAGGGCGAGAAGCAAAAAAAATTACGTAATGTGGTCCCTAAGTCATCAGGCTAGCTGTCACTCAAGAGGCCCTGCCCCTAATTATCATAAACTTAACCTCCAATAAAATAAAAACTAGCCTGGTATAAAAAAAAATCACAAAAATAACAACAATAACAACAAAAACAAGACATTAAAATACATCACTGTGGGCTTTGGGAAATTGTAATCGGCATTTCTCACAGTTTTTTTTTTTTTGACCAAGCTATAAATGATAATGAAAACCAATTTTAGCTGTAGCTTTATAAGGAATGCCCAGTAATATGTTGGAACTGTAACTGACACCTGTGAGCATATCTCATACTGAGCTCACAAAACCAGCAACATACAGCAGTACACAGGTTGACGGGCAAAATGTGGATGATCCTAGGTGAGGCAGTGGAATGCGTACTTGTGCAGATTAGTGTGATTAATGTAAAAGACTGACAGGTGAGGTTGGGGCGACGAGCTGATTCCTATTCGAAATGACGTGACCTTTTTTGTGAGTCAAACACATTCACTATAAAAGTCATTGGCACGTCACTGCTGTTCAGCACATCACTTTCCCGTCCCTGCTGCCATTCATGTAGTTCTTTTCTATTTTAGAATTTAGCACTTGAATTGAACTGTATGATCCAGCTATGCCACTGTGCAAACAAGGTAAAATAACATACGCTATAGGTGTAAATCGAGTTTTCTTGCATTAGTTAACGTGCTTCACAGCTTTAACAGCTCTTCCCATCAAATCACATTAGCATACTCATGCAGGTAGATTTCTGTGTGTGACAACCTGTATCAGTAGGGGTGAGAGAGGGGGGAGCTGTACCTGACAGTGACCTGTCAAGCCAGATAGAATGTGTTTAACGATAAGCTGTCTGCCTGGATCACACACACACACACACACACACACACACACACACACACACACACACACACACACACACACACACACACACACACACACACACACACACACACACACACACACACACACACACACACACACACACACACACACACACACACACACACACACACACACACACACACACACACACACACACACACACACACACGCTTATAAGGAGAGCTCAATGGCAATGGCATTTCAAAACCTCAAAAGGTTAGAAATACTGTAAGAGCACATCTGAATCTTGTTTTCTAAATATCAACTGTAATTACGAAACATAATTTGATTAAGTATGCATACAGTACCAAATAAGCCACGCAGAAGTATAACAACAATAATCATATACTGACATTTAATTATTTAGATATCGTTCAGGGCTGCTATTTTTTTTTTACTTTAACAAATGACAAAACATATTAAAACATTCATCATTAGATTCCCAGCGCCCATGTCGATGTTGTCACATTGACAGCCAGCAGTCCAAAACCTAAAATGATTAAATTTGTAATCATATAAAACAAGCTTGAACAATCAAATATACAGAAATGTACTGTGAAAGGTAACGTAAACGGTTGATTATCAAAATTGTTGACGAGCAAGTTTCTATAGATTGACAAATCAAGTTAATCAATTGATTACTTCAGCACTAAAATGGTTTCTTACAATTGTAGATATTAGTAGTTATAGAACTAGTATTAGCAGCAGTATGTAAATCAATGATGTAAACTGCATTTCCAAGTGCCATGTATAATGTAAACATCTGACTTTAATGAATCAACGGGCAAAAAGCGAAATATTCCTCAAGTTGACATGACAATATTCATGAATAATGAAACAACTAAATCCAACAAAGTTATCTGCAGTTACTTTTCAGCCAGAACACTCAAAGTCAAAAAACTACCAACAACTGACTGAAAAACACAGCTGGTGAAACAGCGACAATCTCATTTCAGAACAAGCTCAGCAGTTTAACAACAGGGGCCAAATCTAAGGTAACGACAATTGTACTGTAAAACAAGCCTACCAGGGTGTACTGGTTTGACTATAGTAATTGGAGGTCTACACACACACTCACACACAGCAGGCCCCTAGGCAGGATCAATATTTGTTGGGATTGCACCTTGCTCCAACAATGTAAGATTTACGGCAGGCGTGGGGGATTTACACTTTGTCTTCGAACCAACTCATCAGCACAACCCAATTACTAACCCCAGACAGACAGCATTAACATGGGCCCCGTTGCTGCTTTATGGCCCCTCAGCCCCATCTCATTCCAGCCTCTTCAGGCGCTGCCACCATAACGGATACTACACTTAAAATGTGCTCACAGGAATGAATTTTCCGTCTTTCATTACTCCTACCTTGATTTACTTCATATCATTTCGCAGCTATAGACAAAGATAACACATTGTAAATTACTCCTATTCTGTCTGCTTGTTTCAGCACAGGGGGAAAGAAGTGTGTGTGTGTGTGTGTGTGTGTGTGTGTGTGTGTGTGTGTGTGTGTGCGTGTTTGTGTGTGTAAGGGGGGGTTAGTGGCAGTACGACGGGGCTCAGGTGTCTGTGCATCTGCCCAGATAGAGTTGCATCTCTGACACAGAAAATGGTTTTGTCCTCCTAAAACTCCTTACATAGACAGAACTGTACACAGATCTTAATTTTGAGGATGAGCCTTAAAAAACCTATAATGATCACTGAAAATATATCCCTATAATTGTTTGCTTTCACAATCTCCAACTTAAATACTTAGAAAACCTTAGTGACAGTTGTTCGCATTAAGAAAAAAAGCAAGAAAAAAAAACAGTAACAGCAGCACATATTACAGTAACAGCATCCATCAGAAATATTGTGTTGTTGAGCAGGTGTCATTTTTAGCCCCCGGGCCATTGACAGAGGCTTGAAAGTCGCTAAGACTCCTCTGGCTACTTCTGTCACTGCTGTGCAAGTTTAGGGAGGACCATTGCCACTGGCCCCGACTCCCCCTTAAACACACACATCCACTGCCACTGGGGCACAATTTCTAACAAAAGCACTTTACAGCCTGTCAATCACAGAAGAGGGCATGAAAAACTGCTGCATCATACACTTTCACAACACTGTGTATTATTGACAATTAAGACATTTTATCCACAAATACAAAAACACCAAATAAACTCTAACTCAAGTTTTCTCATCCCTTAAGAGTAATCTGTCGTATCCGCTTTGCCTACAGAAAAGCATCTATTATGCAAGAATGGACACCATACATTGTGAATACGGAATAATAAAAAGAAGTTAAAATAGTATAATTAACTGTAATAAAAAATGTATAACCAAATGTTTTTCTTGAGGTTTACAAATGCAGAGATAGCGATAATCAATAAATTATGTAACCATTCAAATAATACAACTACTACTAATGTTGCCACTCCATCTGTTCTTCAGTAACTGTGTGTGGTGTCACTGAGAAAAAAAACACTGCTGTGGGCTGTAGGAAACCCCCCTTGTCCTCTCTGTAATTTCCTCCACCCTCCATCCCCTTTCAGTGGTTGATAACTAAGAACATTAGTTTTATGCCACTTGCCAAGCTCAAATGAAAAGAGAGCTAACTTTAATGACACCGCAATTAATCGGCCCAATAGACAGACAGCTAAAAGACGAGATATTGACTTCATTAAGGATAATGTATTATGTCATTAAGTCAGTAGGGTCACCTTGTGTATCATACAAGCCGGTTAATATATTGGCATTTCCCATGTATAAGATAAATTCAGATGTGAGAGATAAAGCAGATTAGAAAATGTTTCATCCAGAGAGACAGGGATGCCTGTTAGTCAGGGCTGGTTTTGGAGGCTAGGAGAGAGAGAGAAAAGGGATAATGTGCTACCAATCCTACTTTATCAGAACCCAGATTGATTGGCTGCGGCAATTTAATCCTTATTGTTTAGCTCTAATCTACAAAGAGGAACACTCAAGGAGTGAATGTCTTTATGGGAACATGCCATCAGACTCATTCATTTTCCAGTGTTACTGTTGTTTTAAGGATTCAAACAGCACATTACAGAGATTTATATTAAATTTTAGTTATTGACCTTGCAATGCATGACAATCACTACAGATATTTCTACATATCACTATCTAATCTTGTCATGAAAAATGATAACTTTGTGATACTGAAAATTAAATTAATAACATTTCCAGAATAAATATTTAGGCCATATGTTGATTAAATCCACTGGACACTCTACAACTTTTTTATTATGTCTCTGTCCAATACAATGATATTAAAGTCTTTCTCTCTGTTGTATCCGTCTCTTTTTACTAGAACATCTCCCTCTGGAGTATTGAGAGCTATCGGAGTTTCACTGCTCTCTACTGCGACCTTGCTAGTTTCTTTTTTGGGGGTCTGTGTGATTATTGGCAGTTTCTCATCCGGTGGAGACTCCGCTCATTTGTCATGATTATTGCTGAGTTCTGGCCTGTCATTGGCTGCAAGAGATCAATGGCTTTGGACTCTCCCTCTATTGTATGGGCAGGCCAAACAGCCTTTTCCCCGCTTAATGAGGCTTTCCCTCTATCCATCCATCCATTCTATCCATCCAGACTTCTTTCTCCCTATGTCTTTTTCTCTCTCCCTCCTAAGGCAGTTCATCAATTTGGTAGTCCATACATCTTTTTTTTTCCAATCAGCGCTGACATAGCATCTCTCTTTTAGGTATTGGAAATGCAAAGCTGTGGAGTCATGGCAACCCATTGTTGATTTGTAAGGGAGATATCCTTGTTTTTTTTAAACTTGACATACCCGCTCTTAATGTGAATTAGTCATTAAGTGAACAAAATCTTTTTAATTCATTATGTTCTGTATGGACTTGGTAAAATGGTAGGTTCCTCATTCTCATATATCATTTCTAACCAAAATAGATGGTGCAGCCTTTGTAACTATGGAAAGACATTTCATCCAGTCAGTCTGAAATATATGGATGCATGTAAATGAAGCAATAATTAACATTCATGTCATACTGAAAATTCATACAGATTTGAATGACATACATATGCTTGATATTTTGGCAATAAATTTGTTCAATTTCTTACCAAGAGTTAGATAACAAGATAAAATTAGATGGATAACATTGGTAAGTGTGACACTACAATCAGGAGCTAGTTAGCTTAGCATATCAAAATTGAAATAGGGGAAACCGTTTATAGTTTGACATCACTATGAGGTTGCCAGGTAATCCCGTCATCAAGACTCAAGAGGTGACTACACTAGGCTAGGGCAGCACGGTGGAGCGGTGGTTAGCACTATCTCCTCACAAGATAATATATACAGGATAAAAACTGATGATGCACCCTGATGTACCCTAACTTGGGTCAAAGATCGCATGAATGTCACAAGCCCCTGGTAATAACTTCAAACTATCTGAAAGATTTTTAACCAGTACAAACACGATGAGCCTCTAATGTCCTCATTAAAGTCCATACACAGCCTCTCAATCAATTGCTACTTCTGTATGCATTGGCCTGACAGTATAAAGTTCACAAGTGAACGTATCATCATATCATGATCTGTAATGATAAGTTTTCAGAATAACTCTTTTTGATTAAGTGAGTCAGTGGTTAGTGGCCCTTTAAATATCACGGTTTATATGTAGAAAATGAGAGAGTAATTTAATGTTCAAAGAAGCTACAGAGAACTTTAATTATGTGCCCTTAATGAGGAATAAATTATGGCAAGACTAATTGCTTATGAATGTGAAGACACAGATCATGGCTCCTGCTGTACCACACATACTGCAGCTGTGGCAAAACCAAGAGCTCATTTTACTACGTGGTTTCAACTTGTAGATTATGTGTCTGCTGCTTTGTTGGCCAGTTTACATTTACCAATCATTATGTGTGCTTATAAAATACAGCAGCAAGTGTATAAATAAATGCACATCATGAAAATGTCATTAAAATTGGTGTTCATAAAATGAGGCCAAAACCATAATGTAACACTGGGATAATGTCAGAAAAGCGACACTGTCATTATTGAATCTTGACACGCTGCATCAATCATGCACCGTATCAGCATACATGAAGCAAAACAAAAAGCAATTGCTCCAGTGTGAAAACCAGCGAGCATACATTCATGTCAGCAATCAACACACAGGCCTCTCAGCCTCTCCTCTTGGGTCACAGAATTAAAGCGCCTTTCACACAAGGTCAAGATAGAGCAGACAAGCCTTAATAAATATATTCACCACTCCATGTAAATGACAAGGGATGCTCAACTACAGTAATTATCAGCCTGCCTTTGTGTTTGTTCCAGTCATATAAGAGGGCTCAAGATTATACAAAAACATATTTTTTTGTTTGCATATGTAGCTGGTGGATGTAGAGAGATTTAAAGGATGTTTGATTAGATGTAGAAGTACCAATAAAGGAAGTCTAGGGCAGGGGATGTCGCAAAGAGTCATACCAACCATAGTTATTTGCAGTAGCTAGCTCTGCAGACTGTTAACAGCAGTGCAGAAGTAGTCCAGTGCCACCTGGAGAGTGAGTAGGAGAGCTGATGAGTTTCATCACCTCGCCAGAGCCTTTCTCAGGAACTTCTAATTGACGGCTAGGCCTGTTCCTCTGTCCCACACAATTTCCCGTCATGCCTCTCCTGCTGCCACACAGCTCTCACTACTTGTAACCCGGTTCTCCAGATCCCTCCTCCTTAAGTCTATCCCTCAGTCTTTCCCTCTCTACCTTTGTTTTCACCCTTATCCGTTCCCCATCTCCCCTCCTTTCTTCCATTGCTGCCGTACCTTGGCTTGGCTGAGCAGGCCTGACAGGCGGATTCCTTTGCTTTTCGCCATATTAAAGCCACTTTCTTGCTCTGACAGCCGGCTCTCTCCTGCCACCTCATAGCTCTGGCTTCACACTTCTCTGGGCAGCCACTGCCTCTTGACAGACCACTGTCACTTCCCATCATGCTCTCTGCTGATCGCGCCTCCTTTCTCCACCGCTCTGACACCCCCCATACCCACCCAACCCCTCCCCGGCAAGCTCGCGCGAGCCCACTTCCATACCAGTGCAATTATTTTTTTGACAAGCCATCCATCAGCCTTAACTTTAAAAGCACTCTCCACTGATATCCATTGTTAAGCCCCCCTTTGCAGCTCCTGCCTTCTCCCTTCAGATAGAGCTTGCATGAGAGAGTATGATATCAGACATCACCAAACCTACCAAACCATGTAAATTTACTTTGTTCTCGGCTATGTTTCCAATTTCACGTCCAATTTTTCGGTACATTATGCGTAGTTGTTGTGCCTAATACAATGTTGTCAAAACCCATTAGAGTTTGCACCCTTAGTCGCCTCTGAAAACAGGTTAAAATTGGTATTCTATATGTGTAAGGCCCCATCTGCAGTTGAATCTTATTAAAATTATCTGTTCAATTCTCACGTTCTTCGGTCAGCGCAATTTGCAAGCATTAGCAAAGACACATATGAAAATGTCAGCATGTCAACTAATAACAACGAAAGCAAAGGGAGTGCATCGCTGTGAGTCAATAACGCTGCCTTGCTGGTGACACAAATTTGATGGTAATCTAAGAAAATGAATAAGGAGGAAAAGGAGGCGCTGTTTGAATGGGAATCTTCTGTCCTGTGTTGAATCATTTGGCGCTCCTCCACTTGGCCTACATCTTAGCTTTGCAGTAGAAATAAAAGGGGGGTTGGGGGGACATGAAAACAAAGTGCTCTCCCATCACCGCTGTCTGGTGCGCTTAAACAGCACACATTACATGTGCATGATGAATTGGCTGCATTATGCACAGCTCAAAATGACTGTTCTCTTCATCGGACCAACGCTTCCATTTGAACAATATGATGCTGTGAGTACATACTGAATAAGGCTGTTGAAGCCCCAAAAACACTCTGGTTCGAATGTCACCATGTACAGTACAGTTCTGTTGCTCCTATAACAATGCCAAGCCTCTGTAAAGAACTAACATGGCAGACATGAAAACAATAATCAATATGCAGTGCAATTCATTTTAGCAAACTATTAGCTTGTGAAGCTCATTAGACAGAATAGGGGAAGCATGTCGAAAAGAACAAAAGGTGTATAACACAATACAGGTTATCCACCACGGACTGAAGTGAATTGGTTTTGGGCGGAAGGACTGTGCAATTCCAGCAGCATTTCATAAAGAATATTGCAGACAAGCAAATAAGAAGTGACAAAATTGCTATAGCACCACAATGGAGCTTGGCTGCCATTCTACAGAATCACTCAGCCAAGTGAGTTTGTAAACTTTAAGCAAATTGCATTCAAAAGCCACCCTTCACCAAAAAGGAAACACAATTAACAAGCTGATAGCAGCGTGTGTCTGGCTGACTTAATGAATATCAAATTATGCACAAACACTTATAAATCATCATTATCCCCCAAATCTTAATTGATCCCACAATTAAACATGACAAATGCTACGTATGGTAAGTCTTGACTTTATTCTTTCCCTATGAGGGACTATTCATCTTTCTCTTTTCCAAGTGCGTCATAGCTAATTTCACATAGTGTATGCTGCTAATTAACAGGGACAGACAGACAACTTTTGGTACAGGGTAATTGCTTTTGTTTACAGCAGGGAGCCCTCTGTTTCAAATAATTTCCAAAAGCTCTTAGGAACCCTGTTTTGCTCCTAATGGCATATATTTCAGCCTTCCCCTAAGTTTTGGACTGATAATTTGCCTGCAGTCGATTTACTGTAACAATTATGAGCTGCATTTAAAATTCACATTTCACTTCAATAATATGTTTGTTTTTTTCCAAACTGTTGAGTCTGCTATTAACATGAATATATGTTCTTTTAAATTGAACATCCCATGTCTGAAAACAATTAATTTTCTTGCAAAAGTGTAGCCGTGTGTTTGATTGTGCATGCATTTGAACGGCCCTGCGTGGTGTATGAGCTTGTGTGCACAATGACATGTTTATTTGGGCTGTGTTGTGTTTACACCTTGTGCAGCTGCTGAGTCTAATGCACCGCAGACACCTGCCACCGTCGGTGGCCCTGACAGCTCTGGTCCCAGCAAAGTGAAGCAAGGCACCAGCATATGGTTATCAATGATCCAGATGGCTCCTGCTTGTCTCCAGACTGACAACTTTGCTCCTCCATTATCAAACACTAGTAATTAACCATAATCAAGTAGGTGTTAATTAGACATAATGAAACAATTTCTATTTGGTCAGAGCCTACTATTTGCCAATTACTTGTAATTATATGCACTAAGCACTTCTCTGTAATCTCTGTCGGTGGTGGAACAGGCAGCCAGTCAAGCAGCAGGGCTATGTCTGTTTGCTAGCCTGAAGAGTCTTTTGTTTTGTCTACAAATTTGGCAGATTTAAACCTGCAGACCTCTGATTGGCCAGCCTGTCACAGTCGCCTCAGGGGGGGAACAAAGGGATCGTCATATTTCTTGTTGACAGTGCCAGGAAAGTTTGTCATTCCAGGGAGAGGATGGCTGTTAATCAGAGTGACCCTTGACCCCCAACTCACGGGTCCCAGCACCACCGCTGGTTGTACACACCTGGAAGCGATGCATGTTTCTAGGTGAAATTAAAGCTGTAAATTTGCTTAGTGGGATCAGAGAAGAGATACAGCTTAGGCACAAGGAGGGACAAGCAAGGAAGATAAAAAGCTGGGATGAGGAGTAGACAACATTTGAGAAATTCAGAGTGAGAAATATATAGTTGGAGCAGAGTTTATGAGTATGAGCAGCATTGAAGTCTGCCACAAAATAACTCCACTACTGAAGCTTTATGCTGATGCTGTGAATTGTGTTGAGGTAAAAATCGTTTGATATTTTTAAAAACTGCTGCAAATATGATGACAATTTTTGGCACCGGTAAAAGACAGTGTTCTTTTCCATACTTTCCTAACAAAAGTTAGAAATACAACTCTCTTAAAGTGCATATTAAGTATACTAACGTTTCAAAATAATGAAACACTATTGGCCTTATAATCAAAGGCCAATAGTGTTGTTGAATTTAGCCACTGCATCAGGTCTGACTATATATAAGATAAATTAACAATAACTGAAGTCCCCAAAGCATTTAGTGTGGTGTCTGTGTTGTGTTCACAGAAATATAGTATTAATAATATTAATACAAGATTGTTATCAGTCTTTGTTTAGGAGAGTCCATGTAGCAGCTTCATCAAAACCAATACAATAGCCTACACCGGGTTGGTTGTTATTCAAACTGATGATGGAAACAGAGGGAGACATATCCTACCATGATACTGTTGGACACTGCCATGCACTTCAATATCAGATAAAATCCTTTATGAAGACAAGATATGACATTCCTGTTATTATTTGCCTGATAATGGAATGTTTTTGCACCCTTCGTCCCCCCTTAGATGGGGGAGTAATTGCTTTTCTCCTGAGTTAGAACGTTGGATTGATATATGTGCTTTCACAGCATGTCAAGAAGAGTCAAAATGCTGAGATGGAATCATAAGAGAAAATGACAGTAATACAAATACAGGAATAATATTACTATTGATAATGTGTATATTAGTCATAGACTCAATAAAGGATGTAGAGTGTTACGGATACAACCAAAGCCAGTTGCACTTGTAAATTATTTGTCCACACTAACAAAACATTAACCTTTACCTCTATCCAGGTATGTTCATGTAGGAGATAAATAATAAGATAGCCTTGACTTGCCTTGTGTTCAGTTCACATTGGAAAATAAGGTATTGACATGGCACTTTCTACCAGATCTGCTCTTTAACAAGATCTTCCCGTCGACTCTACAATCTGTTTAGCAAGCTGCAGGAGATGAGGAAACTGTATTTAATCCAACAGTAAAACAACTTCCACACTGTACAGCCATCCATGCTCAAGGACCATATTATATGTTTTCTAACTAATCTGTCTTCAGTGCTGGCTGAGTGTATAAATCCAAATTCCAAACAAGTTCATTGTAAATTCGAGTGACACCAACGTCATCCTAATTAAAGAGGACCATATATGTAAAAGAGGCTGTTTGTGTGCGGAGTTAGTCATTACGCTAAAGAGGCATCAACAACACTGTAAATAAGTCATTAACAGTGAGCCGGTAAGCCATAACCCAGGACCAGCCCTGGGCCATAATTACTGTGGTCCAGCGTAATCAACAGCACATCATCTACTACGAGATGGAAAACTACTCACACTTACTCCACCCTGCAATGCAACACTGTCTTCAAGGACTAAGGACACAGCCGACCAGTGTGTGAGTAACTATATGAATCTGTTCATTTCGGAGCTAAGGGGCTTTACTTAGACACCCGACTTCATCTAACATAATGTTGTCAATAACTATACTGACACAGATCATAGAAAGATTACTTGAGTCTGTACTCAGTTACATAGGCAGATTCACCCTGTGAGTGCGGAGTATGTTATGTTGCACACTTTTTAGATATCATCACCCTCTGGTGTTCAGTGTCTTTATCATTTTAACCTTAGTTCATGCATCTTCAATTAAAAACACTTCTCAAAAGTTTCTATGAACACATAAATAGTGTTATATCTTAGCAGATGAGTGTCGTGACATCGCCATGACAACTGAGCAACTCCATCACACTGCGGAAGGCCAAGAGATGTGGCTGAATATGGATTTTGTGCTGAGAATTATTTCACCAAGCTGCTGTTTCAGAGGTCAAGAATGATTATTTTCATCATTTTTCCAAATTCTTCTGACAGCAACAACAATTCAAACCTGTGAGGACAGAAATGCAAGATATATCGCAAACAGGTCTTTTTTTAACAGTGTCAAAAGCATAGATTTTTCCTTTAAGTTGCTGTACATTCATTTTCCCAAGACATCAAACCTTAGGGACATCAAGATAAATAACATGTCTTGCAATGTCTGAGAAATGGAGTCGGCCTTAATTCTTACTCTGGACCGAAACCTCTGTCTGCTCCTCCTTCGTAATGACATACAGTCATGAGGAGTGGATGGTGGGTTTCTGAGGTGCTGAGGCCTGAGCTGCTTGTCAGTGGCATGACTGATCACCGAGGCCAACTCTAAAAGGATTGCTGGTGGAAATAAAGACACCAGCATGTCAGCTGTAAGCTCCTCAGAAGGACCCATCAGACAAGTGGATGTGTATTGACAGGTCGGAGACAGAAAGCGAGAGACATGGAGAGATGAAGGGGAAGACAGAGGGAGAGGAAGTGTCCTGAAGTCGCTCACCTTGGCACAGGCTGCAATGTCAGCCGACCCGGTGGCCATCACTCTCAGGCCCTGTCCAGGGTATTATTTAAAGCCAAACAAATATCAGGGACTGAATGTCACCACAAGGACACCCTGGCCTCATCTCCACCAATCAGTGTCCAGGGTTTCAAATCACCCTTTCTCCTTCCCTCGCTGACAAATCCATCTTCCTCATTCCTATACCCTGCTTCACACCCCCATTCGACCCCTGACTACCACATTGAGGGGCGGCACTGTGCAACAGATTTACGATCCCCCCATCACAGGCCGAGCACGATTTATTGACATTAGTTGTCAGCTTTCTTTTTGAGAAATTGCACGTAGAATTAATTTTAACTACGTCTTAATGTTAAATATCCTGGAAACACTAAATTTCATGGTAGGTGATGCTCAGAGCCGCATAAGCATATATCAAGTTCTTGGGCTTCACTGAAAGATCCTTTTTTTAAGACTTTAATTTAATAAGAAGCAGCTCATAACCGCTTCATCTCAGCTGTTAATTACACATCCTTTATGCTGAGGAATGATCTTGGGACGCTATTTAATGCATCAAAAGTTTAAGTAATTTAATTTAATTGTTTTTATTACTTAATCATGTCCAAGGCCACATAACTTGACGGAGAACAAACTGAACAAGGTATCACAGAGTGTCATTCTAAAGGAAGACAGAATGGACTACAGTTAAAATATTTTGCCCTTCAAACTATATTAAAAAAAAACCTTTGAAACTGTAAAATCTCAGTGATAATGTTCTGATGTAAAAGAAAATGTAAAATCCGATATAATGTAAACAACTAAATGGGACTCCATCTGTTGACTGTATAATTTAAAGACAAAATCACAAAAATAATTAAAGTTTTATGGAAAATCACTGTATTGTTTCTCCACTGATCATAATTCAAAATATGGGATGCTTACAAGCATTACAAGTATAAATAAAAGTACTACAGGCCCAGATTTAGGTATTGTGTTGACATCTGTGGGGTGGTGACTGTCTTGTTTACATTTGGATTGAGGTTTATGCCTTTAAAACAATAGTTGGACATATATCAGTCAATTCTTGTGCACCATAAATTCTCATTTTTGCTTACACAATACATTAATAGATACACAACATGAAAAAAGACGCGTAAACTACTACACACCGTAAAATATAGGGGCTATGAAAGTATGGCTCAACCCAAACAAGAAAACACAGTAAAATAAATCATAACCTTGGCAATAAACATGTAAATCTTGATCGATATGTACTTGCCTTTTTCTCTTTTTCAATAACAGCTGCCGTAAAGGCCTGCTGAGCACAAGCGGCCATAAAAGTATGTAAAATAAATTAGGAGAGCATAATGAGAGGCTCCAGCAATTCCCCCATAAATATAACATAACGACCACAACTAAAATGTCAGGGAATCCAATAAATCAATTTCTCAGGGACAGGCCGGCCTTTATGTGCAGAACACACAGTCATATTTATAATTTTTTTTTCATCAATGGATCTCTTTTTTTTTTTTTTTCTTTTTTTTTTGGAGAGAGGGCAGCCAGGGAAAGGGTGCAGCTCAACACAGGTCCCTCTCACATGAGGAAGGTTTAATATGTGTTCTGTGTGATTCATCACTGTGACACGGACACCTGAGGCCTGGGCCCGCTTCATTTCTACTGCCTAAATGGTTTCTTGGGGACTTTCCTACACACTTGCACAGACAAACACACAAAGCACCAAGTAGAGAGCTGAGAGAGATAGAGAGGGGGAGAAACAGAGGGATGGGTAATGGATTGACAGAGAAGGCCTCATTTAAAAAAAGAGAGAGCTATTTTGTCCTAGCCATGTAATAGATTGTGAGTCCAGAGTCCTCCAGTTTCAACAGTGTAGGAACTATTTCACTCCTGATGTAAAGAGAGTGGGAAAACCCAGGGGAAAATGAGATGATTGAGATTACAAGCCTATTTCAGATAAGCAACACGCTAAGATAGGGGTATTCATAGAGAAACAGGGGTTACCAGACCCATTACACCAGGTGAGAGTTACTTCAAACTAAATAACACTATTATATACTCTGCTGACTCTCCACTTTCCAAACTTTACATGAGAACATCTGGCAAATCAGCCAGGTGACATCAAAACCAAATATCTGCAATCAAAGAAACACTATACAGTCTTGTCCTGTTATAGCAGTGGTCCATTATCATGACATCTCCACACAGACATTTAAAGGCTGCATCACAAGTTGTTGTTTGACCTCATAAAAGCTCTGTGCGTTGTAACAACAAATAAATCTAGCAGAACAGTGAACTATATAGGAATGCAATTATTCTAATAGCTTACCCAGCAAAATAAGTCCCATCAGTTATTGACAACCAAGAGTGTGTGATTGATGGAGGGATCATGGAGCCTTTAAAGAGGAGCATGCACACACATACATACACATACTTCTGTTTAGTACAGTATTTCTCCACATTCACAGCTCCAAGAAATGTAATGTCTGTGAAAGGCTTGGCCGGATGTCAAAGGTAACACTGTGGTAAAGATGTCAGCAAGCAAATTGCTTCCGTTAAAGGACAAAACAGTCATAAAGAAAACAAAGAACTAACCTGATGTATAACAACATCTGTTGCTGTGATTCTCTTTGAACTTGACATTATCTTTCAATGTTTCTTTTTTTGAGAACCAGATATGTAACTGTTTTTCTCATTTATCAAAATCCAATATAATTTCGACTTTGTTGAATGATTTACACTAGAGATGGGCATGAGTGATCAAATCCTTGAGAAGTCCTCGTTTTAAATGAACACCATTGGTAAACAACTGCACTCAATACTTTTGGTTTGTGCATGCACGCATGTGTGCACGTTTGTGTGAGTGCGCGCGAAGCACCTCTTGCTTATGCACACATACACCTTTGATTTTTGCAACAGGTCTCACCATACGAGAAAAGTTGTGTGAATTACATGACGGGGTTACTGACACGGAACTAGCTCGTAAATATGGGTGTCAACGAGCTACAAGCTTGTTTCAGTGAGCCATGTATTACTCAATTTTGGAATTAACTACTCGTGCCCATCCCTTAGTTAAACCTAAGAAGACATAATGATACTTTAATAAATATGACTGAAATTAAAGTCTGCACACCAATTAGCAGGACTTTGTCACTGTATACCTTATACTGTATTGCGCACGCGCGCAAGCACGCACGCACAAACACACGCACACGCACACGCACACACACAGTTAATAGATAGGTATTCTACCTGTTGCATTTGCCACTACAAGTGCTTTAAGTCGAAGAAAGACTGAAAGCACTTGCATTTGGCTTGGGCCAAATGAATAATGTTGTCCTGGTCAAGTTATTAAATAGGAGCCGGCCTTTTTAAAAATCAATCGTCACAATTAAACATTTAACATAAGCCAAACAATGCCAAAATGCCAATGCGGAAGACTGGTAGAAAGACATTTTTACAGATTAATCAGAGTTTGAACCCAAGTTGTAACACCAGAGTTCAACTTGTAAACATTTAGAAACATATGAAACTATAATTACCGCCTTATGGTTGTGTGCCAACCAGTCAAGTTGCAGTTTACATCCATGTCTGTCCAGACTTACATAATATATGTTGTGAATTAGTAGTTATAGTAATTAAAGGTATTAAGTGTGTTTTCATGAAGCTTGAATACTTCACACACCTTCAACACGGAAACACAGAATATTTATAATGTCACCACAGTGTCAAGATTAGTGGAACCAATTCAATAACCAACCAAAATACATCAATCAATCACATATTTATCTTATTAGACATTTGTTTGAAATGCTATCATAATTGTCATAGCAAATATTGAGTTATGTCCAAACATTTGTTTTGAGGTCACAGTGACCTTGACATTTGACCTCCAAAATCTAATCAGTTCATCCTTGAGTTCAAGTGGATATTTGTGCCAAATTTGAAGACATTTTCTCCATCTGTTTCCGAGATATCCCGTTTACAAAATGGGATGCAGGTACGGACAAACAACCCGAAAACATAATGCCTCCGCTGCAGCATTGTTAGAGAGTCTTTAGGACACACTTTAAGGGTGCTGGAATACTTTTGACACCCACATTCAACAAGTATGTGCAGTGTTTCGATCAGGCAGAATACAAACTGTGATAGAGAGTTTTAAAAAAAATAAAAACTCTGGCTTTCAGAGAGTACTGTATTAGAAACACAACACTGAATATTTTCTGAGAAATAACTTAGCTTTTAATGAATTATGAAACAAAGGTGTTCTTGCTGTGGACTCTGCACTGGAATATACAGTTCAAATGATATACAGTGCAACCTTCTCCCACATTTTCCATTCTTTTCTTAAACTCTGTCCATCAGCCTCAGCCTCTAGAGGTGGCTTGTTTAAGAAACAATTAAGGGAGTATACAGGGCCATTTGTAGGCAGCAGGCCTTGCTGGGCAGGCCAGCCGGCTGGAGTACCTTTCACAACTGATTTATAACACTGTCGCCTTGGTAAGGCAACATAATTAATAGGAGCATGGACTTCTAATTCCAATGACTTCCACACCAAGTGGTTTTCATTTGATTTATGATGGCCAGCAACTTTGCATTTTATCAGTTCATTCAGTCATTATTTATGCTGATGATCAATTTCAATGGGTCGCTATCATCTAACTTGCCGCTAATCAAAGAGAATTAGGGTTCACTGCATTATTTAGAAGCTGCTAATTTATCTTTGAACCAGGCAAGAGGGATTGTATTGGCAATGGCTGCAATACACCACAATGATTCTAAAGACAAATTCAGTGATCAATGCAGTATGAATGAATATGTTCATAATCATATGGGAATAAAGTTGATAACTGTTTGTTGAGAGGGTTTCCTGGAAAACCTTCAAAATAACTCAATCAAAGGAATGGCACATTCATGATATGAATTAATGGCATTTGTGTGGATGTCAAAATAAGAGTGGTCCTGATGCAGATAAAAACAGGATGATTGATTTCATTGATTAAATGAAAGTATAATACAATGTTCAAATAATTGACTGTTCTTAAAATGCGTTAACCTAGCCTAGCAAAAACATTTTCAAAAGAGGCCATAAACAGTGCCACATAAAAGAGAACCTGGCCCACTAATGACTCTGAGCCAACCTTTGCCTTTATAAATTAGCAGGTCAATCTGTCAGTTATCTATTAAGCTTGACTTATCTACATAATTAAAAAGTAAATTGGGGTGGAGTAGTGAAATAGTGAATTCAAAAAATCCACCTCCTCAGCATGCCCTGTAATTGCACTTCAAAGGTGACATATTCCCAATTTATGAATGATGAATCTAAAGCAGGCTCAATTTGGGGAATCAGTGGGCATCATGTTGACCGGCCTCAGCCCAAAGGCATAGATGGACATATCAAAGCAAGACGTCTCTCAAAGTGTCAATATCTGTGCTCATCATACCAACACACGCGCGCAGTCTTGGTAAAGATGATGCACAGCATTTTTGATGACTGTCCACTGACTTAGAAACTTCATATACATGGGATCAGTTGATTTGTAAGTATATTTTCCTTCACTTCAAAGCTAGTTAATGTAATTCAGTAGGCAAGCATGAAAAATGCAGCATGTAATTCATATCAACCTGGCCGATGCAGCTCAAGCTTGAGGGCGAAGCAACTACAGAGATGGAATACTTTTAAGGGGCATGACTTCTTTATGTTTTTGTTTTGAAGGAAAATATTAACACAAAAATAACATGGTAAGATCACAGCTAAACTCACAGCTCAACAAAACAGTTTTCATTTCACACAATTTAGTATGATAAAGGGGATATAATTAACTGAATACCCTATTGGATGAAAATCTGTTGTATGATATGATTTGGGAATTGAACACCATACAGCACAGGTTAAAAGCACAGGTTTCCATACACAATGCGATAAGCAGGGACTTTACTAGTCCCTTTGAAACAAACAAACAACCAAGTGCAATTTACTGTATAGAAAATAAAAAATGCACTCTTCAAGTATTTGACAACAGTTCCAAAGCAAATGATCAGACTCCATTTGTTAGCCCATTCCCTTCCCCTGATTCCCTACATGATAAATTGCATTTAGCAAACCACAGGAGGCTAAGCATTCTTGACATGTTTTATTGATTTGCATGAGCTATATGCATGTAATCCTGTTGGTAGGTAAATTGTAGCACAGGCAAATTTAAGTCGCCATGGGTTTACTTTGGGGGGAGAAAATTGGGGACTCAGCATGGGAGGTGGAATTGAGCTGGGCAGGGTGGGAAAGAGATGTGGTGGCCCATTGGAATCTGGGAGCTTCTATTAAGATTTATAGGTGTTGGGATTCTGAGGACCTGGGGCATTATTCATGGTAAAGCTTCTCTGTCTGGATCTGTTTATAAAATGAGACAAGCCTGACAAAGATGGAGGCCCCCTACAACAAGGCCAAGCTGCTTGAACATGGGGCTTAGTCACCTGACATACATATGGCATCAGCCGCAACCATTCGGCATCTCACAGAAAAACACACAGGCCAGCTAAAGATTGACACACTATTGTACAACACAAACCCAATTGTCAGTTTTTATCACAGAACCAGTTACAGGTTCTCGGTGATGTCTGGAATTAAAAAGTACAGCTTTGCATTTCAACTATATGCATCTTTATCTATCCCAAAGCACAGCTAAAGAAATATGACTTTTCTTTTTAGGTTTGTCATAATATAACCCTCTGCTTTTTTCTTCTGAAATCTACTCGTTTGAGGACTTTATAAGCATGCACTGACTAATATACATTACATTTAGGATCCTAACTACAGTGTTATGTAGCCAAGACTTATTTCAAAACCAGACGGAGCACCTTGGGTCCTTGTTTAAGAAGCCATGGCAATATTCCGTTTATTCAGCAATTTCCTTAGAGTACCACCATACTTTATTTGGTCTTATTAGATGAAAACACGAGGATCACCTTCAACTTTATTAATGATGGCACTCTGGATGAAAGATGCTGGTGAAAATCTGCAACATCTGTTTGCTGCATTCACTTCTCAGCGGGCTCCACCTATTCCTCATGCCTAATGATGCTGATCCACGCGGCAAGTTTTACGGACAAATGTGTATTTGGCTACATTCATCATCCTGAATGAGTGTTCCTGATGAGCCATCCCCTGGCCTGTTTCACTCTTACTACCATACGTTAACAAATGACAACTCGTGCCACATGTTTTCCATTTGGGAGATACAGAGAAGGGCAGGAAAAAAAGGGGTCGAGGGATTCTGGGCTAAAAGATGGGCAGCTTCAAGGGAAAACAGTCTGTGATGCCTGCTCTTGACAGAATCACCACCCGTGTGCCATCAACTAACCGCAGCACCATGAAAATACATCAATTATGTAATGCCTTCAAGGAACAGTTACAGAACTGATGCATGTCACTGCCATGGCCTGCACCCAAATCCTTCATGAGTGACACTAGCAGCCAACATACTTTTACTCTAGGTGGACTATAACCCCACCAGCCAGTGGATGTATCCCTGTAGAACCACATGAAAGGGCAAACAGAAAATATATGGATGTGGCCAAGAATGTTAACTTGGATAAACAAGTCGATGGTCGTTCAAAGTCCTGGGGAGTTGCACCCCTAATAAATCATATTCCTTTTGATGTGCAGCTGGTTACAAGTTTAGAAACGGGGGATGGTTAGAACAGACATGAGTCAGGCACCAGGACATGCCGCCTACTTTTCTCAAAGCCTGGGAATCCAAGTTTAGTGAAACTCTAGGGACATGTGAGAGTTGTAAATAAGTTATAAATAAGGTCATGAGTGAAAACAGACCCTCAGATCCTCGGATATAGATGTAGTCAGTAAGAGAAAACAATGCCTGAGTAGCTAATGTGCTGACAAACTTAGATAAAACTAACTCAAATAACATAATGGTTGCACAACGCAAACCTATCATTGACTAATATAGTAGTGTACATTTAGAATTTTGACTGATACAATATGTAAGTATTTGATCTGAAATGATCATGAACACTGGGTTTCATTCTTGTCTTGTATTCTGCAATGTGTTTAGATAATGCATTTAACATTACTATGTTCTTATGCTAATTTTTTTTTTTTTTTAATTGGCTTTAATCATTTGCATCCATGGAGAGTATGGATGTGCACACTATGTTGTATTGATTCCCTAACGGTGGCAGGGATGTAGTGTATTGGAACAGCCTTGGCCTAAAAACACAGGCATTTGTGATCGTATGTTCTGGGGATCAGTATAAATCAAAGAGTCCTGCATAAGTAGAGATGGATGCTTTTGAAAAGCAAAGCATATTCAGCATGAGCCACTGTAAAAGTATTCGTCACACAAACAGCTGGAGAACCTCACCTGGACTGATGGAGATAAATCATATCGATGAAGCCAAAACAGACACAGCTTGATGCCGAGTACAAGGCTAAAATTCTTGAAAAATGTACAGTAAATGCAGACGAGCTAGTAATTGTAATAGGACCCTACTCCGTACGTTTCAATTGACTGGAGCTAGTCAATTGATGTCAAAAACTAGATAAGATATACTGTGTAACATAAAAGAGCTGCAAAATAATCGACCAATCCGTAAGTCGATCTATAGAAAAATAATCGGCAACTATTGATAATCAACTAATCTTTACTAGGGATGCCCGGATCATCTCTACGCCATTCAGATCCATATGTACTCTTAAATAATCCAACTGCCACCTACCTGCATCACATTACTTTTTAAACTATGTATTGAATTGATGTATGGGTATTTCCTGTTCCGCAGAGCAGCAGAGGTCGGTTACGCGGAGCAGTGGAGGTCCACTTTGAACTGTGAACTAGTGCCACAGAAGTAAGCCAAACACCATTCATCTGTTGACATGAACATTCACTGTTCATCTACATAGGGGAGTTCGACTCCATGGAGCACTTCATTAATGAACACTGCCATGACAGAGCTGGATTGAAATCTTCAAAGTATCCCTTTAAGAAACAAAACTTAAAACTGTATCTTTAAACTACATTTAGGAGGCAGAACTAAACATTAAGCTTATAATAATAATATCGCTGTAGCTGCTATTCCTGATGTGTAAATGCGCATACACACACACGCACGCGTTTGTCTCTTTTATTGGGGACACTGACACACTTGCCTGATGAAAAATGAAGCTGTCTGCTACAGCAGTTGACTGCAGCTCTGCTATTTTTACATTTTATAGAATGTAATTCAAATTTTCCTTAATGATGTATTCTTTCACCCACCCCCAACCCATCTGTTGTTAATTTTTATGAACCCACCCACCATCATGCAATACATTTCTCTGTTCTATATCATATTAAAATATTGGTTTTGGACCAAACAAGACATTTGAAGATGTTACATTAGACTTTATTATCTGTAAATCAGAAGATTAGGATAATGAGATTATCCCCCATAACGCGGATTAAAAATGGTGTGATTTTCCCAAATAAATCACAGCCAATTGGAGGGCTCACTTTATCTAAAGTAATAATGCTGAAAATGATTAGATTACTGCTGCAAAAAAAGCCAGAACAGGTACACTCAACTAACCTCCCAACTCTTCCGCATCTTGAAGAAAACCCCAGTCTGCCTGTGACGTCAGAAAGACACAGTCATCCCTAATGGGTATCTCGACACGTAGCCCTATTATGACAAAGTCATTCTCGTGCATAAATATTAAAACCGACTTTATGACAGTAAATTCATTAATGGTGAAACAAACACAATATCAAAGTAATACATGAAGGTGGAGATGTTTATTATGGCATGTTCTGCATTATGAGCTGTGAATGATGAATCACAGAGAGAGCATATTACTCCAATTTTCTCTCGCCCTTGTAACAACAAAGTTCATAGACACCAAATCAGTTTCAAGGGAACCCGGGGGCTACAAGTGCAAGACTGCTATATGAGACATTCATAATTTATGTGCATTTGATGTAGTGATATGTAAAAAACTTCAGAGGAATTTTAATGGGCTTGAGGCTGAGAAGGCAGAGAAAAATCTTTAAGATGGTTGTTTGGCCCTTTTTTTTCCCACTGAATTACTTCTACACCAAAAGAAATATATATATATATTTTTTTTTTCTTCCAAATTTAGCCATTGAGCATGTAATCATTGAGAAATGGAGAATTTCATCTTCTTATTTCAATGCTTTATTGATCTGGTGGCTTGGTTCTCATAAGCTCCAATACATGGCCCGAGCAGTGGCCAGCAACCCTGTCCAAATCAGTCAATAAAGGAAAGCAATTTCCATTGATCAATGTCCTTCCACACAAAACAGATAGAGATTGATAATACACTTCAGCAAAATCCTACAGTCAATTAGGGCTTGATGAAAAAAACAGTCCTGTGCAGGGACAACACATGGCGTTAATAAGCAAGAACATAATAAATCACCCAAACAGGGAGTCTGTCCCTTCTCTTTGAATGAAACCATAATTTATTAATATTTCAGAGAGATAGGTTGTGTTTGTGTAGGCTATTGATCAGCAGTAACCTTTTATTATTTGTTTTCTCCGTTAGAAGCACAGATTAATACTGATGAGAGTTGTTTAACTCACTTACACTCAGTATAAGGGTGTACTATCTTTAATCTGGGAGACGAAATGTTTTCTATTGATGATGAAGAAGAAATCATTGCAGAGAAGGTTGAGCCTGCGCATTAATTGTCAGCCCAATAGGAAAACCTTCTCCTGATGTTGATCCAATCTAGATGGTGGGACTGTCCATGTCCACTGAGCAGCCTCGTTTGAATAAACTCGATGCCAAGTTCGATCAACAGCAAGGCCACCAAGGCCGGGTAAAAGAAAAAGACAGGCAGGAAGATATGATGGAGAAGACATCAAGCAGACAGAGGCATGTGTTGAGATGGTGCTATGTCATGAACAGGGAAAACAACTGACCTCTTTAAAACCTAAACCTACAGAATGTATGAAATGAAAGAAGTAGCGTTATCTTTGCCCTTTTTTTTATTCTTATTTATATAGAAAGAAAGTTGATGAGAAGACAGACATAGACAACTGCTGCCAAGCTGTAAACACACAACCAGATACACAAATTTAAAGTTTTATGAATGTTAAACTACATAAAATAAATGTCTTTCTGATTTGCATTACAAGCAGTACTGCTGTATCTTCAGATAACTGGACCGCCCTTCATACTGCACTGTACACCAGAGCCTGCAAAGTCCCACAGCCAATATCCACAGCCAATATCCACAAAAATTGGTCTACAAAGACACGAGGGATAATACTTCAAAAATAGGCCTTGATTGTGCCATGTGGGACAAAAAGCATCACTCAAGCTAACCATTTCTCCATCTTTCACTGATAAAATCCACTTTCCATTCATTACCCTTTATCATAAACACAAGTCTACAGGGAAGCAGGGCTTAGAAGTGGTTAAGCCTGTCCCTGGTTTCCTATTTCTAGGGAGCATTTATCTGATGATATATATTCCTTTTGGTAAGTGAAGGGAGTTATTCTGTTTCCAACAGGAAAGACATTGATAGGGCATTAGGGATTTGTTTATTTCAACTCAAAGCCATAGCATCTATCCAAGTATATATTTCGCTGCGGGCTTAGACCAAATTATGTCTCAAGGCAAGATAAATCATAAGGCACAAGTCAAAATGCCAAGTGTTTTATGATCTTACACAGAGCCCTGATGGCAGGCTACATTTTACTGAAAGCTATGTTACACTGTGCATTTTCAGACACAACAGCCTACGTGTTCCTGCTTGTTTGTGACTAGACTGTTTTGAATATGACAGCTGTCATACGCACGTCAACTGTCTAGGTTTTAGACAGTCAACAGAATGATGGAATTTGAAAAGAAGTTCATCTGTCTCCCTAATAAATCCATTGTCTTGTCTTCCTTGAACAAGGAATGTAGTGATGGACATATCCAACATTGACAAAGAGGCTCAGTGAAATATTGTAGATGCAGAAAGCTCATTCAGTTTAAGTGAGAGTGAAAAGTGAGTTGATGTGCTTGAGTAAACAACTCAACATCACTCTAGCAAAAAAAATGACAGACAGGACAGGGTGTGCAGACGATTTAGAGGATATAAATTACCTACAAACATTCTAAAACAAGTTTGAAAAAAAGTTTATTTTGTTTTGTTTATGACAAGCCAGTGTACAGTTGTGCACACATCAAGGACCTCTTTTCTCAAATAGGTATTTGGTGTTTGTTCAGATGGCAGGCAAAAATATATTCCTGCATGGTGCCACATAAATGTTGTTGTTGTGGCCTGGTGTCTTTCACATGATACGTCAAGAGACTGTTCAGCTAAGCCACTTAGAAAGGCCTTCTTACGTAAACTCCTAAACTTAACATCCCTCCACTGTGACCCAGGCAACAATGCCTCCTTATATGCCCCAACAGAAGCTGCTGAACAAAACTCAACAGCTTGTGAGGAGAGGAGTTGAAGGGTCATGTAAACTTGCAACGGACTAGAAGGCTCCAGAGTGAAAAGAGGAAGAATCCTCTTTTCACTCTCGACATTGTTTGTTAAGAGGGATCCCTGCCATCACAAACATCAACCCAAATTTCTCTACAGACAGGGCAAAGAGAGGGGACAAAGGGGGTTCACAACAACATGATACTGTTCTAACAATGTGGTGTGTGTGTGTGTGTGTGTGTGTGTGTGTGTGTGTGTGTGTGTGTGTGTGTGTGTGTGTGTGTGTGTGTGTGTGTGTGTGTGTGTGTGTGTGTGTGTGTGTGTGTGTGTGTGTGTGTGTGTGTAATGTTAAAGAGGTCTTCTTCGCCTCAAGCTCACTAACCACCCAGGACCCCCTGGGGTTTTTGGAAGGATTTTTCTTTCTGTCGAAGAACTGGGTCGTCATGGAGGGAAACCTTAGTGAACACTTTTTAACAACAACCCAATGCGCAGAAAGCATTTTATCCTGATAATTCTCTATTCATGTATACAATAAATGCTGCCCAACATCCTGGTATTTCAGTTGGTTAAGGTTCATATCAGTTAGATTAACAACAATATCACATGCCATCTCTCTGGCCGAATATCATAATAATGTTGGTTAAATTAGGAATAGGAACTAGTCAAGTAAAATACTTATGTCTCTGAAAGATCAACAGTAGAACTGGGTAATTATTAGTTTACACAACCATGTAAATACACCATTTCCTCACTTAAGAGCTTTTGCATGAAAATGTCACCAAATATAATACCATGTTTACTTAAGTAAAGTAAGAGCAAATAACATCATTTTGACCATTATACTGTAGTTTTGTTCAGCTACAGCTGCTTGATTATTTTCTTAAATAAAACTGCACTCCAACAATTGGATAATTAGAGACATTTATTTGAAGTATAAATATTTATTTTCATTATTAAAAACACATGTAGTACATGAAGCAAAACAACACAAATACACTTATACACAGTGAAGAGTTTTACACATACCCATAAGAGTTATATACATACATTTAAATGCACCTACACATGAGAGATACATTATTTCCATATCTCAAGTATAATTCAAAGCAAGAGCTTTAAATTTAAAGGCACGTCACCCAATTTCTAGAGAAATTCTAGTACAGAAAAACAAGGATATTCAGCATGCCTTAGACTATTATTACTATTATAAAGTGAAAAATATGTGGTGCCATGTATCTTTCTTGACATTCTACATCTCCTAGACAATAATAGATTACTACTTTGAAAAGACAGTCTGCTCACATTCCCACTCCCATTTCCATCATCAAAAGGTATGAGCCGAGTAATGGCCTGGATGAAAAGTTAATGGTTAATCACCATTACCTTCAATTTATATTCCCTTTTGTGTACAGTGTATAAACAGTATACATTTTATTATTAATTTGGGTATAGTGTATATATTTACATAGTATCTTTACTTTGTCATTGTTGTTAAAAAGCAGAGCTGTGAATGAGCAACAGCATGATTACACTCTTTTAAAACAGGCAAAGCATGGAAATAAGCAGATAGAATGGAAGCTTGCAAGTATGTGCCAGGTTTTAAAGTCCCTGACTTTTCAAACAATCCAAACAAATGTTGTGGTAAAAAAGGCTGGATAATACCTTCAAGCAAATTATATGTTTTTTTTAAGAGATTTAATACAAAGTTTTTCTGAACTCGAATCTATCTGAAAGAGTTTTGAGTTGGAGGCCTGACACGCAGTGCATGCTTGTGGTCAAATCTATACTTGCATTTTCAATTCTCCCAAGTGCTAGAAATACCCATGGCTAACTTAAAATTGTATGACACTGCATGACATTGTAACCCATGTAAGAGGTCATAAAGAAAATGAGGATTAGAGCAACTTAAAAAAAACTTCCACCCACTTCTTTCTGCCATATGTTGCAGAGTTCCTGGTGTCCACAGAGAGCCAGACATCTCGCTGCTCTGATCATTAACTAGCCAGCCAATCAAAGCCTTCTGGCCATGGAGCAATTATCTGCTCTCCATAGCATAGGTGGAGAATGAACCGGCAACCCCTGCAGCTCTCTCTCTCTGTTTCCTGAAATAACTACAAATGCCTTACATACTCTTACACTTGTATGTTAAACAGAAGGAAAAAAGGATTTGTTTTCCTCAGACTGAACTGAGATCACATTACATGTCATGCAGAGTGCAAAGCCTGAAATTGTAGGGGTGGATTTTCACCTCTCACTGTTGCAAGGCATGAATTCTTGTCATTACATCAATTTATTTCAATGTCATTTTTGTGGGCTAGAGTTTGTCTAATTGAATGAAAGACAACATGACTCGCATTGGACATGACTTTATTGCCCTTTCCAAGTCACCAACTATACCGAGGAAAAATAGCAGTTTTGAGCTCAGATAGTTCTCTTCACAGACAATCCTGAAAGCTGAAATCATTTGGAAAATTGAAGAAACAATTGAGGTAGCCCACAATTTGTCATATCATGTTGAGAGGTGTTTAGAAGTAGTAGAAGAGGACTTGAAAAAGAATGCTTCTGTTTTGTTACAGGAGTTTTTCCACCTTTCTATACCTCACCAAAGGTAATCAATATCAACCAGCTTTAAACTCTTACATCCATTGCAGAGATAGGTTGGTATTTGAAAAGTAATATTGTGATTTTTTTCAGATTGTGCCTCCTCTGAAATACCAAATAAGGTTGATACATTCTAAGATATAACATTCACAATATCTACATATTTACTGTGCTGGGATTTAGCATCTCAAGAAGAGAAGAAAAAAAGGTGTTGTCTGTTTCTTAAGGAACACGGTGCCCAGGGGCCCTTGGCTGCACTGGGCCTGATCGTGGAGCCTGTGTGAAATCCAAACTGACTGATCCAGGACAGAGCCAGGATTACACCACTTCCCCCCTGAATTCTGTCCTTCCTAACAATGGGCTTCCTGTAACCACAGTCAAGTGAGCCGTTAGTTAGCCAGTGGAGCCGCAGAGTGGTGGTTCAGGGCCACTGTGGGAAAAGCCAGAGGACTCCAGCATCATGTTACTATTCCTCCAACATAAAGCCCCAAAAGCCCCCACCATCAGCATCTGCACCCACCACTTTGCTCCCAGTGCCTTCAGGAGGTGTCAGGTTCTGGCACCTGCTGGAGGCCCTGGCAGGTTCATGCCCCCGGCAGGTTCAGATGTCATTCCAGCAAATAGTCTGTTAGTCTATCAGTGGTTAACAGGGGTGACTTTCAGTAGTTTAGTTTTGAAGACACTATCCTCACTTAACAGGATATTGTGGCAATAAAGAGAAGTTACACACATTTTCAAGAGTTAAATATAATACATGATTATGACATTCCTTTAGTTATAATGGTTATTGAAATGGACTTTCTAAAATAAGGCCATGCCGCTAAACTAGTAAACCATTTACTGAAGAAAAAAGGTTATAGAAAATGATTTATTTCCAATAAATTCTTATCCCAAGTCCCTATTAATCGTGGGACCAGTGATTCATTGATGTTATAAATCATTTGAGCAAGAGGTCAATACCATGTCAGTGAATTATCTCAATTTGCCTTTGATAAAATTGCTTTTGTAGCAAAACCTTTTTTTCATGCATGAGCTAAATGGAAAAGAGGGAAAGAGAGGAGAGAAAGAAGGTGAAAGAAGGAAAAAGGGTGGAGGGCTATTTAGTTGAAGGAGAGAAAAATCCTGCAGCACAATGGCCATCAACAACATATTTTCTTTAGTGATGTCTTTAGCAGTCTGACAGTTGTCCATACCAGGTTTAATTATACCACACAGAAAAGAATGTTCTCTGTTATGTCCTAAATCACAGTGCAGTGACACCCAGCTCAATAAGTCCTTCTAGAACAATGCACCCTGTGCCATTGACATCCTCTCACAGAATACAAAGGTGTATCATTTGGTCAGGACTGATAATTAGATGCAGAATTTACTGAAACTGTAGATGGTAACGTCAATAGTGGGGCTTTTAGCATCTGTCATCCTGCAAATCAATGACAATTTTCAGCTATGAATTCATGAAAATGATAGCATTCAAATAGATTGCAGGGGAGAAATCTGAGACACTTCAAAGCTTTCTTCTCTTACTATTTTTTCCCTCCATTTCAAAATTTCTGTATAATTATTTAAAAGCACAATAAGTAGGATTTTCCTAAAATACAATGTAAAGACCAGAGCCTACCTAATGCATAAGCAAACTAAGCAGCTTCTTCTGGCCCCGTGACAACCAGAGGGCACCCCAACGCTCTTAAAATGCCCCACAAGACACAAGAGAAGAAGAGTTGGTATGCTAGCATTGTGTATCTCTGAGCAGTGCTCTTTGGTCTGTCTTGGTCTCTTGCTTGCTTGCAGACACTTCCAGGGCTGTGTTCTGTAACTTTGTGGAAAAGTCATGAAGCTTGCACTTTGATAGGCGCAGATGATTTAAAAACAAGAAAATGATTGTCTAGTCTCTTAGTCAAGGTTCCCATACTAACTCTAACTAATGCAGAATGGAATGCAAGGGATTCAGATATTGTGACTATTGATTAAATATTGAATGTTGATTAGCTGGGCATACTGGACAATATAGATGCATATTTTTCAGTAGTAATTACAGAAGCAGTCTTATCACTAAAATAATAATAGCTGGTCCACCTTCAAGGTCGGTCCCCCTTAGTGAGCCTGAGCTTAAGTGGGGGCTAGCTTTGGGCAATCTCCCTTTAGTTCAATCTACTGTTAGCATTAGCATAGACACATGGACTTGGCTTAGGTCTTGAGAAGAACTTACAGAACTTTTCTTGGGTTTGGACTGTTGCTGGGATAAAACAAGGTAAACTGATAGTCCTTGCATTGTTGATATTGCTGTTTTACTCTCATTGTCTTGCCATCATTTTCCAATCACTGTTGTAAGGCTGTCTTTAAAAGAAAAAGGTCTATATATAACAAGATGTAAAACAGCTCGGAACCAAGGGCTGGGCTGAGCAGAGGCAGCTTTAAGGGTTTATATTTATCTACATCCCTGACAAATTTAGGGCTGGGTCAGCAGGTGTTAGACTCAGCAGGAATTGAAGGTCAATGACAAGGATTTGGACCCTGAAAATAAACGTATAACTGCTGGCCACATCACAAAGAACAAATTAACACTGCAGCATTGCAACACTGTAATCTTCAGAGAGGTATAAAGACCAGTTAGTCAGGCCTGGAATCTCACAGAGAAAATGAGAGCCACTTATCCAATAACGAGAGCTTAATGAGGGTCCCTTTAACTAGCTACGTCTCTCTTTCCCTTGGAGAAACATTTGTCTTACAGTACAAATGTGATTCATGCATCATTTCTATTGTGAGAGAGAGTGCTGTAATAACGGTATAAATCACAAAGGGCCTAGGTTGGGGTAATGAGACTTAAATCTCTTAAAACAACACCATGAACTCAGCTGAATGATAAAATGATGTGGTGGAGGAAAATACTACCTTCTTCGGGGGAAAGCTACACCACTCTCCACATAGGCACGTATGGCTTTTGGCAGTGCAGAAGCCCTACTTCATTTAGCTCTGACAGGCAATTTAATACCACAAAATTACTAACCTTAGCTTTGCAATTACTTTTCCAGCTCTGAACATTTTCAACCCCTCTGTAGATGTAATCTTAAGGCCCCCGCACAGGGCAAAACCCAAGGTCTTAACTTACAGTTTTACTGGGGCTCTGATCAGACAAAACATGGAGAACATAGGAAACGTGGAGAGGATAATAGTTCAACCATTTATGGGGCAACTATGTTAGATCTTACTGTCTAAACCTATCATGTTCCTTTCCAGCCTGCCAACATAATGCAATCTCTAGGCTCAAACGCTATTCCTTTCCCTTGGCCCTACCCCTGATTTTGGAGTGCCCTCGGTTGGGTAGTGGTCCTTCAGAACAGAGCCACAAGGAGTATGGGGTGAAATCTTTACCTAGGAAATGGTACGCAACTCATTATGTCATAAGCAGCCTGACATCATCAGATATCAGATAAGGAAGGAAACGCAGCAAATTCGTTGCTGGATTATTTTCCAAATATCATACACGGGACATGGAAATAATTAACGTTTTTGACTCTTTTACATGAAGCTCTATTGACATATTTATTTACATATTCCTTTGCATCTATATTAAACTAAAATAGTCCAATAGATTTTGGGCTCCTCTACCCCACCAGTAGCCAGTTACACTGCCTTAGTTCAAAAAGGATTATGGGAAAATGTTCTTTTACCACTCCATTTGGAGTCTGCATCTGAAAAGGCTCCATTTGAAGGGTCATCTGGACGGCTGGATGACTACTACCCCTTGATTCCCAAAATAAATGGGACGCCCTACTCTATGTGGCACTGTAGGATAGGGATAGGGCCAAATGGTAGGGCCAAAGGGGTGAATTGGGATTGAGCCCTAATCTCATCATAAGTGTGACTGTGTTGTTAACTTGATAAACTATAATTATTCTACTGTTAATGATGTCATGAGCACACTTTTTGGTCCTTCAGTCAAGCCAGGGGATGAACTTCATCATACCAACAAAGGTGGAAAGAAAAAAAAAGAACAGCGTAAGGAATAACAAAACAAAGAGTTTAATCCATTCATTTATGCCCTTTTCTTCAGTATGTGCTCCTTAAATTCAACCCATCTATCTTTAACTGAGGTTTTCTGAAGCTGATATTTCTTATCCAACATTAAAAAAATAATTCTAATAATAACAACCACACATGCCTAATGTGATCATATATCTGCCTTGAGTAAACCTTCTCACTTTGTCATGTTAGCATCCTAAGGATAACCTTAGAACATCATATTTAATTCCCTGGTGGCCTTTTCACATTTAGGTCTGTTTTGTCAGCGGGGGAAAAGGGGACATGATTTGTACTGATCAGCCTCTCTCTCAGTGCTCTTCTTGGCTCCTAACTACAGCTTTAGTGAGCTTCTGACAGATGTGTCCCCTGCTGTCTGATTAAAAATGGTCATTTCTCCAGCACACAATGTGGCGTGGTAACCTTTCATTTGAAGGGTGATTGCTGCACAGTGACAGATACTCGTCCGTTTGTTCATTTTGTCACTCAGCAAGGATATTGACATTCAGATTTTGCCTATGCTTTCATCTTAGAACAGATGTCACAGTTGGCAAGTAGTCTCGACAGGAACAGCAGGTAGGACAGAGCTCAAGGGGCAACAGGAGACAAGAGGCAAACGTGACAACTTGCAAAACAAAACAAGTGTATGTTTTACATCAGTCTGTCCTCTTTCCCTTGGTACAACTCAAAATGACCCTCATTGAACATCTGCCTGCTGTGCTAGGCAGGTATTTGTGCCCTCCCTTTTCTCCTTGGCCTGTTTCTCATTCTCGCAAGCTGGTGTGGTGAAAGAAGGAACACCAGCAAAATTATGGAAACCCTCGCTCATCTACGACAGGCAGAAACACAAACCTCAAACCCCCTGTGGTGGGCCAAATCCCCTTGCTAGCACAAATGAGGATATTCTAATGTCAGACCTGTTTGCAGGGGTGTAAACTTGTGGAAGTGCTGGTATCAGATAGGATATCAAAGTCAACAAGCCTGTTGCTTTAAGCTGATCCTTCTGTCCCCTGAAAAAAACCCTGCTCCATGAAAGCCCAGAGGAGCCTTCAAATGTTTCCCTGAGTGCAACCTGATCCATAACAGGCAGAGTCATGCAGCTCCCTGTGCTATCAACACTCCATGCACAGCAGGGCCACTCTAATACCCCATTCCAACATGGCAGCCAGGAAGCCCTTGAAAAATAACACAGACAAGCAGTAGAAGCCTATGCTACACATCTGCTGAATGTAGCAGTCCAATTTATTAACAATTGTTGAACTACATTTAAAATGACCCTGGCTATTCAAAAGGTACTTTGAACTTTGAGTCATATGAAATCTGTTTAATTGTAGAAGCTACAGAATGAGTTACACTGTTGATGCAGTCCTGCAGATTACTTTGGGATGCAGCAAGAAAATAAAATTGCTGATTTTTTAGTGCAAGCTAAGTATTTGCCCAATGGGGAATGCTCCTGATAGTGTTGCCTAAAGTATTTCATATAAAAATGGTCCAAGTTCTGTGTAGTGAAAAGTCTATAACTGGTGCAGTTTGTATTAACGTTAAAGCCCAGTTCAGACCAAAGATTCGCAACGCAACGAGTTGAAACTTGCAAATACTTGCAACTTGCAGGTCTGCAACGTTCTAAATCCTGCCTGTTCAGACCAATGCGACGAGACGGTGAATTTTCCTCTATAGCAATGCCTCTCTGTACTTCTGTTCTAACCTCCGACTTTTTACACACACACACACACACACACACACACACACACACACACACACACACACACACACACACACACACACACACACACACACACACACACACACACACACACACACACACACACACACACACACACACACACACACACACACACACACACACACACACACACACACACACACACACACACACACACACACACACACACACACACACACACGCACACACACACGCACACACACACGCTACGTTCATAACAGCCTTTTTAACCAGCTAATAGTTTGTCAGTGATTTGACCAGCTGACTTTGCTAAGACTTGATTGGCTGTTGAAACAGATGACGTGTGTTAAACCAATTGCTGGTGATTTGACATGCTGAATCGCTTGCGACATCAACCGGCTAGATTCACAATGAGACGGGTCACAGGATCTTGGTGATCTTTGCAAGTGTGGATATCACCACAACATTTACATGTAGTTTAAAAACCTGATTATATTCGGGTTAAGGGAATACCCCGGTTTCTTAAACACCATGTAAACCCCATACCCTGGTTAACAGACCTAGAGAACTCCTTCAGTTCCCTGATTATTCATATTCTCGGCTTATTATCAGGTTTCTTGTCTGTGCATGCTCCCCACTCTGCGACAGTGGCTTTTGACCTGGAAATAGAATAAACCATGAAGCAACGGCGCCGAAAACAACGTGAAAAAAACCCAACAATAATAGAGTGTTACCTTTAAACCAAGGGATGACTTCACAACAGCAAGTAACATGACTACCAGGAAGACCCGTTTTGGTCATGATTTTGTCCAAACGTCGTCTATTTGTGATTGACAAAGGTGAACCAGAAAAAAAGCTGTATTCAGTCCAGCTGTATGTTGGTGGAGCACCACCTACTGTACCGGAGGTCGAGATACTCCGTCATTTCCCATTCAACCTCTGCTCATGTATACGAGGGGAACTTCAGTTATCCGATTATTCCTTTAACCGAGAAAACATTTTCGGGTTACTGATGAACATGACATGAAGCTTACAGGTACATGACATAGGTTTTACGTTTGCCCTGCTCAGTCTGAGAGGGCTCACTGGGCGATATTGATTTGGTTGCCTATCAAAACAAATTTTCCAATCGAAATCAACAAGTGAGTTCCACCATCTCATCACTGTCAATCAACATAGTGACAACTATGCAGCTCTTCGAATGGCAGTGTCCACACAGAGGAAGTTCAGAAGCAACCACCAGAGCATAGCGAGGCCACATCATGTGGAAAAGCTCCTTGGGTGATAAAGGTACTTATAACCCTACATATATTTATGGATACCATTAAAAACAAAACTGCTATAAAGAAAATAGCTGACTGCAGAGCAAAAAGCCCGAAGGACCCAATTTCCTCCTGAAGCACCTGATGGACACACTGACAAGCAGATTGCTTCCCAGTACCAATTTTTGGAGCATGTGAAAAATGGTCCGCGCAGCCGGTATGTGGTCTGAGATGAGTCATAAATCTTGTTTTATCTCCTCTGTGGTGGTAGCAGAAAAGGATGAGTTGCTTTTTTTTCATCTCATTCACATGTCTATCTGTCTGTTATCTGTGCCCTTGAGCAAAGATTACTGATGCCCTGTCTTTGATATATGACACATCACACAGAGCAGCTTTTCATCCTGTGAATTAACCCAAAGACGGAGAGAAAAAAAAAATGCAAACCTGCCTGCCATCAACCAGGGGGGCTCTCTCACTGTTCCTTTGTGCTCCTCTGGCACCCCTCCCTAACTCACATGATCCTACCCACCTTCTTTCCCTTAAAACTACGGTTTCCCTCCTCTCCTCTCTCTTCTGATATTGAGCAGAAGGGGAGCAGAGAGCATCATGGGTAGCCAAGTTTGGTGGCAAATTGTTTATCTGACCTCTGCACGTCTCTGCATTTTATAATCTAGTGTGTGTCACCCCTGTCTCATCCTCATAACAAATAGCCCCTGCCATTCGCTGCTTCCTTTTTTTCAGAAGCAAGAGGTAAGAAGAGGACCACTGTAAGTAACTGCATTTGAGGAAATCTCCAAAAAATGGGATTTCGAGTGAGTGATGAAAACAGAGATTCCCATAATGATAACTGAAGAGGAGAAAAAAGGATAAAAGGCAATGATTAAAGAAACAAATGGCAGCATATTATGTGTTAACAGCGTATGTATAGCATGGAGGAAGAAAAAGTTTCAGGAGAATATTACTGCTGTATTATTGTCCCTGGCCAAGAATATTTTATTATTCACTAACCAGGAAGGCAAGCAGCATTGAGTGCAGCCTAATGTATCATCTCCTAATACATCTGAATAATAGTGATTTAAATGAGTAAGACAAATAGCAGTGACCACTTTGTGCAATCTAAAACAGAATGTAAAATAACACTGTTAGGCCTGACTGCCGCAGTGGAAATTAAAAGACTCTACTACAGAGTAATAACCATTTCTCTCCCGACTCCAGACTTCATTAACCCAAAGCTAATCTCCCATTCAAACTCCCTGATCTTCACATGCCACAGGGAAAAAATGCGTTCAGTAAATACTGGTTGTTTTGTGTTCTGAAAAGGGCCACAAAGCAGAACACTGTCTAAATTTTCCCCCTTTTCATCTAAGTAATCCAAAAAGGTCATAAATAAAATATTACGCCACAAGGAAAGTGCTGCAATCCATTATCATAATGGCAATGTTCATGATCTATTTCATTAACATGCAGTCTTTAACCCAAACAAATGTCTTCCTCACCCCCGGTGTTGCATACCCATTTATAAGATACAAATGTGCTCATGTGTCTGGACCTAGAGAGTTGCAGGTGTGATGCATCACCAGCAAACCACCACAATGAAGTTGCCATATTGTGCGCTGTACACCGCTGCTGATCATTAGCTTTAAAAAATATACTCCTGGGCAACATGATGTCACACAGCAAGTCTACTATTAGATAATAAGGTTTTTACCATGTCATTTTTTCAGATATATGGGAAAAGTCTCTATAGTTTTCATAGGCAGCTGCATACAGTTCTGCATGTACAAAGAGGTTATATCCAGTGGTGTAGTGGTCCCTGGAAAAGTGGGTATACTCTCAATTTTTGACCTTTTTTAATGCAGCCCAGAAAAAAGCCCTGTTTTAAAGACAGTGACATGTAAGACTAGTCTTTTTAGTTTACCCAAAAACGTCAATAGTATTTGCTCATTGTCACATCATTTCTGCTGCTTGATCTCAGGGAGGTAGGATTATGAAATTACTAAACCAATACTGGCCCACAGACTACTATGCATTTTGAGTGAACTATTCCTATTATTATTACTATTCCTTCTTCCTGGAAGGACATCTATTCTCACTTGGCAAGTCAGTAGTTTCTTTTGTAAACTGTGTTGTTCAACAGATGATTTGCAACGGATAGCATGGGCCAGAGTGTGCCACTAATTAACATGACATGACCAGGAGCAGGTATCACTGGTCACACAGGCAGCCTCCATGAATGTAAAATATATAAAAGGTAAACATACGGCTTCAGTTACTTTTTAAACATTTATTTAAATAAATTCAGATCTGAATTTGACAATGCATCATTGTTCTTATTTCATCTTAAATTTAAAAAAACACAAATAGTTCTCTTACAGACATCAAAACAATCAAATGACTCAAAAGTGCACTATTCAACAAAACAATATGTAAAAAAACTAAATTGTTTAGTTTGCAATGAAAGAAAATATATGAATTTACAACACATCAACAGTGATATACTCTCTGAACCCAGTACTGGGTTCCAAAATTAGCAGTCTCCCAAAGAGTTCTTGGATTTAAAATCAATAACCACCACAACTCATTTAAAACTGTAAAATTGTCATAATCCGTTTCATTTTCAAGTCAATTACTATGGAGCACTGGAGGGCTCTGTATATTACACATGATGAATTTTTTGTTTGGATAGCTTGCTTCATCTTATCGGTTCATCACAAAAAGGCAAATCATTTCAAGTAAACTTTAGCAATATTTACCTTGGCCCTTCTCTGCCTGCGATTGGCACATTTGTCGTCATGCCTAAAGTTAACCAATCTAATCAGTAAAAGTAGCACGTACTAGCCAATAAGATGCGGCAGTTTGGCTCGCAGATACTACTGCATGTTGCGCATTTGGGGGGATTTAGAAGTGGGTATACGCAATGCTGACTGAAAAATAAGTGGGTATACGCCGTATACCTGCATATCCCCTGGACTACACCACTGGTTATATCCCCCCCAAAACTCAAGACAACATCTGAATAAAAGTAAGTAAAGGTGAAGTAGGATTCTAGCCATGTTCTGGCCATATTCCCTATGTTAGCGGCATTGAGAGCAACACTAACTGTTTATTTCTCACACTGACATTCACACAGCACTATTTAAAAGATGATGTGGACAGCAGCGTCCATATGTGTGAATGACTGCAACATAAAGCTGGAGGGCACAGAGGCCTACTTTCTGCCTCCTGTAAGTGTTAATATAACCTTTTCATCTGCTCACCCAATAGCTCTCCTGAATCAATTCCCCCTCAGTGTCCCTCAGCGTCTGTACAACTGGCACCTCCACAACTTGTTCCATTTGTTATATTGAGCTCCATCTGGCCTCGGTCATTTGGCTTTTTAATTTAGTTGTCTCCTGCTCTCTAATTTGTCTCGCATTTACAAATGGCATTGGCCACCGGTTCCAAGCTGCCCCTTGTCAGCGGCAGAAATACATTTTCGCCAGCCGCCGGGGCCAGCCGTAAATCTGTAATGCCGGGTTATTAATAGATAGTAACAGATGTTTACTGATTGTTGATTACCAGTCTTGTTGACCAGTCAAATCTGTTCATAAATGGAATAGAATTTATAGCAGAGCCCAATATGCACCTCTACCAGGGAAAATTGAAAAAATGGTGCCAACCTATTAACTGAGAGATTAAAAAATGAGATCTCATAGACTCTCTTTCTTTATTCTTCTTCTAAATCTGCCAAAAACAACCTCAGCTAAACTGCATATGTTGAAATAAATCCCTTATGAATTCAAATCGTGTTTATCTTAATGAATGTGGCTATTTGCAAAGCTGGATTTAAGACATTTAAAGCCTTTAAAAGCACCACAGACACCCTGGAAAACTAATGGCTTTCTCTTTCACAGTCTAATTCCGCTTCCTTTTTTACGACTTACTACAGTACAGCAAGAAAGTACTAAAAGAACTGTTTGGCCACAAACACCTTCCTGACAAACACATCACTGGGAAGTGACATGACACATTTCACGTGTCACTCATCAGCAGTCACAGCTGGCAGGTTGGTGATCCATCTTTCAGTTAACAGATGACATGACTAACTTCTAACAGTGCACATTACTTTGGAGAAAAGTTTCTATAAAACTATGATTAAATGTCACCAAGGTAAGGTAGCACAAATGGATGGCCCATAATTTCCAATGTGTTTCACATATTTTTATAAAGTTGAAGAAATTATTTCAAGTATTGGATTTATTTTGTCACGTACATCACACTGCAGCACGTGTGTGCTGGGTTTTAGTCAGTCAACTAGTGCGTTATTTCTCCATTAACTGCGCTTTCTTGTGATTGGTTCCCAATTTATCTGCTTCTCCTCTTAAGAAAGTAATCATTTCTGTGTATGATTTTCTATTTACAGATACTGAGTTGAAAAACTAGGGAGCCACAGACAACAAGTTGCAAACTGTGACAAGTTATAAAACTTTAAAGTAGGCAGTAAATAGCTCTGTCACTCTATCCCCAGTGTTATATTACCTGGACACATTTATCTGATGGATGGTAAATCTCAATTCCCCTTACCCCCCAAAAAGGCAAGTGGAGACACAAGAAAATAAATTGCAGATAGAGGGATGAAAACACATGACTAGTTAATCAAATGAACATGATGTTTCGAAAGGAAACATCATTAATAATGTCAGCTAGGAGTGACAGCAGTTTTTCGGAATAAAAGCAAAAGTCTGAAAAAAATAATTCAATAATGCTTTCCTCCTACTGTACAGTTTCTAACAGTCCCCGGAAGCAGTTTGTATTCCTTAATATTTTTTTTACAGTTGCTTCACCTGCCTGATATCCCTTCAGCCCTTTCCTTCAGAAGCTGTCAAAGCCGCCAAGTATAATATATGGCCTCTCCAATGAGAACAGCTGTAGCCACTCTCTCTGCTGCTGCTGCTACCCTGCCCTGCATGAAATAATACATCAAGATTAATTGATTTCCTGTCACACTCTTAGAGAAAAGAAAATTAATTTTCATGTATCTTCCCTCCACTCCCAACCCCCAGCATATGAATTTTGTACATGGCAAGTAATTTAAGTTTTTAATTATTCATGAGGACTAAAAACATGATAAAGTGTTTTACAGAAGGCCCCAAAGGCTGTAGCAAAGAGCTCAATGTGCTCTGAGACAATAGCAACCCCAGACGCCGATATAAATAATAAATGTATTTACATATATCTTAGTGCATCTTAGGTTAAACTCCACCTTTAGGCTCAAGGAGAGTGAATGTTGGCTTATAGAATGATCAGTGTGATGAGTCACCAGACCACATGCACAGGGATATCCATCAGTCAATCATCATAAGTGTGTACTGTATTAATGCTGTGATGGATATTAGCTTTTAATAGACTTTGAATATTTATTTTGTCTCACTGTGTTGAGGCAATGCCTATATTTTAGACCATTATACTACAGCAAACAAATAATTATAATAATAATAATAATTTTGTTTGGTTAATGTTGTGGTTTTTGCAGATGTATTGTTAGTGTTAATATTGTGTTATGTTGTGCAAAATGATAATGTTGTAGGCTATATGTATACTTACAGGGATCATTACATTCATCAGCTGTGGTGGAAAGTACATTCGATCAAGTGAATACAATTTTTAGATACCTGTTCTTTATTGAGTAATTCAATTTTGTGTTTCTTTATACTTCCAAACAGTTTGTGAATTAATTTATATCAGCTCCACCTGAAACAGCTACAACATTAAAACGCTACGTACGTATTAAAGCATCAGTAATAGTAATGCCATAATATAGCATAATATGCAGGACTTTTGACTTGTAATAGAGTATTGTGTCAATATAACTTTATTTGTGTTGCATTTTTGGCCATTATTTTTAACAGCTTATCCAAGCTGATAATAGGCGAACTGGGTACCCAAAATACAATTACTTAATTAATTTTTAACTCATAGCGTACATCAATATAATAATAATAACCATGTATTTGATGTAAGCAGACATAGCAACAACCCAATGGAGTCGGTTTGCTCTACTATGTGTTTTAACATTGTCCAACTGTCAGTGGATGATTGAGAACTATGTCTATTGTGAGAGGCAAGAACACTGTCCACAGTCGCTGGTATGAGAGCCAAAAGAGGATGCCATGCCACTGATGCCGTGGCAACATGCAGGCCTGACTGGCAGGCGAGGCTGCAGACTGACGTGTATGCGGCACTTTGATCTGTTGTATTATGGGACAGGGAGACTGTGATGAACACGAGGCAATTACTTTTACTGAAATTTGTCGTTCCACAAGCGTCTGTGTGCATTTCTGCATGCTTTAAAAGGGGTAGACCTGTAAATAGTAACTGCACAAAGTGTATATGTCATAGCAACTTCAACCTGTATGTGTTTAACACACCTTTCTAACTAAGTCTACTCAATAAAGCACCCAATAAGGCCATGCACACTTTGTAGAAGCTCACAAGAACAAAGGCATGATTAACGCATTAGGGGAACAACCCCCACGTTTGTCTTGCCTGATTTGCAAGAGTGTAATTATAAGGTGAGATGTTTGTGTATACACGTGTGATATCACGTGTGTATGGAATGTGTGTGTGTGTGTGTGTGTGTGTGTGTGTGTGTGTGTGTGTGTGTGTGTGTGTGTTAATCTTCTCGATGGTCTTACTTTGGTACTGATTAAATTGGTCTGTCTGGTGAAATGTTCTAATTATGGTTGTAGAGCCTAATTAGCATTTAGTATAACACCACAACAAATGCTGCAGAATCACACTAATTCCATGATAAACCGTCTCAATATGCAACACCATCAAGCTGTTTTGCTGTACAATAAGAATGAATCCTTTGATGGCCAATCCTGCACTCCTGCTGAGCGTGTTAAATTATTTTCACTCCTTCCAGATTGGTCCTATCAACAACTATTCACAGGAACCCTAATAAGCACATATTCTCATTAATATCATAAAGCCTAAATGATCTGAAATCCCAACAACATGCTTTTGCAAATTATTAGGCCACTGACCCCATGGGTACTGGTATGGATTTTTTCCACAGGGGACTAGATATACTGGTTGGTGTTGATGATGGGACATACAAAATCTTTGCAATAGTGATGAGAATATTTATACAGGTAAAAATGCATGGAATACATGCAGCCTGCTATACAGGCTCTGTCATGCAGGGTTTGGAAGCTGTTCTGACTCAAATTACCCTCTGGTACAAAAAAGTATGTATCTTAATAATTTTAATATTAGTATTTACTTAGTTCTATGCAGTTTTTACCTGTTGGAAGGCCATGTAGCCACGTATATTCGGAAAAAAAGACGAGGTGCATATTAATTGAGATGAGCCGCACAGCGCTTTCATGGCCTATGTAGCAGCTTCAACTGGACACAATGGACATGCCGTGCTGCGGGCATCTTGCATTGGCCATATGGCACCGCTTGCACAGCCCATGTATTCTGTCTTTTAGGATTAAGATTAAATTCTTATTTCATTAAAGATATAATCTGTAAGATTTTCATCTAGTTAAAGCCTTTTAAGTTACTATCTATCAGAGAGTGAGTGAAAACAATGGTGACTGATCATATGACCCACTAATAAAAGCACTTGTAGTTGCCTCTTTGCCTAGTGTTCCAATCTCTGTGTCTGTGGCGACATTCCCTCTAAATCTAAATGTGCCACCATGTTAGTTACGCTGCTCACAGCTGTTGGTGGTCTGCCGGTTGAACTCTCCACTGCAGGTTATGCTGCGTTCAGTTGTAATCGGAAATTTGGAACTTCTAACTTTTGAGTCATGCTTGTAGTAAGGGCAGAAGTGTAATTGGAACATGTGTGTGTGTGTGTATGGATTCGAGAGGGTAACATATAGGGGACAGGCCAGAAGTAGAGAGGTGAATGTGTGTCAATAAAGCTTACAAAAGAGAAAAAGAAAAAAACGCACAGTGACCCTGAACGTGACAAGATGGAGGCCTCTGAAAGAACACTCGCCTGCAATTACATCATACCACCAAAGAGGCTGCTAGAAACATGGTATCTCAAATTTTACGGATTATGACTTTAAAGCTGTTACAAATTTTATCTGTTTATTTTTGCATGAAGAAACTGCCATTTGTGTCAGGGCAGCATTGTTCATGTTAAAGTAGAACAATGATAATTACCTGTTTCCAAGAAGTGAAGTTACGAAACCATATCCTTTAAAATTCACGATCCCACAAACTAAGCAAAATATGGCATATTGCATAAGTTGGCTTGGCTGAAGTGAATTTTCTCTTCTCAAATCATAGTTAGCAGATATACAGAGATAATTTATTTAGCAAAGAGAAACTATATTTTGAGAATGAAAGATCATTCTTGACCTTGAAAATAATAATTTGACACAATAGTATTTACTTAAGGTCCACCTACTGTTGTTTATTGGGTTTTTCTTTTGGAACTCTCTGAGCTAGCTTCAGAAAAAGCTTTAAAAAACTACAATGTCACTAACATTTAAGAATACATTTCCTGATTTGTGAGTTTGATACTAGATGAGAATCTGAGATAGGATTAACCAAAAGGCATCCTATTGGGGAACATGTATTAAAGAAGAAGAATAACTTTATTAATCCCCTTGGGGGGATTTTTTTCACTCTATTATTTAATAGAATGGGCACCTCCATAGTGACGAGGAGGTGAAATGGTAACTCTGGTAACAAATTCTGTCTCGTAACACAGCAGCCATGTGCATAACTCACCTGTCCCAACCAAGCCCTAAATCAGTCGATTACATATCGAAAATGGGCTGCTATGAATAAAGATCGACTGTAAACCTTCCTTCCTTCCCTTAACCTATGTTAAATGGCAACACTGTCTAATGAAATTGTATGTGGCAAGGCAATAAATTCACACTAACAACCGGATGCACAGGGCCCATCTGTTCTAAAGTGGTAAGACACACAGATGTGATCTGAAAACCAAGTGGGAATACAAATAATATTTGATATGGATGGTAGGTTATATACATGTGCATATGGAAGATGAAGATTGGTGGAAGAATGCAGATACTGATAGATGACAGTTATAAGAAATAAAAATCTTCATTTGGTTCTTCAGCACATGGCATTTATTGCAGCCGGCTGATATAATATTTACTTTCTTTGACATCTGGAGTTAATGTTCCTTATCTTGGTAACAAAAACAATTTAGAAAGACAACTTCCACAAGTCAAACTATGCCATTTCCCAGGCTTTTCTCTGCTAACTGTCTCCATTGAAATATTCTTTATTTATTTTGGAAAACTTAAACAACTGCTGTTATGTCCGCCCAGAGCTGGCATAAGCCAGAGGAGCAGATTCATCATTATAATACTTAGCACTGAGGGAGAAAAAATGCAGAGCTGCACTATATCACAAGTATGATTTAGGCCCTACAGAGGCTGCAGGAATTCAAGCTGTCAGAGTCTGAAGTAAATTCAGTTCCTGTAAATAAATTGGGGTGTCTAATGCTTGCACATGCTATCTGTTTCTATAAATCCATGACTACAGTTGTGTTCTGGTGTATTAGGGAGTGTGTGAGGCAGAATAACAAACAGAATGAGCAAACATGGCACCCCCCCATACCTGCATTACAATAGAGGGAAATATGCAAGAAGAAGTTACCACTGATTTACAAGCAGGTGAGACAAAACACCTCTCATGCTCCAAATGTATTCAGTCAGCTTGAAACAAACCTTCTCATCACCACAATTCATCTGAATTGACAAATTCACACCTACCCCATTGCTATGCAACAAAGAAAAGGTAGCAGCCATTGTCTGTGCTCCACTGGGTTATGATGGCACTGTTTCTGTAACTAAGGTGGCACACACAGCTTAACTTCCAATATTGACATTGTGAGGACACGTGTATGATGGAGCACTGATGTAGAGGGTGTCCCAGTTGCTAACATTGCAGTAAACGCTTGGTTTATGATTCATCATCTGCAGGAAGTCCAAGGGCTAGAACATAAAACTGTTCAACTCTGAGAGGCCTGGTGGAGACATACATAGAGGTTACACTGCAATCTACGAGCTTGACTGAATCATTGAGCACAAGGTCACATGATTGATACCATAGTTAATAGCAATATTAAAACCAAAAAAGAGTCTTATTCCAAAGTGATACACAGTGATTTGACCAGACATAGCCTGCAGGCCCTACAGTTATCCAGAAATAAAGCCTATGTGTTAATGTTTTCTGATTCTGATTATATGAATCTGAGCTTTGCATCTGTTGGAGACTTTGAACATTTAATGTCCTTGCCCAGGAAGAATAAAGAGAACCACTACTGCACGGTTAAGCTAAGAGCACATTTGGTGAAGCTGGAAAGGGGGATCTGACAAATGGAAAAAAAATGTATGTAATAGGTTCATTATAATGCATAAAAACAATAACATATGGCTGTTTAACAGCAAATTAGCCCAATTCAGGTTCTTACGACAACATTGTTTGATTTGGTATGTGCACTTACATGTATCTGAGAGGCCAACACAGTTAATTGCTATGATGTTGCACTGCACTGCAGGAAAACAAGTAAACTAACAATCCTACCCTACATTTTCTGCGAAGACACCTTGGCTGACATGTCTTGCATGTGATATCAATGGCATTTAAATTCTAATAAGATGGTACGACATTCTACACAACAATGAGCTCACAGCTATCCACCACGTTAACACCTTTTAATGCTGCCCTGTATCCAATTTAATCAATGTTGTATGTCAAAGTCAACACCTAATGGACAATGCCACAGCTTTATATACATTTGACATATTGACTTACACATGTATGAAACATTTCAATGCATGTATTGGTATGGAGACATACCATTATTTATTTATTAAATATGGTTATACCTCAGAGGTTTGTGGTGTGACAAATGGTCCAACAGCCAAGGTTAAGAAAAAACAACACTTTATCAGGTTCCATTGCACTGCAACATAAGCTATAATAACTTCATTGGTACCCACAAAGGCTGTTAAGTGAACTCCAGTCAAACATTGTTTGCATACTGTCAGTTATAGAAAAAAAAAAACCCGGTCAGACAATGTGGTTACAATTTTGAATATAGTGCTTCAGGGCAATGTAGCCTACACATTGCATAGAAGATGTATAATGGGCATTTAGCTTATGCGTGGAAGCTGTATTCAATATATTGGAATAAAGTATAAGATCTCAAGTAAAGGAAATAAGGGAATAATAAAGTTTCTCCTTCTGCCATCTCATCATAATGATTTACAATGTGCAAATATGTTCCCTTTCATTTCTCATGGTGAAACAAATAGCCACTAAACCCTCCCTTTGCTTTGCTCAGGCCCCTTAAAAAAAAGCAGATTTGAAAAATGTAAGGCTGCAAGCTAGCCTGCTTCTCACTACTAGCTGACACATGCATTTATAACCTTAAAAATGACTTCTGGGTACCAGGTATCCAATTATTCCTTACCCAGGAAGCAGTGCTAAATGGAGCACTGCAATGATTTACTCGCAACCTCTTCTTTTATTAAAACACTTTGTCTTATTGTTTTATTGATTTACAATCCGTCCTACTTTTTTGGCATCTGAAAACAATCAAGGCACAGGGCAGCAGAATGTTTGGACATTAATCGTTAAAAGACAGTGTTTTATTCCTGGCCTGGGGTTTGCTGCACCAGCTGCTGTGCATTCTGGTAAGAAGCAGTGATTTATGACCCGGCAGCAATAACGATGAGGCGTGCTCATTAACATATCGACAGGCTCCAAGATGGATCATCAGCATTGATTATTTCATGGCCTGTTGATGCCATTTGTTAAAAGAGAGAGGGAGATAGAGAGAGAAAGGGGGAGTGGGGAAAGTAGAGAAAAGAGGAGGGAGGGATGTGATGGGCCGGCTTAGGAGGTGTGAGGATTTCTCGCTTGAATCCTCGCAGCACAGGGGAGGAAGACAAAACCCTGACTCCTTCAATCACCACAGCCATCACTCGACTGTCAGAGGGAAAAATCAATGATTGACAGCATTTAACCAGTCTTCAGCACTTGGCAGATCCATACAGAAGAAAGGTGCTTGGTAGGGAGGGCCATACAGATCTGTCTTTACGAATGCTGTAAAACATTACTTCACAGGGAGAATTACAATATCAATCAGTCAATGCCATTCTCTATTCAAACGGGGAGAGAGCATACAGTAGGTATCATTTGTGTTCAACATGCTAGGTGATAGGGAAACCTTACTCTTTTGAATGCAACTAAAAATGATTAATAATGGTTATGTGATGGTAAACAAGCGTACAACTATTGTTTACAAGATCACACAAAATAAATTATAAAACAAGTTCCATCACAGGCTACATTAAATTCAATTATGTAATTTGCACAAACAACCAATTACAATCAAAACACTTGAGCATTGTATTTTTTCTTCACAAATCAAGTCAGCAGTCACACCAATGTGAGCAAATCGTATGTCACTGAGATTTGACAGAAGACACCATCAACTAATTAGTCAAGTAAGACGGAAATGGAAATGAAATGGAAAAATATCACAACACTCACATACCATGTTTGAGCTTGTTACAAAAACAACCATATCTCCATATTTTAGAAAACAGCATGTAATGAGTTGATTTACTGCCTTCATCTTAGTAGGAAACACTAAATGAGCACATAATGGCACAAAGTCTGGTTGTACGTTTCCATTTATCTGAGCTCTTAAATGTTCTCCCCAGCTTGTGAGCATCTACCAACTGACCGCAAATCTCACAATATGGAATATATGAGATTTCCATGTCTTTTTTATTAGAAAGGTCGAGGTCGGATACAAATAATCTGAAAGTATCAAGACGATTAATCTACAGAAAAAAACACACTGCCCATTTTCTGAAACTGTGCCTTCAAGAGGGGCCATCAGGACTTTCATACAGTTGTGATGTCACATTCACTGGCTGCAATGACATCACAGAGATGTGTCAGGAGCACAGATACAAAAGACCAGGCCTTCTGATGAATCAGACTAGACGGGACTTTATTGGGAGGGGGGCTTAAAGAGACAGGCACTAAAACGGAGCATTTAAGACAGAAGGTGAATACAGTTGTATTTAGACAGATTGTATGAGAAAAAAGTGTTTTTTCAACTTCAAAGTGGAAAGCCTATTACACAATTATGAACCTGAGAACAAGCGTAATATGTCCCCTTTAATTTAGAGGACTAATAACACTACAACGTGCATTTATTCTCATGAGAATTCAAATACTATATAATTTAAATGTGTCTTCGATAATCCTCATAAAAGTATCTAGAAGCCATGAGTAAACTTCAATATTATCAAACATTTCAAAATTTGTTTTTAATGATTATGCAACCATAGAACCGAGGAAACCAGTATACAACCGCGATTAGCCTTGAGATGAGCTAAATCCAGGATTAGTATACTTATTTCCTCATGTTCCCATGTCTCCCATTATTTGGTGAATAATAACAGAAGGAAGAAAAAAGCAGTAGCTTCTGAGCTGTAACAACTAGCTAACAGCATTGAAACTACACTACAACAAATACAAAATGTTCTCGATATACAGGAGACTTCCTCCTCCCTGACAGCAACCAGTATGAAACTATCCCCTCTCTCCTCTAGCCCAAACAGTTTACCTATTACTATGATAGAGTTGCCATGGTGACAGGTGCTAATTGATGGGTGCATCATTCATTACGGAGTGACAGCCACCCTAGTGCTGTCCCTGACTGGCATTCTTCTGGACAACTGTCACAGATGGACTCAAGGCTGCTGTAACCTTACTGTGGAGATGAGTCACACGAACACATAGCAACACAAAACCATTCACACACACAAGCATACACACAGGAATAAAGACAAGCATGTACAGACTTGCACTGGCACACCCACAGGCTCTCAAAGCTCACACCGATGTGTCCTACGAAAACCTTTCATTGAAACAGCTGCACACACCGAGCCACAAACGTACGCTCGCACATGCACAGTACACGCTCACTCACTCAGTCTCAATGACATGCGACTGACACATATTGACCGTCTAATCTTTGTCGGGGTCTGTGGTAGTGTGAAAGCACCTCTCACACACACTTACTCAACATTATCAACTCTCTTCTGTACACCACATTGCCAAAATGGACCTAACGATATCGGACTTCTACCTTTTCCATTGGAGTAACATGCAAACTGAAGCAGCCTGCCCCATTCTCTTTTCTTTACAGGTTAAATAAATTAAAAGCCATGAGGAGAGTCAGTCAATTAAGTCACTAAGAGCCTGGCCTTCAGGTGTCCTTGGAGGACAGGAAAAGGGAGTCCAGTTGTATTACTGTGTGTTGATGTGTATATGTGTGTGTGTGTGTGTGTGTGTGTGTGTGTGTGTGTGTGTGTGTGTGGGTGTGTGTGTGTGTGTGTGTGTGTGTGTGTGTGTGTGTGTGTCTGCAGAGGATAGTGTCTCCCCTCCTCTGACAGCGGGGGCTTGCCCTGCCTCTTGTACTGTAAAGACGAGGGCTTTAAATTGCTTCCGTCACCGGGCCCTGAGTAATGAGTGTGATTCTAATCGTAGTTCCTGGGGCCATCAGCATTAGTCTTAATCTGAGCAGGGCGCTCCAACACCACTGACAAGTAATGCAGAGCAGGTAGGGGCATAATGAGAGGAACGCACGCACACACGCACGGACGCACATACACAGGTTACCCCACCCAAGATGCAGAGGAAGGTTTCAGTAATAAGAACACAGTTACTAGAACCTCTCTCCCATCTTTCTCCTCCAGGGCTGGTTAGGTATGCAGGAGCTGTGAAAAACGGCTGAAACCTCTTACACACCACTAGTACGACTACTTCAGGGAGGTTTGGTATACACAGATGAAAAGTCAATTCAAATTTTTAGCTTGGTGCCATTTAATAATAAAAAGTGTAGTACAAATACTTAACAGCTGCTCTCAGAACAGAACTGTTAAATAATTCTTGTGGTATGCTTGGAGTAAAAGGGAAATGTATAAAAACACATTTTAGGTGTTTTCAGACACAAGCTTTCATCAAGTGTTGAGAGTAAAATAACAAAAATGCGTATGTAATGTATGAGTATGCAGTGTGTTTTTATACATAAATAGAAGGGTGTGTTTATTGTTTTTCATGGGCACTAAATTCTTCTAGTCTCTGCAGGCTGTCACAGTCGTTCATATGCACTGTGACCAAACAGGTAGTGAGACTGAGAGTCCACTGGCACTGGCTTAGTGGAGGGCTAAATTGCTGTGGGGCTGTGAGTGGCTGCATAGCCGAGCAGGTCGTTCCTCTCTGTCTCTCTGTGTTTGCCTGTGTTAAACTCCCTCCTCTGCCCTCATCCATCCTCTCATCCAGTCTTCAGCTCTGTCCATCTATCAATCCCAGCACTTTGTCAGAGCCCACTCCATCCTTAATGCTGCAATAACAAAAGGAGAGAGGACTAGGGAGAGAGAGAGAGTGTGTGTGTGTGTGTGTGTGTGTGTGTGTGTGTGTGTGTGTGTGTGTGTGTGTGTGTGTGTGTGTGTGTGTGTGTGTGTACGTGCGTGTGTCTTTGGTGTATGCAATAAAGCAAGAGACGTGTTCAGAAGAGACAGAGGAGGAAAGGGGTGGAGCTGGCCCTAGATCAGCCATCAGCCACTGCATCCACTGTCGGCCACTGCCTCTGTGCCTCGTCACTGGGGAGCTGTTCACCTCCCATCTGCATCGGTGCTGATCTGCTGACAGAGGCCCTGACGCGCGTCGCCTTCTATTGCACAGGCAAGCAGAAACACTAATGCCGAGCCCCACCCTACCTAGACCACTCACCTCAGCTCAAACAGCTAAGACAGGCAACTAGCAAAGAGGATTTGGAAGGTGGCAGGAGCTGAATGGGTGACAGAAGTGAAGACAGGTAGCAGGAGGAAGAAAAAAGAACTTGAAAGGGATGTTGGAGAGGATAATCAGCAGGTGGAAAGTAGAAAAGCAGGGAAACACAGTAGCAGAGGCTAACATATAAGGGCGCTATAAGAGAAAGTCGTGCATGTAGATGTAGCCAGAGAGGCAATAAACAGCCGGTAGAGGATGGAAGCAGCTGTATACTCCATTTTCCTGCAGTCCAGCAGTAAAGTGGCTCAGTTTGTTTTTTTCTTCGCTGTGCATCAATAGAAATCACGGGGAGAAAATGGCTCCTTAATTAAGGCTTGATCAGCTGCATGTCAGCAGTGGTTTGGAGGCCGAGCAGAGTTGTTGGGCCTTACTGACCTAACCACTGAGTATAGCTGAGATGCAAATGAGAAGAGGTTGCTTACACTCCATCACCAACAGCGCACACAGAAAAGCTCAAAATAACAGAGCACAAATCGATCTATTTTGAATCTGATGAAAAAGAGACATACAGATGATGTTGCTGTTGCCTCCGATCAAAGTCCTGTAATATTTAGTTAATGCAATAACTACGTTGGATGTGTTTTCCTTAGCTGCACAGTGAAAATATGAAACAGCTGGATGGCTCTGCGTTAAGAAAATATAGCTTGCATTACAGCTTTCTTTGATGGTTTCCGTTATTGTGTATAAAGCGCTATAATGTATGTTCTAATATCCATGGAAAGAGGTCTGTCAGAGTGGATCTTATTTGGCAGGAAGCTTTGGACTAGACTTGGTCAGCCCAAGAGCTAATCAAATAATGATGTTCAAATTCAGATTTAATTGAACATGAGCACTTTTGACAAATGGTACACCTGACAACTGTTGCTGGACTGGAGGCAAACCAACAGCCTTTTTTTAACAGTGTAGTTTTTTTTTAACTCCACAAAGCTATTCTCGCAATGCACACTGATGTATAATTAACTGAAATTGCTGGCTGCTGTATGCTCTGCGGTTGTTGTATCCAAGCTTAACATAGGCATATTTGACAGCTGCAGAACAAGATGCAAACAAACATGGAAAGCAATCTATACAAACAAAAATAAATGTATAAAAATCAGTATGTTTGGGTGGGTCCGAATCCCGATCCCAGAGTTTGAAGTAAGAAAGTTCAAACATAATATTATATTAAACTCTAGCGGTGTTATATGTTATAATCAAACCATCTATTCAAAAGTCTGTAGGGATATATAAAATTCTCTAAACATCGCAAAGCACAGACGGCTGTGGGGTTAGTACGGGATTGCTGCTCATGTCCTCCCTTAGGAACTGAGCATAGCAAATTCTCTTATGCACATACAGTAGTTTAAGATTCAACTCATACAGCAAAGACAGTAAGTGTGGATTTAATTCATTCAAACATCTAGGCCTAATTTTGACGAACAGGTTGTTACTGTTAATGAAAACAGAATCATCACAGACCAAGCACCGTGAGAAATGATCAAACTTGAGTCCGTGCATCTTCAAAGGCAAAATCTGTCTGTGCTGATGACGTCGTAATGGCTGATCAAAGGGAAATGCAACAAGTTTACCGGAAAATGACCAGTTACATACAGATAAAGGAATATGTTGAACCTACAGTAGACATACCACTGAATGTATCTGCAAAGATTAACAGGAAATAAAAAGGTCAGATAGTACTACATATCACTGATTGTTGGGGGATTTATACCTTAAAAAAAACGTCTTTTCACTTTTTCATTGCAAAAACATGACATACCTTCAGAAGCTACCAATTCAGGTTAACCTTTGCAATTCTTATCCTAACAAGGCATACACTAAAACAAAGCAAGCAAGTATCTCCCTCACTTCTGATGCAGTTTCCAATCAGCCGACACTAATTAGACAGCAATAAACTGTTATTAATCGGCTGGACAGCATACAACGAGCCAGATATAAATGGTGGCTGTCAAGACCTTATTCAGGAACCAAATGAGTATTCTCAGTTCACTGCCTGTGTGAGACATCACCACCTATGTCCTCTAACAAATGTTCACTATTCACTGTACTGTTAATGGTGTGCCCCCCTACACACACACACACACACTTTGGCTGTAATGTGCGGCCTTTGAATGTACTGTCATTGTGAATAGTGTGTCCCAAAAGCAAAAACCATCATACTCAAAGCTTTATGGGCACTGTAAACAGGTCGTACTATTAATCAGCTCACCAGAATAAATATCTAATATTTATCCTCTGTCTTTCTTCTGTCTGGGTGATGAGGGCCAAGCATCTTTTTTGAGACCTCTCCCAGTCCGGCTTTGCAGATAACGTCTCTAATAAATGGGAGCCCTATTTACAAAGTCAGCTCCACTTGAGCCAATCTGTGCCTGGAGAGAGCAGTTAGGGCTGGAGAAATGAAAATGTGTATCGACAGAAAGGAGCGGGACAAGCTCCTCTAACGCAGCCAAGACAATCTATTATGGCCATGTTTTTCAAAGTCTTGATTTCTACCAGTTTATAAGGTCTGTGAATAGCCATACAAGAGGGGCATTTATGATGGAATGTGATTGGATTACACTGAGCACTAACCGTGCGTGATTGGTTTAGCTGAAAAATATTAAATTCCTGTCTAAATGGACCGGGGGTCGATATTATGTCTTATGCTCTGGAAGACAGGGTAAGGGGGGGGGGTTAGGGGATTTGATATTATATCACTCAGTTCATGCTTTAGTGCAGCACAGAAACTGACACTAATGCATTGGAAGGACGTGATGCTGACAGCCCACCAGCATATTCGTGTCCGATCACTCCTGGCTCAAGAATCTTCCGGACGGAATAATCCATTCTGAAAAGTTGAAGTGGAAGTGGGTGTGTTCGACTGTTCTTCTCATAAGCGCTTTTGAGGAGAAAAATGAAGTCATGGCCAAAAGGATCGGAAATGACAATAAAACCAGAGGAGAAGGGGGAAAACCGCATGGGCGTGGGATTTTCTTCACTGTTAAATGACTACACATTCAGAAAATCCCTGAATGTGGAAAACAAAAACAAAGCCTAATGCGGAATGGAGAGAGGAAGATAAAAAGAGAGAAAAAATAGAAATCCATGAATAAATTCAAAGTTTGTGTCCTGTGAAGAGCAAATATGAAAAAAAGGCTTAGGAGTAATGAAAGATTGTTTATGTATTCTGGCATGAAATGGGGCGGTGTTGTGAGGGCGGCAGGCGCGAGGAGACGGATGGACGGGAGTGACAGGCCGGTATTCATCCTGCACGCCCCAGCGGCCGGACTGCTACTGGCGCTCGACAGAGCAATAAATCACCAGCTCTCCAGTCTGTACCTACAGCTTATTACATCCAAGATGACAAATAAATAATAATCCCTGTCACGCCAGGCCTTTGCTCAAGGATTGAGCCAGAAACCTTTTGCTCATCACTCCTGATCTTAAGTGAAAACACTAGAACAAGGGAATTGAAGGCTATGCTTTACTGAGCTTATGAAAGTTGGAGAGAAAGAGAGAGGGGGAAAAAAAGGAAAGGGAGACAAAAAAATGAAGGGAGAGAGAAAGCGGGGTTAGGAGAATGATGCTGCCACTACAAAGCCTTTCAGGGTGTGAAAGGAAATGATCCAGTAAAGAGGGGGAGAGAAAGTGTAAGGGGGGGGGGGGGGGGGGGAGAATTGCCCTTGTGCTCTGCAGGATGAGTGTCGCTCATTCAGTTGAATAGGGCTCTGGAGGATAAAGTAAATCAAAAGCCTTCATCACTAAACAGGACCAGCGAAGTGGCTGCAAACAGCATTTTCGATTTAGGTTGGAACAGCTTACCATACCATTACAATCCTCAGCAGTTGTTCAAATTAAAATCACAAGATACTGTACCTCTTATTGGTAGTGTGACTTGCCGTTTAGACAAGAGTTTAATTAAAAAGTGTATGTTGATAATGAAGAAAACAATAAGGAAAAAAAGACATTGGTACAAGCAAATGACCTCTGTAAAGAATTCATTATGAATGAGTGAGAATGGAGAGTTGACCAAGTATGGTATGAAACTATGAGTGAAAATACCCATATGTAATCATCTTAGAGTAAGTTCACTGTGTCATCATGCAGTAAATTTATACCTTTTTTGTTTTGCCATAAGCTTGTGCCTAGACATTGTAACAATACACTGGTTAATTGTAAATCTGTCGGAAAATGGCGGCTTAGGTGTGATATAGTTCATACTAAATTACATTTTCTTAAAAAGGAAATAGTGAGACTAGGATAGTCAGATTGTTCAGTACCTCCCTCTAATACCCTTTAAAAAACAAGCCTCCTCTCTTAAACAACAAACAATTTACTTAGTGCTGTCCCACCATAAAAATTAAAAGCCTTCAACAACAACAAATGAGACAGCAGCAGGCTATTGTAAATCAGATACGTCACTTTCACCAGCTCACCCAGCCATTGTATTTCATGAGCCTCCTCGATGTGTATATGCATGTGTGGCAGTGTTTGTGTGTGTGTGTGTGTGTGTGTGTGTGTGTGTGTGTGTGTGTGTGTGTGTGTGTGTGTGTGTGTGTGTGTGTGTGTGTGTGTGTGTGTGTGTGTGTGTGTGTGTGTGTGTGTGTGTGTGTGTGTGTGTGTGTGTGTGTGTGTGTGTGTGTGTGTTACTCTACAAAGGAAATAGGGGCCTCTGATTAAAGAGTGCACTGTCATAAAGGTTACTGAATTGCAAATGGTCCTCTCCATCTTCCTCGTAATGGAGACTGGTTAAGAGGGGGAGAGCAAGTGTGTGTGTGAGAAAGAGAGAGAGGCAAAGAGAGGAGAGAGAGAGAGAGGGAGAGAGAGAGAGGTTCGACCATGATAGGAATATAAACAGGGAGTCTCAGCCAGTCGCCCAGTCTCAGACTAAGTCCCAGTCCCTTCACAACCGCCACAAGAGACATTAATCACTGGATCACCAAGCCATGCTTAATTGCGAGTTGTATATCATGGTGCATACAGTGGCTAAAGGGGGAAGGAAACTCATTATTTCGGTTTGCTGAATGCAGGGCTGGGTGCGCCTCATCTGGACTCCACCACCTCTCCCTCTCTGTCACAGTACACCTGGGACCAAGCTCAATGTGACAAAGAAAAATGGAGTATGCAGTCACCTCCTAATTAATATAGCTCTGCCACTATTGTTGTACCACTAAGGACATTCACAGCTGATCATAAACGTACTCAACCGATCACACACGGGCACATCAGCAGCGGCCAGGGCTGAAGCACTGTAAGTGACATGTGAGGAATCATTCTATTAGCCAACTACGTGCAAATATTTTTGCTTATCACCCATGGCGACATCAAGATCTCTGGTTTGTTAGTGGTAGCATTTATAGCGGGAGCCCGCACTAAAGTCAAGGTTGCAAAGCCTTCCGAGTGAGGATTTTTCAACTAAAAGAAAAAATGGAACCAACTCCCAATCGGCCACTTTTATTTAGATTTCTGCTAGTGCTTCTGTAGGCAATATGCTAATGAGAGGGACTTGATAAATGACTTGTAATATTTTCCAGACATATTGCTTTCCCTCAGAAGTTTGCCAATCTGATGTAGCTTGAAGATAATAAGGCATACTCCGTCATTATATCAATTTTTGTTACCCAGATATTTCAGCCCATGTTAGTAATGATGAGCAAAAAGCAAACGAACCAAGGGCAGAGCCTGGCACCATTGATCAAACACTGTCATTTAAGCACCACTAATCCCAGACACAGAGAAGAGTACACACGCACGCACACACACGCACACACACACACACACACACACACACACACACACACACACACACACACACACACACACACACACACACACACACACACACACACACACACACACACACACACACACACACACACACACACACACACACACACACACACACACACACACACACACACACACACACACACACACACACACACACACACACACACACACACACACACACACACGCACACACACGCACACACACGCACACACACACGCACACAGACACAAATGTGTGCACATGTGTACACATGCATGAATGCACCAGAATACATGCATAAGTGCACATATTACACAGTGAGAAACACACAGGAGGCAAAGCAACAAAATGTAATGGGGTGTGATTATGTAAAATTATATTCACCATGTACACTGGGTTGAATAAAGACATTTCAATATTTCCCAGAAATACATCATTGGTTTATATGTTTCCTTAGCAAGCAAAATATACCGTATCTCATTTTAATGACTTTCAATGACATTAAGTCTGTTCAGAACTAGTTAATAGTCCATAAATAGGCTATTATTCAAGACTGCCAGAGCTTTGGACTCATACTGTACATGACATGTTCCTCTTGTTTGCGGCATATTGTATTTAGGCATTTGGGAATATGCTGTGTGTTTAATGATTGCACGCCCCATTTTATTGAACACTGTATTGTTTTGTTTAATGCCTTTTGAATGAATATATTTCTTATACTCATGTTCTTTTAATGGGATTTTCAAGTTAAACGGTCTACAAAATCAACAAATACTCATCAACAGGTTTGCATGATATCTTAGGAATAGCTATGTACAAAAATGTGTATCTTACGAAATATGACCAACATGGATTTGTAGAATATTTAACAAAAAATTATTTTTTATTTAATGCTGTGAAACCACGATCGGAAGTTGACCACAACAGTAATAATGAGGGTACAGAAGGTAAAGATTAAGTTCAGGCACCACAACTAATGTTACGTTAGCCGTTAAGTTTAGGCAACAAAAGGTGACGGATAAGTTTAGGTACCAAAACATCTTGTTTAGGATTAGAGAAAGGTTTGTGGTTTGGCTTGATACTTTTGTGACATGAACACTTACCACAAGACCACTGGTCCCTTGGGTGAAAGCCATACGTGGATTTTAGCTCTTGTATACTACGTCACATGATTTCCTTCTTCGCTCCGGATGAAATGTTACAGTAATAAATATGTGGATTACATACGAATTACAGTGCGTTACTGTTTGCTGTCATATGTAGGAACACTGAATGAGAACAGCTTCACAAATCAGAAATAAGTTTGAAACCTAATTTACAGTAGTTTACAATAATTAGAAAATGTAATTACATACATACAGCAGTGTTCTAATATCTAATGTTCATTCACACCCTCATCAGCACTAACTTTAGAAGTAGTCAAGATTATCGTCACACCAGTGCACTCAGCTGTGGTCACATGTGGTCAGGACGTCCTGCCTGATAGCTCCCAAAGTGTAGCTTCTTGCCCCAAGTTGTAAAACTCCTTGACCTGGGAGGGAAGAGGACTCCAGGAGAATGGATAAAGGGTCAAACAACCGCCTCATGGTTAGGCAGAGGTGAGGGATAGGTTCCATATAGATGTAAAAACGGAAAGGCCAAAATGCCTGAGAGGTAGTCACTGAGGGGTCAAAGTGCACGCAGAGTTCACTGGGCCGGCAAAGGGCACAGAGGGGAGGAGTGAAGCAGGCACAAAGGAGAAACAACAAAGAATGCAAAACTGACACGGAAGGCTTCCTTCATCTTAGTTTTCCTCCAATTAGCAAGCCGGAATGGGCGGTGGTGAGGATAAGATTAAAAAGAAAGAGGTGGAAGTTGTTGCCCCCCTGCCACACATGTTCTTTGATCTTCACAGACAGAAATGATGTTGTTGCGACCATTCTGTCCATTGCTAACTATATGTGGACAAAGAAAACTCTAAGCCCAGGCAGCTCTGCTGCAGCAAAAAACAACAGTGTGTTTTCTCCAGAGGTCCAGTATATCCATAACAGTCCTTCAACACTTGTCAAACAAAATTGACCAAAGGCAACCTCAAACCCAATGTCATAAGTTAAACATAATGGATTTTAAGTAAAAGGAGGTTTATGAAAATAAGATCAAAAACAGGAAGAATGCAATGTAACCCAGGAAGCTGCAGTACAAATTCCCAGTGACCAATTACAGTGTTATTTGAACGAAATAAAACATTCTGCTGTCTTAGAAAATATGATCTGCACAACCATAGCTGTCGAGTTGGAAATATGCAGAAGATAGAGAAGCCCCCTTTATCCAAAAAAACCCTTGATAAAATTAAATTAAAAAAACACAATAATACTTGTGAAAGGTTGGGGTCTTTGGACGGAAATTCAACAGTAAAGCGCCACCTCTTTCACAAGTAAGGCAACAAATTAATGGAAATCCTGCAAACTTGTCTGGAGTAGTTGAGTAGAGTAGTTGCACTACAAATCTAAGATAACTGCAATTGAAATAGTACAAAAACAAAAGTGTGTGTGAAAATATATTTTAAAGATGACATTGCATTTTGTATTTTTATAGTATAAAATAAAGATATTAAATGTTTAATTTAACATAAAACATGGTAAAACATTGCACAGGAATCTTTCGGGCCATTTGCACGGATTTAGGTCCCAGTAATGCAATTGATAGTTCATCATCCCCCTTTTAATTAAATAGGCCAATTAATAAGCTGAGTATATCCCCTGGAGCAGGACATAGAACAGGAAATATATTTTCAGCACATTATTAAAAGAAATGCATCAATAGAGCAGGAGTACAATGAGCAATTAGCAAAGTCCCAAGAAGCTATAAATCCTTCATTAACAAACAAACCAGTCACAAAGCACTGTGGTTGCAAGCAAGGCCCAAATTCCTCACCGGTCAGTTCGGCTTATATTGTTAACATGAGTATATGCTAGGAACCTAGGAGCGAATGTAAACACCATTCTATGAGATCTTTGAGCTGTCACTTACGGGGAGATCGCCCCTTCTGAATATAACGAAAGCAATGCTGGCTAAGTTGAACTAATATTTGTACGGCCAAGATAAATCACTCAAGCTTTGTTTTACCACATGCCAAACACTCAGTAGATGTAGTAAAGTTATGCGTCTCTGCCTGCCAAACCTAATGTTCTCTCTGACAAAGAATAGCACATGTGCAAAGTAATGGGCAGAGACAACAGAGTAGATCAGCTGGATCTGCTAAGTAGATGATAGCCCCAAAACCCACATGTCCTGACCGAAACGACAGACAAGGTCATTTGTCGATGACTTCCGAAATGACACATATAACCGCGTTATTTAATGCTGTGAAACCGAACTACTTGTAGGGGTGGGCAATATGACGATATTAGATTGTGAAGGATTGGAACGTGCTGACGATCTGCCAGAGAAGAGAGATCGTAGTATCTTCTATAGGGCACATTCTATCTATTGCTGTTCTATGCTCTGCACACACGCATCAGTTTTTTTTTTCATATACCAAATCCTACTATTGGCTAGTACGCCTCATGCACCGCCCTAAATACACGCCAGTCAACTAATCATAGCGAACTACAGGCGAGGATTTCTCATTCCCCATCAAGTTTGATTCAGAGAGTAGCAGGAAGTCATGTCTGAAAATGAAAATGAAACTACCGTGTCCCTACAGCACGCAAGCGTCAGATTATCGTGTCGCATTGATGCTGTCTGGCCATACTTATTCATAAAATTTGTGGAACAAGCTGAAAATTATGCACCTAAAAAAACAGGTATATGTCCCATGCAACCGGTTTAGCTTCAACAACACATTTATTTAGGTTTCGTAGGGAAATGAGTAGGCCTTGTTTAGATAATTTATCATTTCAACTTCATGATCAGCTGTTCTCTGTCCATCGCAACACTTTCAAGGCCGCAACAGGGATAAAATAGAAACCCGGTAGCATGCTGAGAGTGAAGCGAGGAGGAGTCCAGCCACACTGCAGCTAGCAGAGGCAACAGGTAGCTTTAGGTAGCGTTTTGCCAAATGTCCATTGTACTCAGCAAAAGTTAGCAAAATTGCTAACTGATTAAACTGATTAAAATCTGTTCAGAAAGGTTCTTTGGCCTAAATGCTTTGTTATATATTTTGTTTCTTCTGCAACATTCTCCAACTTTTAGATAAAAAAAAACATCTTAACATAATGGAACCTGCAGCTGTTTACTATGAACAAAAAACAAGATTGACAGAGATGAAAGCCTCTAAACAAGTCTGCTGTGGTGTTGTAGAGCTGATGCTATATAACAATACACTCACAAACTTTGGCAGGTAGTAAATCAGTCAACAGTAAATGCCATCTTTTATCAGATCATAAAACCTGCTTGTAGGCATTTAATTCCACCCCCCACCTCCTGTTTTAACAGGAAAATAGGCAGCCTAGAGAAACCGTATTTTGTTTTTATAGAGGTTACAGGAAAAGTAGAGTGTGTGTAAACAGGGCTAAGCCAAGCACTTCTTATGGATTTGTTTTTGCCTGCAAGCGACAACAACGTGGGGAAGTGCCAGTCTTGTGAAAGCCGGTATGAGTGTTTTACAGATTTTACTTGACAGATGAATAGAAGAAAGCATACCTTTATTAGTTCCCTCGAAGGGAAGATTGCAAATGAATGTTTGTTTTCAGACAGTTACTATGCTAATGCATCAAAGCAATATCTATGCTGCAATCAAGGCGTCTTACTGGAAACCTTCAGACTTGAAATTTGGCTCAACACTTTGCAACATTGTGATGAATTAAGCCTCATATATTTAACACCTCTTAGGATACTACAAAACCCACCAATATCTCTGTGAGTGACCTTGTCTTGCACTTAAATCTGTGTTACACAGAAGGCAATGTGTTGCTAGAGGCATCAGTCAAACTACCCCAGATTTCAGCCAGTGCTGTACCCCTTATTTGCCTTAAGGGGCAGCCTTTACTTACTTCACTTCTATTAAAGGCCTCTGTGTCTGGGGTAAGTTGGCCCAAGGAGTGGGCCTTGCCCAAGCCACTACATCGCCCTACCCTTTACTAAGCTCCCCTGGCCCCTCAGAATGGCAGCCCTTATAAACACTGTTCATTGTGCTCCCTTTTACACTAGGTGAGGTCAGAAGTTCAGCCCCCAGGTTTTAACAGTTAAGGCCGAGCTGTGAACTTGTGACCTCCTGGAGTGAGTAGGAAGGGGGAGAGAACAAGAAGGAAGAAAAGAAGAGGGAGGAGGGGGTCATCTTTCTTCAATGCAGAATGGCTGGATTTACAGCTGCATGCTGACTGCATTGCAAGCACAGCAGAAAACACCTGATAGCATCTCCTTGGGGGAGGAACCGCCCGACCCCTTTGTTGTCTCACTAACAGTCATCCCAGCACCATAAATCATGTTAATTACTTGACTGATGGAAAAAATCTTTTTAAAAAAGTCAGTGCTGTGGCAGCGAGGCTTGGAACAGGAGGTTCCCGGACCGCAGTTCTTGCTTGCTCTGCGTTATCTGTCATCCCATAGTCACTGTGTAATCTGTCCATTTGTTGTTGTGAGCGGGACTTTTGAAGATGTGGAGGGGCAAAGGGAGGGCTGGGTGTTTGTGACACAGACATCTTCCAGTAATCCATCTTCCTGTGGGTGGTCTCTAAGGGTGGATTTCATAAAATGAAGCTAATGCTAGACTAAGGATCAGCAGGTTGATTTGTTCAAATGTAAATTATGAGATGACCTTTAGTTAAGTCAGAGGAAGTTTTAAATCCATAAAATCACTGTTTCTGCTTCTGAGAGAAAGATTTCAAAGCTACATCAAGCTTTGCAAATTCAGATGGCAAGAAAAATCATCGTATGAAAAAGAAGATCAAGGTATCTTTTTGAAGGCCATCTCTTGTGGAATCATCCTCAAATGATGGATGTATTTCCTACACTGCTACATGCTACCAGATTACATGGAACTGCAACATTCCGACTCAGAGCCACAGAGCAGCATGCCAAAGACATGAAAGGTCATTCACACACAATAACAATCCCTCTTAGAGTGCACTCACAGGCTTGTGGGTAATTACAGTTCTTTTGCAGGAGTGTTTTGTGTTTCGCTTTGCTTGTTCTGTCTCAAAAGCTAACAACCACTCATTATTCACGGTTTGAGTTGGGCTTTTTTTTCCCTTCAGCAGGGCAAATTACACACAAGAGTGACAGCTCTCAGAGAAAGAGAGGACCAACGGCCTCATCAGGTTCTGGTAAGTGCAGTCTTAAATCAAGGGGGCAGGGACGCTGACTGCAGCCCTGCAGTCTGTTGACTTTGTGGCAAGGGCAGCAAAGGGTTGAAAACATGGATATACTGTACTCTTACAGTGCCCACTTCAATAAACTGACTTTCATAGCAGCCATAAAGTCTCCATGACTATACTATTCCAACATACTTGTCCAACACTTCATATCTTAAAAAACTGTGCAATCTATCCAATGCAGGTGCTTCTGGTCCAAACACAGAATTGGCTCTCCTAATTCTAAGATAAAGAGTTTATTGAGGCGTGTATATCTCTGTGTGTGTGTGCAAAGACTTGGAGCCCTTCAGGCCTTCACTGGCACCACACAGGGAGGCTAGCATAACCACGCACTATTGTACATGCACACACACAAACACGCAAATATACCTGCATGGCTAGTTTGGGAAATGCTTCTCCTTTGGAAGGATTTATGATGGCAAACAGAGGGTAATGAAACCCAGAGAGATATTTACTGTCAGTGTCAGAGCTTATTATCCCAGGGAGGGAAATGGGGTCAACTAGAAATACTTGCTGAAAACTGGGTGTTGTCTCTTGTCTGGAAGGAGAGAAAAAAACAGCCCTTCCTTCTATGTCACCAGAGTTCTAAGAGTGAGGTCAGTGTCGAAGCATCAAACATCAATAAGGAGGGAATAAAAGAGCAATTGACTGAAAACGTCTGAAGGTCTGGTTACATTTCTGGAGCATTTTGCCCATGGTGCACTGTTTAATTACTTTACTATGGTCCATAACTTTCACTGCAGCTGATGTGGCAAGTCCCTTTATTTAAAGTGTATACAAGGCCATGTGAACATCAATGATTTATACGTCATAAGTTGCAGGGAAGAAAAAAGGGGCTTTGTCTAATGAATATGCCACTGTGACTCTGTCAAATTCAACAACAGAACATTTGTCACGATGTTGTTAGTGTTCTAAGATGACCAAAGACATAACCCTATTCTGGCCTATGGTATACAGGCTTGCTGCTCCCCACATAACAAAACAGGGCCATCACATGTTACTAGTAATCCACCAAAATATCACTGTAGGCCTGCTTGTTTTTTTTAAACAGCCAGTTATGACCAGTTTTAACTTCCTCAAGAGCATGTGTTTATTTAAACACCGATCACACGTTGGAGATAAAACAGAGGAAAGTTTAAAACCATAAAAATATTTTGGGGAAAAAATAACATAATACCAAATGGACTTATTTGATTTCATAAGGCAACAAAGCAGGTTTTGCAGTGTATAGATATTACACCTTTATATGGACATTTCACCCTTACAAAGTTACTACACTATAATCCCACTCCCCTTTAGTCTGTCTTGCCATTTTCGTATATGAGGATTAGCGTGATAATGCAAGCCAATGCCGTGGTATTGATCGTGGCATTTACCTTGACTGCTTAAGAAAGGCCCGTCAATACAATCAAGCAAAACTGAATGAGTTGTCCAAACAAGCGTCTCTGCAGATAATTAATACATTCAGAAGATCATAAAAGCACAGAACTGGAATGGATGTGTTCACGGTGCTATGGAAAACACTTCTGCGATGCTCAGTTTGAAGAGGAACACAGTGGTGTAATATTAAAACCTGACGAGTGTTGATGCATTCCCATTCACGCATGAGTCCACTGAACCAGAGCCCATGAGCACATTCAATTATTCTTCTCCTAAGCCATTAAAAGGGAAATGGCTAATATTATCCCTGTCTAATGGCAGATAATACACAATATTCGGGAGTTCACTGTACTAAGCATTTTCACAAGCCTTAGTAAAGTTCCATACTTAATCATCCATTTGGTACTTTGGGGAGTATGTTGGAAAAACCAGAGGCAACATTTCTGTAAGCAGCGGGGCCGAGGTACAGTTGATCTGCACATGTTTATCAGAAGCAGGGATAGATTACTGCGGAAGAAAATTGAAGCGTTTTTTTGTGATGGATTGTGTATTCTGCATTAGCAACATCCTGTTACTTAAAGGACAACAAAAGCAGAGGAAGGAGAATTAAGGAAGCGTAGGCGTGACAAATATTACCTAACATTTACACAAACAACAAAGACTGCAACTGACCTAACTGAATTTAGGCGAGGTGCTTCATAAATATCAGCTCCTCTAGAACTTTAATGCTCCACCATTTCCTATGGGGAACAAACTTAAATAGATCACATTGGTTAAAATACATTATCCATCACAGCATCCCCATTCATCTCAAATGCATAATATCTATGGGTGATGTGTTGCAGTTCCTAATGCATCAACATTATTTATGGTTTGACATTATAAAAGTAAGTGCATAATTTATGGGCCTAAATTAATGCACTACCTTCCGTGTGCTGTCTGTTTTTCAGAGATCCAAAGCCAGATTGCTGCATGCCAAAACTATGGAGCAATCCCATTTACAGCAGAGAGCCCACAGCAGCCATGATTTATGACAGTAAATTAAAAAGAATGAAAAATTTATGACAGCAATTTGTGGGTAGTCATAAAACTATTATGGAACTTTGAAGTGGTGTTTTGTCCTTTTGCATGTAAGTGATGCAAGATGATCCAATGTTACAGAAATATCTTAACTCCACTCATTTGAAAAAAAGATCACCACTGATGCGCTAACAGCGTGTATCAAAGTTAGGAAGTTAATTGACCCACAATTTTAATGAATTATAATGAATAACAGTGTTTAAGAAATCAACACATCACTAGAGCCAGTACATCCCTGCTGGGAGTGTATTCAACTTCTCTTTTGCATGAAATCGAAGCCCCAGCTGGCATTTGAGTGGATGCCAAGCCATGATTGAATGAAAGCCCATCCTTGACTGACAAATGATATATTAAGCTTTCAGTCAACAGGGGGGAGAAGCCAGGCATGTCAGTTACCTGCTACAGCAGAAACTCCACTTGTCAATCTACCATTGGCAGGGCTAAACAAGATCTGAAATGTTAAAAGCCCTGCACACCGTAGTTTTTCACTTCCTTGTGCGTCCCAGGCACTTAGACATATCAGCCATGTGACGGCTATGAATCAGTGTCTGCCATGAATGTCAGAGTATCGCATTTATAAGTGAAATACCATTTGTTAGGCCTGTAGGCATACTCCTCCAGTTTCATGCGGGATATGAGAGAACATCAAAATGACAGACAATTGACTCCTGAATATTAATGGAAAAATGACCTTCATGAGGAAGAATACATCATGGGGTATATCGTTATGACACATTTCCTATGGGCAAATAAGACATACCCATTTCAATGGTAGTGTTAAAGTTAGTGTTCATGTGTGTAATTATGTTTGTGTCTAGTCCATGTGTGGGCTATTAACAAAGATCTAAGCGTGCATTTGATGAAGGTCTGTGGGCAGTACTGGGCAGCTCTGACTGCCCCTCTCCTTGACTCTGAAGGTGTTTATTATGGATGATTAATGGCTCAAAGGAACATGGAGAGAAAGGTCATCTCCTGGGTTTTAGAGGGAGAAGCTACATTGGGAGTAATTAAGACACTTGTGTAAGCATGATTAATACGCACACACCGACGCTCTGCACGGTAAACAAGGCAACCAGATGGTTGGATTTTTCAAATTATATTTATGTGCGCAGAGAAGATATTATATATGCTAGACTTGATATAAATTCAAATAAATAGTTAATAGCTTACCTATTTTGAAGGAATTGATCCAATGGACATTGTACAGGATCCAGCAAAAGAGGCAGACATGAAAAAGAGTAAAAGTTAAAAAAAAAAGTTAAAAAAAATATCAATTAAATTGGGATGCATACAATCTTTAAAATTACACAACCATGCCAATAACTCGTAAAACTTAACATGCATTTAAATGTCTGGCATGTTCCTTAGTACTTGATTGATGGAGCTGATACATTACATGGCTATAGCAGTTCAGGGAAAATGAAGACGAGCCAACCTAAGATGACCCATATCCGCAGGAAATCAATCAACATCAATATGTCCCCACCACAGTCTTCTCTAAGAGAGAACACATCAGCACATCCTGTTACCAGCTTATACTCACATTACACTTGCCTTGATGTATCACATAGCATGGGCTCATGAGCAACACATCAGGTTGCACTTATGCTACAGCAAAGCAGTCATAATTATTATACCAGTACCTTGATGGATGATAAGGCTACATGTAGTGACAGCTCGAGCAAAAATGATCCCAGTATTAATATCTTTATTTACAGTGCGGGCTTTTTAATAACTAATCACATTGTCATGTAAGTATTTCAAAAAACTGAAGCGTCCACTCATGCCTCTTGTGCCCGCTGGTTTTCTCTGTCATGTGACAGGCTTCTACAGAAGGATTAACTTCACAGTGCACAGGAGTTAGGTCAGTCTGGGAGACAGGTGTCACTTCACTTCAGTAAGCAAAGCTAACTTCTGCTCATTCTGCTGTCTCCATGTCTGATTTGTTAGTTCCCATCTTTCAGGACACCAACTTTTTGCAGGGTTTTAAAGGTTTGTCAGACAATTGCCCCTTTAAACACAGACTGTTGTTGTGGGGCTGCTGCGTCTTTATTATGCCCCGTTGTCCGTGTGAAGGGTACAAAGACGGAATGAGGGGGACAGATCCAATGTGCCACTGATCTGGCAACAGAGGTAGTCACAGAGCCACAAACAGCGAATGACAGACGTCTGTGTGAAAACTGGCAGGGTTGACCGTCACAGTAGCGACACATGAGTCGACTCGTAGGTCAAAAAGTGACAAAGCAGGATTCAGAGTAGCCTAAGGTATCAAGAACTTATAGAAATACTGCATGCAGTAGTCCAAGTTATTTTCCCCTCTCCCTTTCTCTCTTGCCCTCTCTCAAACACACACACAGGTCCCGTTGCCACAGCACTGCAGTCCATCTCTGGCCTTTTCTCTACTGACAATTGTGTTATAATAACATATAATATATAAAATTGGCAGTGTGTGGGTGGGGTCAGGTGTGAGTGGTTGATAATAGTGTGGATCGACTCACATACACACTCTAGACGCCCACACCTCTTTTGCCTCTTGAATGTCAGCGTTCTGTCACACCACCTTTACTTGGTCGGTGTGAATAAACAGAAAGTCGGCCTTACAGCATACCTTCATTGAGACGCTATCACAGAATCTAGTTTAGTTCCCCAAAGTTGTTTTCTCATCAAAACCCTGGACAATGTCTGACAAATCAAGTCTGAACATGTTGCCCGTATTCACATGTAGTAGAGAACCTGAAACTAACTACTGGGAATACTCAGTTTGGTTTATGCGAGGGGTGGCACCTTGGTAGAGTCAGCAGGAGACAGGACATGATGTGGATTAAACCGTGGTCACATGGCTGGATAGTAATTTGGTCAACAACCAAATCTCTAGAGGATTTTTTACTCCGGTCTTGTCCACCTCCCGGTCCCGGAACAATTCTCAACTTTGACTCCAACTCCCGCCCACTCACATTTTCAAAAGCAATTCTTTCTAACATGATCTAGATATCGACTTTTATCGCCACTGTGTGCTTTTTCTTTCAGTTTATCCTAGTTCTTTTTAAAATAGTAGGCTACTCTTCTAAGCTCTTGTTTTGAAAATCTCATGACTTTGTGTGTCTTGCATAGACCTATCGCAAATAGCGTTTTCAGAATACTTCATTACTCTGGTCAGCGATTGGCTGCATACAAAAACAAAGATAGCTCCATGGCAACAACCAGGAAGAAGGACCAGACGAGAGAGAAGTTGATAAACATAGATAATACATATTTATTTCTATTATTTTTAAAAGTGTTCCCGCTCCCGCTCCCGCCCACGCCCTTTGACTTTTAATCCTGTTCTCTCCCGATCACAGGATCAATAGTGAGAGTCAATCCCAAATCTCGGGACTCCTGTGGGAGTCCCGTTACCCACAGAAAATTGTCAGTCTCTACTACACAATTAGGTTTATTATGACTGATGAATGTGATGGTCACCAAGGACTCATACTAATAGCGCTATTAAAATAATAGCTGACAAAGGTCTTTAGCTTTAGCTCTCATCTAATAATCACTGACAGTAGAATAGTACAGCTCTAATCACACTGACTAAACTCATTATGAAGGCAGGGGGCTCGGGGGCTGTAGTTGTCGAGAAGTTAGAGCAGAGCATAGGGAAACAGGGGACACTGAGGAGAAGGAGAGCCATGTGGAGGGAGGCGTTAGAACATGTGTGCAACTGGGATAGACTAACACATACAGTAAAAAAACATTTATTTTTTTTAAGTTGATGCATTCTTATAGAATATAGGTAAATATGCACAGTAATAACTGATTTATGCTCGGTGGGATAACATGCAGCCGTCTCCTCTCGATACTTGTCGTGACAGAAGGCCACGTGTCAGCGTCTTCTCAAGTTAATTGCAAGTGAGTTCCAACATCAGGCCTACAGTATGCTGCCCGGCTTCACATGTCAACAAACAGAAGACTACCAGGGTTGACAGTCACCAAGCATCTCCACACGCTAACCCAGCCTCTACCAGAGGCCTGTGATGTGATAGCACCACAGAAGACAAAAGGATGGGCTCCATATGGCCAGGAATCACAGCCTTCAAAAAGAAAAAAGAATGGAACCGTGAAAAGAATCTGCATGACAGCGCCAAGAAGCAAGCAGCATGGAAATGGGATCACAGCCAATACAAGACTGATTTGGTGTTAAAGCTGTTTATAATATAAAGAGCGCAGAGACGATGAAACTGCTTGAATAATTCTGTGTTTGAAATCTAGGGCAACAAAATGTGTGTTTTGGGTTAGTAGGTTTTTTTGTTGTCATACTTTCTAGGTCAAAGTTTCGCTGCTCTCCTGTATGATAGGAGGGTTTGAATTAATGTAGAAACTGTTCTAACCACTCATTCATCAAAAGCAGTCCTGTTTAGTGCATATTTGGACAATCTGGAAAACTCTTATTCCTGAGTAAGACAGAAAGCAGGACTTTTAACTTCCTAACACAGAGTGCATACAAATGTTGGCAGCACATTTCCTGTTGGAACCCCGTGTCTCCTTTGTCCAATCCAACTTTGTTAAACCGCTGTCATTTCAATTGTTCTGCTATAGAAAAATTATAATCCACCTGTCAACAATGACAGGGTGTTGGAAAACTTGGATAATGGATAGTGTAGGGCCCTGAAATTCCAACCAAGCCACTTACTGCCAACTAAGACCATTACAGAATGACAATTCTTTTTCAGTTTATTTGAAAATTGCATTGAATCACCACTTCTCCTCTGACCATCTCACCGCAATCAATTTCCACAGCCAGACTCAGATATGAATGAGAGAGGAAAAATAAATATTGACTTGTTTGGTTAGGGGTTTTATCTCTTTCTATTGTTAACACCATAAAAACTCCATCCTACAAACCTGATTATTTTACCATAGTGCAGACAGTAGAGTGCAACTCAGAGATAGCGGTCTTACATTTAGGGTTATGCGATATATTGGATTGATAATTTGATTAATTAGGGCTATTCCAGGCTATTTCCATAGATAATTAACCTTAAAAGGAAGCAGTAGTGTCCACAATTAAAGATTAATGCCGCCTTTGGCCAATATGCTCGCTGGTGTCATCTAAGCAATTAGGGAAAGATAAATTTCCACACTTAAACATAACAAAGTAAAAAAAAAAAAAAAGACGTATAAGGGGTTCTGCTTGGGGAGGATTACATTTTATTGCACAAAAATAGAAAATGAAAGAAAAAAACAGTTAAGATGGCTAAAATCCAATAAAGTGCTGATTCCTCTGTTGACCTCTATACGGTTAGCATGCTGTTAGGTCACCAGTGTTGTGTAGCATTGGTTTTGTTCACACTCGGGGCCTATACACCCACAGTCCACTGACAAAAGCCGAGAGGGGCGGCTTTGATCTCTGTGCCTCACTAAATCAACACCAGACAAGGTTCACGCAAAGGTCGGCAAAGTCATCTGATCGTCGCATTCCAAAACCAAGCATTTCATGACAGCCACGCACTGGTACAGGTTAAATGTCACCAAGAGTTCAGGCATGACAACAGAAGATGGACAAGTTTATCATGCCCCCAATGCAAAAAGGAGAAATAGATCAGCCGATTTAAAGCTGTAAGACATATGGAATGCATTAATTATTTCCATCAACTAGCATACTACATTTTGTTCAGAAGCTGTTAAATTAAAAAAAATAATAATGACAATGTTAAAGAATCACAGCTGTGAATTTACAATACAAGAGAAAAGGTAGTCATGTTCTTCTAAAGTACGTCTGCTCCATATAAAGTTAAAATGGGTCTGGGTTTACATCACTTCACACCATTTAAACATACTGTATACACATTTTCCAAGCTTTGATACTGAGCAGAGACAAGGAGAGCAACAGTAATACAATCCATGTTCAGATCACACAAACACTGAGGTTCCCCTGTACTATACAGCCATTTACACAGGGTCACTAGTCTTCACAGGAGACCAAAACTATCATAACACAGCTGTGAGAACAGACCTCCTTTGTATTCTGAGAAAAAAAAGGGGGGTAAAAAGATGATCCAATTAAAGTTGTATATCATTCGGCTCTACTCTGTCAGTGCATATTCCTCTGGCTCTATTAGAAGCCAGTTCCTCCCAGGCAAGCCAGTGTAGCTCTGTAATTACACCTCTTCTTTTGACAACCTGCATGATTGTTTTCCTAACACTGTATTACTTCGTTAGTACTTTCCAGTGCGCGTTATTTTTAAACTGTCAGTCTGGCCCGACTCATCCCCCGATCTGCACTCGTCTGTTTATCATAACAATCATTAATAACTGTCACTTGCCAACATCCATAGAACAAACTCATTGCCTCATTACCATGTTGCAGCGTATGTTCCGGCGCAGCGCCTGTGTATCGCTCACAACAGGGCCAAGCCAATTACTTTGCTGAAATGGAATCGCATTAATCAAAACTTAACAAGGTGGCAAATTTAAAGATATCACATTGCAAAAGACAGCATAACTAATATGTCACTGTCATAGTTGCTGTGGAGGTATGCAGCAGGCGGGGACTAAATATATCACCTTCCAGGTCCATATGAATTTTGACGTTCCATGTGATCTGAGAAGTATACATACAGAATTCTCCACAGACTGAAGGACTGGCTGCTTCTGAGGACTCCTTTGTCTCTCTACTAAGCAAATAAATAGAGGGCAAGAAAGGTGGAGGAGTTCAAGAGAGAAAGAATCATACAGACAGAAGAGTGACACAACAAAAGTGAGTTAAATAAAGCTGAATAAAATAGGGAGGACAGAAGTGGAAATCATGGGGGCAGTAGAGGGACAGGAAGAGAGTGCAAGGGGAGAAAAGTGGGAGGAACAGAGAAGAAGTCGAGACGGCAAGGGAGGCGCTTGAGACTCAGGGAAGTAGTAAAGAAGAATATAAGGTAAAGAAAAAGAAGCACAAAAGAGGGGATAGAAGGATGGACAGGGGAGCAATGAAGTAGAAAAGAGAAGAGGGAGAGGGGAAAAGAGAGAGGGAGAGGGGAAAATAGGGAGAGGGAGGAGGAAGCGCCGAGCGTGTCTCTGAGAACGCCAGCAGGCGGCAGTTCATCATGTCTCCCTTCACAGAGACGTTTTCTTTTACACTTTAAATGATGATACTCATCAATCACAGGCTGACAGCTGCATCAAGCCAGCTGCAAACATGCAAAGGCCAGCAGTGTGAAACCTGCTGACGCCACCCATCGCTGCATACAGGAGGAATCAGTCAGCCGCTCGGCCTCCGCCCAGGATTTATCTGCTCTCACAACATACCAGCTTGCTTTTCTCTCCGGCAAACCTAGAGTAAATACAATCCATTTGAAGAAAAGTACCTCGCATGGGTTTGAGAAGTGACATGTAACTTACTTTCACTTAATATTCAATTTGACAAGGTTTTAATTAACAGACTTCATCATGATAGAAAAAAATCTAAATGAAAATAATAATAATAATAATAATAATAATAAATGTATGTATAGGGAATTAAAAATAATTAAGATTAAAAGCCACAAGTTTAAATATAAGCTGTTCCAAATGAATGCTATCTAATACAAATATTTAGGGATATTCAGTCTGAAGAGGAAGTGTGTAGGTTTTTGCAATTAAGACTGAAGTCAGAATGTATTTAATCTATTAAGGACTGGCAGGGCATGATCCTGGACTGGGGCTCACTGACTGGGCTTTGGCTTTATCAGAAAACTACAGTGGCAGCTTTTAACACCTGTGTCAAAACACATAGCGTCAGTTCTTGGGAGATTGCACACTCACCAGGAACCACAAGTCGGAGATCCTGACTCTCAGTAGGATCTTTGACAAAATCAAGGCCAATGTTGAGATAAATGGACACATACTGTATGTTCAAACATTACATTGAGAAGTTAAGAAGTTCTATTAAAATTAAAAGTGTGCTGCTGGAGTTCAAAGACAATTGCAAATGTAAAAATGTGTTGTGTAATTTAACTGATTTCCCCATGAATGATTAGGAATTTAAAAAAAACATGGTTACTGTATCTGCAATTCATCTGCATCATGACTATCATTCATGAAGACAAAAGGCAGCCCTTGGTGCCAGAGGTTATCCATACACAGCTCATGCACACTACTGGTCTTAGATTACTCCCTTCAGCCATCCTTCACTTTCTCCTCCTCCTCCTCCCTTTTATTTAGTGTTCTTAGTGACTGCTCATTTTGAGCACTCAGACAGAGGGGGGGTTGAGCCGAACAGAGCCAAGCAGATGGATGCGAATTCAAAGTTTCCTGATCTTTAGCAGAAGTTATGGAGGGTTATCTTTGGCTGTATATCTGGGCCCTGGCAGCTCTCCCCTGGTGATGAAGGATTAAGCAGCACAGCTGTCTCTTCCCAGAATGATGCAGTGCAGTGCTCCCCGACACGACAGCATCACTTAATCTTAATGTCCGCTCCTCCAGCGCAGACGCACAGGACAAAGCCAATCAGCATCACATGCCACGGGGATGGACCCTACTGCCTGGCCCGGGAGTCTCTCACCCTCACAGGCCGATTAATCAACTTCAGACAGCCCAGTTCAATCCCAACCACAGCTCCCCCTGCTCTGCTCTGATCTGCTCACTCTCTTTCTCTCTCTCTCCCTTTCACACTCTCTCTCTCTCTCTCTCTCTCTCTCTCTAACACACACACTCACACACACACACACACACACACACACATACACACAAACATAAACACGCACACTCTCTAACTGTTGTGATGTATAGAGCAGGGGAGGGCTACCATGCAGGAACCCTTATCAGATTGCAGTCCACGTTATGCATGTCTTTGTGTTACACTGAGAGAAAAAGGTAGTGAGCAAAGAGGGAGGGAGTAGAGAGCAGAGTAGGGGGGTGGGATATTGAATGCTTACACCTTATTTCTGTCACAGGTCACCTAGGCTATTTGTTGTGAAATCCACAAGCTCCAATAGGGGCTTAAAGAATAATGACTAATGCTCATTTGAACAAATGACTCTGGGAGGTCCTGAGTAGGGATTTAAACCTGATATGATACCAGAGCCTCTACAAGGAGACAACACGCTCCCTTGCATTGCTGTCTTAACTCCTCATTTCATACGATAGCTTAACAACCTGGATCCAGATCAGAGGACTGCATCAATGCTTCCTGCATACAGGCGAACCATAGAAAATGGCTTACACTGCCCCGGAGAAAGGAATCCTCAGAGAACCTGCTCTTACATATCAAATGCAATCCATCAAGTCACCCAACAATTACAACACCACCATGAAGACGGACAGGGAAATAATATGCATGGCAGAATGATGTTTGGAAAACACACCCAAGTGTATGTTTATGACATCCTGTAGAGCCCTGGTTATGTGCAGATATAGAATATTAGCTCCATAAGTTATTCTCAATTGCAGACAGTCTCATTACCCACGGGCATTTCCCTGCTTCATGGAATGATGAAGAGCATTTCTGCTTCTAGTAGAATAGTGCGGCGTATACAACATTAACACATGCAGGACTCTCGAGCGTCCTATCTGAAAGCTCGCTATGATTTAGGGGAGCTAATTTAGAGCAATAAGAATTGAACACCATGAAAGCATCACTGTGCTTCTGGTATACAGTATGACCTTGAATAAGTAGTAAACCAACATAATGGGGTTCTTTATCTGAAGAATACTCTAATCTTTCTTTCACACAGTACCACTGTATCTAATATATGTGCTTATATAGCGCCTTAATAAAAGACATAAAAAGGGAGATGTTTACATTATTGTATCCGTTTCACCACTGAACTGCAATTCATAACAGAAAACCACTCTTAGCCTTGACAATAAAGACCTGTTTTTATTGCAATAGAGTTCATGCTTATAAACAAAAGGAATTCATCTTAATAGTCAAGTGAGGTTATGAAACAACTTCTTGTCAGCTAAATGGCACAATATGGGCTTGATTTCTCTACCTGTCATTTCCAATTTCTTCAAAGTGCAGCCTCTTCATCCCATAAGTTATTTGTGATGTGATTTTTAACCAGTCATTTACACACAGCATACCATTTGGGCAGTTTGTGATGGCGTCTAAGAGTGATTTTGTAGTGTTATCGTCCAGGCTAGAGGGAATGCTGTGGCCAAAACGAGCAGAGCCCTTGGCAGATCCCAAGGAGAGATTTTCCATGAAGACCTCACCATGTAAAACAGAGCAAAAACCAGAACAAGACTGGGAAAAATAAATCTTTTTAACTATGGGACCATCCTCTGCCAAACAGGGCATAGCCAATTTTCTGTGCATTATTACAATTTTATCCACTTATTTGTGGATTATAAAGAAGGGGTAGACATAACAACATGATCAAGGATGTTGTGGTCTTTTCCATCACAAGGCTTTGGTGATGATCTAAAGAACATCCAATTGTCATTACCAATTTTGCAATAACTGAAAGTCAGCTCCATTAAATTAGTGAGCTGAACTCTATTTGACATTTGTTTTGAAACTTCCTTGCCAAGTTCCCTCATCCGCAGCGCGTTGTTTCCTCTAACCTCTGTCCAGCATGTATTGACACTGCTATTATTCGTGATGTGGGTTACCACCAGTTGGATCCAGCTGAGCTGCCTGAGACCCTGAATCCCCCAAAGCAATCATGGTGTTTAGTAAATGTGCTTCATTTCAGAAAGATTCTATGTGAAGTCCATATAATAAACAAATGAAGATAACTGCCAATTGCTAAATTATTTGGCAGCAAAATAAGCTTAGAATTGGTAGTATAGCATATCTCTATAAAACACACGATAAATGGATGGATGGATGGATGGATGGATGGATGGATGGATGGATGGATGGATGGATGGATGGATGGATGCACATAGACATATTTATGTAAGAAAATAAAGAACACAGCCATGTTTGTGTACTTGGAAAATGTTGAAACAGGTCTCTGCTTAGTCCACTACTCTAAAAATACTGGCGCTTGAGTGCTCTTAGAAAATATGAATCACATATTGCACCCATGATATAGTGCAGATAAAACAAGCCGCTGCCTAAATATTACTGCACCATTACACTATTATAGATTTCTACCTGTAGTGTGAAACCATCAATGGCCTTCTAATGATATGATGATAGAGCCAGGACATAGTTCCATTAATTCATCATTCTATATTCTCCTCCACAGCTTCCAGAGACCCTGCTAATACAGACATCATCTCCTGTCCCACGCACATAATAAAGGCCTGTCACATCCACAGCGTTATTAATTAGCACTTCTCTGAGGTGAAATTCAATCAATTGGAGGCCCTCTGATAGCTTTTTAGAAGGTTATGCAAATCGAATGTGACCGAGCCCCGTCGCTGACACGGTTGCCGCCGAGGAGAAAACCTAGCTGCACCGCACAGTCACTCCTTTCCTCCTCCTTCTCCTCTGCTTGCTCCTGTCACGGTGCTAACACATTCATTACTTTAACATTTGAGCTCTCATAGCTCTGATAGCATCAGGGAGGGTGAGAAAGAGAAAAGGATAGAAGGTGTAAGGGGGGTCTTAATGTTCATTTAATTAGAATAAGACATAGGGCGTATGGAGCAGAGAGGGTGACAGGCCCTGCAATGACTCACCTGAGGGGGAATGGAAAGGCTGCACTCAGACACCATGAGATCATAGAAGTGCAATAATGGATGGACGCAGGTATTTGAGCAGCGCATACACAGCCATAATACAATAAGGTTGTAGAGTCAGTACAGTAGGGATGCTATATTAGATTTTTTTTCTGACCGACTGACTGATCTGAGGTGTAACTCTTGTGAACCGATCATTATCCGTTAACTGACAAGAAGTCCCAGTAGAGATGAAACTGTATGAAAATTTAAAATCATGATTATAGTGAGGATATCATCACGGTATTGTTAAAGTGTGCTGAAAATGCTACAAAGAGTACTGATACACACACTGAAATCACTTCAATACCATGGCATAATAAAAACACCATTAAAATGTTGAGGGAATAATGATTTTAGCCCTATGAAACAAGTCACGTTAAAAAATAAATTATTATCGACATGTTCACGTAAACAAAAGCATGCTGCACTGGCCTGAGTTTTAACACGATTCAACAGACAGTTATTTGAACCCTGCTACAACATGACACTGGTACCATCCATCATTGCAGATGGGGACTGACTGTACTACTCACTACTGTGAAAAAGACCTTATAAAGGCTTCTAAACCTAAAACTACACAACTACGCATGTTCCACTAGCAATGTGATCCAAAACTTGGGAACGTTAACAACATCAGCAAACAAGATAACAGATTTCCCTGACATTATAGCATGAAGCTATGTGGCTGTAAAATGTAAACACTACAGTAATGTCTGTTGAGTCGTATTGAAGCCAAAGTGTCCCAACGTTGTGAGCAATAATATACAAATATATATATAATATTGTTTTTTAACTGAACATCTTTACTAAAATCCCTGGGCACACAGTAGGCAGTGATATAGTTTATATAGGTGTAAAGCAATAAGACGCCTGCTTCCTAAGGCGGACGATCCCTGCCCTTGAATTATTTTAGTTCTACAAAATTCAAAATTAACACTTTAATAAAATGGTGTACCGAGACAATAAGATACAAAGAGAATGTCATGGTTCTTCTGTGATTATAAAGACAGACTTAAGCTTTGGGCTACTGTACAGTCATACATAACTGCAAATGCACACTTACATGAAAATATGTGAGGATGAGGACATCTAATGGTTCCAAAATCTCTCCTATGAACCCATGCATTTTTCATGTTGCTGTAAAAGGACTGTCTGTGGCAAAGCTAACGGCGTTGGACGCTAATTGATCTGCGCCTTTAATGCGTGTGAAACAAGGGAGTGCCGAGCCATGCTGCAAAACTGTCATCTCAGCCTTTTCCCTCTAATGCAGCCATAAATCCTGTAGCCGTCGCCCCCTCAGTCAGATGTTTTCATTACAACCATATCAGTTTTATTGAAATTACTGACATCTGCATGTTTCAATAATTGTAGGTCCTGCAAAGCCGTTGTAGCAATTTTAAACAGGGGGCCCCACTCTGCGTTCTGGATCAATTTTCTGCTCTCAAGGGACAGAAGAGGGAATGTGGTATTGGAAAAGGCACAGAGGGCCTGATAGATTGTGTGGTTACCCCGTGACGGAGACAAACAGTTTAATCCGGTGTAAATCGGCAGGCGCAGTGTGAGATTGTTTTATACAGAGATGTAAATTGCATTGTCAAAATCAGTCATCTTCCAGGTATGGGGCTTAACGGGAGCCACTTTAGAATGGGAAAGACAAACGCTTATCTCACTCCGCAAACCCTGGGGGGAGGCACAGAGCCACCTGGAGCTAGCTCTCTCTTTGTGAGGACAAAACACTGTCAAATGAGAGGAAGCACAAATACCTGCTGAATAAGGTGTTTTGGATTTATCAAAGCTGAAAACTATGACACAAATTTCTACATGTAGCGGGCTGCACTGTAGGTTCTTATCATTTCACTGTAATGGGATCCCATTGCAGCGCAAAACAAACAACACCGCAACCTAATATAATAGACAGTATGAGACTGGGAGGTTACAGCGCAGAGGTAATGCATGTGTTCCTCCTGTTTGAATTATCTATGGTCTATCTATGCATAATGCATACTGGGATGGGTCCCATTATTATGGCGTAGCCAGGCAAATGAAATATCCCTGGAGTTTTCCCAGTGACACAGTCCAGTAAATCAATGCAGCATTTTGATAAAGCTGTGTGTCTAGATAATAAGTCAGCAATAACTACTTGCAATCATTTCATTAGGTACAGTATGGATGATACAGTTAGGGAAATGAGAAAAGAGAGCTGAGTCTCTAATGTGGAAAGTGTTGGCCCTGAGCCTGTGTGTGTGTTTGTGTATAGACTGTGAGAGCACTGGATCTGTACTGCTTTACTTGTGAGTTTAGGCCTGTGTGCATTTGTATGTTCCTTAGTGACGCACAATCGTGTGTGTGTGTGTGTGTGTGTGTGTGTGTGTGTGTGTGTGTGTGTGTGTGTGTGTGTGTGTGTATGTGTATGTGTGTGTGCGTGTGCATGCATGTGTGTGTTTTTGTGTTTGGTGTGGCTAGGACTAGACTGATGAGGCTTTAGTACATCTGTCAGGCACAGTTTGGGGATCGGAGGAGTAGGCGTGCAGGAGACGGTGGCCATACATCTCTATTACACTCGATGGTCACCACAGTGGCCAGCTGTTTATTCTCATTAGCTCACACGTTGGCCGTCCAAACAGACTCTACAGCCTTGCACGAAGCCATTGTGGTCCAGTCAAAACCAGTACAAAAACCGATGTAGTCACATTTGAAGTGTGTTTTTTTTATTGTTTAGTCAATGCATATTTTAACATTCGGTATATTGGGAGAACCTGCAAGGTAAAGGCAGAAAAAATAGCCAGAAAAGGCACACAGAGCAGAAAGAATATCACCTGAAATCAATATTGAAGATCAATTCTACCTTACAATCACTCAATAATCCCTCCCGTAAGTCCCTGTCCTGCTTGGAGAAGAATCACTGGTTTTGGATATAAGGTCCATTTTCTACACTACAATGGCTGTCTGTCGTGTACTGAAAATGCATGCATGACAGTGAGGCAGAAGTATTAACAGGCACTCTCGGTGTGGGATATCAGAGAAAATGCTGCTTTTTTCATAGCAGTGCACAGACAAGGCTGCAGTGAGAAAAGCTAATGGCTATGATTAATGACAAAGGGCCAGAGGAGAGCCGGGACACAGACGCTACATATATCATCCTCTCCCATCAGTCAGTGCACCTCCCAGGACCCTCTCGGCGGGGGGAGAAGTGGAGGAGGAGGGGGAGGTGGAAGTGAGAATGAGAGAGGTAGAAACAGAGAGAGAGGGAGGAGAGAGAGAGTTATCTACTCCCAGTCCTTTACACGCAGGAATTGCTTCTCTCTTTCTTCTTGGGGGAAAGTGAAAAAAACAAGTGACAAAGAGGTGATAAGGTGAACAAGAAAATGGCGTGTAAAATAACTGGGAGATATTCTGTGAGAGAGGAAGAGAGAGGGGGAAAGGGAGAGAGCAGTCTGTGATCGTTCCTGATTTCAAGCAACTTGACTCTTCGCATGCCGAAGCCACATTTCCAAGGTCTTATCTGCCATATGGTCTGCCCTGTTTAGATGATTTATTAGGTGAGGAAAGCGCACTGATAAATTTTACTGTGTTTCCCTGCATAGGCAACCCGTGGTGTCAATAACAAAACTCAGGCTTCTTTAATGAAAACTTTTAGTACCAAAAGGGTAACCATCTATTTATGAGTCACTATAATATTACACCGGCAAAAAGGAATTATCTGTGCTTCTCACGCACTCTACAAAAATGGCCTGAATTGGAGCAGGGGGGAGAGCACAGATCATATCCATATGTCAGCAGCTCCCAAGCACCCTGCATTTAACATGGCGCGGGTGTATTTCTGCTTAATTGAAGCATTCAGCTGTTTACAGCTCACACAAAAACAGCAAGGGTTTATTTATGGCCAATTATAGAGTAGTGTTTTGAGTGAAGGAGGCCCATTATGGATTCCAGGCCTTTTGATTCTAATTAGTTACTGTGTTCAGGTTTTTGGTTTACATGCCTGATTTACGGGGAGGGGGGTTAATTTCCTATTAAACAACATATGCTGTTACTAAATCAGACAAAAGCTTGCTGAGAAACAAGACATGAAAACAATAAATATGTCGCTACAGTGTTCACATCTATACTCTCCTTTTTACATACAGAAATGAAGAAATAAAAATTCAGGGCTATATGACAAGCAAAAGTCTGACATGTCTGCTCTGGTCTAACTTAGCTTTATTTAGTGTATAATTAAATCATTAATCACGTCAGTCTTTTATATCTTCAAGTCATGGGGAAGTTTATAGAATAGAAGATAATCACAAGACTATAATAGATATAATAGACTATAATATAATAATACAATGATTGAAAGAACTTTTAAAAACTTGTTAGGCAAGATAGTACAAAGACAGAGGTTTTGACTCCTGTTACATGACTAACTATACCAAAGGAAATTTTGTGATTTGCAAATGTGAAGCCTCAATGTTTTTCTTCTCACCGTCCTTGCCTTAGAAACCAATGACATGTTTAAGCTATTCATTACGTGAAAACGGTTTCCCAAACATGTGCCAACAGCTTCCCAACAATGAACTGTTAATTTGCAACTAAATGGGAGTCCAGAACACATGTAAGATTTAATTTGCAAACCAAAGCCGGCCCTTTGAAGTACAAATATCCTACATTTAACAAGTCAGAGTCACAAAGGTCACGGAGGACAAAAGGACTGATTCACAGAAGGGCTGTCAATATGTTGCTAAAACTCTTAAAAAGACAGTTTTCCGAATAAAAACAATAACCCACAATGAGGCGAGTATAATATAATGACAGCAGAAACATAAAATTGTATGTAAAATCTAATAACCAAAAAAACGTACATAATAAAAATAATTGATGCAAGATTTAATGTTGTTCTCTTGTTTTATGATCAATGGATAGCCGGTACTGCTCTACTTTGTTCCTCTCTTAAAGCTTTTTGACTTATTTATGGTGACTGTGTAGCAATTAATATTGCACAGGCTGCATTGTCATTTTTCAAGCCATTTCCCAGGAAATGTTCTACACCCCGTAATGGCCCCTCTAACGCTGTAGCTGTCATGTCCTGGACAGCTGCATTTTTACAAGACAAACTCAGACACGTCACACTCGTCTCTCTGTGGACTAACTTGCTGCTCATTGCCACACAATAAACACACGCACATACACAGACCCACACAGAGGCCAAGGCCAGCAGCTGCTAATAGCTGCATGGAAAACTTTGATTAATATTTCACCCCTTGTTGCAGAGCTGCAGAGCGAGTGTCACCTTCCAAACGGTGCCCCGTGAAACCTTTTCTTCCAGGGACCTGGCTTTGGCAGGTTGAAATGATGAATCTGTTAGGAGAATCCTCCAAAACCTCATCAGGCTAATTACAGTGTAGCCATGCAGCTCTGATGCATGTCTACGTCTGTGCCTGTGCGCACACATGTTTAGGTGGAAGGTTTGGAGTGGAGCCAGGTTAGCAGTGCAGGCGCAGGCTTTGCAAATAAATTGAGTCCTTAGCTTTCAAATTAACTAGCTCTCAAGCTGAATTCAAATTACTTCCCTCATGTTCATTCTCCATGTGCTGAGAAACCTCAAGGCTTTGGTCCGACCTTTCGAATCAGACTCAGCAGGCCATACTTAGTCCATCTCTTGGGAGGGAGTTTGGCTGTGATACATAACAAACACAGACATGAAGGGTGTGAAAACAAACTTGGCTGACACACCTGGAGGTAAATTTCTGTTCCACTGAGAGCATTTTGCCCATTGTTGTCATTAAATTGGAGGGGAAAGGTGACAAAAACCTTCAATATCAACATAATGTACTATTTCACAACTGCAAAAAAGCTGACAACAAACGTGAAAACATCATTAAAAGTAAACACAGTCTGTGCATACAATGGTTTCAGTGTTAACACAAAAAGGAGAAGTATGACACATTGTGGTAGCATTTTTTCAAAAGCTGAACCAACCAAATAAAAAAAAATGAACAATTAACTTCAAGTAAACACACACACACACACACACACACACACACACACACACATAAAACATATCTTTTACATGATCATTTGTTTAGAGGACATCTGTAAACGTATACTATTTGTATGAAATATTAATAATGTTTATTATCCTTTTGTCATCCCACCAATCCTTTTGTACAGCTATTAAAACCTAAGATAATTATTATCGACTTCAAATAACACTTGAGACAGCGTGCTAATAATGTGTTATCAATCATAACCTGTTTGCCTCCATCTGCTCCCACAGACTGAATGTGACAACAGCACCAATGATACCACAAAGACATGCGTATGCGAGAAATATGAGCATATTTGTGTCATCCCACACCTCAGCGTGTATACTGCCGCATGGCACAGCTTCTTTGTCAGCTGTTGTCTTTTGTTTTCACACACCTCACACTGGTTGCAGCACCTGTCTTTCCTGTTCCTCTGTGAAGACTGTGTAGAAGGATAGAGGATGGAGAAGGTGTGTGTCACCTGGGGTCCTCTGACTGAGAGAGGCTGTCATGCCCATCACTGCCCCAGCAGGCCCGCCAATCACATACAGGCAGGCCACGCTGAGACAAGGCCAGACAAAAACAAGCAAACAAGACAGCAATCTTTAAACACGCTTGTCATTCTCCTCTGAGAGATTTCAATTTCAGCTACTTAAGCGGCACATGAAAAACACGACAGCCATCGCCAAAAATCTCTAAACACAACTGTGGTGTTCTCCCTCCTCAGAGAGATTACAGATTTCGAGCCATTTAGTAGAGAATAAGAGGCGTCTGCAGATTGAGGGGATTGGCACAGCACGTGTTGGCGTGTCGCAGCCTGACTGGGTTGAGCGCGGTGTGGCGTGTCATTTTTGGGCGCGCTGTTGCTCAACATCAAGAGAAATCGATGGCGTCTCCACAGGGGCAGGGAGGCCGGTAGGAATAGAGGAGCTTCTCAGGTCTGTTTGAACTCATTTTCTTTTCTGGGCGGTTGCCCCCTCGCTCAGCCCCCTAAGGCATCTCCCTCACAGCGGGCCCTGACAGCTTGACACATTGACAGCTGCCGCTGAATGACAACTGATTTGTACAAATTTCAAGCCTTATAAATCTACCTGTCACAACAAGAGCATAAAAGAGCTCGGACCCAGCAGGTAATTCGGAAGTGGTGGGGAAAGAAGAAAAAAAGCCCTGATTCCTCTTCCTCCTCTTCCTCACACCTGACAGCCCAATCTGAGAGGGAGAAAGAAAAAGATAGGAGGTAGAGAGTAAAAGAAAAAGACAATATGTCTCTTTTTTCCTTTCCTGCTAGTATACCATCATCCTCTCCTCAGGTCCACTTTGAATAAGAACTGATGAAGCCATTTTCTTACCAACAGGCGATCAATCGTCTCATTAAGAGATTATAAACACTGGATTGAAAATGTAAAAGTGCAATTTTGTTTTACACCAATATTAAAGCAGTGCCACCTGCTACTCACGGGATTATCACATCAATCAGCTTCTCAAGACTCTCACTGGGTAAATGAGCAGGCTCTTTTTACGGTATTTAAACAATATACAATACCGCACTGCTGTAGTGCCCCTACCACTCCACCCCCCGCTCCCCACTCCCCCTCTGCCTTTCATCTGTTGGTAATGGCAGCCCTGGCAGGCAAGGCCTATAGCTTCAATAAATCCTCTTCAGGAGTATATCTTATAGCGAGATATAAACTATGAGAGACGGGGGCAGAAGAAAATCAATAGAAGTGACAAACAGAGAAAAAGGGTTTATAATTCTAAATGAGTTGTCTGTCTCATTTTTACAGGGATGATGGCTCATCTGTCCTGGCCAGTAACAACATTTTACCACCAATTCTTCACCAATGTAAACTACTCTTCTGTAAATCTATTTCACTGTTAACCCATTCAAAAATATTACGTGCCATGCTAATGACTTATAGCTATTATAGCCGCTATGTAAGACCCCTGTGCTTTCTGTAAACAGTCCCTTAAGATAAAACCCAGTGATCTAACACACTCATCTTTACCCGTGTTTAGCTTCACTTCAAGGAACAATGAGGAGCAGATTAGAAGATAACAGTTAAGAGGTCATTCAGTCTCTCTGTTACAACTCATCCATGCTGGGCTTTGGCATACACCCACTGTTAAACAGGAATCACATAAGTGACCGATGACACTTGTTACTTGTTTACCGCTGGTTGTGATGGATGTGGGATTGTTATAGACAATGACTGGGACCAGACTGAACCTGCAGAGCAGTCTGTTTTATGTGAAACTGCACTGTTTGCATGCAATCTGACAGTTGGTAATATGTGTTTTGCGGATGGGCATGAGTTATTAAACTAAGATTGACTGCCACAATTATCATAATGTCAGCGGACTAAAGCACTGAGTAGATGCACATTTTCTTTGGCAGTGTGGATCATGAATGGCTCTCAAATCATCTGTATGAACTCAGGTCTGTGCGAAGGAGAACAACTGCCTGCTTTACTAAACTCAAACCGACTTACTCTTTAAATATTGTGGAACAGCCTGCTAAACCTCTCCTATTTGCAAGTAGGCAAAACACTCTAATCCTCCATTTGTGTGTATTCATCCCTGTCCTAAATGTGCCCTTCCGCACTCTAACCCTCAAAGACCCTTCCCTTCATGCAGCCACCGACCCTGCTGTTTGATTAAGACTTAGCCCACTGCTTTATCCCTGGACAGGACCCCAGCTGGGCCAAAAAGCACGAGTTAAGCAAAGGGATTATCAGTGCCACTCTCATCGAGGCAGTCAAACTGTCACACAGATCAAAGCGGTTCCCAGCTGACCCTCAGTCATTTCAGGCAGGTGTCGTCTCATATTCTAATGCTGGGACAAGTGCATGAACCCAGCTATTGGAAAAGGTACCGCAGGATTGTTTGACTGCCATAATTGGAATCGCTGCCGTACATCATCAGAGGATTTGTTTCTAGTAAGTCATGTTGAATGAAGTGTAATGTGTAAAGCTGAATAGCATTGTTATGTATCCCTTATTAAACCATTGTAAATTCACCAGCAGAACATATTATTTGTGAGTGTGTTCATTAAATTATTTTATTTCTTTAATATCAAGTATTTCACACTTTTAAACCTCATATTATATAAAACTTAAAATGTGTAATTAGTTGTATTACAAAAGGGCTACAAGAAACGGCGACAACTGGATTATGCTGAACATTTATTGTGCAATTAATTCTCTTCAATACAGAATGAAAAACATTTTAAATGAATGCTGTAATGTCTTTTTGACAGCTGTTATGTTCCACAACAAAATAGCAATAGAGCAATAGTCAGATGTCTTTATTGTGAGATCAGAGTTAATGACAAGAATCCTGTTATGTCTTGATAATACGGGAACATTGGCATGACAAGCATTTGTGGCGTAAATAAGTGAACACAGACTCTGGTGAGACACCAGTCCAGCGGGAAGACAGCCTAAACTTGACACTCTCCTCAAAACCTCCCAAATAACTAATGCTGACACAAAATCACATCCCTCAGCGCCTCAAAGCATCAAATAAAAAACAAAAGGGTAGAAGAGGAGAGGAGAGCAAACACCAAATTAAGATCAAAGAAAAATGGATTTTTAAAAAAAGATTCAAATGAACGGTGATAGAAATGCCTGCCCGACAGTCACACCATCATTAAAGGCACTGAAGGGTTCTTATTATGGCATCTGAAGCCCAGCTGGCCTTGGATCCAGCAGGTCGGCTGCAGTTCAGCTGAGGGTCTTGTGATCCGGGGTGGAGGAGGGACTTGGCTCGAAGAGGAGGAGTTGGGACAGAGGGGCTTGGTTGGGCAAAGGGATGACAAATGGGCCTAAGGGTGAATGCCAAAACCATAAATCCAACCTCAGGCTGACCCCAAGTTCCTATAAAGTTTATTTACATTTTCACATTGCGTCCACCTCTAAAACGTCTATGTTTAGACATTTCAAAGCAGCGTGACATGCCCATTTATCTTGTTACCAAGCTCTCACACAAGACAGGGAGCTGGGACCAGTTTATCCCACCCTGACCTGACTGGCTGTCTGCTCACATCCTCCCCTGTTCAAAGATCACTCAAAGGATCTTTTATTTATTGCGGATTTGTGTAGGGAGTTTCTATTTATATTATCCAGCAGTCGCCTTTGCAGCTCGCCTGCTGAGCTGAGCATGCTCTGAGGCATTTAGGGGCTTTTAACCTTTTTCATATTGTGTTTGATATCTTTCCCACATGTTATTCCAAGACTCATTTACTCGTTTATTTGCATTGATTTAAGCTTTTATTTAAATATTTAATTCAATTAACTGGAAGACATTAACACACAAACCACAGTATCACATTCCCTACTGCCGGGTGTCATGGAGACCATGTCTAAATACACTTTCAATTCCTTTAATGATTTTCATTCAGAAATCAGATCATTGTTCACTCTCATCAGTCCTGCTTAGAATGCAGTCTGGCAACTTTGAACACAAAACCCAACTGCAATTAGCAGAAGTAAGAATTCTCCGCTTTACTGCCGAAACAAAACAAAACCGTACCAAGCCAAATGAGCTCCAGCTCATGCTTTCAACTCTTTTCTTCTGTTTGTGAGAAGCCAGATAAATAAATAACTAAAGGCAACATCCTGCCGTTTCACTTTCCTGCAGCCCCCATACACTGCTCTTTTTGATTTGAGCGCCTGTTGAGAAACCTTGTTTGGACAGCCATGGGGTGGAGCTGCCAGGCTTATAAGTCTGCCACAGAACACAGGCGCACACAGGGCAGCCCGCAGGGGTCCTCTCATCTTTAGAGGGAGGGGATTCTACCACCTTAGCGGGTGAGAAAGGCACAGTATTATTACACCCCATCAAGGAAACTCCAGCTGACAATAAATCCCTGAGTGCTTTACAGTGCAGACAGTGAGCATGGAAGAGTGCCACTGAGAGCGAGAGGGGAGGAGGGAGAGGAGACAAGGAGATGAGGGGAGGAAAAGGGGGAAGAGGACTATCCCTCAAAAGGCCATAAAGCCTTCAGGCTGTCATTCAGGGCAAGAACCATGGCAACCGAAAAAGTGTTTGGAAATTTGTTTTTTGTTTTTTTTTTTTTTACTTTTTCAGAGCACAGTTGATCGGTCACAGCTATTACATTCCTTTTAAGGCTAATAAATGTCTGAATTCACGAGGCAATTAAAATAAAAATAACTCTGTTACATTTATTTATTTGTTTTTCACAAGCTCCACTGAATGCATTCCGTCTTTCACAGTATGTTAACAAGTGCACAATACTAATTCTATTGCCAATGATTTGATTCTACTTTTTTTTGTTTAAAGTGACAGTGGAAAACAATGTACGGGGCAGTTGGCAGCAGGAAAAACCATTACTCGAAGAGTGTCCTGTCAGAAAAATCTGCCAAGAGCTAAAAGAAAAAATACACATATAAAATAATCACTGATGATTCTGGGCTAGTTCTGTGGTGGAGACAGCGCTGTATGGCCTTGTGTGAGAAAACAGGGAACATGCCTAAGTTATTACTGCAGGAAGGCAATCTGTCAAAGCCAGGCTGTTCTGGCATAGCCAATACCACTGGTGAGATCAGAGAGTCAGATTCTGCTTGCAATTACTGCTAAAGGACCTTGGATGCAGGCAGCCTGCTATCAATTATTTCCCTGGCCCTAGACACTTGGAGCTGTCAAAGCCCTACTGTCTTCTGTTTTGTAACAGAGGGCCCTCTGAGGAAGCCTAGCCTTTCTCCGACAGCAAGGGAAGATAGTTTGTGTCATTAAGTGGTGCTATTATGGATTCACACACACTTCAGAGTATGTTTTTCTCCTACTCTTCTTGCTCTTTCCAATCTGTTACTGTAGTATACCATGTGCCTGTATCTGTTTCTCTCTTTCACTCACCCCAGGATGAGCGGATTAAAACTAAAAAGAGTAGACAGACTACGAGGAGAAGTGTTCTGGCTGACAGCTCTGACCTGGGTATTTATGGTGAGGTTCTGGGCTCGGATACTCACCCTGAGTACTTTATGTGCACTGCACACGGCCCCTTAAACAGTACAGAGATCAACCGTGCCCCACACTCCCATGCTTTAATTGAACTGGACCTCGGATCAAACTGTGTTGGATAAAAATTGACTAAAAAAAAGAAGAAATTAACAAATAAATGTGTTTACTTTTTATTACTTTACTAAATTAAATATAAATAATGTGTATTTCCCTTGTCTCAATTTCAAATTGCCCCTAAATTATAATGATGAGGCAATTTAGCAATAGCTTAATGTGATAGGAATTAAATTTGCATATGCCCCCATTGAGGCACATATCCGGCTAAATTTTGTTGTGCATCCTTCGTTCCTTGTGGAATAAAGGATAGACAGGGATAGATTAATCATTTTTCCACAGGATGACATTACTTTGGCCTACTCAGCCCTGAGCCGTCCCCCAGGGCAAGCCCCTGGATCATCCAAGACCGGAGCTTTGGCACAAAACGACAGATTCCCCCCAACAGTCCCTGCCAAGTTCCAGGACCTTATCACTGAAAATTACATTCTTATGGTAAGCAAATGTGCTCTAAAGCAATACTGCAGTTGCCAGTTGCATGGAACTGTCAGGGAAGGGAGGAAAGGTCATTTGCTGTGTGGGTTTCAGCAAGTGAAATATGGCACGTACACTGTGTGTGTGTGTGTGTGTGTGTGTGTGTGTGTGTGTGTGTGTGTGTGTGTGTGTGTGTGTGTGTGTGTGTGTGTGTGTGTGTGTGTGTGTGTGTGTGTGGGCGTGTGTTTATGGGCGGGTGTAGAAATGTACGCACATGCACCTAGTTTGAAGAACTGGGGTTCAAGGGATGATAGCAAGGTTATTGTCATCTTAGCTCCTCAAGGTCAGCTGCCATCATCAGCACAGGTATTATCTCCTCACACAGACAGCTAATATACTGCAGCTTTGTCCTTGAAATGAAAAGGCGGTCAAGAGATGGTCAAGACATTTTTCATTTGCTTTGCTTAGATGAAATTGGACTGATGACTTTTACATGTGTACATATTTTGAAATAAAAAAAAATGTGTTCTTATGAATTATATGTATGTCCTAAGTGAAGCCAGATAGACCTCGATAGCATAAGACTACGTCTGCACCAATATGTTTTCATTTTAAAACTGCATTTCAAAATGAAAAGATCTCAATGTTTCAGAACTAATCTCTGTGCATACTAACACGCTTGAGAACGCACATGCCAGTGTAAACACGGTGTAGGGCTGATGATGCTGCTGGACACAGGAATTTTCAAAAACGGCTTGCCTCCTGCGCACGTAGTACTGGTTGACCAATATGGGTTTTTCAATTGCCGATGCTGATATTTAGAGAGCAGTGCGGCCAATATTGAGCCAATATCGTGTTTGTTATTTTGCAAAGAGACACAAAATCACTGAATTTAAATGAACATTTATATAACAATTTAATTCTCTGCATTGTCTCTGTTAAGCTGTTGGCTATAACTTACAATACAGTTTTGAAAATGTGACAAATGTAAAAGGCTTCACAGTTACACTTGTTTACACCAACAACCATCAAAAATCTGATGAATGTTTTTCCCTTCTGCAGTAGCAGTGGGGTCTGAGAACGCACATGCAATTGTTTGTTTTAGCCCTGTACGTATATGTGAGCTACTTTAGCTGGTAGAAGGCTTGTTTCTGCAAACCTTTTTGTAAATCAGCCTCGTGAGGGCAGTGTTGTGCCTGATCGCGTTCACTGAACAATAGTTCATGAACTCATTCATATTTTGGGCAAACATGAACTAAACGTACTGTATTTCTGCCTGATGAACGTAACTGTGAACGCCTTCATTCTGGTGTCTGTGAACAACACACTCTCTCAGTTAGACTTCGTTCCGTAGGGTGCCAGATTTCTATAGAGCCTTCCAGGCGAAACCCAGGCTAAAACACACTGTAAACAGGCCTTAATATGTAACGGAAAAAACGCCCAATCTGGCAACACCAGCCACCAGTGTCGCAAAAACAGCATGGAAGCTACAGCAGCATGGAGGCTACAGCAGCAAGGAGGCGTCGTATGATAATTTAAATGAGTTTTATGACAAGTTTGGTGAGGATAGGAAAAACCTTACACTTCTGTGTAAACTTTGCCCTCTGGCTTTCAGAATGAAAATCCGCACTTCAGTCACATCCACAGCAAACCTGAAACGGTACATTGAATTGAAGCACCCGGCATTTCAAGGTAAGTGCAAGCAAATAAAAAATCAAAAGACTGTCAAGAAAGATTCTCAACCCAAACCCCATTAACTGCTTATTGTAGCGGCTCCGCTGTCATCTCCAAGCCACAGCTGGACAACCTGGTGGTGCAATATATTGTCCGAGACATGCAGCCTTTGAGTAAAGTGGAAAGCCAAGCTTTCATAAACTTAATTAAGGGGTTGCAGCAACTCAAAAAGGTGCCATCAGTTAAAAGTTAAAACTGTTAAATAAAATTGCTGTCAGTGGTTCTATAAGGGCTGTGGCAATAATTTAAAAAAAAAAGACTAGCACGCAGCAACATATTGAAAAAAAGAACTATGAACTAGTTCATTTTTGGAACCGTGAACTTAGTTCAAAATTTTGAATTATGGAACTAGTTCATGTAGAAAGTGAACTTTCACAACACAAGCATCAGCTGATTCACCCAAAATGGCATTAATCAGTCTGTCACTACCATATAGGCAGTAGTAGCATGATAAAATGCAGAATTTAACTGCATAATAGATGCTAGCATGGACAACAAACTCAGTAAGTATGTATGTAACTCCTTATCCATGTTGAATTAACCACAGGTAGTCAAGGCTGGTGTTGTTAGTTTTTAGTAGTGTGGAAGCTAGGTGATAACGAAGCGAAAATTTGGCATTTTAAACTAAAACATATTAGAGTGGATGTAGCCTGTGACCAGAATTCTAATGTGTTGGTTAAACGTTAATATGTTGCCAGCCTTTGAGATAGAGACAATACAAATGGAAAAGCCCTACATGATTCTTCATGGATTTAATTGCTGACTGGCTTCATTGTTTCCCTGATGGGAGTCAATGAAAATGTACAGCACAGCAAACTTCACTTACTAAAGTCTCCTGCATTTCTTACTCTGAAGAACAACTCTGTATATATAAGAAGTAAAATGAGAGTAAAATGAGCTGAATCAAGTCTTTCTACAGTATATCCAGACAAATCTTCAGTCAATTTCACCATCCTCTTGGAATAAGATGCCAAAAACCCAAACAATACCAACAATTGATGTTGACAAAACTATGCGAGGATTGTCAGTCAAACTCAGGTAGCTATTTACATCATCTAGGGGAATTCTGATAAACACTGAACTTGTGAGAGGATTAAATGGCCTAGTTGATTGATACCAGATATTTGTTTTCGTAGGGAAATTAAACTTTTGCTTTTAAGCCAGTGACTTCCCTTATCCGCCTATTCTTCAGTAGGTTTAGTCATCCACGGAGAAGGTGCTCAGAAGTTTCCAAATACACTCAGAGAGATTGGGAGGAACTCACTCTGTCACAACCTTTTGTGAAGGGTTTACAGCTTAAAACCGTTGCCCTATACACCGGTGACCCCTTTTCCCCTCCGACTCAAAAGTTTCTTCAAACATCAAACTTGGGATTATCTTTTGATTTCCTCTTAGTTGAAAAGAGTTCTTAAATCCACAGCTGTGAGGTCTGACAGACAAAGGGGGGAGGAGGAGGAGACTGCTAAGTCACCATATTTATCATGACTGGGTTACCTCTCCTGTCAGAACCTTTTTCTTCCACATGCTAATTGGCAATATCTTCCAACACTTTTCCAAACCTCCTCCATCAACCCGACCCCCCTATCTACCGGGCGATACACCCCTTTTTTAAACCCCTTTCCCTTTTCTCTTCTCTCTCCCCCTCCTTTCCCTGCTAACCCCCCATACAGAACCCTGCTCCCTGGCTCGAGGCTGTCCCTCTCAGGGGGGAAGGCAAGGTCTGTTAGGTCGAAAGCCTATTAGCATGCTAATCCACAATTAAAGCTTGAGATCTCGTAGGCTATCTTTGTCACTTTCCCTAGGTCAGACATATAAAGAGGTGTTGAGAACTTAAGACCAAATTTAACTGGTTTGCTTTAACACATATTTTCATACTTAAGCTTGTGATGATCAGATGCACAGCAAAGCCAATCTAGCGATCTGGAAATGCAGTAACATTCATGGCAGGCCTACGGAAAGAGAGAGGGGTCAAATGAAACCAAGAGGAGCGATACTAGCAGCCTTTTCACTACAGCGCCAGTATGAGCTAAGGCTTTCTTCGAGCCAAGCCGGGAGAACAAAACCCAAATGCTTTTCCACTATTGCCCCACAGTATTTCCCTAATACCTCCCCTTAACAAGCCGCCTTGGTGTAAATATCACCAGTTCATTCGCAACTGCTGATAAACAGACACTAATTTAAATAGCCATACTGGAATTCAGTTGGTGCCATACATCAATCCACAGCCGCGGGTAAAGTGTCAATGAAAGAGTGACTGGCCTTGGCACACTCAAGCTCACCTGCTTTTGGCACAGACACGGAAAGACAGCTACTGTGATTCTTAGACCCAAAGCCCAGAGTGGGTTCTCTATTTACAGCACCAATCTTGTATGTACACGGAAGGCCATAATTATCAACACCTGTAGTTCTATTAATCCAAAAAAGGCCGGCTTTACTGGTATCAAGATCCTTAAACTCTACTTTCAAAACAGTTCTTATTCCATTCAGCTTACATCTACAAAACCTAACATGGAAATACAACCCAATACTTAGTACTCCATTCATGCCAAAGGAATTATACCGTAAATCATTATTTCAAGTCAAAAATACAGTAAATACTAGATCTAGGTTACACTATCTGCGCCCCAGTAACCGAGATTTTGATGACAATATTTCTCTTCCATTTTTCTTCCAAAGCCAGCTCATCTTCTCACATGATAAACATTTCATGCATCCCAATTCATCATCTATTTTCTGAAACCCTGACACAGATATGATGAGAAATATAATGCAATGTGTCTGGCAGCAGTGTTAACTTTTAAAAAAAACATCTCCTGTTTCTCCAAGAGCGTTAGGCATGGCTTGCACATAGGGAGATCAGAGAACATGGCCGCTGTGGTTCGCCTGCTACCATCAATCAGACCCCAAATGGCTTCCCTGACACCACCACTACTCATTTTCCAGCATGCCTTATGTGGCCACCATCTTGAAAAGAACAGTAGAGGGGGAAAAAAATGGTGAGAAGGAAGGGTGCTTTTAGATGAAAGGGGCAGGGAGGGTTGGCTAAAATCACTGCCAAATATTCTCCTAACAATAGGTCTCCACACACATCATCTGGAGCGGTGGGCTGCAGATATAGTCCAGGTGCACACCAGCAATGAGTGAGTTCTCTTGTCAATATTATATGTTTGAAATTTTTGACAAATGCTCACCCCTACCTTACCCCTCTGCCGTTAATGCCGTCCTCCCTCTACGCACTTCTCTCCATATCTTTACTCATCTCTCCTTTTCCCCCTCCACCCCTCCCTTCCCTTCCGTGCGCAGAGGCCAGAGTCAAATTTACAACAACTGTCAAAGTCAGAGATGACAGATAAATTAATCTTCTCTTCATGAGTTTACATCCCAGGCATCTGGGCTGCTGATCTGGCCCCTAACAAGCGTAGGGTCTCAGCGAGCTGTCTTTTAAAGCTGATGTTTTCATGGCCAGAGATGAATTACCCTGTCACAAGAATCTATTTATACAGCAGTTAGAGGGTGGGGCTCTGGATGCAGGACAGCGTGATTTCATGGGTTAAGGTCCCCTTGAAGCATCTCTTAAATCTGGTTCTGTCAGACAAACATCCGCACCAGGTCCATTTTTTGAGTACTTTTTGTTATGGATTTTCTTCACATGTGTAGAATTATTGTTTTCATCAGACTGGCTGATTTCTGTCTGGCTCGTCCTTCGAACATTCCTACCGACACAGATCCAAAAGTAAACTTCTCTTTGACAGTGGCTCCATTAGGGAAATTACATTACTGTAGAGTGTTAAAGCATATAGAGTAAATGTAAATTTGCATTCATCATCCCAAAGTTAGACAGGAGATGGAATACAGGGGATGGAGTTGCCCCTGTGGATCATGGACCCATTATCCAACTCAAACAAATCCAGTGGCTGTAAATGCTCTGAGTCCCACAGGCACTAAATTAGTCTTAACTGACAGACAGGTATATTTTGACAATGCCTGAGAGGTTTTTCATTTCCTTGATACATTCCTGTAATACATTTTTAGGGGTCCATTTTGGTTATCAACATAAAAGCATCCGTATTGAGAATGCAGGGTAGTAAAGAAAAGGGTTCATTTATATTTTAGTATATACATCCAAATCAACCTATATTCTTTATTTTTTGAATTCCTAAACTCAAAGCATTTGCAAAAATACAACATACACTTCTATACTTCCCTTCAAAATGCAGTAGGACAAATGCAGAAAGACCAAAACATGATTGAAACATATTTTTAGGGTGTGCACCTGCATTTTTCTGTCATTAGGGCTACATAGTACATGCAATTTACTGTACCACAACTTCTCTAATCAGATACAAGTCAACTTTTTCTCTGACCTTTTTCCAGTGGAAGTTGAACTGAATGAGGACAGACTCTTTGTTGTGTTAAATACATGGACCTCCACAGTCCTATTCTTAGAAAGAAAAAAGGATTGTGCCCTCAGGGAATGACTGACGGAATCAAGCTGAGGGAAATGATCACGCACATTGGGTTCTTATTTCCAACAAAAATTAACACCCGCCGGTTTCTGTTCACTTACAGCACGGCAGTGCTTGGTAAAATTTCTAAAATTGTCACATGACCCGCATTAACTAAAGCGGGACAGTGTGTGTATTCCACTTGAAAGCCTGTGATCATAGAACTAAGGATACAAATGTGTAACTCATTCCTAAAAGTGCTGATGACTTTCCTGTTTCAGTCTCTCTCTCTCTGCCTCTCTCGCTCTCTCTTTCACTCTCACCATCTCTCTCATTCATCTTAAAATGGATTGCTCTGTCACCTGGACTAACACTTTACTGAGAGCAGCCATCAATACTTTTTGTCAAAAACTGCAGGCTGTGCCAGACATGTCATCAATCACCATTTACATAAAACAAAGAGCTTTCTATGACTGCCAGTCAGAGGCAGGACTGCTCTGCCTTTGCTGAAGATAAAAGGAGCCATTTCATAGGTCCATTGAGACACTGACTGCACTACAGGCCTACATGTGTTGTCAATCTCAAACCAATTGCTATTGGTTTGCAAATAGCAAGCAATAAACCAATGAAGCAGAGCTATTTGATCTCATCCATAAGTCTTGAGGGGAGCCCACAGCTTTAAATGAATAGACAGGTTAATGGGTAAATGGATGAAAATAGCTTCAATGTGAAAATAACTGTTAAAATGTTACTGACAATTTCAACAATTAGTGAATGTCAAATTTATATCAATCAAGACTAAGGCCTATGACAAAATGCAACTGAACAAACATTTGATTGCTTCACCGGCATCTGCGCCATGTCAATGTCCACCTGTGTTTGGACGAGTTCATAAGTCAAGAGATATGAACGGCATCCACCTCCCATCCATCCCCAGAAGACAAAAATAAGCCAGCATTGATATGAAACACACACCAGCCTCAGAGGCCTGGCTCATAACTTTAAAGCTTCTGACACCAAGAGGAAAGCAAGATTTCATATTATTTATTTAACAGAAGAAATATGGTAATCTTCCATATAATTGTTCCTACTCCATATTTTCCAGACAAATACAGTAAGCAGACCCAACATTCTGAGATAATCTATTCAGCCAATATGGTTTGTTACTTTGTAAATAATGTATTGCATAAACACTTAAAACTGATTCACTAGAAACTAACACGATTTCGTCTGTTTTCTTCTCACCTATGTTTCAGAAACGGCACACGCATGCAAGCCATGTGAGTGTGCATGCATACAGACACATGCACGCACACAAAGAATTCAATTTGGAAACCATCATTGGAGCGCAGAGGAGAACTGGAAAGTCATATTGCTATAATGCTCAGATTATCAATCATTCTGACATTTTATTGGCTTTATCACTGTACATACCATTAAAATGATGTCTGGCCCAGATTGTCAGGGGGCAAACATTAAACAGGCCAGGATTAAAATGCAGATCCCAAACACCTTCCTCTGTGCTGCTGAAATTGCACAGGACTAGGCAGCTGACTTTGGATGTGCTGTCAGCGAAGACATCGCATCAACACAGAGCTGGGCTGACGAGTAGATAGATAGTGTCACACTCAGGAAATGCAGAGGCTTCCCTCTATTTATCACATGCTGTAGTCAGTCAATACACTAAAAATAGTGATAACAAATGAAAGGAAGAAACATCTATTAATCTCTCCTTGCACTCCTAATCAGACATCGTTGGCAAACTCCTCTGCAGTAGAATGACATGCGGCTAGCCAACTGCTCATGAAGGAACATATTAATACCAACGCTTGTGCTATTAAAAGTAATTTTGGTGGCTCTAAAGCAATGAGGAAAGCAAATATCCATATTTCAAAATATCTTGACAGTTAAAAGGTTGTTAATGGGCATTTAAATGCTAGTGCTGCTGCCAAGCTGGCAAAGAGAGTCATAAAGCATAAGAAATGTCTCCTCTCCCTCAAAACCTTTAATCAAAGCCGAGTAAAGCACATATACCACTCTGATGCCTGTGTATGGCAAGTTTTCCAGACATTCTTCTTTTATTTTTTCCTGAGTTTGTGTAACAAAATCATTGCGAAAACATTTATGTTTATACATATTTTCCACAAAAAATGTAAGCATTCCTTTGGCAGTTTGGTGATAATTGTGATTTTGGATACAACAAAAGTCAAATTAAATGGTTATCATTTTCAATAATTCATTACAGCTGTCATGGTTTGGGACACTTTTCTTTCTGACTGATGAGCATTATAGGCCAGAATCAATCAATGAAATTCTAAAACGACAGGATACTGTGCCTGGAAAATCTCCCGGGGAAAATATATGACAGTTATGATGATTGTTTGACACAGAAAACACGTCAACAAGTCAGTCATATGACGAGAACAAATCGGCAGCGTTCTTACTGTCACAAGAGTTTTTACTGGGGTTTAATAGGCTGCATGATGTTGTAGCTGCACAGGAATAGCTACAGAATTCTGTTCAATTTCAAGATTTCATATGGAGTAATTTTATAGTTATAGTTTAGAGTTTTATAGTTATGGGGCTTCATGATACATACAGTATATACAAGTCCTGCATTATTCATCTGCACATATTATATATCACCATTATACATCACTCACTATATCACTTTTTGACCAATAAACTATTAAATCAATGTTATTTGAAAATCAATGTATCGCACAATGCCTGCATTTCTGAGTTTGATAGCACTGCTTATTCTACATGTGCAAATATTTCTGGACTTTATATGTTAAGATCCATTGTTAACATGTCAAATGTCATTCAAACATCTAAAGTGATAAGCAGTATTGACATTTGTGGATGGGTTGACAATATATCCAATTCCTGAGATAGAATATTAAATTCTCCTGACCATGAATGTCTCCTTGTGCTCTAAATAAGAAGGGGAAGCGAACAGACTAATCCACAGGTCTTATGACTAGACACAAGATTTTTCTATCTACGTCATTTCCTCATTAGGACTAAAGTCAGTCCACAAAGGTTTCACTTCATGAACTCAGATCAAACAATATTTATCATTTAGGTCAGCTGTTGTCATCATTTGCCGAGTGAATTGAATCCCACAACCTCCTATCAGATGTATCTGATATGCCCCCTGAGAGTTTTAGATTTAAATCATCAGTTGGAGACCCCTCAGTCGACACTTCAAGTCGAGCAGTTGTTTTATGTTTTTGTTGTTGTCAGTCAGTGTGAAGTGATATTTTGGTCCCCAGAAGTGGCTGCAGAGTGAGCGTTCCTCGCTTTCACACTGCTGTGCTTTCCACGGTACAGGCAGCCACGGACCCCGGCCCAGGGTGAGTCTGAGAGACGGAGGCAACTGCCCGGAGGGAGAGAGGCTTTGCCAAGTCAGGCTCCAAGATAAAGTTATCTTCTGTGTTCTGCTCAAAAGTGCAACTCACAGAAACTTAATGCAACATATTTTTCATTTATATCAAGTGGTGGAAAGTGTCGTTAGCACACATTAGCTCAGGCGGCTAACTTGGCTTGTTTACAATATTACCTCAATATTGCTGTAAGCCTGAATGTCCAGCCGAACCCCATTCAAAAATCTGGCAGTTCAATAATGCATTGTTTGATAGTCTATCTGAAAAAAAGGAATGCGTGAGTCAGTTTAATAGAGAGGAAATTATTTACATGCCATGAAGCCGTCTAAAAAGTTGTGCTTACCATGCTGTGCATACGCAAAATGTCACATAAAAAAGGCTTACACCAGAGCGAACAGTTGAATATTCGTATCAACTAAATCCAATTCAACTACTATGGGTAAACAATGTTGAAATAATTGTAGCATGGAGTTCTGATCATATGCTAGCCTTCCTAATGAACTGTCACAGTGTAAACACAAATGACTGTCTGCCAGTGTGAACTGTACAGACGAACAGACAGGAGTCCTCCTGTACAGGGACTTTGAGGCCTGTCACAAAAGGCTTGAGACAGCACTGTTCCTCTCATTAATCTCCCGATAGAGGAAATGAATAGACTGACTGGGCTCGACATTTTTTGTTCTCTAATAAAGAGAAACACAGAAGAGCTTGGAATGAGACACCACACATTATGAAAGCTATTATCTCCAGCTGCCAGTCTCAGTGAGAGAGAGAGAAAACTGGTAATCCAAAACTAATAGGCAGAATGAGAGGTGCAAAAAATGTAGGGGACTGGGTCACATCATCTCTCTCTCTCTCTTTCTCGCTCTCTCTCTTTCTCTCAATTACTGACAGACAGTTGAGAATATGAAATGAGACTGAGGAATGAGGAAATATTCATATTTTCGCTGCAAGGTATTAAACCCTGCCAAAGTAAAAGAAAATTGATGGTGGTTTCAATTTTGACAAAGTATTGAATCTGACAAGATATTAAACTGATCTCAAAACACAGACTGTGTCTGTATCCTTGCCAGGAAAAAATAGGATGTTCTCATCTTGGGTCATAAAAAAAGATTTATTACTAAAAAGAGACAAATTGACATTTTCAAAATGACTGTTCCAATCCCTTCCTTTCATCAAATTATCAGGCTAACAGCATTGCCTGATGTTTACAGCAAGACTCAACTGGCACAGATCCTCAGCCATCAAGTCAGTGAAAATAGCAGACATGACATAATTCAAACTACTTGATCTGCAGTCACTGCAGACAAAATCCCTTCAAATCCTTGATGAATGCAGGACACTCATCTGACACACACACGCAGACACACACAAAAATGCACAGCTCATGAAATACACAGGCGGGGTGAGTTCACCAGATAAATTACCAGAAGGGCACTGATGGTTCTAATGTAACAGACTATCCAACATCCGGAAGACGATTATCAAAAGATATGAACACTGTCAGGTATAGATAAATGCTGCTATGCTTTGAAAAATAGGCCATACAGCATTCAGTTATATGATCTTTTTATTAGGGCCTATACTTTAGGCCCTAATAAATTATTTGAATGCACTTGTTTAACATAAACGTATACAACTCACATTTGTGACAGGAGTTCTCTCCAAGTACTCATCCATTTTCAGTCAAAATAATACACAAACCACACACTTGCATCACAAAACACCCCATGAGAAATTTGGTCATACAACCTTTTTTTTTGCTTCCAGATATTCTTTTCAATTCTTGCTACCTCGAGCATCCTCCACTGGCTCTACCACTTCAAAAACACACCTCATGAAAAAATCAGGAGGCCTGTCTGACATGTGTCCCCGTGCCCTGATGGCATGCCAACACCAAAGACCAGCATTGATTTTCTGTAACGTAGGGTCGGATTAGCCCTCTACAGGGATTAGCTGCCTGTGCAAGGCCTCAGGGTTCGCTATAAAACTAATAATTAATTTAAACAGTCGGGCCCATGGAAGGATACACTCACTACACGTTCTCAGCATGAGGGGGTGAGTATGAGTGACGGACTGTCTGGCACTCAGTGAAAGGAACAGCTGTGTGTATTTATAGGCCTACTGTATATTCAACTTCTGATGGTTACCTTTGTAGTTGCACCCCTGCCTTGCTGTGGCCCCACATGGCTACCACTACACATTTAGTTTATGCTAATATGTATTGTTAACTAAGAATATTTAACCATTAGGCTCGGTTTAATGACTTAAATTGTCACATGGCCTCAACAGTAGCCAATTAAGATTGACAGGGAGGTGTTCAGCTGATAATCTCAAGATGACAAGAACACGTGCTCCTACGCTTACGCCATTCTGATTCTCATATGTACTTAAGAATAGCCATAAAAGACAGTAGCCATGCTGTTCCTGGTCAGGCTGTGTGAGGACAACTGGATGGATAATCTAATTGCAAACAAAGCCCGGAGTTGTCTGTAGGCCATAAAAAAAATGCCTGACTCGTATATTTGTATATCTGCATATTGGCCTTGTAACAAATACATGTTTACATATTAGCATACAATGTATATAGCTTGAAAAGTGGTCAAGCTGTGTGATCGCAGCTGGGACAAATCCATAAGTTACAGTTAAAGGAGCAACAATCTACATTGGGCCGGGATTCCTTAACATAGTCTGCACATGGCTCTCACTTTTGACATCAGAAGCAAACACGGAAGTCGTTGAACCTAATGATGCTAACAATAACAATAGTGCTGACAGAGCTAACAGTGTAAAAGAGAGTTACAGTGCCTATAGAAAGTCATGGCACCCTTTTGAAATAGTCACTTTTTTGTTGTTTTACAGCCTGAAATGATAACACATAAAAAACTAAAAATTTTCCAGCGTGATTTACACATTTTACCTCACAACATTCAAGTGATTTTTTTTTTTTGAATTTCTGAAAATGTATACAAAAGAAAAAAATATAATAGCAGGGATGGAAAAGTGATGAGTCCCTTTAGAATTATATAATAAACATTCTCAGATATAACCAATCACCTTCCAGATGACACACAAAAGGTTATATGCTCAGATAAGACCAAACACAGCACACAACCCAAAACACACCATACCTACAGTGAAGCATGGTGGTGGCAGCATTGTGTTGTGAGCTTGTTTCTCTTCAGCAGGGACTGGCCAACTGGTCAGGATTGAAGGGGAAATGGATGCCACCAAGTACACCCAAATTCTAGAGGAAAACCTGCAGCCCTCTGCTAGACATTTGAAAATGGGCAGGTGGTTCACCTTCCAGTATGAAAACGACCCAAAACACACCCCCATAATAACAACACAGTGGCTAAAGGACAGGAAGGTGATTGTCCTAAAGTGGCCAAGTCAGAGCCCTAACCTGAATCCTACAGAACATCTGTAGATGGACTTGAAGAGTGCAGTTCAACGCCACTCACCACAGAATTTGACTGAATTCGAACAGTTCTGCAAGGAAAAAATGGAGAAATATTTCCCAGTCTAGGTGCACAAAGCTGGTAGAGACAAATCCAAACAGACTGATGGCTGTAATTAAAGCAAAAGGTGCCTCCCAGTATTACATCTGGGGATGCATCACTTTTTTTAACCCTGCTATTCTAGTTTTTCTTTTTTTTATTGATTTTCAGAAAAAAAATATGATAACTGACAAATACTATTATCTCAGACCCGTAGTGATAGGATCCTCAAGAATCGGTTCTAGTTGAGAACCAGTTACAAATTGGAACCAGATTCGGTGCTGTATGTCTCCAAGCTTCTAAATCCCTTTTAATCGATGCTGAAATGTTTTTTCTGACAGTTGCACGTTATAATAACATTAGCACGACTCAGGCAGCCTGGGCAGATTATTTCTTTGACAAAACAACCTAAATGATAACAAACTGTATAAATCTTCTCTCATTTCTTCTTAATTGTGTTCAGATAATAATAAAACAGTGTTTTTCTTTTCCCACACAAAATAATTATCAGGAATCATTTAAGAACCGGACCAATGAGCAGATTTGATGAAGGCATTGGTATCAATAAAAACCCTACACACCAGTGACATGGATACGGTTTCTAGAAATGTAGGTCAACCCCTGAATCTCTTGCTCTCACTTGAAGAACTGACATCTCAAGTTCACCACTCATCCTTTTACCTGTCTCTCCTTTAACTGAAAGGAATGATTTTAAAATCAACCGAATCAATCAAGTCTTCTTTTTAAATATACTAAAGCTATCCTGTTAAATGTAGCACTCACTGGCAATGGTCTTGTTTTATTGACATTCAATTTGTTATACAATATATACAGTATGCATTAATTCAATAGTATTGAAACCAGCAAGCCTAAAGCTATGAATCAAAATGTCTGAGGACGGATTACTTGAAGTGAAACAAAAACAATGAAAACCATCACAAGTTGAAGCATCGCACTGTTATCATCCCCCTTCCTTTCACCCAGCTGCCAATAAAGGTTGCCATAGTCAGAGAAGGTAAAGGGATTTCTCCTTCCTTTCAAAACACTTTGATCTGACTGACACACAAACGGCCCTTAGATCACAAGTCTACAGACCCTGTTGGGCCTCTCTGGCTGGTCTGCTTGTACGTGTACACTTCGTCCCTATGAGGATTCCTTACCCTCCTCCCATTTCCCTTCGTCTTTCCCTTTATCCCTTCTTCTTCTTCCTCCTCCTCCTCTGCCTCCTCCTCTTCCTCTGCTGTTTGGTGTTTTGAAACATCTGAGTACAGACATGTTCTGGGCTTTGGAGGACCCAGGGGCCTGAGATCCAGACAGAGGGAGAAAATAAAGAAACTCTACAGTGCCCACGGTGCAAAAGCTATCTCACCATTATCACTGGGGAGAAACTCTTAAACATCACCAAACGTCTTGACAGACAGAGGAGATCAGAAGACTGTTTGGTCTGTTGTTCACATAATCATACTGTCAGCTAATGGTGCAGTCAGCAGCTCACAGTGGAATCACTCTGATTTGAGTCAATGCATTTATCCTAATGGATAGACAGTGTTTTATGAGGGAAAACAGAGAATAAGAATACTCTACTACATAGACTGCTGGCCTCAAAATGGAAGGGTTGTTCCTTGTAGTTTTCCAGCACAGACGTGTCAGCAGCATGGACATGAAACATGCCGTCACTGTTTCTTATCTCAATATGTCCCTGGGTGGAAAAGTGAGGCAACAGCTTACTGATGTCTTGCAGCCTCTCTGACCATTAAAACATATTTCCATGCTGATGGATGTCAGATGTAGCCTAAAAAAAAAACATAACTCGCCCTTGATTTCTGAGCTCATTCACAACTACAATTTTTCTAAACTTTATCTTCACGCTTGCAAATAGAACAAGCAAATGTAGATGATAAACAAGTTCAAAATGGTGGAAAGTGGAGAAAAGAGTGCAGCTGGGTGATAGTACAGGGGCCCGTTATCTCCCACAAATCTTCCTGTCTGACCAATATCAAGTTCTTGGGATGACGGCTTAGAAGGACAGTCAGTGGTTTTTATAAGTGAAAGCTGTGAAAGATGTGAGTAGGTTTATCTGAAATGGAAACAGGAAATGAGTTACAGCTGTGCTGAGAATGTGGCACAGCTGTCCAGGGCCAGAGATGGTTTAAGCATTCTGCAGATAGAAAAAAAAGTGGACTCACCCACAAAGGATCTTAGGGTCCTGAAATTGCAGAGTAAGCAAATTCGATGGTCTGCACGTACTGTAGTTTATCACTTCAAGAGAGGCAAAACCATGATTAAACCTGAATCAAATCATAGAGTTACATATAGAGAACATATTATATCAGTCCCTAGTCTTCACCAAGATGTAACAGCAAATTATTTTTATAATCATGAGGCCTTCAAGAGGTGCCATCTCTAATAAGAGCTTCCATCTGCATTCTATGGTCGTAGGATTTATTCATCAACTGACACCATTTATCATGCAGCACTCTTAAAAAATCATCCCCTAAAATTCAAAACATGGCAAGAACTGCAATCGTCCTCTAAAATCTTGGCATGAATACACCCATGTAACTGTCTTCACTTTTCACCCCTGGGCCTTCTAGAAAAGACTGAGAGAGATTGAAAGCCATGAAGCATCCAAAGCTGCCTGGACCCTACCAAAGGAAGCTCCTTTGTTCCTCTTCCAAAACAGGCTCCAAACCTTTTTTCTCCCCTTTTTTTCTATTGGGACCCAGCCAAGGGAAGTAGAAGTATGGCTGCCCCTCTCCATGCTCTGTTCTAATATGTTCCATGCCTTCCAGTTGCTTACATCATAAATCTGGGAGATGGCTAAGTGTGATGGGGTGAACATAAACAATGCTTGAGCTATGGGCTAAAAGAGACACAGATTGGGCCTCAAACATAAGTTGGCGTCCTCTTTTTCTTTTCTTTTTTTATAAGCAAATGCTCATTCGGAGAGGTACTAATCTCTCGCGGGTATCTTGAATGACTTTGAATGTATTACGTATTTTAAAACCAGCGCCGTAGAGGGAGAAGATTGAAGAAAAGGAAGCAGCTTTACAATATCAAAATTCCCCCACATAGTCAACTTTAATCAGTAGGCTTGGTATTGACAGCTGAGTGCCAGTCCTAATCATCTACCTTTTAATGCTTGCTTAAAAATGCACACCCTCGTGTCAAAACCAGAGTACACATTAACTCTGCCCAAATCGTCTACTTACTAAACATGTCACTACTGAATTATACATCTGACTTTCTCCCTCCCTCTCATATTTACATGGTGTTTTGGAAAAATACGTGTAGTAGTTGTAAAGTATTTAATAAGTGTTTAAATATGTACGAGAGTCAAGATCTCAGCCAGTGCACGCACCGTACAGTAGATGTTTACTCAATATCAAAAGACTCTGCTATGCCTATCAAAATGAGTAAGACATATGGATGGTTTGTTTTTCACTTGCCAAAATAGAAAAGGGAGTATGTCCACTTGGGCCCCATCAGGTCAAATCATAAAGATCCATCACTGGCTTTGCACTCTGCTAAAACGCTAAGGAAACATATTGTAGATTTTAAGACCCTTTTTATTCAGCCAGACTGTGTACTAAAACTAATTGGATTTCTGTCAATGGAAAAAATATATGCCTGGGACAGCTTTGAACTCAATAGGTCTGACTATTCGACTGCACATGAGGGAGTGAGACCTTGCCACATTGCCAAGCACCAGGGAGGAAAATTAAATCTGTGGTCAACATAAAATATTAAAATAGCATGGTATCGAATTTTTTTGAAGAATTATGTCAGGGTGGTTCATTATGGCCAGCAAGGCAGTGAATTAAGCTATATTTAGTGGGTGATAATTGAAATCATAGCTGTAGTCATTACCACTGACAAGTTTCTAAATAATACCCAATAAATCCCCTCTTTTTACCAAGGTCCCGGTGACAGCTGGCTGTGCTGAAAAATATAAAGTAGAGAAACAGACTCTTTTCCTTTCTTTCCTCTCCCTCTTCCTCCCGGCCCCCCCAACTCTTCTTTCTCTCTCTCTTACAGCCAATAAAATGTCAGCTTTTATTCTCCTCCTCCAAAGTGTTGGCTAGATGTCAGCAGACCCTTCTAAAGCTCTGCCACTGCAAGCTGAAGGCCTGTAAATCTCTGTGTCAGTGGCACGCCATCCGTCTTGGGATATACAATAAAAAATGTGACGCAGTCATAAAAGGAATGGCATCGCTGCCCAGTATATATAATGTGAACAAAAGGAACATAAAGATGTTCCATTCCATTCAGAATCCCAAACCACAATCCGTCCTTATACTGAATTAGAGAGGAGGATGTGGATTGCCCTAGAAGGTTGATGGCAGCTCCCGACAGTGATTAACAGATGGTTCCCCTGCCATCAGTAGACGTTTGTTGTGTTTTAACAGAGAGATAAAGATTTATACTATATATATATATGTTATACTGATGGTAAAGAAATTGTGCAGCCGATAGACTGGCTGCTTGACTGTGCAGCCAAAGCCTGATATAGCTTATTCCTCTGTGCCAGGGGCCTCCAGTGTTGTCCAAAAACTATTAAAAACGCATCAATGAGCCACACTGTTGCAGTGGGTGGCATGTCCCTTCATTATGATTAACAAGGGCAGTGTAGTTTATTCTGACCCAATCCCACCTACACGTTCCTGCTGCTGTAGAGTCTCACTAGAGTATCAAATGTGTAATCATTCGCCATTGAAAATAGTGTTGAAAAAAATGCACCATTTACTTCTGTTTTAGTACCATTTGCTTAAAACTACAGTACCCAGTGACGTGCCCAGAGCCTTTTGAAAGATTAATAGCCTATATAGCCTATATATCTGTGGCCCACTTTTAAATCATCAGTGGGAACCAATGAGTTTGGGACACAAACCAGTTAGGGAAGTTGGAAAGTAGCAACAGACTACAGCATCGTTGGTTTTTGTCTTTTCACTAATTTGTTGACAATCTTAAACAGATTTTGCATCATATTATTTCAGTGAATTTGGTCAGTTCAGTAAATATCTTCAAACACAGACAAGAGTCTACCGTCTTCAGTCTTGGACACTCAACAGCTGTCTCTTGAGAGAACTTTTAGATCACTCACTCTACAAATACTATGGGCAACATCAAGGATTGTTGTGCAGTGTCTGTGGATACTTTCTTGCCATGGTATTACTCGCCACTTCCTTAAACAGGCCTGACATGAGTTTTCCGTGGGTGAAACCACATCGAGCTAGCAAGAACATGTATTACTTTATAATAATAATTTATAATAATATATTTTTATGATAAGTTTCCATTGAGAAGAAAGGCATGGGTTTGCTGACTGTGGATCTAATTCAGTCTGTCCAGTTTACACATACAGTATACAGTACATGTTCAAAATGTGTTTTTTATTCATAGTCTGTATGAAGCTATGAGTTCAAGACAAGGTCAAACGCATAGGAACAAATCCAACAGTATATCTTATCAAATGCTTGTCCTTAGAGCACATGTATCACATCTAATGAGATCCATTAGGGAGGATAAAATATGCACTGCAAACATCTTCTGTCCTTCAGGCAAATTTTTATTAAAGCTTAAAAGTGAAAATAAATTGCTGGCCACAGAAAACACAGAATCAAAACAATGGATGTAATGAAGGCCATATTTTTGTGGCTTGGTTGCAATTTGTGGAAGAGTTTTCCACCATATACAAGTTGTCCATTTTGCCAAAGAAAGAGAACATATTTTAGCTGGTTTTTAGTTACACTGGAAGATTGTTGTCTTAATAGACCTAATGCGGTGAGAGGTTTTGTGTCAGATGCCAATACCTTTAACAGATCTATCCAAAGACATTTCAAATTGAGACTGTCCAAACTGTCCTCAGAAAAACTCATTTTAATGACTTGAGCCATCACATACCACACAAGTGATTTTGATGAAGAGAACAAATATGTATTACTCTTTACTTCTTCACAAAAGACTAAGTGACTCAAGCTCACTGTCTGCACTATTACTATTACAATCACATGAAAGAAAATTCTGATATAATCTCAAATCCGGGAGATGGAGGAACAAGACAAGCCAGCCATTAAGCAAAACATCCTATGCTATATGCCATCCTATCACTTTCCCAGGAGTACAGCATTATAAAAAAATCCCAGTGAAAATGAAAACGCAGCCCCCCCCCCCCATATCATAGAATGATATGATACAATTATTTATATTTATATATATATATATTTATTGGCGGCTGCTGGTCTTTCAAGGGAGGAAGCTCCTTTTTCCGGCCTGTATCATGAATGTGTTTGTTTATTTATACGTAAATTCTCTCCTTCGTACCTTGTACCAACTAAGCGTCTTTCCCAAGGACTTGACCAGTGTCCTCTCAATGGACAGCAGAGCTAGGCTGCTTAAACGGCCTTGGCCCAGCTGGAGCTGCTGCGCCAGGCTACCGTGAAGTGTGACCGCCTGTGCGCTGGAGTGATCGTGACGGGGGGAGAAGCTCCGCAGCTGCTGCTGCTCGTTGGGGAAAGAAACCGCAGAGTGACAGAACAGAGTTGCCAAACACAACGCTAGTTGTTTTTAACAAAGACAAAGTTGCTGGGGATCAGTTCATAACAACAGAATGAAAAACTTGGAAAATACTCCGTTGGATGTTTATTCTTCAAGATCGCTGATTCGCTCATTTAGCTGTCAATCAAAAAAGGATCCTGCCTCAGACAGCTCCTCCTATCATCATGCAGAAGCCGAGCGTCCGGGCCAGCCCACTTCCCCTATAGACCCCCCCCGAGATGCTGAGCGTCCGTCTAGTTTTGCTGCAGTGGAACAACCCACTCTATATATACAGTATATATATATACTGTGTATATATATATATATATAGATAGATAGATAGATGTTTCTCATATATATATATATATATATATATATATACACACAGTATACACACAAAACACACACACGCACACACATAAAACACACGCACATGCTTAACTTTCCTGCCAGACCATGTCCCTCTCATCTCTCTGGTTTAAATCTCTTAGGGCTGGGAGAGCTCTGCATCCTCCTTAATTTATGAGATACGGATCAGGTTATCCCAGAATATCAGCCTAAACAGGCCTGATAGATCGGATATGGAATATATTTCCTCAGCAGAACAGAGTACGCTACCACTATTACCAGACACACACACACTCACCACTCCCAGTTAAGTGATTTGAGGACTTCATACTGCCAATGTTTCATCTCCTCTCCTTCTAACTGACACTTTATCTGCATACCGGCATCTCTGAAGATTGAACACTTAGGCAAGACAATGACAGGCTCTCTTGCCGTTGTCACTTCTCATTCTAGGACTGGTCTAATGCCTCTTACTGGGCTTATGCCAATAACAGACCCCCCACCCCTTCCTCGCCATCAAACAACCAGAGTCTACCTAGCCTGGTTAGGGAAGGAGCACTTGATGTCTGTGACACTCATTTGTCAATTAACAGGCCCCTTCCCGTGTTGACATACAGCAACTTGAAAGACAGAGCGGTGCCTGTGACGAATTAAGAGAGACAGATGAGTGAGGCATGAGCGGCAGAGTAAAACTGTAATGTTCTTTAGATATGAATATAAAACGACACAGCTGACAGGCCATACAAGGTTTTATTTCATTTCTCAGTGTACCCGGCCTTCCTACTTTGTCTTCTTTGTTCTCTTTTCATCAGACTACTTACATCTCATTTTGACAGCCAGGCGACATTTAGAGCACTTTCGTTTTAAAACGCGAGTTAGCATACTTGATTTGTCATTAAAATGCAAAACGCCTGCCATCACCAACATAACCTGGGTGAGTACATACCCCCTCTAACACAGGCACACACAAACTGCACATACACACGCATTCTGTACACACACATGCACAGGTAGCTGAGGTTAATCTGCAATACAAAAGTCCAATATGGAACACTCTTTTTTAAAAGCAAGCTAATTTTCATCTTAAGTCTAATTTCAGTTTATGTGCTACACATAACTCTTATGAACTTATAACATATCAACTTCCCCAAAACCCGATCATGTATGCAATATTATAATGATTTAAAAGCAACAGTGTGGCACTGGGTGAAAAGACGACATAGCAGGATGATACACAAGCTAATTAAGGCTTGGCATTAAAAGCTTTATTCATGCCACTAACAAGATGCGTTAAATGTGTCCGGTCTGACAGTGGACAGAATACAGGTCAACCACTGCAGGAGAACGCTACCAATGATGGAGGAGAGTGTCAAGAACCACTGTTAAGGTTAACTGGTTTCCCTGCTGACTTTCGTCTGAGTGCATCAATGGTTGCTTGAAGTGATTGCAATAAAATTGTGAAAGTGTGACAACACATTAGCAAAGGATTAATAGCTTAAATACATTTATGTAGGCCTAATTCAATACAACACCAACAACAAACTAGAGCCACCAAAATGATCAGAGAGTTGAATCAACACCTCTGACACAGTTGCAACAAAAACTGAATATGCCATTATTGCAAGGCTGTTTTTTATTGGAATAGTTTGTACAAATGTTCCCATTTTGGTGTATATTTGAGCACTATACCTAAATATAGTTATGCTTTAGATAGCATGTAAATAGATCAACTGGAAAGAAAACAAATCCAACTATAGCAAAAAATATTTGACAGGCGTTGAGAGCCTAAGTGATTGGCAGATTTAACTAGCTAAAACAGATAAGAGTAAAATAGAGCAGGCTTCACTTTCAGGTTAGGTTTAAGGTTTCACAAAAGCTGCCATTGCACAAATGTGATTTGCTCATCGAGATGCCATGTCAGATATGAGAAGGAAGGTTGTCACTGTTCTAACAACATTAAGAGTCAGCCTGTGACTCACAGACATGTGTCCCCCTTAAACCTCATGTGTCCAGGGTGGCAACACGGCATGTAACAGATGCAGGCACCTAAAGTACAACCCAGTCACAGAGAGGACTCACGTCAAAACAGCACATGCCCACTCATGACATTGTGTATACACCTGACCTGGTAGAAAGTGGACGACACAATGCTAGCCCATCCCGAGACAGAAATCTCACTGTGAGCCAAACTTCTCAACACATTGATGAGACAAGCTGACACTGGAGCACACAGAGGGAGATGTGTGGGTGTGACAGCCCCCTACCATAATTTTGCCCTGCCTTTACCTGCCCAGCCACTCACAGTTCTGCTCACAGAGACAGATGCACAAACACTGCATACAAGCAAACATGTGGAAGTATACACACAAACATAAACATATGTGCAACAAACACAACAACACCCAGGACTCAGTTAAAGGTGATGCCAGTACATTTCTTCTCAGTGTGACTCATTGTCAGGTTGCCAGATGAGTGTTGTCAATTGAGGTGACAGAAATAAGCATATTAGCTACAACAAACTCTGGCAATGTCTCTCTCTAGATTTGAGTCAAGCAGCATGAAGAAGTGCATGATGCTGAAGACGGTCCGGCACGTCTCAACAACATGTGCATCTGTTTACACCTGGTTTGCTGGAGCTGACACTCAAACAAGGTCACGGTGTCTATTACATAAATGTCTCTATCTGACATTATGTGTCAGGTAGTAGATTCCTCAATCATAAAACTAAAAGATAATAATTTAATAATATTGTGATATAAGGCTAAATATGATATGTGATTCTGGACAATGTTATATTGCAGTGAAGCTTAAATTAAGTATTTTCTTTTCCTATGCAGGAAGCATAATACAGTCATTTGTATCCGGCAATAACAAATTAAAAATACATGTTATGTGAAAATCAAATTACTATATTGTCATACACGCCTTTTTGGTATGCTTTACAAAAGCCCGCCTTTAAATTTATGTTAGACATAATGAGCTGTGTCTGCTTAAAAAATGACATTTACTAACCAACTTTGAAAGTTATATCTAGTTTTGTATTGTTATTAGTATCAGACAGTCACCTTGCAGGAAAGCCAACCAGTTAGAATAAAAATAATCCAAGAGAGAAACATGTTTGAAAATGGTGCCAAATAAATGTTTGATGTTTGAAGCAGAGTTCATTTGTGCTCAATTGAAAAATCGCAAATACTTTGTAGATATCAGGACAGGTGAGGTCAAACTGCAGACTCTACAAGTACCAGTATCTTACTGAAATGATTGTAACTTCTAATCAAGATATTTTGTAAAAAATAAAGTGGTATTTTTCCTTACTGTACCACCAAACTCAAAAAGCTTCACACAAGTACAGCAGCTAAAACGTTTTTCACCATAATGCTGTGAGTCAGGGGTCTCTGTTGCATTCTTCTGGGGATCAAAACTACTCAGGAGGTGGCTATGCATTGGTATAACTATATATCATAATCAAATGTTGAGCTGCTTATTGAATTTCACAGCTCCAACCATCCATGACCTCCCAATGTTGTTATGCGAACACCTACAGACACCGATCGCTAAAGAGAGCATTATAGTGCTAAGAGTTAAGAGAGTTTATAGTGGATATACGTGTGTAATGTGAGTGTGTGTATGTTGGAAAGGATTGTATAACCACCCTATGGATATGGATACAGTGTGCATGCTGTGCTTACAATGGGAGTTAACATTTAGGTTTAAATACAGTTTAAATACACTGTCTATCGGAGAAAAGATGAAGCACTATGAAACGGATCATTTTGTCCACTAGCAAACCATCTATCAATCGTCCACTGAGCACCACATTATTGCTTTTTCACCCCTTCTCTGCCCATACCAACCTTTGAAGTTTAGTAATGATATCTGACATCTGAGATTAGCCAAACTGAAAATGAATAATGAATTAGTAATATCTGAGTCATCAATATTTGATCGTAAACATCCAGTCCTTAATGTGACAGGTTCAAAGGCTAGAAACATAATGCCAGCCTTGATCTCCCTCAAAGCAACACACAGTAGGGTTGTTTCAGTTGGATATCATAAAGCCGCTTGCAAGACATAACATCACTTCCTCTAAAGTAACACCAAGACACTGGACATGTGATGAAGGTTGTGCAAACCAAAATGTTGAAAATACAATAAATATAAGAGCACTAAGGGAGATTAACGAAATGTTTAAAAACAACAATAATGTCTTTTACAACCTGTTTGTGATTGTCATAGCATCTGGCCATCATGTCTGTTATATATGCAGTATTATATCATTATATCAAAAAAATAAATATATATATATATATATATATATCCCCGTGTCTGCGTGGGTTCTCTCTGGGTTCTCCGGCTTCCTCCCACAGTCCAAAGACATGCATGTGTTAGGTGTCCGTAGGTGTGAGTGCGGATGGACGTCCCCGCGAAAGACTGGCTTCCTGTGCAGGGTGTACCCCGCCTCACGCCAAATGTAAGATGGGATCGCCTCCAGCCGATAATGACATTTTACTTGGCCTCACGCATATAGCCAGATGCGGTATAAAAAAAAAATCAGTAACGAGATATTAAACTATCTACAGAAAATAAGAGTAAGAAAGTAAAAATCTTAAATTAAACTAAGAAAAATGAAATTCCATTGCAATTCTTGCGATACTGGTCAACTTGACTCTGACCATATGTATGCCTCCAAATGCAATTTGATTTTATCCTCGTAATAGTCTGAAAAAGCACCCATTGTAGCACATTTACAATGATTGGGACAATACCTTGTGTAAAGGTCAGCTACATAACTAAGCAACACTGTTAGCACAAATGAATACATTAAATATTAGGTCAGTAGGTCTCAGGTCGTACTTTTCCTGGGAATGATTTTCTATTATGTTTTATCAGGAACAGCCGTTTTACAGACACACAGCATCACACATTTACACTTCTTTCATTTAACACTGTGGTTAAATGAAAGATTTTGCAATATGACACAATGTAAATCAATTCAATTGAGGACTTCTCCAGCACTGCCTCAAGACAAAAAAAGCAGCAATGAAGTGCCTCTATTGAGGTGGATTTGTGGTCTGACAGTCACGAAAAGGGTTCAGAAACAAAAGCACCATATAACCATCATCTCCTTTCTTTCACTTGCCAGATCAACTGTCTTAGTCCTACTGTTGAAATGGCAGCCCCCTCTGAATCAGCTGCCATGAGGTGTTCCTTCATGTTCTGACAGAGGAATCTTTTCTTCTATTTGCCCCCGAATTAGCATGTTACATTTATCGATCATGCCTTTTATCCTGCCCCAGCGTGGCAGCAGCACAGCACTAACACTCATTCAGCTCTTTGATGTCATGATGACACTCTGACCACCTACGGACCGAGGGCACACATTCAATTGCACCTCATGTAAAGACGCATGTCTCCCAGTGGAGAGACAGACAGAGAGATGATGATTGTTTATTAGTGCCTTTGTTTCTGTCATCTACCTGAGTTGATTGAAGCTTAGATCCAGCCTTCTTGCAAACTGGCCATATGTGTCTCCAAGGAAGTCTGGGATGTCCTTGCAGTCATGTCCAATGTAAGAAATCTTTAAGAATAAAAAAATAAATAAAACAGAAAGTTGAGTGTTTAACTGACACTAAAACGAGGTCAGGTAGTAGATTCTTGAATCATTAAACTAAAAGATAAATAATTATATAATATTGTGATATACGTCTTAATATAATATGTGATTCTGGACAATGTGCTATTGCAGTGAAGCTTAAATGAAGTCTTTTCATTTCCTATACTGGGAGCATAACACTGTCATTTGTATCATTGCTTGCATGTTTAATTGCTTAAAAATACATGTCATGTGAAAATATAAAATAGACCCATCATGCGTATTTGATGTATGGATGAGTTATTGTTTTACTACAAGGACAAAAGTGTGCCTTTAAATGGATGTTAGCCATAATGAGCTTTGTCTGCTTATATGACATTTACTAGCCAACTTTGAAGGTTACACAGAAAACTAAAACAGAGTTACATTTGAGACAAGCCGCAGCAATAAAACCTTAGCTTCCCTGACACGAGCACAAGAAAATAATATTTTTAAACAATAATGATTTGAGAACATTTTAATTCATTTGGAATGACGCCGGATACCATACAATGCAGCAGTCAACCCCTCAGTAGGAGTAAAAGTTGAAACCATTCCATTCATTTGGCAAAAATATCATAATCTATAGCTTTTCAGTGATCATTGTACACATGCATCATAGCCTACTTCAACCGTTTAAAACAAACCCTGCTCTGCCCACACTTTATGACTGACAGTGCTGCAACTTGGAGGCATTGTTTCAGAGCTCACGACTGTAACGTTAGCTGCAGCGTGTCACATGACACTGGTGATACCGAGGACATAAACAACACATTGAGCACCGGTAAAGTCCACTTTTTTTGGTCACTGATACCACACCGCCTCAGTATGCGGGGGTGACAAAGTCCGACAGAAACACCTTCCAAAAGAAACTTACTTGAGACCCATTCAAAGCGACCAGCGACTCGTTATGTGCCATAACTTTCTCCGGTGACTGTGTTTTTAGGATACGTTTTCGGAGATAGTATCCAAAGTTGTGTACGTATGAAAAGCCGCTGCTGTCAACACACTAAATGGTGGTGTTTGTGGATGTAGCTGCCCGGTGACTTCTTTGGAGAGCTACTGGAGCTTTCCAATTCACTTTACAGTTTCCGCGTGCCGTTTCAATCAGCTGACCTGCTGTTGTGCGGAAGCACGCGGACACAGGGTTGAGACTAATAGCCTACGTTCAGGGTTTGTTACAGATCAAATCTGAGTGCTGCTGACTGTCTCCTGATGAAATGACACAGCAAAGATGTTTGGAGGCTATAACACAATGTTCAAAGTCAGATGATCAGCACCTGTTGAATAGCCAGGGGCGAGTCTAGAGTCTGTTGGGGCCCTAGGTAAAAAATTCACAGGGGGCCCCTCAAACTGAGAGTTGCTGGTCGCTTTGAACGGGTCTCAAGTAAGTTTCTTTTGGAATATTATTCCCTCATCAGCATTATGGGATTTTTTTCCAAAAGTGAACATTTTAGTAGGGTTATTTTCAAAAAATGAATTTAAACATTTAAAAAAAACTTTTCAAACATATTAAATCCATTTTTAAATAAAGTACAATAAAAAAGTGGAGTGGGTGGAGTCAGGTGGGGCGCCCTTAAAGAGGTCAGGTCTCATACTGTCAATGGTCATGTTTCCACTAGCTCTATGGAGTGGCCGCTTGGAAAGTTTCAGGGCACGCAGTCTCAAATGGTCGCTCACTCGGGACAAAAGAGGCCCTGCTCTCCGACGTCCATTTTCTACCCGGTCAAACGGCCTCCTGAGCAACTCACATGCAAATTAGGGGCGTTTTTGGCAAGGTAGACCCGCCTCATTCCAGGTAGTCGACCATAGTGGAAACACACCTATTGCAAACTTGGCACATTGTCACTGCTGTAGTTGAAAGTTTGGCTCATAATATAATTCAGAAGTTAATTAAACTGAATTTGATGCCTCAGTTTTACCAATGTTCACTTAAGAAGCTACTTCAGCTCCATTAGAAGTGCAAATATGTTGAGCATTTACCTGAGATACACTCGACAAACTCATTTGTCAGTTTCAATTTTTGAAGAAATTCAAACTTACCAAAGAAATAGTTCTCATGAAAACTGTTCACAATATGTTCTGTGAGTTATTCAACATAAATGGGACGCTGGTTCTAAAAAAATGTTTTTCCCATCAAATACAAGGGGCAGTGACCCACTACAGCATTACTCAAATAACCTTCAAGTGGCCCTACCTAGTAAATGTAAGTAATAAGCTTACTTTCCACCATTGTGAACAACATGAGATCTATGCTCATGGCTCATGTTTACCATTATTGGAATCAAACAAATGTGTATGTGTTGTGAATGAAGTCCTCTGTAACAAAACCATAGACTATATAAATATGGATGTAGTCTCCATGTCGTCTGACATAGGTTTCTGAAAAGCTGATGTGAAGCTCAATGTGGGTGGCTCTAGTCGCCGCCATCTTGGCTGTGCCTGACACCATCTGCTCCCAGCTAATAAAACAAATGCTCAAAGAGTTGGAGCATTGATTGACTGGTTGAGTCGCCACCTCAAATGACAAACACCTGTCATTCAAGGCAGCCATGTCCTAAATTATTCATAGCTTTAAAAAGAAATAAAATTTAAACAGGTGGGTTATATAAAAAATCACTCCCGTACAGTTGCCATGAACAGGGAAATTAGCTACAGGGAACGAAACCGCTTTTTAGGCTGTAAACATTTTAACATTGGGCTCCATGGGCACTTGTTTTCGGGAGCCAGCCTCAAGTGGTCATTCAAGGAACTGCAGCTTTTGGCAATTCTGCATTTGCTTATTTTTCAACCGCGGAGGTTGCCGCTTGTAAGTTAGGTTTTAGGACTAGATGAAAAAATCCCCTGTTACAAAAAAAACCCTGAAATACAAGTGATGACAATACATCCATTAAGCGGTTTCAGCGCTGTGATGGTGACGGGTCTGATTGAGTTAGATGGGGTGGTTGGCAGCTTTATTGGAGTCATCAGGTGGGCACCCTCCTTCACTGGTGTTTCAAAGATAGGCCCACCCCCACCAGACTAGGCCTATGGCAGCAGAAGTAAGCATAGCAAAATCAGCTTAGGCCCAGTGCATGCAGGCTCTAAGAGAAATTGAATGCCAATAACAACATGGTGGTGACGATACATCCATCAAGCGGTTTCAGCGCTATGGGGATGGATCTGATTGAGATAGATGGGGTGGGGGGGGGGGGGGTTGAAAGCTTCATTAGGGTCATCAGGTAGGCATCCTCCTTCACTGGTGTTTCAATGATAGGCCCAGGACACCTCCAGAGGGCTCATCGGCAACACCTGCCATCCCAGGAGCGCCCTCCTCTGCTTTCGAACCCCTATGTTCTGCAGGTGTTAGTAGTGCTCCAGGTGTTGTCTCACCTCTTCACCCGTAACAACGACTTGCTTCTTCTGCTGCACCTGAGAGGGCTTTGATGGTTTGGCGTAAGATTTGGCCTCAGACTCCTAAGTCCTTAAGCAGCCTGATGGTTGACTTGCCTAGAAAGCCTCTGCAGCCGACTTCCACTGGGCAAACTATGGCTCTACATCCCTGTTGCCTAGCATCCACTGCCAACTCGGTGTACTTTAGGCTCTTGCGTTCACATGCCTCCTCCACAGCAGCCTCCCAGGGGACGGTAAGCTCTATGATGTACACGGTGTGGAGTGAGGAGGTCCTGATCACAAGGTCTGGTCTAAGGGTTTGTTGTAGCAATCTCAGGAGGAAAGCAGAGACTTTGGTTCAGATTTGTGGCCAACTTCCAGTCACAAGCCCCTCTGAGCTGGCCGATGTCCGATATTGTATGGACTTTGGCTGACTTTCCATCTTCTCGGGTGAACTACCTTGCAGATGTAGAATGGAATGATGGAGCAGGCAGACCATTGATCTTTACCCGTCTGGTCTCCAAAGTAGCTGCTAGGCACTTCAGGACATCGTTGTGCCGTCAGGTGTAACAGCCTTGTGACAGGCTCGTCTAGCAGCCAACCAGAATATGCTTGAGGTGTGCAGGAGAAGGACTCAGGGGGCACATGGGGTCTTCTCTTTACCATTGGTTGAGGTCAGAGGGTGAAGGCAGGACGTCATCCCTTAATGCCCAACAACTCCCACCAAGAGAACCTTGTCCTTTCGATTCCCTCCCATCTCATTCACTGTCCTTGCTTGGCTTGTGAGACAGCCTTTGCACACCTCGGCGCAACTCCTCGACGACCAGACATCGGCGCTGAGTTGGAGCTGCCCTATGCGACGGTGGTCTGCTCTCACTAAGGCCGAGGCCTCCTCTCCCCTATTGCAAAAGGCCGACGATGTCTCTGTGCCTGAAGTCTGACTTTGCCTGTTGAGTAGCTGCAGCTGGGGTCCATTTCCTTTTGGTCACCAGGGTAGGAGCTGTTTGGGCAACGCATGGGTCATGGGATTCATTTCCAACCTAACTTTAGAGCACTTGAACTCCTCTGTCGGGCTGGAAACAGGAAGCTCCAGAATTTGTATAAAAACCACCAAACCAGGTATTGCCTTGGTGCGATGACATTGATGTGGGTAAAAAAAAAAAAATCTGATGTTGACAAGATCAAAACATATTATTGTTTTATAAAAGTTTAGACTTAAGTCATCAAACTTTCATTCATCATCTTATCATTCATCCATTCGGTCAGTCAGACATTATGTGCCACTGTGCCCTGACAGCCGACACTGACCAGTTTTTTACCAGGCTGTAAACATGTCTGTTTCTGCTGTAAAGTTGGGCATTTTACATCGGGGTCCATGGGGATTGACTCACTTTTTGGAGACAGCCTCAAGAGGCCATTCAAGGAACTGCAACTTTTGGCACTTCCACATTGGCTTAACTTTTCAGGAAGGAGGTTTGTCGCTTGGACAAAACCCACCAAACCAAGTACTGCATTGGTGCCATGGATGTGGGTAAAGATGAAAACATAATTATTGTTTAATGACTTAAGTTAAGACTTTTGTCATTGAACAATCATTAATTCATTCATTCAGTCATTCATTCATTATTGTGCCACTGTGTCCTGAAAGCTCTATGCATGCAAACATGCAGGCACACACTAAGGCAGCTCACAGTTTATCCTTCTCTATATGAAGTTGTACTAATGAGTTAAAATACAATTGCTGTAGTGCTTTAATAAAGCATTGGGTGCAAACCTGCATATTTTAGGGTCACAGTGGCACTCGGTTGAGAGAACCAGTAAGTTTGAAAACAGCATGTTGCTCATGTGCTTCACTGCATGCTGTGTGACGTCACGCGGGACCTCCCATACGCGGAAAAGCTCACTTTCCCTCTGCCCGGAGAGAGAGAGCGTGAGTCCGCATGGCTTCAGTCTCCACCGTGCTCTCTCTCTGGCGCTTCATTATACAGCATTTAATGGTCGGTGTGTTTGTGTAATACCTAACAGTTTCGTTTAGAGGGACCACGTGTTAATGTTGTTACAGTGTTATTTTTTTTATCATTTTATCTTTCTGACGTTTTACATCGGAGCTTAGTAGGAAATTATTCCAGGTAATGTCGTGTCACGGACTTTCCTGTAAACCTGTCCTTCCTCCTCGGAGTTTTAGAGAAATCTTTTCTGCTTCATGCATGCGCTTTAGTGGTTTTGATACTCTCCTGTCCAGCATGTATCATATTATATCTGTTAGGTGCTGATATTTGGAGATTATACACGTCTCTTAATTTAAAGATTTAAATTATAGCTCGCGTTGGTACCGCTGCAAAGTAATTGAGTGAAAACGGACTTAGATAAAAATGATAACTATATGTTCAGAGCCTATGTAAATGATCGATTATATATTCAAATTATAAATATATAATTGAAGGTGCAGTTAAGGGAAGACGTTTAATTGTGTCATTTATATGTTGTGTAGTTATATATTGAAATCAACATTGAAATGTTTTTTCCCTCGCTTGATCAAGAAGTCGGCCCAGCATATAGCTCACTGTAAACCTTCTAGTCCAACATACGAGATGTAAATAGTTGTATTTGCATGCGGAGAGTGATTCATAAACATGTCACTGTTATGAAATATATGGGGATATTAAAACTTTCTATTTAAATATCATGAATTATGGTCGCCAAAATGTGTTCCCATTTAAGGGGAATGCCGAGTATTTTGGTGTCTGGTGCAGAAGCCCATTCGTCATACGGACAATAAAGAGGGTTTTCGCCTGACAGTGAAAATTTATGGTTGCCCTTCTTTGCCCTAATAACTCACATATTGTGTCACGGACTGACAGCCCTTGCAGAAAACAGCAAGCCTGTTATCAATCACACATCTTTGCATATTGTGAAACGTCCCCCCCTTTTTCTGCCTGACAAAAACACTGGGAACATTTGAAGGAACAGAGCTGAGCTCATTTAGACTTTGCCCCCCGTCTTACAAACTCTCACATTCAAATAAAAAGAACTGTTGGCCTATTTTGGAGCTGCTGTTTATTTCTCTTACAAATGATCTCAAAATTGTGACTCGTGTAGAAGAAGATTATTTCTTGTTTTGTGTTTATTCGTATAGTTCACAAAGTCAGCAGTGCAGCCCAGAGTGGGCCTATGAACTGAAGCTTTCCCAACTGTTCTCTGAAAAAAAATATTTTTGCTCTTGTGTAACTGTAAGTTTTATATCTATTTCTATTTGTTTGCTCAGATTCTATTTTCTATCACGTGGAGAACATATTTGTCTCATTGTATTCAGGATACCCTTCATTCTAAGGTTATGAACTCAAGTAGCTTACATTATGTTTTTTTATATAGTGTGTGTTTGTTTTTGTTTTCCACCCCAAAAAAATATATGTTGCCCCTTGACCGTCCACTCCAGGTTTTCTTGCTCTCCAAGTTGACCTGTCAAGCAGATTACCACAGAAAGAGATTAATGGCAGAGGCGGGTTGCAATAATAATCGTTTTGTTTGATGTGACAACTTTGATAGGCGTTGATTTACTTACAAACTGATAGGCTTTTAATTGAGCGCCTCCATCCCGATTGAGATGAAAGGAAAACCGCATTGAAAAGCTGCCCGATTGCCCTGGAGCCTCAATACTGATTAGCCATCTCAGCGGTGAATAGTTCAAGGCATTTTAAACTTCTTTTCTCAACGGCCTGACAGACCATTTCTCTCCTTTTCTTTCTCCCTGTCCGCTTCTCCTACCTCTTAAAGAAAATAAATCATTTTCATTGTATGTAAATAAAATCGAGCTGACATCAATATAAAATGTCTGGATTTTCTTTTTTGTTCCCCGTCTTTGTTATTCTTGTTGCAGATGACAGTGTGCCCGAGGCGGATGACAGGTTTTAACAACACAATAGCAGATGCGTTTAGCCAAAATGGACAGGGTTCTGTTTTTGAGAGACCGTGATGTTTCACCGGGCTGTTACACATTATCATTGTCGAATGGATGTTTACTCCTGCAGATTGTTTGAGTTAACACATCCCGCAAGGACAGGCTACAAGAAATATAGTATATAATAACTATATGTATTATTAATTTGTCGATTTTATCTTGCTATTTTATTAATCAGAGCACAATTTTTTATTTTGGATGTTTATTTTAAGGGCACTTTTTTTTCGTGGCACTTGGTTTTCCTTAGGCTTCTTGTAACATAATCGGCCGATTATAAACACTTTAGCACCTTAGAGCACCTCTACATCGTAGAACATGTGAGCTGACTGTCTACAAGTTTCATCATGTGCTCGACCTCCGAGGTGTTTGGAGAAGAACTTCAAAAGTGACGCACTTTGTTGAATAACGGACAGAATGTAAAGTTTGGTCTGCAGCTTTTGCCTCTTCTTCCTTCACATTTTCTGGACTGGGGAGGTCGGCTTTTGTCGATGTATGTAAAAAAAACAATTAAATCTTAACTCTTGGATCGATTTATTCCCTCTGAAAACTTTGTGTCTCTCGCAAAAATGTCTCTCTTCCCATTTGTTCTTCTCCCGCAGTCACACTGGCATGTAATCAGCCACAATAGCTGACATAAATCAAGCGGGGGATTGACAGCGTCTGACAAATAACTGATTGATTGCGGTGGAGCAGAATTGACACTTGACGGAGGGGTGGAGATAGAAATAGAAGGGCGGTGTATATTATACTGAAAACATGTGACATTCACATCCCTCCATCACTACATTGGTCTATTCCTGTCAACGCTTGTCTGTTTAGGGAATTCAAGCTGAAATGGTTGGTTTTATGTTTGCCAGTGGAGGAGAAAGTCCCAGTGGTGGACGTGCGCGCAACCGTGTGAGCCTTTAGGTGCTACAGACCCGTTGGAGAATAACAAATACAATTATTTTTTAAGATAAAGACAGACTTCTGAAATACATAGGCCTCTATTTCACATATAAACTAAGTAAATAAGTTCATTCTTATCCGCTTTAATGGTGCTGAAGCAGGGAAAAGGTCGGTGATGTGCGTCAGTTTCCCCAGTGATCAGTTATAGGTGGTGCCATCATAACTTACATTCGTTTAGAAAAGAGACTAAAAGGTAAATCAATGTGCTTTTAATGACGAAAACATGATTTAACTCACAGACAAATAAGGTGAATAAATTGAGCACTTCGATTAAAAGGCTACTCAAACACGATGATATCTCACATGGCCTATTAGGCGAAATTCATAATATTAAAGTGAGTAAAAAGTGTTTTTTTTTTTATTTAAATTGGAGGGGTTATTGAGCTTTCTTATTATTCACAAACTATTCTGTATCCTGGCGTGCACAGAGCCCGTAGCACCACATCAAAAAATAGTGTAAGCGTTCACACTAACCAACATATTTCAGCCTCTCTCCTCCCCCGAGCTGTCGAAATAGAGGCGCTTACAAAGAGGAGAACGTCACATCCCCTTGACCCTCCAATCACCTCAGGGTCCCATTTGATTGGAAGGCGGCAAAGGCTTTAATCTCGGACTAATTCAGCTGCTTTTGAAGTGAAATGTTCTACCAGTTCGTACTTCGGGAGTACAGAGCAAGGACCTGCAGACAGACGCACTCAAGGCGCAGCGCTCATGGTGCCAGACACAGCCACGGATCTGCGATAACCTCGCACGGTCTCCTTCCAGCTGCCGCGCCTCGCTTCTTTTACGACCAGGATTACTTATTATTGAACCGTTTTTGCGATTCTTTTTTTTCTCCCCCTCCCGAGAGAGAGGTTTGGTGCTTTTTTAAAATTGTCTTAATGAATCTGACGAAAGCATCGCCGTTTCATTTCCTGACTATTGGGACATGATCACGTCGCCCTCGGCGTCTGTCCTGAATAATAGTAATATTTGTGTAGCCTGGGAAAGAAGCAGTTCTCGGAATAGCAGCTCAGCGAGCATCAACAAGCCTTTCCTCCACTCCGCACCCCCGTCAGATCCACTACGGCAAGCAAACCGACTTCCCATCAAGGTTTTGAAAATGCTTACCGCACGGTCGGGACACATTTTGCACCCGGAGTATCTGCAGCCTTTGCCTTCTACCCCGATAAGTCCTATAGAGGTAAGATGAAGATTTTGATTACTTAATGTCAGTACAATAACAATATTAGATAGGCTAAGTTATTAGTGCTTCGCGTGACAACGTTTTGGGAGCGTATTGCTGTTATCCCATAATATATAATGTGCAACTGTGGTTCGGTGTTGAAAACAGTTGTGTGTAGTATAAAGCATCACAATTAGTTTTTAGACATAAACACGATCATTTACGGAGGAGCCGTGCGTAAATGCGTTTCCGTTACGAAATGCGAATATCCATATAGAGCGGCTTTCCTTTAGACTGTATATTTTGTAATAATGGAAGAAAACAGTCGATGTGCGTTTTATTTATATATCAACATATATGTCGTCTTTTTTGCAGCTAGATGCCAAGAAAAGTCCGTTGGCTCTGCTGGCGCAGACCTGCTCTCAGATCGGCAAACCGGACCCACCACCCTCCTCCAAATTATCCTCCGCAACATCAAATGGATCTAGTGAGAAGGAATCTAAATCTGGTCCTTTGAAAATGAGTGACATCGGTGTGGATGACAAATCTAGCTTCAAACCTTATTCTAAGCCTTCTGATAAGAAGGACTCGTCTTCGGGCGGAGAGAAGTCTGGTTTCCGAGTGCCGAGCGCCACCTGCCAGCCGTTTACGCCGCGGACTGGCAGCCCCAACTCCAGCACTTCTGCATCCCCCATGCCATCAGAGGGGAAATGTGGGGACAGGGATGACAAGAAAGAGTCTGATTGTAATAAAAATGGCACTACGGACGGGTCTGCCACCACTAGCCACAGCAGGATAAGCGTGAGCTGTGGTGGAATTAACGTGGAGGTCAACCAACACCAGGAGACGACGCCTGGCACTAAAACCTCCTCCTCGGACTCATCTGTAACTTCTGTATCCTCTGCATCCGTTCTCGGCTCAGGACTTGTGGCGCCGGTTTCTCCTTACAAACCTGGGCAGACAGTTTTCCCTTTGCCTCCTGCTGGTATGACCTACCCAGGTAGCTTGGCTGGGGCCTATGCTGGTTACCCTCAACACTTCCTGCCCCACGGAGGGAGCTTGGTAAACGCACAGCTGGCCAGTTCACTGGGCTGCAGTAAGGCTGGATCCAGCCCTTTGGCTGGGGCTTCTCCACCGTCCATCATGTCAGCCAGCCTGTGCAGAGACCCTTTCTGCCTCAGTTACCATTGTGCCAGTCACTTAACGAGCGCCAGTGCTTCCTGCACCCACGAATCTGCAGCTGCAGCTGCAGCGGCCGCGAACGCCCTCAAATCCAGCTACCCACTAATGTACCAGACACACCCCATGCATGGCGTTCATTCCTCAGCGCCATCATTTAGCGGACACCCCCTGTACCCATACGGTTTCATGCTTCCCAACGACCCTCTCCCCCATGTTTGCAATTGGGTGTCGGCAAATGGACCGTGCGACAAGCGTTTCTCCTCATCAGAAGAACTCCTGAATCACCTGAGGACTCACACTGCTTTTACCGGGGCGGAGAAGCTGATATCCGGCTATCCCGGGTCTTCATCACTGGCCAGCGCTGCAGCAGCGGCCATGGCCTGCCATATGCACATGCCACCGTCAGGTGCCCCCGGGAGCCCCGGAACTTTGGCTCTAAGGAGCCCGCATCACGCGCTAGGACTGAGCAGCCGCTACCATCCGTACTCCAAAAGTCCCCTGCCAACCCCCGGTGGCCCTGTTCCCGTCCCCGCTGCCACCGGCCCTTACTACTCCCCTTATGCACTGTATGGCCAGAGACTCACCACAGCATCAGCGCTTGGATACCAGTGAGGGGGGAAAAGACTTTGAAAAGTTTATAGTACTAAGAATGCAAATATAAAGACCTTTATATTAACAGCGCTAAACTTATGGGCGGGATCCGTGGACTTCAACTGTATTTATTTATATGTCGGCTTAAAAGCAGGCGATAATAGCTGCAAATGGAAAATATTTGAGCAACTCTAAAGTGCATTATGTTGAAACTGAACTCTATAGGGAAATGAAAACACACACATGTTAGAGTACTAATTAAATTTCGATGTTAATTTGAAATTGCTATGATTGTATTTGTTCTTATTTAATGTCTCATTGAGAAGAAAATAATTTACATGCATGTTTGTTTCTTAAATTTCAGAATTTGTCCACATTTTAAATTGCCGTTATTTTTCAGGTGTACACCTTGGAAAGAGAATTGGTATTTTTTTGTATGTATTCTGGAAAAAAATAAGAAACAATTCTGTTCCATATCTCCGTGTGCCTCATTTTCTGAAGTGTTAACATTATTCAGTGTAAAATAATAGTGGAATTATTCCACTGACAGTTTTTAAAATTGGTCTATTAAATTAATGGGGTTAAGAAAACCTCATTGATCACTCCCGCAACATGGCCTATAGATCATACTTTTAAAAATAATTCATTCAGAAGTCATTTTTGATGATTAGCTGATATAATGTGCTTCTCTCTTTCTTTCTCTCTTTCTGTTTTTCATTATATAAGTTTATATGCCAAATAACAAAGACGCTTTAAATGTTTTAACTTTCACAGCACCCGTGTCACAAAGCTCAAATTAAATGCAACTTGAGAGAGAGATGGTTGTGTGCGTGTGTGTGTGTGTGAGTGTGTGTGTGTGTGTGTGTGTGTGTACGTGTGTGTGTGTGTGTGTGTGTGTGTGTGTATACAGAGTTAAATGTGCTTTATAAATTGAAATTGAGAGAATCTTGTTGCTGCTGGGTAATTTTTTGTCAATAAGCTGTTTGAGATGCGTGGAAAGTGAAAAACGCCAGGTAAAAAGAAAACAAGATCAGCTTGTTTTCCTGTGTTTAAAAAAAAAAAAAGTCTTAAGCACACCTATGTTTTAAATGGCTAAAAAAACCCAACCTTAAGATAAACACGGAGGTTGGCTTGATTCATTTGCTAGCTTTGAGTTTAATGCACTAGAAATTATCCAAGCGTTTTTGACCAGTGTGTCTTTTCTATTTATGATAAAGCTGTGGGATGAGAGAGAGAAAGCCTCAGATGCTCCACCAGGGTGACATTTCGATGTGAATGGAGGTCATTAATTGGTTTATATAAAATTGGCATAGATTATTTTGGATGCTATTATTTAATTTGCATTTGATAATCTCCTCCACGTGTAAATCTAATGTACAGAACACTACATTTGTTATTAAAAATCGATCTTGTGCAAAGTTGTGGGATCTTCATGCAGGCACGAACACTCACAAATCGTGGTTTGAATTTGCTAAGACCAGGCACATATTGAAGCCCTCTTTATATATATATTTTTAAAGTACAAATAACATCCCACATGAACAATTTAAAGTTTTTATTATGTTCTTTTCCCCCCACCTTTAATGCACACAATACAGCTAAGATCGTGTGGTTAATATTGATTTCGTTTAACATTCATAGGCAGCACATTTGAGCTTAATTGTCTGAATATTTAGAAAACTATATAAATCAAAATGGACATACATTAGTTTACACAGCCGCATTAATTATCCATAATGTAGGCATATGACTTTAAATCAACAATTTCATATTTCACATTAAACTTAGGCTATAGTCCTGGTTATCTTCGACTCTAAACAACAGGAACTTTGTCTTTCACTTATTTTGGGCATACTGTCTTACAGATTTTATTTATTTAGAATACCTCCTAAGCTTTGCTGTCCCTTGTCTGTCGCACAGCGGTTATTCAAACGAATCAAACTCCTCTCATCGTGTGTATAAGGCCCACACGCGCCCTGAACTGATGTAATGACGGTGAAAGGGAGCAATTTCCATTTCTACCCACATCATGGTGGCTGTGCTCGGAGGGTCCCGGTGGAAGGCAATTTATCATGTGCCCCTCCCCCTGGCCCTGTCACCGGAGGAACAGGCAGGCACATGTGTGCATGAATTACCCAACCCTCCCACCTACCCACCCAGCCCTCCCTCCCTCCCTCTCTCACTGTGGAGATTTGACACGGAGGAGAGAGAGAACATGGGGTTATTAGAGTATATGCAAGAGTATTAAAGTGCATATTCACTTTGTCCAACACGACCTAAAAGTGCTGAGCAGCGCATCGAGCTCTGCAGACTGATACAACAATTTCAATACAAGAACAAATTTATATATATATAACATTTCATTTTATTAACCAAATTAATATTCGGGTGAGGGTCTTTAGAGGACAATGAGCTGTTTCAGGGAGGTGCTTCCACTCCGGTCTGGGCAAGAGTTTTTACATGCCATAAAAGCCTTTCCAAATTTAAATTGGTCAGAATCTGAAATTGCAAACACTGCACAGTGGTGCAGTAGAGGAAAATACTTTACTGCATAGCTTTAGGGGTTTAGGGAGTAGACACTGACAACTTAAGGAGGTTGTAAGCGATGGTCTTACTAAAGAACACATTAAATTACACATTTCCCTAAGATTCTAAAGATACATTTTTCATTCCTTAATAAAGACATCCGCTTATTCCACTGCCTCACAGCTGTGGTCCTTGCCTAAGGATGGTGTTAAAAAAAAAATGCATATCTGAGGCTCGCTGAAATCCAACAGGACAAAAAGTAAGTGAGCTATTTTAAAATGCAAAAGCTATGAAAAACCACAAATCTTTTTTTTGTTGTTGTTTTAAAAGTCTGCTGCTTCTTCAGTGTTCTGGTCAGGACCTCAAGCAGCCATTTTAGATTCTTGGGAGATACTTGGATCTTAAGAGAGTGAGGGAGACACTGCAGGAAACCTGGCAGGACATCTGGGCGGGGTGAGGGGGGTGCAGGACGTGACTCACACACACCTAACCCCATATTCAACCTTACTGAATTACCACCACTAAAGCTGTCATTAGTGGGTGTGTGGCACAATATAAAGACATGCCGTCGTTTGCAGTGGCAAGTCTATAGTTTGTGTAACAGCTGTGTCAATAAGGGGAAGCTGCTATAATGTTCAACCCCATGCCAGACATAAGTTACAGAGCAATTATTATCTTTTATGTATGTGTGTTTTATCAGACTGTGATTACAATATAAAAGCTCTCAGTGACGGGGAAAAGAACTATCAATAATGGCTTTGTTTGCTCTATGGGTACTTGATATTTCTTACTTGCAATTATGTTTTACAAGTATAGATTGTTACTTTTCAAATACATTTTGATTATACGTCTACATATACACCACTGAGAATGCTCTTTGTGTGTCACCATCTCAGCCTTTATGCTACTACTGTATGTTAAATGTATACTATCTTAACTACGCCTTTGCACTCCAATCGTAGTAAAAAGTGTCATCTTAGCTGGAACACCTGACTGGTGACTGCCATTATGTCAGTGTGTGATTTATGGTGATAGGAGCTGTTGGGGTGTCCACAGCTTTTGTGATTGTAGTAATGAAGTCATAAAGTGAGCTGCATGAAACAAAGCAGAGACTCAGTGGTCGTAACCAGATCTACTGCTTCAGGCAAATCCGTACTAAATCTGCCTATTATCCAGGAGATTAAAAAAATCAACATTGTTGTTGGTCACGTCATATCCATCAACACTAAAGCACCCTTTTCTGACAGATTGATCCTAGAATGCAGTCTCCAACTGAGAGCTGTAATAGAGGTAATTTGGTTCTCAAAATCTGTGCCAAGGCAGACAAGAATCCCTCCCAGCTCTTCTACATGTGGTTACCCTCCTCATTGATTTACAAATGTAAAGTGCTCATCCAGGTGATGCGAGAGAAGTGGCAGTGTTGATCTATCCGTGCCACTCAGATCTCGAACCAGTGAGACACTTTCTTGTGCTTAGACAGCCTAAATGAGGTCATTTCTGTCTGCTTTGGGATCTACAGTGCACTGGGGTGTTTTAGTGTTCAGATAATTTGCCCATTTTCTGATTCTGACAAAGAATATTTTATGGAAATGCACCCTTATTCCAGGCACCTTAATGGAGTATGTTGGAGTAGTATGCGAGCTGATGAGGCTGTTGTCTGTCACTGATAAATGTAAAAAGCAGGGAAAATGTCAGGGATGAGATCAGCTGCAAAGGGCTTTTTTTCGCCCCCATTTGAAATCAGCAGTGCCTAAGCACTGTATCTTCGGGGCATTACGGCACACAATCACAAGGTTATTCTAATTGTTTGAAGCTGTGTGAATACAATATACGACATTGTGTGATCTTTGTGTGAAGCCACCCAGTAGACTATCAAAGACAGAGTCATCCAACTTAATTTGAGATAAAGGCATTGGCTTTCCAAGTTTTCTTGACAGGTTGAGATTTTAGTCGACCACATAATTGCTGTCTTCTGCTGTTTTCTCCATTCTATGAGTAAATCCTAATGGTGTGTCACCGGCCTTACATGACAGTATGAGTACATGATGTCATTTCCATGGGTGTGGGCCACCAATTACCATGACTCACATGCTTACTAACTACATAAACCCAGGTCTTCTGTCGAATTGGATGAAGATGTAAGGATTGGTCAATACTCTTCATTTTGAAATCTCTTTCAGGGAACTTACACTCCTGGAAAATACATCATTTAATAACTAATTGATTGATGACTTTATGTAAAACAAAGTTAAACGTTATTCTTTATGTTACTGGATGACTGCTGTAACTGCAGTCTATAGTTGAGATGACTGTATTATGCACATGGGACATGCGCATATATTATGCAAAATAACAAAAGACCCTAAAGCCGGTTCATCTTTGACTTGTAAATTAGGGGGTATTATTTTTTGTGTGATATGGCTACCAGAACTAAATGTTCTCATTAGCATCAACGGCAGATAAACACGCCACATACAGCAGCACTAGATGGTGGGTCAAATAAGTAACCTGTGAAGTAGTCCAATTTACATCTATGATTGGGGCTAGAAAAAGTCAAAATAACTTCATCATTAGTGCACAAACCCTAGTCACCTCTTTTAATGTATGTATGTATTTAATGTTAACTATTTTTATTACCAAGTGATTGCTAAAATGACAAAAAACACAAATCAAATGTTGAGTTTAAAAGAAATATTAAGGCCATGTTGTAAAAATAAATACATAAATCAATTAATAAATAAATAAACACAATGCTGATAACTGAGTAAAATCAGGTTTGAAATAAATATTGCACGATAAGAAATTGAAATTACACAAATTACAGTGAAAGCTAGAGTTACTGTATGGAACACATTCTAAACAATTTATAATAAATAAGTAACACTGATACTGGTAGCAAGTTAGACATGAAACAGGTCTTTGTGCATCACTCCATTTGTTGAAGGCATCACTAGGCCGTCTTATTACAATTATAAGCAACATAAATGCATTCTAATGCAATAGCTTGAGGACAAAACAAGCATTTGACTGAACATTACATGAAAGCTATAAAGTTACTTGCTTTCCTTGTAAATAAATGCAGATTTGTATATGTTGTCTTATGGCACGGTATGAGCTCTCCCTAAACACTTAAGTTAAATGAAAAATCTACTCTTAAATAGATTATTGCCGATGTATCATGTAATGCTGGGTGCATTTTTTTGATGGACAAAAAATGTGTTGGCTTTGAGGAAGGGTGTGACATATTGGCTTCATGAATTTTTCTTTGATGGAAAATCTTGCTCCTGATCACTGTTGTTTGATCCACCTACGTATTAAAACTAATGGCTGGATGCAGCAAGTTCAGGCATATTCTCAGAGGAATTTCCAAAGAAAATCCCAAACTGAAGTGGGCGTAAATTACCTCAAGTTGAAGGAGAGTGGACAACACCATGAGTCAAGACGTTGGCTCATGGGGGATTGGTTGTCAGTGGCGTGGGACTGCTAACTTTTATGTTTTCAAAATGTTCCCTCTTTAAAGGCGAATTTTGGTATCCTTTCAATCTGGACTCTCATTCCCCATGTATTTCTGTGTAAACTACTAACAACTCAAATGTTTTTTTATCAAGGTCAACGATAGACACGCATTGGTGAGAGTATCACATTAGTGTAGCTTTGACTGTTGCTATGTTTGCTTGTGAGTAAGCAAAATATGCCCAACATGGTTAAAAGTGCACCATAAAATCTAAAGTGTGGAAGAAAGGTAGATTCTGTAAGAAGTCAGGAACACTGGCTATTTGTAAGGTCTGTAACACCTATAAAGTACAGTGACAGTATGACAAATCTTAAAACGCACCTTGTGAGATGACACGGTGAAAGCTGCAATGGATGCTAGTACAGCTAGCACAAGCAAGACCTAGACAAAGGTGCAAATCTTAAAAACTTTTTCCAGCCACACTCGACACAGTCTAAGTTAATTATGGCATCTTTGGCCATTTTATTTAGAAGGACTTATGACCGAACAGTCAAAATATTTGTGATTAGATTAGAGGAGGCTAAGTCCTTTTTCTTTTTTCGAAAAAAGTAATAAACACAATGGCATGTTATTCTAAAATGATACATTTCCCATGCAATAATGTAAAGCAACAAAGGTACTTGGGATTCCCTGGTCTTTTAACAAATACATCTATTTGAAGGTAAGCAGCAGTGTCACTTTCATAGAACTGGCTTATTTCAGTATATTATGCAAAAATGAATATCTTCATTAAATAAATGTAAACAACTGTAACAGTTCGACACACCAAATTGTTACATATTAAAATATATTGTTCCCTGAATTGTATCATAACCCATGTATCTAGATGCGTATCAGATCGTCTTATAGGGGAGAGGGGCGCACTCCTAGTAAAGACATAGTTGCCTTTGCGTTTGCCTCCATTTCCCACCTCAGCAGCTGTTTTTGGAGAAACAGAACCTGTAAAGAACCATATGGGAGCATTAATAGTTCTCTGTAGAATGGTGGCACCCCATAGGAACATTATCCAATTTAAGGAACCACTGAAGACCCAGAACTTTCTGTATACACTCCACTATGATAGTCTCCAGAGTTTCCTGGCTAGAGCCAAGTGTGAAAAACAGCAATATATAACACTTATGTGATTTATGAGAGCTATATTTATCACATTGATATAAACTATTCAACTATTACCAGCCTCCACATTACTCCGGCAATTCATTCATGTCAGTGGACCAAACAATTCCCTCCCCTGCGCACCGCCAACCCCCAAACCAAACTACTTCTCTCTAGCTGTACCCATATGACTTTCAATAGAGACTTCTCCAAGGAAATAAGAGGAGAGGGGGACATTTCTCAACTCATCCACATGCAGTAAGTGATGATGCTGCAATGTATCACACATTGATCTGAGGCATTTGGAGGAGCCGAGCGTATTAAGAAGGGAACGCAGTAGACTAATGGGCCTGACTGGGAGACAAATTGGGCCAGACATATAGCAATACAGCACCAGGAAATATGGGGACTTGCATCACTTTTATTGCTTTAACGCATTTTAGTGTTAACTGAGAAATTGAACCTCAAATTACCTACAATCCATTTGTTTTTCCCTTTTTTGTTATAGACAATGTGAGAACATTATAGGCGGCCGTATGCTGAGTCAGCATTTTGCTTGTTTTCCTTTTATAAAAAAGTTGCTTATTTAAAAAAGCCGGTTACATTATTGTGTAAAAAGTGAGAGTTTAAGAAAAGCAAGAGAGGTTGTTTTATTTCTTCCCAGAAAACAGGATTATAGGGACCTTATGTCACTTGGAAAAGGAAAAATATAACAGATTTAACAATATAACCACTGCAGATTTTTTTAGACGATTACACTCACAGGAAAATAAACAAGAACAATAGAACAATAATGTAATGCAACTATAAATCATGTTTCAATTTAGTCTGAGTTCCAGTTAGTGATCTCATGTTTTATTTAGAAGCTTATTGGTCATTAAAATTCATTACTTCACACATTAAAGATAGTACTCGGCTGTGTAAAGAATATGCAGTAGTGTAGCCCCATGCTGAGGAGTCTCAAGGTGTTTATAAGACTGTAAGAAGAAACTATCTCCTATGTGTGTCCAAATGTAGCATGTCCTGTGACAGATAAAGAAGACCCGTGTTGTCTATCTTCATTTCCTGTGGCGAGTCAGGAACAGGAATAAAGACAGTCAGATATCTCATCTCAGCTGCAGACCACGTGGTACAAAGTCTGCCTATAAGATGGTCCCTCTGTTGTCTAAGGCAGCTGATATAGTGACACTTTATGTAGTGGGTTTGATGGGAGCAATGCTGTTGAAATGGCATGTCATACTCATTTTCAGGTTCATACTGAAATCTTAACATGTTTTAATGTTCAAAAACACAATTTTTGACCTCATTCTGCTGTTATCGTTATTGGTCAGCTTTTCTGCGTCTTCTGCATCTGCGCTCATGGAATCTCTGCGCTGTCACTACAGCTGTGAATGAAAGTAACGGCACTGTATAGTTGTGTGTGCAAATCTCTGTGGATTGAGCATTTTAATACTTTCACAGCATTTATATAGCACCCTGTTTTATAACACAGAATACATTAAAATCTCACTTTTTACAATATGGGACCTTTAATTTAGTTGCTGCAGAGAAGGCACTCAAAACAACAAGCTAAAAAAAAAATATCGACTACATAACACACAGTATCTAAACAGTGTAGATGTATGTGTGATGCTTGGCATCCTTCAGAGTTTGTATTAAGTGCAACTGTTTTATGTGACAAGACACTGGCTTCTTTCTCTACAATGTGACATTACCTTTCAGAGCTTTTTGAAAGCCAAAAGTGTTGACTATCATATGCTCAACTGCTCCTTCCATCTATAGGAGTGTGTTTGGATTGTGCCAGTCTGTTATAGTTAATTTTCTTTAAGATAAAAAATGGCAATTGCAAGCTTTCAACCTTTAAGGCTTTAAGTATTATGAGAGAGAAGAAGCACACATAACTTACACATGGACCCATGCTGCACACCCAAGGAGTCAATCAAAACAAACAAAAAGAAAATAAACAGACGAAATGTACTGAACATTTCTAGATGGAAAAACTGTCACAAGGATGATTCTCGCCACAAAGAAAGCAGGAAAGACAAGTGAAGGGATCTTTTGAAACCTAAGGTAAATAAGAGGAATCAGGCGTTGAACATCCAGGTAATAACTGATGTTATGACTTGGCATTTGCTCTGACATGCATTTGAGACAGGAACATTAAAAGATATCCACCATTTGACAGGTATCACAGTTCCCCCAGGCAAGAAGGATTCTCATTTTGATGAGTGTGTCAGTCACAGTGAAGCCTGTCGACAAGTCAGATCTCAAGCACCGACGTTCAGGAATAACTCTTGCCTCCAAAATTACAAATGGAATATTTGAATAGCCTCGTGAAGGAAAACTGAATATTGTTTAACTCCAAAATGTTCATTTTAGAATGTTGAGGCATTGAAATTTCTAAAAACACAAATTGCAGCATTCCAGCTTTACTCGCATAACCATTTATGCAATTATATGTATATATATATATATATATATATATTACATATAATGCAGTCAGTATTATGTTCATATTAATGGACATGGTTTTCCATCGCAGTGGAAAGCTTTTCTTCTTGCCTCATTCTTTGAAATAACAATGTAAAGAAAAATCATTGATTTGAACCATAACATGAGCAACCACTTCCTGTGTAAATAAGCTCAATATTCAGCAGTGTGCAATTGTACAAATTTCCCAAAATGGATCATTCATAATTAACTCCAATAAATTAGTCGCGGCTGAAGTTGAAAGGGCTGTGGAGAGATGGTGGACGACACCGAGTTTTAAATGCCATGCTCAGCGCCAAGTGTGAATAGTCACTCTGTATGCATTTTTCACTCCAGCATGTGCCATGTTCAGTATATGACACTCACACTGATTTACTACTCTCTCCCAGCTAAATAATTTACAGGGATATGGCTCTCTGTGCTTTTAATGGTTGTTGTATAGACCTGCTTGCCTTTAAAATGTTCCACAGGCAAGCAGCCATATGCCTGGATGGATGGGAGACCTCTCAGCACTGATTAATAAGCTGCTCAGTACTTCACTGCAAACAGGGCGTCATGAAACACTGCATAACCAGGAGCAGCCGGGGCACAGCTAAATGTGCTGTGTGCTTTGTGTGCATTTGTGAATAGGCCTCAGTCCACAGGTAATACGAATGATCTGATGTAGTGCTCATAAAAAATACATCTGTTTAATATTTTGATGTGTGATTTGCCCTCAGTGATCACATGGGAGCCCTATTATGAAATATAAATGGGTTTGGTTTTTGGCAAATGTTTGTTTGTCGGTCTAAATGCTAGTTCAAAGAAACACACCGTTGCTGCTTTGTGGGAGGCCAATCTATTGGTTTGCACACAAAGCCAAAGAATATAATTCATTACAATGCCTTTCAGACTTCATGGATGCCGCCAATCAAAAGGCATTGTTCTTTGAAATGTTATTCTCTGTTAATGTTTAATGTCTCTGGCAGTTCATTGAATTTTGAACATATTCTTTTGGAAAAGGAGAATTGATGTGCAAACAATGAATCATCCAAGTGTTTACTTTAGAGCACCTGTTGATTATGCTCTTTGATAACAACTGAGCCATTCATTTGATGAACACTTGTTCAACTGACATTTGCTAATGGCATTGTGGTTTCGTTTAAGAGTAGGTTCCAAAGATTGTAGAGGGTCTGGTGAAGTTGAAATAGTGAAAGTAAAAAAAAAAAAAAAAGGTTGATCCATATTCTGTCTGGCGTAAATTGTTTTCACTCGTGTGTTTATGACTTAAGAACAGTTGAAAAAAAGGTTTTGCCAGGATAATCTTTTTAAGAAAAACTTATTTTTAATTTACAGATTCTTTTTTCACCTATGAAACAGGATGAGAAAAAGTTTTGCCCGGAGCATTTTTCAAAGTTCTCATTTGTGAAAACAGGTGAAAATTGACCCAAAAACTATGAGTCAATTAGTTGTTTCGGACACAATATTTCCTGGCGCTGATTAAAATACATTTCTTGCCAAAAACAAAGACATGACAGTAATGTTAAATAACTTGCAAAGACATAAGTATGCACCTTGTGTTTAGAGCTCATGGATATAATAAAACATTTTGACATCCTGAGAAAAAAACAAAAACAATTCACCTGTTTGTTTTTTTCACCTGTTTTCACAGATGAACAGATTAGAAGGATTATTCTAGAAAAAAATGTTCCTAAGGGAGAAAACAATTTAAAAACAACTTTGAAAACAGATCAACAGAATTTTTTTTTCTCACTTGCCTCTTGGGTCTTCCATAAATTGTACTGTATTCCAAATTATTATACATTTTCTAATGTAGACGGTATATGAACATGACGGCTGCAGCCTAAAGATAGTCAAACAATCATTATTAAATCAACAACATATACTTTTATCATATGAGAGTCAAGATGATGTAACCTTACTGTCTGCAGAGTCTGTTGCCTAATGTGCGTCTATGTGAGGATCTGTGACATGACAATGTTTGAGAACCACTACGTCAGATTGTACAACACTGCAGGGAGGCCGTCAGCATTTTCCAGTTCAGAGCTCAACACGGCCCAGCATGGTTTCGACAGGTTGAGTGCCTGCATGCTTTCACTCTGAAACGATGGAACAATATCCCCTTGTTCCTGACGAAAAGAAAGATAATCAACGTGACAGCTGCGAACAAATATGAAGATGATGGGAAAGTCAACCGTGGGAGATGCAAAATGCTTTTGTTTGTCTTAAATCTCGTGAACTTCGAAGCTGTGACTGCTAATTTGATCATGAGCTGTGTGATACAGTCTCATGACCAAGTGCTCCGCTGTCTGTCAAGAGTTCGAGATGATCACATTTTAGGATTGAGACCACTGACATTATTAGGCACCTCTTTGGCTATGAAGATAACCAGAAAACTGCTTTAAATAAATACAATTATCACTAAAACTCTCAATCCTCCCTTTATTTACACATGATCACTATTGGTGAAACAAACTCTTTATTCATGTCCATAACATTGAAGTTGTACTCCATAAGGATTTTGATATGTTGTTTCTAGCGGCCTCATTGGCAGTAAAATGTAACTGCAGGAGTCTGTTCTTTCGGAGCCCTCCATCCTGTCACATTCACAGTCACTATGTTTATTGACTATTTATTTTTATTTATTTTTTGGCTCTTTTGTAAACTTTATTGAAAAAAAATCACCTCTCTACTTCTGTCCATCCCTAATATGTTACCCTCTTAAATCCATACACACACAAATTGTCCTATTACACTTCTGCCCTTACTACAGGCCTGACTCAGAAGTTCAGGTTCCCGATTTCCAATTACAAGTGAAGGCAGCATGACTGTTAGTGACGATCTGGGCCAATAGACTAAAATGGCAGCTTATTTACATCTAGGGAGGGAATGTCGCCACATACACAGGTATTTGAATACTCTTAAAAAAAAGCAAGTAGAATTTCTTTCATTAGTGGGTCATATGATCAATCACCATTGATTTAACTCACTCTTTGATAGATAGTAACTTAAAAGACAATTAAATAGATGAATATCTTACAACTTTAATGTCAACGTCCTTGTCTATGTAAAGTCGTTAACTGTCATTACAGAGTACACTTCCTTGCAATTCACTTCACTTTGTTTGTGTTTCTGTACCGGTTATTAATTCTACACATTATACAGGTTCCCCCTTGACACTCTTCTCATAACCAAACACGAGATCCTGCCAGGTTTGTCATAAGCATGTCAGTTTTTCATAAGCACTCACAGGGATATGTCCTTCTTCTTTCTTTCCTGATTACTTTCTAGTTCCTCTACAGACATCTCTTTGACTCTGTTTGGCTAAAATACACATTCAAATTCAATGAAAGCTGCAGCCTCTCTACACAAATCGCAGAACAACACACACAGTTGCCCCCTGTATTTTCTGTGGGCTATTTAATGGTTCATCCGTCTCATCTGTTCAGCTAAATGTGCTTGTTGAAAACTATCTGAGCCTGGGTTCTGCCGCAGATTTAATTTCCATGCCCACTGTATAGTGTGAGCTTTTAGCTGTTCTGGTAGCTGAGTCTCTTCGGAGTGAAACCTGGCTCTTGGCCACAAAAAGTCTATCATTTGAGTATCACATGGTTAGTGGTGTTTCCTACAGCTATATTTATGTACTCTAACTGTATCCCCTTTCATTGAAACCCAACCAGTGGGTGATTTGTCTCCATAAGAGAGTGCCATTTACAAGCAGCCATGCTGGGGTGGGACCCCAACCAGAGGACTTGTTAATAGCACACATCCACTTCTCCCCAGATGTTGTCCAGAACAAACTAACAAATGCTGAGAGAGATGTCGAAACCAATTTTGTCTGAACGCTGGTGTAAAACTTTAAATGAGTTTTAATGTAACTCGCAAGAGAACAACACTGTATTATTACAGTACAGTAGTATTTACATTGTTGTAAATAAGAAATATGGCAGACAATGATAGATTATGTTTAAAACATTGCACATTTGGAACAGATGAATAATAAGCAAACTAAGATCTCTTTGTCTCGCCAATGATCCAATTGCTTATGAAATATAAAGTTATACAAAATAAAATGCTGTACATGACCAGGTTGGTCCCTGAGTTTTATTCTGCCGTGCCAAAAACATTACATTTGAAGTTCTTTGTACCAAGCGAAAAGATCCCAGGGTCTTAGTCAACACATATACATTACTTTTTATTTTGTGACGTCACCTCATTTGTGACAGCTTACACTTGGACATTACAAGCCAAAAATCTGTTCCCACGACAGCTATGAAAACTGAGTTTCTGAAAATCGTAGGCTGTTTATTTCATGTCTTTATAGCTAGAAGTGAATTCACTGCAATTTGTGTATATTTTACGTATTTATTTTGTGTCTGTGTATTAAAATGAGGTGCCGTAGTATAAGACTGCTGATCTCTGCATAGGGAGGTAGGCTGGGGTGGTGGATGGATCCCAAAACGCAGGACTACCGGTGTGCGTGTGCCTGTGGTACTATCCTAAGCACAACCTATTTTCTAATCCTAAGTCCCTCTGTTGCTTAAACCTAACCGTGACCTTTAATTTCCTAAACATTATAAAATGAAACCACTGCGATCTACATCCGATCGTCATTTCCAGAATTAAATAGAATGTCATATTTTGTAGATATCATACAAATGTATGTGCATTACTTTTCATATGATATCTTACAAACCTGTCGATGAGAATGCAATGAAAACCTTCACCCTGGCTGAATTTTTCGTGTTTAGTGTTTTATTACCATATTTATGATTAACTTACTCAATATATTTCACAGTACTGACATTGATATCTTAATGTTATTATAGTCTTTTAATTATTTCTTCTTATATAGGATGTAGAATATTTTTCCACCATCCATATGTCTCCACCATTGAACTGTAATTTTCTTTTTGGAGACAATGACAGTAAAGTTCTCGTGAATTTCTGTCACTAGGTCGACAGCAAAATAAACTGCCCTACAGTCATGTGTACTTGTCCTGCAGTGATTGTATTTGGCTCTGTGATTGGTGTTGTAGCCTACAGCGGTGATGTATGTTTATTGGTACATGCAAACTGAGGAAGCAGAACTTTACATGACATCTAATGTCTTTACTCCTACTGTTTGAGATCTTTCTCATTCTTTCGGTGTTTGTCATATATTGATCCGATTACTGAGTCTTTAGTATTCACCCAGTACTAATGTGAATTTATGGCAATATGTCTGCATATCTTTCGTTACTTTAACCCTCAAGAGTTCCTGACCCATTAAGAGATGATACTTTCTGAAATATGTGGGGCACATACTGTAAATTGGAAGCTTTTTAGACTCACAGGGGCCACTGAGGGCAATCTTAGATAGACACTTTACATGCCACTCCTCACTACTTGGATCAATTTTGAAAGTCTCTCTCTCTTGATGTAATTGCCCTCCATTTCATAAAAAAAGATTTATTGAAAATCAGATCTCAGGTTATGGGCCCTGATGACAGCGGAAGAAAAATGCAGAATTTACTGTCTGCTTTTACAGCCGGATTTCAGAAGTAATTGTTGCGGGACATGACGGTGAGTTAGCAGTTATAAACCTGTCCTCCATATAAATTACCTAATCAGGAGATCCCAGTGGTTATATAAATTGAGCCACTCATTCGTCTTCAACGGCCTGTGTGTGCATATAAAACCACGGCCATCATATACTTCACAGGAAAGGGGGTAGCCGTTGCTGTTTACAGAGTTAGGGGGAAATGGATGACTTTTTGCATGCTCAATCAACTGTGAAATGTCCATTTAATCATCCCCAGAAACCCCCTGGTTTATTTGTGCTGCAGCACAGATTTACATTTCCAAACATCCCCCATATTAATCATTACTTCATCACGCCCTCCAACTGACAAGAAGCATAAACCACCTCAGTGTACTGCCCTGTCGACTAATGTGTGTATGTTTCTGTCTAGGACCATGTGTGTATATGCGTATTTGTGTGTGTGCGAGCACTTTGAATTTGTGTGTGTGTGTGTGTGTGTGTGTGTGTGTGTGTGTGTGTGTGTGTGTACGTGGGTGGGTGGTGTGAGGAAAAAACCTGCCCTTTGATTCACTCACCACTCACTGTGTACAGCAGAAATATGGAGTTTTAGTGGCATGATTGCATTTTTTTGTCCACTGAGATTTTGGAAATACAACTTTTCAGGCCGGATATGCCAAATGGGAGTCACTCATATGTACTTTTTCTTCTCATGAGGAAATCAGAGTGATTGATGTTATTTTTCAGGAAACGGCATCAAAGAAAAACACACCAAGTGAAAATGTCGTGTTTTAACTGGCTTAAAAAAATAGCCAGCATTCAGTTTGACTTTTGGATAAAGCACTGTGAGCTTTAACAACATGTCCGCTGAAAAAATGTTGTGGTCAGATTTTAGCTTGTCGCAAAAAAAACCCCAAAACAACAAAAAACCCAAACAAATAAACTGCATCCTGGTTTGTCCTCAGCATTAGACAGCTGAAGTGATTTACAGATACTGTACTGCAGCAGGAGTACCTTGGCAGAGCCCGTCTACCTGCTCCCGTAATGAAATTCAGGATGTTTCACCATCAACAATGAATCCTTCATAAAAAAGTGAAGTATGAGTTTATCACCCGGGATGAGAAGCATGTTACATTTGCCACTTTAAACAAGATGAATGGGTCACTCAGCCATTTACATTCTCATACATTTTTATGACTGTGCCATGAAGTGAATTTGATCTATTGGTAACAAGATAAATGATGGGCATAAAGCTTTGGCAGTTCTGACTTTAAACAATGTTTCATTTGATGCCAGTCTTTTACTTTTACATGACGCACCATCTGTCTTCACAACCTTGTGCTCAAAGAGTTGAATGGTAAGAAAGAAATGGCAGCATTCCTCATTTCCTGACAAAATGCGGCATATTCAATGTTAAGAATTTCACTTAACACCACATATTTTGTGTGTTACATGTATGTGTTATTCGTGATGGGAAACAGGTTGACCTCCAAGGTGCACAAAGGGATGTTTTGTTCAACCTGGTCGACGGAGATGTTCAGCCAACCATGGGAGTTTGCTATGCAGTAGCATGAAAAGCAGTTGAATGCTTCATTTTGCAGTTGCCAGCGCATTTCAAAGATTTTTTTCCTTTGGAATGATACTCGTATGTTTACATTTGAGCGTGGAATTTCAGTAGCACGGAAACTGCTATTTTACACATACACATCAGCTGGTTGGTTGTAATCATTGGAAATTTCAACAGAATAATCTGTCTCTGACTGTCATGTACATTAACCTTTTAGCCGTATGGACGGCAGATTAAAAATGTTGCCGTCAGTACGCCATGGAGGGATCCTTGTAGAGACCTCAGCACCTCTGTGTTGTAATTTGAAAACAGCCTAGGCCCATTTAGTCACTGGTGAGCGAGGGCGTTGCAGCGCAGACAGAATGATGTATGGCCTGCACGGCTAAATGACAATTTTATTTCTCACCTCCACTTTCACTGCGAAATATTTGCAGCGCTCTTTTCTCCATGGAAACTTTTGACTGGACCAAACGTCCATCAAGCTAACTGGCAAGTGAGTTTGCCATGAAAATACTGACGTCATCCTCTAAAGCTGATTTGTTGACTGATAATACATGCCAACAAGCACAGACTGACAGACACATCACATTTTGGCATATGTAAATACATTTCACTGTTTAAGTACAGCTGTGGTCATCTTTTGTAAGATAAATATGGAGAAGGCCACTGGGAAGAGAAACAGGAAGGAAACAGACAGCCTTTGTTTGGGTATCCACGCCATGGTCTGTAATATACACCCTAAAGGCCGACGCCATCACCACTAGAGGCATCGCTGCTTCGAGGGAGACGGGGAGAGAAATAAAAGAGGGAAAGAGCTCCATCATGGAAAAGGGAGCTCCTGTCTGCTGCAGTGGTCCGGGACAAAGCTGAGAGCTCCCAGACGCCCTGTATGATTAATGACTTATGGCCACGCTGTGTGGAAGCCTGGTAATTAGCTACAGGCTGATTAAAGACAAGTAAACTTCTGCTGATAACCCGTTTCTGTTTCTCCCCAGCGCCGACACTGGCATGTGGAAGCTCTTACTGCCAGGGTTGCAAGAAACAGACCAACGTTGAGTATGATGAATGTAGTCTCCAACAGGCGTATACAGGCTCTAATTTAAAACTATTTAGCGTGTGACATATTGGCATTGTGCTCTCTCTGTCTCCCTCCGTTCATGTTCGTGGTTTGCACCGGTGTCCAAGTTTCAGGGGGCTGTTGTTTTGAGTCTGCGCCTGGCATATTCATGAATAAAGTTTTTTATGCTGGCCCCCTCCCTTCGCTCCCCCTGGTCTTTTCCCTGTTCATGGATTTTCCTCTAAACATTTGCATTTTCTATAATAGCGAACAAGGAGAGTGGCAGCCTGCCAGGAGAGTTCGTCAACTACCAGATTTTTACAGTTTGGGCTGTCCAGAAACAGACAGGAGAGCGAAGACTGGGCAAGAAAGTGGACAGCATTACACTGGATTTAGCTTATGAGACAAAATGTAAGCAGAGTTAGCTTAGGCATGAAAAGGAAGAAAAGGCCTCCAAGTACTCCTCCAGCAGCCAAAACGACCCACACAACCGTCCAAAGTCTTGTCTCTGTATTTTCACGAGGTGGGACTATTCCCCTAAAGTAAACAGATGGAGCAAAGAATAATGGATAGCAACATTAAATAAAGCTGATGTCAGTTGTTTTGCAGTTGAGAGTCCTGCAGATACCAAAATTAGTATCACTGTTAACAAATACTGTGCACCGTCATTATCCTACTCTGATGGGAATGTACTATCATAAGAAGATGTTATTCAACAGATGGATCAATTTCTCCCCTACAAATGTAACATTGGAGACAGGAGACAGGAGACAGTTTTGCATGTTAATCGTTTTTCGTAATCTCGTTTGTTTGTGGCAAGTGAAAAATGGGTTCTAAATTAAATGCAGGACTGTTTGGGTGTGTATATTCACGTGTGTGTGTGTGTGTGTGTGTGTGTGTGTGTGTGTGTGTGTGTGTGTGTGTGTGTGTGTGTGTGTGTGTGTGTGTGTGTGTGTGTGTGTGTGTGTGTGTGAGTGAGGGTCTCTGGTAGGGAAAGGACAGTGCCACAGGGCAACTGTATGTGTGCTGAGATGAAATACTTGACCACCCACACCTCTCCTTTTATCACCCCTCTCATAATTAGGTTGGTTAACATACTGCCGTGTATGCAGTGATATTGACTGGAAGCTTAATCATATTAGTATTGAGTTCCCGTCCCTGCTTGCCCCAGGTGACGCTTGTAAGTCCAGAGTTATAGCCCTAACCTATGGGAGGAAATTAGCTGCGGACACAAGTTTGTTCTTGTTCTCCACCCTCTGTGTGAAAATATTTAGCAGGCAGGGCGGGCGACAACACTGTGAGAAATGGAAGCGGAAGCACAATGTCCTACATAGAGCACCAGTCTAAGGTATGAAAAATGCAGGAAGAGCAGAAAGAGGTGCAGCATGTGTTAGTTTGGCTGGCAGTCCATTAGGCCTGATAGACATTTCACTTACCAAAGTCAAATATAACAGTCTAGCATTCATTAATATGAGGAAGGGTCCGGGGAATCAAACCCACCATCTGGTTAAGACGACAGTATAATCTACAACTCATGATTAGGTCTAAGGAGTGGAATTTCACTTTAATCTTTTTCAGGGCTTGAAATTTCCATCTGCACTGTGCGGCATATCATTTTTCTTCAAGACAAATGTGCTGTTTTTCATGTTCCAAAATTAGATCAGAAGAAAACGATTAATCATGTCATGGCCTGGGAAAGGAAACAAAGATCTGATTTTCCTTCCCCCCCCCCTCCTCCTCTATCGCTGCACCCGAGCCCCTCCCCTTTCCTCACCTCTTCTTTTTCTTCCCCTCTAGCCTCCTCTCATCCCCTCTGTAAAACCTCCCTCCTCCCCACCTCCTTCCTGTATCTCTTATCCTGTGCCTTCTCTTCGCTCCATTTCCACCCATGTTTCTGGACAGCGTTGCTGAGCCATATCTTCCTCCCTGTCTTCATGTGAGACAGTTATTTTTTTTCTTCATCGCTCGGCCCTGACTTCAAAAGAAAAGATACGTAGGCTCAATGATTCACGCGAAATGGCGACATGTCTTCAATTAGCATAGCCTTCCCTCTTCTCCTCCGCCCTCCCTATGGCGGCGAACAACAGATGGCGGCCTGTTTGTATGTGACACAACAACCAAATCTAAACCGAGAAGAATGCAAGTCACCGGGACTGCAAATTAGTGAGGCCACACAACTGTCAGGTGCTGGCCTCCACTGACAGTTGTAGCCCATTACAGGAACATTGATGTTTTCACAGTGTGACAAAAAGGATTCCTTTTTTCCCCCTCCTTACAGAGGACCTGTCTGTCAGCTAGCTCTCAAGTCATAACAAATCACTGGCACTCAGCTGAGGCTGAGCATTGGGAGCGTCAGGGGAAGATAAATGACCTGCAGGCCTTTGAAGTGCTTTGGCAGTTCAGATGGCTCGGCGGCGCTGACAGAGAAATATACACAACAGCGTAACCAATAATGAGAACATTAAACATTCCTGCCTCCTGACAGGCTGACAGGAAAGCCCAGCCTGGCATCAATCATCTTCCGAGGCATAACCTTGACAATTAGTCTCCTCTCTGCCTCCAGCTTTCACCCTGCACTCTCCAGACTCCAATACCCAGACTGCACTAGCTACCAGGGCGCATAGGATGGCGGGGTGAAGATGACAGCAGGAAGGCAGAAAGGAATGAGGGCCACAATCAGTGGACCAAGACAGATTCCCTATCTATGTAGGTGACAACGGATGTGGGCCCAAACATCCAAGCATGTCAAGTCATCACATTGGATTTATATGGCGGTATCTGACTGTTGCTCACTTTTTATTCCCAGCATATTCACTGTCTCTGGCCTGTGTCATATCAGGTCTAAATTTCACAAATTGAGTGTATATATATATATATATATGATGAAAGTATATCTGTGGATATATTTTGAAAGTTCAGCATTAGTATATTTATTTACATACAACACAACACAATTGTGGAAGATTTAAATTTTTCATTTCTCCAAACTTCACTAAATTGTATTGAGATTAAATATATTAGGAAGTATTTTGTCTTCATTAGTACCGAAGCACGATTACCTGCAAATATTTGGTTTTGTTATCCAAATAAGTATATTTAGAGTGACGAGGAAACTAATGCATTTCAGAGTGGAGCAGCACAATCCAAACATGCATGTCTCTCAATAATAGGTCCTGAAACAGCCGGGACAGCCAAAGTCCTCCAGCCATACTGTTACTGAGCACAGTATTTCACTTATGTTTCCTCCATTAGCCATCCACATGTAAATCAACACAGACAAGCTGACCCCCAAAATGTTTATGTTCTCCAGTTTCCAGCACTTGCGCACTGCTCTGGCCCAACATTTTGTTGCCGCACCAGAAGAGATGATTTATGTGGAATGGAGACATTTCCCCTTTGACTAGCACATTTGCGAAAAGGTATGTCAAGGATGTGAGGTGCCTGGTACAGGCAACCTTTCAAGAGAGTATTTTTTTACCTGCTTATTGGAAGAGCAATAAATATCTGGGCGACAGGGCCTTCTCATGGTTACAAAGCCTACCTGCAACTGAGCTGGATAATTAGCAGGCCCTGAAGATGATGTATGACTTTCATTACCCTTTGGGACAGGGCAAACTAAATGAGGACACAGCTAATTGCCGTGCAAAGCAGTCTGGCATGATGGGGAAAAATGCAGTCCCTGCCTCTCTCTCTCAGTCCTTCTCTCTCTCTCTCTCTCTCTCTCTCTCTTTGCTCTGTTGAAAAAAGGGAGGCCCTGTTGCGGTTGTGGGGCTGTGATCTCCTTCTCCTCCCTACCTCGCTGCCCGCAGGAGTTCACTGACTGTCCATAAATCAGGAGCTGCTTACAGCTGAAACTACCCTGAGTCATCAACATGCAATAAGCTGAGTGACAGATTTCACCCTGACTACATTAAACTCTCAGTTCAAACAGTCTTGTTCTCTAGTCTGCTTTCTTTCTCCTCTCACCTTAACTCTGTCTCTTTATCTCACTGTCTGTCTGCCACATCTTGAACTTCTTAGAAATCCAAACCCATCCAGGCACGGTGAGCTGGTATAATCATAAGATCTTCCTCTCTGTCAAATGTTTGGGGGGGGGGGGGCAGGGAATGAGAGAGGCTATAAATGAAGTGGGTACGAAAAGTGTTTCCAGAAGCAGCTCTCAGGAGTTTCAGTGGTGGAAGCTAATGTCTAAAATGGTGGGGTTAAGTATGTTGGCATCCATTTCAGCGACAAAGCCCTGCTCTCCCGTTGACATGCCACTTCAATTCAAGCAAGCCTCTCATTCATTATGGGATAGTGGGAGGGTTAGGTAGTCATGGTTGTGTTTGTGCATTGTGGCTGGCACATTCTGTTACTAATTGCAACCTTTCTGATGGAACTTTAACTTTTGAATAAATGTTTGGTATCCTCTTAGTAGGACATCTGCATTAGCTCAAGTTACATGTTTTGAAATGTGAATGACAGGTTTCAATTATTTAATGGTTGAAAAGACGCTATGGCTTAATTTGCAATTCTCTTCTAATATCAATGACGTTTACACCCTCAGATTTTCTTGAAGATCAGCCTTTAGGTTTCAAGTTATTTTCGAGATAAAATTATAGATCAATGAGAAAATGTACTGTTGTAATTTTGAATTCATGATATCATTTGGCCACTTGGGAGCAACACAATAAGTTGTAAATACAACACTTACGTATTTTAACCTTGTTTTGGCGAACATTTTTACAAATATGGAGCATCATTGGCATTGAGTCCAATGCAAGTACAATACAACCACTTGTATGTCACGGATAGTAAAGAAAAAATATGTTTTTAATACCACAGATCCCAGAGGTCTGTTCAAAATGACTCGTGCTTTGACCACTAAAGTCAGCTGCTCTGTCAGGCATATAACAGAAGAACACAAACTGTGGGATGAGAGGATTCATCATGTCAAGACTAAAAAAAGACTATTATCCAACACAATAGAACTGAACTCAGTGATTTAAGGCTTGTCTTTTACATGACATCAACAGCTGTGTGCATGCACCAGCTCTTGCCAACCCGTAAGTGCATATTTTCCAAAGCGCTTCCATGTGTGTTGGTACGCAATAGGAATAGGAAAAAATAGAGACATACTAGAGACCATCTTGTGATGGGATCCAACCAGCCACTACACCAAATAGGGCCAGGGGCACCTTCTGGCACCCTTGCTCTGACCACACTCATATTTGAAATTCTTGAAAGTCTTCAGAATTTAATCTCAGCTGCAACTGCAACATTATTTCAACTAGTGCAGTGCCCGCGTTAAATGTGCAAGTCTGGTATTGCTGCTTGCGGTTTTCCAATCATCCAAACAACTTCACGCATACATGCATCATTTGCTAACAGCTAGCTATTTGGGGCCAACGTTGATGATTGAAATGCTTGAATTTTCTCCAAAGCAAAATCTCGGGTCTCTATATCGTCAACTGTTCAGTGGTGTAACAGTAAATGGGGGTCTCCTCTCAATACACTACACAGTGTGTACATAGCACACTACTAATAAATATGTCTCTTAGATCTTAAGAAAAGCTTAACTTCAATCTGGAGCCTATTAATTCCCTCTCAGTGCAGCGAACAAGGTCTTTTTGAAACTATTTCACCTCTTACTAATGAAGCAATTGTTTCCTCTACCATGTGTCAGCTCGTGGAGGGTCACTAGCCTCAGACAGACACAGAGAGGCCTTTGAGCTGTCAGGAAGAGTTTTGTTTTTTTCCGTCAGTTGTGCCGATCTGAGACTTGAAAGGTACAGCTCAGTGTAGATCCAAATGAAGCAGGCACAGTCCAGTGTTGTGAGGGTGTTTCTGCTTACTGCTCCAAGGATAATCGCACAAGTTAAACCATTGGGCCGTACCTGCTCATATGTTAACCTAAATTCATTTGGTTTTAATATACTTTAAGTGAAACACTAATTGTTCCTTAGAGCATAACTATTTTAGACTATGTGGCATTTAGGGCTTCACCAAACAAAATAACACATGGATGATTTAGTTGTGTTGCAAGAGAACAAAGCTTTTCTTCAACTATGCAAACAAGTTCATGATGTCTTTCTTTCTTTGATTTTTGCTGCAAGTATCAGTTTTATTTGTTCTATTGATTTCAACTTTGTCACTCTCATCCACGCCCACAGACATCAAATCCCATTACGAACGGCTTTGTCAGAACTCACTGTAGCTAGTTTTTTTTTTTATACTGACAGTGGGTGAACTCCAATTCCTTGTTGTCCTGGATGGAACCGTTCGCTGATCACAGCAGGAAGGGAGCAGGCCTCGGTGATGCCTCTTGTTTATCTCAAGGTGAGAATTGTTTTTGTTCTCACAATTCTCACAACATATCTCCCTTCTTGGCCTGCAGCTCTGAGGGGCACATATGAAGAGGAAGCGGATGATTCAGACTGAGACATCGGTGTCTGGCTCTTGTTTGGCTTTTTTATGTTCATGCATTTTTTATCTGTAAAGAAATGAAAAGTCTATAAGAGTCTCATACCCCCGAATAGTATATTTGGTCCTTAAGGTGTATCATATCTTTTTGACTCACCACTTGCCTTTGTCTTTGTATACCTTTGTTATATAACATCACAGTTAAGAGTAGCACAAATAAACTGTATCATAACACAATGTACAGTGTGTTTACAGGGAGACTGTGAACTGCTCATCCTTTGATTTGGTTTCAGATGCAGAGATGCACCTCTTTGTAGAACTGACTTGTAACTCACTTACGTTCAGCAGGTTGCATGGGGAGAGCTGTTTGGTTAGTACGCCTTTTGCACAGAAGAAACACAGCCGTACATAATAAAATATAATATAAAATATATAATAATCACTTTTATTTATCTGCTTCAGGTTCAGGTTCCTGGTGTTGTGCATGTTAGTTCACTGTTACACTGTCAGGGTTTACTGGGACACTTGAACAGAGCCACAACATTATTGTTTTTCACTATGCGACAGTGGATACTAAAAGCCCTGCACACCTGCACAGGTGTTTTCACTTATCCCGGTAATTACACCTCTGCTTAGGTTAAAGTTGGCAGGGCTACCAAACTTCATGAACCAATAAGATGCAACATCTTCCAACCCAACAACCTAAGGCTACGGTCACATATGCAAAAACTTAACATTGGTGATCATCTAGGGCAAATAACAAAGCAGTATGTGTAGATTTCCAAGTGAGCTAAGATGGAGGAGACGTTGATTATTACTCTGTCCAACCAGATGGTACTGGAATACAATTTACAGAAAATGTTGGATGATTATGTGAATATAATCATCAACAGTTATGTGTCTTAAAGCTGCAGTTAGCAAGTCTGGCAGATCAGGCTGACTTTCAAATTTCGAATGTTTACAACTCTTACACCAATCCCCTATTACCACCGAGCTCCTCCGCTCTCTCCAATCGAGTGCTCGTCAGTGCACATGCACCAGATTCCTGTGAACGTGCCCATATCTTCTCTCATCAATAAATGGCATGGAGTACATGCTACGTAGAGGTAGGGTGGCTAACTCACTCATAGATAGCAACTGCTAACGTCATTTAGCGTTTGCCTAGCTTGAGGCGTGTGCCTGTAATATTGTATACGCGAGCAGGGAGAGGGGAATCTGCTGCCTGAGAGTCAGCTCTGCACTGAGTGGACAGGATGACACGGGCGCTGTCAATTTTTGCAAATAAAACAACAGGCTCTACTTGCACGAAGGGGTGCTTTTTTTTTTTTCTTTTCTAAAACCGGATGATTTATGTTGTTCTATCAGAGCATAGTGTCGGCTTCAGTGAATATGATCAAACAAATGTTGCCGACTGGGACTTTAAGTTCTTTGATCAAGGCTTTTTTTTTTAGGCACATGGCATCAGACAAGTATAAAAGCAGACAAAGTTACCCAGCTAACAAAACATTTTGTAGGTTCAAAATGTAAAATGTACATTCCCCAAAAGACAGACAAGCAAAAAATCATCCAGAACATTTAACATTTAGAAATAACAAAACATCTAGAGGGACAGTTTTAATTTAAACCGCTGCTGCTTTTACTTCTTGTAGGTTGGATACAAGTTTACAGGCTCTGCAAATTGATGAAATTGGCTGAGTCGGATATTGTCATGTTTGTTCTTGTAAATCTTCATGGGGAACAATTAAAGTTTAACTCATACATAGGGATAAACAGAGTCTAAATACAATTGCAACAGATTGAACTGACCCTTTTATATTGTGAGACTTTTAATCTTGAGATACTTTTTCCAAATTTGAACCATATGTTGGGTTAATTAATATCAGGGCTAACCTCTATGTTCCCAGACGTCCAGAGCCAGTAGATTTAATGATGCTTTGCTGTAGGAACAAAACAGCTTCCTAACAAATCCTCATGGGATATGCTTATAATACATAACTGCTGTTTCTGATCAATTGTTAATATTATGTTCCTACCTGACCACACTGAACTTTAAACAGTGTCTGAACTTAGATGGATTTTGACGTTTTCCCATCAACATTTCCATTACAAAGTGTTTCTTGAAGAACATTTAATTGTATTATTGTTGGCAACAAGGAAATAACAGGAACAAATGAATTACAGCGAGGCACCATCTGAATCAGGCCAAGGCTGTTATGAAATAAGGCACAAATGAAACTGTATCCGCATATCGCCCAACTCTGTTTACATTTTTCATAAACTCTGGGCCTGCTGCTGAAATAAAACTGGTGGAGTTTTGAATGAAACCTGACAAGCACCAATAAATCATGAATCGATAACAAATGCATTCTAAATTATGAATAATGGCCAGGCAGTCATAAACTAACACAAGCACAACTCAGCAGGTCATTCATTTCATGGCAGCACAAAATAAACAGACACATTTCTTTCTCGGCACTAATACATTTCCCTGGAAAAATAAATATCAAAGAATCAGTCCATCTGCTTTGAATATTTTTTAATTTCCTTTTCTGTCCAGTTCCCATTAGGTATTCCACAGAGATGTTCTCAAAATACTTTAATTTACCGCCTCCCATATGCATCCAATTACCTTTTTTCCCTGTACCTGGCCTGTGCGTGGTCTCTCTTGAGCATGGTGCAAAATACCCCCACCTGTACCTTACGCAAACTTTATACTTGTTTTATTATCTGTGAGATGCTGTGAGTCATTCAGCTGTGCTCTGGTGGATTTAGCCTGGTTTGATGTCTTCTGGCTCTGGCCAGGAACACCTGCACCTCCTCTGCTCCCTCTCTCTTTCTCACACACACACATACACACAAACACACACACTCTCTCTTTCTTTCCAGCCTGATCTATTAGCTGGCTAAATGGCCCAGCAGATGTTCACAGGCCAGCGAGGGAATCCGTTCCTGTCCTCGTGACCGCTTCAGCAGTGGTGCTGAGAGGATTTACGCACAGTGCGGAGGACGACGACACATTTCAGTTCATTTATCACTAAATCATATTTAGGTAAACAATTCCACTGGGTGTCATCAGTGCTAACTGCGTTTAAAACGACCCCTCATTTCCCATGAACCGGATCATACTCGGCTTTTTTAAAGCAGTTGGAGGGAATAGAAACTCCAGTGGGATCCAGATATTAACCTTCTTGATCTTATTGTAGTTGACAGGATAATGATTTTGAGAGTGCATATAACCTGCAACCATATCATAATGGGGATATCAAAGTCTTTTTTCCTTGTATTTATTAAAATGTTATTTTTAAGTTGACATTTTACACAAGTTCAGAAAGAAATGTGTTTCATACCTAATTTAAGACAGAGTTCTAGGTTTAAACAATGCTGATAATGCAACCTATAGACATGTAGTACATTAAAACTAATAATATTCTTTGATAGTTTTTGATTTGTCTGCTTTTTCTGCAATCGACCAACTTAGTCGGCAGTGTCCAACTTGATTGTTTCTTTATAACTGCGGCTTACTGTCAATGGATACCGCAGCTACATAAGGGAACTAAAGTCATTGCAAACATGTTACCTTCAAATTTTTGTAAATTCTTTATTTATTTATTTTAAGTAGACGCGGAAATTGATGTTAAATAGTTAGGTTCTTCCAATATCAATACACTAAATTATGCCGTATGCTACAACTAGAGAATATAGAAAATATATTAGGAAAATATAATAAGGGTTAACCGACTAAAAATATTTATTATCTTATGAGTGGAGGATACTAGATCAATGTTATTTATGGGCTCATGAGCATTCTATACAAAACATATTTTGCCTTACATATCTGATTACAGTTTGGCTTTACAAAAACATACAAACTGCCGGATTTAAGTTGAACTAAACCTTTAACTTTTCAGCTTTTGGTCACTGTAATCTCTGATGCTCTGGCTGTATGAACTGCAGCTGAGGCCATGCTAGTTGCGCTGCGATCTTGTATTCACACAATGCCAATCCTTTCCTTCACACTTTTCCCTCAGCCTGAAGTGACCTCAAGGTCATCCCCGCTAAAAATAGGCCCTGGGTATCTCTTTTAATAACTTGTGTTGTGACAGGCTGGACAACAGGAAGTGGCAAATGTTTAATTAAACAGTTGGAAAAGTGAATGTCAGTTACAGAGCAGAGGACAGTGCGGCAGACATACCCTTTAGAGAAACAATTACACTCCTGCTCAAATTGATTGGCATGAGTTTTGATTGATAAGTTGAGTTGGCAATTGCTGAGCCTGCAGATTTGGAATATTTCCTGGGCTAGGACATATGGTTTGATTTACTGAGCAGTTCAAGAGGACAAGCTTGACAAGTAGAGGTAGGGATTGAATGACATTTTTGGTAAGAGAGCAATAATTTACGCTTTCCCATGCCAACTATTAATACCCAGCTGGCCTAAGCACAGCACCACTTATGTAGGTCTTTAAGGGCCAAATAGGATGTGTTGTCAATGGCGTTTTTATAAATTTCACCCGTAGGAGCGCAGCTCTAAACAGGAGACTGGAAACAGAGCTGTGAGTGATGTGAATAATATGTGTGCAATGTGCATGTGTGTATGCTGTCAATATAATCTACAGCACCAAGCTTTATGACTGTGATTTCTTGTGGCACCCTCAACTCTCATTACACAGGACCACAAATTTCAGTGTAACTTTCACACGGAAACTGGGCTCAGGAGATAATATTAAACCAAGCGACTTATCACTGGTGTGAGTTGCTGCAAATTTGTGCTGAAATGAGAGTGAACGATAAAAATTTGTGCAGAGGAATGTGTACTACTATGTGTCAGAACCCTTGATTTTTGAATGCTCGCAACCAAAATAATGCTGAAAGTGTCACATCATCCCTGACTGTTTAATTAATATGTCTCTTAAACACTTAGAAGAGCAGCTACAGTATAATGTACATGTACGTTGACTGAAAGAGGAGGGCTGTGATAGCTGTCAGTGTAAAGCTAAAAGATTGCAGTAAAGGAGTCTTTGCTCTTTAGAGAATTTACTGGCACAGCAAGGGATGAGAAGACACTAAGGGGTAGACGCCTGTTCCTGGACCTGACAGTTTGATGGCCGTGTGAAACTCAAGAAAGGCCAAGCTGGTTTGTTTCCAAGCCGTTTATAAACTCTACCAACATGCTCCCTGCACACTGGAGATGCTAATTCATTGCCGACTTTAATCACTCGTGTTGTGATTGCTCACAACAACACAGTGAGTGAGTTTCATTTGTTTTACAAGCTGCATGCATATGTCTAATGGAGGTGTCTTTTGGGAATGTGTAAGGTAGAACACAAATGCTACAATGTGCCTACTCGGTTGGTTTAGAATAGGAGAATAGACTGCGTTTTGGGAAATAAGCTAATTCACTTTTTTTGCCGCGAGTTAGTTGAGGAGATCGATAACAATAACTTTGTGGTCATTGGCCATTTTTTAGGTTGGAGGTATTCCTTTAAAACACACAAGGTATAATGTGTTACTTAGGGATCTTCAATGGAGCTTATGATAGATGCTTTTTTTTTATTGAGGGGAGGCCACAGCAAACACGACCAAGTACAGAAACATATGACAGAGATATCACTGCAATGATAATTTTAGCCTGTTCTCATTCCCAGGGAATCAAATACCGGCAATTTTTACAATTTTCATTGCCTAACTCTAACTGAGTAGTTTTGGACCGTCATGCATTTGATGTGCAGTGCTACTCAGTGCGGAGCGTCATGTCTCTAGCGTTCAGAGCTACCCAGTGCATTGACACTGACGAATCGGCTGTATATGATGAGTTGGGATATGGACTGGTTGATACTATAGAGTTATATGGGATAAATTAGTTGTATTGGTGGTATAAATAGCCACAGAAATTTGTAATGGTGCATGTGTGCCAGAACTTTCAGAGTGCTACTAATGAGCTGCTGGAGAATGATCAGTTTGACATGTGTATTAAACTAATTGCCATTTTTAACCCATAATACTCCAAACTGTCCTCAAGCGAATAGGAAAAAAAAATTGTAGGCCACATTCATAACCTGGCATCCCGGCATTCATGTTTGGTTCACAGGAGACTTGTCAGCTCCTGGGGGGACAGATGCTTGCCTGTCAGAGCCACTTCAGGACGATGGATTGAAGAACAGGCCGCATAGTGGTCAGTGTCAGTCGTCAGTGTTAACTTACAGTGGAAAATGCTAAACACCTCTGACCCTCTGTCCATCAATGGGCTAGTTAGATGCCAGGGAGGTTTGGGAACAAGACCTTTAGATGAGTAATCTTGATGGGTTGATGTTTTCAAGTCAACAACAGACTATACAACAGTAAAGCAACAAGCCACATCTTTTTTGATGAGTAGCAGTCAATGATCACTGGTCAGTGTGTTCCTTGTAATTATACTTTTGCAAATCATAAAGTGGCAAAGAAACCATTGTCTTGTGTTTGCTACAGCTACTTGCATGCAAACTAAATCAAAAGCAAGCTACAACCTCACACAGGCATGCACCAATGAAAATGGCGGGTAAGTCAGTCAGCAAGCTGTGGCAAGTGAATCTACTACTCTATGCAGCTACAGGAGTTTCCAGTCTTCCTGTTCAGTTTTCTTCCATTTTTGCAGGGTTCACCATCAAAGGCAAATGTTTGAGATGAATTTGGAAAAAGTGTAGGAAGGTCACACTTTCTGCTCAACGTTAATCTATGAGTCTGTGTTTTCAAAATCTCTACAATGGAGTAAAGTGTGTCTATAATCAGTAGTGATTATAGACAAGTATATGTCAACCACGATGACAAATACCAGGATTCCTCTCTGCCAAGACCATATACTACACAGTACAGGGGAAAGATATCCAATTCCAAGGGCTAGTGGATTAATCCGTTCAATCCAACGTTAATCTAACCTTTTACTGTATGAAACCAGAGAGAAAATACAGACATCATGTCTTCCTTTACAATTTTACGTGTCTTTTTATTGGGATTTAATTACTACTCTTGGGCAAGTTCAACACACTGGACTGTTATCTAAAGTATCAGTCAAAATAGCACTGGGTAAGCACCAGTTGACATGGGACTTGAGAGACACCCTGAGGGCTCCGGTTTCACTGCTGCATGATTGTGGCTGCCAACCTGACAGGCCCACCTGCCCAGTGGATACAGCCAGCTGGCCTGGACAATGATTAACGGCTAGCGTAAACTTACTCAGCAGGGTCTCAGACACATTTGTGCATTCACTCACACGTAGGAGTGTTACATGACGCTAAAAGCTATTACAGAGCAGGGGCCCAAAGCAAGGCAGGAATGACATCCATAAATGTTTAGTGGACTGCCTTGCGCAGTTATCACTTTTCAAAAGGAGACTCACTCTTGTCAATAGAAGCATGATTCCAGAGATCAATGGAGCAGATTTATGCACTGTGGTATATGGGAGATTACTCCCAAACCTGGATCCCATATCTGCCTTGAGCTTTCACCCCGTGCTTCCTCCATAAAAAGAAAATGACATCATAAAGAGTAAACTGGGCTTGATATCAGACTCCCGGGCTCTAATCCCAAGAGCTTTTTGATACCTTTGAATTTCATTTTTCAAGGGCGGCGTACTATTAATCTTTTGGTAGGGCGTAAAGTCTAGCTCTGGGAAAGCTCTTCAAAAACCTTCACTTTTTTTTCAGAAAGACAAAGTCTTCGACGAGAACATTTACAATGTCAAAATGCATGCTACTCCTTATACCTCATCTCATTGGAAGGGCTTGTTGGATCGGATCTAGTCAGTGAGTAAACAAATAATTTCAGGAGCAGGAATGCAAAACAAAGTTAAAATCTACAACATTTTCTTAAAAGCCAACATTGTTACTCCACAGCACAGATGGCGTAAAGGTTATTCAACCTTTTGTGTACACACAGGACATAAATGCTGAAGCTACATTTCACTTGATTATGGGGTGTGCCTTTACTGTTTGTTCAGTGGCATAGTAACAGTACTATGACGGTCCCTCAACTGACAGACAGACTGCAGAGAAATGGACACAGCCTGTATTCAGAAACCTTTTTTTGCCTTTAAACAAGTCATCAGGACATTTTTACTTTACATATGTCACAACTATAGAAAGTGCCATTACAGTCATTCAGATCAGATAAAGTCATTCATTCTGCACAGATAACCATCTGAGGAAGAGAGAGTGTCGAAGACCTGGAACAAATTGTCCAATCAGAGCAAACAGGGCATTTCTATAAGAATTACTTCTTGTTTTTGCTAACTTTCCCTGAAGAGACGTGCACATGCATCTGCATTTGTAGAACAGCCAATAAGACTGCTCTTTCCCTCAGATATAACCTGTGATTGGCCAAAGTCTCACTTCATGTTCTAGATTTTTTAAAGCCTGAAAAAAGAGCCAAGAGGAGGTGCAAAAGTCTATTTTTCTCACAGAACTCTTCAATTATAATATGATGAAAGATTAACAACATTTTTGCCTCAAGATACTCAAAATAAACTGCCTACCACAGCTTTAAAGCATGTAAACATTTAAACCCACAATACAAGTATAAACCTGAAAATCAGCATAATATGTTCGCTTTAAAGGTTTATTTAACATAATGACATTACATGCAAATGTAAAATAAAGGATTGTGGGAATTAGATATTGACTAATAATGTGGATTAAAACACTAATGACTAAAATACAGAAATATTGACCGTTTTTCAAAAAGGATAAAATAAACCCTTCGCATTTAATGTTGTCTTTTAATCACTGCTCTATATTTTATGCACCTTCATTATAGGGAGTTGAAATTATGCAATATAATAAATAGATTTGAAGAGCTATCACAGTCCATCTGATACATACTGTACGAAGCGTATGCATCTTAGGGTCTGCATATGCGAATGTGATTGTTTTTGCCGTTATTCTGTGACTAATGATGTACTAGAACCGTGATGGGTAATGCATAGAGCCATGCATCCAAATAGCAATAAACTGAAACACTTCACACAAATCCAGAATACACATTATCACTGTCTTTTAATTTCAGAGTGCAAACCTGCATTTAGAAGAGAGAAACAGCAGGAGCTTTTTTCGGCCAGCCATTTGTTAGTTATGTAGATATCGATAAGGCAACTCAGCGTGCAGAGGATAGTTAGTATGCTGGATAGGGCTCTGGGAAAAACAGGCTGTTTTTTATCCCTCCCGTGAAACACCGCAGGCCACACCATTGCTCCAACTCCAATTAATTTCTACACCCCATTCATATTACTCTTCTATGTAAGTGCAACGTTTTCTAATTGCATTCATCAGCGAAACCCTCACTTAAGTTCCCCAGTATATTTATTATCATGCTAACTGGGTCTAAATTATTAAACCTTAATGATGTGGGCTCTGAAAATATGTTGTCCTTTATTTTCCCCACAGAGAATCAATGTTATACATTAGCAGTATAAATTAAGTAATACTTTACCTAGGCATGTTGCCGCCTTCAATATTCCCTCTCAGTGATATGTATTCTCACAGTCCGGTGGCTTGCAGGAGGGAGCCTCTGGGGAGGGGATGATATAGTTCATTCTAATGAAAGAGCTAGGTGCTGCTAATGGTTTAAATGATACATTTGTGCAAGAACAGCAGAGAAAATACATATGAGAAATTTTGCAAAAACAAGATAATTCACACTCCCATGGGGATATGATGTCATCGGACACAGTGTATGCTGAGGCTCCTCGGAGGCCTCGGATGCAAGGAACGCCTGCGTATTCTGGTGTGATATATGTGGGTCAGTAATAGAAATGGGCAATATACGGTAAAGTCCATCACACTTAAAGGTTAATTACAATAGCTACAGTAGTCCTACCTCTTTATGACGAAATTGGTTGCTATTAATCAACTTTAGAGTGCCTTGTAACATTATAAGGTGTGGAAAGGCATAATGGTCTGACACAATGTAATCTCTGTCTTTTTAGGATACTTAAATAAGCCCTTTATTTGAAAATTATTGCAGAGAAAGTGCCAATTAAAAAACGAAACCAAAATTTCAAATAAGCTGCCATAAAAGACAGTTTGGTCTGCTTTTGAATAATCATTGCAGTTAAAAGTGATTGTAGATTGAGTCATTAACATGATTTGAAGTAACTGATGTCTTTAATTTAAAACCTTCTTTATTATTATCTTTTCAACAAATCTAAATGGATTTCCGTGCTACCCCTCTTTTTCAAGGTGGGAAGTAGCCTCTAGATAAGTGGAGATTAGGGAGCATTGTCTCATTGCAAGAGCATCATCCATAACATCTTCCCTCGGAGTGACTTCAATTACATTAACAAGCTAAATGCTAGTGTGAGGGGGCATTTAGAGGTAAAAACACAGAGGGCTGCTACAAAGGTAAGCCTGTGACTGATGACACACAGGTTGAGGAAATACCGAAGAAAGAGCACATCTGAGCAAGGTTGCCTTGATATTTTCCAGACAGAGAAAAGGATTAAGCTCCTCCTTTCTTCCGTCTCCTGCTACGAGAATAAATCCCCACTGATCACTAATTGTGTGATTCTTCTTTTCTACATCAACTTCAACCCGACAGGTTATTTCAGCTTGTTATCGGGAAAACATTTATCCAGTTGGAATTATTACTGTGCTAGGGCCTCTGGTGAAACACAAACAGTAGTGAATCTTGTAGAGTTATGGTAAGGCCTCTCCTCATTAGATGGCCAATCGACTGGCAGAGCGGAGGGCCCAATCCCAGTCCTTTATTGAGTGTTAAGGAGACACAGTCTGACATTTACATCTCTTGCTTCTTCATGACTGGCTAGAGAGAAAATGGCTGCCATAGATCCTGGCTCTGAGGAGCAGCAGCTAAGGTCAGTCAGTGAGACGCATCTTCGTCTCTGAGCAATGCTTCATGGACGAGATAGCCCATTTGCTACACGGAAGAAAATAAGATGAAGGCAGAAAATAGAATACAGTGGGTGCTTGGTAAGTAATATGTCATTTTGATGAGTGCGCACCTTGGTTGCATACAACAAACGCTGATCTCCCAAGGCAACAGAACTCCTCCAAAAACAAACCTAAAAGATGTAAACAAGACAAGTCACCCAATCTCATCTTGTCTGCATTGACTTATTGAGCAGAAACGGCGGAAAACACTGTTGTGGATAAAGCACCTGCATACCCCAAAGACACCACAACAGCCCTCCACGTCTGAGGTGCTCTTTTCACTCAGTGGCAATTACAATCCACACCTGGCAACACAGAAGACTCAATGCCTAACAATGTCGCAGAGGAGCTCTCTTCCAAACTACCCTCCCAAATTGGCTCTGTAGCTTCGACCCAATTAGGGCTGAAATATGGTAACTGCATCAGCCATTACAGAGCCGTGGAGATTGTGCAGGGAGAACTCTTGAAGGTTAGGAGGGGGTACACTTCAGGAGTGATATGTTGTGCAGGGTTATGCTTACACAGCAGAAAAAAACACCATGACGAGGGGACAGCAAAAGGAAGAAAGAAGCAAAGGAGGGATGATAAATAAACACTCCTGGATAGATATCCCGGGGACATACTGTATAAGAGTAGCAGGGAACACAAGGAAGGTCAGTGTTTTGGGCATGAAGTAGACTTCTTCATATCAACCTTTCTTTTGTATCTTGTGTCTATTGTTTATACCGGCATTATAACATGCAGCATTTTATCAATTTATAATGAAAGACATTTTAACTTGCAAGACAGTTCTAGTCACATGATATAAAAAATATTTTAAAAAATCTAGACATTTTTTTTTTTACGACTAATGAAGAATACATTTTGAAGAATAAAATAAAACACAAAAAGCAAAAGCCAAGGTATTGAATATGCTTTTATTATGCAAAGAAGAGAAGGATGTTTTATAGTAGCTCATCAATATCTCAAGACGTTTTAGCAGACCTGCATAAAATAACAAACCGCCTTCCCTCCCTGGATGGCTGGCTGAGGACTACATGGGCTCCTGACACCAGGGTAACTAATGTTCCCTGTGCCAGCAAAGGATTCTGATTTGATATAAGCATTCAAACCTGTCTGCCTTGAGATATGGTGTCTGTCAACCTCCGCTACGATTGATTCCCCCTTGCCCTTAAATGCAGTGCTTGCATGCAAGCCAAGGACACTCGCCTGCCTGGTCAAGTAATGACAATCATCTTTAAGGAATAATGGCCCGAACGCTGCTTTTGAAAAGTTACCAGGCCGCATCCAATAATGAATTCCCGGTCGATGACACATTGATAGATTCCTATTCTTCAGATAGGACACTGTAGCTGCAGTTTAATTGACAAGAAATGAATTCAGGAGGTTGGACACGAAAGGCAGGGATGAGATGGTGGGAGGGAGGAAGAAAGAGGGGGACTAAATTCTGTGTGATCAGCAAGGTTTCAAACAATCATTGGCAAAGTGAAGTCTCTGCCATATCTATAAGTCATCATGTTTTATAGGCCATTAGGATCTCCAGAGAAGGACCGTGTGGAGACCGTGGCTTTTTGTCGAAATTAAAATGTCAGAGAGGAAGAAATAGAACAAAACAGGGAATCTGCAATTAATTACCTGGCCATAAAAATTCAATAATCGGGAAGCAATGCTGTTTTCCGCACAGCAGTACTCCTGATCACAGCAAACTGGAATAGAATGCATTCATCTCCCCAAATTACATTTCTAATCTAAAAGGGGATATACTAGAGAGGGAAGGAACCTTCTGTGTGAGCGGAGTACTATACACAGCCTGCAGTTTTACTGTCCTGTGGCTTAGGCTTTAGAGCACACAAACCTGTGCAAAAACCCCAAATATCTAAAGAACCTGGTATTCTCAAAAATCCAAAGGACCAATGAAATGTGTAATCTAGGGTGTAATCTAAATTACAACAGAAAGTGTACAAAAATCATTAACACGTTACACATTTTTTTGGTAAATATGTGGCCAGTTTTATGCACAGTGCTGCTACAGTAAGACTCCTTTTTCCTGATTGGTGAATAATATATAAGAAATATTGGCCTGAGGTAATTGCTGCTAATGATTTTCAGGATGATGCATGCCATAAGCATATGCCAATGGAAATTCAATAACATAAGTGTTGTTAATGTGAGAGAAGATACAGTGTAATGTGAGTTTCATTGACTTATTTGTCAACCGAAGTGCATAGAAAACTACTACTAACATACTCTCACACAATAAAAAAAAGCATATTGTGAGAATTCCTAGTGGGATAATGTATATGTCCAGTCTATCCTGACAGTCTTCTTTGTCTATTAAAACCCATTGAGTAGCACTGTGGACATACAAAAGAGATTGATGTTGCTGATATCTGTTGGGCCAGGCAATAATCTGGACGAATAGACCGACAACTCCAACAGGCTGTAATCTGGGCGTCGAGTGACGACCGCGATTTGTTGAGAAAAGACGATTAGCCAGGGCTGGTTCTAGACGTCTACTGGCAAACAGCTTTAGTTGAGAATACAATGTCCAGAAAAGATGTATAAAAAAAACCTACTATAGCTACTATGAGGATGTGTTCTGGATGTCCAGAAATGCATCTTTTGACGTGATTTAGAAAACCTTTTGCTCATTGGGTATATTCATTGTTATTTATTGTTATATATCAGATTGTGTCCTACAATCTCTGTAATTTTCTGAAAACAGACAATCAAACTAGTAGCAACTAGTAAGATGTGCGGAAGTGAGAAAATAAGCAGATGTTGAATTTATTTATCAATAAGTTCCTTCAGTCTTTCCAAAACTATTTCTGGAACTTTTGTGCCCACAAACCATGGATGTATTAAGAGAACTGCATACAGTGTATGAGGCAGAGCCCCTTTCATTCCTATGAAAACTGCTAAGTGGCATATGCAAAAGCCAAAAAAAGTTCTGCTTCCAAAAATACCTGGATGATTGGCACTACTTCCGTCATACTTATGCACTGTTGGGCCTATATAGCGAGGACACGAGAGACTTTTCCCAGCCGAGTAGGCTACTTCCTGTTTAGCTCTCTGCTAATTTCAATGGGGATTCAATTATTTAATTATGAGACTCTCCTAGACTTTCAAAATGTTTTCAAATGTTATCCGAATAACATGTATGAAATCCTGATATCATCACTGTCAGAGGGAGGTTAATGCTCGAAAAATGTACCCACAGATTTACAGATGTCTTTTTCACCATGTAAGTCAATGGGCACAACGGCATCACATGACTGGCACGAAAGTTGCAAATCCACTGTTTGGCTACTATGTCAAATTGGCTTCACAGTCTAGCACTTTTTGTCTTAATTTAATGTACTTAATGTGTGGTTTTATTATTCAATTATCATTACTGTTATTTAAAGTCATATTAATTATTCATTTTATTACTATTATTTTATTTCTATAATTTACCCACTTATTATTTTTTTCTCAGAGAGTAAGGTTTTATAGGGAGGGAAGGGACTTTCTGACTGTTATTGTTTGATCAGTGTGTATTGTTTGTTGATGGCAATCCAAAAACTCAATAAATAAAGTTTTGAAGAAAAAAACAAGGCAGAAAGTCAAAGTTCCATGAAACTGCAGAATGAAGATATTTGTTCATGGGGGGGAAAAAAGTCATCAGGGGAGAAATATAGAAAATCGATGGTAGAACTGAAGAATGAAATATAGATAGTACAGTACCAAAGGCCTATTCAAACGTTGATGACTAATTGCAACTTTGGTGCAGGGATATTGAGCAGGGATAGCCGCTGATCCACTCAATCGAGTTCTGAGCCCTTCAAGACACTTTCATTGATCAATATTGGCTTTATGAAGCTCTCTTAATTTCTTTATTGTAATATATTGGGCTCTAGGGTGGGTGTCTGGCATTGGGCAAAAAATGATTAGATGATGACCACTCTGATTTGACCAAACATATAGAGTATATTAAAGTATTTTGAAGGTTGTTTTTTTTTTTTAGATCTCAAAACAATAACGTGCATCTACAGTACCACCATAGTAGTTCTGTAGTGGTCTTGCCAATACATCACTGCATATTCAACACAACACATAATGTGCATAAAGTGCCCCTGTTTTCATCTATACAGTACAGTAGATGCTTCTGTTTTTTTGTATGCAAGTATCTCCCCTCAAAGTTAGTTATGTATCAAGGTGAAAGAAGGGTAAGGACATAGTCCTCAATACTCCTTGTACAGACTGAGACTGCCACAGTAGAGGGTGGTCAGAAGGGGAGGAGGAGTGGTTTTAATTTAAGGAATGCAGTACTGCTATATTTCAACCTCTGCTGTTGTCTCACATTATCTTGGTAAACATCCCAGGTACTAATATGATATATTTTCGAGCAGGCTGTGTTTCATCCTGCTCCCTGCGTGATTGATGAATGACGGAGGGATGAAACAGGGACAGAGATTTATGGTGCTCGGGCGCATAGAATATGTATGATTATCAGCTGTGTGCTGAAAGCCGCACGGTTTGAGTGATAGGCGAATGGAGAGAAATCTACTAAATGACTCCATTCCCCCTGAGAAGTCACGGCAGGAATTCTGTTTTATTATCTCTGTCTATCTCATGCGAAATTTGTCGGTATGTTCTTGAAGATAACTGAAAATAATGTGACTAAAAATCTACAAAGTATCACATTAAGATATGCATATATTATGCAACATAGTCATGTTAGGCAATTACATACTTGACATCTATGTTGGATGTGTTAAGAGATTACCAAAGAGAGACAGACTTGTTTTTCAGCTTTGATGGAAGATTTAAACAAACTTTACTAAGCTACATTACGTCTAATTTTCAGAGAAAACAAAGCTACGTTCTCCATCAGCAGACAGTGATGCATCACACTCACTTTGTCTTTGTCTACACTCATCGGTCTCTGAAAAGGTGCAACAGTAATTGTCAAAGTGAAATGCTGTAGTTTATCTCCTGTTATACAGTAATTCTGTCTAAGCTCTGATTTAGCTATAATACCCATTGGCACCTCTGAGTGCCTCAAACAGTCAGCCCCTAATTGATCGATACCACGTCATCATAAATCCCAAATCCTATGCACTTTATTGATCTTTTAGAAGCGCTTTCTGCCAAGTATAAGGCATATTTTATCCACCGGAAGCATTATCATATGCAGACTGTATTGTTTTCTGCGTCTGAGAATTACTGCTTGCCAGCATGACTTGAATGACACCCTAGAGAGGGCTTCATTTCCTATTCACCTCAATTTATATTTACACTAGGGTCATAAATAACGTTAATGCACCAAGGCGGTTTGGTCAGAGTAATTGTTTATTTGCTTCCTAGTGAACTTGCTTGACAATATTGCTGATGAACATTTCAATATCGAGCTCAGAGTTTCACCAGAGTGAACCTGTTACATGCCGGTGTAACATATGCAAGAACATTTCTTTTATGCAGGCTACCTCTTATTCGAATAAGTGTTTCATTGCATATTCAATTCTGTCAAGCTGTTCTTTAAAAATAATTGTTATATTTGTATCACCTTGTGTCCCTGTTAAACTTTGAAATGATGAAATATAATCAATATTAATATGTCAGGAATATTGAAACATTAAGATAGCTATGGCTAGTAGCAAGCTTACTAGCTTCTTTAGCCTACAAAATACAGTGTGAAGCAAATATTTCACAGTTCTGTTATGCCGCGAAACATTATACTACAGGAGGAAATTTTCAAAACATGGCCTACCTTCTTTAAGCAAAAGTCTTGGTCCTGTGTGCTTGAAATTTAATATAAGGATGTTCCTGTTTGTCTCTCAGGAGAGCCTCCTGTTTGGTGTGTTGATGTGTTGCATCAGCAATTAATTAATTACACCACCTCTCGTCAGTGACACTCTAATCTCTTTCTACACCCCATTCTGACTAAATATATAACAAATCCTATAACACTATGCACTTCAAGTGAAATGTCACATTGTTATACAGGATTTAGGCAAACTGCACAATGTGTATTTTGATATTTTCAATTAAAGGGCTAAGGGAGCTAATTAGCTGGCTAGCTTCAAACAATAGAGGCAGCCAGATACCATCTTTTTTGACTTATGTTCAATCATTTAGTCAACGGGAGATCTTGAAGGCTAAATTTTCCCAACATTTGATTAGTCCTCATCACAACACTGGTTCATATTTGTCTTCCCTTTGTTTGTAACATGCACAGTTTTACTATAGAAAACCAAGCATAGAGGCATAGAAATAAACCTTTTTTTTATAGCAGACATTTGGACTGCAGGAAAAGCACAGGTGTTGCTAATTACATTAATGATAGCTTGGTCCCATCAAGTGTCCCAGTGAGCCAGCTTGTACAATACCAGGACCCTGAAACGACTTCACCTAAATGTCATTAATGTCTTTAACTACACCGGCGCCTTTTCCTAACCTGACTCCCGCCAGATGACTTTTTTTCTGCCTTGCTGCCATCTTGACTCTGCCTAGCTCCACCCAACCATCTGGATTCGCTCCATAGGAAAGGGATTTCAGGGTCCGCGAAAAATAGTCAGGACAATCAGGACCGCCGGGCGGGTTTTTTTATGTGACGTAGCAAAGAAACTACTGTGGCGGCTCCAATCGAGGAAGCAGACGTCAACATCGATGCTGCTATTTCATCCGTGTCGTCCAATCTAGTGAATATTTCTTATTTAAAAGAACACCAGAGAACAGCTCTGAAGGCTTTTGTTGGTGGAAACGATGTTGGCTGTTCTGTTTGGCTTTTCCCTGCGTCGCTCATCAGCGTCACAGGTTGGTCTCGATGTGAGTGGTTGAAGTAGCACCTCAATAAAGATGACGGACAAGTGTTTTATCCAATCATATGCAAGGATTTTTGATAAGGCCTCCTGAAATTGTTTCCCAGTCGAGCGATCCCAGATGGATGAGGGAAGCAAGGCGGAACGAAATTCATCCGGCAAGAGTCCGGTTAGCGTTTTCCTGCTATAACAAGTCAAAAAGTCTGCCATCTGTCATGAAAATCACATTTACATAACTAACCTCGGAAAGTGGCCAAAAGGGAAACTATCCGTGAAAATCAGTAGCCTACAAGAAAATGGTAACACAGAAATGTGGTTTTGTCTGTGAAAATGAATTTGCTTCTCTTGAAAATCAAATTCTCTTTGACATAGTATGTTCTCACTTCATATTTCTCCCAGCAGGTTTGTTGCTATGGAGCACAGGACGCCAGAAGGGTAAAGACCTGTTTCTGAAAAATGGCTCACCCAGTGCTCATGTGACAGTGGCACGTGTCCAAGCGCAGTCCATAAGGTGGAACAATGAGAGGATTTGTCGTCTTGTAATTGTTATTTAATAAAGATCTCACATGGTATCAGCAGAGCCTGACAGGCAAGGCCTTCCGGCGCTTGTTAATGCAATTGTTCTGGTCAGACGGTGCTGTCACAAATCATGCTGAAAGTTGGGGGGACAGGTAGCAGAGCTCGTGGATACTTCCTGTGAAGCTCGGACATGTTTTGGATAGAGGCCAAGGAATGGCGGCACACGCTGTTGTGTTTTCTGGTTGGAAAGAAAATCAAGAGCTGCAGAGTATTGGTTGTGGGAGAGAAAGAGATGTGATTTCAATTAAAGGATTTATTGAGAATAGAAAACATTGATTTTGTGGAGGTTTTTAAAACATATATTTCAAGTCTTTCGAGCTATACATCACACCTCCTTAGCAATATTATTATTAAAATATGGTCTAAAACTGAACGAGAAGGAAAGTGAAGGTAATAGATAATTATCAAACTTAATCTTGTGTCCATCCCTAAAATATGAGGTGTTGACAGTTCGGGGGAAACCATTTCCAAAATGGAGGCTGTTGAGGATTAAACAATGCCCTACCTCAACACTGACACCCCCCTCTGCTGCCCCTCACCTCTCTCTTTGAGTGCTGATGTATGGGTGATGTGTGACAGAGGGAGCTCCAGTAAAACCCTGCATACATGCCAAAATACATTTTACAAGCACTGCTCTAATCAGCCTGCAGCCAGAGGCTCATAAATTGCCTGAGTGTGTCTGGAGCTAGTGAACAAACGCAGCTTATGGTCACTGCTGAGGGATGGATATACAGCAGGCCACACTCTCTGGGCCGGACCAAATGACTGAGTGCTGCTGGTGATGTTTGTGAGTCACTTCAATAGGAGGGAGGAACAACCCAGCGCCTTTATATTAAAAAAAATGACAGGGTACAATCATTTATGTACCTGTTTAATCAGCTGAGTGCATGTAGGCAAATGTTTGCATATTGCTGCATGTTTTATCTCAGACGTAAGTGTGTGAGCACATGTCCCCTTGCTTGGATGCTCTCACTCGTGGAAAGTCTCACGTGTGTTAAAAACTGTCATTACATCCATATTTAGGGACCGCTGGAGGATTCATCAAGGGTTCATACGCTTCTGCTCTTCTGAATTATGGGAATGATTTGGAGCGCTGCAGCAGGTAGAATGTATCACCATTCCAGTTGGGAGGTTGTTTTGTTCTTTTTAATCTCAGCTGTAACCTTCAGTGTCCTCCACTGACAGGAAATGCAGTTTATCAACTGGGGATGACACCGGCGGAGGTGATATATGCAGGACTGTACTTCCCCAGATAACTCTAATAGCGTGAAGCCCTGTTTCTGTTCTGTTCCTCGTTTTCATCCAACAGGGAAATTCCTGAAATAGGAGAGGTTGATAAAATAAAATTATACTTTGAAGTATGCGCATGAGTCCCACGATGACTTCGCCAAGTCCTCAAATGACATCTCAGAATTAAATAAAGGCACCTTGTCATCTCAGCAAAAAAAACGGGGGGATGCAGCCTCTATCTCTGTTAGGTGTGTTATTTTGAAGAACAATTTCTTAAATGTTTTTTTTTATGCCATAATTTTATAAATGAAGGTTTACCAGGCACACATAGGCAGGGGAAGTATGGACTGGTATTATCTGAGAGTGTTGCTTGATAAAAGAACAGCCATGGTATGTGTTATAGCCAAGGCCAACATGTGTCTTTTGGCCTCAAGCCACGAGTACTGGTTTAGAAAGGATGAGCGCATAGCAGAAGTATGTGTGTCCTAAACTATACAGAGGCAGATGCCGCTCCTACTGTATGTACACTATGTTCCGGACAAGAAATATTATGCATGTCATTGTTCAACAAATATCATTAAAAATAATTAATTAAAATATCATGTCTGGGTAAATTCAGAGGAAAGCCAGATGTCTTTTGTATTTATAGTTCTTTATTTTACATTGAGTCCGACTGGATTCCATTGGGTGGCAGCACTGAGCATGACCTAAACTATTGATGAAAAGAGGAGTATTGTTTTCAGGTATCAGGGAGGAAATGTAGATTTTATTAGCCCCTAGTTATCCCTGATAAGGAAGGAAAACATGTCTTACAGCAGTTTTTGTCATATGTGATACAAAATGAAATGCAATCCTGTGGATGTACATTGAAGCAAGGCAGATTTTGTGTTGAACAATGTGCAGAATACGCAGTATTTTAATGACACATGTATATAATGGTCTTCACCTTCAACATTTCCTCACTTTTACATAGCTGTCGAATAAAAACCCCTGCAGAGGAAAGCTCATAACCGCTCTGAGAGTATAGCCTGCATCTATGAAATCCAAGATTTGTTGCTTTTTATTCTGAGAGAGAATACGGTTGGGTTTATACATTGACACACACATGCACATACTTACACACATACAGACACCACCTTCTGCTCTGGCAGTCAATAAGCAGACTGCGGCTTTGGCAGTGCTCTATCTTATTTACAGGACGTTTGTTGCACTTGACATTTATCGTGGCTCCGGGGCCGTGAACTTCATGCAAACGCCATCGAAGCATTCAATGCCAAGGGCCCGGGGCCTCCTGTCTCGGCATCATCACAAGTCTTTTCACGCTAAGATAAATCACTTCCACTGGACCCCGAGCACAGGAAAGGAGAGGGATAGAGGTGGGGGATGAGAGGATGAAGAGAGTTAGATGAGGGGTGCAGGGAGAAGGGCAGGCACAGTGAGAGAGAGGGATCAGGGAGAGGCATGTTAACATCCAAGAAATACCCGGAGGTTAACAGCAGCCCCATTTCTCCCTCATTAATTGTTGGGTGCGTTCACACAAATATCACTAACCATTATGAAGGCAGCATATGGTTTGGGTAAATGCTCTTTAGATCTCAGAGGGATGTAAATATTGTCACCACATGACGGTCATTGGTCGGCTCATAGCCACAGGACATGAAAGCTCTAGTTTCTAACCATCTGATAAATGCAATAGTGACCTGGGGCCTGGGTGGAGGAGAGAACACTTTTCTAAGAGACACATGCCTGTAGCTATTACAGTTCAACTGTAATCAAACATAGAAAAAAAAGATTGTTAAAACAGCTACTCTATTGTGTAGAGGTCTTCGGGTTGTTGGCTGTCATGCTAGCATGGTACAATCTCATGGCATGGAGAACAAAAGTGGGTACATAGTGTGTAGTTGTGCCCCCATGTCATGCTTCGGGTGTCTACGAGTAGTAAGCAGCTTCACTAAAAGACGCACACACGCACGCAAGGAGGTAAAACAACCCATTATTAGAGAAAAGTCCAAGTTATAAAAGGAAATCGTGTTGCAGACGTTTTCTTCTTTCCTACCCTGTTAAACATCCCATCTCCTCTCAGATTTATCTTGTGACCCAGTGAAGGGGCCTGACCACTAGGTTGGCAACTGCTAGACCAAAAAATGGTAAAACAAATGTTCTTTGAACTAAGTTAAAATACACTATAACGTCAACATTGAGTATGTAGTCCTGAAGAGGTGATTAAAATGAAGCTTTAACTATAATTTTAACAAATTAAAAGAAAAACGTGACTTTTCATAGTCTTTATCACAGGATGAAGTTTTGCTGGAAAGTTGGCTGTATAAAGTAGTCCACATAGGCATGATTATGAATGTACTGTATATCTTCAGTTGATTAGAAACAATAGCAGAATGATAAAATGCATAATACAAGGCAGATTTTTACATGTATGACGATTGAAAATAAAGTTCTGCAATCCCCTGAGATAACCGTTTGATTTTTGACAGATTTCAAAAGAAACCACACTATATACCATAGAAACTAGCTGACTGAAAGGCTGACAGTCAGGAGGCGGAATATGGTCCTATTATAGGCAGAACAGTACAAGACGTAATAGCGGTACACATTAAAAAAAATGGCTTCAGTATAGAATGATGAATGCGCCTATGGAGCCTACCAAATCCTCTCAGCAACTCACTGGGCAATATATCCTCACGCCGTCAGCCTCAAATTATAAATCAAACTTCTCGCAGGTCTGTATGATTCATTACAATTTATCGACAATAATTTACAGAAGTGGTTTTCAGATGCGTTTAACTTTGCAGCAGCGGTAATTTACAAACCCGGAGGGAAAAAAGAAAAGAAAAAGAAAACAACACTGCTGTATTTTTTCTACTTGACTGGCAGTGCCGTAGCTAAGCGATACGGTGGGGTAAAAAATTAGATTTTTGATGAAGGCTCATTGATTCCAATGCTTGATGTTCTTGGAAAGGCAAAAAGGATGACACCGAATAATTTTGCTTCAGGCTGCCTTCTGAGCATCTTTCTAGAGCAGTACTCTGACTCAGATTCAATGCAAAAATGTGATAATTTCAGCAAAAACACACCCAAGGCAAACAACTTACAGACGCATAAAATACGCCAAAACAGACTACTTATTCATAGCACCAAAGCCCTATTTGAGTATCAAAACACAGTAACACTAGCAAACACTGTACACACAGGTCTTTATATGTCTGTGTATTAATGATGATTTAATGATAGTGATATATTTTACAGATTGCTGTACCATGCAGAGATAGTGTCACTAATGTTTGTGTCAAAGTCTGTTACCTAAGGCTTGCTCTCGGGGAGGCTCTGCAACTTTTGACACGATAACTGATTTTACATCATAACCTGCACACTGGAGATCAAAATTAGAGAATACATTCTAAACACTTGATTTACAGTACTCTGTAAAACTGTTATTTTTTATTGTTCAGAATTTGCCTGAATGTCTGCTGGACACATATTCTTAGCCTCAGGAAACTGTGTAACCCATTTTCTACTCCAAATTTAACTGAATTCTTTAAACACTTTGGGTTTAGTCTTTCCCCAGTCCGACGCTGAACATAATGTTTCCCATCAGACCAAAATGAAAATTGAACTTTAGCAATGTAATGTCATGGTTTGGGGGATGTTTTCTGCAGCAGGAGTTGGGCCTTATGTAATTGCAAATGTTTATGTGAACCTCCTTCGACAACATGCAATACCTTCACGGCAATTGTCTCCCAATCAGCTGCAATTTTCATGCAAGACAATGCCCCCTGTCACACCACAAAACAGGTTAAGCAGTACCTTGAAGCTAAGAATATTGAAACAATGAAATGGCCAGCCCTGAGTCCAGATCTAGACCCCATAGAGAATCTCTGGAAAATCCTTTGCAGCAAAGTAATGGCTAACCCACTACAGTTATTGAACTCTGGAAAAGACTGTAAGAAGAATGGATCAAGATCAAACCAGAGCAGTGTGAGAAACTAGTGATGTCCTGTGGGTGCTGAAGTCATTCAAAGCCTATTTTGCCCACACAAAGGTTTTTGTTGATGTGCCTTGGTTATCTAAAAAAAAAAAAAACATGCTAGTACAGCAGTGGTACAGCCACAGCTAAAATTATATCAAATTCTGAACAATAAAAAATATGGGTATTTCAGAATAAATCAAGTATTAATATTTTTTTTTCTCTAATTTTGATCTCCAGTGTGCTCATTATTCTCCAAAGTTACTGGTGATCTACACAGAGGCTATTTCTGGTGCTGTGTGACACTGATGATGTTGACAGCAATCGCCTTCCCACATCACAGCCACTGCAAAGGTCAGGCCAAATGAGAGGGATGTTTAAGCAAAGCCTGTCTCCTGCCTCAGCCTGATCTGGCCCCAGGCACTCTGGCTGATGAGGCCTAAACATCAGCACAGGGTGATTATTTCAACTAGGGGAGCACTTATCTTCTGTACTCCCCAATCTCTGAGGACACTGCGGAAGCAAGGTGGGCGAGGGAGTGAGAAAGGGAGGGCACAGCACTGGGGTTTCTCCCCCAAATCTCAAAAACAACTTTTTTCCTTCCTTCCTTATCTCTTGGTGAATTTAATTCCTGCACACCCTGTCTGAATTAATTAATTACAAAGCTGGCAGGGTATCAAAGGTAAATGCTTTAATTATATTCCCTGTGTCTTTGTTAAGAAGCCAACTGCCAGGCAGTGGTAAGTGGGGCTGTGGCCTTCTGTGGTGCCTGAGGGGCGTGTGGGTGGGTGAGTGTGCGTTTGTATGTTTGTGTTTCTGAGTGTGTGTCCTTTTACATAAAAACTAAAGCAAATAAAAAAAGAGGGAGAGAGTATCTATGAGGACTTTGCATAACATGCTTCTTCATCTTACATGGCCTTTGTTTTCTTGACAAGTGATCTAGTAGTCATAGACACTGCTCACTGTAAGAATGAAAAGGCAAAAACAGCAAGACATTGTTATCGCACTAAGCCTCTTGGGTCACTTTGATAACACATGCCACCTCTTACCAACAGTCAACGTGGGTTTCTCTTAACGATGACCACAATCTTTCCCTAACCTTAACCAAACATTTTTATTTGCCTTAACTTACAACCTAGTGAAAAAAAGCGTTGGCACTGGACGTTTTTGCAAACCACAGATACTTTTGCATTCCCCTACAGATGTCTGGACCACAGCAACTCGTTCTTATTCCCCAATGCTCACATGCCGACTCTGACACAGATTTACATGGTGACACTTTGTGAATTCAAACTAAACTACTTAGGTTTAGGCACAGAACTACATGGTAAAGGAAAAGATTGTGGTTTGGGTCAAAATAAGTATGAATGCATGTAATTAAGTTTCACTTTCACATTGGATGGGGACACAAACCATGGCCTTGTGGGGTGTGTTTGACCCAGCCATCCACTCCGACCTCCTTTGTAAATAGAGTTCGAGGCTAGTTATACTATGTCACCTGACTTCCAGAGCACTTGCTGTCAGCTGAAAGCTTGGTGCATGTCAAACAGACGCTTAGGTACCAAAAACATTTCATAACAAGAAACAAAGCAGAAACGTACAATGCCAAAAAAAAAAGAAGTCTGGCGACCAGACTGACTTTTTTTTTTAGCCACCTTTGCACGGAGCAACAAACACAACATTTACATAGTATATTTTTACAGAGTTAACATGTTACACTATAACTCTTGTTTCTTACCTGTTTTGGTCTCGGCCATTGGGAAAAAGTTTATTGATTTAAACCATAACCAAATGCATATTCCATGGTTCCTTCCATACACTGTAGAATATTTGACTCGTCACATGTTATATAACTTGCAAATTGTATACTCAATAATTATATTAATTATATTAATAACTGTGATTTTACGGTACAAAATCCATAAAACTACTGTGATACAGTATAACAGTATGTTGCTGTAGAATGACTGCACTGTAACTTTACAGTACCAAGTACATCAGAGTTCCTCAAATCCAAAAATGAAAGAACCGGTCATACCCTGCGCCAAATATACAGTATAACTGTTCATTGAAGATGCTGAGGAAAACACAAAAGTTAACGTATTCATAGAAGTGTTTGCACACACTCAGCAAACATGACATTTTCTAGGAGCGGCCATTTGCTGCCTGTCATTCTTCCTGAAAAATTGCATGTGCTAATATTAGATAGTCCATCACAGTAAACTTAAAACCTGTTTCTTTCATTTGTTTTCCTACTAAGCCAAAGTATATAGTAATATGACTTCTTAATTGGGGAGCCTTTGTTACCCAGTACAGCAGGTAATTTCAGGCTTGGTTTAACATCACATTTTTACAAAATTGGGTAAATGTTAAAGGTAAAATATTAGTTTAGAGGGCAGATCCCAGGATCCCAAAATGACATAAATGCCATTTAAATGTCAATGTTCAAATATACATATGCACAAAAAGTTCACAAGTTCTGACTAATCTCCCCTGTTCTATAATGCAGTTTATTCAGAGCACCTCTTCAAGATCACTCTAGAAAATATGTATCAATGACCAACTGTTTCATAGGAGATGGGAGCTCTTTTAATGACGCTCACCTCCACAACCATGGAGTCAACACTTAAGGAGGAGGTGATGTTTTTGGTGACAAAGTATCTAAAAAACAAACACAGGCAGAAGGACAAGATTATGTTCTGTCATCAGGCCAACAGTTAATGAAGAGGATAAAGCTTTCATAATGTGGGGATAAACAGTGACACGCATCAGTAGGTCTCGTTTTTTTATCCAACAGAGATGATTTCGGGTCGGCACAATTCACTGTGTCGAGAAAACGACTAACAGCAGAAGATGTGTTGTTAATGAAAAAACGGTTACAAAAAATCCTTCAACTCACACGGCTGAATAATTTCTGAAGAAGCCGGGCCCTGCATTAAGGATAAATAGAGCTGTTACTGAGGTTTTGTCACCGCACAAAGAAGCTGTTTATAGCATAGAGGCCTCGGATAAACCATTTTTTTTTTTGCCAAACAAGGTAAATGAAGCATAATTGGAAGCCCATTACCAAACTGAAAAACGGGTGCCTTTTGATTTAACTGTGTTAGAATCGAACTGAGGGCGCCTCTCCCACTCTGTAAACCTGCATCAAACTGCAGGGCTCAATAATTATAATGTTCAGGATCCTTCTGAGGGGCAAAGAAAATCAATAGACTAAGGACAAAGAACCTATAGCCATCACTTAATTCTCTTATCACTGTGATTTAGGGGAAGAGGAGGATGTTAAATAACTGTAAATCTTCAGCTATGACTTTGAGGGTGCTTTATGGCAGTTCTTACAGCGTCTCCCAGACAGAATGTCCATACCTTCCGCAGACCACACAATTTATAGCTTTATTACCCTTTGTCTTAAAGAGCAGGGAGACATAGCAGGGAGGAAGGAGATAACAGCCCAGCACAGGGGCGGTTTGAAGAAAAAAAAAAGTCGGATGCCATCATCGACAGAGACATATCTCTGTGACAGGTTTACGGCTCAGGAGCAGGGTTTCTATTTGGGGGTGGAAGACGAGAAAGCGTGGGTGTCCCCCTCCACCCAACCCCCCCTCCCTTAACTCCCACCTGTGTATCCCACCACATATCCCCAAACTGCAGCATGTGAAAACCCTGCCCCCTGTGGAGGAAGCGAAATTCAATTTCTGACTTATCCCCTGATGATAAGATATACTCTACTGTTTAGTTGCCTCCACACCAACGCTGTCACCCTGCTACCGCGCCTTCCCAGAGGTCACAGGGAGGACTGACACAGGGGGAGGGGTGAGGCGAGGGAGGGCTGACAGAAGGAGAGAGGCGGAGCACTTTTTCACCACAGAGTCATGAGTTCCTCCGGACCGGACAGATGCTTCCTCATATTTTCTTACTGCGCTGACAAGTGGCTTATTGTTTCCTTTGATAAGGGTACAGTGTTCCCGGTAATGGGAATTAGAGAGAGGCATAAGTCACCGAGACGCAGGGTGAGACCGAGTCAATAGATAATGGGAGATCTCTCATGGATGCAAAACGGCACGGTTATTATCAATGCTATTTAAAAGAGCAAGGCCTCTTATTTGTCTCTAAGCTACACTCATGGGTGGTGTGAAAGCTGGAAATAAAAGTTACACTTCATTTGAACCCCGTGAGAGCAGTTTCACAGTGTTTCCAGACTAATGCCCCCGACACCATGTTTTTTAGCTGTGTCAACCCTGACCGTTCTGTAACTTAATGAACCAAACCTTACTTTTACCCTGTGAATCGAACAAAAAGCTCTTGTGCTGTACTATAGCTCACGATGGATCCTGATTAATGTGCGGTTTTTCAGTGACTCTGCTTTTTTTTTACTAAGATTAGTCTTCACCTTCACAAAGGAGGTTTAGTTTTTCATGATATCACAAAACCTTTTCAAGTGATTTCATTAAACATTTAGGTGAGGCTATGGGTATAAAGTGATGTAATAATGTATAAAGTGTATAATATTTTTTCCTTCGTGTCAATGCAGCTATAGAAACAGTAGCAGATGTATTTTTTTATCATTAAAATGACATACTGTGACAACATATTTTGCAATATAGTCGTCTGTGAGTGCTTTAAAAACCATGTAAACAGTTGCCTTTACAAAACCAGCAGATAGCAACATTTACGTTAATTTAAAATGGTGTTTCAGGTCCCAGGATGAACGTAATCACTCCCTTTTTAGCTCTGCTTTGCTCTCCACTAACCCCTGCATGAAACATTTGTCTTTTATGCATCTAAATGCTTCACTGGGTTCAAAAGCTATAGTCGCCAACTCTGTCTGCAGAGGGAATGGATCCAAACAGTTACCAAACTAAAACCATATCTGTGGAATTGTCTCTATGAGGGACACCTCATTAATCATTTGATAACATTAACACATTTAAGCAACCTGAAACTTGTGAAACAGGATTACTGTACATAAAACATTTGCATAATTATTAAAAATATAAGTGTAACGTTGCAAACCAAACATATAAAAAAAAAACATATGAAAGGAGGTCTATTTGTAAACTGTTTGACCCAGACTGTCTTCACAAACACTTCTGACATCAAAGGGAGCGCTTGTATTCTCCTGCTTGATAAGTTATTGTCAACAGCTGCTCAGAGAAGAAATGGCTTTTTTTGCCAGAACCTCACAGTGAACAGCAGACAGGAAGTCAACAAAACAATGGTCTTCTCAAGTGATAAACACAAATGTTTGATGGCTCAGACTTCAAAACCAACAGCAAATCTATAATAACTTCCCTTTGTGAGAAAAACAAACCTACTGAAACTTCTTTGACTGACTCTCAAGCATTTTGTGATGGAACACCAGGTGGAAAAAAAAAATCACAATTACATACCAACAGAGAGTGATTTGTGGTTGCGTATTGAGAAGCTTGACTCTTGCACCATTCGGCATGGTCAGTGAACTGAGCAGCAATGAGGGTGCCCTCTTCCTGACAGCTCCCCCTAGAGCCCTGGAATACATTAACCACTGTGGTCCACAGGGGTGTTGGGAATAATTGCTCACTCCTGTCGTGTGACACCCTCGATAAATTAAACTGCCCCTTTAAGTTTTAAAGGCAAATGCATATTGTGGCCATCACTTAGAGGCTGGCCTGTCCGTGCTTGTGCATAATTTGCTGTAACAATGTGTTACCACAACTTGGTAACTCAACCCAGCGGCTGACTACAGATGAGTGAGCAATGTGCCAATGAAGTCGGAGGGCAAAGAGGAAGTGTGGAGGAAAATTGCATCAAAGGCTCAGTGAATGTGTCCTCATAATTAATAAATTTGAGTCCATCAAGCTGTAATCTAATCATGATGTAGGCCTTCATCTGCCATGAATCATTTCTGCACTTTCTTAGCTAAATTGGGGAAAATAATCCTAATGCATAGTTGAGATTTAAATCATTTTTCTTTGTGAAAAGCACAGAAAAAGTTGTTTGCTTAACACAAAATGATTGTTAAACCCCTGTAGCTAATGGCTTCAAAGAAAATGTAATTGTGATTTAATAATTGACAAAATAAGCCCAGGGAGCTTACATTTTTTTGGCAATGGCCATGATCCATAAAATCATTTTTCCTAACAGCTGCATGTCTAAAAGAGGTAATTACATTCTCTGTAAACACATATAAAACCTCAGCAAACACACCCAGCAGACGGCTGCGGATTAGGGGTGAGATGGAGATGTCATCCCGTCCTCACAATGGCACATCTGGAAGATAACTCTGGAAAAATACTGCTGGTGATAGGTTCTTTCAATAAAAAGTCTCTAAATGAATTTCCACTGTGCAGAAGTAACTACGGCAGTGACAGCCCAAAGACAAATTCACAGAGCTGTGCTGAGAAACGTCAACACCTCTACTCAACAAAAAAAAGAAAAAAAAAGACGACGACCTCGAAGACTAATTACAGTACATGTCACACTGAGTTTATATTGAGATTACTTGCTTCAGTGTAAAATAATTTTACACGGAAACCTACTGAAACAATGGCATCACTTTCTCAGTTGCTTTTTTTCGGCTGGTGTTTTGTTTTTGCAGAGCTGACATACAATGCAATACAGAAAACATTTGTGAACATTCATGTCAGGTTTCCACAATAGAACGACATTTACCTCAAGTCAACCCCCTCCTTCTCCTTTTCTGTCCAATAAGGAACCCGTCAATTCCTTATTAGACTGCTCGGAGCCAATGTTGTGTCATTACACGAAGGGACCACTGGCTTCAAGTTGAGTGAAACTTTATATTTCCCTTCTGCCTGTGCTCTTTTCAACATGCACTAATGATCTCGATGAGCAACATGGACACTAGTGAGACAGAGAACGGGCGAGACACAGAGCAGATATAGAAACCAAATGCAATGCGTGAGATGTGTAACGTGATTAGTCGGGTCCCCGACTGAGACCTTCAGTCAAAGGCAGCAACAGGAAAGATCACAAGACACATTAAGAGACACCCTGTCATGATGTGAAAGAACATCTGAGTTCTCAGCTGCCGCCATTCATTTTCATAATGACAGTGAATGTGGTTGAAAGCAGCGGGATCACTGAATGGCATTAAGCTTTCAACTTTGATTAGGTGACTTGCAGAAGATGAAGAGAAATCATTTAGAGGAGGATAAGTGTGTCAGGAGATAATGACTCCACAGGTTGAATATGGTGAAGGAACACCATTGCCGACTGGAGCTGATGAAACACAGAAAGAACCTGAGAAATCCAGGTGCGTGCATGTCTGTCTGTGTGTTTGCATGACCGCGGCATGCAAATTTATGTGGATTTGAAAGTGCGTGCGGACGAATGCTCTCACCAATGCAGTGCTCGTTGTTTATGTGTGTGAGCGGTGTGCGCATGTACGTGCATATCTGCCTGCCAAAGAACTTTCTTTGTGTTTCACGTCAGAAATGTCTCAGAAAACAAAACTAAGAGGGCTAAATATCTCCGGTAAATACTTCAGCCAAAAAAAACACCTTATTCTTTTGCCCAAAAACCAGAGTGAGGGGCTGCATACATCACCTGGAGATTCAAACTGTAGCTATGAAAGTACTAAATCCTTCAAAATGTCTTTTAAAACTTTACGAATGTTCTCTGTGCCCTGACCAAAACAAAACACGATGACAGGTGCCAGTTTACGACATCCCTCTCTTTATCTCTGAGTCTCCTCAATTTCCCCCAACGGAGAGAAAAGACAGAGAGAGAAGGGGGGAGAGAGAGGGAGCGCAGGGGACCTGAAGTGTGTTTAGAAGGAAGATGGCTGTCAGTAGCTGTCAATCGTCAGCTTTTTGATGCCATCGTCTCGGCACAGGCCTGTCTGTCTCACAGTGTAACAGCTATCAAAGACTCACTCACAGCAGAGACAGGCGCTAGGGTGGAAACACAAGGAAATCCACAGATTCTCTCATTTACACCTGGCACATAAACTTTGTGAAATCTGGGTCTGGTAATCATGATGGTACCGATCGTTCTCACCTGGCCTTGAAAAAATAAACTTCTTGAAGTTATATAGCAATCCCATTAGTGCATGATATATGATTACTGGAAAATGTTTGGGAAAATATTTCTGACTGATTCCCAACTGAGATTCTCTATTGTTAAATTTTTTTATTTTGGTGCTTTTGGTTACATGAACCACATTCGAATAATGCATGCTTATAATAACATGTTCAAGAATTGTAAGTAATGCCATTATTGATAGTTAAAAAACAATTAACACATTTATGTTATGTACATATTGTCTTTTAGCATGACTTTTTATTTTTAGCTCTTAATCTTGCTGCCTCATTATTTGAGAGACAGGTTTCTTTATAACCACTTAAAACTTCATATTGTAAAAAGTGAGGTATACAATGTCATTTATGTATTATAAAACAAGTTGGGATGCTATATAAATACTGTCACAGTATCAAAAGGGTTGATCGACAGAGAAATGCACACAGCCTGTATTAAGAAACTGTAGCTATACTTCTTCTACCTACTTTAACACCTATATATATATATATATATTTATATATATATACTGTTTATATAAAGTGCTAAAGTCATTCCCCGGATATAATGACGTGCAGAGTGCAAATGTGCATGAAGTATGAACCTGAAAATTAGCACGCCTCTAATACCAAAGGTCCCATATATAAACCTAAGTCTGATATTAATCAGTCATCATGTCTGCAGGTAAAATTGTAGCTAAATCATTATTATAAGGTGCTTCCACTACAGCAATGTGTTCATAATAGTTTTATCAATTTGTCCAAGAAATGTGGATAAAAGTAATATTGGTGCTAAAATGTAAAAAGGAATTGCAGTTATTTTTCGAGAGAGAGGTGGTGGCATTGGGTTCAAGAAAGATAAATGCCTTATTACATTTGTTATCAGTACTATGTGGACTCTGGAGTATTGTGAAATGAGTGGAGACAACACATAATACAGCCATGGAATAAAATGTGATTGTTCCCAGTACAAACAATGGTTTTACTGATCTGCTTTGTTTGCTTTCCTTTGGTCAATTTCAGCAGCTCCAAATGACAAATCATTCTTCAGTACATGTTTGGCCGGTAAACCATGCATCCAGCACTTCAGCGGGGAAACATGTCAATAAAAAGCAGCACAGTTGAGTATTTCCAATGGTCAATATCATGATCAATCGTGCAGTGATCCATTAAAAGAAAGTCGGACACTGGTTGCCTTTATTTTCTTACTACTGCCCGCTACAGAACATTTTGTGAGTGTGAGCTGCTTTGGTGATAACATCAGTCTGTCCTGCTGTCCTAGGTCGACTGTCTGCTTTTCATCTTGTACGAGACAGATCGCTTACATGGCCTACAGTTCCCACACTACACATCTATATTGGTCCAAGAAAACATCAGGATGACTGTGTCCAGATGAGCAGATCACAACTGACCAAAGAAAGCAGATGAGGAGTTGTTGGCCTCTCCTGTGGGCTCCCTTGTGTGTTTATCCACTCTGTCTATTTGGCAGGTATACAGATAGATCAACAAAATCTGGCAGGATCGCCACTCGAGCACACACAGCTCAATCTCCATCCTGTGGCTGTTGTGTGTAGCTGCCTTCGGGAAAGTCCTGTCAGCGCTTACCATTTGGCCTTGAACCTCAGCTAAACTATTGAGTTCATCATGCATAAAACATTAAAGATGTACATCCGAAAGGCTGTGGCTGCCTGTTTATTGGCACTCACAGCTCCATAAACCATTTTCATCCCTTGCAGGATGAGACACACATGCTCTGCAGTCCTATTGATGGCGTTTAACACAGAATATAAACCATAAAACACAATAATAAACATAAGCGGAGCAAATAAATCTGATTCATAATAACCCCAAGGTGGGATTTATGTAAGCAAAGATAGAGTCTCTGTGCAAATTGATGGTACAAGCTCTATCAAAGCACCAGTGAGACACTAATATAGTCTTATAAACACACCAACACTCTAAAGTAGCTTCATCTCTCCTCTTTGGCTGGCCTAAGTGCTTAAGTAATGTATTGCTTTCATAAGTGTGCAACTTCGTAGCACTTTCTTTGGTGGAAATATGTCTCCATCCTCTGGGTAGTGTGATTAAGAATAAAATACAAAGAGCATTACTATGGAATAAATTCAAACAGTGACATAAACCAGGAAAGTGTTAGCCAGGCTGAGCTGCAGCAGCTCTCTCTCTGAGAGGCCCCTGTGACAACGACAGGGAACTCTAGAGGTATCCATCAGCAGCACACACTGTCCCCCTGGCACCCAAGCTAATGCATCACCTCTGGATTACTGTAATATCTGTCTGATGGATGTTTTCTGAGTGGAGCGGGCCACGTGTACGCCAGACAGGGGCCTCTGTCGCTAGGTGTAGCTCTGAGGAGATGGGGCCTTTGCTCCTGGAGGTCCGTTGTGCTTCTATCCCCCTCCTCTCCTGAGCCCGAGTCCTGAATACTACGCCTCCTCACAGTCAATTCATCTTGCATCTTCCCCCATTCTTCAGCTATTTGTGTGTGTATGTACATGCTTGCATGCCTGCTCACATGTGTTAGTCACAGGTCTCCACTGAGAGGCCGACTGCCATCCTGGGGCGATGCCTGGGTTCCTCCAGTCAACTTTACTGCCTTCATTTGGCCTGATGAATGGCTAGCTGCCTTATCAGTCCCTCTGCCTGCAATCTCAAGTGGTTCCCTGGAGCCTCACACCGCCTGCAGCTTCGGTCGCTCTCTCCAGCACATGCACGCTCTCTCTGCCTCTTTTTTCACATACACACAAACAGAGGCGTACAATTACATACAGATATTATTCTAGATGTACAGTTAAAAACAACATGCACGTGAACAATAATGCGTGTAGCCAAAAACTCTGCAGAGCCCAAACACACACACACACACACACACACACACACACACACACACACACACACACACACACACTTACGCAAGGCACACAAGGCACACAAGCACACGTCAGCTAGCAAATCCATCATCTTTATTTCTTCCCCAATGTGCTCATATTTTTCTTGTGGCTGCACCATGCTTAAAAAAATATTTATTTTTGCCTTTTGCTTTTTTTTTCTTGAGGAAACACAAAAGAAATCACACCTCTCTTTCTCCCTGGCTCATGCCAAAATAATCAATGCTTTCCAGAGAGGGACTTGTGGCGCGACATGCGTGGAGGGAAGGCAGAAGGATGCAGACATAGCTCCAGGGCTCTGGTTGTAGATAATAAGTGAGGAGCAGTCCTTGGGTATGTTTTACAGCTATCAAGACTCATCATATTTGACATGCATTCTGGTGTTTACACAGTCTCCTCCGTAAAATCCTCTCCAGCTATAGAAGGGAACAGGGTGCAGGGAGCACACACAACGCAGCACGTACACACACAGAAGTGCTTAGAAAAGATGAGCCAGTTGTTGCCTTTGCTCTCTCTCTCTCTCTCTCTCTCTCTCTCCCTCTCTCTTTCTCTCGCTCCCTCTTTTCTCCATGTCCCATCTCTTATCCACGGCACAATTGGCGGTGTTAGCACCTGTCAGCTGACTGACTTCTTGTTCCCGGTGGCTTATGAAAAAATCATGGCTGCTGGGCTTCAGAGGCTGCTTTCCCATCAATATGAATTCACCATGGTCTTCATGCAACATTAGGCCAGGCCCTGTTTTCATACAGCAAGCCACACGCTCTTTCGTCTGTAATACACAAGAGGAAATGAAAAGAGTAAATAGTCCTTTTAGAATGTTGCATTCGATCATGGGTGGAACCAAGTCGCCTATGAAAGGGACCAGTATACTTGGCTCTCAAAAGCACATTTGCTTTTCCATCCCCAGATATTACGGCACTGTGTCCCTTATTAGTGTGTCCTGTTTTACTGGAAATGAAACAGTGCAATTCTCAGTGAATGCCTGCCATGGTTGTCCCGCATTGTTATACTCATTTCCACATTTAGGTGGAGGGTAACTTTTGGCTTTTTGAGTACTAAAGCAGTACGCCATGTGGCATGGCAAGGATTATGCAGAACTGAATGAACCAAACCAACCTTAACAAAATGACACTGAATGGATAATTGCAGCTCTCAGTTATATGCAGGATTATTATGTTAAAATAAAATACAGCAAGGCAGGCGACGAAGCATGCAGAACTGTTTCCTGTCTCTCTGTACTTTCATTTCTCTACTTCTCTACTTCTCTACTTCCTCAAGCACACACAACACAAGCCGAGCATTTTTTTGGCCTTTTTTCTAATATTTTATTATTTCTTTTGCGATACTCTGTAGTTATGACTGCATAGTCTATATCTTCACAATTCTAGAAAAATATTGGGGTCAAATGACTCTTCAATTGAACCATTCAGCCGTCATAAGTGTGCACAATATGATGAGTAAGGCAGAGTATTGGTTGTCATTTTTATTTTTTATGAAAGTTCCAATATGATACTTGAGTTTTTATACCACAATGATATTATACTTGGACAAATACAAACCTATATTTTATTTAACAAAAGGAGCCATACTTCTCAAAAATGAAATGTTAAATGTCTAAACACAAGCAGCTAAGCAAGAACTTTACTGAAATAAAAAAATCTAAAACTGGCAAAGAATAAATAAACATGAAAACAAATCTGACCAGACAACTGAATCTTTTTGCACTTTACACTTCCAATACTCACAGATAAAGCTCTTAGCATTTTTGTGTAGGTAATGTCAGCTAATGGTTGTGTTTTGAAATCCTAACACTATAGGCCAAACTAGTTCAATATTTCTTAAATGTCAAAGTTAAGTGTATTTCTTATTGTGATCTACTGATAAACTAATATACTGTACAATGAGGAATTTAAGTACAAAATACTAGTTCTGGTGGACTGGTGTGTGGCTGACAACCTCTGCTGTTCACTGAGTAAAGTGTAAACCCCTGCCCATTTCCAGCATGTAAGGAAATTAGTATGCATTGTTTCCAGGTTGTGACATAAGTCATATTTGAATTGTCATGACCAGGGATCAACCCATGTTGCCTGTCTTGGCTTGAATTTACAAAAAGGAGGGTTAAACAACATAACCTTATTCTGACCGAGCTGATTGGTGTGAACAAACAAGTAAACAACAGCTCTGAATAAACTGCAAAACGGACAAAATTAAACTGAAATTCCACTGATTTCAAAGAGCTAATAAAACATTCACTTGGCCTTCATTTTACATCTGCTTGGCTTGGACCTGCTGCAAATCCACTGCTTACCTTAATCTCTATCTCTCTTAGCCCTTTAAACATACTGAAAGTCAATTAACTACACCACTTCTCCCTGACATCATCGTGCTAATACAAGCTGCTCTTGACCTTATGTTTGTGTGTCTTGAACGGATGGGAACGGCATGCTTCTCCCTGATTGGATTAACTTCAGATGTGGTCTGTGTCCGGGTCTATTACGGAGGCTGTGTTGTGATTTTGAACCCCAAGCCACCCCCTCCCACACACACACCCCACCCCACTGTCCCACCCCTCTCCTCCTTTACACCTCCCTGAAGGCCTGCTCTCCCAACACGCCATCTCTCAACACCCCAACGCCCCCTCCCCACCCCCAACACACACACACACAGACACACACACACACACACATACATACACACACACACACTCACACACAAGCACGTCTGCTCATGCCTCCAAACAGTCATATCCCATGTGTCTCCTGCACAATGATGGAAAGCCTGAAGAAACATCCGTCCCTGCAACCACATCTTCCATCTCTCTCTGTTCCCTTTTTCCAAGTCCGGAGGGGTCAACTCAGACAGAGGGCTTATAATCAACTCAATTAAGCGAGTCTGATTGCCATGGCAAATTGGTCTGGGTTATAACATTATCATTAGCGCCTCAAGTGCGGTCACAATGGGACACGGCAGTCAGATGAGCGTGAGACTAATAGGAAGGGAGGATGAAGTGACTCTGGACAGGAACTGATGCAAACATTGAGTTTTGTCTTTGTGGCGATGAGCAAATAAAAAATGTGAGTTTCTGCACACAGCACTATAGAGGAAGTACACTGTTAAAGGTGAATAGGGCATTTAAAGTATTCAGCACTGCTACGAAGACGGAGGAAATTTCCTCTGAACCTGACTGACAACCACTGTGAGGTGTTGTGGGAGCAACGCCACTGTGCACAATGATAGCTGGGAGACCCGCTGGCTTAAAAAGCACTGGTTCACCCAGTAATTGTTTCTGAGGATATGACATTTGTCTCTTTTTGTGGCTTGCTCAAGGTGTCAACACCTTTCATATAGCCAGGATTTTTTCACTGTGGCTCACGTGCCCCGAAGCCGCCTGTTTGATCTTTTTGAGGACTGTCAACTTATTGTGTGACTCCATGGAAATTGAATTATGTATTTATTTACACGCCAGGTTAATAGAATAGATGCCTAGGTGATTTGAAAGTCAAACAACCACACCTGCCATTCATTTGTGCTTTTTTTTTCTGAAGCAGATCCTCGGTTTTGTTCTGTATGGCTTGAATACACAAAGAGAGGATGATAATGAATTGAATGGCTTATCCTCAACATTCACCCTCCAAAATTCACTGTAGTTTAATACAGCAGCGATAAATCCAGATTTCCGTTATTGAAAAGCAGTTTGGGGGAAATATTTTTTGCTGTATCCTCATCTGTATTGTGCAACTCTCCATGTGGCCTGCATAAACTGATGCTCTTTGTGTGCATGCATGTGTGTGTGTGTGTGTGATTGTGTGTTTGAGTGTGTGTGGAGAAACACTCGTTGGGGTCTTGCACGGTAGCACAGTGGCCCAGTTTGACTAAAATCAGTGTCAATGCATCTCTAATGGTGTTTGCTGGTGTGTGCGCCCGTGTGCGAGCCTCTTCCGGAAGCTTTAAACAGACTTGTCATGTCTGGAGACGCTGCTGTCAAACGGAGGACAAATCTGAGGATGTCAATTGAATGCCAAGAAATGTCTGTCAGTCGTTTTGACGTTGGTCTCTCCATTGTGATTAGCATCACTTAATATTCATGCATGCTTATCTGCCTGCTGAGACGGTGCCAAACTGAGTGCTGATATTAGAGTGCATCACAAGCAGCCTCCGCGTGATAAACACACGGAGGATGTAACAGCCATGTGGCATTACAAGCGTGTCAATATGTGCCGCTCTGTGTACTCTGTGATGGTGTCACAGGTCAATTCAACAAGAGGAAAGTGATATAACTTCCCAGACAGGAGAGTGAAGGCCTGGTTCTCTTTGTGCCAGTAGCCTGTGAGTGTGTAAAAGACTAAGGATTAGCTGAACAACACTGCCACTTGCTGTTCACATTTAGGTACTAAACAACTAAATAAAGCAACATGCAGTTTGAATTAACCTAAAAACTTATTTTTGCAGACTTCTTTCAGGAGTTTTGTCTTTCTAGATAACTCTTGAAAATCAAATACAGACTAGCACATACGTTTTAAGGTGGGCCATGGTTTTAAATCCACTACAGATTTCTTCTCTGCATGGTTTGCAAAATTAAAAAGGCTTTTTTCAGATGTGCATTGCCTGCCCTCCTACTTGCTAAACGCATCAAAACAGGAACCTCTTGAATTATTTTGTTTCATATTAGCAGTTGTATGTGTCAGTTTTGTTTTCTTGTTTCTCCACCACATATTTTTTCTACCTCTGAGAGAGTGTGTGAATGTGTATCATTGTGGCACTCTGACAGTCACGGCCGGGAGGAGGAACAGTGGTGTGCTCGCTGCAGATGGCAGCACACATTTTTTTCATTTCTTAAACAGACACAAAAAGCAGCTGAGGGACCATGGCCTGTCTGTAGAATGTGCTGGGGAAGAGTAGGTACTTGGCACAAGTAGCAGAAACAATTAGCGTCACATAAGTAGAGGCCTGAAGCAGCTGGAGAGACAGAGAGAGAGAGAGAGAGAGAGAGAGAGAGAGAGAGAGAGGACCTTAGCAGGATTGTGTGCAAACTATGAGAGATCCCCTTCCCTTCCTCATCAAAACTCAAACATTTTTTTTAGAGACAGTTCATGTCAGGGCTCATTTAACTGACACGCTCTTGTCGGCGGCGTGTTTTTGTTTGTATCTGTGCATTCTTAATTAGGGAATAGACAGAGGAAGCTCTGTGTCCTTGGAGAGACCTCACATCCCACTCACATCCCCAAAATCCCTTTTTGAACATTCCTGGCTACCGTCTTCCCCGTTCTCGTTTTGAAGTTGCAAGACGAGATGATCTAAAGTGTGGCTCATGAAAACACTCCACCAGTCTTGCTCTGAAAAACATTGTGCTCATTAAACTTTGCCTACTTTAAAGATACGCTCAAAGAAAATGTTAAATGTTTAAAAAAAAACTTTTGAAAGAAGGTGGAAAGTGGAAATATACATTGGTTTGGATTGTTTTGTCTTAATGCAGTAAAAATATACTCATATATTACAGTTGCTAGGCTCTGCTTTTATGTCACTATCACCACTCCACTTATTTCTTTGGCTCCTCTTTGTCACTGTTGCTGGTAATTTGACAGAATAAAGTGCCCGTGTTGACCTCTGTTGCTGTGTGTCCACTTTCTACAAAGTATATCAAAAATAAGTGGTGTCTATGAGAGCATAACTGTTACCATAAATGGTGCTATGATTATGTCTAACACAAGCACTCATCAAGTCAGCTAACTCACTGATGTCAGTAACCCAAAAGCATGTATCAAAAGTCTGCTGACCATATTCCACTACCTGTCATAGTATCTCTTTCAAGGCCCCATATTGTCAAAGAGATTTCCATGTTCCTGTTTTCATATTATGAAAGGTCAAGGTACGATAAAAATACTGAAAGTATCAAAACACTTAATCCACAGAGAAATGTCCACAGCCCAAATTCAGAAACTGTGACTTCAATGAGCCATCAGGACTTCTGTACAGTTGTGGGGGCACATATACTGTATATTACATATAGGTAGAAATCGCCTCTACAGTGCTGCTGCTGCAGTCGTTCCCCGGCTGCAATGATGGTGCAGAGACCCCAAGAGTGTGCATGTGGAAGACCCAGAAACTGGGCTTTTTGGGGAAAAATATTCAGACAGACAGTATGAGAAGAATAATGTGTATTTTGAACATTAAATAAATCTATTGAAACATGTTCTAGTAAAAAAGTATGAACCTGAAAATCTGAATTATTCGTCCCCTTTAAGGTTTCCTTTTGTGTTTAAACGGTTTAAACACTCACTAGTTTGAGTTGAACCCTTCAATTTAACATCTGAGCAGGATGAACATTTTTAAGGGTTTCTGTAATGTCTGGGAGCACATGGATCATATTAGTTTTTTAACTGATGGCATTCTTTATTTGCTCACTAAACTTTGCTATGGGACTCCACACGCCCAAAACCTTTTAGAGTAAGGAAGTCACATTAAATAACACATGGAGTTCAGAAAACATGCTGTTAATTCACTTTAATCATAGAACATCCCAGAGTACTGCACATAAAATTAATGAAAAAACATTTTCCCACTAGGGGGCGGTATTGTTAGCAATGATAAATCTGCAAGCACCATAACCTCAGCCATGGGCTGTACAAAGTGTTGAAAATAAATCAAGCATAGTTCTGTCTGGACCCCAAAAACATCTGAACTGTTTCATGACATTTTGTAAAAGTAGCAGTCAGAAACGTGGGACTATTTCTGGGATACTGTCTGAAGATTTTATGTGAACAGAGAAAGAAAGTCTTGCTTCCTTCAACTGAAAACGATATAAAACTAAATTACCAGCATCTTTTGTGGGGTTTACTTGTATCTACTCATGTGGGAATTTACACAGTGAGGAAAGTGTTGACTCATGAAATAGTTCACATTTCACAAATGAATTGTAGTACAGTGTTAAGTAATCGTGTACATCCAGAAACAACAGACACAGACAAAACAGTCCAAAGTGTGGTTGGAATCTCAAAATCCCAGCAGTATTTTGAGATTCACAGCTTCACCAAATAAAAAAAACAAATTCTAAAGGGCTAAAAACTATTGAGTCCTGGGACTTTTCGGTGTTTGATTATTATTATTATTTGTATTAATACATGAAGACTAACTTTTCTGGTATAAACATGTGGTTGTCTATCTCAAAAAAACGCCCCTGCTTTTGCTGAAAAATCAATAAACTGAGCCAAGGCTGAGCAAAGGTTAAGTAAAACAAACAAACTATACAAAAAGGACTGACACAGGGAGATTCACTGGATTTACACTACAGCTGTTCAACCTTTCTCTAACAAAGCCCAGAGCCCAGAACATAATGGCTACAGGTATCAAAATGATTTTATGTATTGGGTTTGCTGTTGTACTAACAGGTATGAGCTGGTAGTTTTGTGTATATTCTGGCAGGGGACAGGGATTTCTTGGGTTGGTGGTAAATGTAGCTGCTGTTCTGTTTCTCATCGGTCGGACAGGTGTGGGAAAGTCTGCCCTCATCGGAAAGAGCCACAGCGGAGGGAAGGACGATCCTGTGCTGCAGTATGTTGTTAACAACTCACTGAGGGAGCACCCAGTCCTCACCAAACTCAGACTGGTAAGAGAACCAACAAGCCCCTCAGAGTGTCTCAGATGGAGATGATAATTTAGGGATAGCTTGAACACTTTGATCATTGTTATTACCTTGTAACTTGAAGACACCCCTGCATTGTTAACAGGTGTTTCAGTATGCTGCTCGGCCTTGTCAACCAGAAGACCCAATGTTACATCCAAGCCAATATCTTTAAATTGGTTCCCGATCAAATTCCGCTCAGGATTCTTTTGATCACCTTAAGCTTAACAAGGGCAGGTGCCTGCCAACATTTATCAATATGCTGAAGCCACCAGCAAGTTATTTAGGTCAGACGAAGGCCGGTTGGTCATCCGGAGCTCCAGGCTAAAAAACTAAAGAGGATGGTGGCTTTGAAGTTGTTGCTCCTAAACTTTGGATCAAACTTTGGAACTGGACACTTTTAAAAAGTAGCCGAAGACACACCTGCTTAGAATTGCATTAGTTCAGTTTGTGTTTTATGTCACATTTAAATTATATTGTCTTTACTTTTAATGTAACTACAATACATTTACAAAGAACACATAATTACCACTACATACAATTTCAGGCTCTGAGCAATACAATCATTATAACAGTAGAGGGCAGCACGGTGCCAGGAGAACACTGCACAGCAGATGAGAAGTACCAAGAAATGTGTATCCATTTAGTCAGACAATATAATGATATATGTTCAATTTTTTGATATTTTCGTTTCAGAGAACCCTTGAAGACCCTTGGAACATCATGATGGTTGCCAGTGAACAAGCCCAGTTTATGGCCAATCTCATTAGACTGATAAATGCAACTAAAGCCATAGAAATCGGTGAGATTATGCTAGATAGAATAGAAGACAAAGGAAGCAAAAAGGGCCATACAAATTGGAGTTTTAGAAAAAATTAAGGTTAAAGAAATTTAACCAGTTCAATTTGAGCAGTTTTTTTTCAATTTTTTATTTTACTTTAATTGAATTTTTAGGTCAGAAATTACCTGTTACATTTAAGAAACTTTTATCTAATAATATTTTATCTTAAATACTGGACACATGAAAATACAATTGAAATGTTTTTAAATTGCACAACCTGAAATAGCCTACTGGGACTTCGAAAGAGGGGAAACCAAACTACATTCATTTTGATTGATAGCGTTTCACTGCTATGACTTCAGTGGTGTTCAAATTTCAACAGTTACTAAAGCCTAATAAATTATAGAAACAGGCATTCTGTTAAAGGACTATCTAATTCTGAAGTGATTAAACATTATATTTATTCTGCAGGGATGTACACAGGATACAATACACTGAGCATGGCCTTGGCCATGTCAGAGAATGGAACTGTGGTAGCTTGTGAAATAGAAGAGACCTATGTGGACATTGCCAAACCATTTTTTAAAGAGGTGAGCACATATCCTTTTAAACGGTATGACTCAGGCTGTCTTGATTTGTTCATGAAACCTTTTACCTCAAAGGGACAGTTCAAACTTTTTGAAGTGGGGTTGTATGAGATACTTATCCATAGTCAGTCAACCTGCAGTAGATAGCAGTCGGAAATGTACTGCTCTGGATGGGGGCAGCAGCTAAATGTAGTTTAGCCACTTAACATTTAAATCAAAATCAGTTTTAAGTGTGCTATATTGAGAATATTTTACCACCTTACCTTGACGTCAAACAGCCCTGTTTAAGTTTACTTGGGGGGAACTGAAGCCATTAACTATGCTCTTGTCAAAGCCACCAGACTCCATTGATCAAACCAGTCATTTTACCTCACAAAACACTGGAGTTAATGTTCTACTGCTGGCTTGATCTGTAAACAGGGCTGTCAGAAAGCAATAAAGAAGTGAAAATATTCTAAATATGGCGTACACTTAAACCTATTTATTTTGGTTTTTGGCTGACATTATTTAGGTGGCTAAAATATGTCTAGCTGCCCCATCCACAGTAGTATACATTGCTTAGCTTCTGTGTTGGGATCCTGCCTGTTCTCCAAACTGGGGGTGTGACAACTGCCGTCTGCAGTGGATAATACACTGACTATGGATGAGTACCTCATACAACGCCACTTTAGTAAAATCAGAACTATCCCTTTAACTCATTGCAGGTTGCATTAAACATCCTGGCACTTGTGTAACGTTTGAATTTGGCAATTTGCATGTTTAGTAAGATTGATTGTTGCTTCTGTCAGAGCAAAATTGTGCAGCCGACAGCACACTGTATATCCTGCAACATCTACCTTCTGTCAGTATGTCTTCACCAAATGCTACCGCCGGGTGGAGAGTTAGAAAAAATAAAGGTGTCTGCTCAGGAAACTGTGTCGCTTATAGGTGCAAAGCCAAGCACTCATCAATTCCTGTCTTAGCCTTCCCTGACATCTCTTTAAAAAAAAACAAAATAACAATTAACGATCCCTGCACAACTCTCATACAGTTTAACCCTTTTTTCTAGGCTGGAGTTGAAAATAAGATAGATGTACGCCATCAAATAGCCATGAAGACACTCAGTAAGTGTGTCATGATTTCTGATAAAAAATGGACTGAGTTATTTTTTCACTTTTAATTTTCATCAATGTTTCACCAGGTGAACTGCTAGCAGCCGGGGAAGCTGGAACATATGACTTTGTGTTCATCGATGCCGATAAATTCAACTATGACAGATACTACGAGAAGTCCCTCGAGCTCATACGAACAGGGGGCATCATTGCGATTGACAATGTAAGTACACAAACAGTATTACAGCAGGTGTACAGCATGCTTTGACTTTGAACAGAATGAAACAGCACTGTTGTTACTGTATTTGAAGGTGCTGTGGAGCGGAAAGGTCTTGAATCCTGCTGTCAATGACCTCACCTCCCAGTCTCTGGATAATCTGAATAAGAAGCTACACATTGACCAAAGGATTGATCTGAGCATGCTCACTGTGGGTGATGGGCTGACTATTGCCATAAAACGCTAAAATCACAAGTTATAAAGCTACACGTTAGTTTTGATATTAAATATATATATGGAGGACATTGGCTTCTGAACTTGTTTTTGTAAACTACAACAATCATCCAGCAAATTAAACATTACCACTTTCTCTCAGTGTTCGCTGACAGCAATCACAAAAGAGCTATAAAAAAAACAAATATCATCAAAATTTCATCATTACAAAATCAATAAATACCACAGTGCTACAGTTCAGGATCAGATAAAAATTTTAAATGAATACTGGTTTTATTTGTAACAGAACATAAATATGTCACTTTGTTTGCAGGCTGATACGATAGGTTCTATTTGTAGCTACACTACATTGTGACCACAGCTCACACATCAAAGTAACAACATAAAGCCGAGGGAAACTAAATCTTTCAGAGAAGCAGGTTACAAAAAAGAGAAATAAGGATGCATTAATAATGCAGAATTTTGTTAACACACAAACTCTCTGCGTCTCAAGTCAAATGCCTTGAAATTTATGGATCTAGTAGAATATGCAGCACAAATAATGTATGACGCCAGAAATAATTTAGAACCAGGTAACAAAAAAAAAGTTATCTGACAGGGAAGGTGGATACAATTTGAGAGGAAAGTTTAAACGAAACAAACTTTGTGTTTGTACAACGACAAGTATGTGTCAGTGGGGTGTGAATTATGGAATGATTTGGATGTGGAGTTGAAGCAAAGCAGAAAAATTCCTTAATTCAAGAAGATGTACAAAATAAATATGTTCCAGAGGTAGAATAATGAGTAGGGGTTGTGTTATTGTTAGGTTTACTTAAGTGCCACATATGTGATGTATGTTTAAATATATGTTTATAGCATAATAGTGTATATGTAGTGTAAGTGCATACGTATATGATACATATATAATTGGTGAAATAACTCAGGAGTAGCAGAGAAGGGGTAAGATTTACTAAATGTTGACTTCCTCCCACTACTTTTGAACACGTAAGATTTAATTAATTGAGCCTGTGTATAGGTTTCTCAGTCATTGGATTTGGTTGTTTTTCTGTTTTGTGTTTTTTTCTGTTTTTATATTTTCTGGAGTGGAAAGACAGTTTAGAAATACTCCTTTGCTACGTAATGCTATTTCAGTAAAAGTATAGAGGCATTCTTATCATAGACCTAAATATAGTGGAGTAAAAACATATTTATATATAATATTTCCTGCCAAAATGTAGTGGAGTAGATATCTAAAGTAACATCAAATGTAAAACAATGGCATCAAAAATGTTCTTGAGTACATGTGCTGTACATACTAAGTCACATCCCACCAGTAAAAAAAAATGATGCTGAAGAAGAATTTTGGAGAAGACACAACCCTTACTCATTCTTCTACCTCAGGAACATATTTATTTTGTACACCTTCTTGAATTAAGGAATTTTTCTGCTTTGCTTGAACTCCACATCCAAATCATTCCATAATTCACACCCCACTGACACATACTTGTAGTTCAGAAAACTGAACACCAGATGATGATGATTTCAGCCTTGTCCTCTGGATCTAGATGCAAATCTGATTTCAAAACTATACTATATAGCCTACTGCATACTGACTATAAATCTGCTAGTGTACTTATTAGTAAGAAGTCCTTATAAAGGACGTGCATGTGGCATCTAAATGACCTCATCTGTTAAGAGCAGTACAGCAAGTTTGTTGTGAAACACTGTAGAGTGGTCAAATGAGTTTCACAACAATTTAAACACTTACAATTATTTGATAAGATGATGACGACGATGATAATGATAATAATAATAATCTAATATACAGAGGGTATTGGATTATTATTATTATTATTGTTATTGTTTTTATTATTATTATTATTATTATCATCATCATCATAATGAGGGGGTTCACTACAGTCAGTTTACCACGTCACTGCTGTCTGTGACAAAACGTAGTGCAGGCTAAGCTTTCATTGAAGCAGCAGCTGATGCTACACCTTTTCAGCACCGTGGACAGCTCCGTTCTGCATACCGAGCAGATGACGACGGTTATAAAAAAAAAACCCTAATGGAGCGTCTCTGCACCGGAGATTCACCACGGCATGGATGGCAGATCTCTCTTCCCGCACAGAATCACTCCCGATGAGTATTTACGACACGAGCCCAAACGGTCGACATTAGACACCGCTGTTGTGTCCACGGTCATGAATTCGACCAACCTGTTTTCTACAAAGCCGAATGAGAAGGAACTGATGCATGGCTTGAACGACCGTCTTGCGGGATTCATAGAGAAGGTGCACCATCTGGAGTACCAGAACCGTCTGCTAGAGAGGGACATTGGGGAGATCAGAGGGAAAGCTAAATCCGCATCTTGTCTGGAGGAGGAATATGGACCAGAACTCGGGAAACTGAGACAACTGATTGGGGATATTACTCAGCAGAAGCATCAGATCGAAGTCGAGCATCGGAATTTGGAGGAAGAACTGTCCAACTTGAAAAGACAACATGAAAAAGAGGCGCGTAGCAGATCTGATGCAGAGAGCAGTATTGTGCTCACCAAGAAGCGCATCAGTGACGCGTATCAGGCTAAACTACAGCTGGACAAGAAAGCGCAGGCTCTCGTGGATGAAATCAACTTCATGAAGAGAAACCATGAGGGCGAGGTGTGGGAGATGGTTAACCAAATCCAGGATGCGCGGGTGACTGTGAAGGCGCGTGAATTTGGCGACCCCGGCGTCACTGCGGCACTCCAGGACATCAGGGCGCAACTGGAAGGTCATACAGTGTCCGACGTCCAGCAGACGGGAGAAACTTTCCGATCTCAGTTAGCAAGATTAACTAAATCATCCGAGATCAAGAGAGAGGCGTTAAAGGCGACCCAGCAGGAGATTCAGCAGTACAGGAGGCGCCTGCAGGCCAAGAACGTCGACCTGGACTGCGCTAAAGGCACCAGGGAAGCGCTGGAGAAGCAACTTCATGACGTCGAGGATCGCCACGAGGAAGAAATGATACATTACCAGGTGAGATTTTGCTGTTGTTGTAAGAGCACGGTTTAATAAAGCCATGTTCAGTGTTCACACGGTGTCCAGTAACACTTGTTCTCTCCTCTCTTGCTTCAGAACACAATCAAAGAACTTGAGAATGAGCTCATAAATTGTAAATTTGACATGTCTGGCTACCTGCGGGAATACCAGGACCTGTTAAATGTGAAGATGGCTTTAGATGTGGAGATACTGTCATACAGGTAAGGTGTGCTGAGTCCACGTTGGTTTGAGGTGTAATTGACATTGTGACAGCCTAAATTGTCATTTTTGTGTGTGAAATTACGCAGCTTTCCTTTCTTTATAGTTTATCCTTTATCATCTATTAAGCCTGCTGCATTCAAGTACAATACGACTAAAGTAGTCAAGTTTCTAATGTAAACAACCACAATAGTACACTGTGGGTATCACAAAGTCAATAATATGTTATTGCCTCGCACTGCGTAAATGGTGAGGGAAGTGAACTGAAATACGTCAAGGAACTGATCTATTACTCTTTATTCGAAGACACAAAAACTCTAAATTTTATTTGTCAATAGGCCAACACCATTTATTAGTAGTTCTTTGCACTTTCAATTTTTATCATTAATAAGGGTTCAAATAAATGCTGTATCAACACTGTTCCATGGGTCATTGCAGATAAAAATCTGTCTCCTATCTCGCAGGAAACTTCTCTGTGGCGAAGAGGCTCGGCTATCCGCGATGTCAGACACCCACATCTCCCTGCCCTACATATACCACCAGTCCCCCATCTACACCCTGCCCCGCGTCAGCCGACCAGGAGGCCCGCACAGACGAGCTGTGCCCCAGTACAAATTTGTAGAGGAGATCATAACGGAGACCACCAGGGAGATTGAGATGTCAGAATTTGAGGAGACAGAATCGGATGAGACAGAGGTGGCAAAAGATGAGCAAGAGTGTACACAAAGAGATAGAGGGGGCAGCGAGGAAGAGAAGGATAATAAAGACAGTCGAGAGAAAGAAGGTGAGCAGATGTCTGACAGTGATCAGGATCAAGTAGCATCAGTAAGACATTTAGTAAATGGAGGTGATGATGGGAGTCCTGCTGAGGGGGATAATGGTGAATATGGTCACAATAGTAAAGAGGAGACTGAAGCAGTTGACAATGAAGAGTGCAGTGGCATAGGTAAAAATACTGTAAGCAAAGTGTTATTAAGTGAAAGCCTTGATGAGGAAGAAAACGTGCAGCATCAAAAAGAAGCAGAAAGCACAGAAGAGAAAGGAGCTGCAGTGACAATGGTAACACTTCAGAAAGATCTCTCTTCAAAACCTGATCATTTAAAGCCAGAGGTCCCTGCGGAGGATGATCTGAATAAATATGATAGTAAAAAAGATAGTTTTAACTTAGCTAAGCCCGTTGACGAGACCCCGGTCCAGGCGTCTGAAGAATCAGCTCAAGAGCTGAGCAGTGTTCAAGTGCTGAGCAGTGTTAAGTTTCCCGCTTCGGTAAAAGCTGAGAAAAATGCAGGTTTCAGAGGAGAGACAAAAAGCGCTCTGTCCCTAGAGACAGAGGAGCTTTCAGAAAAGCTTCAAGTAACTTTGAGTACAGCATCCAAGAGAGAGGGAAAGGAAAACAGTTATACAGAGTCAAACAAAATCAGTAAATCTGAAGATGTAAACGGTGAGAATAAAGCAGCAAAAGGCTTTCACGATGCTAGACTAGGTAGCAATAAAGAGTCTTCTCTTCAATCGGATGTGAAAAGTCTTCCTGAAGTGGAGGATCTGAAGCCAAACAGTGGAGAAAAAAACCCACCCAGTCCAAACTGTGTTGCCAAGGGAAAAGACAACTGTTAATGGAGAAATCAAAGAGTTGCATCAGGGGGTACAGGGAGGAAGACAGGTTCAGGAATCAAAGCAGTCTGAAGTTTCAGAGAAAATAAAGGATCCTCAAACTAAGTAAAACTACAAAGCTGAAAAGTAGTGAGTGAGAGAAATAAGAGGACAGTGGGTTAAAAAAAAACAGGGAATATCTGCTGATGTATGGGATGCAAGCATAAAAGAAACGACCACCACGTTTAAATGGGACAGCAGTTTAGAGGCATATCAGTGAAGCTGAAAATATAAAATGCCTTAACTCATGCAGATGCAAATTCAAGGCAAAAGCTTAGCTATGCAAAGGAAGCTTCCCTTCAGATGACCCTTTTAAAAGGAGAGCATGATTCTACTGTAAACAGCCTTCTGTGAACTGAACTTTAAATGTTATGCATCCAAAACTTTAGAGACGCCACTTAACTAACGTGAACATGAACTTGAAAAAATGCAGTTACATTTGAAATTGCTCTATATTTGCTTTGGTACGCGCTGACAAATAAATGCCATATCAAAAAAGGACATCTGAATGTTATTTACTGCCAACCTCAATAAAGGCTGTGGTGGAAAACGTTTTTTTTTCTATGAACAACTCAATGCGCATGCTTACACAGACGTGCTGTTTCTGAATGATCAGCTATATTCTTCACCTTTAAATGCGTGATTCACTCTCACAATAAACTACTCCACTTACTGCACTTATGCTTCTTTGTCACTGAAACCTCCAGCAGCTGTAGATCGATATCCTACCACTGAATCAATAGCAACAACCATGGATCATCCATTTGGATGATGTGGACAGATGTATACTGCAGGCTAAAAGTATCCGTTTCTAACTTGGAGAAATAATACTTATCTTTCATTTATTTCATTCATTCTCTTCTGAGGGTCTTTCAGTATCCTTGCCCCCAAATGAAGGATAATATGCTCACAGCGGCTGATTAATCTTGTTATTGTTCAGGTCTCTAAACCACTTTGTGTTTAACTTGTTTTCCATTCAGTATTTGCTTCCTTTATGGCTTTTCATTTCCTTTGTCATTTCGCCTTGAGAAACAGTTGAAGCCTAACACACCGCACCATTCTCAAGACGCTGGAGTGCAGGCACCTAACCCCAAGCATAAAAAAAAAAAATCCTTAAAATGGACCTAGTAATAATGCTTTCAAAATAGCACTTCAAAAAGGACCCTAGCTTCTAGGCAAGTTCCTGAAATACTTGAGTGGCACAAGACTTCAATCGCATTGAAAAGAAATAAAAATATCAGTTTTCAGTCCCCATTATATCTGACGATGCTTGAGCAGATTTGTAGTGTGACAAAACTGCCTAAACTCAGGTATCGACTCTAAACATTAATTGCTGTACGCTTCTATTATTTAAAAACTGGATAACTGAATATACAATATGACCAACCTTAAATAAAAAAACCCAGAAGACTTTAAAACATTCAGCCACATTTTCTTTTTGGTGGAGCGAAAGGTATTTAAGAAAACATGTCACACCCATCACATCACTGTGATAGAGGCCTTTAAAAAAGGTTACCATTAACCAAACAAGCTAGTTAATGAGTCGTTAGTGGCGCCTCAAGATCATTAAAAATGTGTTTGTGGAGTTCAAAGACTTTATTGAAAATGTATACATACACGTAAGGACCACCCAAGACTTCCTGCGGGCTCTGTCACTGCCCAGTACAAGGTAACACTTTCCTACAGTGCACATGTGCAACTGAGTTCCACCTCTTCTGGACAATGATAGTTTGGCATTACAGTGAACTTTAATTGTGTGTCAGTTAGTACAGAATGAACAAAAAGTAATTCTGCTTGGTCAGAGCCAAGTGTACAGGTTTCCTTCAAACTTACAAACCCAACTTCAACCCCCAAACTGCCCAGTTTAAGGGATGGTCACGTGCAGCTTTAACAGAACATCTCAAACCCTGGTAACTGACAAAAAAAACATTAGAGCTTTAGTTTGTCCTCATGTGCATGAACAGGAAGGGTGCAGCAGTATTTAAATAATAGCAAAGACTAGTGTACTTAAGGTTTGTAAGTTAAAACTGTAGATGAGACAGGAATATCAGATAATTGTAAAAATCAGAGAGAAGGTATGACAACGCTCACCACACAAAACCGTCAACATCAGTTGATGGTCTTGGGATTATCACAATAAAGCCACACAGAGTTGGTGACAAGCAAAGGGATTGTATTGGATTGCATTATTATGGCAGTGCTGGACAGAACAATGACATGATTTATAAATAATATGCCACCAACTTTCTCTTGAATAGATGCAACTACAAAGTAAAAAGCAACAAAGGTAAAATATACCCATGACAGAAGCACCAACTTGAAGTGGTACTCAACAAGTTACAGTTTGTTGTTGTAGCCTTCGAACCAATCTCTCCAAGATATCCCCTTGCTGCTTTGAGTTGGACATACGTTTAAGGCCAGATTCTTCTGATATTCCCTAGTCCCTTGCAGTATGTTGGAAGCTTAGGCTTCCAGTTCCAAGCCAAGACCCAGCTTGTGGCCTCCCGCATTGATGTTCTTGCCATCGACAAGGCCAGACAGGGTGAGTTTCACACCTGCACAGGCAAGAGGAACAAACATTAGCCATTACAAATGCAAAATTACTTTTTGCACATGAGCTAAAGACTTTTGAGATGACAGTTGACAGGAATATACAGTACATGCTGTGAAGTGTTGCTATAAATAACTATTGTAGGTCAAGTAATAAGTAGTGCATTTTCTTAAAACTGAAGTGCTGTGTGGGGCCTACAGTGTTAAGCCTGGAAGTGTGTACTAAAAACAGAGGTATTTAAATGTACATCTTCCTCGAGAAACATCCTTCAGCTGTCCGTAAGCTTGTAGTTGACCACCTTACCTGGTCTAAGAGTCTGGGTGTACCCAACACCAACAAGGCTATTGTTGTTCACTTTAGCCTATGGGAGGAAAAAAAAACAAAAGTCAGTTGGTGACAATTAATAGTCATCCTACCCATTTTAAAAGCCCCTGCTGCACTACTTACGCTGACGGAGGCATCCTGGTCCAGCTGGTATTTGGCTGCAATACCGAAGCGTGTGCTGTTGCTGCCAGCGGTCCAGGCCAGGTTGACTGCAGTCTCCAGCTTGTCGCTCACCTTCTGGTAGATGGAGCCTCCAAATTCAGCACCATCGTTGCTGTAAAGGCCATAAGCATAGGAGAGATCTCAGGAAACAAAATTTGGAATTTCTAAATAAAGAGGTGTTGGATATTTTGCTTTTCAGCCTGTGGAAACACATTTATCCACTTGCTTTGCTTTCAATTGCTCCTGTTTTGTTACTAGTTTGCTTTCCTTGTTGGCATTTTTTAATCATTATCAAGTGGTTTTTATTAGTAATATTAATCTATTTTGCATCTCTTTAGGATTTTATAAATGTTTTTTGCTTTGAATTTTCTTTAATACCTGTGGTTCTTTGTAAAGCACATAAAGCATTATTCTGATTATTAGTAGAGATATTATTATGTGGAGAGTAGGTGACAGGTGAGTTTTTCCACAAGTTGTAAACGAAACAGTGATAACATGACTATTATGGGATGAATTACAAAATTACTGTACAGCCCCACTCATTTCGCTGTTGGCTGGAAATGACATATTTTACCCATTTTAATCCAGGTCTGTACCATGGAAATGTGGGCATTGTGTTTTCAGATGAGCACAAGTAAACAACCTTTATACTCAGTTACTTGCTGGGTTGAACATGAAGAGGCTGCTCTGCTGCTTTTTTCCCCCAAGCTGTTAAAGCTCTTTATACTGTATTGTTGGGGTTTTGGATATCTATGGATGTGTTTGTATTGGATCCTTTGATCATTTAATTCTTGTGACCATCTTAAATTATCACAATAAAAAAAACCATAACCCTTAATAATTGGGTAAATGTTTATAGATTAGGGGAAAACAAATTCTAGATCAAGTGAACTTAAGGTTTCATTCAGTTACAGCAGACCGTAAAAATGGAAATCTTAAGGTGAAAGGTGTTCTACTTACACATTGGTGTGCAACTGGAAGTCTCCTGTCTTGTAGCCAATGGCAAAGTTGTTTTGGGTCATCTTAGATTTGGCAGTGTCGAAACTCATCTGATAGCCGGCGAGCCACCCTTCGTAGCCGACAACAGCAGCTCCGTGGATGGTTGGGCCAGCAAAGTCAAAGTCGACATCACAGCCCATGTTAACGTACTCGCGCTTGTAGGCGGTCTTAACTTTGCCACTCTTCTTGCTGTTGATGAGAAATTCAACTTTGGTTAACTTTAACTGAAATCCCAATCAAGTCAGATCTGTCATCAACTAGAATTACTGCCTTGAGATAGAATGCCTCTACCAACCAGTCAAGTAGAAGTTTACATCTACATCTGTCCAGACTCAATATACATAGAGTAGACTTTGAAGGAATTAAAAAAAAATAAATAAATAAATTGTAAGGCAGGAACATAACATTTCTTGCACATTAAAAAAAACAAAACTGAAATAAATCTTGTGGCACCCTCGGCCTGTCCTCAAGGCACCCCATGTTGTTGTGAAACATCCACTGCCACAGATTTGATCCCCCAGAGATAATTCTAAACATATGCCTATGCCAGCTGCCAGCTCAAGTTGCAAACAGGATAAGGAATTTTTTCTTGCCAAGGCTACATTGCGGCAACACTGAACAAAAATTATCAGGCACCTAAACTATTTCAGCAGCTTTCCTTTGTATTAGGACCTTTGACTCAAAAGTCCAAGTCAAAGTGCTGGTATATAATTCCCAGTGTGAGCATGACACTAGCCTTGAACATACCGCCTCAATGAAACCACAAAACTCCACCCTGAACGTTCCCTCTCTCAATGAAATATGAACGGATACGCTTCATTTGGGCCATGTGCCATATTCCTCAGGTGATTTCACCTCGTAGAAAGTCATGACTCAAAGACTGTCAGAGCAGCTGGGTACACTCGGAAAACTTGTTTGTTTTAAATATTTTTTCCTCCCCGACAGCAACAAACCTCAAGACACAAATGTACATAATCCGACAGCCACAGTAATGTTTTTCAAAAGACTTGTAAGATATTGACACTGGGGTCACATTACCGCCAACCAACCTTGTCAGAAGTACGTAAGACACAGATCAGGTTGCCAAAATGACTCAAGGAGAGAAGCAACAGGGTGAGATCTAGTAATATCCAAGTGATATAAACATGTGCTTAAATAACTGATTGAATATAACGATTATCCTACCCAGTGTTTGGTGAGAAGGTTGTGTCAAAAGTCAACTTCAGTCCCTTGGCAATCTGTGAGAAATAACGGAAAACATCTGGTTTAAATAAATGAATGTCATGCTCACTGTGTAAACGCTTGCTTTTGACACCCGTTTGATAAAAAGTAGTAAAAGGTTTAAATATTTCCCGACCTGGTCTTCAATGGTGATTTCTGTTCCCAAGGTGTTGTCGGTGTTCCACTTCTCAGTGAAGGTCAGGCCGTATTCTGACCTCTTGTATTTAGTTTCCAGGCTGCCCGCAACTTTGCTGGTATCAGTGTTGGAGGAACCAGCTGTTTTGAATTCCTGCAAGGGACAATGTTAGAGAAAAGACAATCACAAGAAATGCTTAAAAAAAAGAAAAAGTTACACTGGATTACATAAAGAAACTCATTCAGTGCTCTCTTATTATATTTGAGTCAGTCATACTTTGACATTACTCATATTGACCTACCCAAGCCAAAAGTAACTATTTTAAGTCTAAAAACAAAAAATAAAAGTGTGCGAGAGCGGATACACTTGTCATGTTGATGATAATAAAATGAATTAGCAATTTTGATGTTTGTAGGGCTGGGCGATAATTCAATATGATGGTGTCTTTCAGTGGTATCGTATCATAAATAAATCATACAGTGAGATATAATGATAAACAATACTTAATCTAAATTGATAAGCACATACTAGCTAAAACTTTTCAGAAAAACTGATGTGAAATATTTTGAGTTTATATTTTGCACTAGAAGTTCTAAATAAAATGACAAAATGCTCAGATTTTTTTCATTTGTTATGTATTTAATTCAGACATACAAAAAAAGGATTACTATGTGGTTATTTCATAAAGAATATACATTAGTTGAATTATCAGAGACCATGCTATATTGTGATATGTACTGTTAGAGATATAAAATGACATTATCCTAAGCAAATTCAATGTGCCTTGGATAACATGAAGTATGTTCTAGTGTTTTATTCAGATGGACAGATGACCTTACCACTCCACTGGCTGACTTTGTCTTGACATCGAGCTTCACCAAGCCAAATCCTGAAGAAAATCATTCAGTCAAAATTATTTTCAAAGCTTGTGAACAAAACTAAACTAGAGTTGGCAGTACACACATTTTACAATCCAAGTATTTATTGGTCAAACTGTAAGAAACCATACCATAGCCTTTGTTGAAGATGTCCTTAGCAGATTTGCCCAGGTCAGCATAGCAGGGAGGCACGGCCATTGTATCTGTACACAGAAGCAAACCACGCTCAAAATATTATTCTTAAGCTTGCATCCAGATGAAAAGAAACCCAAAATGTAGGCTAATGATGTAGACTAAAATAAAAATTGACTAGTCTTCCATAACCTTACAGTAAGGAGCATGACATATGCATTATGCTGTCCATAAGTGAAACTGTTAACGCAATGGATGATATGAAGGGCACCAATATTTTGTAGCGCAGCTATTGAGCAAGTCGCTCACACGCTTTTTTCTCTTGGATCCTTTTGTTGGAATATGGACCAGGCACCTGAAATTGTGCCTTTTATCCATAAATTCACATTACACAAACGGCAAATAGCCTAAATAACCTTTAGCGACATGTTTACTTTGCCTCATACGCTTTATTGATTTTGCCTGTCTATCACCTACAATGATGATGATTTATCCAATCAGCTATCAGTATTTTCGCCTCTTCCCAAAAGATCTCTAACCGGAAGTTCCCAGATGGATATGCAGAGCAAATGCGAATTGTGCGAATTAATACATCGGGCGAAGTCAGGTTAAATATTTGGACCTAAATGCAGGAATTGGTCTCATCAATGTGCTGCTCATGCCCTGATTTATGTATGGTATTGTGAAATTACAGTGCACAAATGTCCTAACTATGAAGGCGCAATTTTTTGAGCTGAATAAATATGAACAACGTCTTTTGGCTGTATACACTTCTTACTATTAAGATTGCTAATAAATACTGGCTGGTATAGAAGATGCATCTATTTTTAAAGCAAAAACAAAACAAAAAAATCTAGCCTGGTTTCACATGAGGATGTCAATTGCTGCAGTATCTGTTCTTCCTGTAGTTTCTAAACAAGGACTTATGTCTCAGCAGGATTTGGAAAAACATGCCCATGCATTTATCTTCAGCAGGCTCAGCTAATGTGACAGTGTCTTTACAGGTCTACCTAAAAAAGTAAATCAGACAGCTGCAGTTAATTCAGAACGCTGCTGCTCGAGTCCTCACTGAGACCAAAAGAGTAGATCATATTACTCCAGCGGTCAGATCATTACACTTGCTTTCTTTCTGTGTAATAATTGATTTCAAAATACTAATGTTGGTTTACAAAGCACTGAATAGTTTAGGGCCAAAATACAGGGACAGGTCAACTCCGTGTCCCTCTGAGTCAGAACTAAACATGGAGAGGCAGCATTCAGTTATGCTCCACAGATCGGGAACAAACTTCACGAAACCTGCAGGTCTGCTGCAACTCTCAGCTCTTTTAAGTCAAGACTCAAGACTTGTTTGCCGCTGCCTTTCAGTAGATACAACAATAAATTGCTTAGGCTACACTGCACTGTAACTTTTATTATCCGTCTTGAAAATTATACTAAATTAATGTTTTATGTAAATCACTCAGCCTAAGCTTGTTGTTGAAAGGTGCTATACAAATAAACCTGCCATGCACCTGTTGAGTGGAAAGCTAGGCCTTACATTAGTTGACAGGCATACACAAATATCTCTCCAATATTGGTGTCAAGATGAGTCTTTCTCGCTGCATATGCATGACCTGCATTTACAGTATGGTCAAACACTGTAAAACACTAGCTTATCAATACAATCTCTACTCTAATAATGGGCAACTCTGGAGCAGAAGGAAAAGCGGTTGTACTTGAAACCACAAGGTTGGAAGTTCGATCAACGGCTACTCCTGTCTGCATGTTGAAGTGTCCTTGAGCAAGACACTGGACCCCTAATTGCAGCACTACAAGTGTCTAACAACCCTATGGGCAAGGTTACTGGGCGAGAAAGAATCCATTTTGCTGCACTGGAGTACTTATGAGTTCAGGCATGGCTCTAATTTAACTACAGCTACACGTGAATTGGCATTCGTAGCTAGGCGTGGCCAGGCACATGCCGGGACCAATTACCGCGATGGTTTAATTAACTAGTTCGCTCGCATTAACGGTTAGCTAACAGTTACCGCACGACTGCTAACTAGGCCGTTGGGAGGTTAAAGAAATGTTTGCTCAAGTTGAAGTGGGAAAGTTGAGAATATATCGTTGAGAGTAGCTTTGCACAACACCCATCGTTTTATCAGCAGCTTGAGACGTGCATTACAAAAGCTAAACTCCCCTGCTTTAACTTGACATGTGTCAGACGCAGCATGCAGAGTGTAGCTAGCTTAGCTAACTTTGCTAGCCTGCAGAGTACCGGTGTGTAAAAAGTACGTTGAAAACTACTTCTCGCTTATTATTGAGTTGAATAAAAGTGCCAGGCTGAATAAATGTCTCTCTTACCGGTAGAAGATGGGGCTAACGGTAAACTAAAGTGACTTTATTAGAGATGCTTCTTACACCGCACGGCCAAGGCAGGCGTCACCGGTAGAAGGGCGAGCTGAAGGAGACTGCACTGCAATGAAATCAAGCCTATCACATCTCCGCTCAGGACCCGGGGCGACCACATATGTGCCTGAATAAAATGGTTTGACATCACGGCATGGTTGCGTCAGGACTAAACATGATTTAAAACCTCTTTGAATTAAGTCTCAATAAATCAATGCATGAATACATACATAAAAAACATTAATGAATAAATAACTAAATGCTTTAAATTTATTCTACATTTTTTTTCACCTAGATTTATTAATTCTGTATTTTTGTGTCCATAAGTTAATGAGGTAAGAGGCCCATTTATTCATTTATTTCAGCATTTATTTATGTAATTATTTCTGTATTTATTTCTGCATTTAATTATTCATTCCTGTATTTATCTATATATAGTTTTTTTTACCGTTCATTTACTTAATGAGACTAAAAGGTTGAATATGTAGAATCTTTATTAAAAGCTATATTTTTAAAAAGATACACGCGGCATTTTGAGGTGTACAGAATGAAAGTATTGCTTTTCCATGAAAAACATATATTTAGTCCGAATTAACATTTTAAATTGTTTAGGGGTTTGACAGTGACTTTCTGTCACGTTCTGTTGACATTGTACCAACCAAAAGTGGCCCTGCATTGCAGATTTTTTTCAGCGCAGCTACTGTAGCCTGGCACTGGGTGAAATGGAGTTTGCCAATCCTTTGTTCCAGCAGCTGAGTGACCGAAGACGGTATGAGAGTCGATTAGAGATATTTTTGTTGTTGCAGCTATGATCTTGAGACACTACATGGCGGTGTTCTGCTCATTTTCCATATTCAACCTTTAAGTCATGTTACGCCCTCCATATACAGTTTTGTACCACCCCTGGCTCTAAATGTTATCTGTATATTAACTTTGGCAAATAATGTTTCTTTAATAGTAAAAAAGCTGTAAATAAAGCTGTAAATAAATAGTTGTACGGGTTAAAAAAGCAATATATTGTGCATAAATCAATTTGTTTTGTGTGGTAATACTTGAATGCATTAAATAACGTGTATTTATTTATCATAAAGAGTATGCATCTTGAAATAGCTTTAATGCATTGAGCTACTTCTAGCTTGTAGCTTGCTGCTCTCCAGGAACAAAGTTTTGCTGTGCTTACAAGAAAGACTTACTTTCCGCTTCACCAGCTACAGTTACACAGCTACAGTGCAAATTCAATGGACCCACAATTTCGAAAGAAAACACCAGCTATCCAAATATAGGCTTATACCATGGCATAGCCACAATTGCAAAATTTATGTAGTTTAAAAATGACAAATGAAGTTGTTTACTCGCCCATAGTTATGAGTGGTAGTATCAGCACTCAAAACATTAAGCAACATCCTCCATGGCTCTACAATGTATTGATAATATCAGCGTCATAGCTGGTGAAATGCAATTATTTTGTACTCCACTGCAGGTTAATGTTATGTTTTACTTTATTCAGTTACATTTAACATCTTTGCTTATTCTCTAAACATTCAACATAAATGTGCATGTGTGCATGTGAAAACAGTATATTTACTAATATCATGAAAATAAAAATCTGAATCAAACTTTTGTGAATTTGTGCCTATGAGTGAGAGCTGTAAATCCAATATACATGTAGGCTGACTATAAGCTTAAAGACTTGCAGCTATGCAGAAGTGGATACAACTGCATGTCAAAGGTGACAAAACCTCAAACAAATTGATGCCAGGTCAAGATCTTTTCAACCTATTGGAGAACAAAAATGAAGGAAAAAAATGGGGATCATGCATGAGACATCAAAAAAATGGTCTGCAGAAATGTGTCAAACTGAGTTTGAGCCTCTTAATATTTACCCTTGTTGCTTTAATCACAGAACTCTTCCATGAGTTGCTCAGAAATCTTCCACATCACTCTCTGCATGAAACCTCTTGGTAAAGAAGGAGAGGAAGTGTTTGTTTTTGACTAATTTCAAATGACTTTCATTTGATCACAGATGTGGACTCTAAATGTCCAAATTACAATGATAATCTCTACTTCTATAGTGTAAAGCAGCCTTCTCTGCAAACATTATATTGGGGAACTCAGTCCACATATCTTACCATTGTCGTGGCTGATGCTTTTGTCTGCTCTAAAAGAGACAGTAAAAAAAAGGTTTAACTGACTCTCGATGCGCAACACAATAGTCCTTATTTCAGACAAAATATATCAGAATAACCAGATTATTTTTTCACATAAATTAGCTTGACCAGTTTCCCATATACTTACTGTGTCTTTTGAACAGAAACCAGATGAACAAGGTCACCGTTATAACGAAGATCAGCACGCTCAGACGGATGCTGAAACTCTTTAAGTGATCAGCTGGACTGCAGCATGAAAGTTTAAGCACATAATGCAAAATTATCAAAACTAAAACAGACTATTTAACAGTATAGTCTAAGATATAGTCATTATCTTGGTCATAAACTACACCAGTTTTACAAAATACTATTGCTAATTAGTCTTACAGTACAACTTCATCAGTAAAACACATATAGAGATTCCCACAAGGACGGTTTCCTGGATCACAAAATGGCCACATTTCCTGACATACTGTATGTTAAGGAAAAGGCTGCTAACCTTAGCTGTCCAGCCTGTGCTGTGGATGCTTTGGTTGAAAAGACAGGGGTGAGACTGACATGTTCAGGACTGGATGACACGGTGGTTAAACGTTGTGTTGCTGCAGCTGTGTAAATAATTCAAAATAGCACCATGATAACCACTGTAATACCGCAATAATTAATGCAAAGAACACTTACATATCATACATTTAGAGATTATTGTATTCTTGATTAGCATTAACATCATTCAAACTACTCACTGCTGGGTTTCTCAATGACAGTTACATGCACTGGCATCTGTAAGTCTCCTTTAGCACACCAATACCAGCCGCTGTTCTCCACCCTCAGTCCACGCATAGTCACAGAGAAAACTTTGGGGACATTTGCAGTGATGGTAACACTTGTTCCATCTAATGATCCATATGGCCATGTAACACAGGAGCTGCCCAGTCTGCACCACTTCATACTTCCAGGGTCATTGTAGTGACAGTCGATGGTTATTTTTTCTCCATTAAATCCTGTGATCTCCTGATGATCCACATAGAGACCTTAAGTGAAAATAATAGCATACAATGGCAACTTTTACATAGTCTATTAGTACATGCCGGTGATGTTTCAAATACGTCTTGCAAATTGTTGCATCTGGTAGATAAATGAAAAAATAATGATGAAGTGAGAGCGATAACGTAATTAACAGTATTTAAAATCTTCCTTTTTACAGGAAGGGATGTCCGACAGTCAGACCCCTTAGGCTCATGGTGGATCTGTCTTGAGCAGTTTAACAACATACACTTCTTAGGTAATAACATTAACAACAGAAATATGACTAAGTGCTTAACTATGCTTTAAGGGCTCTTACCTCTAGTGACTGATAGGTGGAAATTTGTTCCAAAATCAGCCCGGTCATTCATCTGCATAGCGCACCAGTAATTATCAGTGTCCTTATCTGTCAGATCATTTATGGTCACTGTGATGATTCTTCGGCTTTTGTCATCAGAGATAGAAAACTTTCTTGAAAAATCTGGCTGGTTTGTTTTAACTGCATAGGAACAGGACAGCCATTGAGATCCTTTACACAAGTACTTCACATGGTTTATGTATTGTGAGCCATAGAGACATGGGAGAGAGATCGAATCTCCAGTCTTCACAGATATTTTACTGACTGTTGTTATGCTGTGAATTCCTGCAACAAGAAGTTTTTTATGGTTATATTCAAATTCATATTCTAACAATAGTCTTCCTTCATAGGATCTGCCTTTATATAAGGAGTTATTTTTACACCGTACTGTAGCTCATCATAGTCTTCAAAATATATTAAATACACATGAAGATATTACATACTCACGTTACCAATATCATCCTATTTTCTAACATGACTATGAAAAGCAAACAAAATTATGATTCCCGTTACTGACCTGTGAGGCCAGTGAGGATGAGAAGAAACTTGAGATGAAGAGCCATGTTGGTGTGAGCAGACAGATAACATCAGCCAACGCACTGCAAGACTGACTGTCTACTTCCTTATTGTCCTAAATATGAAAATGCAGTTCAAATCTGACTTCCTTCTACAGTACGGAAGTTGCCTTACGTTGGTTAAGTGGATTATAAATATATGCAGCTAGAAAAAGCATGCTTCCGAAAATATAGTTTGCTTTATACTGGCTGTTAACTGCAGTGAATATAACATTTTTTTTAAGAAAAGATCAGCACTTTCATTGATTTACTTAAGTATGATAAAAATAAATGTTTCATGTGCACACATGTATGATGACATGTATGATTTCCTGCTGTGGTTTCAGTTAGATCAACTTTTTTGCCAAGCATTGACTGGAAATGTCAAAAGTGACAGTGAGAAAAGAAATAGTAGCCTACAGATGAAATGGTGATGAAGTACTTTATTTGAATTATTGAAATGTGTTGAGAAATGAAAGGAATATAATAAAATAAAGTATTATCTGGGTATTTTGAGGGGCAGAAAGCCTCAAGCACAGAGAAAGTCCAAATTATTTAACAGTTCTTATATGATTGCTTCAAATGTTTGAATAACCTTCTTGTCAGATACACCAAGCTCACCAGCACCCTTTAAAGTACTCAACTCCCACATCACCATGTTTGCAAGACATATAGCCTTGTGGTTTCACAAAGCAGATGGAAAAAGTTTGACTGCTGAGATCTCCTGAACGATCTCTAACTGAAAAACCTGTGCTCGAGGAAGCACAGACAAGAGGAGAGACATTAATTTAAGCTGTATTCAGTTACATTTTATAATATTAGTTCTCTAAATGTTAAATATGACTAAATGTACCGTACATTAAAGTTTGAAGATCGTTCATATATTAAACCCCTAGGGATGTACATCATGAAAGCTTAACCATCTTGAAGATAAAAGTCAGGATTATTCTGTAATGTGAGCTTTATGCCTTATACATAATACAGTTAACCCAAGGTAAATGTTGTTAGTGGTGTTGTAAATGCTTCTTTGAAATGTTTTGCAACTATGCAGGGGAGGGTTAAAAACCGTAACAGCTTCAAATAAAGAAGGAGAAGTGACTGCACAGTAACTGTAACAGCAGACACCTTGCGACACTATAGTATAAAAAAAACAGACAAAAAAAACATCTAGTGATAGAGGGATTAAAAGATTAACAGACACACATTTACAGTTTTTGGTGGTGCTGATCCAACGTGCTGTATGTAACATCTTTATCTTCCGTTTCAACCTGAGAACAGAAGCACATATGAAAAGTAAGAGGAAAGAGCAAATATCAAATTGTTCAAATATGACCAAGAATAAATTAGAAGAATATTTGAAATGACTAAGATACAAGAAGTGAGAGATGATATATCTTTACCCTTTTTACAGCTTGTTGCGTTATAATCACTGAACTGTAAATCACGTCCACATCATTTTCAGCATGTGACCTCTGGGTAAGGGATAGATAATAAACAGATTAATTTTTTTTTTTTTTTTTGATGGATTTCAAATATTTTTTTTCAGTTGCACTTGGTGAAATAAGAAGTAAGATTCTTATGTGTCCCTGTGGGTCTTTTAGTGTACTTTAGTTGTACTATTATTTAATACAAATTATTGTTTTATTGTGTTAGGGTTAACCTACCTGGCCTGATGTTTTTCTCATGTACCCAACATTACAGTATGTTACTTCCTTGTCGGCCTGTGTTGAAAATTTAAATTTTTATTAAAATGAATTCAGATTTCCACCTTCGTTAAAATTGTTACCATTTCATAAAACATACTTCCCGTTAAAAGGCAAATAAATCATTGATTTCTGATAGTGGTTAGTGTCTTATCTTGACACTTGTCCATATTGGACAATGTAGCTAAGATATATTTTACCTTAACATTAAAAATCAATCTGCAGTGGTACAGTCCTGCAACTTACACTTCATAACACTCTATATAACTTTTTATCACTGCAGTTATAGATTACCTGGCTTGAAGTTTTTCTCCTGTGTTTAACTGCAGTGTATGTCACTTCCTCTTCAGTCTGTGTTAAAGGATCACACCAAATGTCAGAGGACTTTCTCGAATATTGGAAAATGAATCCAAAGAGCCTTACCGTTGTTGTGGCTGATGATTTGTCTTTGATCTGTTCTAAAGTTAAACAGAAAATTGACAATGATCTACAATTGAAGTGAATAAGAAACACAGTAGGCATGAATTGGATTGGTTGAACTTCAGACTTTGACTTACTGCGTCTTTTCAACATAAACCAGGTGAACAAGGCTACCATTACAATGAAGATCATAACGCTCAGAATGATGATGAGGCTCTTTAGGTCGAGTGAAGAACTGCAACATACATATTTTGAGCACACAAATACAAATTAGTTATGATAAAAAGCCTACAATGAAAAACAATGTTAGAGCTTCAATATAACTTACTGATCTTTTTTCAGTCTAAGTAACACTTTTATTATTCCGCTGAAAACCAACATATGTGCATATAAGTATATGTCCACATCTTGACATTTTTGTGCAAAGTATTTGAATTCTACATATTATTTAATACATGTTATTTTGGGGGGAATGCCTGGGAGCATGTTCCCATCCAGAATGAACCGATTGCTCGGCTCCTGGTATTGTTGCTTGCAGCGATGTTGGGGAGCGTGCCCACCCGTTCCTGATTGCAGGCCCCTGGAAGTGCACGTTTGGATGAACAGTTCTTGTGATAAGTGAAGAACAATCATACATGCACACACAGTGAGTCCTTCCTTTATAGTTAGATGATGCCGCTATAGTGCCACCTATTGGCCAAAGGGCAAAAAGTGTTCAGGAGATTACACTTTTTGGTATTAGAAGTCCAGCCTATAGTATTTGAGCCAGCTACTGCAAAACTGTATGGAGAATCAAGAATCTGAAAAAGTAACTTTTTTCTGGCTTGGTCCAGAGGTGAGGATTGTTCAAATTTTCTGGGAGAAGTGGTGGAAAAACAGATTTGGACACAACTCAAAATGGCAGAAAGTCATAAAGACGCAATGGGTGAGGCTTATATGGATAGATTTGTCTGAACCCACAGACTTCAGGGAAAAAAAAGATAGGATAACAATTTTATTTCGGAGACTTATTGGTAAAAATTTGCAGGCCAAAATGAAAGTTTGTTGTTATAACACCACCATCTGGGAAAAATTACAACAATTTGACACAAAGCCATAGCATATAAACAAATCCCCAGCAATACACACAGCCAAATGAAGGTTTCTCAAGATAAGCGAATTACACACACATGGATGGACAGAGATTCCTTCAGTTATAGTTCGCCTAGTGCAGTGCCCGTTCCGATCAAGCCGATTGCTTGGCTTTTGGCTCTTGCTGCAAGCATGAAACTGTTCAGAATGTGTAGCTTTCTCAAATCTCAAATTGAATTCACGCTTAATACTGCATCCCCTTGGGTTTTCAGCAATACACCCGCCAAATGTGAAGTATATCAGATGAACACACACACACGTGGACAGAAATGCGCACTCACACACAGATTCCTGGCTTTATATGCGTAGTGATTGCCCTCTATTGGAGGAAACCCAACTACTGCAACTGAATTTTGCTACTGGCAGACCTATTGGCAGATGGACTGTTTTATTTGTGCATAGGTTCTCTAAATACTACATGTAAATGCAAAGACTGACCTGTTCTTTCCATCCTTAACTGCTATGTCTCCAAGGATGGTATCAGGTGATAAGGTGGTTAATAATCTTGTTGTTGCAAGTGTGGCTATAATTCAAAACAGGAAAAAATAGTATATTCATATGGCAGTAAGTAATCTTAATATCCAACCATCAGAACATTAACACATGGTTGTACTTGACAGATTTATAATTTTCTCACAATCACTCAGTTATACAAGGACTTGGAGTACTTACTAGTTGTAGGTCTGTCAATGACAGTTACATGCACTGGCATCTGTAAGTCTCCTTTAACACACCAATACCAGCCGCTGCTCTCCATCCTCAGTCCACTCATAGTCACAGAGAAAACTTTGGGGACATTTCGCTTGATGGTAACACTTGTTCCATCTAATGTTCCATATGGCCATGTAACACAGGAGCTGCCCAGTCTGCACCACTTCATACTTCCAGGGTCACTGTAGTGACAGTCGATGGTTATTTTTTCTCCATTAAATCCTGTGATCTCCTGATGATCCACATAGAGATAAGGCGTACCTTAAGGGAAATTCGATAGAACATTGTGGGTAGGCTCATAAATAGAAGATGCAGAATGTTTTGCATCTACAGTAGTTACATGAATAATTCCTTCTGACTTCACGTTTACTCTCATTACTCTTGACTACTGTCACAAAAAAAGATGAGCCTGCTTAGTGTTTTTCTACCAAAATGTTACAATTTCACAAAGGATTTGAAATATGCTTAAAGATGCTTTAAGTTCTCTTACCTCTGGTGACCGAAAGGTGAAACTTCTCTTTGACATCTGCCCCTCCATCAATCTCAACAGCACACCAATAATTATCAGTGTCCACATTTGTCAGATCTTTTATAGTAACAGTGAAGATTCTTTGGATTTTGTAATCAGAGATTGAAAACTTTCCTGAATTTCTTTGGTTTGTTTTAACTGAATAAGAGCAAGAAGACCAAGAACTTCCTTCACATAAGTATTTCACATGGTCCCTGTATTGCGAGCCATAGAGACATGGGAGAGTGAGCAAATCTCTAGCTTTCACTGACATTTTACTGATCGTTGTTATGCTGTAAATTCCTGTAACAAGAACAAATGAAACATTTTTACAGATATGCTCGGTATTCAAACAGCATGGATCCTTACAATAACCTCCATGTTCATACGAACTGTTTTTTAATTTTTAATTATAGTTGCCTCCACAATGAACTTTACTTATAAAAACACCTGTAGATTATTATAAACGATTATGTGACACAAAGAAACATAATAGGCTAAACCATATCAAAATGACCCATTACTAACCTTTGAGTCCAGTGAGGATGAGGAGAAGGCTGAGATAAAGAGCCATGTCAGTGAGTGAGCAGTCAGACAAAACAACATGAACCAAGGTGACAGACTTCTTCACAGAATTCTACTTCCTAATCTTATTCAGTATGCAATACCATCGTTACAATCTTTCTTCCTCCTATAAGTAAGGCAGTTGCATCACATAAATTGGCTAATGCAGTAAATCTCACGTGCAGTCACATGGTATTTCGGGCATCTAATTATCCTGCAACAAGAGCAAATACAGTTTAATAGCTAACAATATTCTTTTTATACCTGTCACCAAATGACGTACATTATTTGATGATAAATTGGTGTTTTACTCATCTGAGTATCATTTAAAGAATTATAGAGTTAACATAACCAGCTCAAGAGTAAAAACACCTGTACACATAAAATGACGTCTGTGACTGACCTGTGAGTTCGGTGAGGATGAGAAGAGCTGTGAGATGAAAAGCCATGTCGGTGAGCGAGAGTGAGTCAGACCAAACGGCATGGACCGATACACTGAGAGACCAATTTGCTACTTCCTGTTTTTGCTAAACATGCAATTGGAACTGTTAAAATCTCTCTTCCTCTTTCTTTTATTGTGGTTATGTTAATTTGGTTTGATGACAAAGCACAAAGTTACACAGCTGTATTTAATGCTTTACATTAAGGAAAAGTTACAAGTTAAAACAGGTAAAATATAATATCTAAGATGTATATTTTTCAATTTTCAGTTTTTATTTGTACAATAATAAAGGGTAAAACTCTGTGACACTGCTAACCAAATGAAGAGGAATTACCATAAGAGTCTTTTCACAGCATCATCTGTGCCACTATTGCCCTCCTAAATTATTGCAATTCAAAGCATGTGTGTGGGGGAAAATAACATTTCCATCTTGTTTTTTTTTTAAACATTATTTGATATACTGTACATGTGCAGCTTTTCACAAATCAGAATGACTTCATCAATGTTATACGTGCAGGATTAATGTCTTCACATCTTTCTGCTAATTAGCCATTATTCTGTTATATGTGTAGTGTGCTGTAGATCACACTTCCATCTACAGGTTCAGTCTGATGAGAGAAGACAAGCACAGAGAAAAGAACGCTGAGAATGCTGAATAATTATGGGATTATCATAACCATAATACTAATCCATTTGAGTTCTTAAAAAATATGATAAGTATTGAGATATTGAGATGCCTTTATTGATTTGAAATGTATCACATACCATTTTCCGCACATTTTCAGTCATCACAATGGTACTGTATGTCGCACTCTCTTCAAGTTTATCGTTCTGCTGGATGAGATTCAGCCACAATGTCAGGTAAAAGACAAACAAATGCAAAGGAAGGCAAATGTGTTTTCAGGCACGGCTCTCTTTTAAACTGTGTGAAACAAAATAAGATGCTCTAATCCTGTTTACCTTCTGCTGGGCTGCTACATTTTGTTTATGAACAACAGTAGCATAGTGCACATCAGGATCAGTCCCAATTTGTGAGCCCTATGAGGAAGGGATTAGAAAGTTGACATTAATCTCATTGCATATTATGTTAAAATTATTTGCTTCATTTAAATATAACTGGACTAGTCACTTTGCATGCCAGAGGTTTGCCATGTGGAAGTGTATGTCCGTGTTTTACATATGTAAGAAGCAGTCAAATATAGTTTGCTATTTTCCTCTTTGGGTTCAAAAATTCAGTTACTTCAGTTACTTCCTGTCACATGAGGTAGTTTTAACAGACTATGAAAACTACCTTGTGTGCTGTTTAGAGCAGCACAGAAGCAGCAGGAAGAAGAGAAACATTATCAATGCAATTCATTTATTTGGTGCCAGTGAATTTGTTGTTTTTGGCAAAGGCTATTTACACCCTGGTAGAAATATCAATGTATGCTATTTGTACCCAGGTTTTGCCTTACCCTAACCAAGTAGCTTTGTTGACTAAACCTAGCCATGCATTTGTGTTGTCTGAATCATTTTCATCATTTTAAAATTACATCACAGGCTGGATTCAAAATATGTCTCCTGGGTGAAAGTGTGATGCTTAACACACTCACCCACAGGTAGCTACCACAATACCACAATTTGTCGCCCTTTGAGGCGATGGATGACATGTTCGGGTGTAAATAGCCAGATTTCGCTGCAAAGGCTATTTTCTCCTGGGAGTAAATAGTTTCTTTTTTTGATTGGATTTTCTGACCTCATCAGGATCTGGGGCTAAATTGCCACTGTAAATATTTTTTTGCCAGGGTCATATATTTTAATGTGACTGCAAAAATTGTGACTGCATAGTATTTAAGTCACGTTTTTTCTCCTTTGTTGACTGCCTAGTGTCACAGAATGTGATGGGTCACAACTATTGAAGTACAGTTAAGCCTTGTTCCGACCAAGCAGTCTGGTTAAGTTCAGTTTGTTACACATTAGAACAGTTAAGTTTTGCATTTCCATAGTCAAAAATAGTTGTGGATGATACTGGATGAAACCGCTCTATTTCGTCCCATTTTTTCATTAACTTAGTGCAGTTAGTTTGATTAATTTCATATCTTCCTTCTCACTGTCATAACCCAAATGAGAAAGAATCAGATACTTATCAGGGGTGTCTCCAGCTGTTTACTTATATGCTCACAGCATTGAGTGTAAATATGTTAATACTGGGGACTTATTTGCACTGGATTTCACTTCTCAAGCTACTGAGAGGCTGCTTGGGAATGAGCAAAGTTGTTAAAATGTTTGAGTAGAATGAAAATCTGCAGCTGACTATTATTAAGATTATAAAAAGTACTTTGTCATTTAATTTCATCAAGGTTCAAAATGTCAAGATAATGTTTTAACCATATTTTAAATGTTTTCCTCTTTGCTGTATTGAGCTGAAATTGAGCATGTAAAATTCATAAATCCATTGAGCCATTTTGGGCCTGGATGGGTTATTTTCTGGTTTAAAAAATGTAACTCCATGTGTTATCTATAGTAAGTTACCATACTGATGTAGCTCATTTATTATCAAGCCCTCAATACAGTTATATTAGAAATAGCCTATTGTATATTATATGCTCGAATGTTCACATTCCTTAAATGCTGTTTAGTCTATGTGTTGTATGTTCAGTCCAAATTATGACATAGTGTAAATTGTTTTATTAACCAAGCAAAGAGTCAATATGCCAATGAGTAAGTTGACCATATATTTATTATCATACTTAATAATAATAATGGGAAACACATGACTTTCTCTTACCCCAGGGATGTCAGGCCCTTCAGGCTTGGTCTTATCTAAAACACATTTTGGAAGAAGATATTTTAAAATAGATATTTAATTTGAATCCTGAATTGGCTTTAGCAGAGTTTACAACAGACTTACTACGTTTTATCATCATCCTCCATCCAAAAAAGGCAGCAGGAACAACCAACAGCAGTAAGCAGAGGGTGGTGGTGATAATCGTCACCGTAGTGGAACTACAAGAGACATTCAGATCAGAGGTACATTTACATAAAAAAAGAGGGGAACACTGTCTGAAATCAACCTATGCATACAGTACCAGTCAAACGTTTGGACACGCTTTCTCACTCACTTAAATGCAAAAGTGTGTCCAAACTGACTTTGACTTGTACTATTCTTCTTTAATAGGTTTTATTTATAAAAATGTAAATAAATAAAGGTTGAATAGGGAGAATGAGCAGATCACGGCCATCTAGTGTCTCAAGATTGTATCGCAACAACAAAAAATAATTCCGGCAGTCGGGTTGCCAGGTTCATTGCCCAGTAGCCTACAGGAGACCAGAGTCTGTTTGAGCCTGTTTGAACCCATCCCCTCCGGCAAATTGCACCATAAAAATAAATATTGCAGAGGAGTTTGACTGACAGTTACCGTGAAAGTTAGCTTACCGATCAAGAAAAACGTAGTCATTTTGGCGTGTGTCTTTCATTCTGAACTTCTCAAAATGCCCCGTGGGTGTATTGTTTCTTTTAAATAAAGCTTTTAATAAAGATTCTACATATTCAACCTTTAAATGCAACCACATTTAAATTATGAGTTGCAGAGTTTGACTACAAGAAAATGTGCCTTACTATAGGCCGATGCAACAAAACAATCTGTGGTCAAGAATGAATGATGAAAAATCAAAAAATAACTTCCATGCATAAATACCATGCATCAGTTTTGTTGTATAAGGAAAAACACAAATTGGTAAAAGGGTTATAAACAGTAAAGGTTGTTAATCATATTTTAAGCCAGTTAAGCTGCTGAGAATGAAATAAAGTAAAGAGTACCTCCACCTCTTGTGTTCAGCTTGCAGCCCCTCACCAGTTGTCCCATGTGTGGTGGAGTGTGAGGGCTGAGCTGTATGTGGCTCTGTACTAGTAAGCAGGGAGGAATGCTGACTAGTGGTCGGTGTCACTGTAAAGTCTGAGTAAATAAAGGTAAAGAGTCATGTTAATCAACATGGATGATATCAATTTATTTCTACATCACATTGAAAGCTATTACACTCATTATTATGCTAGGTTGCTAATTTATAAACACAGAAAATGGTTAGTATCTTACTTGCTGTATTGGGGCTCAATGTAGTTGTAGTGGTTGAGGGTAACTCATGAACAGTTATATGCACTGGTATCTGAAAGTCTTTGTTAGCGCACCAATACCAGTTGCTGCTCTCTGCCCTCAGTTCCCTCATAGTCACAGCGAAAACATTTGGGACACTTGCATCGATACTGACGGTCCCATCTGTTGATCCAGTCTGATCTGTCAAACACCAGCTGCCCAGCCTGCACCACTCTTTTACTTTGTTATTTGTGTAGTGACACCTGACAGTCACACTTCCTCCTTCAAATGCAGTTATTTCCTGTCGGTCCACATACAGACCTGGCATACCTTTAAAAAAGTAAAATATAAAATAAAGCATATTCTGTTCTTATTATCTGAGTAAATACAAATGCATTTTTTTTTCTTTTTTGCACCATGTAGGTCACAGAAATGATTTCAAGAGTGTTTCAAACATTTAATGGATTTAACCTGTGGTGATGACTGACAACTCAAAACGTTGTTTGACATCATACCAAACTTTCTCCACAGCACACCACCAGTAACGAACTCCCGAATCCATCGGTGTCAGGTTATTGATAGTCACAGTGAAGATTCCTTGGTTTCGGTCATCAGAGATTGAAAACTTTCCTGATTCATCTGGCATGTTTGTTCGAACTGCATATGAGCAGGAGTCCCATTTCGCTCCTTTACACAAGTATTTCTCATGGTTTTTGTATTTTGATTCATAGAGACATGGGATAGAGATTGAATCTCCAGACTTCACAGACACTTTTTTGATTGTAGTTTTGCTGTTAATTCCTGCAAAAATAGCAAATACAGTATTTTACAGCATTTGTTCTACCCATTGTCTCCTTTTCACGTGGTTTCTGTAGCACGACTCATAACGACTTGGAAAAGAGATGGAGCCTACAGCAATGACTGACACTTCACTCACTGTGTCAATTTTGCGGTGAATTCAAGACAAAACTTCAGCTGACACGTAATTTACTGTATAGTGGTGCTTTCATAACACATAATCTGTTACAAGTTATCAGTACCATGATTTAACTGTTTTTATTAAAACACAATATTAATGATTACTACTAGTGGTTTGTTGTCATTTAAAATATAAGACTTCAATTGTATTACCCAACAGCAATAGATTAGTACCAATAATGTTGTTCTAATGTAAACCTGAGTATCATTTATGCGTATCATTCTTATTAAGGCTTAGCTGACTTACCCATGAGACAAGCAAGTATTAGGTGAGGCACATAAAGAAAAGTCATGTCTGCATTCACCTGGGCACAAAGTGAATGAACGCTTTCAATACCCTTGGTGCTTCTAACTCAGTCACTTCCTCATTTTTGAACAATGTTCTTTTGGTCTGGCTGTAAATCTGATATGCAGATATTTTATGGCTTAAAAATAAACAGTTTGCTTTGAGATGTGACATTTTATGAGTAGTTATTTCTTTTTTTACTTCCTTATAATCACACATAAATGAATCATTATTCACTGCATTGCACTGTTAAACTTATATTTAACAGCTAAAGCTGAAGGACAGACACTTATGTCATCAATGGATTCTTTTCATGATGAAATCATACATCAAGATATGGTGATTACTCAGTACTTTTAATCTGTTAAGTATTTAATTCACATGGGAGAAAAATAGGCTTTACCATGTGGTTATTAGATATAGACCTTTTACTGTACTTTGATAGGTCGATTGCTGTGACAGCTGGCTAGTTGGCTAGCTAGCTTTCTATTTGCACGACATACAGTAGACATATAGGCTAGAAGTGCATATATCTTATCCTGCTGGAGCTTCAACTTCTGGCACAGCATAGAAAGCACAGGAGCGATCCCATGTTCCCACTTTGTATGTGACAGGGGAACGTCTGACCCTTTTTTATGATAAGGGTCCGATGTTCCCCAGTGTGTAATTTTTTCAACAATCAGCGCCGAATTCTCCAGTAAATAGGCTTATGAAGACCTGAACCCTGACCGTAACTCTAACCCTAACAAAATGCTAATTTAAATCAGCGGAGGCAAAGGCTTATGCGAGCAGGGAACACAGGACCCGAGGAACATAGAACCTGGGGAACAGGGAGGACCCCGAAAGAACGTTGTCACCTTCCACCGCCTTCGTCCTGCAGGGCTTCACCTTGCTGGTCCACCAGTGTTGAGCAACGAAACTTGCTAAGCACTGCAAAGTAGGGTGGGTCTAGGTGGAACCTTCAGGCTATGGGTGGAACACAAATAGTTGTGCATGCACTTTACAAAACGTCAGTATTGTATGCATTGGAAAATGATCTGAGAGCTTTATTGAGGCAATCCATGCCCATGTTTTTTTTTTTCAGTATTACGACTGCCAATACTACCAATAATATGCTCCTAGTCCTAGAAATAATGGCAGGCTTCTACTGTGGGTAGTAAACCAGTAAGCTAGACATGCTAATGTTTGCAGCTCACCTTAGAGCGACTTACCACTTTCTTACCTGTTGCTTTTGTGTTTTTGAATGGCTAAAACAAAATACACATCCTCCAAAGTCCATACTCACATCTTCACATAGCCTCTTCATCAGGTTGACGGATTCAAAACATGACAGCCCCTTACACCTGTAAATTGCTAGCTAGCCTATACTGTATGATTGGACAATCACAGTTCTTGGGAGATCACACAATTTACCAGGAAGTAGAGATGATTTGTCCACTAAGCTTGTCTGGCTTTCAACCAAAATCCAACTCCCCTCACAAGATACAATATTGTTGTAATGAAGGACATTAAGAGTGACTTGATTTTTAATAATATGAAACTGGCAACGTTCTACATCCATGCCTTTGAAATGGATAAAAACAAATCCCCTTTTTTTCTGTTTTTAAGCAGGACCTTGTAGCCAATCGTCTTGGTGCTTTGAAACTAATGCAAGGGAAACATGTAGGATCTCTACTTGATGCTTGTGCTGCTTTCCAATAGTGGTTCAACATGCCCTATTCACTTTCCCTGAGCACTTGCCCATGGGGGTATCCCATAGAGGGGAATCAACGCTGTCATCTAAAGTCTGGTTCCAATAGTGTGAAAAACTGAGGTGAACTTGGTGAGATCGTTCCTCGGAGGGCTGAGTTATCAAGTGAACAACGATGGCCACTGAAGAGGTGGATATCGCCCACAATGCATTGCAGTTTTGCATTTTGTGAACAAGAATACATCCATAGGTGGCAGTAATTTAAAATTCCGCGATTGCTTACCACTAAAGAAGTACAATATGCATAAATAAATACACTTTTTTATCATTAAAACTTCACTATTGGACAACACTTTTCAGTTTCAGTTTTCAGTTTCAGTTTTCTACAAATAAAATCTCTTTTTTTAAATTCTTACATGTGTGGGCTGTTCAGCAGATAGTTTCTGAAGTAAATCTCATTGATAGCTTAATATTTCACTGAAAAATGACTAGTTGCAGTAAATATTTAGTCTACTTATTTTAGTTTATATATTCACATTTGACGTGTGGTTTCTCCTCAACATTATCTGTACATTTTCAGCCTCCAAACGAACCTTTTCTCATTTTTTAATGGAATTCAATTCACTTTATAAATCCCTAGCCTTAGTCAAAACAAATTATACAACATTTTTAGACAACTATGAAAATATATTTGACATACCCCCTGGCATTTAATTAAAATTATGATAACATAGATTATTACATAGCCAACTATGTATTGACATGACAATGTTTATTTATTTATTTTTGATATGAGATCCTTGCTGTATTGTTTTTTTTCCCTATTCATTGTTGGGTCGTGTTATACGTTTGTGTTTGTCACTTTCTGTATAAATTGAATGTTTTGATAAAGAAAAAAAGGAGGGCATGTTGAACAATTACAAAATAGTTTACATTAACTATTATTTATTTTTACTATTATTTGTTTATATTCGCATTTATTTTTTACATATAACTTTTTAACACAATGTCAATTATCTATGCCATGATATTTTCAGTTTATTTGTGTGAGGAGTGCGACCATAGACATAAAGACATCTTTATATGTCTATGAGTGCGACGCCCTTACCCTATGACATCACCGCTTGTTTTCGTCGACTTTTGATGACGTTTTTATGTAACTTCAGACCAGACGACTGCGCGAAATACAAAGCGATACAAGCGGATTTCAGCGCCAGGTTTAACTTTAGCAAGCTGCCGAGAGCTGTGTTTACTATCAGCCAGTAGGTTTATATTGTGTTCACTCTGACTCGACTGACTCTCCTCTTCAGGGATGGAGTACGGAAAGGAAAGAGTGGTGGCGTTAGTGGACATGGACTGCTTTTACGTTCAGGTGGAACAGAGGCTCAATCCAGCTCTGAGGAACACTCCCTGTGTGGTGGCCCAGTACAAGACCTGGAAAGGAGGCGGGTGAGTTTCATTGCAGTTATATATGAAGTCAAACGAGAACACACACCTCTTTCTCTCCGATAACCCAGTTCAATAAGAATTTACTCTTTTGATCATAGTGGCTCCACATTGCCAAAGCACCCTTATTCAAAGGTAGGCCTGGGCTCATTATTGGGAGCATCAATAATCAGAGTAACTTTACATATTAGTATTCATGTAGATGTAAGACAATAAACACACAACAAAAGCTACAGAAGGAGATAGGGTCTAGATCAGGAGTCTTCAACATTTTTTAGGCCAAGGCACCCCTTACAACAAACTATGTTTTAAATTGGGTTGCATATTAAATTAGGCCTAACAGCTACTGTAGGGCGGCCTATACACTCAGCTTTATATGGTGCATACAATACTAATATATTAAATTGATCATTATTATCCTTTTCATATATATATGCATCATATGTTAATCTTAAACACAGATTTGTAGGGTACATTGAATCCTTCAGCTCTTTCAGTTGTATCTGTGCATGGCTACCTTAGTGGCTACACAAGTGCCTATAAGCCAGTAAGCCTATCATCAAGGTTATGTAAATGTATTATTATTATTTTTTTCACAATTGTGTCTTTGCTACTTTGCATTCATGTTACTGTATATTTTCAGACAGGACAGGAAATAACTGACCAGACCAGAATGACTAGACTTGAAATTTCCTTCCTGTTGTTGTTCAACTCGCATTTCCACATCATTTAGTTATCTCATAGTCTTTCTCACCAGATTGAGTTTGCTCAGTTGTCATATGTATGGCACTGAGAGGGGATCATAGCCCCTTTCTCCCTCTGTTCAAGGTGGTCTCTGGCTCTGGATGTGAATAACCTGGCCTCCTTCTCAGGCTTTCCACTGACATCTGGTCAATGACTTAACTCCTTCACTGTCAATGCTGTGATTGGACAGCATGAGAATGTGTCTACTCTCTTCACTTGTATGGGACATTTAAATTGCTGTCTCTGTGTTTGCAACTGAGTTGTAGTAATGACTTAAAAACAAGGTTCTCAATTAAGTATTGTCTTCTGTTAGTATCATAGCAGTGAGCTACGAGGCCAGGGCCCATGGTGTCACCAGGAACATGTGGGTGGACGATGCAAAAAAATTGTGCCCAGATCTCCAGGTGGCACGAGTGCGTGAGTCTCACGGCAAGGCAGATTTGACACAGTAAGTTTGGGTGATGTACTTTATAACTACACCTATACACCACAGTTACTAGGATTGTGCCTTAAACCAATTCTTTCATTAATATGCTGAATAGTAAATGCTATTTTTAATACCAATTGTAGTAAAGCAAATTACCTATACACCCCTGTGTAGCTACAGGGAGGCAAGTGTGGAGGTCATTGAGGTGATGTCCCGCTTTGCTGTGATTGAGAGAGCCAGCATTGATGAGGCCTACATGGATCTGACTACTGCGGTCCAGCAGCGGCTGAAAAACATGACCCAAAATCAAATTGAGCCTCACTTGCTGAAGGCCACCTACATCCAAGGGTACCCACAGAGTTCACCTGAACGGGAAGCATCTGCAAAGGACGCTGCCTTGGACAAAGGTAGCCTACAAAAGAACTTTGACTAATTGATTACTCAACTCACTGTTTCAGAACTGGGCACAGGAAGTTGCTGTTTTAAACACAACAAACCCCCCAAAACTCTGGTAGGATGTATCCCCCTAACAGTGTCATGTTTGTCCCCAGAGGACCAGAGGTCCAGAGGTCTCCAGCAGTGGCTGGCATCCTTACCTGACCCTCTATTAGGGGAGCAGAGCCCTACAGAACTGCAGCTAACTGTAGGGGCGCTCATTGTCGAGGAAATGAGGGCAGCCGTGGAGAAAGACACAGGTTTCAGCTGTTCAGCAGGGATATCGCACAATAAAGTAGGAAAATCTCTGTTTTATTACTATAAATGTAATGCTGGTGTGATACTTGTAAGAGCAGTAATCATTGTTTACTGTCTACTTCTTTCAGGTATTGGCCAAACTAGCTTGTGGTCTGAACAAACCTAAACGTCAAACTGTTCTGCCCTTGGACTCTGTGACAGAACTTTTCAACTCTCTACCCATCAGTAAGATGTGAGTTCAAAGTATTAATCTGCCATGAAAAATGTACTCCTCTTATCATGTCTGTTTTTCCTAGCGTATTGCCCAGTGGGCCTTTATTGGGGAAACAAGTAGTTTTAAAGACATTTTTTAAACTACAGAACAGTTACAGTGGGGTGGCTCAGTTGGAAACTTAACTCTAGTCATGTTTAAAAATCTCCAGTCAGCTTTTAGCACTGACTAAATGTCGAATATATGTTTAGATTCTAATTTCCATGATTCCATTTAGTATTGTGTTAGCACAGAACTGGTAGGGCCCTACCTTAATGCTGCCTTCAGTCTGTCATTGGACCCACCAGACCCCTTTCTGGGTGATACTCATATTCTAACATAGAGGTGCAAAAACAAAAGTTGACTAAAAAAACACTGTCCTCTTGTATGGCTTATTTCACCTGTGCAGCCGTAACCTGGGGGGAAAGCTGGGCGCCTCCATAACAGAAACTCTGGGAATAGAGAACATGGGAGATCTGACTCGCTTCTCTCAGGCTCAACTGGGACAGAACTTTGGAGAAAAGACGGGGTAAGGAAAACTATATATTCCTTTAAAAATCAAAAGTGAAGTTGAACAAAGGTCTTGTTTACTCTTTGTCACACCATCTTAATTTTTGGTGGAATGGGCACTTTTAATTACATAGTTGTTGTATGGCTTTCCTAAGATATTATCTTATTATATTATACATCATATCATATATAGATATTAGCTAGCTAGCTACATACTTACTTACTTACTTCATTATCAACCCCATTCATTTACCATTGAACATCTCTGTTCTGCAGCCAGTGGCTGTATGACTTGTGTCGGGGAATTGAGTTTGAAGCAGTGAAACCCAGACAGCTTCCCAAGTCCATCGGATGCAGTAAAAACTTCCCAGGGAAGACATCACTGGCCACAAAAGAGCAGGTACAGGCCATCAGTTTCTGTTTCCCCGAGTGTTAAAACAGGAAGTAAATGTAAATGAAAGCCATTACTCAATCTATCTCTTTTTTCACTTATATATATATATATATATATATATATATAGACTGGAAGTGTTGAAACTTAAGAAACATTCTTGTAATATTGTTAACAAATATGAACCTGAATCTCGCCAGGTGAAGTTTGTTCCACCTTGCTTTCGCCTTGACTCCGCCTAGCTCCACTCTCGCAAGGCGGAACGAAATTCATCTGGCGAGAGTCAGGTTAAACAAATATGCCCTCTGACATAGTTTCTTTTTCATTTGTGATTTGCAAGATTGTTTTCATGTGAATTAATAATAACCTCTGTTTAGGTCCAGTATTGGCTTCATCAATTGGCCCTTGAGCTGGAGGAGAGGCTTACCAAGGACAGAGAAGTGGTGAGCAGCTACGTGTGGTTGTGTAATTTAGTCCTTTCCTTTATTGCAGCGGTACTACCCATTTCCTCAACTGGGTTTCCCGTTCATACTGTAAAAATAATTGGGTGTCACACCTGTGCCCTGCATTTCTCACCACAGAACGGTCGAGTGGCTAAGTTGTTGACAGTCGGTGTACGTCAGCTCGGGGAGAAGAGGCCGAGCAGCTTCTCTCGCTGTTGTGCTTTGGTGCGCTACGAAGCCACCAAACTTTCCGGTGACAGCTTTGCCATTATCAAGAGTCTCAACACAGCAGGAAACCACCAGGCAGCATGGTAAAAAGTCTACATGTAATAACACTGGAATATTTTTAAGGAATACTGTGTGACTAATTGTACTCCATCTTGCTTCGCTTCCCCAGGACTCCACCCCTCACCCTGCTACACCTCTCAGCAAGCAAATTCAGTGATGCTCCATCAGCAGGGGGCATTGCTGGCTTTTTTTCCAGTGACGTTGCTTCATCCCAGAGTCTTTTCTCCACCACTCAGCCCTCCACCCAGCCACCCTCAAGCACAATCCAGTCCTTCTTTCAAAAGGCAGCTGAGAAACAAAGACCGAAGGTTACAAACGGAGTAGACAAGAAGGATGGTGATGTATGCTCCACAGGGAGTCTCCCATCTCCCTCCTGTCAAATAAACTCTACTACTGACAGTCAGTTGGTGGCAGATACAAAATGCCCTGTTTCTTCCTTTACATTTTTGTCTCACTCTAAAAATAGTCCTGCCACGTCCCATTCTGGGATTTCCTCTTTCTTCCAAAAGAAGAGTCTTGAAAGAAGCTCACAGGCCTTAACTTTAACATTAAACAAGCCTGAAACTGGACATAAGCCTGGACCTGACAATAAAGAAGACTCACAAGATACTGTTGCTGCTGGGTCAGGCCTGCAGGAAAAACACAACTCATCTCAGCAGACACCATGTGAAGAGTTAATTGGACTTGACAGCCATCCAGAGGTGAACCCCCATCCTTCCAGTGTTGCCAGAGAAGATCTGTTAAACTGTGAACGCTGTGGCCAGGAGGTATTGGTCTGGGAAATGCCTGAACACAATGACTATCACTTTGCCCTAGACCTCCAGAATTCCCTCTCTTCATCCACAGGTTCCGCACCCGTCTCTTCCTTTTCTCCTTCTTCCAATGCCTCTCAAACTTCTCTCAGAGCCCAGTCCTCGCGTGGAAAAACCAAAACCAGAGGTCAATCAGGACCACAACCGAAAAGGCAACGATCCCAAGGTGGAAGTACAGGCACTCTAGATTATTTTTTCAAGAGGAGCTGAAGATGGGTTGTAGTGTGGCATTTTAAAAATAAATCCAAACTTCTGATCATGCATAAATACCACAAACGCGTCTAAAGAAAGTCAATGTATTTGCTCAAAGAATGGAAAGCCAATGTTCAACAGGATATACTAGAACTTGTTTTAAATGCTGTTTTTTGCTTTATATTCCAAGAATGTTTACAAATTACAGAAAGTGTTTATTTATGCTCTTTATTTCCCTTATTATAAAGGGAAAGGCCATCATTTTAAAGAAATAGTTTTGTAAACCAGCATTTATTAAAGATACTATTTACATTTTGTAGTAGTGTACATGATGTTGTAATATTATTTTGTGCCACCAGATGGCACAAATAAGTTGAATATAGAACAGGAATCCTCACTTGAGTGTTTTGTTTAAGCGATACAGAAAATATTTATTTTGTAAGACAGAGCATATATTTAAAATACTGATGAAACACATGATGGCCAATAGGATGAGAGTTTTGTTTACACTTTGCTTCCATGGTGGAACCTGTTATGTAGTGCATGAGGGTTGAGAGACAGCTGAATGAGGAAGTTGTTGACTATTATTATGACACGAGAGCAAGTAGACAAAACACTGGGAGTATGATGACTGTTGAAAACTTTGAGCAATTTTGTGTTTTACCGAATAGACAACACAAACAACTGCTGAAGAGACAATAAAACCTTTATTCATGTACATCATGATAAACAAATTTGATCTGTACATAAATATTGCATTTCACCCAAATAATAATCCAAAAAAAGTATTCATTTAAAAAGGAACGAGTCTTAAACGTGATTTAAAAAAAGATGTGATGTGTCATTAAGAAGACTGAAAACAGTAAAAAGAAAAAACCTTTGAATAAATTGTAAAATCTGGAACTACTAGAAATTTAAAAAATAAATTCTCAGATGCATTAAAATCAACACCTGATAATCTGCATTAGGTTTTTAAAATATTTTGGTTGAAATGCATTCTTAGATTTCCTGTCTTTGAGTGCACATGAACTGTGCATAACAACGTGGGTGCAACAAAACTGCACACATTTCAGTCATCATTGAAGTCAGTGGAACAATAATCTATGTATAAGTCACAACAACAAGCTATAATAAGACATGATAAGGCCAACAGCAGCCTTAAACACAGAGTAGCAATTAACAGTCATTTACAAAGTCGTCTTCAAAATACCAAAAGCTGTTTCAAAGAGTAGCACCAACCTTATTCGATTTTGCTTTACTAAGTTGTGTAACTTTGGGGCTTTTGGCTACTCAAACGGTAGTTCCATTAGGCACTGTGTTAAAACCCTACTCAAAGTTAGTGACATCAGTAACATAAGTGAAAAGACATCAAGTACCTCAAGCAATTGCTTTAAAACAAAGCTGCAACAGTAGGCACCTTCACAAACTATAAACCCTATAATCAAACATATCTTTGGGAAAACAACCTTGAATATATTTTCACCTGTCAACCCCACCCCCCAACAAGTCAGCAACAGTTCTGAGAGTGGAATGCTGTCTAATACAATATCTAAAACTGACCTGAGTAACTAAAGCACTTGGAAGACAGGCAGCAAGATCATTACCATCTCACTGCACTATCGTGAGGCATTATTTGTGAATAAAAAATAGAATTCTCACAGAGACATCACATAACAGAACCACTTACAAGGTGATTGCCAATGTGAGCTATCTTGACAGGCTCACATACAAACTGGGCCACGTTCTTCTTTGCATACCTCGCAATGCTCTCCTTTACCTTTATAAAGTGCCAATATCAGCAATATTATAGCTTTAAGAAAGATGGTTTAGCTTATATACAGCGGACAAGCTGCGTCTGAGAACCACAAAAGTATTTACTACTAAGAAAAGGGTATGATTTAAAAGTATTCAAATACAGTGAGGTTTGTCCCCATCAGTCAGGCACTATGCTGGTCACACAGACAAGCTGCTATGTAGCAATGACAACAATGACATTGGTTAAAAGTGTGGTTACAGATTACGCCTTAATGTCAGAGCATCTCATACTTGCGATTGTTTGTAAACAATTGCAAGTATAAAAAGGTATATCAACACTGGCATGTATGTTTCAGTGCAAGTGTGTTCAAGCATCTTTTTCAACATGTGTGCTAGGAGTGCATTTAGGTGTAGACTGCGTGAGCGGCACTTAAACGTAGGTGTGTGTTAGCAATGTTCTAGCTGCCACTTGCTAAGTGTTCTTGACGCTCCACATCACTTTGGTAGATGTTGCTAAGTGAATGTGGTATAGAGGTAGCTGAGGGGGTTTCTCTTATGGGTGCTTTGAAAAGCAACACTCTTTAAACCTCAACACCAGAAGGCAGACCTCTGAATAATTGCAGTAATTTAAAAAGGCTGAAAGGGCAAAATTAACAGGATGGTGACAACAAGGTTTTGGAAAAGGTAGATAAAACAATCTTCTGTGACAATTTAGGATTTACTGTGCAGGTTAGAGGACAGAATGGAAAAAGCAGGAGGTTGTTTATAAAGCACCTCGTATTTGGGTGGGATGGTGTTTTCTGTTGTCTTCTCAGAAACTTTAGGCTTCATCATCCTCACTTTGGGATGGCTGGTACTGGGCAATGGGCTTCAATTTGGTGATGTGGCCGATACCTTTTGTCACGCCCTCTCTGAAGAGCACCTTAGCTCCCACCTTCAGGTATTCTGGGTGCTTGATGAACTTGAAGAGAACCACTGCTTTCTCCCCTGTCCTCAGCTCCTCCTGTAGCACAACAATGTATCATAACAAAAAGAAAAGACAGCATTACGAATATACCACATTAAATAATATCTTCAATGTAGCACACTGGGATATAACAATAACAGGTTTTAGAAGTAGAGGATGACTTCAGACAGGAACAGTTGTAGCTCTGTCGATGAACTAACCTTGCCATATACAGCTTCCACAGTTGCGGTCTGTCTCACATTGCCAATGTGCACAGTAACCTGGAAGCCCTTGTGGAAGGTCTTGGCATGGAAGAGCAGCACAATCTCAGCCTCAAACATCCAGCAGATAGTAGGATCCATCTCCAGACTAACCATCACCATGCCCTGTGAGTGAAAATCACACATAGATTAAAATTAAGTGTCTTACATGATAAAATGGATTTCTTTTTCTATTTTTTGCCAAATGAATAAGCGATAAAGTACCAAATCAAAAATTTATTTTCATGAAAATACAAGGAAACACACTTAATACCGAGATAGGCTAACAGTATATGTAGAAAGAGTATTCCTGAAAGAGTCACCTTGCGCAGTAGTGACCGGTCGAAGTCGCCCAGGGCGAGTGTGGCAGCCTGGCCGGCCCTCAGTACCCTGCATGCCGAGCGGTTCCTTTGGATGCTCCCAATGGTCAACTTGTGGAACTTGCCCGAGTCTGTGGGCCCTACAACAAGATCATCTCCTTCACGGCAAATACCACTGCGAATTCAAAGAGAAAAGTGGGTCAGGGAATGTAAATTGAATAGATAAACATAAATGAAGCATTGAAACTAGTTGTGGGACACGATTAAAAAATGAATCTAATTAATTAGAGGCTTTGTAATTATTTATTCGCGATTGCATATCAATCGACACATGGATTTTGATATATGACTTAATATATTATAAAAAGTAAAACAGTGCTTAGTACGGTAGGTTCAAGAAAAGTGGAAACCTAACATCGCAAAATATTTAGAATAATATCCTTGGCATAAAATTTACAGTTTAACATAGAGTGCTTTTTCTCCCATGTTTTCAAAAACACAGAAACAAAAATGATCCGTCAACTAATGACAGCCTCTCCTAGGAGCGTTGTCTGTGCTTACGTTAACTGCAACATGTTCAGCATTGGGGTGGGAGCAGAGGCTGAAGAGCTCCGTCTAGAGCAGGATTTTTACAAAGCCGTGCCCTCGTCCGTGTTTCCACTTGGTCGTTTCTAAAGCCCAGTTCAGACCAAAGATTTGCAATGCAGCTGTTTTCGAATGTAACAGGTGAAAGTTGCAGCGGTGTGAACTGACCCTTCTCGTTGTGAATCAAGCCAGCTGATGTCGCATTTTTTTCTTCATGTTTATAATTAACGCGTTAAAGTCCCAGCCCTAATTGAAACACACTGACCTGTACAGAGTACCTCCCACAACAGTCCCCACCTCTGGCACTGTGTAGATCTCATCCACCTGTAATGATGCACACTGATGTCAATCACATGAAAATCGCGTGTTTATTATTTAATTATTATTTATTTACACGGCACCAAAAAGTGTTTGTGCCAGATGATCCCTTGCATGCATTCATAAACTTCTTATCAGTCACACCTGAAACTCAGTTAGCTGTTGCATAAGTTCCTCCTGCTCCTTGCTGGTGCTGAGAGGAGGGATGATGTTGAAGAAGACCTTGAGCAAGTCTAGACTCTCCCCAGACACACTGGACAAGGTGAAGATGGGTGTGATGCTGCCAAGGAGAGAACAAGCACACCATCAGGACATTTACACCACTGGCTACTCTCTACTTTACACTCTTAACAAAACATTAAATTATGTATATGTAGTTGTTTCATACTTTGGTGACTGGGCGAACTGCTGTGCTGCTGTGACGGCATCATCCGTACTGCTTATGGCCATAGGCACCTTGTTGCAGCCCGGCTGCTTCAACACACGCTCCAACTGCCGCACCGTGCGCTCCACGGTGGCCCGAGTACAGAGGTCCACCTTACTGATGACGATGAAGATGGGTACCTTCAGAGCCAAAGCGAGTCCGAGATGCTCCCGTGTTGTACCAGCTGGAAAAGAGGGAAGGAGAAGAAGTAGGGACTAAGTTAGATCTAGTCAAAGGGTTTAACAACACTGAATCTACTCATTCAGGTGCACTTTGTGCGGTAAAACTTCAAATCATCAAATGTGCCTATCCATGCAAGTGCACAAACTTGTTCATTTTAGGTTTTATGCATGGTGTTCTTATACAGAAACATTTGCATGAAATGAACAGATCCATCAGATTCCACATCCTGGAGTTAAATGACAGTTGTGACCCAAGATAACACTGCTTATCTGCTGGCACTACATGTCACGAGTATACATATACACAAATAGTCTGAGGGTCACAAGAGCATGTACACAAGCAGATAAAGCCAGGTCATATTTACCATGCAGATGATTGTAATAACAGAGTTAAAATACCCATACCCCCTCATCAGCTGAGTAGTAGCATGTTTCCCTAGTTGTGTTATTTTTAGTGCATCCAAAGTAAAAGTGCACAGCCGTTTGGCTTTTTGGCTTGTCACAAATACGACCTAAGACGAGCCCTATGCATTACACAGATCCATTACCCTGTTTCATAATTAAAGCTGTTGCTCTTGAGTTGCAGACACTATGTCCTCTTTCCGTCTGTTGCATAGCTAAGATGATCCTCATTCTCGACCCCATTTCCCTCACCGTGCCATATTTTAGTACAGACACTCACAAAACGCCAGCAATGCCTACAGTCTGTTGTTCTACTCCTGCCAGTAGTCCACATGACTATTGTTGCAATGTTTTCTTTACCCCCAAAAAACAGCAAAACAATTTTTTTTCAAATTGTAAAATTTTGTAAAACAATTCAGTAGCTGAATAAAGTTAACCTAATTACTCCAGCAGGCTGTGTTAAAGTAACAAGTGTTGTCTCCAAGGGTCAGGTTTTATATGCATGTCTCCTTCCCATTTGCACGAATAAAATATACAGATTTCTCAATAACTTTATGTCATAAGAGTATTGCATACAAAAGCACAGAGACTCTTTACAGAAGGTCACAAGCTTTAACAGTGTGTACTTATCTGGACCCGCATGTGGTGCCTGTCAAAGCCATGTAACTGATCTAGCACAGTTGCCACCAAGAGATATGTCAGGATGGCCGAGCGGTCTAAGGCGCTGCGTTCAGGTCGCAGTCTCCCCTGGAGGCGTGGGTTCGAATCCCACTTCTGACAGTAACCTTTTTGTTAACATCAAATCTTGCAAAGCTGCCTAGCCTATCCCATTAGTTTCAGCTGCTTATGTTTCAAAATATGTCCTTCCTGGCCCTTGGTACCTAACAAGCTTCCTGCAATAAGTCTCACTTGCTGTTGTCATAAGACCTCAGGGTCAGTGAAAGTATATGGTGCACTTCTACAGAATCATTCAATAAAATCAGTTGCCAAAGACCCACTAAAGGTGGGGAAATGCAAAATAATTCCACGCTAATTTTTTTGGAGACTCTGCAAGGCATTGTGGGATTCCAGCTTACGCTACAGTAACCATCAATGTGAAAAAAGTGAGGGATAACTTTATGCTATGCGGGAGGAGCATGGAACTATTTGAGTAGTGGCTGATAGGGACGAGAAGGAGGGGTAAACCAGCGATGGTAGGAATGGTGGTCTGTTACATAAGGTCAGATATCATGTTTCCAAATCACAGCTGACCAAGTCCACTAAAACTGTACACAACCATAGGCTCTCAGACTGGTCTTGCAAGTGTCTATTACGAGGCTGTGTCCCTGTGACAAATCCACTTTGAGCTTGTCTTATCTGAATAGTAAAGCGACAAGAACGGGTGCACACAGAGAGACACCAGTGCATTTGAACTGAAATACAATGATGCCCAAGCATTTACAAAATCAATAGAAACGTCTAATGAATTAATACTCACCGATGCCAGTATTTGCACTGACGACCAGCATAGCGAAATCCGGACAGTAGCTGGTGAGGCCAAAGATGGTGGTCTTCAGGTACTTGTGGTGACCCGCCAGATCAATGAATGTGATCATTTTAGAGGCACTCTCACAAATCTCCTCTGCTGTTCGAGACTCGCTGTAATTCACAACCTAGGAAAAGAAGCAATCAAGCACCATGATCTAAATGACATTCCAGCATATTCCTGTTATTTATTCAAGTATTGGTCGGACTAGATATCTGTCACGAACATTACTTAATATTACATTGTATGAAACTTTCTTTCCTTTTATATCACTATTGCCAAACCCATCTTGCCTGTCCTATTAGAACATCTCAATAAGGTATCACTGTGATATCCATAACGTAATGTATTTAACTCGTGCTGCTATTTAGAACAAATGATGTGGGGGGATTTACAACCAGGCTACACATTATTTATTCTCTGACGTTGGATCTTGACTCACCTCTCCTTTACTATTGAAGCCAAGGATCTCAAAGCTGATGCTTGAAGTGCGTCCAGTCTGGATCTCGTGTAGATGTCTGAAGAGGTTGAGCCGCGCTCTCCCTCGCCCATTGTCCAGCTCACCCTGTGTCAAAACACCCAACAGAGTGGACTTGCCCGAGTCCACATTACCCAGTACAGCTACTCGCAGATCCAAGAACTGCAGGAAAAACACAACAAATAAGCAGGGATTTAAAAAAAAAGATCAACAACCAAAAAGCAACATGCCTTCACAATAGCTCTACTAACCTGCTGGTCATCTGGCACCTTGCGAATGAGAACTTCAGCAATCTTACGAGGAACATCAGAGTCATAGTCCACCTCTCTTTCTCTGAGAACAGCGATGTCAGCTCCAACTCTGTTAGAACAATTGTATTGTTTGTAATAGCATTTCATTTTTATTTTAAAAGTAAGTAAGAATGGGATATCCTAACTTACTTCTCTGCCAGCTTATGTAGCGTCTTCAATGATGTCCTCATATCTTCCTCTGATAGTCCCACCAGCATGCCATTATCCTCAACACCTATTTGATAGACAGCTTCGCCTCGACCCTCTTGCAGTCGCCATTTCATTTGAGTAGCCAGGTGCTCAAAGCGGTATTGTGTGGGGTTCACCAGCTTAAGCTAGACAAGGGAAAGGCTATGAAATTAGTGCTGAATTGGATTGTGGAAAGTTAAAAAAGTCTAGTGCAAATTATTAGCAATACCAAGGATTACTGTAGGCCTGGGGCAATGTTGTATGTTGTTGTAGCAGGGGAAGCAGCTGTTCAGAAACTAAAAATGATCTTGCTAATCCGTTGTAGTGTTGGTTTTTCCTTGCAAACCATGTTAGACTGCACTTATGTATTCTGACATATGACCTACATATAGCTGACATTTTATTGTAATGGTGATCGACATATCTATAACCTCCGCACTCTTGTCATGGAGAGGCTGACTATGAACTGTTCATTGTTGTTACAGTGTTATATGATGCAACTTTGAATAAAATAAAAACACATTTTAAACACATCATGGCCCTTGCATGACATCTTATTATTTGCTTACCTTGTACTCTATGTTTCCCTCTTCAGCCTAGAGACGGAGAGAAACAAAGAGAGACAGACAGGACAGGAACAACAGCTGTCAGACTGTAGAGAAGTGAGACAACAGGCTATTGATTTGTTAAAAGACACAAAGAAAAGCAATCTGACTGAATGAGCAGTCAGTGCTCTACTGTGAATAGGTTGTCACTGAGAGCTATACAAACTAACTGCTTAGCTAGCCTTAATACATAACCACTTAATGTGTTATTAGACAAAGACCACACAAGTAAATGTCAATATACATTTAAAGGTTAACTAGTCAATTTTCCTACAAGTGGGACAAATATCCCACATATATATACTAACACTGGTCACTGCAGGACAGTGGGGCTGGTTACATACTGGATATTAGCTGAGAGAACAACTGAAGCCATGTTCAGGCATGTCCCATTAACATTAAGAGTTTATGACCATAGTGCTGTGAGGATACTGTTTCAGCAAGTGCTAAGTAATGATGGTAAAATAATGGTCATGTTAACTGAGTGAGATTAAGTTGAAAACAGTTAAAAAAGAGATATAAGAAGATTATTCTTACAAGGTACAGGCATTTTGATTATCATTGTTTATTTACTTATTTGGATTGCAATGTATTCCTTCTTAGTTTCCCCTTTTTTGTTCTATTTTATTTACTTATTTTTGGTTGATTGATTTCTAAATTCTGATTTTATATTTTGGATACAAAAATATATCAAAACAATTAAAACAATTTCTCCCTGGGATTATTTAAGTATTTCTGATTCTGATTAAATGAAAAACATGTCAAATGAAGTTTAACCATAGAAATTAAGTTTTAATTTCTGAGTTTAACGTTATAGGTAACTAACAGCATACGACCGCAGCACTATTTGGTGCCTGTGTATAATAACCTATGATAATAGCAGTCCTGCTGAGTGGACGGTGATAGTAACATGCCCGCCCCCTGCTAGATATTTACAAACACAGCTGTTCCTCTTCTGCTATGGCTAACAAAAATACTAGCCCACTAAAGCAAGTAGCTTTTTAACTAGTCACACAATTATCTTACCACTGTTGAACGACAAAATGTCAAGTCGCTAATGTATATATCTATAACTATCTAATTCATTGTCCTTTCGGTTACCGACTAGCTACGTGTCACTAACATCGCCACAGCACTGGTTCAAAGCAAGGGCAGGAAAGCTAAAGTTAACCCAATTAAAACTCTCCGGTTTCACACAAATGCATACACAGACTCATTTAAGTCCACCTTGTTATTAGCAGACTTCGATATGGGTCGTAAATAACTTAGCTTCGCTTCGCTAGCGTTTGTGCGCGTAATTTCAGCCTTACCTCCGGAGGTAGATGCGGGGTGTTATTGCTTGGTTTGAAGTTGCGAGCGAATCGAGCCTTGGCTTTCTTGTTGTTCTTTATACAAGCTTTCTTGGGGGCTACCCCATAGCCATTTCCCGACTTGACGTTGGAAGCAGCACCGTGAGATCCACTGCCATTTCCTGAGCCAAATAACTCCGATACCCGCGCATCCATCGGCTACTTTGGGACCTATAACTTGTTAGCTTACCACTGCCTGGAATCAAACTATGCTATAGGTAATGTAATAAAACTCGACCCGGGCATGCAGGTGATGGTATTTGAGTGGAATTACCCTGCCAGTGGTAGCTTACAGCCCCCCAAGATAAAAACAAAGCACCGACCGCCCCCCAAACTCTTCAAACCGAACAATAACAGCAGCGTCCGACTGTGGAGTTCAGTTTACTGTGTGCTTACGTCAGTCCTGAATGTCAAGGGATGTACCTGTTTTGCACTACTGGACAGCGCGGTTGGGCGGTGCTAGTTGTTTTCTCACTAGCACGCGATGGTATGTAGGTTTACACCCCGCCCGCCTCGCTACCTAGGTCCTAACAGCGTACACACACACTTTTACAGAGCTTTGCATCAGACGAAGAAGGAAATAATTACATACTTGTTCATGACAGGTTGCACCATAGACTGCATGGGTTGCACACAAAAGATGATGCCACAAGATCAAAACATGTGCAATCAACTTAGACATGTTATATAACTAATTTGACCTACAGGTTCATCCAGATGATTTACTTCTTCAGTTGTGTCGAATATTCAATAACGTCGTAAGAATTATATTCACGGCTAAAAACTCAACACAGAAAAAAAAAAATACAATGATACAAATCATGATTTATTTTCCTAAAGGTTTTGCTTCATTATTTCACCAACAGAATATAGCCTATGTTCACAGTGTCATCAGTTTGATGTGGCAGCACTTTCTGTAGATCATACACCCTCAGGCTGAAAGCCATATTCCTCAACGTTGAGTTTAGGTTGGCTTATGCACCGATGTTATACATCTTGACAATTATCATGTTGTCTGTCATACAGCATTACAGAAGAGTAAAATTTCCCACATGACTGACATTCTTATTGCCAGACTGCCATTTTGTCACCTGGCAAAAACAACCATTAAAACAAAGAGACTTTGTTGGTGCAATTTTGGAGACCATAGCTAGGAATGCCATCAGCCTGATGGCATCAGGTGTACCATACTAATTTGGAGAACAAAGACTAACATAGTTTGTTTTTAAAACTATTTGAAAGCAGGTCTGACTGGATATTGTTCCATTAGTCTGTTTTACCATTTCCTGATTGTGTAGATTGGTATTTGAGAAGGTCACTGGTTTGGTTAAATTTGTTTTACACATTTGTTTTGCAAATTACTTGTCTAGATTTTATCTGGAACCAGTGGTCACCAGCAATCTTACATTAGTCCTGCATTACATTTGCTCCTCCTGTTTATGTACTTAAAGATATAATGGAGATATCATAGACTATATTTAGATCAACTAGTAGTGTATTTCACAACATTATCACCTCCTTTGCAGAGTGATTTTGTTCAACTGTGTTTTATTATATCATTTAGCTGACTAGACAAATAACTAAATAACTCAACTCAACATTTTCTAAACTAATTTTAGATTAGTTGCACTTTTTCTGAAGATTGGCTTTAAATTTTACCTCTAGTTACATATGATACCTTAAGTTATCATACTGCTTATAGGACATTTTAGTCTGTCCAAAAATATAACACTTAATCAATGGACTTGCTTTTTCACAGAACTCAAGACAAAATTCCCATGAAGCAGCCACAGGCTGCTTGTTCCTGCAAAGAGACTGAGATTTGGGAAAAGTCAGCCAACTCCCTGTAGGAAATGAATACTTTCACAGTGTGGCATTTCTGAAACTCAACACTGATTGGTCCGGCAACCTATGATGTAGGGGCTCAGCCCATTCAGTTCTGGCTGAGAGAACTGTTTTGGGATTTTTACAGACTTAAGTTCCTTCAGAAGTCCATTTTCACATCTGCATACACACACAGCACTCTCTTGGTTCTGCTCTTTCGGTCAGCATGAGATATCCACTGGTGATTCTGCTTTGTGTGGGACTTCTGCCCCAGACTGTGAGGGCCGCCCATATGGATAAACTTTCAGACAACAAGATTTGTGGAGATGCAGAATGCTCACGTAAGTCAGAGCATTAAAAAAAAGCATGAAACCTGGATTTAAATCAAATAATAAAATGCATGTACTTAATAACTTTTTAAAAAATATATTTTTTAGTCTATATATACCTTTCATATCTTGTTTTCTGTGCTTCGTTAGATGTGCTTTCCATGGCCACAGCCTTGGATGACTTCATAGCTCCTGACTGCAGATTCATCAACATCAAGAAGGGTCAGATGGTCTATGTGTATTCTAAACTCGTACCAGAGGAGGGCGCTGGAGTCTTCTGGTCTGGAAGTGTATGTGAATATTTGTTCCGTCTTATTTATTAGCAGTGCAGTTTACACTCAAGTTACAAATGCAGAGCAGGGAATGCAGCAGCTGTGACAAACAAATAAGAACTTTGTAGCCTTTTTGAGAAGAACAATATGTCAAAAAAGACAATTGTGTAAATATTCAGTTCCATTGTAGCTGAAATGAACAAGGTTAAATGTACTGAATAAAGCAATGTGCTGCATATTTATTTGTTTGAGAGGCCTTTTTATTTTCACTGGCAGGTTTACAGTGAGCGGTATGTGGACCAGATGGGCATCATTGGATACTTCCCTGCAACTATGGTGAAGGAGACACGGAAGTTTACAGAAAACACAGTTACTATTCCCACAAGTGTGAGTATTTTTTGTCTTTTATAATATACATAACAGAATACTTTGATTTTCTGTTTAAAAGAAGGTGGTTGTCAACAACGATCTCACGCTATTTCATTTTGTTTTGCCTATTTTTTTCAGAACATGGACTTCTACTGCTATTAAGTCATGGCAGTCTGAAGCCTCTTTCTGAAGTGTTACTTTTAACAACTCTAGCTTTCATAAAGGACCTCTCGAGCCAGCGTGTCAGAACATGTCCCATTATATCCTTTGGTGTTGTTTCCAACTGGAACGAAAACCTGGACACTCCAAAGCCCCAGTCTGACACCTGTCTTGCTTAATCTTATCAAAACACTTTGTTCAATAAACCCCTTTTCATGTTATCCAAAATGTTGATTATTTGAAAAGATAATTTGTTTTCCAGAATGCTCTATGATTTATTCTAAAGCAGCAGGGAGAGTCTGCCGCGTATCTATATAAAGGTGCCTGACCTATATATATATATATATATATATATATATATATATATATATATATATATATATATAGGTCAGGGGAACGACAGGGCCAGTCAATGTCATCAATGCCTTCGTCATCCAAGAACTGCCTACACATTTGTACGTACACAGCATAAGGTCTGACAATTGCTCTGAGGTTTTCATCCCAGGATCTACAGCAGTCAGGGTACCATTGGTTATGAAATGGAGGTCTGTGTGGCCCTCCAATGATATGCCTCCCCAGACTATCACTGACCTACTGCCAAACCGGTCATGCTGGATGATGTTACAGGCAGCATAACATTCACCACAACGTATCCAGACTCATTCACACCTGTCACATATGCTCAGTGTGAACCTGCTCTCATCTATGAAGAGAACTGGGCGCCAATGGCGGACGAGACAATTATTGCAAATGCCAATTCAGCTGCATGGTGCTGGGCTGTGAGCATAGGTCCCGCTAGAAGATATCAGACCCTCATGCCACCGTAATGGAGTCTGTAGCAGTTTTGTCAGAAACATGCACACCTCTAGCCGTTGGAGGTCATTTTGTAGGGCTTTGGCAGTGCTCCTCTTTTTCCTCCTCACACAAAGAAGCAGTTACCGGTCCTGCTGCTGGGTTGATGCCCTACTAGGGCCATTTGCAGCTTTACTCGTGTTACAGTTGGTCTCCTGGTATCTCCTTCATGCTCCTGGGACTGTGCTGGGAGACCATGAAGGGATAACTGAACGGGCCTATGGGGCACAGGCCCTGGGGCCCATAAGGTTAGGGGCCCATTAAGTCAAAAGCCCTGACTCAAAATGATCCAAAAGAGATGCTATTTTTTTAATTATACACAAAACAAAGAAAATTACCACAAAAAGACAAAAAAATTACTATAGGAATGAAAAACAACTACAGCGAGATGCTAAATGACTGAAAATAAAAAAGTACAGTTTGTAAAAATGTCTAAAAATAGATGCAAAACCACCTTAAAAAGATGCAAAATGACTAAAAATAGATGCAAAACAGACTGGGGGGTCTTTTACAGGCTGTGCCCAGAGGGCCCATTGTCTCATATGTCCATATGGGAGACACAACAAACCTTCTTGCAACCGCACATATGGATGTGCCATACAGGAGGAGCTGGACTACCTGTGATACCTGATTGGGCTGCAGGTCCTCATGCTACCAGTAGTGACAGGGACACTAGCAGAACACAAAACCTCAGAAGAATAATTCAGGAAGGATGAGTTGGGGTTGTCTCAGCAGTGCACCTGTAATCACTTTAATTTGCATGTAAGCAGGTTAAATTGATTCACAAGCACTTGTGCATCCTAAATGGGCAGATTGAAGTTGAAGTTTAACTGACTTGGTGTTATACTGTGACGATTAGGTGTTCCCTTCATTTTTGGTCTGGATCTATTGTTGATGTATTCGGTTTGACCACACAGCAGCAATAATTTAGCAGTTTTTTTAGACTGATGCACTTTAAGTTTTGCTAAAAGCTCGGTTAGATGTTGTCACGTTGCTTTGAAATGTATCAAAGTGCCCCATGCCAGACCTCCTTAAAAGTGCACAAAGCCGCAAACTGCCACTTAGGGTAATATGTCCTTAGTAGCTTTGCTTTTATTTACTTCATGGTAAATTTATTTTAAAGTGTAACAGACATTAATTATGTAAGTGTTATTTCATACGTACCATCCCTCTCAATTTGGTCTTTCTGTATCGTGTCTAAATCAATGTCAGTCTGTCTGTTTTTCTTTCTCATGCACACGCAGCTCCCAGAGACCATCATGGCCTGTCACAGTTAACTCTTTTCAAATAATGATTTGAATCACTTTTTGAATCATCAGTAGCTCTTCTTTATGCATCAAAGCACCCCAGATACAGTGGTGAATGTAAAGTCTCAATAAAAGGAGTTCCTAGTTAATTTCTCTGCCATCTCTTACATGACTGTTGCATGCATTGATTGGTGAGTTCTCTGCAAACCGATCATTTTCATTATTTTATTTCTGTCTGACCTGAGGCACTCTTAGAGAGGTTAGAGAGGCAGGCTTACGAGATTAGGAAATAGGACTGTCACACATTATGGTCAATCTCTTATCCCCTTCTCAGCCCAGATCAATATAAACCTGTCTCAAATGGGAGCATCTACCACAAAATGTCACTCAGCAAAACATGCCTGGGGCATGTCAGATGGGTCTGTTAAAGCAGGAAGAAGAGAAGAGAAGAAAAGAGAAGAGAAGAGGAGAGGAGAGGAGAGGAGAGGAGAGGAGAGGAGAGGAGAGGAGAGGAGAGGAGAGGAGAGGAGAGGAGAGGAGAGGAGAGGAGAGGGGCGGAGAGAAGAGGAGAGAATTTTCTGAAGCATTACTGGAAGTAATTTCAGTTCAGAAAAATACAATCTGTCTCAAAATATGATGATATTGGAATAAAATTGCCGTCATTACACAGTATGTACAGAGGAACGGGATGCTGAATTCTATGGTTATTACTAACAATTGTCCCAAACTTCCCAATGCATCTTTTCCAGTTGTATTTGTGTGTATGTGTCAGGGCTATGTAAATCCTCAAAATATATAGACTCCAGCATGTTACTCCTGTCTAAAGTCAACCCACTGTCAGACAGCTGTAGTTTTAGGGTGTTCCCATGGTGACAGGCAGGGATACCGTGACAGAAAGAGATTGATGTGTGTGCATGTTTTGTGTGTGTGTTTGTGTGTGTGCGTGTTTGTGTGTGTGTGTGTGTGTGTGTGTGTGTGTGTGTGTGTGTGTGTGTGCGTGCACGTGTGTCTGTGCGTGTGTGTGTGTGCGTGTGTGTGTGTGTGTGTGTGTGTGTGTGTGTGTGTGTGTTTCCTGTGTGATCTTAAAGGAGCAGCTGCCAAACGCAGGCCACAGTAGATGCATGTTTTCCCCTCCGGTGTCAAACCCACACCTCTACTATACGGCCAGAAGCAGAGCACCCTGCAAAGATGAGAAAACAACAGCTTCAGGTCTGGTTAGCATCTGAGTCTGACATTTTAGACTGGGTAAACATGACTCTTTGTTTTGTTATTTACATCTCAAAATCTTATGTCTGGCATATCTGCGGGAAACAACTTGTTAAACTGTGAAACAAAAACATAGTCTAACAGCTCTTACTCAGAACAATTCAAATGACTTCTTGATTCCAACCATCATAACAGATTATTTTTCAAAGATGAAGCAATTTTAAAAAGAGGAGAACAAAATATAAGCAGCAGAAGATATTTGTGGGAGAGAAGTTCCTGGTTAAACAAAACACTGCCCAGCAGCTTACTGGAAGAATAACCAAGTCTTGTCTGGCTCTGAAAAAAATTACTTAACCTTGGATTGAGTAAAATCATGTGGGAATGAAAAGAAGATTGAGGTTAGAAGAACATTTGAAAAGCAAACATATTGGTCCCAAGACATGGGATGACTCAGTAAATTTATTTCCAGACAACAAGGGGCTCTTTCCCCTGAGAATAGGTATTTAACTCAGGACAATGACAAACATAAAACTTCATTTATTATCCTCTAACGTGATAGAGACTTTATTTCATGCATAACTTGAGGCGAAAGCATGCACACGTCTGTTATGACTGACTTAATCAGTAGTGCCTTTGAGGTGCTTGAATGATAGGGTTTGTCAACGCAGATTTTCTTCAAAGGTGTCGGAAAATGCCAGCTCACTGCTTGTTTGAACTAAATCAATCAGTCAGTCAGCACAAATCAATCACTGCTAAAGCCTGAGGATCAGCTGTGTCCTTCTCACTTGATTAATATCCCTTACATTTGAAAATGTATTTGTCAGTCCAGGTTTGTGTCAACAATGTGTGACCACCAACGGTCTATGTCATACTGTCATACTGTCTATGTGATAGTTCAAGGATAACAACTATGACAATACGAGTGTTTAATCGAGAAGAAAGTGCAGTTTCACTATTTATCTATCTTACTCTCTTGTTCTCTTTCTTTGTTATTTGGATCGTGTCTGTGTTATACTTCTGACTCATATAATTGCAGAAGCTAATGTAATCCCACCCATTTCCTCTGTCACACCACAACACAAAGAAACCATTGATTTAATTTCTTATGTGTCCAATTTTCCAAACAACTAAGTGCACCATTGTATCTACTACTTGAGGGTTACTTCTGTATTCTGGAGGAAAAAAAACAGCTTTTAAGAAGGCATTCTACACAGATGTCTACATGGCTAATAGACAAGGATATTCCAATAATATTACCAATTACATGCAGCAGGCAATATAGTATTTTTCAAAAGTTTTTTTTTTTGGTATGCATCTCTAACCCAGCCGTTTAAACTGTTAGCAAAATATTTTGTGTACAATGCATAGACAAGCACTTTGTCAGCCACACCAAACATCAACTACTGGACAGCATATCTGAGTGAAACTCACTAACACTCTGCCTTCCTTATGGCGCAAAGTGGTGCACAGTTAAAATACACTAATTCTATAAAAGTGGCACTTCAGCTTAGCTTTAAATAGATGTATTTCATAAAAGACCAGGGAAACTCAAGTATTTTGTTACTAATAAAGTGGAAGACAAATAAAGGATTTCAGAATAACATTGTGTTTTTTACTTTTCCAATAGACACAGGTAGACAAAAAAGACGTAGCCAACTGTAGGAACTAACAAACTTACGTATTTATCATGTCATGAAAGTAATTTCTTTCAACTACCCACTGCACAATGTGGTGTTGGAGTAACATATTTTCTATGTAATTTTTAGATGTCCAGTTTCAATCCACAAAAAGGGTTGTTTTGTAACGCCAGTCAACGTCTACCAAACGTCCAATGTTTAGGTCCGGGGGACCGCCGTGTAAGGGCTATTTATAGTCCAGGGCTATTTACATCTTCTCAACATCTTATTTAGACTACTTCTATATGATAACATGTCACTTTTCTAGGGTCACACACCTTATGGCCACAATTCAATGCCTACTGCCCCTCAGACCACCACCTAAAACATACAGCCTTCAGGCAAGGCAAGGTGGGTGAAGTGTCTTGCCCAAGGGCACAACGTTCATGACAAAAGGCAGGGCGGGGATTCCCTCTGAACATTGGCCAACCCGCTGTAGCACCCGAGCCACCGCTCAGCAACAGCAGCTATAACTACAGGTTGTTAGCTGCTAGCAGAGGCGCTAATATTAGCTTGTTGCTCCTGACCTGCATTTTCCGACTCGGTAGTATTTGACTGTCAAAGAGTTCTGTCATAATAGGGTGGATAGGTGGTCCAAATGATATCCAAAAAATTGACGGTGTCGGCCATGTCGTTCTTCCTCACAAGCAACCATAGCAACGCTCACCGCAAATTATACTTTCTTAAATATACAAGTCTTGAGAACCTAGCATTGTCCTCTTACCTTTTACAAGAGTGGAGCGGAGCAGAGCAGAGATGCTGTGCAGAAGCAGTCAAGCTTAGTCAACCGGCTCATAACTTCATAATCAGACCATTGTTCATGGTACAGTTTAACACGGATATGCGTATTGATTTAGTCTCATCTTTAACGTTAAATCGGTGTGTGATGTGTTGTACTTGTTACACAGACGATGAACACTGTTTTTTGGTTCACTACCTATATTTGGGTCAGATCGTATTCTCACCTAAAGTGAACCGAACTCTAGTGCACTTAGAAGGAAACCACATTTTCAGATGGACTAATGTGGTTTGGTCCGCACCAGAGTTCAAATGAGCTTTCATTCCACCCCTAAACTATCTGACGAAACACTCCAGGGTCTGGTTGAAATGGACCAAACAGCTGAGGTGTGAAAACAGAAAAAACGCATGTCTTTCCAGAGTGAGGTATTGAGGATTTTATGTTGTTCCATTTGTCCTCGTCATTGCTACAGTCACCTCCATTTCCATCACACCTGAATAAACCTCTTTCTGCAGGATAACCATATCCGCACCTTCCTAGTCCAGGGAAATCAACTTTCCTCCCTCTGTTTTGCCTATCACCGTGGTTACCAAAAAGATTTAGGGAAAAGCTTCTGTGTATGTGTGTGTGTGTGTGTGTGTGTGTGTGTGTGTGGGGGGGGGGGGGGGTTGGGGCTAAGCAATATGTAAGAGGACCTTGAATAATGATCCAAGAGAGGCTTTGTGTAAAGCAGCTAACTATCTCTAATTGGCTGATAAATTTCTTGTAGGTACAAAGGTCATAAGGCTGAAAAAAATCCAGGAAATGAATGATACCATGAGAAAAGTAGGCGCAGCCATTAGCCTGTCATTCTTAACAAAGGCAAATCAAGAGACCTAATTCTGAGACTAGTTTGACATTAGTTACAAATATACAGGATGATAAATACATAATTAAAGGTGATGAGAGCGGCTAGCTCTATGACAGTATATCCTCTCTAGATGGAACAGACATATTTTGTACTTGAGACCTGACAGGGTAAAGTCTGTTTGGTGTCCAACTCATTTAGACATACTGTATGCAAGTGTGAAAGGGGCTTACCTTTATCAATAAACCAATGAAAACCTACTGTAACCAAATGCGAGGGATACATCTCTTTAGAGTCTCTTGATATATAGCTAACAGTATGAATGCATTGCCCTGATAGTATGTCTGGGTCTCACAAAGCTTTGAAAATGTAAAAATTTCCGCTAACCTTGTCGAATAAACTGAAATCCATGAAGTTGTCTGAGGGTTGTCAACAAAAGACATCCTTTGTTCATTCCTACAGTGGCATGATTGCGACTTGGAGGTTACATATAGCTCTCACTCTTGTATATTCACTTCCTTGTAACATAAATACTGCATGTATTTAGGTAACACATTGTTGGAGGTCATGGAGAATGCTGTGTTTGATACTTACATGTCATGACTACACATTGTCTACATCTCGCAAAGGATAACACTTGAATCCCCAGCAGAGGCACGCTGCTCTATCAGCTTGACACCAATGAAAATTTTTCACTGTGTGCCTTTCTTTTCTTTTTCTTTTAGTATATCAACACCAGACAATCTATTTAGCTTCCCTGAGCAAGAAGCAGAATGCTTTAGTCCTCTCCCAATATGACAGTAGGTCATTAGGGCTCTTAGTCATACTGAATGATGTTTTCTTGTATGTAACCAAAAGCTGGGTTCCATTTTGTCCCGAGGAGTCTCCCTGCATCAGACTGACAGATTATTTGAGGAGAAGAGAAATAACTGGCTATCATTCCCTTTATTCCTAGCTTTTGGAGTCACGGAAAGCTTGCATCAGAAATCTTCTGCGTCCTGTCTTCAAATGTTGTTTTTTTCAGAGGGGCTTTTGCACAAGCCTCTGAGCTATGAATAGACTGAGTGTTTGTCATGACAACCAATTACCCATTACAAAAGCAGTGAGGCTAAGTAAGGCAATTAAGTGGAGAAACAAAATTGTGTGTTGCACTTCGCAGTGTGTTTTCGCTTGCATACATGTACGTACTGTATGTGGATGAACACACCGCAAAATGTTGCTGTGTGGAGTTTTATTAGGAACTTTGTCGAGTTGTACTTAATTTCTATGGTTTCTGGTGTTTTTAATATTTTCTGTTGTATGTCTTTCATTTTAATGTAGAAGTAGCAATCATGTAACTATATTGTTCAAGTAGTAAGCATCAAATGTGACACAATGTAATAATGGGATGGGCAATGTTTTGTAGGTGTGAAGAATGGCCTTAACCGGCTCATTTCTTTTAGATAATGGTTGTTAAAACACCATTGTAAGAGGATAACTCAAAAGCAATAAACATTTAGTGATTGAATAACAAACAGCACATTGTTCTTTTAAGTTTTTGTGCACTGTCAGAAATAGTATTGATCACTGAATTATTATTTGGATTTTTTTTTTATAATCCTTCTGTACTTCTGCTGTTTGTGGGCAACATGCACTCTATTTGTGTCTGTCTTTGTCTCTCTCTGTCCATCTGTCCGTCTTTTCTCTCTTTCTCTCTCCTTTTCCTCCTCCCCAATCCTCCACAGAGCTGGGTCTGTCCCTGTCTATGTAAATCATAAATAAGTCTTGGAGTGTGGTCTTTACCTAGTTTGTAAAGTGTCCTGAGATAGCTTTTGTTATGATTTGGCACTATAAATAAAATTGAAATGTAAATTGAATTAAATCAGCTCTCATTTTGAGTGTTGTATATTGGTGTATTGTGTCAGCAGGCTGCATTAGGCTGTGGTTCATCTAATAGGTTTTTACCACTTTCTTTCAAGTTCCATATTTTAATCTTGCAGCCAGCCGCTTGTTGCCAGACATGACTGACAGTGATAAAAAAATAAATCTCATTATACATTTTTTTTGTCATGTATTACTCCATTTGCCAAATGTCAAATCATAGCAACGAGTGTTGTATTTTTTTTTTTTTAAAAGCACACACATAGCTACATTAGAGGTATTACTGCATGTAGTTAGGGGTTATCTGTGTCACCACAATAACATAAAACATAATATACCAGAATAAAACAACAACCTCCTTTGTACAAAGTACCTGTCTCTGAGCCCTTTCAGGTAGGCAGGCTGCCCTGGAGTGCATGTTGTTGCTTTTTAGAGCCTGTTGCCCGTTTATAGATGAACCAGGTTTGTTAAGCCTAATGGTCCTTGTATTGATTGGCTTGGATATCCTCGCAAATCGTAGGGGTAGAATGAACAATGAGATTCTCATTGAGGATATCTAAATGCATGTCAGCTTGTAGTTTTATTGACCCTCTTGGAGTGGCCAGGGTTTACTATTATATTATTTACACACTTTGCTGACAGCCTATTTTTACAACGGCACAATGGATCTGTGAAGAAGGTGTCGAAAGAAGTATTGCACATCATCCACTGCACAGATGACTGGTTAAAATGAATTGAACAGCTTTTAATTATATCTAAATTAAAGTGGCAATGGTTAATAAACTTTTGAAGTGACAACAATAAAAGTATATGCAAATTAATTACCATTATGCAATAAAATAAATAGGGCTGCACTGAATAAATAAATCAACACAGGACAGAACTGCTAATTAACTGCTCTGGCTTCACAGTCAGTAGGCAGAATGGCGAGCTTATCGCTTCGCTGCTGTCAACTCGCTGCAGCTACCATGCAACAAGGAGACTGTGACCATCACTAATCCCAGGCTGGATCAAACAATTCAGGTTCTCACATCTGTGTTAAGACTCTGATGAAAGGCGTCAAACTCATGTTTCCGTGAGAGTCACTGCTGCAGATTAAGTGTGCACAACACACAAAGGACATTCGGAAAGACCCTCCTCAGCTGAGTCGGATGGAAAAACATGCTCACCCTCACGCATGACGCACAAATACAATATTGTTGTTTTTTTACATAGCATTTTTCTGCACCCATTGTAACCTTTGTTCTCATTAACTGATGCCTAAATGTCAAGTGGTTGTATTAATGATTTTGTGTCTAGATTCCTTGAAATGGTCACTCCTTATCACTCTTGTCCTTAGACCCATTTACACATTCCTTCCAGCTAATTAGGTTTGTGTTGTCAAATGATAATGTCAGGACTTTGAGCATTGCTAAATAGCTAAAGCACAAGATATAATGCTAATTACTTGTGGCATAGACATATTTACCCTGTGCCCTGTGCAGCTTTTAAAAAATTCATTGTTTGTCTTAATGTACTGCTCTTTGGCAGCTATGGGGCAGTACTGGAAAGAGGCTTGGAAACCTCTGAGATACCATTACCATTCACCCTAATGTCCTTTTAAAATGGAAAGAGCATCAGAGCCCACACACAGAGACTGCTGTGCATGCTGTTGATGTTGTTTGCGTAATACTGCCACATTGTCATCATATCCTGCCAAGGTCGCTTGGCCTGGCCCCTTCCTGTAGTGTCACACACATTAGTCTCTTCGCAAAACAAGCATTTTTCTGAAGCTGATAAGCTGATGTTGTGTTTGCGTTGAGGATTCACACACACACACACACACACACACACACACACACACACACACACACACACACACACACACACACACACACACACACACACACACACACACACACACACACACACACACACACACACACAACCACACACACACACACACACACACACACACACACACACACAGAGACAACATAACAGAAACTAATGGCGGGATTCTGATTATATGACAATTACACAGTGTTAGTTTTTTTGTTTGCAGATGTATGTTTTGAATGAGGACATCGAGCTCAACAAGGTTTGTGACAGCGACATTATTTACATGGTGATTACTTCCTATTGTGCCTCAAAGGTCAGGCCGTCTCATCACCCTAAAAAAGGCATGCAATGTTAAACAAAGCCCGACTGAAGCTGATAAATGCTCAGACATCAGATTGGAAGTGGCTGACTTTGCTGACGACTTAATGAGCGTATGAAAGGAAATGGGAAAGTTGGCAGTGCTGTGAGTAGCTGAGGACTGGGTCCAGCTCAGGAGGCTTGATTAGTAAAATTAACTTTGAGGTAATGTTTTCCACACTGTCCAATCAAAAACATCAGCAGCAAATGTGTTTAAGGTGTTCAGTTCTGGCATGTTGGGGGCAGCATGATACACTAGTAATGGCAATTTAACAGCTGCGGTCGTGCCATCAACAACATTTCTAAATATATGCATGAATTCTTGCCTCAGAGATGAGAATGCTCATTCACAAACTTGCTGTAAACTCTAAAGCACCTACTGATAGTTTTTAGTTGATTACTGTTGTGCTGTTGACAAATCATTCCATGTGACAGAGCAGCTCCTGCAAATGGGCTCTGCTCAAATACAACTCAAACAATGTTGTTTTTATGTATCTAAAACTCAAGATAAAAAAAAAAACACATTTTCAAAACAGCCAATTTGACAATACAATGGCAACAATCAAATTGTTGCAGATTGGTGCATTGACATGTTCTTTTATTGATTTATTTTTATGACTTTTTTGGCTCTTATTGCTTTAATTATTGCACAGCTGGAGATAGACAGGAAAGGAGGGAGAAAGAGGTGGTGACAGGCAGCAAAGGGATGCAGGTCGGAGTTGAACCTGAGCTGCTGCGGAGAGGGCTTTCAACCTCCGTACATGGGGCGCCCGGTGGCTCAGCGGTTAGAGTAGTTGCCATGTTTAATTAGCAGCAAAACAGGAACCCAAAGACCTTTTAAAAGTAGGTATCTGTAGATCTGCATGTTATAACACATATCTCTTTGGTCCATCTGCCAATGGCTGGTAAACTGAAAAAAATGACCTGCCTAAATATTTAACAATAACAAATAAACAGGAGAATGTTGAGATTCTGTCCACCGAAATTAAATGTAAACTGAAAATGTTAAGTGCTGTAGAGTTATCTACATTTTGTTAATATCTGTGGCATATTCTACATACACATCAAAACTGTAGTGAAATTGCTGATTTCAATATGACTGACAAAAGACCATCTCTTTTTGTTGCAAGCCGCTTGAGTGTCGTGCTAAAAATAGGCAAGTCCTCCATTCAGCCAAGCTGCTGCTGAGCCGCTCAGACAGGCAGTGTGGCTGCTCTAACCTGGTAATATGAGGAACAAGAAACAATTTCCAAATCCAATTTTCATACATTCTTTATTCGATCTTATGATATGAAACTAAAATAGCCAAGGTATCCATTAGTACCAACCATGTCCTGCTAGCTTGACGGGAGGCAGGCTAAATAGTGCTCCAAAGTTAGGCTAAATTTTGGCGAAGGATAAACTAGCATGGACTGTCACCTCAAGATATCCGAAAAAGAAATGTCAATCAATAGCACTCTTTGATTTTAGATTCTGTAGAGTTGTACTTTAATGTGTTGACTGTTGTAGTATGTTCATGTTTTCTTTTCTTTTCTTTTTAAAGTACATTAATGCAACTGTTTTGGGGTCAATTCTAAATGTAAACTCTGAGTATCTCTTTCATATCGAAGAAAAAATGGTTTTATAACTGAACTATCCTCAGCCAAATCAAATCAAAATGTGAAATCGTGTTGAATCGGGACATTGTGAATCAGAATCAATTCAGGAAATGATGGGCAATACCCTACTATTAACTGCACTTCCACAGCGCTCTTCATTTTTCCACTTAGGTTGATCTAGAAATGTGCTGTCACATACTTGCAGACTCTCTTTGTAGTTAAAGCACTTGATTACAAGTGGAACTGTTATTATCACTTGTACCAGTAATGGAGCCAAGAAGCAAGCTCAATAAAGTAAGCATAGCTGTAACAGCGTGGGTCAAACAAATAATTACAATGCAACTATTGACAATTACATTGCATACAACTACTGTGCAGAGTCAATGTAGACCTATTTCAGGAACATGCCAATCACAACTGACTTCATTTCATTTATTCGCCAATGTTGATTTTTACTTGCATTAGACTAGTGGCGGGTGTTCATGTTGGACCCTGCAGTATTGACTATCGTAAATAATATGCTATATGCTTCAAAGTCATAGTGAGTTTGCTAATTAATCAAATCAGACTGAATGCTTTTCATCTTCTTTCTCTTGATGAGCGTTGATTTATCTCTGACGTCAATTTGCATGTCCTTTTATTTCCACCTAGGTGGTGCATTCATTAGCCAGCGCAGAATACTCACCTCAAAATAAGTAATACACAGAGGGAAATAATTATTGTAATTATGCATAATCTTTGCCCGCACAGTTGTTTTTCTTTTCCAATTAAACTAAATTTATATTCAGAATACACTTTGAATAACAAAGCAGGTAGTAGGCCTACTGTTGCTCTTGCTGCACCAATGCTGCTGTTTGTGAGGACAGCTGCGTGAGAACTACACTGCTACAGGCTGCCATGGTGAATTGTTTTTTTCCACAGACCATTAATAATATAGACATTTTCCCCATACTGATGCTAAGCCTCGGCACAAACCCAACGAGTTTGGGTTTCATTTGTACAGGGATTTATAGAAGGAGCTTAGTAGAGAGAAAAAATTACAGTTTTTCTGGAAAGGAAAGAAATTGCATAGTTTATCTTCCAGTTTGTGAATAAAACATAATGTAGCTGCATGGTGAAATAACATTACGATGAGTTGTACGTTTGTTCACTACTTTACTTACATTTTAATAAATGTAGATTATTTGTTTAAAAAAGGGTTTGGAAAACAAGACAAGTCAAAGCAAAAAAGTCAAGAAGATTTGTGGCGCTAACTTTTAAATTTTTCATACAGCGAGGAAGGCAACATTTTTCTATGTTGCTATGCCCTATTGTGATCTCATCATGCAGCTAAAGATAAGGCTAATAGAGCTGGTTTTAGCTTAAAATAGAGGAAACGGTTGGCAATATGAAACCATTAATATAGCAAGTTTTAGTATCATAAATGTTTACTGTCCCAGACTGAATAATCAAACTTTGAAGCTAATGTTGCTCCAATACCGCCTTTTCATTGATCTGTCTGAAGACGTGTATAATCAACAGTAAAATTGGCTCCTACAGTATATTGTTTCCCTGGGCGCATGTTTCCCATTGCTGTATGATCGCACAAAAACATAACTAGTACTGTATCCACAGACCAACAGGAACAATAGGTCGCCTTATTTGCGCATGTCAAATTTGAAAAAACTTTATCCCAGCCCTGACTGATAAATTAATTTGGACAGATATCAGGATACATAACAACAAAGATAAATCTTCATTAATGTTGCTTAAAACAAGGGAACGAAATACCTCTGAAAATATCTCTTGATTCAAGCTAGTAGACTGTTTCACATATCTGGGTACAAAGATAGTGGCATGTATTAGTGGCATTGTTAGGGTTAATTATACCCTTGTGGTTTATTCAATTACTGCCTCCATAGACCGATGGCGCTCTCTGCATATCGCTTATGATTCAACATAAGGCCCAAACTCCTTTATTTATTTCAGAACATCCCGCTGCCACCCCCAATAACCTATTCACAAACTTAAAAAAGGCCTTTAAAAGATTTTCTTTGAATAGGTTACCCTAGACTAATGCCCCAGACTGTAGCATTAAGTATGTTAGTGTTGACTGAATAATAAATAAATAATAGATTACTTGGTGACGATTACTTTATTGACTTTATTGTAACTCTCTTTTCATATTAGCAGCTACATGTCTAGTTTGAGGCGGAAGTTGCTCACTGTGGCAACAAAACCTACCTTCATAATTAGACATTTGAGCCTGTCTTAACCGCAGACCTTATTAAGGCTTCTAACCAATAGCACATTCATGGACCCATCGACTTTGAGACAAGGTAACCGTTAGTCAACTCATTTCTGGGCTTTAGGGCTCAGCATTATTTACAGTACAAGGTTTATATTACATTCAAAGTTAGTTTAAGGTGAAGCAGAAGTATAGGCATGGATATCAATAGTGTCTATATTTACTTGCACACTGCAGACAACCAACAAAACATCACAGTGGTGTAGCGCTAGACTTCATAAATAAAATCTGAGTTGTGCCAACATGGCAACACGACATTTTTAGGAGATGGAGCTGAGCGGAAATCTTACATGATAGACTGATTTGCAGAAGCCAAGAGAAGGAGAAAGAAGGGCAGCGTGACATACGAGTTGGGGACAAGTGAAGAAGAAGGAGAGTGATGAGTTCAATTTAATCTTCTGAGCTGACTTGTGTGGTCCATGACACATGGAGCTGGTGTTTCCACCTGAGTTGGCCTTGCTGTCTGCCATGCCTCACAGCACATCAGGCCCAACATAACCTTGTGTTGTCCCTCTGCTCCCTGCTATGTGCTTGTCCAGCTGGCCAGATGGAAGAAATGTATCTGTACAACACAGTGTTACAGCCCAATCTGCTTATAGAGTAGCTGTAATTAAATCCTACTTCCACAGCAATTTACTCTGGCAACTTCATAGAGAGATTACCCTTGAATATCAGAATCATGAGACCTCATGAGACATTTGATATGTGTCAATTAATGCACAGCGTTTTTGAATGATTACATCCTGGTGTCCACAACTGAAGCATATGACTGAACCACAAATCATTAAACTGCCTGGTCTCATGTCGAGAAGGCGACAGTTGAAGCCATATTGAGTGACTGAATGACACTGAGGTAATGATATGTCATAACATGTCAACCCTCTGCCACTCTGAAGACCAGTGAAGTCTGTGGGTTTTGATATTTGTCTACCTGTGAAGGCTGACATCTTATCTCACAGAACCAGAGACAGACAGTGGCTTCCTATGATATAGAGAGAGCTGAGCAGAGAGACACAGAGAAAGAGATAAGTCAAAGAGTGAATGAAACCATTAGAAGAGCAGTTTCCAGCACTATCCACTCTGCAATCAACGCACATCTAGTACCCACAATTCCCCACTCAGACATCCCGTACCACAGCACATGGCTGCCACTAATAGAGCAGTAGAGTAGAGAGCAGCTTAACGACAGGGAGGGATAAGAAAGGAATTTTTGCTTTTGTCTTTTTATGCTCCCCGACGAGAGCCGTGGCCAGAGGCTTTGTGTTTTCAGGTTGTCCGATCGTCTGTACTGTTCTCATGACTGTGATATCTCAGGAACACCTTGAGGGAATTCCTTTAAATTTGGCACAAACATCCACCTGGACTCAAGGATGAAATGATTAGATTTTGGGGGCCAACGGAGAAAGGTCAAGGTCACTGTGACCTCACAAAACACGTTTTTGGCCATAACTCATACACTAGAATTCATACACTAATTATGACACCATTTTTCACAAATGTCTAATAGGATAAAATGATGATGTGATGACATTTTATATCCAAAAGGTCAAAGGTCAATTTGTGACATCATAGTGTTCTGCAAAAACCCAGTTTCTGCCATTATTCAGTGTTATTATTAACTCAGGAACAGAAAGGGAAATTGGGACAACATTGCTCAACTGGTCGGATACTGAATTGGTGACATCTTGAGTGCCCACCTTGTTACTGTGGTGATTGTATCTTATGTGCTGCTCGGTTAAAATGTGTGTGTGTGTCTGTTTGTGTGTGTGTGTGTGTGTGTGTGTGTGTGTGTGTGTGTGTGTGTGTGTGTGTGTGTGTGTGTGTGTGTGTGTGTGTGTGTGTGTGTGTGTGTGTGTGTGTGTGTGTGTGTGTGTGTGTGTGTGTGTGTGTGTGTGTGTGTGTGTGTGAACTGCCACAAGCTCATTGGTTTTGCTGATATTGAGCTTCAGGCAATTGTCGTTGCACCGTGTGACAAAGCTCTCTGTCAGTCCTCTGTTTTCCTCTGTAAAAATGCTCCCTAAGCCGTGTTCACATATGAACCCCGGACAATGCCAGGAGAAGTAGGTCCAGACATAATCCAGAGATTTGGACATTTGCCTTCTCACATACAGCTTTGTCTGCACTGCTCTGGATTTCTTTGATACTGAGAAGAAAAATATACAATATTGGCTTCATTTAGAGGTCTTCACCTGAAGATTCCCCTAAATTTACACTCACTTGCTCACTCTGTGAATGTTTGCATTTTAGAGAGTTCTGGTTAAATCAGCATTTAATGAGAGAAGAGGACTGGGATCTCTCTTTAATCATAAATTATTCATTAGCTCTGCATATATAATGTATAAAAACAGCTTTGCTGCAAACGTAGTGAATGTTTATGATTTGATTTAGCACTGAAAACACTACAGCACAGGAGTGAAAGATCAATACTCTTGTCTCTGTGAGCTGGTGAACAATTCCAGTCTGGTTGAAAGATTGGTGGCAGAGGTTACAGAGGCTTTGTGATCTTCCTGTTTTGGCCTGTATGTACGCTTATCAACTTGTATGATAAGCATGCACACATAGCATGTAGCTGCCAGTCTAATGTCTTGTGTTTTCACTGTAACTCACAGGAGAAACACTAACATGCAGACTGCATCTACTCCAGCCTTGGGCAAGTATAAAAAATTAAAGATCAATGTTTTTCTGCTCCTCCTCCAACAATACTGCCACAGATACACATCCATGCAATTTAACAACTCCACAAATGTTATGCCATCGCTCCACCACCTACTGTATATTAAAATGTTATGTTATCAAAAGGTATGAAGCGATATTGTAAATATCCAATTTCCAAAAGTCTGTAGAACTCCAAAAAAACAATCAATCCATACTATTTTTATATTATATGTTTATTTGTAACTAAATTTTCCCACAACATTAAGTGCTACCATTTGAACATATTGTTACTAACATTATGTAAATAACATAACAAATTATTATAAAGAATTCAATCTTAAATGTAGTGTGAAGCTTCTTTTCCAAGTATAGAACAAAATATCCCAAAGCTGTTTGGAGAGATGAGGAGGCCTGATATATTTCTAATGCGGTAAAAGTCTTCTCTATGCTACCAGGGCAGCATTGTGCACTTATCTTTGTGTTTTTATTCATATAAGGAGAGGGTTTAAAAGGCAAAAGATGATACTATCAAGTTTTACTATTTCAACTTGTAAAGCCTAATTTCATAATCTGTTTTAATGAAGATGCACTCTTAACTATCAGTGCAGACGCAGAATAAAAGCAAATGGATCCCAAGCTTCTGCTTCAGAAATGACTAAAACAACTTCAGAAACATTTGATTAAGTCTTCTACTTAAAATATCTAATATTTATTCAGCCATCCATTGAAAAAGATCACGTTAGATTTGTGTTGTGAATTGTTTTTTCAAACTGCTCAAGGTCAAGAATAATCTATTGTATCTGTCTAGTCTATATTCTTGTTTGAATAATGAAATTAATTGTGTTTTTTCTGATAGAAACACAAACTGCAAATACAGTAGTGTCCATTTCACCATACAGTACTCTATTATGCACAATAATGGCTGTGACCCTGACACCATTTTATCAGTTCAAACTCAAGTCTTAAAGTGCAGACAGTGATAATGTATTACAATAATGTAAAGTAGCTTATGTTTTTGAGCTGTTCAAGGGGCTCAAAGTCTCTGGACCCTGCTTTGTCTTACTCTCAACATACTGTATTTAAGTATGTCAAAACAAGGGCCAAGTAATATAATAAGAATAGAGTTTAGTTAGTTAGTATATAAATAAATGTGATGTACTGCACAACTGAGTGAAATGATTTCCACCATGTCAAATTGAGCCACTTTCCTTCTGTAAAAAATGCAGACTTACCTGCACGAAGCCTGGAGGTGTCACAGTCTTTGACCATTACTTCACACAACGGGAGATGGAGCAGTTTTAAAGGCAAATGCCCACTCCTCTCACAACATAAATTGTTAGTGATTTGTTAGAAAACCCTAACTGGCTAAAAGCAGAAGATGCTGTTGCTTTTCTTTACAGGTTTTTCATGATCATGATTATGATGATGGGTCAGTCATGAGGGCCCAGCAGTGAAGAATGTGTACTGATGGAGAAGGGAAGGACGCCGGCTTGCCCGAGCTAAATAAATAATCTCTGGGCTGCAGAATTGCAGGAGTGTGGGAGGCGGTCTCCAGGGAGCATGGAAACAGTGATTACTAAAAGCGGATCCACTCATAGAGAATCCACGTCATTATTTTTCCAGACTTCTGTGATAACCGATACACGTGCTCCCTTTTTACCACACCTTTTCTAATCGTATTATGTAATAGTAAACCTTGCATGTGACAGTATGCCATTATAATAATGGATTAGAATCTCTTAATGAGTGGCATTCTGATTTAACAGAGATGATGCTTTGAATTCAAAACACCATTCATAAAATATGCATATTTTATAAGGTTTCTGTTATTCTCTCCATGTACATTTCCATGTCAGATTTCACTTCATCTCCATTACAGAATTCACAATTTAAACTGGTTTTATAGCTGTCTCTTGAAATGTATGCAATGCTTGATAGTTGAAATATGAGGACTATTTTTATTCGTTGTAAATGTTGTTTCAGCTCCATTTTGTTAAGATAGCTGGATACTCAAAGCATGCAGCCATGCTTATAGTGTATTTGCTTTTCTGTGGTTGTATTTTTGTTTATCCGCCCAGGGACAACAGATGTAAATTGCTGGCTAACTCTGGTGCAATTACTTTAATTATGCCGTTGCTGCAAAAAATAAACCATAAAATAAATAAATAAGCAACTACTCTATAGACAATGTGGGTTTATTCAAAATCAGAAAAACAAAAATATCCTCCTGCACTCATTCCACATGCTCATTTATAAATACACATAGAGATCTATTCAATATAAAGCCTGCTGATTCTTAAATGGGCCACTGAATGAAAGAGGCTCAGGGGGCATCTTTATTTACGCCAAGGCAATGACCTGTCGCATTAGATGACCACTGTCAAGTCCTTATGGCTGAACTGAAAATACCACCAACTGTGCAGTAGCGGTTGAAGATGAATGAATGAATGTGCAGTATTAAGCATATAAGTTGCTTTTTTTCTGAACCTTCTCTGTATAAGGCCAATGTGAAGCATTACACTCACAGGAACAAATTTCTCCCTCTTGCTGTCTATTTCTTACATATTCACATCACTGTTCGGCTACATCAGTCGACAGCAGCCCTGTAACACAGTCATGTGTCGTATAGCAGCAGGGAAGCAGGAGGAAAGCAAGCGAGCTGGAGTCCTTTAATGAGCAGCCTTTGTAAAAGAAGTCTTTTTGTAGGGTTATTTCTAACAACCTGCTGTTCACATCCCAATCACCAATTATAGACCAATGGGGCTGTTCTTACATTCCACTACACAGAGAGGATCAGGCTGGTTATAATAGAAGTGTACAGTAGGTCATGTCATGTATAGAAAAAAAGGAACTGCAAGCTGAATACCAGGCTGAATAAAACATGCCTATAGGAACTGTATATAAAGAGGTATTCCTTCATAAAGGTCATGATGAGCTATAGCCTATATGGCACACTAATTCCTACTGGGATATTATGTGTGTATGTTTTTCCTTCCAACAAGGCCAGAATCAGATAGCCTATAATCAATAAAATTCCTATCAACTCCGAGGAAGGAATTCTCCAAGGTACTGAAAAGTGTCCACGAGCCCATCCGGGGGAGGAAACAACGGGACCAGGCAGGGACACACCCGCCGGAGCCCATTGGTACAACGTCACGCGCAGAAACTACCCGAGCGAGTAAGGTATAAATGAATTACAGATGAGAGGAAGAGGAGAGATAGAAAGCTGAGGATGCAGGTTTGGTCCACAACACACAAACCTCAGCCACTCACAGCACACAGCAGGAGCGGCAATACATCTCGGTGAAATCCAACTTCCAGTGGTCTCATTAGCTGAAGACGAGGAGATGCGTCCGCAAAAGCTTTGATTCGACCCCTTTACCTCCTCCTCCTCATCATCCTCCTCTTCCTCCTCCTCCCATCTTTAGCACGGAGCATCCCGCACACCGATTTCACTCCGACGGACAGGCAGACAGACGGATTGACACAAGACTGACACGATGCCTGGATCTCCCCGACATGGGACAGCCGTGGGATTAATAGTGCTGCTGAACGCGCTGCTGCTGGCGACGCAGGCTGCAGAAGGAGTCTTAACGGACCACCTTCTGGTTCAGTTGCATGAGGACGCACAGGATGAGGCGCACCAACTTGCAACACAACATGGGTTCCAGAGTGCCCGAAAGGTAGGGATGCACGGATAGAATTGTCGTGCAAGACTGGCACTCAAGGCTATGTTCCCTTAAGAAAAAACTTTAGTACACTTAATGGTTTATTATTGCAAATCAAAATAGGCTGTTCAGATTACCTGCGGAACATAAACATATTTGGCAACATTTCTATCCATTTCACTAACTATTTAATAGTCAAGCATATACAGTATATAGCAACAAAAGCAGTCCAGCAGAGAACATAATGTGAGGCTCCCCAGGGTTTTATTTTGGTTTGACTTCATTAAGCTACACTTTTGCTTAATTTGATGACGTCATTCCTACTCAAATGCAGGCCCTGGTTAGTCAGTTGACGGTTAGTCTACCTCCTGGGGATTCAAAGCTGTCCAGGCCTAATTCATATATAATTTCAAACCCATCCAATTCCTGTGTCCTTAAGATGATTTTCTCTCATAACATGAATTTGAGGTGTGATCTCATCCTTAGCAAATAATCTCTGTATATGAAGTAATTCAATTCCATAAATGAATGATGATAACCTTATTTAGCTACTTTCAGTTGCTTTGAGTACCTGATTGTTAAAGGGGGTATCATGAAAATTGTACATGAAATTGTGCAACATTTCATTAAAAAAAACACACACCTTTCTCTATCTCTCCCACAGACAGGCTACAAAGTGTATTTAGACTGCATATCATGACATTCGCAGCCTTCCTTGCAGACATGACATTTTACTCACCTGAAACATAGGCCTATTAAATAGCTTGATGCAGCATGCATAACAATATGTCAAAAGACGTAACAAGCCATTTATGGCAGACCAATGGAAATAATTCCCTGACAGTGTGTGTGCCTTGTCACATGTCAAAATAAATGTGTGGGTGAAATTGGCCGGAGCCTTAGCCAGTGAGGCATAGCAGTGAGCAGAAGGGTGTCTGAGCTGCAAGGGATTTTCTTTTCTCCCTCCCCTCCAAAATAAAAAAACAAACCTTGTTTCAATCTGTAACTCATCATATGTGTGTGGGTTTGTGCAGCATCACCGATCCTGTTTCATAGTTCCTTTTCTTGTAAGCACCCACCCCACCCCATCTACTGCCTCCCAGGTTATGTAATCTGCAGCTATATTTGTCTTAATGGGATATGCATCATTAAACAATGTCTATGTTGTTTGAATTATCTTCTATTGTTGCTTAATTAACTAGACCAGGACCCCAGACCTGAGACACACATACAAATGTGAGCACAAAGAGATAGAAGAGAGGAAGATATCTGCAATCAGCCGATATTAAAAAAAAAAAGAGCATTCAATGGATGGGCAGCATTTGTATTTTCTTTTTGTTTTTTAATTTGCATCACATACATGAGCTTTCAGGTATTTTTTGGACAACAATGGTAGAATTAAAGGGCAGTGGAAGATAAGAATAATCCTTGTCCTGCATGAGAATTTCATTTTCACATTCGATCTGACAGGCACATCTGAAAGCATTTATTTTAAGGATTGACCCGTACCCTGGCTGTTACCAAAGCATAAGGAGGTCTCTAATCTGTGCACAGTGCAGAAGGCAAAGCTCTGTATAATGCATTTCATTTCCCTGCCCTTGGGATTTATTATGGTTGATTCCAACACTGTGTTCCAATGCCTTAAAATAGACCCTTGGTGAAAGCCTTCGAATTATTGCTCTTGTTCCCACCTGGAAGATGACCTCCTCTGTTTTTAGTCCTCTATATATTTTGTATTGGCATTTCACACACTTTCTGATCACTGCCTCTGTGTTGCCTCCCATCTCTGCTCTGCTCCTGATCTATCTTCCTCTCTTGTTTTTATTTTTAACCAGCTTCCCTTTGGAGAGGGGCTTTTTCACTTCTATCCTCAGGATACTTCAAAGAGGCGGAGCAAACGCAGTGCCCGCAGCAGACAGCGACTACAAAAAGACCGCAGGGTAAGCATACACACACAGAGATGCACACTGAGAGAAGCGCACTGCGTGTTAACATGGGCCTAGAAGAGCAAGGCTCCCCATTCACTTTGCATGGCAATGGTTTCGAGGCTATAGTGTTCATGCAGAATAGAGCGCAAAATCAGGGATTTACTATTAAAACAAGAAAGATCCATGCATCTAGCTTGCAAAAGTCCTAATATTTATTATAGCCCCTGAAATCACCATCACATGACATCAAACGGCACTATACAGAACTTTCTATAATGAGAAGCCAACATTATGAGGATAGACATTTTATTCAATATAACTAGAGAGACTAAATAAGAACCTGATACAAGTTGATATAGTTACAATCACAAACTAGGGAGTCACTGTAATGAAGAGATGATTGATTTATTCTGATGTTGATGCACATAAATGACACTCTGGATATAGAGTGTGAACTACGTGAGTATTTTCTTTTTTTTTTTAATTATTATTATTATGGTTTACAGATGATGATGATTATGTCAGGAGAACTGGTCCCCTGTCAGTGTCTTATGAGCGTAGCATTCATTATAGCAACTGTCCGGTTGAACACTGATGTCTTGCCAGTAGTTCAACAAGAAATCAACAGGAAATCATTCGTCCCGTCCTCACAGGGCTGGGTACCGAACTTTGATACTTTGAGGCACCGATCAAATTTCCTTTATAATATTAGGTACCCAGAATGCCTTGTCATTCAATACCTAAGAACTAAATCTCATCGGTGTCAGTGGGCCAATAAGCATGCGGCCTTCTTGTACCAAGATCTAATAATACTGGTGATTGGCTGTCTACACGTCGTAGAGATATGCAGAAACACACTATGTTACACACAGAGACGGGCTCAGGTGTGTGTCTGTTGTTGTATTTTGAGAGGCTTAACTACAGTGTGTGTCACATAGATGTAAAGGATCTGAAAAATAAAAATAAAGATTTGTTCTGTAATGTTGTAATGTTATTATGTTGTAATTTAATTTTGTCAAAATAGAATCTTTGTTCAGGAACTTGTACTGTAGTCAAGGTATCAGTATTGGAACAGATATTGAAAAATTTGAACAATACCCAGCCCGAATCTTCACAATGATAATAAAGGACTATTTTCATCCACAAACATATTAATTACATATTATTACATATTAAGAAATCTATTAAAATAACAATCTCACTTATACCTTTATATATCAGTGAATTTTATAGAAAACAAGGTCAGAAGAACACAATTTGTCATAGATAAATAGATACTTATGGTTTGGTATCTATACAGAATATAACTACAAATTAATTTACATTACATTAATTTAGCTAATGCTTTTATCCAAAGGCAAGGCAATTGCTTTAGATAAGGCATTAAAAGGTGATTAAAAACAGTTAACAGGTATAAAATACAAGAGTAAGAGCTACAGTGCAGTGTAAGAAAGAAATAATTATCCGATTTAATGAAACAGAAACTGTATAAATGAAATTAAATAAGCAAAAGCAAAACCGCTCCAAGTGCTCGTTAGAAACAAGAGATATACAGTAATTTAACAGCACTGCAAATATACTGTAATACTAAGCTTCAAGCTCCTTGGTGCTTTCTGACTCTTTTATGTCTTCGAAAATAAAAAAGAAAGAAAATAAAACAACTTATTTTTTTTGCCGTCAGGGCATCTCAAAACCCAGTGGAATGCCACTAATTCAATATCCAGCTCCAATAAGTCCCTATCGCCTTTTGCTGATTGTTTTGATTTTTCCTCCCTAAGTATTGCATTGAATATGTTTCCTTGGTATGTTCCATTTTTATATTTTACCATTTTTGATTATAGGCCTTCCTCTGTAGCATTTTGATAAAACATATACATAAAGTAGACCCAGTTGTCAGTGTAGCAGTGGTGCAGCATTTGCGAAGAAAATTATAAAGTATGGTAAATTATCATAGCATGAGCTATATTGCATTATGCAAAAATGCCAATGGTTTTTAATTTATACACTGTTATAATGTATTTTTGGAACAGTCCAGAACCCAGAGATATTTAATTTACAGTATAAGACAAGGGAAAGCATCTGTGAAGCAGGAACCAGCTAATGTTAGGCATTTTTGCTTGAAAAATGACTTAAATTGGTGAAAACAGTATAGTTGTAGATTTATTTTATGTAGATGACTCATTGAGAAATCGACAAATCTTCTTTGTAACATAAAATATAAACATCTGCTGTGCCTTCATATAAATAAAATAGTTTGGCTGCGTGTTGAGCTCTGTGATTTTAGCTCTGTCCACCGTTGGAGGCGGTGAAAGTGGAGGTCCTGTTGCAGACAATCAACTAACCTCTCTAATTGTGGTTGTGAGAGGTGCTAATGAAAATAAATGTGAGCCACTCCACAGAGCTAATACAGCTAATGGAAGAGAGACAGCACGGACATGGGCAGGTCTAACGTTCCAGATGCTAGGTTTTAATCAGATGCTTGACATGCCCATATGCAACACTGCAGTTATTGATTTCTGTGCATCTCTGGAATGGATGAGGTCAGCTCGTCTGATTTAATGTTGCCTGTTTATCATTCTGAAGTGTCTTCCCCCCATGTTTCAAGGCCATGCAGCGGACATATTTCAGTTTTACACTTGCAGTTTTGTCACAAATTAAATTAACTACTTTTGTTGCATCTGAACATTTATGCAAATGAAAATAGTATTTTGAATGTTGAAAAAGAGTCTGACCTTTTCTAGTAGTATGTTATCTTTATTTATTTAATTAATTTATTCATTAAACACTTATTAAATGTACTTGCATGTCTAACTAGAGATCACACCAGCTGCAACAAATCAGACCAGGGGCCTAAAGACGGGGGGTTGAGGGTGGGGGGTGGGACCGTGCTTGGACAACACCCATCTTAGAAACTTGACTTTCCTTTTTGAGCTCCACTACACAACCTGTAATATTTTGGGACTGCATCTTGCAGGGTTATTAGGCCAGATGCGTAAAGAGGGGTGGCCTAGGCCCCCTCCTTACCTCCTACCCCCCTACTTCCAGAGCCCTTTCTCGGACCCCACCCATCTTCGACCTCAACCCTCAATTTCATTTCCACTACACATCTGTAAAGTTTTGTCACTCCTTCTTGCAGGGTTGGGACGCTATCGCAGCGGGAAAAAAATCTGTCCATAGACAGACAGAAAAACCTGGCAAAACACTCAAAACTGCCCCTATCATATTTCCTATTACAATAGGTGTCACCAGGTCCATATTTTACCATGATGACACACGCACACACAGAGAAAACAAACAATACTACCTTTGCTGTCATAGCATGTAATTAAGCAGCAGCCCTGAATGAAGTGTAGAGTGTACTGGATGGATTTTGTAGTGTCCCAGGAGCGCTGTCCTTTGTTGGACTCTATTAGTGGAGCATGTTGACCCACTTCTGACTCACCCACTAGCTTTTCCTTGTATTGCTCTTCATCTTTCCTTGTCCTCTCTTGTCCTTATACATCTCATGTCCCACATTGATTTCAAATGAGACGGCCTCAGCCTCACATCCGTGCCTTCACCCTGTCCTGTCCATCCATTCATTCATCCGTGGTTCCTCCCTCCCATCATTTTTAAGGCATACTAGGAAGTAGGTGTGAAATAAATAGGTGGAAAGTAGAATAAATCTTTGTGAACGAGCAGCATCCCCTGACCCTGAAAGACACATGCCTGGGAAAGCCTAGAGGAAAATGAGGACAATGAGAAAGGGGAGAGGGGGGCACAGCTCTTTGATTTGAAGTGAACTGGAGCGTTGTGAGTTGTGAGCAGGCAGTGGGCAAAGGTGGAGAGATGGTGGTGCATGGGCACTGTTTGATGTTGTGAGTGTATGACAGAACGACATGCAGTCTCAAGGGAAATACCAACTCGACTGCCAAGTGATGGAATAAATTGATGATGGACGGATAGAAGGGGTGGGAGCAGTTTCCCCCCTTAATGTGAATGAAATTATGCAAATGTAATGTAACATGTGGCGTGTTTAAAAATAATCCAGCATCATCGTTTTAAAAATCCTCCATGATAGATGATAAAACATGCAAAGTGATTTCATTTTATTTTCAGAACTGACTTGTCGTTTAAATGACTTACTGATGTGTTGATTTACAGTGTGTGTGTGTGTCTCCTGATTGCTCAGAGTGTGCCATAAAAGAAATATCTGGATGAATAGGCGTTGGCCATTTTAAAAGGCCATCTTAAGTGCTGCTGTGCTCTCTTATCTGCGGTGGTAAACACAGCGGACAATGCCTGTTTCTCTCAGTCACACTAGAGTGAATTTGCTTACGGTAAGCACCGGAGGAACATAAAGCCACATGGACCTGGATCAAAATGTAGCTTTGACACTATGTTAAAAAAAAAGAAGAAGTAAGATTAGCATCAATAAATAGAATTAAATTAATATTTGTCAGTCAAATATTTAAGATTTGTAGTGTTCATTTTATATAAAGAATGTCCCGTTTTCACTCTTTCCAGTACATCTACACACAAAGAGACAGAAATTACCTCAACCTTCACAACGAATAATTATCCTTGAGACCATGGTGACAAACAGATTGTTGGTAATACATTTCAAATTGAGAGCTCCATTTCAGGCTTGGTTGAGGTACTGCCAGACTCTATCTGATAGGTTAAATGACTCATGCTCCCTTTACCTCTCCTTAACCTTTTCAGTGTTTCCAAATGTGTGAAAGTGTCTTTGTGTATTTGGTGAATATTTGGATGCAATTTCAAATTAGAACGGCTGAATTGATTGGCTACCTTTGGTTGCTACTTCTGAAATGAGATGAAGGCAGTGAAATATTGGGAGTGTATTGTTGCCTTGATTTCTGAATGTAGCACAAATGAAAATACAACACCATTGTCAAATACACCCAACAATTTTGATGACAGCTGCCGGCTAATCAAGCAAAATTTCAAGACATTTCTCCCCATCATTTTTGTCCTCTGTCCTCTGTTATCTTCTACTGCTTGATAAATGGTGTTGTGGCAGCTTTCATTGAGCATTTAATCCGAAACACAGCTGTTCATCAGCCTGCGAGTGTCTTTGATGATTCAAAGAAATATATAATTGCTGTGGCTTTTTTGTTCAAAATGTACTGAGAGGGGGGGGAAACTCCATCTCTTGTGTGGCAGCAGGTGAGTTTGAGAGCCTTGGCTCCAGCTGCAGCCCCTCTGATTAGGAGGAATATAATAGCCCCTTTGATTTACATGATGTTCTGCCTTCATGGTACAGTAGAGCACAGCTGGGTCTGCTGATTTCCTATGAGCAGCACACGCCTACAACTCATCCGTCATAACACATTCTATCTCTAGTTTATGTTCCCACACAAGCACTGTTGTGCACCTGGACTTCATTTTGCTCGTTGTATGATCATTTTAAAAGAGGTTGTGTGAGATGATTGCTTTTTGCCTTCCTTCACAGGTGAAGAATGTCTTTGAGCAGGATGGTTTTAGTCGTCAGAAGCGAGGCTACAGAGATATCAATGATATTGAAGTCAACATGAGTGACCCTTTATTCACCAAACAGTGGTATCTGGTGAGTAATCAGCCAAGCAGCTGTCTTCAAGACGCCTGACCTTCAGCACCAACCCACATCCTTCCACCTTAATTACTCAGTGGCCAGGCATATTCCCCCCTACTTTCTGAATTAGCATTGTTATTCATTCTTAATTTAGCCTTGCCAATATTGTCCATGTCATCTCATTGCTGCATTCATGCCACCCAGTTTCCTCCCCTCTTGTTTACCCTAACTGGCAAGCATGACTTTTTAGCTTGCTGTCACTCATCTCACATATCTTATCACTGACATTTACTTCCACCTTCACTCTCCCGCCCCCCAAGCAGTCCTTATCCACAGCCTCCCCTTCCCACACACATCCTCCGCATTGACTAATTTTCTAATGGCGGCTCACCTGGGTGCCATGAGTCATGGATGTTCTCCATATTGTCTGAGTGATTAGATAAACACAGGCCAAGCAGACGGGACCCCTGGGCTGGATCTTAATGTGGCTGAAGCTTGGCAACTGGGCTACACAGGCAAAGGAGTTACCATCGCAATCATGGACGACGGTGAGTGTGAAGTGCTGTTGTATCTTACCCTTGAGCAATTTCTGAAAACACTCAATTATACCTGCATATAGTCACCATACTGACTTAATTAATTACTTTGTTCACATTTGTTTAAAGGAGCTGTGCTCGACATTCAGACCCTTAATTTAGCAGCAAACAAATATTTGCTATGTAAAGAACTGAGCAGAGAATAAAGTCACTCTCCCTCTGTATTGTAATTTGAGATTCTCTGTTTTTTATTTGTATAGCCGTCCGCCCTCTTGTGCATGATAGTATATGTGGCTGTGACAAATCATCAGTATTTCACGTATTGGGGAAAAGTCTGTGAGATGTGTGGAGGCAATCCCAGCCCATGTTTTTTTTAAATTCATAATACAATGAATAGTAAGAAAAGGTTTATCTCCAGAATATGTATGGGCACCACTGAATAGCTGGTATAAACAATATGTAGTTGCAGATTGATTTGTCAGTCTCTGTTTAAGGTGATTCACTAAATGAAATTGTGATGTAATATAGTACATAACATAAGTTACATGTCACTGGGCCATGAAAGTATGTACCTACAAATGGCAAAACTTTCCAACGTACTCATTTTTTGAGATTAAACCAAATATTACGTTAATGAGTTATTTTTCAACATCACTGCGTGTTTTGTTAAGTTTTTATTTCTGAGTAATTAGTGTTACTGTATCCCTGGTAAAATGTTTAAGAGTTTTAACCAGATGTGGTGCATTTGTGAATGCAGGGCCTCTTCCTATTTAATGGTAATTTTCTTTTTGTACTCTCCTTTTGGACTTTATATTCTGAGACCATTTCATTTCACCTTTTTTTAAGAACATGCTGATGGCAATGTTATGATAACTTACATATTTAAGAAGAGTAGTAAATCATATTGCTGGGAAGTCATTTTCTGTCGATCAAATCATTATTAACTTTTACATAATTGTTTCAGTTATCTGTTGTACTGTTATTGTTGTTTAATTAAGAACAAAACTAAATAAATAAGACACTTTGGGGAAATAGCAATGAGACACACTATCCTCTGTAAAGCACTCCCTCTAAGGCTTAATTATATCACTGATTTACGTCCGAATCACATTTCAGGCATTGACTATCTTCATCCAGACCTGCAATCAAATTATGTGAGTACCCCAGTGTTATTGAATTTCATATTTTCTTTAATTTCTTTGAAGTGCTGTTAATAAGTGAACCAGGGGTTCAGGTGGTGGATTGCATGGGCATTATGTGATGTGCCATTGGCAGTGACAGGCGCTTTCCGCGTTGCCTTCATGGCTGCCGAGTCTCCTTGTATTCCTGGAGGACGCAGAGACAGGCAGCCGGCCAGCCAAGCTGTTTAATGCTAATGCACACTGCACTGTGGCAGGCACAATGGCAGGCCGATCTGTCACAAGCAGAGATAATGCCAGGGTAGTTGGCGCTGCATAATGTGATGCTCTATCTCCAGAATACTGATAAAACCTTAAAGGACAAGTGGGATTGCTAAATGAAACGCAAAAGGAAATGCAGAAGTCTTAGTTTGATTTGACTATCAAATGTGCAGTTTTGTCAGTGTACATTGTGCCATCGTCTTGAATCCAGGATGTTCAAATGTAAACCTTCTTGGGAAACTCAGGTATTGCCAAAAGAGTGAGTCATAGTGCTTGAATGGCCTCAAAACAGTCCCTTTTAAACTATATAATTTGTAATTATACAATTATACAACATAAACAATTATATCCACACTTTTTGATTTGAGTACTTATCTCACCTATTTGTTGATACATTGTTACCAAGACGTATCAAAGATTGCATCAGAACAGTCTGTTTTGTTTTTCTGCCTCAGCTCATGTGCACACTATGTGATCCTTTTAAATGTGGTTTGCATAAGTGTTGTCTTTTTTAACGTTATGTATGTCTGTACACTTAACACTATTTTTGCCTGCCTTTGGATGTGTCTTGCCTGTGAACAGAAATGAGTCTTGGCCCAAAAATAACACTGAGCCTCGACTGGGGTGATGCAGGAGCATGCTCTACTGGATTGATGGATCATGCTGTGCATAGATCTTTAGTGTGTTTGTGTGAGCGTGTAAGCGTGTAAGCGTGTGTGTGAGCGGGAGAGAGAGAGAGAGAGAGAAAGAGAGAGAGAGAGAGAGAGAGAGAGAGAGAGAGAGAGAGAGAGAGAGAGAGAGAGAGACTGTATGTAATCCTGTTTTGTTACCATTGTCATGGTGTTTCACAGACCTACAAAGAGCTTGTAGCATCAGCTGACTAAAAACATAAAGAAATGATAAAATGTCATCCATCTTTCAGTTGGATTTGAATTGATTGCATGGTTATAGATATGGAGAGTATACGCTTATCTGCTTTGGACGGAAGTTAGTTTATGCAAGTTTGCTCTTGCTTTTGAAGGTTTCCCATGATGATGATCATGCTGTAAGAGCTCATAAGATTTGGATATGGTGGGTTAATGTGAGATTATGTGTGTACTGACTCCTGAGATAAGACATTTCTAATTTGATAGTTCAATTTCATGGCAAATTTACCTCCAAATGCCATCAGTACTTTAATATGATTTCTGCATAAATATATATTTTTTACCTTTATTTATTCAGGAGAAGAACACTGAGAGCATTGCTCTCTTCACACATTTAAATTCACACCTGGAAACTGCCCAGTAAAACCACAGTCAGATTTGCTGCCCACTGAGCGGTTTGGGGGGCTCAAGGGCACCTCAGTGGTGGTAATGAGGGGAGAGGCAAGCACTGCTTATTCACTTTGCCCACCTGGATCTATCCTGCCGGTCCCAGGAATTGAATGGACGACACTTCACTCACAAACTCGCTTCTCTAAACTGTCGTGTTGTGTCTGGCTAGTACAATATTTGGAAGTATTTCTAAATAACAGCAGCATTGATCAGTGGATGAGCAGAGGTGTTCTATTGGATTTTGTATCCCTTCTGTAGAATAGAATATGTTGTTGCAAGCATTATTAAATACTGGGAAGTTACCATGACAACATGTTATGATGTCACATTACCATCAAGTTGATCTCATTTGTCGCTTTTGTTTGAATTTGTATGAGAAATGGAGAGAGGTATTTAGAGAGAGAAAAAGCGAGAGTGTGTATAAAATCATCTTGAAGAGATACTAACAGATTTGTAGTGCTTGGGGTGTCATCACACACTGTGACGGAAGTGGCTTTAGATAATGTTCACAACCATTTTTTAAGTAGAGGGACTGTTACCATCTTCATTCTGTGCTTGGACCTTGTGAAATAGTTTCTTTCATCTTTGACTTTAAAGCATCTTGCAAAGGACTTTCCGGTAAAGCCACATTATACAGCAATCCTAGATTATAGATTAGGTTATCGGTACCAAATGAACTATTGAAATAAGCCATGCTAACATAATGATAACATGATAAATGGCCCTAAGAGGGATATGGCAGAGACTGATGAGGATGTCCTCACTCCCCTTCATTATCAACATATAGTAATAAATCAGCAATAAAACAACATGACAGGATTTACTTGGATCCTTTACTCAAGCAAAAGCATCAGTACAACAATGTAAAAGTAAAATTTCTAAATTCAAAATCCTGCTTAAATTAAAGTTCAGATAATAGCAGCCATATTTACTCTATAATATAGAAAAGAGGCCTCTGTGAATGATATATGCTTATATATGACATTATTTGTTTTACAGATGCATTGAAGCATAAGTAGCATTTTGTTTGCTACAGTTTTAATCACTTTACATACAGTCTGCTGTGGCTCAGGAGGACATGTCGAAGTTTCCAAGATAATGAACCCCAAATGGCTCCTAAAGGCTATGCCATCGGTGTATGAATGATTACTAAATAAGGTCCTGATGAGCAAGTGACACTTTGCATGGTAGCCTCTGCCATCAGTATGTGAATGTGTGCGTTAATTGGTGAATGCAGAGTGTACCATCAAATGCTTTGAGTTGTTGGAAGGCTACAAAGGTGCTATATGAATGCAAATCCCATTTGCCATTTGCCGTACAGTTAGGTAGTTCATAGATCCCAACCTAGGGGTCTTTGGGAGGGAAATAAAAGAAAAACAAAGTTCTCACTCATAGACATCAACTAGATACTTCTAAGATCACAAGCTAAAAGGGTTTGGGACCACTAGTATAATCTTTAGCACTGTTTTGCATTTTTAAACATATTAAGTCTTTTATGTAAAACCTAAACCCAGTTCTCCAATAAATGTAGTGGAGCAAAGTGTACAATAAAAGTACATTACCTAGTTATTTTCCATTAATTCCATTCCAAACACCTTACTTTATCTGAGTGAATTGAAATAAAAATGGGGAAAACTAGCCTCCGCTACATCAGCAAAGAGTCATTGCTCTCTCAAGTACTATTCGCTCTGAGGACGGAGAACAACCTGGGCAGGGTTGCTGGGGAAAGGTGAGGTGGCCGAGACTAGGCACAATCCATTATTCTGACCACGGTTGCTCACAGGACACCAGAGGAAGAACAGGGTCTGATTGATAGCAGAAGATATGAGCATGAGAAGCACAGCAAGTAACTCATTGACATGCCCCTGTGTCATTTACTACCGGGGCTCAGCACTTTTCACTCCATTTAATGAAAAGAAAAAAAGCACACTCCTGCTCCTGACGTAAGCATAAAACCTGTTTGGGAGCAGCATGTTCTTCCTTCACAAATGCTCTCTCTGTGAATAATGATTACATTGTCAATTCAATTCTTAGATTTTTCACATCCCAAACCAGCTTCACTGCTGTTGTTGTGTCACCAACGTTTTTTTATTGCAATCACAAATGAGAGAAATAGTTAAGATGACATTTACCTTTCTATTTATCATCACATCACATCAAACAATCACAGAAGAATGAACCTCAACCCAAGTCGCCGTAAGCATTGCTACTTTCCTTTAGTCACTTACTCCACGCGGTGATAATTAGGGTGTTCTCCATTGGGTTAGTAAGCTTTTGCCGTTTTCCTTTCTCTTCGTCGCTGACTGAGTCATCTCATCTAAATGTCAGCCAGCAGAGCTGTCAGGCCCGAGCTTGGAAATGGCCCCCAAAAGTGATCTGGTGTGTTCAGTTCTATGGCTCATGAACATGGCTGTGGCTTTTCCATAGTCATGACCACACAAAGCACCTGTTAGTGGGTTACAGGGCACTCCAAGTGACATGAGTGATGGGTAAAGGAGAGATTGCAGCAGAAAGAGCAGAGTGTGTTAAAGAAAGAGCAATACGCGTGGGACTTTCCCTGTTGAATCTTGAATCCAACATTGTGTGTGTGTGTGTGTGTGTTTGTGTGTGTGTGTGTGTGGGTGTGTGTGTGTGTGTGTGTGTGTGTGTGTCTTCAGACATGACTATTCTGGTAATTATCTTGACTGCATTAATGTCTCTCTGGAAGATGCGTGTCTCCTGCGTCTTGTTTCTACTGCTTTTCCGCTGCTGTTCGTTCTGATCCTATTACTTTTAGCCATGTGGAATTAATTGATGGCAGTGATTGGGCCATTATATTCTCAGTTTGAATTCCCCACTGTGACCACACATTATTCTAGTATCGACACATAATAAAAATTTGGTCTCAAAATCAGTTTTAGCAAAACACTACCTTGCAAAAACCTCACTCAGGCACGAATCACGTTCACATGTCACGCGAAAATCCATCATGTCAAGCTTTAAGTCATGCGTTTGTGTTTCGACTAGTGATCATTTGGTGGGATGAGCTACTGTCAGTTGAGGGAGGTATTAAATCCACACAGAGTATACAAACTAGGTATTACCATGTGGTTATTTCATATAAGCTATTTATTGAGTTAACAGAGAACATGCTACATATTGTATATATATTTATCAAGATAACTAGGAAGCCATATTTTGGAAAACCCCAGATAAGCAGGCCGTGATAAGGTCAGCACTTCACCATGACATGTTCCTCTCTGCTTTCTCTGATTTGTTTTTCTGTCTCGATGTTGTTGTTTTTGTAAATGCATCAATTTGGTACTTTCAGAACGCCGATGCCAGCTATGACTTCAGCAGTAATGACCCGTTCCCATTTCCACGCTACACAGACGACTGGTTCAACAGGTAAAGCTCACCCAGCCGACCAATGTTTATACACACAGCAGAGTGTGCTTTTTATATGCACGTGTGTGTTTTTGTGTTTTTGACTGCACATGTGTGCTCTCCGTGTAATCTGGCAGCTCTCCTATTGATTTTCTCTTCACATAGTTCCATTAAGGCATTATGGTGTGGCATTAACAGAGCTGTTGTCTAACTCAACACAATAGAAAACATAATACCTTTTTTATCCACTCACTTGGAGGAGATAAGGTATATAAAGGAGGGCTAGTACAAGTCTACCCTCTTCTCAGGGTCGCAGTGTTCACAGTGGCGACCTTCTGTCTGATAAAGCCTTATCTGCCTCCCATCTCATAATCACACCGGGTGATCCGCTGTCATTGCAAAACACATGTCAAAGAGAGGAACAAAGAGGAATATATTCTTTCTCCTCCTTCACCATGCCTCCGTCAGCTCAGATGTATCAGTGTATGCATCTGTGTGTGGGAGAGAAGGGCGTATTTGGGTTTGCCAGTGTAGTTGCTGACTATCGGGCACAATTCGCTGGCTAATCAGCTGGTTGTTATAAATAGCTGCCTGTCGGTAGCAAAGCATGCTGGGAGATTGGGATTGACTCTCTGCAGTGTCTCGGTTGGGAGTGGAGGGATGGAGAGATAGACATAGATCACATGGTGCACACAAAACACTGATATGTGCAAAGATATCAGTTACAAGTAAAACCAAAAAAAAACAAGGGGTTGTATTTAATCTGGGAAATCTTATCTCAGATTTAACCCACAATTGTATCTTTTGTAAATTCATATACATTCATGCAAATCCTTTAAAGTTTATTCTTTGCTTTTTGCTATCACCAGTCATGGCACACGATGTGCTGGAGAGGTGTCTGCTGCGGCCAACAACAACATCTGCGGTGTGGGAGTTGCCTACAACTCTAAGGTGGCAGGTGTGTGTGTGTCGTATTCTAGCTGCAGTTTGGACAGCAAGATGAATGACAATGAGCAGTCAGTGATGTTAGCAAATAACATTTCTGACAATAGTATGATGAAAGGTTCTATAGGACGATTGAGTCCATATGCATCAATATAGGCTATTGTGGGAAAAAATAGATAGAATAGCATTACTGCAAATTACTGCTGAGGTCAGTTAGAGTTCACATAGCAACAGGACAACACAATCCTGACAGCTCCATGTTTCCATTTCATATAGATTTTTATTGAAATTTGTTCTAGGACTGATAGCAGAAATAAGGCAATGAGTATTGACTTGTTTTCTTGCTACTGTTAAGGGTTAAGATGCTATATATTTGCTGTATCGTAGTGTCTTGACAGTACAGATATTGTAAACCTTACCATCTGGTAATGGTTTTATAAATCACCCATTTATAGCTAGCTAAACTCCACTGTCTTCTGGCAGCAGTAACAATAGGGTACACCAATAGCAGCCATAATTTTAATGTCAGATTCATATGGATATGTTGCTTTTTCAGGTATCAGGATGTTGGATCAGCCCTTTATGACTGACATTATTGAGGCATCTTCCATCAGCCACATGCCCCAGGTAATTGACATCTACAGTGCCAGCTGGGGACCAACCGATGACGGAAAGACGGTGGATGGACCCAGAGAGCTCACGCTGCAGGCTATGGCTGACGGCGTCAACAAGGTAGGGCAACGTCATCTGTGCAGAGGGCTTCATGATAATGTGCCAAATAGAAACTGGTGGCTTGTAATGATCTTTTTCACTTGTATTAGCCTTTACAATGGCTGTTTGATTTTCTATTGATTGCAATTAATTATTGATGAAAAAATGCAAACCAAATTACCCCATGGGGACAGTACAGCTCTACTCTACTGTAAACTACTATGAATATAAAGTTTAAACAAGTCTTCACACCGAAGTTGCCCTGCTCTGATACTGATCCAACAATTCAAATACAGCAGCCTAGTCAGGATCCCAATTTTTTAACGTGTAGGGTAGGTTTAGGCAACAAAACTACTTGGTTAAGTTTAGAAAAAGATCATAGTTAGGGTTGACATATACACGTTTGTAACATAACTTACGCATGTGCCGATAGTTAAATAAGTTATGGACTTGGCTGAAGGCTGGTGCGTCATGTTCAGATGCTAAATGGTGCCTTCTGTGTCTGTATCAGATGCTGAGGACCATTGACCAAACTGCCATATGCGATGAGTTGGGAGTGAAAACGGGCTGACTGATCTTACAAATAGCATCCCAAATGCCTTATACAACTTTTTACCCAACAAAAATATTGTTCTTATTAATTAACAGTCTTCCCACAGAGAAGTCAGATTGGAGTTTCAGGGCATCGGAAGCTGATTAGGCATTCTGGTCTTGCTCAAGGACACTTCAGCAAGGTGAAAACTTTCCAAAGGCTTAAACAAAGGCCCTCTGGTTGGAGGGCAGTCATCTTTGACACACACCCACACACACACACATACACACACACACACAGAGGTGCCACGCTAACAATGCCACTGCCAATTACTTGCTTGATTAATCATCATGTACCATGTGCAGGCAGGTGTGGGTTGCTCTGAAATGACCTGTCTCAGGCAGGGCAGCTGAGTAGGAGCAAAGCTGACTGTAATATCTCCTCATATAAACACAGCAAATCAAGCAGCCACTCTGCGATCTGCCTCTTATATTCTAATTTTCATTTATATAAGCTACTGTGTAGGCTAAACATGATGTGCACTGTGCAAAAATGGGAAACATTTAAGAAGCACATTGTGTTATATTAAAAACTGAGTCAGACAGTGGCTTCAAGTCTGCATCTTAAACATAACTGTGCAGTTTTGCAAATTGCTGATAATGGAAATAAATTACATTGGGTGCTGTGCAAAATCAAAGCACTTTGTTTGGAATGTGCAGGAGACAGAAGGCAGAAGGCCTGAAGGTTATAGGTAAGCTCAAGGATGCTCAAATCTGTCTTTGCAATTCAAATAAAGAGCGACAGAAATAAGCACCATAAAAGGAAAGACATTCCTATCCTCCTCCACTCGATCTTTTGTTCTGTGGGAAAACTGCCGGCCTTTTGTAACAACAGGCGCAGCATTTGCATGGAGCCACAGTCAGTTGTTCCATGTTTCAAGGCACTCAAAGCAACAAAGATGCAATGTTTTGTTTTTAAATGTACAGAATGAATTATGCTCCATTGCAAAAAGAAAGTACAGAAAGAACATAGATTCTCATACTTTGATGTAATGCCTTTTCACCTGCTGTAACCAAAAAGACATAGCTCTGTTTGCTCAACATGCTCTTGAGTCTCTATCTTATCTTCCACACTTGAGAATTCTTCTTTAAGGCATTGATGTTCATGTTCATGTATTGTGGTTCAAGATGCAAGACAATCAGGTTTTTGTCATCAGCTACAGAATAATCCGAGAAACTCGGGGCTTATTCAGAAATAACAGACTGTAGATGCCTTGATTGATTAATCCGAATCTAATATTCAACAAAGCTGTGTAATAAAGCAATATTAAAGCTAAGTAATAAAGCTTTTATTGTCCATCCATCCACCTTCAACCACTAGTCCCTATCATATTTTTTATTTTGTTGTTGTATACCAATAGTTTAATGGCTTTACTCACTCAGTGGGATTGCACTTTGTTGAAAAAGAATAACATAAGCAATGTATTGTTTACATGCATAAAAATATGCACAGAATAGAAGAATAGTACAAATTAAAAATTTCTTTTACAGAGATGAATCACCATTTAAAAGACAAAAAACCTTATATCCACCCAGCAGACACACATAGCACACAGTAGCTCACACAGTAGCTCACTGACATGGATTGTAGTTAGTGAGCATGTCAGAGATGTAAGTCCAGTAGTGTGATGATAATGTTGTTTTAGGGGCGCAGAGGAAAAGGCAGCATCTACGTGTGGGCATCAGGAGATGGTGGTAGCTATGATGACTGCAACTGTGATGGCTATGCCTCAAGTATGTGGACAATCTCCATCAACTCAGCCATAAATGATGGACGCACCGCCCTGTACGATGAGAGTTGTTCCTCCACCCTGGCATCCACATTCAGCAATGGACGCAAGAGGAACCCAGAGGCTGGCGTTGTGAGTGTGTTTGTGTTTAAGCATGTTTTTGACATTCTATGTCCGCTGAAGTTGCATCTTTCAGTATTTGTTGTAAATGTGCACTTTTAGCATTCAAAGATGACTCAATAATTGAACTGTAAATAGCTTCTTTTCAGTTGGCCCACATACACTGTATCCTAGGCTTTTCAGGAGATTGGATGAGACCAGGGATAGAGCTTAAGAAGCTGTTATGCTGTAATTGCTTGCTCGTTGTGAAAAATGGAGGTTCAGGTGGAGGAATAGCACTTTTGTGATTACCTCCCTGGACATCCAGATGCACAATTTTGCCGTAGATGCCCAGAGCAGCCTCCATAACATGTTGAAGCAAAGTGGATGTGTGGTTAAGAGAAATAGGACAATGTTTTTATGGACTCTTTTATTATAATTTATTGTTAGAAAATATTGTTACCATCACAAGGGAAACCATTTTCAAAGACTTAATTTCCAACAAATTGCTTTACTCTAAGTGTTTTTCCCCTATATAAGTGAAAAGAAAAGAAACTAAGTGGTCAAGTGAATCTAGGGACCTTAGCATACACAAATGGGCTATCACTGTAACTGCATTATGGCTATTTGAACATTTACTTGGAACATTGTGTCATCAGTGGGTGTTTGTTAAAAAAAAGGAATGGATGAGTAAAAAATAAAAAAGACAGAGAGCACGGCATCTTAAAAAAAAACCCAAAGAAATCTAAGTCAAAAGCAATTGAACTTGGTTATTTGTCTAGGAAGATGTTTCACCTCTCATCTAAGAGGCATCATCAGGCTGGGACTGGTCCAGGGTGTACACAAGGCCAATAATGTCACTGGAACCCTTTATGCTCTAAGTGCCAACGACCGTGATTGGAGTGACAGTCGTTGGTGGGAAGTTGGTTTCAACTTTGTTAGTGCTCTACTGGGTTATAACGACAGTCATTGGAGTCACAGGAGGCCATTGTGAACAGTTGTTCTTGGAGGTTAGATTGTTGAATCTCCTGGGAAAGGATGAAAGGGCAGCATTGTATATTGGAGATAAGTGGTGTCTGTTTAAATGGCTTCTTTTACTCCTCTTTCAAACCATCGTCCATTGTTAGATTGTTGTCCTCAAAGGAGTTGGCTTTCTCCTTGAGATGTAAGTGGACAGCAGAGTCCAGACCTGAGGAGTTTGCTCTCCTGTGTTGGACCATGCGTTTATGCAGTTGTTGTTTAGTTTTCTCCAATGTAGAGATCTTTGCATTCCTTGTTGCATTGGACTGAATCTTTGAAAAGAGAGACAGCTGAAAGTCATAGAGGCTCACCTCCTTTTTTTGAGGATACATTCCTGACGGGGATGTTGAGTACAATCATAACAATGACCTGGACAAATGAGAACATTCACAGGTTTAGTAAAAGGAATGCTCTTGTATCTTAGCATGCACACACTGAGAATGTAGCCCAGAACTCTAGTCTATACCATAGATGTGTCTAAAAATAATTTGCCAGTGTACAAAGGCAGCAGTGTTTGTGTTTGTGATTATGCAAATCACCTTTGGCTGTTGACAGAGCCACAGATCTTCCCTAGGGTTCCCCTCTAATTTCAGTCAATCTGTTATCATTTCTAATTAAGCATCAAATTAAAAAATTAAATGCTTATTCAGTAAACAAAACTTGATTGCTTTTGTCTGTATTTAACAGTCAAGCCAATGCACACTCTGGACTTCTCTTTATTCTTTTCTATCTTTGTTCTTAAACCTATATATAAACGTATATTAATAGAAATAAATATAAACTGAAAATGGTTTCTGGGAAAATTGTGTATTGAATGTGGCTCAGGGACAATACAACAATGGAGATGGTGGGAGAGGTTCATAAAAGGGGGCTATGTATTTTTTTTCTCTTTTGTGGAAAATAGGGTATTGTTTTGGGGTGAGAAGAGGCGAGTGTTCAATGACTTAACGATCCTGTGATTGTGTTGTTTCAGGCCACCACAGACCTGTATGGAAACTGCACGCTGCGTCACTCTGGAACATCAGCAGCAGCTCCAGAGGCAGCTGGTGTCTTTGCTCTAGCAATTGAGGCGAAGTGTGTACTCTACTAATTACTTATTAATTGAATATACTGTCTGTATAAAACATTATTATGTTACATATTTGATTCCTCTCCGCTAAAGAAAGCACTGGTCAGAAGTTAAAATTTTACAATGACATGCTTTCAACCATTAGTTTTTGAAAATATTTTATTTCAAGCTTTGCTGTTTATATGCAATTCATTTATGAGCTGCAAATTACAACTCTGAAATTTTATATGGCATTGATGCCTTTGACTTCCTTTGTCAATCTCCATCCTCAGATGCTTTGTTCTTATTTTCTCTGTGTCTCAACTCTTCTTGAGTTCATATCTGCAATTTTCACAGAGTCGCATATTTATCATAACCACAAGATGAATAAAAGGCAAAACAGGCTTATTTTGTCGCCCACAAAGTACATACTCGTGTGTGCTTGTCTCAAGGACACAAATCATATTTGAAGCAGTGGTCTTTATATCTCAATACAAGGGTAGAAAAATACAGTTTATATACTGTTAAGATGGGTTCAGTGCTTATGTTTTATTTATTACTTGCTATGTGCATGTGGCAGAGTGACTGGAATGATAAAAACACACTGCACTACTCTGATGATCTCAACTTTCACATTAGGTTAATGGTGATACCAAAGCTTCTATTATTCATGTTTACAAGAAAGCGTAATTTGTGGCATATTAACACTGCAGTACAAGAGTTTATTTTATAATTCTTGTGAATTCAGAGCAGATTTGTCCCTGTGGATCTGAAAATAATTGAAAACATATGCCACGTAAGTAAATCTGCCCACACATAATTAAACTAAAAGAGAAAATATATATAAAACCTGGAGAATTGCTACTTCTCAAATCCCAGTGGAGATCCTTCTCAGACGCTTCATTTTTCACATTAAAGGCTGACGAAATTCTGCTGCCATTAGCTGACACCAGTTAGTGGAGTTGAGTAAAGAAACATTGTTTGCTTTGCACACACAATAATGATGTTGCTGTTGGGAGGAGCGGATGCTTACCCCGTTCGACGGCAAATAACCCATGAGGCTGTTAGCACAACTGCACGGCCTTTTTACTGCCCAAACACTTGAACCAACGGTAAGAGTCAGTGAGTCAGCCAGAACAAAGCTGTCACTACACACAGCTGAGATAATGGAGGCAGACCCATAGTTATGTTTAGATAAATGAAAGCACATCATTAACGCAAAACTATAAATCAGAAATGTTTTAATATTCATCACTAGATTTTTCTTTCCTGCTATTGTGCTAACTAGTTTTAACTTACAGTATTGCCTCTCTATCCTTCCTTTATCCCCCTGCCTCTGTGCTATGCACTCTGGTGGCTGTTTGCCGCCCTCAGTCCTGACCTGACATGGAGAGACATGCAGCACCTGTCAGTCCTGACCTCAAAGAGGAACCAGCTCCATGACGAGGTCCACCAGTGGAGGAGGAATGGAGTGGGTCTCGAATTCAACCACCTGTTTGGATATGGTGTTCTGGATGCTGGCGGCATGGTGAAAATGGCCAAAGAATGGAAAACTGTGCCCGAGCGTTTCCACTGTGTAGCCGGATCCATTCAGGAGATCCAGTGAGTCACATTTCTAATAATCTTTAGGGTTTTCTATGCTATACTCACTGCATGTTACATGTGCACACTACGTTTTACACCACACTACAATTTCAAACTGTGCCCACCAAGATTCTACAAGGAAAACACTGCTGAGCACAAGAGACACACTCATCTAATTACAGAGTAATCCCAATAAGGCCTGATTCAATAAAACATCTGTGATAGGAGTGTCCACTTCATAACCCTGTAATATTTAGATTAGCCGCTCAGTCTGTCAGTTGGTGCTGTTGATTTATAATGACATCGACTGATGTTCTGAGATGCACTGTTTGTTAATAAATGCATTACTCTTTTTACATCGGAATTGGATTTTCTGGATGAAACAGATTAGGGTCAAGATTCCTAACAGAATTGTTGAAATTATGTTGAAAATATCATGCAAAATTCGTCATTCATATTTTCTTTTAAATGTATAAATACACAGGTACTGCTCACTAAATTAAAGGAGCATCACCTTTAATTAGTGCAGTAGAGGCGGTCAGAGAGCAGCAATAGGCACGGGAGCACGTAGATGTTCTACTGTGTTACACAATATGATTTCACCTTTTTTCAGTAAACGCTTTAAATTTGATTACATCTTCTGTCATTCGCGTCGGACTAAAGCCTGCTGTGGCTTACTTTGACATTTACATCTTGTGTTTTCTTGTCTTGATTGAAAGTTGAAATAGAAGATTTTCTTTTTTCAGTCTGATGAAAAAAAAAAAAAGAAACCATGAATTCATTTAAAATCCCCCTGTGCTCAAATATTGCTTGGATTTCACTCGGATGTTTCGCCCTTCAGTGCAGAATGATGTATGTGCAAAGGTTTTCTGTACCTACCTTAAAGCGAGACTATGTAACTAACGAGAAGAAATAATACGTTCTCCTTATTACACATGAGAACTTTAATTCATAAGAAATAAAACACAATTGATCCTGAGTGACCTATAGCTTACGATGGCAGATCTTAGCTAATATTACCAAACTTTAAGTAGCTGTTTGATGTACATTACTGAGTTAGTTAGCTGACTGTCCTCGTGTTTAGCACTGTTATAGTAGCATTTTAGCTCAATGGTAACAATAGGTTAGCATTTAGCTTTATAATATAATTGTCATTTGTAGCCGCAGTAGCTGCTGTTCAGCTAAAGAAACATGCAAGCTGCTGGTACATCCGCTGTTTCTAGAAGACAATGCGTCCTGACTTTTGGTTGTAAATTCCATTAAAATTACTTACAGATATTTCTCATGAGCTATAATGTCTGCTACTGCTATCCCGCCTGTAAGTAGATTGGTGTTTTGATAGCAGTCCATCTGACCTCTGCTTTGGAGGGGATCCATAGCATTTCCCCAATTCTTCTTTCATTCTTCCACTCACATTAAGTAGTATGTCCTTTCGTGTCACTCGTCTCCATCCACAGGCTTGCTGTCACTTTCTTCTCTGTGCTTCCTGTCATCCTTTCCTTTCCACTTTCACCTTCTCTTCCTCTCTCTCTCCTGTCCCCCTCTGCACGACTCAGAAGGGCTCTGCTCTCCATCCGTTCATCACATCCTGAGGCTTTGAGCTCCCATGTGTGATGCCTGGTGGTTTCCTGTGGCTAGCCCTCTTATTTGCTCTAATTAGAGCCCCACAAATGGGCCCAGCATGGAATGCCATGCCACACTGTCAATTAGACTGACTGACAGCCAGGAGGGGATTCCAGGTGGAGGTGTTCATTTATGTAGATGTGTGTGTGACCTGACACTGAGCTTTCACAGCCATTGTGAAAGTGTCAATGTGTGGGTGAAGATAAAAAAAGCAGCCTGAATGTGGTATGTCTGTGTGCTTTTTGCCACAATCAACACCTTATATCCCTTATTTTAGTCTCTAATCAGTGCTACGCAGACGATGCCGTCACTACAACATGGTGTGAAAGTGTGCCTTTGGTTTTGTTTGTATGTGCCTACCTTGAGTACAGTGTCAGAATTAAAAAGGAGCATACAAATGAATGGATGAGCCCTAAAACAGAGGAGAGGGTGAATACAGGTATATTCAGACAGACAGTATTAGATAATAAGATATGGTAATGATGATAACATAATGTGTCTCTTAAACACTAAAGCATTGCAAAATGAATCTGCATGTCTGAGCATGTTATTTTCCCTTTAAATATTTGAAAGAGTATGAGGGAGAAATATCAGCACCACAGGGCTTCCACTATTGTGGTAGAGATATAATTACAAAGAGCTCACCTCTGATGATAATGTAACACCAGAGAGAAAAAAACAATAAACACCAACATAGCCATGCTCGTTGATCTGATAGCTGCTCCGGCTGACTGTGGCTTACTTAGCTAGAGGAGAAGTTCTCATTATCAGTGGAGCTGGTACACAGTGCCCCACTGTGCTGTGGGGTTGTGTTTAATCTACACTGGTCTGGCCCTTCAGAGGCATCCCTCTCCCTGCTCTATGACCGACTTCTGTAATTACTCTGGCACATTATCTGATGGGAACTGTGCACCTGCTGTGCACAAAATCATTTTGGAGGTCAAAAGTGAGATCTGAACATATTCACTCCCAGATACGCACAGTGGTACATTCTAATGAATTATTAATAGTAATTAGATATAATTACAATTTTAATGATAATGAAGATAAAATGAAGTTAATAGTGAATTTCTAGTTTGTAAAATAACTTTGACTCTTTGTACTTTCTGTACACTCTGTATTTCTCTTTGAAACACCCCACTGTGAATTGTTCTGTTTTTCTGGGAATAGTAATTCGCTTCATCAGCCCTTAGCAGATCACTGCGGCACTCACCTCTCTGTGCTCAGTAGAGTGCCCTATTAATCATTTTTCAAACTGAGTGCTGTTCCACACCTCCCTCTCACTCGGTTTCTTTGTCTTGTCCCTGTTCCCTTCACTCCAAGCCCCACCCCCACTTCCCACCGCCTGCGATGCAGCCCCGACATCTAATATTGTTATTAAGCCTCCTCAAAGCCTTCAGCCACCACCCCTGCCCTGCTGTGTTCGTACTCTTTCTTTCCATCGCCCAAAGAGAGCACCAGGATGTCTTCCCTACCACACAGCAACAATAATACCAAGACCAGGTGGTTTTACACACTGCTCTGAATAAATCCATCACGACAAAAAGAAAAAGGATCTCCTAACGCACTGCAAGAGAGCTTTAATTCAGAGATGGTCCAGTACATTCCATTTTACACATATAGTTTATTGATAAAAAGGCCTCAGATTTACAGTTGGTTATATATTACACACTTTTCCATCTCATAGGCAGTAAAATATTGCTCATTGTTTAAACTTTTGATTATGGTAAAATGACTGTTTCTAATTGATAATTCAAACAGTAACTCATTTGTAACACATTTACACTGTTTCTTTTCTCAGTTTTATATTTGTTATGATGGGATATTTTATAGTTTAAACAGTTAATTTGATTTACTTATAATGCAAAGTACTTAAATGGAACATTTTTTGCCCATTTTCAGGTTCATACTTGCATTTTGGGTTTCAACTAGATAGACATGTTTAAATCCTTTAATGTTCAAAAAACACTTTATTTATCCTATAACTATATATCACATACCTGTATTCACCCTCTGTCTGAAATGCTCTATTGGCACCTGTCCTATAAAAAAGCCCAATGTCTGATTGGTCAGCGTTTCCAGGTCTTCTACATCTGCATTCCCCACATCTCTGCACCCTCACAGCCAGAGAATGACTGTAATGGCGCTGTGGCAGCACTTTCTATATATATATATAAACTATATATACAGCATATATACAGTATATATAGTATAGTTTGTGTGATATCACAACCGTACAGAAGTTCAGGTTTAAAAAAAGTCTCGCTTCCTTTTCTTGGAAACTAGGTCAAGTTCTTCATTCACTGGGGCATTCAAAGGAGAGTCGGGCAGGCTATAGGCATACTGAAAGACTAAATTAATTATTTCACTTCCTCTGTCAGTCTTAGCTGCAGGGATGCCCAGAGCCATCTCATCATGTTCCGTCCACATGTTACTAATTTTTAACACTGATATTGAACTTTTCTCTGTCTTCCATCCACACAGATTTAACTTTCTCCTATCTCTCCTTCTCCAGTAAAATCCAGTCTGGAAACAAACTGGTACTGGCTATCACCACTGAAGCCTGTCAGGGGAAGGACAACTTTGTCCGGTACCTGGAGCACGTTCAGGCAGTGGTCACTGTCAACGCAAGCCGCCGCGGCGACCTCAACATCAACATGACCTCGCCCATGGGCACAAAGTCCATCCTGCTGAGTAGAAGGCCCCGTGACGATGACTCCAAGGTGGGCTTCGACAAGTGGCCCTTCATGACCACCCACACCTGGGGCGAGGATCCTCGTGGAACCTGGGTCCTTGAGGTCGGCTTTCAGGGCGAGGAGCCACAGCGTGGAGCCCTGAAGGAGTGGACTCTCATGCTGCATGGAACACAAAGTGCCCCTTACATAGACCAGATAGTGCGTGATTATCAGTCCAAACTTGCTATGTCCAAAAAGGAGGAGCTGGAGGAGGAGCTGGATGAGGCTGTCGAGAGAAGTCTGAAGAGCTTGTTGAGTAAAAACAACTAAATATCCATCTGCATGTTGCCAACTCTTTCACTTTCTCTTATCTTTCCCCCTATCTGCAATCTCACTCTTCTCTAAATCTCCTCAGTTCTTCTCAGTATCTCACCATCCTCCCCTCTGTCTACCTCTTTTCCCCTCGTCACTCTGCTTTTTGTTATCAAGTGTTTCAATTAGCCCCCAGCCTTCAATGAATGTTTCTTGTAATCCGATCATGATAAAAGTGTAACCTTTATTACCTAATCTGTTCTACATAAAGAAAGGGAACTATATCACCTTAATTTTTACACTTTACAGAACTGTACATAAACCAAATATAAATCACTCTTTCATGCTTTTGCTTTAACTACCTTGCACCTCCGTTCTGCCAACTGTTGTACAGTTTGTGACTGTAAATGATTTTCTGTGTCATTCTACTTAAAGTTTAATATCTTGCAAACAAAGCAGTGATACTTCTTTCTGTTTATATTTTTATGTGACATGCACTCTTTATATAAACAAGGAAGGGAATATGTGATTCATTTTGCAGCCTGTGGTCCTGAGTACATATTTCATTATCTTTGACGTATACTATAATAAATCTATTCAGCTGTTTATTAAAGCACTTGAGTGATTTGCAACACACCACTGAACATACTGAGTAAAAGTAGCATGCCATTCTCTGTCATTTCAAGGACCAACATTTTGATAGGAAAAAAGACAGAGAATGTGGAGTAAACATTCTCAGTCTAAAAATATAAGTTGAGCACAAGCAGCCGATACCTAAAGGTAATGGACCCAATTTTAATATTTCCCCGTGTTTCTTTCATTCGGTACTGTGCTGTCCAATAAAAGGAAAAAATACCCTCCAAAAAAATGGGGCCTGAGCTACTTATAACAAGGTGCTCTTCACTTTATAGACACATAGGATCTTCATGTAGCATCAATAAATCACTGTCATAATAGCTTTCAGTAATGTATTGACTATACATCTGTAAAACATGTAGAGAAGACTCAGTTTCATGGCATTTGAAGAAAATACACTGGCTCTCTTTATAGCAGAGAAGGAAAAGGATGAATGTATGGCTAAATGTATTATCTGTGGTAAAAAAAAAAACAGAATGCAACATATTTTATGAGAAATGTAGTAATAATATTTAGAAACGTTCTTGCCTATATCATAGACATGTGAAACTACTAATGATCTTGACTATGATCTCATTTGGCCATGACCAGTATTTCACGTTTATCGATAGATCATAATATTTCATGTAAAATGAAACGGGTCTCTTATATTGATGCACCCACAGATAATTGTTATTGTTATTACACCAGATTCTATAGTTCTCTCCAGCTCTTTGGAGTGTTTAATGTCTTCCAGCTTATTGTTTGTTTTAATCTTTTGAGTAACTTTCTCATCTACTAGTTGCTGAACAAAGTGTAGCATTTTTAGATCTTTCAGAATTATTGCTAATGTTGCTTTGTATCACTGGATGTATAAACAAGATATTGTCACTTCAAAAGGTTATAATATGTCTATGAATTGCTTGTATAGTGTATTTCTGCTGCCTCTTAATGGCAAAAAAACAGTTATTGTAGGTTAAGTGCAGCGAAGGAAACAGAAATGGCTTCATTGTAAAATCATTGGGGACTCCTAATTATCTCAAACTTGATCTCATTAGTCTCAATATACCAAGCCAATACCAATATACCAAGCTATAACAAATGACTTGAATGTACTACATGTTTTAGAGAGTGTAGTGTCATTTCTGGCCTCCTATGGCTGCAGACGCACCAGCAGCTGCTGCTCTGCTGCTGATTTGGCTCCTTTTTTGTCATGGCGTTTTCATGTGACTCCTTTCTGAGGGAGTGTTTACTCTTTTTTCAAGCAGCTTAGCTTACTGTAATCAGGTCGAATATTTCTTATTTGTCTCACAAATCCTCTTAGACATATTTTGTTCATTCCTCTTTTGTGTTTTTATTTACCACCTACTATTCTTTTTGGAGACAGCTTGGATGATATTAAATGCAGGGAACACTGTGAACTACTCAAAGTCACATAAAAAATGAATGAGTTTCCTGTGGATGCTGCACTACTTAAATGGACTTTTCAACCCTAAAGTGGGGGCTTAAAAGATACAGGGAACACCATCTGTAAACTGTCACGAACACAAAAATATATACAGTAGGTACATTTTAAAAAGGGTTAATTATTATACTGTAATATAAAATTCCACATGTATGCATAAGAGGTTTTATTACCTATCAAATATGTGTGTGGTGCTTGGTGCAAAGAGTCTGTTTAACAGCAAGGTCAAATGATGTTTGAATCTTCTTTATTATTCAATATATCAAAGCAAATTAATACACAGCAAAATCGTGCTGAGGGCAGGCAGTGGTATCCAATTGAACAAATGAGCTCAAAGGGGAGAGTTGGAGAGACAGAGTTCAGAGGGGTGGCACAACTTCTCAATTTTTTTTATTTCTTTTCTTCTTTTTTTTCTAGGTGTAGAGCTTAATTTTTCAAAGTCCCAAGTTTTCAGACAGTAAAGGACTCATAGCATGAGCATGGGATTTAAGTCGAACAACAACAGCAGTACTTATGGAACCAGCAAAACGTATTCTGGACGCAAGACCAGAGACTGCAAGCTAATGGAAAAGCATTGAATATCAGAGCAGGAATGTGTAGTTGGTCTTGAAACATGGTTGGTTTTTCCTCAGAGACAAAAACATTAGTCTTATTCCAGCAGTTTGAGGAGCAGTGCTATTTATCAGTATTGTCTTCTTTTTAGAGGACCTGAACCATATATGACCATGGTGGAGCTGATTGACTCTTCATGTCAGGTTACGTGGTTTCAATGTTTCTTCTTGCTAGACTTCTCGATCATGGTCTCCACCACCATGGAAGTCTCCTCATAACCTTTAATCTTGCGGCCATTGGAGAACTTCTCCACAGACTCCACCACCTCCAATTTCTCGTAGCTCATGGCTTCTGGAGTAAAGCTGCCAGAGCTGCTGCTAGTGCTGGTACTAGTGCTGGAACTGGAGCTCGAGCTGGTGCTGGCACCACGGGGCGCAGGCTTTGGAGTGGGCCCACTTGGCCAATTTTCATCCCGGCTTTTCTTGTGATGATCGGCAGCTGGGGTGGGATCTTTGGGGCCAGAGGGTGAAGGGACTGGGCTTGGATCTTTAGAGTGAGGGTGAGGCTCTCCGTTCTTATGCTTCCCTTTACCTCCATTGTCCTTACCTTTTCCACCCTTATTATCGTCCTTTCCTCCTCCTCCTCCATTAGAGGGCAGGGTGGGATCGAGAGGCCTGGGGTCTACTATTGGCTGAGGAAGTGGAGCTGGAGCTGGAGTTGGAGCTGGAAGTGGAACTGGAACTGGAGCTGGAACTGGAGCTGGAGGAGAGGGTGTGATGGGTCCGTAAGGCTCATAGGGAGACATCATTCCATCTCTGATAGTGACGAAGATGTGGCCGGCTGATGGCGTGGAGGTGCAGAAGCATGGATCCACGTAGCTGCCGTCGCCAGTTACAAGGACATAGCGGCCCTTAGTGTAAAAGTCAGCAATTGGCTCAGGCTTCTTGTACTTCCTCATTCTGTCTCTGACGATGTTACAGAGAGTGTCAAAGGCTTTGCTGATCTGAGCTCCATCTGGGACATCCTGTGGAGACACTCCAGTGAGAACAGGTCTTTGCTTATTTCTCTTCACCCTCTCCTCCTGTACTTCAACAGATGGGATCCCCTTTAGTTCTTCATCTGGAGCCTCTCCAGTGGCTCCCCCATTTCTTTCCTCCTGGCCACTGTCCATTACATCTTTCGGGGTCAGCTCTTTCTTCTTCAGGACCTTCTTCGCCAGGATCTTTTGGCGGGGCTTGATGCTGGTGATATCTTGGATAGCCTGGGTGATATCTGGACACAAATGAGGTCATAAGTCAACTAGCTGGAAATGGGGAATTTAGAAAACAACCAAATTGTGTATACACAAAAACACCCAAATGTTCTGGGATGCTAAAGACAATAAAGGCATTTATTTTTTCAGCTTTGTAAGACTGAATCTCTAAGAGAGAATATTGTTGTGTCTACCAATGGCAGCAGATTGCATGTGCATTCAGTAGTGATTTTCATTGTAAATCAGCTGGGATATGCTCATGGTGCCGTTACCTCTCCCCCTGCTTGATGAAGTGGGTGTGTGAGTGTAGCGGTAATTAGTGGTGAACAGGGTAATGGGAGTGCCAATTATTGCTGAATTCAACCTGCAGGAAAGAGAGTAGTGAAATGTCAGCCATGCCACAGCAATGCACTCAACAGCTTTGCTATGCAGGGATACTGGTAAGGAAATTCATATTATTCAGAAAAAGGAAACAACAGATAAAATAATGCAAACATAGCTCATCTGACATGAAAAAAAAACTCTGCTGGTTGTTGTGCTAGTGCAGTAGAGGGAAACGTTTTATTGTCACCCGGTGCCATCTGCTGGCTATTTCTGCACTCTACATTAACCTATTTACAACAGCATGTGAATGAACAAAGTAAGGAGTTTACGGTCTACAATTACACTCAGATTATTGATTTATATATATTTATTTATATATAATAAAGTCAATAGATTTAAACATTTTCATAAATAAATGGATGTGTGGAGAAGGCCTTGAAACATAATTTAGACCTTTATGTAGGGAGATAACATTTACATAATTTTACCGTAATTGAAATAAATGTTATTGGTAGCAAGTCAAACATTTGTGCTGGGTGGAATCTGGACCCATGACCATAGCTGTGCATCTGTCGATCGAGTGTAATGTATCATGTTAGAATTTAGCCATGTAAAAACATTATGTATTGCTTTTACATTCATGTTGGATTTGCTGGGGATCAAAATTACTGTTTCTTTGCAATTATTTCAGCCTTCAGTGAAGAGCTCCATTCCCCTATACGTCTAAATTTTCAGTGAACAGTTGACCTCTCCACTCAGTCCTTGCATGTCTGTGTAAGCATGTCTCTCTGTGATTCAGAAAGGTGAAGGCAGTCTACCTGTTGTCTTCGTTTTCGATGATCCTCTTGTACCTCTCCAGCTCATTCTCAAGTGATGTCTGGTACATGGCCAGGTGGCGACATTCACTGGTAAACTTCTCGAGGGATCTCTCAGCTTCCTCGATCTCCTTCCGCAGAGATTCGATTCGCTCGTTGTACATCTGGATTTCATCATCATAATTCTCCTGTGTGTTTTTGATGGTTTGCTCCAACACTGTAGTCTGAAAGAAGAGAAAGAGGCATGGATCAATTAATAAATTATGATTAAAAAAACCTCACAAAGCCCCTTGAGGAGATTTAACAGCGCAATGCTTTTTACAGGGCACATAGAGATAGACAGCCAATCACACTTACATTCACACCTAAGGGCAATTTAGAGTCATCAATTAACCTAACGCATGCATGTCTTTGGACTGTGGGAAGAAACCAGAGAACCTGAAGTGAACCCATGCAGACATGGGAAGGACATGCAAACTCCACACAGAAGGGCCCCAGCCAGGATTCAAACCCGGAAGCCTCTTGCTATGAGGCAACAGTGCTAACCAGACCACCGTGCCGTCCTTAGTAGTTAAGTGTTTGTTCTAATAGATGAGAGATACAGTGCATAAAATAAGCAGTGACAAGCATCATTGTGCAGATAGCAGAGGTATGTATTTAGTCAAAACCTGTAGCGGCCAAGCGAATAAACACCTACATTGGAAATGAAAACAGGCACTAAATTTAATTGTGTGTTAATTCCATTGAACTAGAGCAGTCACGTCTTTCCCATTTCATATGGTAGAAACTCTGTCACTAAACCTACGTATATGACTACCCTTCTGTCATGAGGTGGTCATGGCTCACATCTAAGGACGCTTCTGCAGCATCTAGCTATTAGCACAGCAGGATAAAGGCCTATTTAATGCCTTGCAGTGAATAGTTTTATTTGTTAACTTAGGAAGCAAAGTGAAATGAGGAAATTAAAACTAAAATGTCTCTTTTAAAACCTTTCTAAAACCATGTTGACCTAGAAACAAATGAATGCAGAAACAGTGATTGGTATATTTAAAAAAAGAAAAAGATTACTAATTAGTATGTTGACTAAACAACAAGTATACAAAAGTTTCATTTATTTACAAATGTATTTATTTATTTATTTTTTTTGTATGTTTTTATATCTTCTGTTAAGATCTACATGTTTGGATAATAAGAAACACTACAGCCCATGAGTTGTCTTTTATTTTAGACCTAAAACTTAATTGGCAATTTGTACAGTCATTTTTAAATTTGTGAAAATAATTTGCAGATTAAGCATGTAGGGTATGTCATTAACATGAAATCTGTTATCATGGTGCTCGCGTGACTCACCTCAGTCTGTAGACGTTGTTTTTGAGCCTGCAGCTGACAGAGGGCGCTCTTATATTCCTCCAGCTGACTCTGTAGCCCTGGCACTTTCCTCTGGGCCAGTAGTTTTTCCTGTTCCTTCACACATTGAGCAAAAATCAATGAGAACATGCAGACAAGCACAGTGTATCTTTACAGCCTGAAGATCATACCACACACAAACACTCACACCCATAAGTCAAGTAAAAGCTTTACTGATTGATTTTTCAATTAAAGAGCACAATGCCAATTGCATCGGTAACAGCAGTGATGTTTTTTCCATTTTGTACATGGAGTGCTGTTGTTAGAACTTTACTATTTCTGACTTCCCCTTATCATTTCTACTGTTGAAATGCATCTTTACTGCTAATTTAATTTTAAATTGTGATCTCCATAGCATAAGCCTGCAAAATTGGAAACAAAATATCAAACTAAATGTGAAGTTGGTGAAAGTGAGCGTTAAATTTGCAGGCAATATGCATCCTGAATGAGATCATTAAGGCAATTAGTAACACCTGTTTAAGATCCCGAATCATATGCTAAATTTAGGATAAGTAGAAATAAAGAATTGAATCTGAGATGATATTTTGATCAATGAATAAGTTCAGTTCTGGACTTTCCGGATGTTGTTTTGATGATTTTAGGTTTATCTCCACCAATTAGCAAATAAAAATATTGCTGTAGCCAGAAAAAAAAATTGGCCTAATAACAATATGCTGAATAAACTATCATTAGCCTACCAAATAGGTAAGGGCAGCATTTATGGTTTAAATATCTTTCAAGTTTGCGGAAGTTTTATGTTTGACAGTTTCACAGTGATTGGTCATCAACATATCAGAATCAGAATCAGTTTTAATGGCCAAGTAAGTTAAATACATACAAGCAATGTGATGACAATAACTTTAGGTCTTTGGTTGAGCGCAGGCCTTTAGCTAGTTTGCCTAATCAGTGACACTGTGCAGAGAGGAAGCTAGCTTGTATTTTGCCTGCACTACGTAGATTAACATAACTTTAGCTAGTGAGCCAACAATGATAAAGTAACTGAAAAAATCTAATTCCATGGAAGTCATTTTTTTCTATATAAAAAATATCAAAATAATTAAAACATTTTGATCAGTTCATTACCAGGCATTTAAGATGTTGAAAAGTCAGTAGCTATATACTTGATACATGGATATGAGCTTCAGCTCGGCTAACAAGCTAAGCTAGCTATGTTAGAACTTGTCTTTTCAAAAAGTCATGGAAATCACTGGAAAAGCTTTGTATGCTACTCACAGGATTCTCTAAACTGTGGCACTTTCTTGGCCTTTTAATCTTTTGTCCTGTTGTTATTTAAACATGTAAAACTTAACAACAACATAATGTTAGAAATAATTAGTCGTCAATAATAATTGGGGTCAATATGGCAAAATTCCCAGATGTATCAAGTTAAACACTAAAGAAAAAGACAACATAAAGTGGCTTGTTGCCAGAACATCTTCTTTGAAACTTTACAGTAAACAACAATTCATCCAGAAATATACACTCGTGAGCTGTTTTTCTTTTTTCTCCATTCTTCTTTAATTAGATTTCAGCTCAACAGCTGCCAAGAGATGTGGCTCTTTATCTCTGCCCACAGAGATCTAACTCAACCAATTAAAGTATGTGTGCATCCAGAGCAACTCTGAGATATATTTGTATTAATGAAACTCCAATCTGCTACACAGATGTCAGTCACTATGGCACAGTTCCTCAAAAATTTGCATACACAGGTTGTTCTTCCGGGCATTTGCTTCATGTGTCAAATTGACTGTTTGACTGTCTGTGCTTTTGACACATGCACACACTCATGTACTGTATTTAACAGAGAAAAGGCAGGCATAGTAACCTCATCAACCCGAGACACATAGCCAGGGCTGACACACATGCAAACACCATCTCCTCTGCCCAGGGACTGCAGTACACTCACGCACACACACACACACGCGCACACACACACACACACACACACACATACATACACACACACACACACACACACACACACACACACACACAGTGACAACATTAATGACCTTACCTCGGAGATGCCTGCTGACACATTGGGAGCAAGTGGAAGTGTCTGGTTGATTTGCTGTAAAATGTTCACATAGGTCTGGATCTCTGCAAGGTTCTGCAGGGGAAGATAATATAAAAGGAAACATACAACTCAGCAAAAGAAAGAACATCACTAAGCATTTCCATTTTGCAATGTTAAACCACTTTATCTGCTCAACTCACAAAGCTCTTGCTTATTTACTTTGCACTTAGGTGAGAGAATGAAAGTATCCAATAAAATGCTTTCATTTAGCTGAAATATATTAATAAATGGTGCTAGCATTTCTTTAGAGTGAGGACAGTTTCTTTTAGAATCCATTTGTACAAGCCTTATCTCAGGCTTAGTAATATAGAAGATTTATATTTCCTCTCTCCAGAGGGATACTTCAAAGCTCAGGATTACAAGCCCAATATTCATGAGGCAAGACTTCCTATTCTTTCCCACATAATACATTATAGTAACAGCAGCGCCCTTTGATATGCTATCTCAATATTGCCGTCACAAGTCACAGAATAATTCATCATCAAAAGCAGTATTGGGTGAAAATTAAAAAAGGACAAATTGCTCTGGCAATACAAGTTTATGGAAAGTACGACTCATGCATTGTGTAAAATCCTAGATTTCTCTTGTCTCAGTATTTTTGTGGCTGCTGTGCTGCACCTTCAAGCAATTTCTACTGCACAGTGGGTAATATTTCAGTGTTTGTCTTTCCTCTGTGCTCTACTGTCATATGTCAAAACCTGTGAAGACAGTTGTTACATTTTCTTTGTAACCATTTCCTCACTCACATCACGGAAAGTAAATTGTTGCTAAAGCCCCAGGTACTGTACATCATAACACATCCTTTCACACCCATGCAAGGTTTTGTAACTTGTCATTCAAGGAGTAGCGGCCTGAGGTCAGGAGGAGACACTGTGGTCCAAAATACTTTTTTGAACCAATTATCTTTGAAGTGGATCATGTTTCTCAACTGACTGTGAGTTATCCAATAAATCCTTACAAAATATACCACCCTGAGATCAAAGTGATTGTCAACAACAATACTGGCAGAATTTCAAAATGTAATCGCCCTTTAAAGAGCATGTGTCAGAGATATAAACTGCTTTGAATGATGAAAAGGAGTTATTAAAGCTGTTTCTTAGTGAGTGGCTTTTATGGGCCAAGTTTATCAAAGCCATCGATAAGGAATGCTGTCTATGCAATTGCTCACTTCAGTGTTACTTCAGTGCTGTATGTTTGCTCTAGCATCAAAACATACCGATGTATATAGGCTGATAAAGCCCTCAACACTCTCCCTTTGGCCACTGACAAAGCTATAGATTCCTTTAGTATTCTGTTTTATTTATTGACGCTTTCTTTTTGAAAAAGTACAAATTTACACCAGGGTGGCTCGCTGTTCCTTGTTCGAATCCTTCTGTATGGAGGTTGATATATTCTCCCTGTGTCTGTGTGGCTTCTCTCCGGGTTCTCTGGCTTCCTCCCACAGTCCAAAGACATGAATGTGTTAGGTTAATTGATTACGCTAAATTGCCCATAGGTGTGAATGTAAGTGTGAATGGTTGTCTGTCTCTATGTGCCCTGTGATAGACTGGCATCCTGTCCAGGGTGTACCCTGCCACACGCCTAATGTCAGCTGGGATCAGGTCCAGCCCCCCGCGGTTGAAGATGATGAATGGATGATGGATATTCGCACCATGTATACTGTACATAAGCACATCATTTTCACAGAATAGACTAATAACACATAATTATAACATCTTAAAATATGTTTTGAAAGAACCATAATGCCTTTTGAATCATATTTCTTATCAACACAGTGAGGAAATATTTGATGTTAGTAAACATTGCTGCAAAACTTTGACTTGCAACCAATTTAGTTAGTTTTCCCCTAGTATTCTTGCGATACAATATCCATTTACAGCTACTTAAAAGGGAACTGTGCTTATTTTCAAAGTTGGTTTGAGGCGGTCTAAAGATATTGGTAAACTTGAACAATTCTCTGTCAGGACATGTTTGATTTACTAAAATCTAAGCAAAGCCTTAATCAAAGTGCTTTCTGTTGCATAACGACTAGTAGGACTCACAATGTAAATTCCAATGGCAAGTGTCCAAAGTCTCGCGCTTTTTATGATTTGCCAGTGATAAAAAGAAATAGTGGAATATAAACCTAGATATATCTAGATTGCACGGTTTCTCTGTAGGCTTCTTTAAATCAAAACACAAATGCTGTTCAATGGAAATATGCAGTTATGGAGAAAAAGAAATAATGAATGGAAAATATAATGTAAGTGCCATAAAACTAAATAAAATCAAAAGTAGAGACACATGCAACTCCATAACTACATGTCTAAAAACTCTTGAGGAACTATTTCTTCTATTATTTGTTGTATTTGAACAGAGACAACTGTCTGTTTGAAGAAGTGTGTTTTTTTATTTATGTATATTTTTACAAGTGGTTAGTTTTGTTTATGCAATCAAAACAATTATTTTCAGCACGGCAACAATGAGATCTCATTGAGATATATGGATTTCTATTCAAAATATGTATTGTATTGCAAGATTTGTTTGAGACCATGGATTTGATAATTAAGTAAGTTTCCATTTTTGGTTGCGCTAATTTTGATAATTTACCATCAGTGCCACTGACCTTCTTGTGTCTATCTTTGGTGGAGTTGAAGTCATCCTGCAGGAACTGTGATTGGATCTGGTACTCCAGGTTTCTTAGCAGAGCACTGTCAGCCTCCTGGAGAGGAGGAGGAGAATATGAGAACAAACAGCAACAGGGGACAAAAACTAAAAGAACATTGAGTTTATTAGGAGCCTAAGACCACGCAGTCCTACAAAACTCTTCATTGTCCAACCCAGTGCCATACAGGCAATATGAAACAGGTTAAGCTCTCTGTGGTATATTTAACACAAATGATTTATATTCATTATATTAAGCAATCCTAAACACATTTTTCAGCAAATGAATTTCTGTATTTCTCCAATTAATATGTCAAAAATATAACCAAACCAATACAGAAAACCGTTTCACTTTCTTTCCATTTTAAATATTAATGATAATTAAACTACTATGTATTTCAGTTTGTATGATTATGTAAACAAACACAAATACAGTACCTTGTTTAATTGCTCCAGTGTGCCCCGCAGCTGTTCTTGATAATCACATTCGTTTCTATATCTGGAACATAACACATCTCAATTATGTGATAACAGAGGTACAATATGACTTTATTGAGCTACAGTATTCTATGGTTTTACCTTGAAAGACCTGGTTGTTATGAGTTGCATGTTTGTGTTGTTTAGGATGGATGGACAAACTTATCTGAAGTATGACAACACTGTGTTTTTAATGTGTCAGAGTAACCAGAGTGGGCCAATATTATTCTTAACTCAATCCATCATGCGGAGACAAATGATGATTGCTCTTCTCCCTGCTCCTTTTTAGAGTGTGAACATTTTTTTCTGGAGTTTTGAGTAAAAAGAAAAAAGAATACCACCAAAAATATTGCTGCCCACATACAACTGATTACAATTACTTTACAAGTACAGTAGTTGTAATTAAAGTGTTGGTTCATCTAAATTACATTTTATAAAATTGTCCCTCTCAAAATGTATGCATCAATGCAGGTATTATATAATTGCCAACACATCAATTCAACTGAATGGAATTTCATGTGTGGTGCTAACATCATTTGATATTTGTTACTCTGGAAAACTCACAGACCTCAGTGTGAACAAATTTAACTGTAACACTCTTTCTACCAGTCAAATAAAACCCTATTAAAAATGTTTACAGTGTGTTCTGTAGTGACATCGAGACTGAGAAATGTTGCAGTTTTGCATAATTGTTATGTTTTCTTATTGACATCAATATGCACATTAAAAATTAAATTCCATGTATCCATTCTATTTAGTGGTGGTGAGTGAGAAAATGTGTATGACGCTCTGCTACTTTTTCAGTGATTTGGGAGAACTGACCCTTTAATTTACCGATATTTCAATGCTATGTTTATTTACTGAATGTGTTAATGTTTATGACTTACTTTAGATTGATAAATTTGACTTTGCATCCACTCTGACATCGATTATGTATACATTTACAGTTTCCCTTCTGCTTTTCTGAGAAGTATCATTTATCTGCTTTTTTAATTATTGAGAACCACCATCGTCACTTTTTAGGATTAATGTTCTTTTCCACTTCTTTTTAATTCTGAAAACTTATATGATGTATTTCTAATCATTCCATGTCTGACGAAAATTAGACCAATTCACCACTCTCTTACTTGCTGGTGTATTCATCCAGCATGCGGCAAGCATCTCTCAGCTCTCGCTCCAGCTTGGCATGGTCAGAGGAGAGCTCCCGGATGCGCTGCCTGTTGACTTCAGTCTGCTCTGTGAAGGCCTCCTCTAGACCACTGGCCTCTTCCATCCGCTGCAGTGTCTCCAGCTGTTTGCGGAACACCGCGTTGCGTTGCTCCAGGACTCGGGCCCTGTTGATGTACCGGGCGAAGCGGCTGTTGAGCTCCTGAAGGCTCTCCCAGCCCTGGATGGCTGAAATGCCTGCAGAGGAGTCCATAGGTTCCTCATCGAAGACATCTGAGCGCTCATACTTTTCCTTGCGCACCTCGTGCAGGTAGCTTGTCTTGTACATGGTGGTATGCTTTCTTTCCGTGGGTTGATGGTATCCCCGGAGTGCTTGGTCCCCTTCCGCACCTTTAATGTCTGAAAACTCAGTTGCTCACCCCTGGCTGTCTCATGCTAGACTAAACGCTGCACAGCACTGGCTGTTGGCGAAATAGTCCCCAAAACCTCCCCCTAGCTGTGGCCGCACATGCTATGAGCCTGGGGCCTTCCAGAGTTTATTGTTGCCTTTGTGGCAGAGATTAGAACAGCCATGCTGTTGATGACAAAGCAGAACCACAAAAACAAACCATTGACTGGCCCGCGAAAGCACTGGTTTGTCACGCACCATTATTTTGCTTCTTAGTCAGCTGCTTTCTAGATCCCTATTTGATATGGCAGATTGGATGCAGGCCCAACACAGGACAGAGAGGAAGTTTCGTGCAGTGCGATTTGTGTGGACTGTGGAAAACTATTCCTGCCAGAAGTGGCCAAGTGTTGTCAACTGTGTATACTGAAAACAAAAAACACTTTTTGTGTAAAAGTGGATGCTAGTTGTGTTTTCGTTAATGATCTCAAGCATTACACAAGGCACGCTAAAATACATAAATGTTTTCATATTTAGTGATAATTAGGCAACTGGATATCAGGACTCATTATACAATGAAGAAATGTTTAATGGTTGCTGTTCATTGTATTAGCTCTGTCTACAGCCAAAATAAAATGGAAATGAAAACAATGCAGAATTGAACTTAGCAACTAACTGTTCAGCCCTAATCTAAATATGTAACAGAGGTTTCAATCTTTATTTCTGTTCTGCTGCAAACAATCACAGAGAAGCCCATATTCAAATGCAAATTATGTGGCAATGTTGGTGTTTTTCTGGGGAGATGGCTCTGAAGCTGAAATACCTCAGCACTAACACTTTTTTAATAACAAGAAAGATTGTTGTTTTTTCCTCAAACTGCTTTTAGCCGACATCTCTGTATTTCTTCATTTCCCTTTTACATTGAGAGTAAGAGAGAGTGATTGAAAAATGAGTAAGAGACAGAAGAGCCTCTGCTTTGGCTCACTCTGTGCAGGCTGTGGTACAAGGTCAGTCAAAATGTCTCTCTGGACAGATCTAGAAAGCTGTCTGTAAAACAGCTGAATGAAACACATGTCAAATGGCTTTACATCAGCATATCAGCGTATTCCGGCTCCAACAAAGCTGAGATGAATGAATGAATGTGTTGGCGCGTGGCTGCAGGAAAGTGCACTCCAGAGCCAAAGTCATCTCCTCGGTTAGTGGCTACCCTCCATAAATTGCATTAAATCAAACAAGGTATCAGATGATTAATATTTTGGTATGGTTCTTCTAGGTGACAAAGGTTAACCTCTAACGGAATACCTAATAACCCCGCTGGCAAACCCCGCTACAGAGCAGGAGCGCAGGTTCAACAGGGTCACAGTGGAGTGCTGCTTCGGGTTGACTGCCTCCGTTATTCTTTTCCATACAGCGTTTTTATGGGCCCCTTTTATTCCACTCTTAAGACTGACAAAAAGCACATCTTTATTTTGCTCCATCTAAGATGTCAGGATGCCGATCTCTGTGTCGGAAAAGTTTCTTTTCTAACCAGTGTTTCTTGTCTCCATATTTGACCTCAGTGGGCGAGGCCTCCGAACCAGGAATATTTAAGGGCATAACATGTTAACGACGATCGAATTCAGCCGCTGCATTTATCAAGGCCCGCTCATTTGCACGCTGAGATTGGTCAGATACGAATGTTTCATAAATGACACGTGGGTCCTGTCATACGACCAATTCTGCGCTCAGATCTGCGCCCGTTTTCACGCAAGATTGATAAATGAGGGCCAATGTGATGAGGACCTTTACCTGTTCATCAACAGGTACGTATGATATCTTACAAAATATGACGTCCTATATAACTGAAACGGTGACTGAAGTGGACCACAACAATAACTTAGGCAAAAAGAGGTGATGGTTAGGCTTAGGTATCAAAAACAACTTGGTTAGCGTTAGATAAAACGTTCATGGTTTTGTTCAATATTTCACAGATACAAACACCGGCAGCCATGTGGTTTGGGACCCATCCATCTGTTTGTGTCCTGTGTGAAACCAAACTTGTGTGACTTATGTAAATCGAGTTATGTATGTAACGCACTTCTCTAACTTCACATACAGAAGTTCCATAACAAACATATTTAGTTTTGCCCGAATTTATAATATTTAGTGTTTTTTTTTTTTTTCTCCTAAATCTTACCATACCCTGCATGTTGGAAAGTTAAGCTAATGGGTCCTGACTAAGCAGCTATATGTGAAGAGTTCGGAATGAGAATGTGTTTGAAAAAAGCGGAAAATGTGTTTTTAAAAACAAAATCATCTTCTTACCCTTTTCCCCCCAAAGCTGTTGTTAAGTAAATATCTCAATACACTTATGATGTGTGTTGGATATCACTAACTACCACATCTTCCACTTGAAAGGGAAATGGTTCACTGTGATAGAACATCCTGGTATGGTACCAATGCTTGTACCAGTGCATTTCAGTGTGGAATTCTTTCGAAATCCCTTTCCACATTGTTTACTGTGGCAAGATGAAAATGCAACTACACTTAAGGTCAACTCTAACCTGCATCAAGTTAGAAGGTTGATTAGGAAGTGGAAAGGATAGTAAGAAGGGCTCCCACAAGAATACTAATAAACTCCTGTGTCTTACAGAAGCACATAAACCTGGACAATCAGGTACGTGCAGCTGCACAAATGCATTCACATAGAGACAAAACGAACAAGCAAAGACATGTGCATGTACATGGAATGGTTGGTAATGACTGTGAACTCGATTTCTAGCAGAGAGTTTGGACGGCTATGTCCCCAGCAGAAGCATCATTTTGCCAAAACAGACTGCCTCTGTTCAGATTTAAACCTCATATATATTTGTATGGATTCTGTTTCACTGCTGCTTATTCCCCCATATTATTGTAACCAATAAACTACCTCATCTGTCCAACCTCAAGCAGAGACCATAGATTGTGGGTGTTGTGCATAATCTCCATGGCTGAGGAAAGAACGCCAGGTTCACACTGCTGTCTTTTTTCCATCTAAATTTATTGGTTACATGTGGCAGTAAATCTGAGGCCCGGTTGAGATTAGAGAGCTATCCAGAGTTGGAAATGAGAGCATAGGGTTTATCCTGTGGTCAGGCCTCCTGGGCTACAGTGACAGACACTAGCAAGGCTGAGGAAGTAGCCCCCTTATATTTAGAGAGTAATAAAAAAGTAATTGGAAAATGCAAAGGCTTTCTGTCTCTCTCAATCAATTCAAATCCAACTGAAAGATGGATGGCATTATATCATGTTTTTATGTTTTGAGTCAGCTGATGGTACAAGCTCTTTGTGGGTCTGTGAAACACCATGAGCAACAGTAGCAAAACATGATTTCTTTCTTTCTCTCTCTCTCTGAGGGGCACACATGTTCATGTTCAAATTCATGTTCGAATTGTCCTGTGTCCTTCATCCTGTCCCGGTGATGACAGGGAGGTGGCACATGGGTGTCTCTTGTTATCCGTTATTATGTTTAAATTGCGTTGACTTTATCTGCCAGCCTTCTGGACGCAATGTGAGCGGACACAAAAAGCCATCTCACCGTTACTGACAGATGATTGTCAGGGGTGATAAAAAACTCAGCAGTCCATCACAATAAGGAATTGATCCTAAAAAGTCATCAGTGCTGTTGCCTGCACCTGTTCATCTACTGTTCAGGATGGTTTACCACAGAGATATGATGGTGACAGCTTTCTTCTTCTCTCCCAATAGGCTACATCGATCTTCAACCAGAGAAAGGAAGACAAAAAAGGATCACATTAAATGCACTCCTGTTGATCATTCTCATAGATTCAAAAAATAGCATCTTCACAGAATACTGCATTTTATTATCAATCCGCTCAACCTAATGAAATGCTGATTGAAATTTGAAACAATATCTAACGAAGAGCTTCTTTCCCAGCAGGAAATGAGACAAGGTTTCTTGTTTATTATGAGCAATGATATTCCTGAACATCCCTTACATTGATTATTTGCCTCAAAGCCACTCTGCAATCAGTGTAACAGCCATTGATGTGAATATCAAACGTTTTATGTAGAAAGGAGAGCACTTGCAACCAGAAATCATAGAGGAACCGTTAGGCTAGATAACCCTGTTCATAAGTGAGTGTGCTTCACTGGCTTAGAAAAAGAATGATGGAATAAGAGGATGGGATGTAAAATACATATATACATTTTAATATTTGCATTTAGATAAGAGCTAAAGACCACTAATGGTGCAAAAAAAGAACATGATTTGTTGAGGATATGGTCAGGTACTTTAAATAGTTATATTTTGCTAAATTAAACATTCCTGTTGATTAGTTTGTTAATCCTTTATTTATTTCCTTTATTTATTTCCAGTAAGAGGCACATGATAAAGTGATGCTATAATTAAAGAGTGACTCTGCATGTGAGATCCCTGTTACGTCTGCAAATCCGGCTTTCTTCACTTGTCAGTCTTGTGAGAAATGGTAACCGTGGCCTTTAATGCAAATAAAATATTGTGTCGACTTTGGGAATCCATTAGGTTGGTGAACTTTTTCAGCCCTGGTGAACACTAAGGCTACCCGTGCACATGCGCCCGCACACATGTTTCTGCCTCTCTCACACCTCCTGAAAGGCTATTCCTTGCTTTCTCCACCTTGCTTCAAGGCAGAAGAGAAACAGTTGCAACTCCCCCCCCCCCCTCCCTTTTTTCAAAAGAGAGCAGAGCAGAGCGGAGCAGAGCAGACTGGCAGTAGATAGAATCAGTGTGCATGGAGGTTGATAAAGCGATCTTCTGTCCGCAGTCATGGGGATGGTCCAATAATTCAGCACTTCAGCTTGGCTTCACACCTGGCACATTTTATTCTTTTTAATTATTCAGCAAAGAAAAATCTGCAGTGTTTGCTGGTAAGTGTTTTTTAAGATTTGTTTTAACACTATCCCTTGAAAACCCATTAGAGATTAATATTTCTTGTAATAAAGAAAGAGAAAGTAAATCTTTGTCATCCGTAGGTCTTCATTTGAATGTCTTTATTTTCACTCTATTGATTTAAATTCACAGACTGTGATCCCCTTCCATGGTGTGATTATTTCTAAAAGCTTAATACTCCATATTGAGAGCCTGCAGCTTAAAGAAGCAAGTTTGGTTTTATACTATCCCAGAACACTAATTATTTTTTTGCATGGTATTGCATCAACATTATAGTCCATTACTGATCCTATTTTAATATGATCAAAATCATGGGTCAGTTCTTTTGACAACATCATCATCCCTCTCTCTCTTTCTGTATCTAACATGTATTGTATTTTTTCTTCTAATAAAACTACTACTAATAATAATAATATCTCTAATACACATTTATTCTAATATAATTATTTATTAAACTTTGATTTTCCTCATACGCTAGCAGGGGGATATTAGTGACCACTTTTGCAGCCAGTCAAATGCCCCGTCATAAAAATAAGCCTAGTTTTGTGGTGTTGGTTTGCTTTAACGTGACATGGTCTTTATTAATTACATTAAGGCCTTTTCTAGGTATGACATCACCTAAAGCATTTTTCATCAAAAATGTCAGAAATGTCATACATCCCTAAAGCATTGAGATCATGCAATGGGTTTTGAGCTATTAACACTGACCCTGCATGAGTAATGCTTGAATGGGAACTTTCTGTTCCAGGTGAAGATGTGCTGCTGTTTCCAAAGAAGACTCAGCCTGTTCAAAATGTCCTTCTATATTTAATAATTAAGCTGGTTCTCAAATCCTTTTTTGTAAACAAAATAAGTGGTTTACTTAAGCATGGGGGACTCCAACATCAGCCACATGGTAGAAGCTTACACCGAGATGCAGGAGAGTCTCCCAGCAGGCAAGTTGGATATTTACACGGACATATATGATATGGACTATGGCATCCCTCCTGATGATATCCCAGACACGACGCAGGGCCAGGCCTTCTTCGTGGCCACCATTGTTATCGGTGTTGTGCTTGTCTGCATTATACTTGTCTGTGGCTTTGGAAACTTCATATTCATTGCCACGCTGACACGCTACAAGAAGCTCCGCAACCTCACCAACCTGCTTATTGCCAACCTGGCCATCTCAGACTTCATTGTTGCAGTGGTGTGCTGCCCGTTCCTGGTGGACTACTATGTGGTGAAACAGCTTTCCTGGGATCATGGATTAGTGCTGTGTGCCTCTGTTAACTATCTCCGGACAGTGTCGCTCTATGTGTCCACAAACGCATTGCTTGCCATTGCAGTTGACAGGTGAGTGTGTTATTTCTTTTGTATTTCTGTGGGTTCTATGTGTTTAATCCAATAAACCACTGCTTCTCTCAAATAACCTTCCAGCATTGAGATTTTAATCAGCAAAGCTTTCATGTTATTTTCTCACAATAATTTTCTAATCAAAGAGCCCCACAAAAGCATACAAATTATTTGTTTGGTCATTTTTGTTTTCCTGATATTTTTTTGGCAGATTGGCTCAAGGCGTTTAGGGATGAAATTGGCAGCAGATGTAACCATTCTTATTCCTGCAGAAGGGGAAAAAAAAGGTTCCGGCTTGACTGTATATCCTTAAATCACAGCCGTATTGGGCGGTGCTTAGCCCCGGATGCAGCGACAGTACCCTTGCAAAATAGCTGTCGGAGATAACAGAAGTTTAAGGCTAAGCCAGGCTACTCAAAGGCTGTGTAAAACATACTTTCAAGATTCAAGATAACTTTATTTGTCCTTAAAGAAATTTGTCTTGGACAAAAAGGTGGCCACGTAACAATACATACATAGACATATAGTGCACACATAAGTGCATTCCAATATATGCAATAGAGCCCCTTGTTTAACACTCCTCTGATTACCTAAATTTTGGAGATTTGCTGAGAAATACCAAGTACTTACTTAATCCCAATTGTTACTCCCTTGCTCTGCTGTACCTACATTTAAGTACAAGTAGTAACGGTATGTATATGTACTGATTCATGCAACAATATTACACTGTAAGTTAAGAGGACTTACCCGGCAAGGGTCGGATAGTTATCCTGTAAGCTGCAGGCTGTATGCATACATGCATCACACACTAGTGGGTTTGGCAGGACATTATGCCATTTGCATACTATAATTTCAGTGTGTGTATGTAGGAAATGACAAGAAAACAAGGGGCAAAAAGCTTTAAGAAGCTATCTCTCTCTCTCTATATATATATATATATATATATATATATATATAAAGATAAATACACATGAGCAATAGGCTTTTTCACAGAGGACATTTTGACATGTGAGCATAAATGATACAATAATTATGGCTGGATGTAGCTATGTATTGTGCAAGCTGACTCACTGTCATTCTGTCATGGCTTACTGGAACACTTGAATATGACAGAGCCATCATCAACATTATAAGTAATACCTTTGCTTTTCCTACTCTAACAAATCAAAATGTCTGCTGTGAAAAAGGCCTATATTTGCAATTTTGAGAAGGCCTCTGGGAATAACAAAGCTGGATAAATGATGCTTAAGACCATGATTGCTTTGGGAATGGCAATGGAGTAATAGAATATTAGCACTATATTACTGAATATGTTACCCTATTGTGACATTAGTCAATATAAGCACTTGCTTTCTCTAATTGATTGAACTGAGTGGTTCATTGCCCCCACCTGTGTCTTGGATATTTCAAGGTCCCTACATCCAAGCTTCTGTAAGCAGTGATGAACGTTTTGGTGACTTAAATGGTTGCTATTGATTTTTCCTTTCCTTGTGGCATACTTGAGAGCACAATGCAATAATACTATGACAGTTTATTTAAGGCTTTATTCCCCTGTTTTTGTGTAAAAAGTTCAGTTTTCTAAACTTCATAAATTGAAACACTGACTTGATGTTAATGCTGCATAACTAGCTAAAATTCTTATTATAAAGTCAGTATAATCCTTCTGACTCTGTGTGAGCTTACTTGAGAATCCACAGGCCTGCTCACAAACTAATGGGTGATCCTTGGTGTATTCTAAGACATACCAATGGTGGTGCTGCAAGACTAAGTAACACAATCAGTTGATTAAGTTGGTAATTTAGACAGAATAATTCAACAGAACAATCAAGTGACACATTTAAGGAGCATTTATTGCTTTGTCAATAAATGTAACTACTGAACTTTTTACTCGTTGTTAGATGCCATTTAGCTCAAGATCATCCACTATCACAACAGTATATACCCGTATACAGTATTTCAATATTAAGATGATGCTGTGTAATCATGTTGCAGAAAAACCTTTAGAATACAAGTCAAGTGTCTGTGAAGACAGTGAGGATTCGAAATAGATAGATATGATGAATAAAATCTTAAAAGTGCAGTTGGATTGCATTGTATTATGTGTTTATTCCCAGCCTCTTCAATGCAACAATATGTCTTTGTTCTTCCAGGTACATGGCTATAGTCCATCCTCTGAGGCCTCGTATGAAGTACCAAACTGCCTACTGCCTGATCACAGTAGTCTGGATTGTTCCTATTCTAATATCAATTCCCTCTGCCTACTTTGCCTCTGAGACCATGTACCCTCATAGCAGCACAACCCCAACCACTCACAAAGTCTTCTGTGCACAGATCTGGCCTGTGGACCAGCAGGCCTACTACCGCTCCTACTTCCTGTTTGTTTTTGCTGTGGAGTTTGTTGGGCCTGTGATCATCATGGCAATGTGTTACACCCAAATTTCCCGTGAGCTCTGGTTCAAGAATGTCCCAGGTTTCCAGACGGAGCAGATTAGAAAAAGGTTGCGTTGTCGGCGCAAGACAGTTATAGTCCTGATAGGGATTTTGACGGCGTACATCCTGTGTTGGGCGCCATACTATGGCTTCACTATCCTACGTGATTTCCACCCAACATTTATCTCCCGCCAGAAGAACTCATTGGTGGCCTTCTACATCATCGAGTGCATTGCCATGAGCAACAGCATGATCAACACCTTCTGTTTTGTCACCGTCAAGAACAACACAGTAAAGTACCTGAAGAAGATTGTGCTGATGCGCTGGAGGTCAACTTATGCCCCCAATAAGACTGCGGATGAGATGGATCTTAAAACCTGCTCCATGCCTGTTACAGAAGAGATTGAATGCATTCACTTGAAGTAAAGAGAAGCAAGTATTTAATATACCGTACGTAGCTGTCATTTAGATTTGGGTTGTTGATGTACAGAAACTTCATACGTACTTGTCAGTGAGGATTTTATTTTGGAATATTTCTCTTGTTTTTAAATCACATTTTGGAAAAATATGAAGCATAATGAAACATGAGGAAAGGCCCTCCCCTAGTACATTGAAAAATGCGGTAACATAGCTCAAACTTTGTCAGCAGTGCATACAGGACTTTCATTTGAAGTATTATGGGAATGTAATGGTTGTGTACACTGTGACTATACGCTGTGTTATTGTAAGATTGTGTGGTATTTGTATAAGATATATTACATGTTAAGACTTTTAAATACAGCTGCTTACTGCCCTATGATGTGTACTACAGCACCTGAAGTTCTTCTTTGTATTTCTGTATCTGTATCGGTTTTGTTTTATATTGGCTTGTTTATTAAGGATTTCTCAATAAAGATGTCATTTTGTGGAATGTAGAGCATTGAACAACCTCAACAAAGACATAATCACACGTGTTCTAAAGAAAATATTTTTTTTCATTTCTTGTCCTTGAAAACAGTTAATACATTGCATGCTTTCTTCGAAGATGAATTGCCTTTACATGTACTTGTGGTAATAAACGATGAGACACATAAAGAAAAGCTTAAGATTTAATATTGACGAGTGCTGTTATGTTGTGCTTTTTTCCCTTTTAGTAAGTCGCCTGTAACATTTACAGACTGATTATCAGCCTTCAAATGGGTAATACTACAGCATCCAATATTGTGACAATCGATTGTGTCAGCATTTTTTCAAACATCTTACAGATTTGGTTATGCCATTTGTTTTTGTTTTTTTTAATAATTAAGAGAATTATGAGTGGTGGAATTTATCTGTTAGTTATGTTGGCAAACACTGTGTACAGGAACACAAGTGCACCCGGGCTCAGCAAGATTCTTCTAAACTCAAGTGCTGTCCCTGCACCTTTGGGAGGTATCGCAGAACAAGGTAAAACAAAGGTGACTGAGCATGGGGCTCACTGATGCGAGCCCTTGCATTTGCAATACAGACTGGGTGTCTGTGGTAATATTCCTGTGAAAGCGGCACGCAGTTAGTGATGCATTTTCTATCACCCAGCAACTGTTGGTTTGCCAGGGAAGGTTGATGGAGCTAACGCAATAGAATTGCTCTTCAACTCACTTGTATGTCAAGCAGCGTACTATCTTTTCTGGCCTCTGCTAGCATCTGAGTAAATGATTACCAACTGACTGAAATTACACCAGTGAGATTGTTTCACCTAAGTAGCGTTTCTCTTTTTCAAACTTCAGAAAGCCTCATATTTGGGTGCCATTCACTCAGAATCAACATGCAAGGGTGTTTTTGTAGATTTACTTGCACTGAACCTTAACTCTTAACTATGCGTTTACTACTTATTTTTTCTGTTCCAAAAAGTGGTTCTTCCTTAAGCCTTCCAACAAAATAAGGCCAATAGTTGTTTCTATAAACAAACAAACAAGAACCAACCAACAAACCACTGCTAAAAAAAAGGAAGAAGCAATTCATCATCCTGCTCAGAGTCATGCATGGCTGGAGGCTATGCACACATTGGGTAAGAGAGATACATGTGAGACAGGGCTCCTATCTACCAGGAAGTGAAGGGTCAAGCTAGAACAAACAAAGAGGAAGGTGGAAACACTACTTTAGTTCTCAACCTTCAATACCATCCTGATATAATTGCGGACATTTCACACCTCATTTATTGGTGTTCTCACAGATGGTTCTCAAAGAACAGCCATGTGACCTTAATGACTTCTGTTATTGTCATTTGTGAAATTAAGTCGTAAATGACAGGCCATATCACCTGGGACTGACATTTAAGGCACAGTGAATTCTGTGTGAAGAAGTTTGCCTTTCTTTTACACTAAAAGTTATATACACTGGGCAGAAATTTTTGTTGTATGTACATAATACAACAACATAGCCAAGTTACACTCTTGACACTTAAAAATGGGTCTAATTATTGTGGTATTATAAAAAAAGATTGTTAAAAGTCACATGACTCCCTCTCCACCATAGAAACCTGTAAAGAGAGACTAGACAGATTCACAAGAGGCAAAGCTCAGTTATACCTTCCATACAGGTAGGAGAAAGAAATAGAGAGGAAGAGACAGATAAAAGAGAGGCTGATGATCCAGACAGCGGGTGGCAACCAACATTTAGGTGCATTAACGTTACCATTTGTTTACATGGATGCATGAGCCACCGCTTCCTGACCACTGAGTTACAACTGTGCGCCCCCATATGCAATGACATCATTTATCCAGCCCAAATTTTAACGACCCTGGCTACATGTAATTCACAGTGAAATCAACCCTTGTACAACCTGCATCTGACCCCCCCCCCCCCTCAACATGGGTCACAAAACTGAGTCGATTAATGCATGGTAATATTTCCAATATTAAGGGCATCGTGAATGACTGCTTATAACAGGGCCTGTGAATGTTCTCATTCTGCTTATGCTTTATGTAAACAGCTTTAACAGCTTTATGTAAACTCACAGCAGTAGGTTAAATAGTAGATAACATTCTGATTCTGATTCACATACACAGTTTAACATGCTCCTAATTATTTACCTTATGTAAAGTAGTAGGAGTAGGGATGAGATTGTCTCAGGGACACATTTGTTTTAAATGGCATGAGCTAACCTTCATACATCAATCAGCCTCATTTTACAGCTTGCGTCACACTTATGCTTCCCCTAATTTGACTAGCAATTTCTTGATTGTATGTCAACAGCTTGTAAAGATGCTTGCCTTTTATGGTAATTTTCTTACAGGCTGTTGTTTGAATCTAGGAAATGTTTACTTTGCCATTATCAGGGTGCTTGCTTATTGTCCACATTAGTCTCTTGCTCTGGTGCCTGCGGGTGAGGTGTCATTTAGAGCAGGTGTGTTTTTTTCTCTCTGTGTACCTTATTTTCCTGGAGAACCTACTATTAGGTTGCACCATTAAACAACATGGTCAAACACATATATTTAGCTGCCAATAAGCAGCTCAGTTTCTCATTATTTCACTCTAATGGGATATTTTTCAGTGAGTGACATCACCATTACCCCACACTGTTTTTCAAACTTACTTACATTTTTTGTTGTGTAACAAATGTACTTATTTTAACCCAAGTCATGATCTTTTCCTACACCTAACCAAGTGTTTTTGTATTAATTCACATATAAAACAAATCCAGGAGGAAAAACCTTTCCCTCGAAACGTAATTGAGAAAGACGTGCAGATGCTCATTTGTATATGACAACAGCTATAGTCAGCTTGGATTTGCACCAATGGTGACCCAGGCCTAGGGGAGAGGACACTGTCAAAACGTATCAAAATATTCATACAGACTTTCTAAACCACAACCACAGCAAAATCCACTTCCCTGCCCTTGATCTGTATGTTCAGTATTTTCCAAATCTAGCACTTGGGGAAGTACTGTTGCCTCCTAATAGCTCCCAAGTAGTGATTTTAGTGATTTAAAGACAAAATCAGGATTGTTTGGGGTAATTCTTCATACTCCTGGGTCTACCTAAATGACTGACATAAGTGATATTGATCTTCTTATCTAACCCTTGACAGGAAAGCAAATAAGCTCATTTAGTTTTAATGTCAACCTATTCCTTTAAATATGAAGTTTTTATCACAAAAAAGTCAGACATTAAAGATATAATCCATACGATTTTCATATAGTTAATTGTCTGTTAAATTATAATCTATCAAAGAGTGAGTTAAAACAATGGTGACTGATCATATGACCAACTAATGAAAGCACTTGTACTTTTCTCTTTGCCAAGTATTCCAATATATGTGTCTGTGGCGACATTCCCTCTCTACATGGAAATAGTGCGTCACTAACTAACTAACTAACTAGTTAGTGCTGCTGAGAGCTGTTCGTCTGACAGGTGGAGCTCCTCACTGTAGAGAGGTGAATGTGTGTCAATAAAGTCTATAAAAGAGCAAAAAATATTGACCACAAACCTGACACGATGGAGATAATTACAGCTTACCGCCCAAGACACATCTCAAATCGTTTGATTATGATTTTAAAGTGTGTATCAAAGTTCTGAGATTTAGAATTAGATGAAGGTAAATGTGACTCATTAAAAGGAGTTGATAGAAAAGTCTCAGTGTAGGTTTCTTTTGCTCAACACTCTTTAGATCAGCAGGTGTGTATGTCTTGCAGGGAGCTGGCATGTTCAGCAGACTAATGCATTTTGGATGTCTTTCCAGGGCTGTTAAGACCTTATCTTATTTTGCAATGTTTGTGCAGTTCCCTATCCTTATATGGCCCACAGCTTTGCAAGCAAGAGACACCCTGTGACAGCAAATCAATGGCTGGTAATGAATGATGATTTACTAGAACACAATTCCATCAATACTGTTACTGTTACAGCTTAAATGAAGGACTTTCTAGTGTTTTGCTTTCCTTTGTTATACAGTGTTTTATAACAGCAGTGTGTGAACTTAGATGATGTTGAGTTTGTTAATTTTAATGAAAAATCCTAAGAAATTGTTCAGAAAAACTAACTGTCTGTAACCACAGTTAAACTAAAAACTTAGTTTTACTTTATACAAACAACCTCTTATCTTCCTTTTAAAGTTGTACTCTATTTAATTGTCTTTTAAGTAAGTATTTGTCAAAGAGTGAGTTAAAACAAGGATGATTGATCATATGACTCTCTAATGAAAGCACTTCTACTTGTCTTTTTGCTGAGTATTACAACATATGTGTCTGTGGCGACATTCCCGGGTTAGATGTAAATAGGTCACCATGTTAGTGACAGCAGTTGGTCTGATCGTCAAAAACTATTATGCTGCATTCACTTGTAATCGAAAATCGGTAAACTTTCGACTTCTGAGTCAGGCTTGTTGTAAGGGCAGAAGTGTAATAAGAACATATGTGTATGGATATAAGAGGGTAACATAAAGGGAACGGACTGGAAGTAGAGAGGTGAATGTGTTTCAATAAAGAAAAAACAGAAAAAGAAAAAGAAAGAAAAATAGTCAACACACACAGACGGACTCTGAAAGAACTGGCTCACCTGTAGTTACATCTTACTGCCAAATATGCCACCAAAAACTCAGTCCTTATTTTAATTGGCTTCTCAGCATGGTACAGATACAGTACCTTGAAGTTTATAAACTTTTGTTCTTTTTTCTTTTGACACAATTGGTGTAAAGTAGTTTATAATTTACCATATAGGGTATCTAATGATATGGCTCCACTTAACAAGTAGTATGCCAGCTGTTTCACGTTAAATGCAACCGTAATATGGTTCTGTAGGTGCAATGTGATGACTTTTAATGCACATGGAAAATTTGGGCATGATATTATTAAAAGGCATAATTCGATATGATGAATGTGTCCCATTCTAATCTTTACGGCAGCATCCCATCCTACAGAGCCAGGCAGGAAATCAAACAGGAAACCATCCATCCAGCTGTGTCATTAGTTGTTGTCAGTGTGGGCATCATGGGGCCTGCAGGCTGTCAAGGTCCAGATTTTACCAGAATGAACATTAGAGAGAAAGAGGAGCAGAACAAGTAAACAAAACTGGCCATGTCTACACGTTCTCATTACCAATCAACTCCCTGCCAAGACCTTCCATCAATAACAAAGTCACCAGTACCAGTGGGCGTGAGACCTTTGTCCATTACATCTTTCAGTTACCGTCTCCACGGGTCAGAAGACTCACTGTCAAACACGAAGGCACTGTGATGATACAGGAGATGGATTACTTTGTGCAGGGAAAGTAAACAAACCAAACAGACCAAAATGGCACATCGATATTGCATCCATTTAACAAAAAAAAAAAAAGATTAAAAAAAAAACAGAGCACCTTTTGCACTTATCCTTACGAAGGAAGGGCCATTTCACTTTGCTTTTATGTTTACCAATAATTTTCTACTTGTTCTATCAATAAAGGTCTTCAAAGTTTCCCTGGAGTCCTGGACCTATAATTTAGCCAGTTATATAGATAAAAACTAGAACACATTTGCTATCAATTAAAATAAAACAAATGGTTTGTTTAAGACATATTAACTATTAAATAATAATTAATAGTAGAACTATTATGAAATATGTAATTATTTTAAGTAACTGTTACCCTCTTATGTCTTCGCAAACCTTTTGTCTTACGCTGTATTGCACTGGTCATTTATTCTGACCAGGACAGTACAAATCCAATGAGCCTCTCCGATGTCTTGGAGAGGAGAGAAAAAGGAAATTAAGTGTTCTGGTTTACTGGCTTCAGAAATAGCTTCTCTTTCATCCCAGGGATACGATGAAAATAAGATGAATAGTCCTCCTTATCTGTTTTTATGTTTGTCTTGCCTGCGCTGCCATAAGTGGTTTAAATATCCATGTAGCTCAAATACTACTAGTCCAAAAGACTGCCATAAACATACACACTTGTAAATGGTACATTCAAATAGGTTATCAATTTGACTGTGAATCTAGACGAAGCCATACTGTTTAGACATAAAACAAGTCATGTAAATTTTCTCACTTTGAGAAACAGAAAATGGGTTACCTTTTTGCCATTACACAGTATTATGGGCATTGGCTTGGTGTAGGGCATCTGTGAAGTATTCAATGTTATGGCTTTTATTTTGGGGGGTGTGCAATATCTTGGTGTAGGATCTCCGTGCAATATTTTGGTGTGTGTGTTCTGGTGTATCTGGATCTGTGTGTGCAAGTGAATGTTGGGATGAGGGGATAAAAGGATGAAGGGATAAGGGGGTGGAATAAGTACAGGTTGCGGATGGATGGATGATGGTGGACAGGTGTCGCTTAAGGCGGGCAATGAGGGGGATGAGACTCCTAGTGGGGGAGTCGCCTCTTCATGCACCCAGTGGTTCTTATGTCACCTATGTTCTCTGAAATGCCAAAGACAGATTTCTTCTAAACCTTTTCATCTTGTGTGGAAAGTAAATACTCCAGACTGAAATAGCTCTCGGCATGACCTGCAAAATGACAAATTGTGTGAATTATTTCAAACATCTTCTGACCTTTTGTCCACCTTCTTGTTTGTTGTACAATGAAATATGACAGCTCAATGTGGATTACTGCAGAGGAAGACTGCACTGCAGTACTCAGAAAAATAGTCCTGACAAGTAACCTCTAGCTATAATGCCCATCCTTTCTCAGCGGAGAAAGGTGGAAGTAGTGTAACAGTGATCTTTCCCTAACATTTTATCAAGTCGTTTTAAAGGGCTGGCAGATCATCAAGTTCTTTCTTTCTTCATATCAGTCATGTTGGAATGTACTGACAGACAAGCTATTTTGTATTTTAGATTTTGGTCTTGAAATGGTGAAGATCTGGTTGAAACACTTTTGGGATAGAAAAAGGCTTTTCTTTGAGTTATTTCATGAATTCAAACAGGTGTACCTTGTTAAAAATAGACTATTATTCCCCACAGTGCTGTCAGAGAGATTTGAAGAGATACTCTATTTTGCTGCAGGTGAGCTAGGATTGATTTAAATGTTTAGACGAATAGATTATTGATATGGGAATGGATATGTCTTATTCAGCAAATTAACCCCTCAAACGTAAATTAGTCTTTATCTCAATTATAACTGATTTTCATGTCAGGACATTTTAGCCTAAACTTGTTGATGCATCTAAAATACACTAATAGGCAGTGTCGATGAAGGTATGATGGAAATGCCTTTGGCTGACTGACATTGTAGTAAAAAAAAATGTCAAAGCTGTTACTGAGGCTCAGGCTGTCCTCGTTGACTGGCTATACATAATCCGGCAAAAAGTAGAGCAACAAAATATATGTTAGGAGGCGGGTCGGGGTGGTGGAAGGATCCCAAAACACAGGACTTTCACCTGGGGGAATGGTGTTCATGCCAAGGAAGTACCAAGCCAAACTATTACCTTTTTTTTTGTAATCTTAACCACTTGTTTTTAACCGCCACAGTCACGTACTGGTTGCCGTCTCGCATTGTTAAATAAAACTCATATTTCATAAGATATCATATTAACTCATTGATGCGTATATGTTGCAAGGTTATATCCATGGAAATAGATGGAATTGGTGACAAGCAGGCAAACTGACACAGTACATACTGTATTTTATTGTGTTCAGTATATGAAGAGTGTCATACTCTGTTTTTCCTGTTGCAGACAGCTATCAATACATAAAAGTAGTCTAACATTTTTAAAACTTTGCTCCAATCATGCTATTGACATTTGTAATACCTTAGACAGTATTTTAGAGAATATAATATAATGATTTGGTTGGATTATCAATTTCAATTATAGTTAGTCACTATAGCCAACATTCAATAAATACGATTTAGTACTTAAATAAAGGAGACAAGCAGAGCATCAGTCATTGTCAGTCTCACCTTTGTTTGCTTTTTATGATGCATTGAGTTAACTAATAATGACCAAGCCTGCGTCACACCCAGACCTTTAGAGGAGCAAAGTGATCCGTCCATAATCTGAACTTGTTTCTTCTTAAGCACTGCTTCTTTCAGCTCATCACGTCTCCCTCTGTTTTTCCTGTGAGTGTCTGCAATTTCATCACTGCAGAACACACAGAATGAACACACTTCTCTGCAGCTCTATTTAAGCCACTTTTATCTACCATAAAGACCACACGAAGCCCGCAAACAATGATGTAAACTGTTGCCTCCTACAGTTGTTTAATTAGGTTGACCTATTTTAACACTAAACACTATAGCAAGTGATTCAAATCCTTTCCAGGGCCTGCATCCCTGCTGAGGGGTAAGACCACTCTTATCCTTCAAAAGGGTTGTGTTCCTATTATAGAAACAAGTGCCACAGTACACATGCCATATAATCATTTCAGCCAAGGTAGGAATACCCAATCCTGTGAAACTGAAACAAAACAAAATGTGTGTATCTATAACATATATATATATTTATTTATTCTTTTTATTTTTTTTATTCAACCCAGTCAGCAGAATAAAATGACATTGCACATTTCTGCAAACGCAGATACACTTTGTTGATTCTCAACATTTCTGAACCGCTGTATCCTCATTCCCTACTCATCACCTAAATACTGACGCTTTGTTTAGGTTTAGGAAAATATGTTTTGGGTTAAAATAAATATGTCTGTTTATTAATTAAGTTCATTTTCACATGGAATGAGGCATGAACCCCAGTCAGTTGAAAGCCCAGACTCTAAAGGGCGCCAAATACATTTCACATGAGCGTTCCTGTGGTTTTCAGAAACGTGCACTGCCAACATTTTTTTCTGGGGACTGGGCTGTTAAATATTTTTTTTATGTAACCTTTAAACTGTATACATTTTTGTCACTTGATAAATGATTGAGCTTACTGAATATCTGTCCTTGGAGAACAAAAACATGTTGTCTTGACTACATAATTTGTTAGCTGAGGAGTCAGACATCAGATCATTTGAAGTTAGAACAAACATTAGAACATTTTCAAATGTTGTGAACAGGTAACAGTTTCCATTTTGTGGAGTCTATGTCTGTTGAACAGCTGATGGAAGATGTGACTGTCTGTCTGAGTATCCCACCTGAGCAGAAGCTGAAGTGCAATCTGACAGCAGGTATCAAATCCACTCTAAATCTGTTATTTGAGAGCAGGCTACTCTCTTTGGAAGGTTGCCAGTCAAAGGTAAGGCAAACTTTGTTCCATGCTGTTAAAAAAGAGCTCTTTCAGTTTGGCCAAACTGAATGAATCGCCGACTATCTGATGCTACTGACGCCCCCTCCATGTGAATGAAGATAAACTTGAAATTGCTGTTCACTTGCCAAACAGGGTTCTATCCATATGAGACTTCTCAGAGGTTTTTTTTTTTTCATTTTACACTGAATCATAGAAAAGTGGTCTGCTTTCTCCTGTTTAGATAGCAGTTGGAAAACATGAAAACCGTGAAGTACCTCTTTCTTCAAGACATGTGGCTTAATGGATGGACTGTTTTGAAAAACATGACTGCTAACACTGTGTCAGCATGGGAAAACTCCTTGCTGTCGCCTTTGACTGTTCGATTCACCAGAATCGAGACAGTTGTGGTCCCAACAAGGGCTCTGGATGTAGGGAGTAGAAAGTAGGGGCCATTGTCCCACCACGTTACATCCCTGGCCGGATTTGGCATCGCCGCTGGTATGATCCCATCGCAAGAAGTTCTCTAGTTTGTTTTGTTTTGTTTTTTTAGCTCTTCACTGGATCTTACTCATCTGGTTTGACTCAGCAACATGTAAGTCAATCAGTACTGATAATGGTTATTTAATATTCACTCACTAGCTGCATGGTCATAGATTGATGGTTTCAGTCTGTGTGAGCATAAGAACCTTGCATTGTTCATTTAAAAGTACTGTGATTACCACTTATGATGAAATAGCGTGTATGTTATATACTGATTGATGTTAAAAAGTTATACATAGTTACATTTTTGCTAAAGCTTCATTGAATGGTTGTGTTTTCCATCTTTCAAAAAATATAATAAAGGAAAGCATAATCTTGTTTTTCATTAACATCTAGTGTGTGGCTTAATGTGGCTGATTGGTGACATGGGGTTGACTCTTTTCATTATGCTTTGCAGCAGGGTACATTGACCATTAACCATTGAAAGCAAGATCCCACTTTGCAATGACCCACATGAAGGCTGGGTTGACATATAGCGCCCTCCTCTGTTGAGATAGTAAAACATACACACATGCAGGCAGCGACAATGATGTATGTTTCTTGAATACCAGTCATTTCTAAAACAATTATTTGATCATTGTCGTGAATCGATTGATGTTTATTTCAGTCCTCTTATAAATAATGATAAAACTGAAGACAGAAAAGTATCCAAGTGCTTCCAAAATAATGATCAGTGTAAAAATTATAGCAATGAAGGAAAAGATGGCAGCTGAAGCCACAGCTTATTACACTTAGCCTTTTAACAGTACAAAACATTAAAATGTATAGAGAAGTTACACAGACCAAACACATTGTGCTTATACACCCATGTACCGATATCAATGCAATGATTTTAGTACCTGTCATTAGCAGTGTTTCTATCATTCATTGAGATTTACACCCTTTTCTTTGGTTTGATTACCTGCTTCTGCCCTCAGGCTCACAATGTTACATGTCTGGCCTGCTGAAGAGTGGACAGAGAGAAAATAAGTGGGTCGTTTGTTTCCATGGGTATCACAGAAAAAGGACAATGTTGCCAGAGCATTTCATTAAGCCTTGTTGGAGGACAACAGCCTGTAAACGAGATGATACATCCCAAGGTGCTGAATGATAAATTTGACTAATTCCACTGGGAAACTGTGTAGAATACAGCAAAAGCACTGAGTACACAAAGTGAAGGGGCATATTTTGTAAACTGTGAAGGAATAGTTTTACTAGTTGGCATTGTTTTTCTGAAATGTTGGTACTGTAAGGGTAGTATTATTGCTACAGTCCTGATGACCAAAAGTGTTCAAGTTTCAACAGACTCGAGACATTTTTTTTTTTTTGCAACTGATAAATTGTCTGACAGATGCAGAAGGCCTGTAAGCCACAAAGTGACACTGAAGTGTGAAGGCGGAATATGAATCTGACAGGAACTGCATGTGCTTGTATGATAGCTCGAGCTATCTCAAACTTTTGAAAGACAAGTGAACAAGGAGGAAATCAGAGAAACCATATAGGGCAGAATTGTACGCCCGGAACCAAAACAAAGAAGAATATTTCCTTACTGTATTTTATATTTAAACAGAGTGTTTAAATAACTGGCTTTTGTGGGAGATGAAACAGCTACACAATTCTGTGCAACTGTATCATCAGAATATTTGAAGATGGTTACAAAATAGCTGCGGTAATGTCTGATTAGTTAATACACCTCAACTTACAATGTATATGCCTTGCATTTGCAAATGCAAAGGATATACAATGTAATATAATGTCTATTGTTTTTAGATACCAGGATGAGTTCTTTTAGGGCTATGACATGGCAGTAAGCACTAACAAGGTAATAAGGCGTAAAAGCTTGAGTACAACTGGGCAGTACTTGGGCAAGAACATGGTAATTACACAGGCGCTGGCGTGTGGTGATGACAACAAGGTTTAATTTCTGTAATAGAGGAATAATAGATAAAATATTTCAAGGTAATTCCAGGCCAAAACACCACTACACATTTATAACTATTATTAACAATTTAGTGTGATTTAACATACAGTGATATTACCCAAATTTTATTGATAGACCTTCATCCTGCAGCAGATTAAGGTATTGCTAAGCTGTTTTTTCCATCTTAACATGTTACCATATTTTTAAGATGTTTTTCCCATTACTAATCTCATGTTATTGCCTGATTATAGAACATATACATTAATACTACCAAATTTTAATTTTCGTTGTTATATTACAAAGTTATCATCTGTGTTATTAACCAGTTACTACTGTTGTTCCGAAGATTATCACCTTGTTATCAATGAGCTGGAATGTAAAGTACTAGTGATTTATAAATACTGTATATTTGCACGCTTCACAATATTGTGATATCATTTGCATACAAATCTGCAATTAGTATTGGTGATAAAAATAAAGAGTTATTATGTTAAATTAAGACATAACATTGATTTCTCTTTAATTAGTAACATACTGCAAAAAAACACAACATTAGTTTGAAAGTGTATCGAGGAGTGAAACTCTACAATGACACAGCAATACATAATGATAATAATTCAGTTATACTCTGCTGACACACTGTGAAATGTAATTAAATACATTTCAAGCATGAGGATTCACAATCAATAGGTTCAACTGTGGCTGTCCTACGGCTCTGATTATTTCCCACTTTTTGACACTGCCTGTATTGCTTTGATCCACTCCTTTCTTTCCTCCGCTGTCGCAGCTTGGAAGAAGTAGTGAATTTCATCTGAGGTGATGATCTCAAAGAGGTTGCCGTCAATGTCATATTTTTTGGCTGAAATGCAGAAAAGAAGAAGAAATGGAGGTTAAAAGGGATGCATTAATGAGAAACTACTGACAGTAAACACCAGTTATATTTTTGTGTCACAGTGGGGAAGCAACAGGGCATGCGTATCCTGTGACGGTGACCCCACTGACCATCAGGCACATGCTCCACAGCTGTGACTACAGACCCACGGAGATGAATGGAGCCCAGAGGGTCATCACCCTGTTAGGAAGAAAAGAGACAAAAGAAATCAGAAAGTAGGAGCATGAAAGATTACAATCAGTAAAATAGATTACTTATTCTTTCTTATTTCAGCTTGTACAGTTTGAATAGTTTTTAGGTCTGTTTACCTTTGTAGGATCATAATAATGCATATAAGCAGGGTCATCTCTCAGTATGAACTTTCGAACCTTCCAGTTTTTTCTCTTGTGTCCCTATAACATGAAAACAACATGGCTTATCTGATTTGCCGAACAACAGCACACATGCCATTGTGTCTAGCAAATATGAAGAATATGAAACTTCCTCTTTCAGTGAATGTGACAAATTGTTTGCCCAATAATAGAATGACAGGGTATTTTTGTCTGCATGTGTGTTAATGTGAGAACTAATTTAAATTTGTGGTGTTTGGAACTGGACAACAGCTGACTTCTCATCAAGATATTCTCATTCTTAATAACAGTGTGACGTGAAAGCATGCAATGGAACAAAATCACTGTGACATTTTTTTCTTGCTTTCTGATTCACCTGTTTCAATAAACAGCCCTGTTTTACGATGTTTCCTCTGAATTCTTCCTTCAGAAGCACATCTTCATCACTGGAGTAGCCCTCACAGAAGAACCCACTGTCTGCCTGCCAAAAACCACAGTCGTGTACACACGAATCATACGTAGATACACATAAATCATGTTTCATCATACCCAACCATATCAACCTTAGATGTTCAATAGCAGCCTTTTGAACGTACAAAGTAATAAAGAGCAGTTGTCTGATCTAAGAACACTGTTTGCTCTCCACTCTCTGCTCCCTCTTTGGACAGGTCACCCGCAGGCTGGACAAAACCTTCGTTCAGGAGCCCTGTTGCTAACATGAGGGCCTCAGGCCTATTTCTCGCTTTCCCGTTTGAAGTCAGCCACTCCACCACTGTTGCACCTGCACAAAAATAAGGAAGGAGTAAAAAATGATGAGACCATTATTAGAAAATTAAAAAAAAAAAACACTTCCACACCTGTGACTTCAATAAAACAGTACCAGTGAAGCAGTGGTTGAAGACTCGATTCTCCTGCTGCAGTTTTAACTCTTTTACGCCATCGTCTTGGTCTTTCATCAGCGCGTACAGTTCACTGAGAAAACATAATGTAGACACCGTTATCATGTCTTGCCATACTATCATTCAATCACTGCTTCAAAAAGCAGCTTACCTACTTACAACTAGCTATCTATAATAGTAATGAGAACATTAGTCCAAGGCCGAGACGCATATCTTTACCTAATTACGTTATTTTATTTTGTTTACTCATTCATTATATCTTATTGCACGTCCTCATGTCTCACTTGCTGCTGTGACAATGCAAATGTCTCCACTGTTGGATAAATAAAGGATTTTCTTATCTCTTATCATATTCTGTGCAGTTACAGGTAAATCCTTTTCTCTTGCAGCTTAAAAAGTGAAACATACTATCTGAAACACCAGCAACAGTAAAGCAAAAACCTAACCTCAGTATTTCTTATCCATGTGTGATTTCCTATCTGAAACGAGGTTGTGCTAGAATGAAATACATTTTGCATTTTTCTTTATAATACATAAAATGGTGATGATTCCAATTTTAAGTGACCTCCCACCATTATCTCTGCGAGAAGGAAAGGCTTGGCAGACAGTTGTGACAACAGTAGGCTAACCAAGGGGACTTAGCTAAGGGTCGATTCTTAGAATGACATGAATCAATTTATTGGTCGTTTCAAATTATTGTTTCCTCCAACAGGAAAATTTTACAGAACATACGTCAGGTTGATTGTGTCAGGCAGGCGAATAGAGCGTCTTGTAGACTTCCTGGCAAACTTTCTTCCGCCCTCTAGGCAGGTAATGGCTCTCTTGATATCCTTGACCCAAAACTCTCTCTCCTCCACATATGAGGCTTGGAAGAAGTGATCCTGCTTCTTGTCCGTGGTAATCTTGAAAACCAGCTAAATGGAGCAAAATTAGTCAGTCATGCTGTTTTATTTGATGTTTTCTCTTGATATTTTGCCTTTGTAAAGGTTGACTTAATTAGCTGTCTCAAATAAATTCATTCTTCAAATTGAATATTTAAAATCTTAAACATTAATTGCAGACTTAAACTCTGTTACTAATCCTATACACTCTGTCATGACTGCCATTTTTAAATCTCTAATTCTTCAATAGCCATACTTATCATTTTCTCACCATCCTCTTGCCAAAATCCTGATAAGGACTGATGAGCTTGGCTCCCTTTAGTGGGATCATTCCTTTGGGAGAGCGGTCAGTTTTCTTTTTATAGAACTCAATCCCATCTTCTGACAGCACTACCCACAATGCCTTCCAGGAGTTTAGCACTGTACCCTGGGGATCGATAAGACAGTTGCCAACAGGCAACATAGTGTCGAGAATGTCATTATAACAGAAAGCATGTTGAACATTAACGGTACATTTTTATATTTATACATATTTAACCTTTCTTTGTTATCATTAAATGTACATGTGTCTGTTTCATTACCTCAGGAGACTGTTTTTGTTGTTCAGATTATGTATTGTCAGAAATACCAAATGCATGTCTGCTCTTGGTTTCGTTTGGTAACGTAAAGTGAAAGATTTAGTTACAGGCTAAAAATAAAAAATGAAAGCAGATACGTCTGATCTGATTAAGCACCATGACACGATAATGCAGAATTGAATCTGTAGTTAGGAGTTCTGGTAATATGTACAGGGAAAAGGAATTACTTGCTACAACAGTTTTGGTTTGTGTTTTTATATTTTCCATTTTACAAACTCATGCCCTGTTGAGCGTGGAGTATCCTCTGCTCAGTTCGCTCAATACGCAAAAAGAATCAAGTTGTATAACCAGTGTGACTTTTTCAGCAAGGCATGCTTTTGAGAAATTATAACATTTTAGGTTACATAACTCCTTTTAGAAGCAATGTCCATGACAATACATGTCATGACATAAACAGGTGAAGAGGTATTCACTTGTCCATACTTTATTGTGGAGAGCCTTTACTGCTGATTGTTGAGTTCCTTTTCCATGATAAAAGTTTAATAATGACAACATTTTAATCTTACTTGGGTCTTCAGAATGTTGTTTTTTTCTTACCCTTCCAAAATAAGTCATAAATGGCCATAGAAGCAAAATGAATCAGCTGTTTGCATATTATCTGGCTGTGTCTGTTCCACCACTATCCATGAAGAAGAGGGATACTCTGATAATGCCTTAGCCATCTTTAGGTATGACTATTATGCATAGCTGGGGCTATTTATAGCACCTATCTTTCACAAGTTAAAACACTTCAGTCATTATATACCAATCATCAACAAGAGATATATATAATCCATAATGATTGTGTTACTGTCACATATGAAACCAGAGGTATTCACAGTCGAGGACAAAATGAAAATGACATACAGGATGATACATTATTGTTTGATGGACACAAAATGTAAACAAAATGAAAAAGATGAACAACACTAAACACACTAAAGCAAAACATTAAAATAAAAGTGTAACCATCCCTTTCATTGGCATGTAAGGTGTTGTGAAAGAAGAAAGTCACACTTGGCTCAATAAAGTGAGTGGGCTCGGGTTAAAATACTCAATGTGTGAAACGAACACATTCTCACTGCACTTTTTTTTTTAAAGGTTTCAAATGTTTGTGTGGGAAATAGCTTATTTTGTGCACATAAATTGTTTATACATTTGGTCACTGTTCATTCAAAAAACAGTTGGAATTAGCATTGTGGTGTGTTTAGGGATTTCATAGACCATTCAAGGCATACTGCAGAGAGACAATGTTTATTTCAGGTCACTAGGTTGTCAATTGGTTTTTATGTCAAATAAATGATGAAACACTGGGTTCTGGACAGAAGCAGGAACTTGAGTTCTTGTTGCAACAGCAGAACAGAAGTGTGCAGTTGTGTGTTATCATGCTACAACTGAGTGAAACACCATCTGTTCCTCTAGAGTCTGGTTTGACTAGGAACTATATTCTTCATTTGTTTGTCCAGACCCAACTTTTTCTAGGTCTTTATTTATTCATTTTTGTCATATTTGGGTGACGGATATATCTGGGTTACCCTTATACGTACTAACTTCTTTCTTCCTCCCCACTGGAATAGTCAAAGTGCTACTTGTCAAACCATATAAATCTCCTACATGTGCAAATGTGCATCATTTAACACACACTTTTATTGTAATTTTACTGAGTTTTATAACATAGATGTCAATTTGCATTTGAACCTTTAAGTACACAGAGCCAATCATAAAACTGGCAAAATTGGGAATTCTGTTATTTTATCTTCAGTCTTCAGCACTGCAATGCAAGGATGCAGATATTATTTTCTTGTAGTTATTCTTACCTTTTTCACCAAGTATCCCTCTCTGATTTGTTGTGGCTCCATGGCCCTGTCCTTTGCTGCTGTCAACTGCAACTTCTATCACTTTTAGTGACTTTTAAAATGTTTCCCACCCAATCCGCCTACGTACTCTCATGTCACTCTCTCTCTCTCTCTCTCTCTCTCTCAAAACCACAAAAACACACAAGCAGGAAGTTGTGCTGTTGGGTGTGTGACAATGGTGCATGGACAACCAGCTTCCTCTTCTGTGTGGTATAGCTGCTGCCTGGCCAATCTCCCTGAACTTAATAGTGTTGAATATAAAGACGTAGCTTGGCAGATCTGATGAAAATACAAAAAGAACAAATCTTGGATATCTCTGCAGTTACAGTAAAAACTCATTGCTTAAAATTTAAACAAAGAAGGCTAGAAAAGAAACGCAGTAAAGCACAACTGGAACTGCCTGATGATCTTACAGTAAATGTGCCCCAAATTTAGTCACATTCATTTTTCGTCTTATATATCCTGTGGTTGCCTTGAATATGGCTTTTTGCTGGGGTACTTGTTTTTTCTGTATGACTATGTATGTCTCTTTGTGATCTTGTCATGATATGGGTATGCGTTGGTATGTTGGTGACTGTGTGATATGTACGTGCCCCCCCCCCCCCAAAAAACAAAATGTCATCATAAAAATGCATACACCCTGACTCTATATTTAGATACAATATAAATAACCATGAGTGCACAGGCCTGAGTCAGACCACAGTGGGCCTATATCTGGATAAAAATGAAGGTTCCTCTTTTCCTGATTGCTCAATGTGGTTAAAGTGTGTTACACTTGTAGAGAAGTGGACAGGCTGACTAACAACAGAGGTACAGTCTTATTCAGTTATTAACGTTCAAAATGTATTTAAAAAGTAGAGCTATGGAGCCATTAGACGATTTTGCGCACTTTTAGTCCTTACTCCTTACTTGCTGACCTGTTACTGAACTACAGTTACGACAGAATTCACTCCTTCTTTATCAGAATGTGTCAAAGCATGATGTTTCACAAACTGCAGTTTTTTCATGACAAGAAAGGAAGTCTTCTTATCAGAGGTGTCAGCTCTTATGACCATGGTGACCCAGCTGTTGGCATCAGTGGAAAAACTCAAGATACAACAGAGAAATGTGTGGCAGGGATGACACACTGGGTGCTACTGCAGGTGAAGATTGTGATTAAATAAATACCTACACTATATATTTTCATTTATCCATTTTTAGTATATGTATCATACTGTAAATTATTTGATACAGCAAACTACACAATATAACACACACTTTTTACTCTAACTGTACTTTAAAATTATTTTTGATCCTCCTGTATGAAGCAACTTACTGGTGGGCACAATAACATGAACATTTGTATTCTGTAAGCTCTCCAATACAATTCCCAACCGAAATGGTAATTCAGAAAGACAGCAGTTTATTCTTGTGATGTTGTTAATGTTCCTCTAGAGGGTGTCATAAACACATTAAAAGCAGACAATTTGCTTGCATTGAGGGGTAATACCAGCACTAAAAAATAGGAGATGAGAATGATTGCTAGGAAACATAAAAGTGATGATAAAACTAGGTGAAAAGTTAACACAAAAATAAAATTCACTAATATCTGATGGTGAAACTACTCTGGGTTTGCTTGTGCATCATATAGCCAACTGGAGCACAAAAACAAGTTGATTAATGAATGAATTATTTATAAGCTATCTTATGTGTTAGATTATCATTCTAATGGGAAAAGGGTTTAAACTCACTGCCTCATTTGAATCAATCAGTTATTTTTATGATAAGACCATGCCATGTAAAGTCTCCATGATCTCATTCATATAAACGCAGATCTCCAGGCTGTTCTGTCTGACGCTGACCATACTGTTTTTGTGACCGCTTTCAATCATGTTTTCCTCTTTCCCATGCTATGAATAAACATCAAGGGGGGCTGATGTTCATGCGTTTATTAATGAATCTTGGGGCAGTGAGTTTCATTAACCGTCAACACAAGAGTCATCTCTCTGCGGTGTTGATTGAAAAGGGTCTTGAGGTATGGAATGTTAATTTCACTGAGGAAACAGAGATGGAAGAAAAGAGGACACCTCTCGTTCTAATCAAGAGCAGTCATCAAGGACATCTTCAGAGAAAACAAACACTTAATTGCGGTGTTCTTTGAGACACAGAGGTTCAATACCAAATAAGCCCAGAGAAGGGGAATTTCACTGAAATAATGTCTCTGAGTGTCTCCTCTATGCTGGATTTTTTTATCTACATGTGACACATAAAGCGGCACTATGATGATGTACTGTACACCCTGGGAATAGAGAGAAGAAAAAGATCTGTTAGCACTGAGCTTGAAGAGGAGAGGAGTAAGGTACTGTAAGCATGATGAAACTGAAGAAACAGGACCTTGTCACACCCTCTCTCTTCCAATCTCACAAACCATTTTCACCTATGAACATCCATTGCAAACACCAGAAGTTCTTATGATGTACCAGGAGGGTCAATAGATAGGGTACTGTACTTTTGTATTTAATTTGTAAAAATGCTCTTTCCAGCTTCCTGTGATGCCAGTTGATGCCTGTTTGTACAGGGGAATATTCTTTGGTGATGAGTATGTGTCGCATGCCACCCCCACATTTCTCCCACTCTCTTCTGTAAAAATGTAATGCACTGAAGTAAAATGTTCACTCTTCCTCTTCAGATTCTGACTGAACACAGCAAAGTCAGAGTTCATTTTGCACTGCACCTCACTTTACTTTGAGTGCATTTTTGTGTTGTTTTTTTTTGTCAACATATTCCTTGAACCTGAATGACTTGTTGCTTTTTCCTCAATAAATGTGATATTACTAAAATGAATGGTAGGAAATTGTAACCCTAGTTCTAATAGCACAGGCAGAGCCCTCAACTGAACTCTATGGGTACTACTTTCCTCTTTGCGTGAAAGTAGCTGGCCAATCAGGACGTGTCCAACTGAATAAGTTCAGACCCCATGGTATATATAAGGTAGTACACACCGCTGTCTGATGTCCTATACCCTGTCATTATTGCTGCATTTCTCCTACAGTAACAACAGTACAGGATGAGATTTATTTTGCTCTACTTTTGACTTCACGTACATTTTTTCTTACTTTCTCTCCTCATATTGAACACAGCAATAAATACTGCATGTGTTGTTGCTGCTGCTGTCCTGTCTTTAGCCATAGCTCTTGTTTTGCAGAGCAGGAATTGAGACATCTTTATCCCAGTACTCTGTACCTCACAAGCACCATCAATAATTCTGCTAAAGAATGCACTGAGCTGAAAATGGGAGGGTAGGTTGGAAGGGGGGACAGGGCGGCTGGCTTCGGTGGGGCAGTTTTAAAAGGCACACTCAATCTTTCTACCTCCATCCATTACCATTGTGTTCCCACACTTCCTAGCTCGACCTTCTGCAGTGTTGTTTATCATGTTGTGCTGTATGGCCTGCAGGCACACTGCATTTAGTCTTGAGGTGAGGTAGTCACTCTTGAGCTTAAGCAGGTACTCAAGAGGGTTTTTGTTTGTATATTTCAAATTGTTTAGGGCCATGAGCAGTGGCCATTATAAATCTGTGAGAAGCTTGGGAAGTTATTGTAAGCAAATGATAGGAGACATAAAAATGCATGAGAAACATATTGAATAGGATGTAATACACTTTATTGTCCCTGAGGGGAAATTCGGGCACAGTGTATTGTTTAGTTTATTTTTTAACAAAGCTACAATCAGAATCAGAATAAGAAATGCCAGGGGGGATTCTTTTATTTATGCAGAGCACTTTCAAATCATGATAAGAATAATTTTGTATGTAAAAAAAACCTCTATTCCCAATAATATTGGCACACTTCAATGTTTGCTCATATCACTGGAAAGTCCAGCAATATGTTGATAAGATCCCATCTGAAAAGATTTCATGAATCACACAGAGATGTAAACCAGCTTTGTTAGGCTGAGAACCAGTGCTAATGGATGGCACTGGCCTTCCCTGGGGTGTTACAACACTTGTCTTTTTCCACACTTCCCACTGAGCCTATCCTTTATTTGAAACTCAAATTTTATTTTGATACATTTTGCTCTCTGGCTGGGAATTGTAATAAGACCTGGCTGACTAGTGTTTGATGAAAATAAAACAAATCCTACTGCCAAATGATCAGGATTCCCTTTTTTTTTTTTTTTTTTTTTTAGATTTGCAAACAGAAAGTCTGTCATTTTGACACATGTTGATTTTATGTGACAACATAGCACATATATTTTGAGCTGGTTGTCTGCAAGCATCGAATGCAATTCAGTCATTTGGATGGTTTGGAAAAAACAAGTAAATTGTTTTGTGATAATAAAAAAAAGTCCCTGTTTTATTGGCCATGCTAGCTGCAAAGCTTTAGGGATGTACAAGTCAGCCAGCGAATGTACCACTTTGATTCGGTCTGAAATATTTCAACAACTACTGTATTGTACGGGTTAACATGATATTTGTTTCCTTCGAAATGTAATTGAGAATGCAGTTTAGTTGTGTGGGAACGTCTATTTGACCTTTTGTGATATCTCAGCCATGAGATGACATTTGATTTGTGGCTCTTAGTGAAACATCTCAACAACTATGAGAAGAATAGCAGGGTGACTTATATTGTTGGCTTATTACTAAATATGTGCTTCACTAAAGACATTCCCATCATCAGACTCAGCTGCACTTTGCGAATAAGAAATTGTTACACATGCTAAACCAGGATGGTAAATGTGGAGAAGGTTGTAACAAACTCAGAATACCATCATCACGTATTGGAACTGTCATTGTGAGCATGTTAGCATGCCAAAGTTAGCAAAGTAGTTTCACAGAGCCACTATTGCTGTGGACTCTTACTTATTGTAATGAACTCTCTTTTGTTCTACATATATATAGATGTACCCATATTTCCACAAAAAGCATCAGACTGTGTCCATTAAGTTTATCTCCTTCTTACAAATAAGAAATAAAAAAGAAGAAAAAATGATTTTATAAAGTAGCCTTAGTGGTTACTCAAACAATAAGGAAAATAAATAACTGTAATATGGGAATTACTTACCAAACAAATTAGATAACATACTGTACAACTTACAATATAGCCCCTATTTGGTGTCAAAATATTATCAACAAGAATTTACAATATACACTACTAATATAATATTATCATACATCTTCATACTTTGTACAAAAAATGGTATTGTTTCTTGCTGAAGCAGGCATGTTCAGACTTGCAGTGTGTGCATACAGGTCCACGTTTCTGTAATCTATAACATGATATTAATTCCCCCTATAGTGAATTCCTCTCTAATAACCCCTTGATTCGATCTGATAGGGTGTAAAAAAAAATGTAAGACAAAGGGCAAAGACATCAATTTCTCAGCCTGAATTGACAAAAAAGTGAAATGAAAAAGATGCTGGAGAAGATGACCCACTGTGGTGGGACTAATAAACCTGCAGGCTAGTTGAAAGGAGGAGGAGGCTCCTCTGTCTGCCAATTAGATGAAGAGGAAATTAATGGATAAACAGTTTCAGTGGGGATCAGAAAAGACGGATGGTGCTGTGAGCCCTGCAGGGGACTACACCGCATTGCTGTCACAAACACTGCCACCCTGGTGTTGTTAACAGCCTCGAGGAACAAGCACACTTATTTATTCTCACAATTTTTTTCTAATCTCTCCATGCCATTGCCAGCAAGTACTTTTAAGAGTTTAGTTCTCAGGCAAAACTATGCTAATGTGATCGTTTTTAGTATATTTGCTCTAAGATAAGTGCAGATAAGTCTTCTTATCCCTCGCCTCACACCTGCTTAGCTTCTGGCTACTTCTCCCCATTATTTTGGAATGGATGATTGAGTGCATATACCAGATTACGGCTTCAAAAGGTTTATATAGCTTTTCAGATGATTACATGGTGCATGTAACTAGTGAGACAGCCACATATTGTGGCAACACCAAATGCAGAGGCTGAATATTTTGAGTGCCTTCAAGTGCCTTGTCTAAACCTTTTAAAAGGTATTGATCTGAGTAACAGCCCAGAGCCACTGAGGTGATTTCTTCTCATCATCGGACCAAAGCACAGATGAGACCTATCTATATGTGTCTGTTAAGTCTCAGTGCCCTGAAGATTGTTTTTATTTCTCTGGCTTTTAGATAAATTATATTTGAGCTGTAGCCTTTTGGCAACACCTGTGGAGGATTTTGCATTGCTATGCCCCTTTAGCTCCTTAAAATTGATGCTGACATTCAGTCTTATGGCTCCAGGCTGGGCCATTGTGCCTACATCATTAAAGTACAAATGTCAAATTGTCTTTTTTTCCCCTTAAAGCTTGGATGGGTGATTGTTCCAGCTGTGCATTAATTTGCCTCAGGGCTTGATCTCACTTGATACATAAAAACAGATCATAGTCAGCCTCTGCAAGATATAACTTTGACAATGTATAGATATTTTTTCCTTTACACATTCCCAAAACAGATTGTGATGACCATTTACGTGTTCTGCACAGACGGAAACTACTCTGACATGTTATATAAAAAAAAATGATTGAAACTATATTAAAACATTTTTATAATATCTTTACTGTTGTCGATGAACTAGTTTTCATTAAAAGTGGGTATATGTGGCAGCGTGAGAGTACTGGCATGGAAATGATGTGCTTTGATGGGAAGGGCTGGCTCGCTCCTGCTCTCGGGGACAGAGGGTAGCAGGGAGTGAGAAGATGCCAAACAACAGACTGAGGCAGGATATAAATCAAATCTCTCTGGAGACAATGGGGCTCACATCATGCAAACACACACACACACACACACTGTTTTTGTGGTGTCTGCCGGTACTTCAGTACCTCAGCCATCAGGTTAATGACTTCAAAACTCTTTGGGAACAGAAGCATGCAAAAGTGATTACAACAGTAAAATGGTAGTTGAGACGGAAAGCATTAGAGATTTAATTTGAAAGACATCTGCGAGAAAAATAAGGTATTATCACTCAAGTTTGCCCTAGATCATAGGGTTAGATTCTGTTAAAATGTTGTTATTTTCTTAACTGAAAAACAAAAGTAAAAGAATCAAACAAAAGACTGCAGTTGAAAGTTGTAATTACGTGTCTCCACAGATGAAAACCTCATCCAAATTCAGGAATTGGATCCTCTGACGTCTCTCCCTCTGAGCCTGCTGTGGTTGTGTGTGTGATTTCGGTTCAGAAGCCAACAGACAGAGTAGGGAACTTGACTCGACTTGACTACAGACTAAAGCTTAAAAAAAGTTTAAAAATTTAAAGATATTAAAAAAAATCTAAATGTCCCTCAGTCTGTCTCAGAAAAAAAGGAACTGTTCCATTAATTAGCACCTTTGCGATAGTAACTGCAGCAACATGTGCAACAACAGGAGCCCACACATAGCTTACTGAGCTCTGACCTTTTACCTTCGACACCATGCCTCCAGCAGCAATTCACAGTGGTGTAATACTGTATTGATTGGCTCGATCTTAAAAAGATGGGTCTTTTCACACAGGCCCACATTAGCAGCTTTGTGCTTTTTATATGGAGTCAGTGTACGCTGGGCACATTGGAGTGGTCATCCACCCACACTGAGCTTAGTATTGAAAAATAAGAAATTGGAGAAACTAAGGTCATGAACATACTTTTAATTTACTTTTGAGGAGGTTTACAGAAGGACACATTCTTCACATTATCCAGAAACATGATTATGAAAGCTGATCTAACAGCAATAGTCAGAGGTTTATTTAAACATTTTTGTCGGATACGCTAATTCACTCCACCTACATGCAAGTGTTATTATTTGATCCCAGTACCCGGAGTCAATAACCAAATCGTATATTCACAGTATAAGTCATTCTAGCGTATGCACATGGCCTTTGTATGCTCTGGCCCAGCAGCCCAGAGTCAGTGTCCTCAGAGGTTTTAACGTGCAACAATATTAGGAATCCAAAATCCCCTGGCTCCTCCTGCAGCTCCAAAGCCTGGATGGTTGATCACAGGGCTATATATTTTTGGCACCACAGAGATTTCACAGACCAATAAACTCAAATAAACAGAAAGAAACCAGCAGAATTTTGGTCCTCCGGCTTTACAAATGAGATTGTCCCTTGGAAACTAAGCTTCACATACAATCTAATTTTGCATCACCAATGTCGGCTTTCACTGCAGAATAATTAGTGTTGTACAATGTGATATTATACCATGTACCCTAGAAGTTCTAACCTTCAAATCATAACCCTTGAGGTTTGTTTTTTTTTTTTTTTTAAAAACTCAACTACTATAGCAAAGGACATTTACAACCTAACATGTGTCATCTTCAACATGTTATCCAAGATATTTAATTTCTCGGCTGGCAATCACATTTGCATTTCATTCATTATGAATAATGGTTTAATTATTCATTAAATGTCTTTGACACTTCATATGGCATCATACATCCTGTGTGCTGCATAATTTATAATTGTTTAAAGATGAATAACATACTGTGATAAAGGATGAACTCACTTCTCTTATTTCATGGAGGATTCTGTTACATGGCAAATAGTATGATATGGTACTCCAGTTGATTTATTATGAAGGACTATTGTGCTGCTGTCTTACTCTTATACTTCAGAGAGATTATTCAGTCCACTTTCCAAGTGAAATATTTTTTAGAGCACCTCATTATATGAGAAGTTTAACTGAGTTCATAATCCCAATTATATCTCTCTGCCTGTCATTTGCTCTTTAACTAAGAGGATATTTTTTGCAGATCTTTTCGATTTTACTGTTCACTGACTATTACTCCATATTGCTTCTAGTAGAGCTATTTTATTTGCTGTTTATTATTGTTTTACCATGATGATGTCTGTGCTGGTTATGTGACATAAATATTGACAATGATGGATGAAAAATAATGGATGTCTGCATGACTTCTTCTATGCTTTCTGCACTCTCTGGTCCTGACAGTTGCCTTGCAAACAATGTGCAATGCTGAGCCAAATCAGTTGGCACATTCATGACTGAGTACCACCTGCCATTGACACACAGTGATTGGCAACCACCTGTCATTGGCCAGGCTATTGTTTGATTTAATACCCATTCCAAAATCCATCCCAACACGTGCGCTTGCCTCAGGAATAGCAAGCAGAGGGCTTCCTGGAAGGTTAAATTGTTCATTATCTGATTAAAGAAGACAAATTGTGGAATCTACAGCAATGATGATATGAGACAGTTAAAATTTGGCAAGAATACACTAAATATTATTTTTTTTAAATCACAAGTGCAACACAGTGAGCATTCACAGTAACTGAAATGTGTGCTGAAATATCTGTGACATGTTCACAGTGTCCAAAATGTTAATAAATAATGAAAAATTGCAAACGTTTCAAGGCAACTTGGACTAATTATGGTTTAGAAAAACGAATAAATGGATGATTATTCTTAAAATGACTTCTTTCTTTATGTAACATGAATGTGTCAAAAACATATCATACTATGGACTTGAGAAATATTTGATTACATTTTAAATTAGATTTTTATTTGTAGAATCTAGACATCAACAGATGACTGCACATAAAAAATGATGTGCCGTCATAAAGATTAATGATCAACTTAATTGTGGTGGCATTCATTTTTGCATTTAATGAAACTGGGAGCTCAAAAATGACTGCAGGTAACCGGATATCAAAGCTGGTTTAAAATTATTAATGAAACAGTAGACATGTACATGCGACGTTAACACAGATTTAACCAACAGGACACATGCTACAAGAAAAAAGGTTTTGACTGTAGAAATTGTAAAAATGTATAAAAATGTGGGAATGTAATATTTCATTCAAATCAGAGCAGTATGAGCTCTGGATTCAAAGGCAGATGGATGTACAGCCCTGTTGGAGTGTTATGAATCATTTAAACAGTCATGAAATGAAAACTACATAGTAAAGGGGACCCATATCTGACATCTTTATCTGCATAATAGGCAGGGATGTGGTTTCTTACAGACAAAGACCTCAACATTTATTTGATATAATCCACATGTTTTATTCATCGAGAGCTTACTGAGAGATTTGTGGTTTGGCCAAGTGCTGCGTGTTGAGCCATTTAGCACTAATTCCCCCTGAAATATCTGTTATTGTTTGTGCTTTAACAACAATACTATATCCTTTAAATCTGTTGGCTAATGGATGTGTCAGACAACCAGAAATGGATTTTAATTAGATTAAACATGTCTCTATTGTCGCTGGCAAAACTCCTGATTGGACCAGGCGGATTGAGTTATTATGATTAAGCTCAGTGTTTATGGACCAATGATTCCAACCTACCTGAAAATCGATAAAGGACACCTCAAGGACCATTTTCATGAGAAGTAGCCTGTGCTGCATAATAATGTTTCTCCAGCTTCTATCCGGTGATTAATTACATCCAATACTGGTGTTGAGCTTAGTCATTTAGTTTGTGTAGAGAAGCATAAGCTGCTTTAATTCCAGTCTCGGAGTCAAATATGGCTTTTAATCCCAAATAACTTTCCTACCTGAAGTTCACAAATCTTTTCAATGTAGTATAACATCAAGCGTGTCCTCGTTTGGGACAAACAGTCACACAATAGTATCCATTGCTGAAGAGTTCCTCAGCTTCCCTCTGTGCTTAATAGAGCGAGAATCTCTTGGCACCCAAGGGTTCACAGAGGGGGAAACACCTTACACAGCACATTTGTCCACATAAAAGGTCATTATTCAACTTTTCATATGACAGTGCTGCTCTGTGTTTTTGTTTTTACAATAATTCCAAATCAGAGGTTTTGGTTTATGACAATAGAAAGTCATATTTGTTGACAGTGTACTGTATATGTATTTTCCTTCGCTTGCTTTTGACCTCGCATCTCATCTTATTTTTCTGAGCTTTAGTCCCTTTCTGCAGAGTAATTCATAGTTGAGGTTTGCATTTGAAGAAAATAAAGCATTGAAGTTTTAATTGATGATTGTATTTTCCAAGAGTTATGATTCCAGTTTGGTGTGCAGGATACTCTGCAGAAAATAAATAGGTTAATTGGTATTTTTGTGGTTTATTATATCATGAATTAGAATTTATATTATATTATTTTCAAATCAAGGGACATTTCAACGGTTTGTCATCACATTTGCAAAATTGCTTTTTATTTGACAGTGAAAAATAAGTAATACAAAATTACCGACAGCCCTGGCCCTTGACATGTTCCCCAATACATGAGGGGGAATTCAGCCCTGATAAGTAGCAAAGGGATGTCAGCTCCTCAAGTCCCATAAAAACTTTGGCAAAGAATCTGTAAATTTATCCTGATATATAAAATATGATGCTTAGAAATAAACAGTTAATATGTGCACTGCAACTATGGTAACCAACTAGGCAAAATAGTCACCTGTCATCTTTCGCAAACTGGCAACATCCAAGTTGAATACTGCACCGTAGAGTGAGCTGGAAGAACACAGCAGCAGCATTCCTTCTACAAGTACATTACATGACCAGACGGAAAATGGTATTTAACACATCTTGAAAGGTTATTTACATTACATTCTTTTAAAAACAAAATATAAATCATTTTATCTCAAAAGTGCTAAAAAATTACAAGGCTGTCAGGAAAAGGGAAGGGGCTGAGACACAGGTGCAGTGTCAGGGGAGTCTCAAAGATATCCCAGAGGGATAACCACAACATCGCAATAACGATAGATTGGAAAAAAAACAGGCGACCCAGAAAAACACGAAACAAAAGGAAAAGACTGCCCAGGAGAGATTTGATCACCCAAAAGGCTGGAGTCACAACAAACTCTCCAGCACCACTAGTTGTGCACTGGGAAACAGGCAATTGACATCAAATACACAAAGTTCTAAATTGTTTTTTATCAATACACTGACAACTTGAGAAGCCACCTCCATGCCATCTCTAATACTCTAATAGAGTAATCATCAGATTCTTTCATAACACGACAAATTAAGCATAAAATCAGAAACTCAGAACAGTGTGAATAAAACCGTTTTAATTAAAAAAAACATAACCTTAAAATTGCACTAAACACAAAGGCTTCGCTTTTATTTTGAAATGACCCATGTTTTTCTTTCCCTGCCTTGTTACCAAAGCATTTTTTTTTTTGCTGGTGAGTTTTGACCCCCGTCCTATTTCAAACTAGATTTACGTTTAGGTTTAGGTCTAATCTTCTCTTTCACATTAGGAAAGTGAACAGTTGAGGAAAGAAACTGTTAAAATGCTGATGTATTTGCATACACCATATTGGTAGATTTGAATTTTCAGATCAGAGCTTACTTGGGATCAGTGGGATACGAGCAGGTAATACTTTACATGTAGACACTTTCTATTATACACTCTTATTTGCAGATTCAGCACTTACATCTATGCACTTGACACTGGGGGTGTTTTCACTCTGCTTAGCGAGATTTACAGAAACATAGAGACACATCAAGACTGATCTTTCAATGCTGCCTGATGGATAGGGTTTATGCAGATCGTCAGACGCAGAACATGCAAACACAGCACACTAGTTACTCACAGTTTCTTGTTACTCAGCCGAGTCAGCTGTATACACTGGAGATCAAAATTAGAGCACAGTTACTGTTTTTTTTTCTAAATCAGGGTGGGGAAGTGAAGAAGCCTTTCCCTCATTACCACCAATGAGGTGCCCTTGAGCAAGGCCCATAACCCCCAAATCGCTCCAGTGGATCTGCTCAGTGGCCAGCAGAGCCGACTGTGGTTGTGAGGGTAACTTCCAGGTGTGAATGTGAAACTGTGTGAATGTGACCTTTATTTTGTGAAAAAAGCAGTGAGCAAAATTGCAGAACACTTTCAGATATCTCCCAGTTATTGTACTTTGTCTGGCATGTGGAGACAATTTACTTAATTGTTGGACACACCCTATTTTACCTGGCAGCTCCCCTCCCTTCCTTTGCAAGATGACAAGCCGCTCTAAGGTGCCTCAAACCCTGTGACAGCAGGTTGTCCAGATGAAGGCCAAAGGGGTGACCCTCTCAGCCATTGCAAGAGATATTCAAAAATATTGAAACTTAGAAAATAACAGTATTACCGAATAAATCAAGTATTTAAAGAAACAAGTTCTCTAATTTTGATCTCCACTGTGTAGAGTGGGAGCTGTGATCTCTGAGACCTCAAACAGAGGCAATGCATTCTTTTCTATATCTGACTCCAAAAGTAGGTCATCAGTTCAAAAAATCAAATCCAATTCATAATAACTGAGGGGCTCCAGGACCCCTAACGGAAGAGTGGGGTTGAATTCAGGACTTTGAAGCAGACAGATTAAGTTCGAACAATGCTGTGCTGGTTATTCCAAACATGAGCCACCAAGAGGGTAGATGAGAGGGGACAGACACGCAACGGGCGGCCGTAAAACGAGGGGGAAGCGCTTGGTCTAAATGCTGCAGAGCTGATTAGGTAGGCTAATTGGGAACAGGTGTGCAGGTGGGTGTGCCTGTTAAGCCTAAAGGCGGGAAATACAGAGGACGAGCGCGGCGCTTGGAGGGACTGGTGACTCGCAAAGTGACAACAGGAAACCGGATGATTTAAAGCAAGAACAAACATTCTGTTTATGTTTAAATATTTAGCCCAGGTTATTTATTACTCCGCGGGGATCCGGAGAGATTTGGATTAGTTCCATCTCACTGATATTTAATTCATTCCTTGCTCCGAGTAGAATATTAACATGAGAATGGAATTACATTTCTGAACCTAATGTTATCACTCAAAATACTAATGTAATCTCAAAATCCTATCAAGTGGCTTGGATCCGGGTACAGTGGGCTGGACATGGAGACGTTTGGGAATCCCTGTATGTGGATAAAAAAAAACCAACCCTCTTCAGGACAACTTTGGGTGGCGCCAGAGCGTAAGAAAAGAGGAAGTGGCAGAGGGGAGGGGGGGTCAACACAACACATGGGTTAATCTGCCCGGTGAATCGCTGTAAGGCTTCAGCCGTCTCCACATCCCGCTGGATGATGTGTGAATCTCTTCAGCGGGTAGTTGGGACTGCCACCTGTCGGGAATGGTAAACGGACTCCCTCGCTGAAGACTATGACGACCTCTCCCACTTTTTCGCTGGAAAACGTTAACATGTCTGTGCGGGGTCGCCTGCATTAGGGAAATAATCGACAACTTTGTGTGACCCACTGCGCGAGAGAAAGTGAGCCACACGCATGGACTGGTAGTGGTAAGATTATAAAAGGAGTCTCTGAGCGCCCGGGAGGCTCCGACCCCTCGAGCCTTGAAGATTAGAGAGTTGACGACGTCCGACGGACACTAAGAACTGGATTAGATATTGTGAAGTCTAACCCACTTCTCATCACTCCTGCATCTTGTCGTCTATATATTTGCGCAATGACCTTTGGTGCACTTGGAATAGAGCGGGTGCGTCCGTGAGGTAAGGAAATATTGTTTTATTTCTGAGGTTTTTTTTTGCTGTTGGGATCAATTACATAATGTGAAGTTGCTGAATCAACTCTTAACGCGTTGCAGTTTGTATTTGTGAAATGACATCCTATATCGGAGACCGTTACGCGCAGGTGCCATCGCATCCTTTTGAATGATATTATCGACACGTTTGACAGGCAGTGTTAGAGGTTTATCCCTCAGGTTCGTAGGGTTTTATCCGGGGGACGTGCCCGGTATTTCACACGCTTAACACGTCAGCTTACTCAAGTGCTCTGAAGAAACATTTGATTCGATTTGCAGAATGTGTAGCTATTCAGAGAGGATCAATACTTCAGCAGGGATTCGTGTTTTTAGCCTGCGTTCCTGCATGTCTGGTTACAGGGTCAAAGCTGCTGTAAAATGCCTCGACGTTTTCCGATCAGGGCATGGGGAATTATTTCAGTGTGAGCTTCCTTCCATCTGGTTGCCACTATTTAAGACACACGTGATTTGGATCATTAAGGACATTTCTTATGTTTGTTTTTTTTGTTTTGTTCCATCCCTACTCACGCCAGAGACCAATGGATATGCATGACTTCGACTCTCTTCAGATATTTATTATCTCTTTTTGGCATCAATAATATGAATGAAACAGAGGAGCATGACATGTATGCTGTAAAGAAAATGAGCATTTCATAATGATCACTTTAAGAGCAGGCTGTCTACGCACCAGCTTTGAACCTTTTACTATTTGTAGTTCACCAACAATGCAGTAAATTCTTATAACACACTTTAAGATAGACTTGAGTTAATGAACATGAGTGCACATTCTTTTGATCCAACTAAGAGCATAGAACGCTTGTTTTTATTGAAGCATAGTAATACACTGTCTCATGTCTTGAACTTCAGTCTATCGACCTACGTGTACTGTACAACAGACTGCAACTCAAGGCCAAATGTATAATCACGAAAGTCATTGTAATTAGTTTAGTATTGAGTGGCACGATTAAAGAACCCCCCCTATGCAACAATAGTTCATTGCAGTTTGACTTGGACCACTACGACATTTAGTCAAGTTTAAAATTTTCGACCTCCCTGAGGACTAAAGCACACACTTATTGCCTGAACGTGACACACATCTTAATTTGACTATTTCTGTGATTGTAGTAGCTGCAGACTGATGCGGGTATCCATCTAGAAGGATTTAATCAGTGAAATGAGATTGATAGATATTGATATTACAGTATGTACATAGTTGCTTATTTGGCATCACAAAAACCCACGTGTTTTAAAATACTCCTCTCTCTAATCTTTGATGTTATTTTATTATATGTGAACTGTTCCCTACAGCTACATGGTCGGATAGAAGTGTGCAGGGAATACTTAAAAAGCATTGCTACAGGATGTCTTCATCAGCCAAGGTTTGTCTAGTCTGTGGCTCACATTTGGGAAATGAGAGATGAAGAGTAGCGTTGCTCAGGCCAGACAGACCCCATTGATATTCTGGCTGTGTCCTGCTCCATAGGCAGCCCATTGTCATGGCCCGCTCAGTGGGATAGCATCTGATGATTGAGGGGTATGGGAGAGGGTTGAAAGCTAGCTCGGAGAGAAACTAGGGGTTCATTTGTTGAAGGTTAAAGATATGTCTTCACAGTAAAGGCTGATAGCGTTTGTGTGTGTGGGTGTGTGTGTGTGAGAGAGAGAGAGTTGCATAGAGATTAAGTAAGAAATCTCCAGTATGATACTTTTGCTGAAAGTTTTGTTTGTATTCCATGACATGCGCCTTAGTTCAAGCCCACTGTGATCAGTTTTTTTTTCCCTTTCTTAGCGGGAAATTTCAATTAGATGCATATTTAACAAGATCACACCTGAATTGTTTCAAACCCCCATGGCCCTTTTTAACCTTCTCCGTTATTGTACCCTGGGATTTGGGATTTCAATGGGTGGAGCTTCTTCTAACGCCAGGTGCAACAGTACCACACTGTGTGGCCACTCAGCCCTATGACAATTCATGGCCAGCCTTGCAGAAAGATTTATCTGCCGCAAGTGTTTTTGAAATTCCAACGTTTTTCAAGAGTCTGTCTAGGGCTGGTGAGAGAGACATATCCTCCACCTCTTTGGGAAATAAAGAAGCAACAAAAAGGAGTCACACACAAAAGTAGCAGGAGCTAATGGCTGCCTGTGCTCTGTGTCAGGTAGAAGTGATCAAGGCCATTAGGCCAAATTCTCTTTTCGAGTCGAACAGATAAGAGTAACTCTCAAAGAGTGCTGTAGAAGCTGTCGTAGAAGCTGTCACACTGGAGTGCAAAAGTTTACAAGTGGCTGCAGTAGTTGGGTTGCACTCTCTGCTCAGCACGGAGTCATTCTCATCACTTTTTAGATATTACACCTTCCAAATTTGCACCTGCTACCCGTGCGACCCACTGTTGATTAACAACTTAAAGTAAATCAGATCACACTTAGACATATGAATTGATTGCAGTGTTTCCCATACACCACAGGGCGCCACAAATTGATTCCGTGTTTTTTGCTATTTTAACGCACTATTGAAATATTGTTCCTTTTATGCTAGGGGTGGAACGGTTTATTAAAACGATCCGTCCCGTTCGGTACGCTTGTCACTGTTCGGGACGTGTTTACCCTTTCGGTTTATGAGGTGCAACATAGTGTAATTCTTCATGGCCGCTGTCCTTTCTCGTATCCATCTCAGCGCGTCAAATCCGGGTGCTCCCTTTAGGCGCGTGGCCACAACGCTACGCACGCTCCCGCTACGCTCCCGCTACGCTCCCGCTACGCTCTTCTTCGTGGGTTTCTGAATCCTCTTGCAACAGCTCGCTAAGCTCCGCTCTGCTGTTGTTCTCCTCAATCGTTTCTGTCTGGTTAATTCACCACCGCAACGTCTCTTTGAAAACAAGAAAGGTTGACACAGAAAACCACCAGTTCACCAGAGAACGGACAGAGAAGTTTTTGTTTCTGTCACTGTGAAGTCTGTTTACTCTGCAGCCATATCGGTTTGTAAAGAGGATAAGTAGATAAGGCATTTTCAGAAAACTCATGCTACTCTGCATTTATGTTGGGTTCATTTGTCAGTCCAGTTTTTGATGAATAAACTGTTTTGCATGTACTTGTCAGCCTCATAAAGTAACTAGTAACTGAAGAAATCAGATAAATGTAGTGGATTGAAAAGTAGAATATTTCCACTGATTTGTAGAGGAGTAGAAGTATAAAGTAGCATGTAAATAAAATACTAAAGGAAAGGAGAAGAGTCTCAAACTTGTACTTAGTCCAATAATGGAATGTAAACCTCAGGTAAACAGGTTTGTTCATTTAACAAGGATTGTTTTTTGACAAGCTTGTTGCACTTTGAGACCTGACTACTATTTACATTGATAAAATAAAGACAATATACTGTATGCATTCCTATGTCGCTGCATTGTTTTACAATATCCATTAATGTGATGCTCATATTTTTCCGGCCCCTAATTTTGGATCATTTTTGTCAACCGGCCCCAATTCCAAATTAATTGAACAGCCCTGATGTAGCTATTTCAGGCAGTTCAGTGATTGCTGTTTGTGCATATTTTAGTGAAAGAAAAACCTTGATACCTTGATAATGTATGTGTTTATATTCTTACCTAGAAGGCAAACAATTGTTTACCTTTTTGTCAAATAAATATATAAACACGTAAATGCAGCAATGTCTCTCCTACTGTTTCAATATTTCAATTTAAGATTGTTACAGTAATCCCTAAACAAGCTGCCTCATTATTTCAGTTTTTGCATGATTGCATGACATGTCCTTAAGAATATCTGGTTAAAAAAAAATGTAATTATTAGGCTTTAGATCTGATACATTATATTTTTAGAATCTAAAATAAATAGAAAAAAACAACCAAACCGAAAACCTTGACCCCCAAACCATGATATGAACCGAACAGTGGATTTTGTGAACTGTTCCATCCTTAAATTATTCATCTCCGCATAGGACTCTTTCTCCCTGTCATTCTTGTACACATACACAGATGCACACCTCACTGCAGCCTGCACGTGTGCTGATGGTCTGCAGGTTGTGTGCGCGCATAGACTGCTCTAACTCCTGGTTGGTGCTGAAATCTGAGCTAAGGATGTAACGATGCATCGTGAGACGGATAAAATCGATTAAAATTTGTGACTATTCAAATAGTGATTGTGATGAAAAATTAATAGCATCGCGCTATCTACTTTTGACTTTGTTTGTTGACATTGGTGCAAAGATGGCGGCGAGCACTGTGGGTCCCTCCGGCCTGTTTTATTGGAGGTTCTTACTCAGTTTTGTCTTTTGGAAGTGAAATAAGTTGTATATCTTCATCCACTGATTTCCTGTCCTACACGCTGTCAGTGACACAGACTGGCAGTGGTTCGGAGCAAGTTATTGTGTAAATTATTTCAAGAACAGCTCAGTACACTACGGAGGTAGTCTGTGTGTATGTGCAGGTAAAGAGAGACGGAGGATGAACTCAGAGCAGACAGCTGTAGCTGCTGATGGTCGGAGAAGAATTTAGCATTGTGTCATATTTCCTGATTCTGTTTTTTCTGTAAACAGCGCCTCTGCTAACAGAATGGTAGCCTATGCATCATGTTTATGGGAGAATACAGGCCAAGCCTTACTTTCTTTGTTTTTTAATTAAATTATTGCTTTTGTTATTTAAAAAGATATATATGTTCAGTTTAACTTTTACAAAGAATAGGGAATGTGGACTGTTTTGCAAATGATACCTTAGAAATAATCATTCTTTTATTTGAAAAAGAGAATAGAATAGCTTCTATATTTTGTAGATTTTATCACTTTTTGTTGAAAACATCGTATCTTGAATCAAATCCAATCTTGAGTTGAGTCAGTGTTTCCTTACATCCCTACTGAGCAGTCTCATTAAACTGTGTTTCACAACAGGCTTCTGGTCCAGCTGCAGTTTTATCGGTGTTACTGTTATTGTTGTCAGGCACCTGGCCTGGTTAAAGATTGTCCAAACAAACGCAATTATAAATAAAAGGTCTGTCATTTCCGTCATGGTGCCAAAAAAAGATATTTCAGTCCAAATAAAAAGGTATATCTGCAGATCAAAGGGACTGGGTGGGCTCTAATCTGTCCCACATAAATATATAATAGACATTTATATACTGGCTCATGTATTGAAACTCGGTTGCCATGACTTGGGTTTTATCTGTACCATTGTAACTATATAGACTAGTTAATCGATTATAGTCATTACTTTGTAGATACATCAATTTCAAGATGAATATTATATGAATATTCAGAGGACATTTCTTTTTTCATTTTGGAAGAATCTACAGGCTGCTTTGACCTACAGATTGAGAATACAGCATTTCATCAGCTTGGTCTTGAGGTGTTGTACATTATAGTGTAAAGCTTGTAGTTGCATTAGGTCTTAGTAAGGCTTGACTAACCGTTATGGCTGGCAGCTGTAGCAGAAATCTGTGTCCAAGTCCCCACTGAAGTATGAAGGGAGAGTATGATTTCCTATAAGTTATCTCACTGTGGCAACACCAGCAGTCTCAAAATTAATGGAAAGGAAACTTGACTGAATATGAAAAACCTTGTTTATGGACGCACTGCAGATATATTCCATGATTTCCTTCTCTTTTTCTTTCCCGCTGCGCTCTTTTCTTGACATTCTGCCCATGCTGCTCTCCTTATCTCACATAAGAACAGCTTTCTTCAGGTTTATGAGATGATTTTATTACACATATGTTGGATCCCATACTTTTAGATTGAGTTAACATCGGGACATTATCATAGTAGGGAGCACAGTCAGATAATACAGTAGGCATTTTGTTCCTCAGCTCCTGTGCTTTCACCCTCTAGTTAAGTCTCTTAATGTACACTGCAGTAACTATTGCTGACTGGGCACCAGTGTCATGTAAAGAGAAGGAAGCTGTTAGTGTTAGACAAGTAGGTTGATGTTGAAGTCACTGGTCATTCTGAGAAAATATCCAGTTTTAAGATTAAGGTCCTTGCTTCAAAAATGATTACCCGAGTGCATTAGGAGAAGGGCAGTGAGATACAGTACAGTGTGTGCGTGCGTGAGAGATGTGGAATCCTCCTTCCGTATAAAACTCTGAACAGCTGTGTCTGTGAGAAATAAAGAAGCTGCATAATAGTGTTTCTTCTTTATTGAATTGTAAGTGTCAAACTACAAAACCAACTTGCTGCTTTAAGCAGCTGCAAAAGCCAAAATTGAGCCATTAACATGCTGTTGATATTTGGGTATTTTGCCCTTTGAATCAATTATTAGATGGAGGCTTGTTTGTTGTTTACTTGCCCTTCAGTTAAAGTCCATGTAATGAGCAGGATGAAAGCAGTGCATCAGTGAGTTAACATTAAGCTTAATCTCCATTTATCAGCTGCCCTCAAGGAAATTTATTTTTGGATTATTGTCAAAGGAACAAGTGATAGTTTTGAAGGGGACATTGTTTGAGAAAAGCAGATATGCATATTTTCATTTATAATTTGGGAGAGTTTGCAGGTATCCATATGTCTGCTGATTGAAATTCGATTAGCACAAATTAATATTTGCCCAAGCTCCAAATAAATACTGCTGTACAGAAAGCAAATGAAAAGGAGAAATGTGAATTGTAATAGCTTGTCTAAACATTGGCTGAACCATTTGTAGTTGTGGACCGATGACATTGTGTCCATGTTTTAATTTCACACTTCAGTAAGAGTATTCATCTGTGGCTGCTGTGACAGGATATGGTATATACCTCCTATCATTATCACGCAGTACAATTGCATGGATCCTCTGTGACCCTCCGCGTGCATGCACTTTATGGTTATTGCATTATTAGAATATTGTGAAATATACTTCATAAACAATTTAACTAGATTCAAACCTCAGCAGTGAGTCACTGTTTAATGCTGCAACAAAATCAGACTTAGTTTTTAAGGGAACATTTTCCTAATTTGAAGTGGGGTTGTATGAGGTAGTATCCATAGTCGGTGTGGACCCAGTTTGAAGGAGCGGGATGGAGTCCCAGCAGATGAGCTAATCAATCAACTACTGTGAACGGGGACAACAGCAGAAAAATATTTTAGCCACCTAAGATGATCTGTATCAGTGCTCAATCTGGAAAAACATATCTCGTGCCCATCTCTAATTGTGGGTTGCAAAGCCAACATAAAGTGCTGAAAGACGCAGAAAGCTCCCAGGAACTGCAGAGTTGGTTGACAATTCTCTGTGGGTTTGTCACTTCGAGCAACCCCTTTCACATGACAAAATCTATGAATATAAAATATGGATTAGAGCAGCTTTAAATTAACGCCATCATGTGTAGCCACTCCTCTGAGCTCCAATACACAACAAAACAACACTGCACGTTTGTGAATATGGTGCTCTTATTTTGCACTGGTCATTCAGTTTGAATCTTTGGATGCTTGTTAACTCAAGGATACACTCTAAATGTTCCAGCTGACAATCCAAGCATTGTTGGAGCTGTGCACTCACACAGCCTCGCCCGGATAAACACCATCCGTTTCAATATGTTGGAGCTGAAATCTATCTTTTTTTTTTATTATTGTTTTTTTTTTCACATTCAGAATTTCTAATAATTCCAAACCTTCAGGTTCACTGTTGGCAATATTGCACAGATTAAAAAACCCCAAAACAAAACAAAAAAACATCACGACCCAAGGCAACCTACCAAGGCCTGTGAAGTATTTTAGTCTCAAGAGGGAAGAACCCTTAAGCATATAATAACCCCCACCCACCCACCACCAATAAATCGTCTCCAAATTCTCACGCTCTTTATTGAGCACCCGCTCAAACAGACACACACATACTAGCTCTTCTTGAACATCTATTCCCTGCCCAAAAATAGTAATATGCACACAATGCCATGGAGTTCTGAGGCAGTCACAGGTAGTGGAAGCATGATATGTGATTACAGGGTGACATTTCACTGATTATGCTTTAAGTCACAGATAACCTAAAGCTGATGGGTATTTTTTCACATAAAAAGATTGCTGATCAGTTGAAATACAAAGTAGCCCTGCGTAGGTTTTTAGCATCAATGCAATTGTTTAATTATCTGAGTCTAAACACAGTGTAGACAAAATGATTTGTACAGCTTTTGTTTTCGTGTAGGCGTTCTTAGTCAGAGAGAAAAGAATTGCTGAGCCTTCCTGCGTGTTGCTAATGTTATGAGATATTCCCCCTCGGTAACGTATGTGCTCTCTGTTGGGAACCAATGGCACTTGTATGTGGAGTTTCAAATACATGCCATTCCTGGAATTTAAGCGTTGTTGAATAGAAAGATGTTTCAGCATATCGCTCATGTTTCCACCCTTACTTGACATTATCATTTTACAGACATTACACTAATGTTTTCATCTTTCTTTGTGAAATTACGTTAGCTTTGGGCTATTTCTTCCTCTCCGTCATGACTCGTTCTTGTTGCAAGCTTCCAGCTACGTAGACGCAGGGGTTTGATGTCATTGTTGCAAATGTCAGAAAAATGCCAGCCTTGATAAAAGGATTTTAATGTTTTGAACATTTCTGATTCCTTTTTTGTGAGCGATTCTCAACTGGAACCGGCTCTTGAATTCCAACCCTATACACAACATGTACAGTTTGCTGAAAATAATCACACACTTATAGCCTTCATGATCAAGGTAGTGTCAAAAGTTGCTGAAGAGAAATTTAAGATTTGACATTTAATCTACAGTTATGTCAACAGGAAGTATGCTTATTCAAATGTAAATCAAAACAAATGCTGTTACATGCAAACATTTTGCAGGATAAATTGGCATTTTCAGTTAGTCACTGTTTCCACTTTAAAGCTGTTTGGTATGGGAGTAAATCCTTTTTGTTGTTAAACTAAACGTCAATCTTTGTGTTACTGAGATAAAAACGCCACGATTAAATCTGATCATCGTCCTGTCTTTTAATTTGACTGTTGATAACTTTGTCCCAGACTGTGCGGCTTATAAAATACCTGAATTGCATACAAAACATTGAATTAATTAAAGCAAAATGTGAATAAATATGTTAATTCTAACACTATAGGAAGCATCTTTAGATGGTTTATAAGTGAATATAATGTTGGTGCAAGTCTACAGTTCACGCAGTGCAGGAAATGCTGTCGATTATATTGTGTGTGTAAATACTAAATGCAATCTTATTAGCCTTTTAAACAGTCTAGGAACATAAAGGACACTGGTGCCTTGTGACCTGAGAGATCTGATGAATTTATGAACTGAGAGCATGTCTGATTGGTTTTAACTTGAAGGCCCATACATGGGGAATTGCAAGAGTCCAGGTAGCTCATGACAAAGACAGTTTAGAGTTTGAGGGATTTGTGTGATCAGAGGGCAGTGAAATGAGAAGTTGTATATTGTCAGTATGTCAACATGTATGATAACAAATGTTTAATATTATTGCCAAGGGTTACACATAATAAGCTACGGTAGGAGAGGTCATGTGAATCCTGCATGGTCAATGACACCTGTGCTACATACTAAAATTGATCTGCATACATTTGTTATGTGCAGAAGTCTGGAGTTGCTGAATTTTTTGCTCAGGTTCTAAAAAATGTGAAAGGAGACAAGAATAAGTGATGAGTATGGCACTGTGGCTCCATCCTGGCTTATCTATAATATCTAAAGCTGGCACATCAGCCTCCTTTAGACATTCATGTTCATAATAATTTGAAGTTTGAAAATAAAAAATATATATATAACACAGCCATGCTTCACTCTTGAATGCTCAGCAGTTTTAACATCTTTGTCACTATCAATTGTGCTTTAAAAATACTCTGATCATAGAGAATCTATGCAGGCTGACATGTTCAGTATTTGTCTCTGTTGACACTTATCTCCAAGTGTGTCTCATGCCAAACACAAGGCAAGTCAATTATGATATTAATATTGCTAATGAGTGTCCACATGTGCAGCGCTCATAAAACATCAAAGACAGTTGACTTTTGGGAAATGTAATTATGCAATGAGAAATGAATGAGCTTTATCTTGGTAGCACGTTCTAAATGAGAAAATGTTTTCTCCTAAACTTCTACTAACCTGTATAAGAGAACAATGATGTTTACATTCTGATGCATTTATTTAGCATTTGACTGTCATCACAAGTCCTCTCTGCTTCAGACCCGTCCTGGTCATTTTGGAAAGAGGATGGGATTCATAGGGCAAAAGGAAACTGTACAGCAAAATAAGCAATGTAGGGTGAGACATTAACATATTTATTTAAATTTTTTAGAACAGTTAGCTCTGGGCTGATATTCCCCCGCACTCTTACATTACACATTCTTTCAGCAAAGTAGAAATAATGTAATGGGTCGCAGACCTTGGATGACATTAGTTAGGGCACACATTATAATATTGAATATGTATTTTAAGAGGAAACTGATATGAAACAAATGCATAGTTTAAAGTCATTCCTGAGTTATATTTGTGGAAAATCCAGGCAGCTGTGAAGTTTGCATCATGCTAGAGTGAGCTGGTAATTATCATGTTTACCTCTTTTTTGCTGAAAAATAAAATCACAAGGGCTCATGGACTGCATTATAGTACAGAGTTAGCCGATGGTCAAATGCCTAACAACCCTTGAGTGAGTGAGTGAGAGAGATAGCAGGTTTATTGGCTGGAGCCCACCTGATTGCTGCTGCAGGAGAGGAGCCTTTTTAAACCGCTGGCTGCACTCTTTCTCTCCAACTGGGACCAGTGTCTAGCTTGTTAAGGATTTTGAGTTGTGTTTTGTGAAACATAGTGTACATTTTCTTTTGTAACCTTGTACCTTTAGTAAATTGTGTGTAGCCTTGTTTTGTTAATACTTTTGATTGGTATAGGGAAGGTAGGGAGTTAGATGATTTTTGTTTGTTGTTTTGGCCTTCTCTTCCCCTGAAGAAATAAAATGCTACCTTTAATTTAAAAGCTCCTGTGACACTGGCCTTCTTGGGAGTGGGAAGAATGGGGAGCAGCACATCATGGTATGTCACTGATTTCCTCTAGATCAGGGGCGTAACACAGTCACAAGCTGTAGTAATGTCGACTGGAGGCTAGTGTGAGGACATTCAATTTCAGCAGGTTTTATAACTGCTACATGTAAAACTTCTAAAACACAACCCCACAACAAGAAAACAGAAGCTGTTAATAAAAAGAAAAAATGTGCCTATAACATTCACTGTCAGGTGGCTGACATTGGCAATGGCAACTCTGGCTGTCTCCATTTATCTGTTTTTATGCACATTTTGCAGGATCGCATTAAAAAAACGAAATAAATGGTAAAATTCAACAAAACTTCCTTGATTGTTTAAAAGGTCTGCAGGTGGGTTTTGCCTTTGTTAAAAAGAGTTGATGGGCCAATAGGGATCTTGAAATGCCTTTGCCAAATGAGTTTGACGTAGCAAACATTTAACTCATGACTGATAAGCTGTTTCCGCTCAGTGTTTTCCCGAATGTTCCCATAATGTGGCTTTGTCTCTGGACAGCATGAAACATGGTCATTTCTAGCTGATTTGAAAGAATAATTTAAACTTCTCAACTGGACCAAATTTCCGAAGACCCTCTTTTCATTTTAATCTCATATATGGGTTAGAGGGCCAAGGTGACTTGAAAAACTAAACATGTGTAATGGAGAAAGGTTTCTTAAATTAACCATAATATTCATTAAGCATGCGATTTAAACATCCACTGAAGCTCCCCTGAAGAGACTAGAAATATCTGCACATGAAAATATTAGATCTGTGTGGAGCAATGAGGAGACTGTAAACTTCCTGACATTAACACACGAAACATGCATAAATGACATATTTCCATGTTTAATTTTTACATAACTGTAGTGGAGGGAAATGCACATTAATGAACCTTTTTTTATTGATTTTGCAAGACTTGGCTTTAAAATTATTTTCAGAATATGATTGAGTGATAGAGGTATTTGATTTTTTTCCTCCCTTTATTATATAGGACAGACAGGAAATGGGGTGAGAGAGAGAGAGAGCTGATGCAAAGGGCCTCGAGGACCTTCAGCCTCTTCTCATGTTGCGACTGCTCCAGCTACTCAGCCACCGGCCGCCCCGGGGAGTGTATATTTTTACAGTAGCTGAAGTGTACTTTTGCCCAAGCATATTACATTTAGCCTACGTAATGGCTATCAGACAGTTCTTGGCAAAAACAAACAGTAACATTGAATGTAAATATTGTTTTAAGCCGTTTAGAAAAAGAGCAGAACTGGTCATTTTTTCAGTGAGACCAATATAGTCTTAAAAGAGCTTCTTACTCTATTTATCTGCATGAAAATAATATCCAACTGTTGGCTGCATGTACTATAGAGAAATATTCTTAGCATGTTTCTTTTTTTTTTGTTTTATCTCCATTAAGCATTTGAACTGAAACACCACTTTTTAACACTTTGATTGAAGTGAAAATAAACACCTCAGATTACACAGAAAATTGCGCCTAATCCTTTTAGCCATGAGTTATACCTTAAAGACATCTAACATCAGACTGTTGTCCATCTATTTTTAACTGGTAGTTTAGCTGCAGGTATAGAAGTGAGACAGGCAGCAGAAACAGATTTATCAGAGAAGTCAGTTTCTGTTGTGTTCTGCCCTCTAAAAAGTGCAAACGAAATATAAATGTACAAGATGGAGAAAGCGTCTGAAGCGCTCCGCTGCAATTGACGGGAATTCACTTTCAGGTCGCAGAGTCTATTCGCTGTCAACCGTAGGGTGCTTGTGATTTGAACTATTGATTCAAGAGCACTTTTGCTTTGTGAGGTTTGTTTTTGCTCTCGTGATTTTTCTGTCACATCTGTCTTTCTATGGAATACCATAACATTAAAGAAATGTATCATTTTGTTCTGTGGCATTTTTCCATCAAGGCTCTCACACTTCAGTAGCGTGTCTCACATTGAATATTAATCAAAGCGTGACTGATGTAGCCTAAAAAAAATCCCAATTCATCATAAGAAGAGGACATCATTCTTCTTATTATTGTTATTATTTTGACAGCTGCTTATAATCAGGTCAGATGAAGTAGAGCTAGCTTAATCAAACGGTTGAGCCTCATCTGTAACATACGCACTTCATTAGTCGCCCAACAATGAGCCAAGACTGAAACTTACTGCTGTTATTTTGAGGAACAGTCCAGTCTTGTAAATGCATGTTTGATTCTGTATATTTTCCACTCCAGGAAACCTGTCAGGTTAAAAACTGACAGGTTGGGTACAGTTCTTACCCTAGCAATGACTGTTGAGACTGAGGTAAATGGCAAGGTTGTATTTTAAGCGAAGTCAAAATATCTGGAAATGGCACCTATTCAACCTGCTCTTTACCTGCCATTAATTGACGTCAGCCATACAACGCTGCTTTTTTTTGTTTAAGTTCCTTGATGTTACTGTCTAGATATAAATCACATATAATTTATTTATTGAAAATAGTACTAGAAATTCTGGACCTAGGGTTATAGACTGTAGCCGTGTTTCCATTCAATTGTTAAGCAAATTTTAAGCATACTTTTAAAATGACGCAAAAAACAAATGCAAATTAGTCCAACTGTTTTGGATTGAATATATAGTTTAGAAATGAATTTTGTGTAGTTTTTTTCATTTATGTAGGGTCTATCCCAGACTGGTTATCACAGCCTTTTCGCTGTTGAGCCTCAGCTGGTTGCTCGCCCCCTAACGCAGCTTTATGGGGAGTGGTGAAGCAATTACAATTTAACAGAATGGATGGACAGGACACTGACTGGGCTATTCTCTCCAGGTCGGCAGGAGATAGATTTTTTAAATTTTTTTAAAGATTCTTTTTTTGGCAGTTTTTCAAGCATTTTATTCTATAGGACAGACAGGAAATGGGGTGAGAGAGAAGGGGAAACATGCAGGTCGGAGTCGAACCTGCGGCTGCTGCCTCGAGACTCTGCCGTCCCCACTCACGACAGACAGAAGGGGTTTTACTCCATGTACTTAATGGCAGATTTCAGATCTCCACATACTAAATCGCTGCATTTCTTGCAAAATGTTAGCTACCATTGACTTACAGTAACTGATGCATACTTTAATGTCTTTCATGTTTTCCATTCTGTTGGAACACAGAAGGACAAGAGGCACAAGCGGTGCTCAATGGACACATGTCTGGTGTGACTCTCAGGTTGGTGACATTAGATTAGTAATGACTGTTAAAGAGAAAGAAGGTTGAGGATCCAGTAATATTTTAAGGAAAGTCACTTACTTCACCTTGCTCTTTACCTGCCATCCATTAATTCCAACTTTTTAACTTTGCTGTTTTGTATTAGTTTTGCTTGATGTTTCTATCCGGATCTGAATCACATAGTGACATGTTTTTTCTGACTGAAAACAGTAGTAGACATTCTGGACCCAAAATTAGATTGTGTCTGGGAAGCTGTACAAGTTGAAAAACCTATATTCTCTTTGCTGTGTCTGCGGCCCAGCCCATAGAGTGTTGATTGGGAAGGGAGAGATTCATGAGTGGTCCAGCCAGTCAATTAGGCGCACTTTCACCTAATTAACCTCTCTCTATTACTATAACTGTAGACACTTACTGAAGAGCATGTAGACTGAAATAATACAGTACATGTCCTGTCACTGAATAATGAGAGTTCATTACAGGCCCTACATGCGGCTGCTGTAAGGGGAACTCATGGTTAGACGTATATCCAGGAAGGGAGGACAGAAATAACATAAGGAAAAAACACGTCTGACTCTTATCCTGCATTAATATAATTAATCTGATCAATGGGTTGCTGTTTCATGATATTTACTATTCAAGGTAACATTTGAGATTGACATCCATGACCACTGAGGCATTTCTCGCAATCCATTTGCCATTTTTAAAAACACAATGCAAATCGGAAAAGCAAGAAATATCACAGGACACCATGGTATTTCAAGGCAAACTGCAAGGTTCCCTCATGGTGAAATCTATTTCAACCTTTTGAGCACTGCAGTACAGTCTACTATAGGCTGTAGTTAAGGGAAATATAGAAAACAGCATTTTTACCTCATTATATTTTTCTCTTTCCTGGCTATAATCACCATGGTCCCTAGTCCACACGGATTTTTTCCATATTTTAATGTCTTATATGAAATATTTTATTAATCCAGCCCAGCAAGGAGCTGAGAACACTGTTTGAACATGACAGGCTCAAGGGGATGCGGAGGGATGGGCCTTTTAATGAAGAGGACAAGGTCTTAGCTTGGGAAAATTAACACCAGCAAAGAGTGGGAATTACTTGTCTGTCGCTTTTTGAAGTTAATGTGAGAGCTTCAATTAAATTGAAAAGAGAGTCCCATTTTTTCCTGCACTTTGCTTTGCTTACCAGAAATCTTTAACCTTTTGCGTAAAGAGCCTTCCCACGTGCCTTGGATGTCAGTGCTTCTGCATATTGTTTCTCATACTGCAGGATCTGGAATATGGTGTTTTTGCTGCATGTGAGACCCATGGCTGACAGCAGCCTGTAAATGCACATGGTCAAGGCCCATTACCTAACCAGTCAGTGGTAGTTCATTCAATAGAGAAAATTACTTTTTGGTTCAGTGCAATAAGTTAATTTTTCTCCATTTGTGTAGACAAACACGTTTCTTGCTACAGGGATTGGAAATGCAGCATGCCAGAACATCCTCACAAAAGTAAAAAAACAGGATCTTAGTTGAATAAGACATGTAACTTACCTTAATCAGATTTGCTATGTTGCTTTGATAAACGTTTACACATGATATGCACACACTTTACGGGAACACATTATTTGCATAGAGCTGACATTGTGGAGGACATGAAGAATAATATATGCATTTAAACTGTGTTTCAAGTTAACGATTCAGCAGATTCACAGAAAAACTGGAAACATTTTCAGATATTGTATCTCTCAAGCCTTGGCACAAAATCATATACACATAACACTAAGAATGGATTTAGTAAAACATCAGCTCTCTTTCAATCAGAATTCCCCTCAACTGCATCTGTGTACTTCAGTGATCCGACCTCAGGCTGTGGTCTCCGAACTCAACTCAAGTATGACTGTGTGAAGTATCTAACAGACTCACTCTAAAATTACTAGTGTAACATTTTGTAAGGCTGTGTAGGCCATGCAGTTACATCCGGGGATAAAAAATGTCAACAGGGAAGGGCCAAAAACTGCAGTTCCTTGAATGACCATTTGTGGCTGGCTCCAAAAGTGACTCAATCCCCATAGAACTGCATATCAAAATGTCCAGCTTTATAGTAGAAATAAAAATGTTAAATGCCTGGTGCAAAAAAATGGTTTTGGTCTAATTTGGTTAATTTCTCCCTTCATGACTACTGTATCTGAGGTGAATTTCTATACCGTCCTACCTGTTTAAATTTTATTAAGGCTTAACGTCATGAATAATTAAGGACATGGCCATGGATTTTGAGTGACATGTTCGTTCCGTCACAGGAACCGCCACGCTCTACCTGTTTGCCCATTTTGAGATTAGCTTGGAGTTAAGCAGTGTCAGGCACTGCCAAGATGGCGAAGTCCGGTTCAGCTTTAAATCAGTTCAGCTTCAGAAACCTATGGGATGACTGGAGACAAAAAAGCACAACATATTCTACAGGATGTATTTTATTAAATAGTCTATTACATGGAGACTCTTGTGCAGTGAAATGTACTGTGAACTGTTAGGAGAGGAACCCATACTGACAATGACATAAGAGGGCATTTGTAACATTATAGTTTTAAATAGTTTTGTTTCTTGCAGTTATGCGTCATCTATACACCAAAACTTCCTTTTGCATTTGAAAGCCATTTGGCAAGCACAATCAACATTCTCATAATATCCACAACAGGGGCTTCTTATAAATATTTTCTCAACTTAGACAATGGATTTTTTCAGCTGGCAAGCTGAAAGAACAAATGGCTGAGTAACCTTGCATCCCATCGTGAAGGTTATCATTTTCCCGAGCGGTGTTGCAGGTGTGATGACAATTTCACAACCAATTACATTGTCTGTCACTCATCACTGCTTAACAATGTCGCCGCTAGATGAAGTTGAGAATTTTTACTCCTATTAGAGCTGAACTGTCCTGCCCTCATCCGTCTTACCTTTCATTCAGACGAATAGAGCTGTACTAACTTTTTAATAAACTCTCTTTTAACAGTTTTATCCCTGAATGATTCTGAAATATTTCTTTTTTTTTTTAGAAATAAAGCACCTCATTTGTCCCGATTGCTCGGGTATATTTGGAGTAAAACTGCTGGACAGGGCTCATACTGATGGATGAGCAACGCAAGGTGCAAAAAGGAATTCTGGAGCCACTGCAGTCTTCGTGCTCACAGGCTGTCAACCTGCCAGCACTCAGCCGAAACCTCAAGTGATTGCATACAGACTTCAGCACAGTCGCATAAGGACTACATATGCATCATGATAGTGTTTACATACAGTGGGCCGCAAACAGTGTACTGCAGATTGAATCAATAATGATTTAATGCTGGTAGAAACATAATAGACTTTGGACTGCTGTGTGCAGTTTGAAACCAGTTTACATATACATGTACATGTATATATACATGTATTTTACCTTTTTAAGTCTGTAATAATCAATCATACAATTTGCTGAGTTAAGCAGGAAAACTCGCAAATATTTATTCCTATGAGCTTTGGAAAAATATTTTTCTTTGGCTACTAGAGCAATCAACTTGCCTCTTTGTCTTCAAACAGGTTTGGCAGATCAAGGGGTCTCAGAGGACATAACACACTGTTATGTTTCCTCTCCTCCGACGGCTGACATTTACCCCCCAAAAGCATATACAGTGCACGTAGCCTTTATCAAGACAACATATGACATGGTGACATTTAGGAAAGTGCCACGTTGCACTTGTTTGCACTTATAAAGCTGACGATAAAGAGGCTTCTTCTCAGCTAGAGGCCTCGTTAACGGTTTTCTGAATGTGAAAAAAGGGCCAGAGTTTTTATTGGCACTCAGCGGGATTGTGCAGTAGCTAGACACACCTTGTGATCGAAGTAAATAAGCTGTGAAATGTTGAACTGTGCTGACCTCAACTTTTAATTGAAGCCCCCTCTCTCACTTTTGAGGAGGGATAGATACATTTCTCAATTTTTTTTGTTGTTTTAGAAAAAGCGAACAGTTTAAACAGCGAATGGTTGGCTCTTTGTCTGCTCATGCCAACCTTTTTCAGGGTTGCTACAGACTGAAGTCCATCTCAGAATATATTGCCAGTCCATTCCATTACGAATACAAAGTACAATATACAGTAAATGATTTGTATCTGACACACAGTCCATTCCTGTGCCCGAAAATGTGTTCCCATTTGGCTGTTTTTTGTGCCTTACTTTATTGTGCAGTATGATAGGTTATCCAGCAAAATTGGACAAGTCACCCTAGCTTATAGATGTTTGGCTTTGTGACCCTAAGTTCATAGAACTCAGTCCAGCGCAAGGGAAATTGCTGTGTTCTATTTATGTTTATAGTTTCCTGTAATTGATTTTTCATTTGCAGAACCCAGAGAAAAATCTAGGCCAACTGTAAGAAGGCCACCAATGCCTCAATGGCCAGCATTCTTCTTCTCTATCCCAAATATATTTCCATGGAATATTTGTATGTTATTTGTTACACAATGCAGTGCTCAAGCACACACATTATTCTGGTGTTTACCCCAGTAAGACTCAGCACCACATGAGCTCTTGATGGCTGTGTAGTAGCAGGTCAGACCGAGGTCTTGTTTTGGCATGAACCTACAGGGTGCAGTCAGAAAATGGGGACATCATCATACAGACCTCTTGCAGTGCTGTTGGCTTTGTGCTGGTATATTAAGCTTTTGCAGCACTGTTGTGGTCTTTCATTTCCTGCAAAGTAAGGTCAATGAAAATTACTACTAACAACCACTCTCCAGTCAGTGATAATCCTTGTCCTCTGGTTATTGAAAATTCCATATTATGCTTTTCAAAACGGCTCACATGCAAATCAATTGACCATTCATCTGTTCATGAAAGGGACATTCCTTACACTCCAATAATTAAATTATACCCATGTTAGGCAATGCTTGAACTAATTATTGCAGCTGTCATGTCATATCTTCAACAGGTGATCTTGTGATCTTATTTGAATTAAATACATAATGGGAAGAGACATAACCTGATTAAAGCATGTAGTTACTCTCTTTTTCTTTTTCCAACCTCAAAAAAGCTCATTTTCATTTAGATGTACCCATAAAGTAATGGTGTTTTCAGACCAAATGCAGATGCTAAGACTCGAATAGATGCATTTTTATGCTTGGTGACGCAAATTGCGCAATGTGGATGACGTGAATAACGCATGACCTGAAAACCAGTGAGAGTTCAGATTCGCTTTGCATTTGGGGTCAACATAAAATAAGAAAATAAAGTGTAGGTGGTATTTAAGACGGTAAAGAGTCTACATGCCAATGTTTAGGCTGGTGGGAATGTTGTTAGTTCTGTAGTTATTTGATCATTAAAAGCATTTGTATAGGTGAATTGTTGTTGATCCAATCTATAGTTGTTGAGAGTTCAATTTGGACAGTAGTAGACTGATCAAGTATGCCACAGAGCCATGCTGCTAGTATTGCAAACAAGAAGAGGCCCCAGGGCAATCATGGGCCGCGGGGTACTAAAAGATGAGGGAAACTAAAGGGAACAGAAACAAAGCCACAAAGACGTGACTGCCTTAGTGTCTCCAGTAAGGAGGCAGCTTATCGAGTAATTCATTAATCGATACTTGTTTCATCTTATTGATCGATTATCGATTAATTGATAAGCGGCAATTCTTCTGAGAAGCTGAATTTCCCTCAGAATAGGTTAACTGTATGGACTTTTTCAATGGATTTCCGTTTCTAGGCAACAGCCTTGGTCCTTGTTAATGTCCTGTCAGTTGATGTCATTCACTGCAACAGGAATGAAACTTGGACACATTTAGAATGTTTGTTTACAACTTTGAAAAGGTCTATACGTAACATAAAATCCTATCTTCCTTATGATATAAAGAATAAATGCAAATCATAATCCTTAATCACTGACCTGAGGGCAGGGAATAACATTTTGGAAGCATATCAAACATATTCTGAATAGAAAATATCCAAATTTTACACAGGCTACTTGACATGAAAATAAATTGGGCATTCTCTCTCTCTCTCTAGTCGCAATCAATTTTAATTGAGTACCATCTTATTGACAATAATCGATTTTTGATTAATTGTTTGCATCTCTAGTCTCCCGTCTCTTTAACAATCAGAACAGATGAGGTACACCTGAGGGTAAAGGTCACAAAAGTAAAAAAATAAAAAACCCAAACAAAAACAACAGAGGGACTACATAGCACTCATTAATCTTTCATATCATTCTTAGTTTACAGCTTGGCCTTGTTTCTCATTATTTTATTTCTGCAAGTGTGCCACAAAGGTCATCTGTGTACTGGATACAGGGATACAGAAGAGCAAGAGTTCAAGTAAAAGAGCAAATATTCCTCATGAAATAAAATGAATACTAAAGAAGTCCCTCTTCCTACTCCTCTTTGCCCTTGATGTGGACAACCACACATCCTTCTAGATCTACAGAATGTGAATTATCAATTGTAGGTACTTCAGAGTTGTTTAAGGCCTGTATATAGAAAGCTCAGAGTGCACTGTGTTTAAAACCTTTAGCTCAAACCAGAAACCTCAAAATGTGTTATTTCCGGACTCTCGAAAACAGCCATCATTGATCATCGCAGTGCTGAGAAAGATGAGATAAATTTCATTCCATTGCATTCGTCTTTTTCCTTTGACTACGGCTTTAATGGCATTTGTTATGATTTCCTGAGGTAAATTGAGGTATCTCATTCCCTTTCTGTCTGTCTTGCTGTCTCTCATTTACTGAGTCGGTCTACACTTCTATCCCAAGTGCCAATTTGAGTATGGACGATTTCCCACTAGAGAACATCTCAATGGCTTTTACTGTCCATTAAAGCACATTTGCAGAGACACATATTAATACAGTTATAAGGAATATCTCAGCGTAATGGCTACCACCACAAGTACAGGGCTGTCACACTGTCACATGCTGAATTAACTTATAAAGGGGAGCTGCTTTTAGCACCCTGTGTTGACGGTGCTGATGAGTGATCCCATTAGGTCAGGATTCACACTACCTGTAGGGTGACTGCATTTGTGTACAGGTGTTAGAGCAGGGATGGCCACTCCTGCTCCTGGAGAGCTACTGTCCTGCACGTTTTTGGTTTTTCCGTACTCTAACACACCTGATTCTAACAATTTTTAAACCCCCTGATGAGCTTCAGCTGCTTGATAACGAGCACCTCATTAAAATCAGGTGTGTAAGAGCAGGGAGAAACCTAAAACATGCAAAGATGTGGCCCTCCAGGAGTAGGATTTGTTACCACTGTGTTAGAGGATTATTCTGTTTCAGATGTTTCACTGTGGAAACTGCTACTGTTTTAACAATCATTTGGCATCAGATGATTCTTCATTAGTTTAAACCTGGCTCATGAATGTGTGTTGAAGTGTTCATTATTAGGGTCCTGGCAGCTCTCAGAGAAGCTCACTTCCGAGTTTCCGTGCATGAAAATAAGTTGGTCATTGATCCAGTCCTATGCCAAACTTCCTCAACTGGCTTTTTTCATAACATCAGTTGTACATGCTACCGCTTTTCAATTCTCACCAAACTGTACACAATTATTTTTGTGCACAGCCCAAATGTGGGATTGCAAATAAATATCTCTATTTTTAGAGATTTTAAATCCAATAGCACCCGTCTGGGTCAGCGGAAGTGTTGGTATGCTTAGGCTGACAGGAATTGTGAAACCCATCACTCTTTTTCTCAAAAACTGTATAAGTAATTAAACCTACAATATTACCCACATTATATCTCAATTGACACCAAAATTGGCAAAACTGCATCTTCAGACTGTCCTCCATTAATGATCTAGCCGGATTTTTGATTTGTCAAAAATTGAAGACTGAACTGGAAACAAGTACTGCAAAATCTCTCTAAGTAAATCGTCAATGTTCATGAAAAAGTTACAAAATGTTGATGCCATGGTCAATTTTCACCTTTATTATTTACACTAGGGTCTGGAAATCATGTATGCGTAAATCTGGTATAGGACTGTATTTGTGAGAAATACAAATCCTTTTTCGGTTTTTGTTTCCTTTCTTATTTCTTCTTCTTTTGGCAGGTCTTGCTTTGCTTCTTTGTATCATTGAGTTATAGTGCACATACAGTCCAGATGTTCCCCCAATGCCTAGCTAGGCTGTTTTTTTGTTATTGAAGATGCTATAGTATTAGAACATTTCAGTGTATTGTCGAAAAGAATAGACATACACTACTAGATTGCTAGCTCGTCTAATATTTGATTAGCATCATTCAGACTTCACCTGCCACACTGCCAGTCGTGCAATGCTTTTTAACACGAAAACAAAATGAATGCGCTTACTTAGACACTACATTTAGAAAATCAACAACCTATTTCTTGGTGCTTCCAGTTTGTTAATGCTTATGATTTATGGTGGCTTTCAATGTACAGTGTTTACTTCAAACAGGGATCTCAAGAGCCAGAGTTGTACGGTAGATACTGCAATTACAGTGTTGACAGTGATTGTTATGACAAGTGTTGTCCCTCAAGACATTAACTCAATTCACAGCCCGACTTGTATAGATGCTCCTCACCAACAACCACACCTTTTCCTTGCAGTAAATTTTGAAAATCCATAATAATCTTTCATCAAATTGTTATTTAAGTGTTCTGTGAGAAAATTAGACATCTGCACGTCTTGGTACAGATGGGAGGGGGGCTGCAGGAAGGGTCTCATGTTTTTCTCACTTTTTTTTTGCTTTTTACCTGCAGCTTTAACTGCTGTGTCTGCAGCCATGCATGCTTTCAACTGCACAACTCTACCTCTGACTGGCTTTCCATGAAATTTTACCTCAGCCAGTCATCATCATTTATGCGGTTGTCTCAAAAAGTCTTTGCCACTCAGCTTAGAAATCTAGTTGGTCTGATGAAAACCGCTTCAAAGAGCTAATAATTTTAGTAACGCACTGCATTTTTTGGCAGTAACGGTAACGGCGTTATAATGATGGGAAGAGCAACCAATTAGATTACACGTTACTGAAAAAAGTAACACTGTTAGTAACAGCGTTATTTTTTTTTTGAGTAAAAAGCCATGCATTTTCTTAAACAGTAGAATCCAAAAAAATGCATCATTTAAATTATAAAATACTCACTGGAAAACCAAGATTATATGCAGATGTGCTCTTCTTTCTTAATGTTACTGGGATTAACTACATGCCCTCTCATTGTCATAACAACCAGACCCTGAGACGGGTAATTAGAAGTGTGGTGGAGCGGTGGGTGTTGAAGTTGAGTAGAGTTGCACCTCTTAATTCATTATCTTGACAAAGCAGATATTTTGCCTGAATGAATTTCCTTTGCTTGTGATTGTTTTTTAATCCTCAAAACTCAAATTCAGCTTGCATAAAGTAACTTCATGGTTATGAACCTCTGAGACTGTCCCCTGTAGACAAACTACCTGAAGTGTTTGGAGGTTGGCTTGGTGGATTGATGCACTTTGTTTCCTTGTGCACATTACAGTGATATTTCATCTTTTTATGACACTTTTAATAACCAGGTGTTTTTAGTAACTTAACTATACAGTATATTTAAAGGAAAAGTTTGACATTTTAAGGAAATACACATACAGTGTGGTTTAGATCTGTACCTTTGTCTGTTAAACAGGTCTAAAGTAAGGAGAGAGTTAGCTTAGCTTAGTGTAAAGACAGGAACCGGGGGGAAATGGTAAGGCAGTTGAATTGGCATCTTTGCCCCCCGTTCACAGCAGTACATTGCTTACCTTACATGTTGGGACTCCTGTCTTTTTCTCCAAACTGGCATCTAACCGTCATCTGCTCTAGGTTACACCACATGACCATCGATAAGTACTCAATACAATCCCACTTCCCACTTGTTCTGTACATTTTAAATAAATCATAGCTGTAGTATAACCTAAAAATATACTGGACATACTGGATGTAGCACTTGGCAGCTTAGCTGCTGTGAGGCAATTACTTGCATTCAAACTCTGTCCATCTTTTCACTTCTTATTTCTCTCGTATTTTCCCTCCCACTCCTCTACTCTGTTCCTTTGCTGCTTCTCCTCTGCCTTTTTCCTTTTTCATCTTCCCCTTCTCGCCCTCTGTCATTTCCTTTTCTCTCCCCCTCTCTCTCTCTCTCTCCCTCTCTCTCTAGCAACTCTATTTTCTCTTGTTTCCTTTGAAGTGCTAAACAATGAGAGGGCTACACTCCCTGTTAAGCTCGTAGGGAAATCCAGGCTGAAACTGCATGGCACAGTGCAGCGAAGCAGAATCTTGTCCTCCATGACCACAGGGGGATGGGAGGGGTGGAGGCAACATCAGAAGTATAGTCAGCATGCAGTGACAGTGACAATGGCTGCAAAGAGCCTAGATCCTCCAAGCCGTCACCAGACTTCATCAGCACAGCATGGCTGATGAACGCTATGACTCATTTCCAGAGAACATGCCTTTCTGTGCCTGTCTATCCAATTGTTAAACCTTGACAACTGTCCCTTTTTTGACAGGATGTGTACGAGACTATCAGGGTGTAATTATGGAGACCAGCAGATTTGTATGTCAGGGCCCTATTGACCGTAATTATTGAGTTTCATTAGTACAGCATGTCATTGTATTGGATAAAGACAATCACTCGTCCTTCCATTGTCTTTGTCTTCCCTCTCCTGTCTTTTTTTTCCTTGTATGCAGCCACAGACACATTCATGCAATGATGAATGCTATTCATTACCAAAGGATGGAACGGGAAATGAAGGAAAAATGAGTGCTTTGGGAAGCAGTCTGTGACTGGGGCATATACGATTGTATGCTGAAGCATCTGAGACATGTGTTTATCCACTCCCACATGTTTCCTTAAAGCTATATCTCACAGATGCTCACTTTTTGTTGTATGCACCCCCTTTGAAATCTGATATGGCCTGTCTCCTCTCCAATTTCCTTTTCTATCTGTGTCAGTCTTTCTCTCATGCTTATACTCGCTAATGGCGACACCTCATGATGTTATTTTATAGGGCCCTTGATGAATTTCTTGAGTCAATCTGTCTCATAGAGCAAGCTCTATAATTCACCCTCCATCAACCACCCTTAATGCAAGCAAATGTCTTCCTCCCTTTCATAATGACAGCACTGTTTCCACATAGACATTTGTGATGACAGCTTGACATTTCATATTCATTTTCACAAATCAAGGATTTTAAAAAGTTGATATCGGTGTAGAAAAAAAAGTATGTAGCACATATAGCTTTTTCTCTGCTTATAAGAGAAAGCCTGGATTAATAGTGCAGGTCACTGATCAATGCATAAATGCATAAACTTGATAATTTATTAGTTAAAAAGGAAACTATTCTAAATTCAACATGATTGTCTTGATATTATCAGTGATTTTACTTGCTTTGGATTTTACTAATCCAGGAAGGCAGTATCATGTTTCATAATCCCACACTCAAACATTCTTTTTTTATGGGAAAAATGGTAACAAGACAAACACTATTTTTTGTGACAAGCAGTAGGAGATATGTTATAAGCTACATAATTGTTAATGTAGCAATGCATTAAGCAGATATACAGACTTTAGAAAACAACAATGCAATCTTCCATTGATGAATAGTCGGGTTTATCGGATTCACATTGTGGGTATAAAGCATGCCATCCGTAATGCCGCTGAAACCACTATTATCTATTGTAGAATAGTTCCTATCTGTGTTTGTCACTTGTTAAAAAAGAAGCTGCCGTTTAAAGATGTTGTACACGATATAAAGCCACGTGTGCATGTTAGTGCATGTTAGTTGGGGAACGGTTGATGAGAACTGTGCAGAGGCAATGTTTTCTTCAGTATTTCGAGTACAGCATGTTTAAAGGTGTGTTGTTTCACTGTTGATGAAGCTTCAACATTTTTCCCTTCAATGTTCTAAGCTAGGCTTTATAGCAGCATATATGCAATGTGAACTGTGTAAAAGATGAGGGTCAACATCAAGGTTGAGTTTATGTGCCCAAAGACAAAATAATCCAACAGCAGCAGACAATTCCAAACAGCATAAACAGAGAAAACAGACCCTTCTCTCTATGTCTATTCAGGAATGGTGTTGATAGGGATATTAGACAGTATGCAGTCTGATTGATAAACATACAAAGGAAGGTTTTTACCAGTGATCATTTGAACAATTGATCATGTAGCAGTGACTTTAACATTTACACAACAGAGAGAAGTTTCTCTCACAGCGCCTACTTTGTAGAAAAGCGTTTAGCGTTGCCCCCAAAATTTTATTCGAATCAGATAAAGACAAATCAAGCAGGCTGATGTGAATATACCAGCCAAGATGATAATTATCAAAAAGATATCAGAAAAAGAACATCACCCAGGATTCACCCTATTACAGTACATAACCTTGTATAGTACAAGGCTGCATTCCATCTTGGCACAAGACAAATTCAGGTTTTTGGGAGGCAGCTAATGTATGCATGACTGAGCAGTGTCAGGGAGACTGACTGGAAACGTGGGCGACTGACGGGGATATTATCTTAGAATAAAATAATGAATTGCATTCAGACGAACAAATAAGTAAAGTGATGAATACAAGTCAGTGTATCTTTTGGTTATTCCATTTTCATTTCCCAAAAGGATATTAAATACAATAAATGAGTGGTTGTTTGACTTATTTTAAAATACAAAAATTTTAATCGAATTACAAGGCATAAAGGTCAGAAAGTGATGGACTAAATTTTAAAAAATGATTTGATTTTCTATTTTCTAGTAATAATAACAAAAATTAAAATCGCCAAAAGACAGAAATGAAAAGAAGAAACGGCTGTTTCTTTTAAAAATATATTCTTGGACCAGAAGTTGCCATTTACAGGGTAAGTGCAAGTAAGTAATTAATGGATACATAGTCCCCTGGTGTCAGTCGAGAAAAAAACAATAGCCATGTGAAAATCTGTGTGCACAGATTCGTTAACTGCAGGGAACAGATTTTGTGTTCTTCTACACAGCAGCGATGAAGTGGACCACATGTAGCTCCCCAGAGATTTAAGAGTCTACTTTTGATTTTATAACTTGTGACAGCACCTCGGTAAGGTTCTGAGGGGTTTGACTGTTGGTAGTTGTAATTGGTTTTGTTTACAAGTGCGGAATTTTATCTTCATGGCTTATTGTTGTTTGGTCAGTGTTATTGTTGCCATAGCTACAGTAAACATTCAGGTAATGTTAGTGGGCTGAAGTTACATAAACAGAGTGTGATCATTATATTGATAAAATTCAGAATGACAACACCTAATACTTTTTGATATACTTAAAGCTACAATTTCTCATGTAGGGTTATCCATATTTAGCTTGATCACACTTCCTCAGGCCACAGACGGCTTATCTTTGCATTGCGTTATATTGCCTATATTAGCTTAACTATAGGCTTCCAAATAACGATTTGCCATGAAATCCGGCATTTTTTTAACAAAACCTAAAACTAGTAATAGTCAGACCCGTTGGAACCCTAACTGATGAGTTATTTTGTTAGACATAACCATATTGACAGACTACCATGATAGCATATGTAATGCTTAGGTGACTTTTAGATAAAATAACATCACTACATGGTGGCTTCTGTCTTTTCTGTGATTTTAATTTTTGTTATTATAACAAAACAAAAAAAATATAGAAAATGAAATAGTTTTCTTAATTTTGTCCATCCCTTTCAGACCTTTTTTTTTATTATAAAAAAACACCTTGTAATTCAATTTTCATTTCTGTGTATATATATATAAATATATAATATCCTTTTGTGAAATGAAAATGAAATGACCAAAAGATACAGGGACTGAGACATCGTACGTCTCTGCATAGATGCTATGAATGTGCATCATGGATCTAACACTTTCATACTTTTTTTCTGTATAGGTATGTGTGTGAATTTGACTAAAGGACGAGATGTGGTGTGATCACAGGAACTCAGATCAGGTATTTCCTTCTCAGATTTTTGTATTTTGATAGTTTTTTATAACCTGTAAAAGATTCCATCTATGTGATATTTTGTTGCGGGCCTGCATCAGTGCATGTGTGCATTAGTGGACTTAGATTGGGACATCCCGGAGACATACTGAATCGGACAGGATGGACTGTGGAGGTTTTTAAACCAATGCCTTCATATGATTTATTGATGCCCCTAAGATGATTTGCACTGACATTTTCTGATGCTCTGTCTCACGCAAATCACTTGCCATCATAAACCAGCTGGTCCACTTGGTTAATATTTAACACACCATCAGTGTTGACCCGCATTGAAGGCCCAGGTTCTCTTGTCTATAGAGTTTGAATTGTATTGTTATTAGGGCTTAGCAAAGTCTACCCTCACCTTGTAAAGCTGGGGCAAACAACAAACATTTGGGCCGTTGTGACTCAACCACACACTCTGGTACCAGAAATGCTGAAAATAGCCAAGATCCAATTAGAGCCGCTGTCTTTGGTGTTCACAATACTAGCAACCATTTCCATTTGCACAGAATCATTTTATTCAATGTCACAAAAATATGGTGTGGAGCTATACATAAGTGTTTGGTTTGACCATGAATGAGGTCCAGAGATAGTCTGAGGTTCTTTAATCTCATCGTCTCAGACATTTTCGTTGCTGTCTTTGTGTAAATCACTCTTCTTCTTCATGATTTATACATCATCAAAACACCCCGTTCAACTCCAGTCTTTGAATTAAGGAGCTGGTAGGGCAAACTCTATTTGATGCCAGGTCCGACTGAATTGGATATTTGCATTCAGATGCACGCTGGTTAATGTGTAGATAATTTCATAGTTTGTAGTACATATGTGTAAGGGGCTTTTCTTTGCAGTTTGCTTTTTTTGTTGCTCAAAGGGAAAACCAGCAGCACATGTTGATAACTAATATTTCTATCCTGATCTATTGAGGGAGGCCTTTTTAGAAGACAAAGCAGTTGATTGAGCCGGAACGGCTGCCTGTGTGAAACTCACAACAGGGCTCCAGACTAACTTTTTTCACTACGAGCACTGTGGCCCCCAACTGAAAATTTTAGGGGCGCAACCAAAAATTTTAGGAGCACACACGGTAAATCACTGTCATGAATGCCGAAAATTGAGTGGTCAATAATCAAAATGTGTCCACGCCAATGTTGATATGAAGCATACGCCCATGCTGGACCTATTCAGAAGTAACACACCAGAAATCAATCGATTTGGGCATTCTACTTAGTAACACACAAATCTCTGTCCTTATTATTGATAGAATTATTATAAAGATGGCTTTTCACACCAGATTATGAAGAGTTTTAGCTGACATTTGTGTCATGTCAAATCTTTGTACTGCCATTAATTCATGCAGGTTTTCTCATTTTCTCCTGGAAAATAAGCTTTTCATAGCTGCCAGATGCAAGTACTTATATTTTTTGCAAATGCAAATTAGCACTGGTATGTTTATAATTTAAATGTATCCCTTTCTGTGCATGTTTCTCTCTCTCTCTCCCCCTCTCTCTCTCTCTCTCTCTCTCTCTCTCTCTCTATCTCTATCTTTCTATCTCTCTATCTCTCCCTCTCTATCTCTCTCTATCTCTCTCTCTCTCTCTATCTCTATCTCTCTCTCTCTCTCTCTCTCTCTCAGCTTCTTCCATTTCTTGAAAACAGGAAGAGTCTGGTTTTGACTTTAGCTTTTGGTCAAATACTTCTGAAGGTAACACACATACACACACATACACACACACACACGCATACACAGGAGGACTATACATACAGATTGGCAATCCACAAACTGAGTGACAGGCTCAGTGTTTGTGTGAAGTGAAGAACAAGGAGGAGGAAGAAGAGCGATGGGATAAATAAAGAGGCAGTGGTGCAGGAAGTGGAGCATGTACCACAGTATATGGGAAATACGCTGAACAAGTGGTTGGAGTGTAAGGGGAGCTGATGGGGTTTGGATGGTTATACTCATAGATAGCATATTCGGTCAAGCACAGGCTCCAACATCAGGCTCACATGGTGCGAAGACGGGGAACGGGATCAGAGATCAGACATATACATACACACATACAAGTCAACCTTAAACATACTGTCTGTGTAAGAAAGTATAATCACAGCTAGGGTTTCATTAGTGGCTCCAGCTAAATGGTCTTAATCGAAGTACTGTTGTATGCCTGCACAAAATTGTAGAGGAGTCGATGAGGGAGTGATTTGTTTCAAACCAGACTCATCTCATTTATCCCATTTTGTCATTGTTGTCTTTCAAAACACCCTTCATATGATTTCTATCAGAATACGTGAGGGAAATAAAAGTGTGCCTTTGAGGCAATCCAATTCAGCCGTCTTCTATAGCTTTACTATAACACTAATACAATCTCCCTCCCCACTCAAGCTCCAAATACACCTCCCTGACAAAACAATAATCAGTGCAGTTTCCTCTGCGTCGCATCCCTTAATGGGATGTTAAAAACTGTGGCGTGTTTATGACTGCTGTTTCACTCATGTCCAATTTCATTTGGATGTTTCCAGTAGGCAGAACACAAACTGCAACTGAGAGAGGTTGTTCTATCTGACAACTTGGCCGTTTGTTGTATGTTTTTTTTGTGTGTCTTGGCATCCTGTAGTAAGCTGTGCTATATTAACCTACAATGCACCTGTATGTGGGTTTTAAAGGGTTCAGGAAATGTATAACACAAGTGGTGTGTGGGTGCAGCGCACACAGCAGGATGAAATTGCTGGAATAATGCCTTTTGCTGTTTTGCACTGAAGATCGACTTGACTTCCTTCGTTTTCAGAAAATGTGTGCCAAGAGTATTTTAATTCAGTTTTATTCACTATTTCTTGTCACTGTGAAGCAGCACTGTATCCAAGGTTTAACTCATTGTGAAGCTATGCAGCATGTACAAGGGAAGTGAGAATTTATAAATGTCGGTAATGGCCAATAACACTTTGTTCCATGCATAGAAAAAAATGGCCTTACCTTGTCAGTTGTTATGTGTTTATCTTTTCCTTTTGTAATTTTCTCATGAATAGAATCATTTTAAAACTGAATTTTTTTTGTACTAATAACATGGTTGAATCCGTCTGTCTGGTGGAGTGTTATAAAGTAGATGTATTTACCGACTCCGTATGGTGAGTAGATTTGCTGTCACTTTCGACATGGTGAGTGGGTATGTTAGGCAACAATGTGTCCTAAAAAAAATGTTTTCTCTAGGTTTAGAATGATGATGATCTAGGTTAAAATAAGTGCTTGCTTGTTACATGATTTGTGTACGTGACATAGGTTATTTATTAAGTATATTGAGAATGTTACGTAGAGGAGTCAACGTTGACTTACGGCCAAACTCCATGTGTACGTAGTGCAACACGGCTGTCGCTGGATGCCCGCAGCAGAGTGCATCCATTACAGTATATCCAATTGAAGCATCTACATGGCCTACTGAGCCGTGCGGGCCCATGCTCAGCTCTAGTTTTCCAGGACCCTCCAACAGGTTAAAATACATAGAACTAAAAAGAAGTAGAAGTTGATAGAAAACAAGTACAATCAGTTTAAAAATGTTTAAGATGCATACCTCATTGTACCAGAGGGCAATGTGAGGCATTCACAGGTTTTATACAAATATATTTTCAGCAAATCTTGAGAACAATGTAGCCAGCTTTTTCAAGTCAATAAGCCTGGGTTTCAGTTTTGAAAGGGCATATTCGGACATGCAGTACAGTATCTGACAAGTAATGAAATGAAGTCCCTGCTGCTAAGCCCAAAGCTATGATTAGGGCCAAATTCGAATTCACTTCATTTGCTTTTTGTCTGACAGCTGTCAGTCTCTGGTGCTGTTCTGCCACCAGTGTATTCTCGATTTTGAGGCTATGGACTTCCTGAAAATCAGCCCACTGCACCACCTTCAAATCCAATCTCTGTTATGTCACCTCTGTGTGAAAATTGTTTGTATAGATGTCTGAAATAACATATTATTCATCACACGTGCATGTACACACACATACTCAAACTCAGGGTTTGCAACTTAAGTTGCAGCTGCCACTCACGGTGTTTGCAGGTGAAAATGAAAGAGTGATTTTATAGATGAGGTGTTTGCCTCTGAGTGGCACGGCTATTATGCTGGTGGAAATAAAATTGCTTGAATAGTCTAAAGTATAGATGGAGACATGGCTGAAGTTTACCAGGGGTTTTCTGTTGATTTGTCAGGGTCCGTCCAAGATAGTCCTTTTGTCTCATATGAAAACTAAAGTCCCTTTCCCACTGGAAACAAAAGGTTACAAGGTGACAATCAGCATTCATTCCTGGGGCAAATTACTCTATAGTATTCACAGGTATTTCTTGGATCCAGCTCCAATCAGCAGTGATGGAAACATGAAACCTGGGTGGAGGCGCATATTTTTAACCCTTTTTCCAGTGCGATGCTATGACTTGATCTTTTTTTTCGGCTAATACACTCATTATATAAGCCTTTGAGACAAATTTTTCCTCGTAACAACTATAAACGGATATATCCCAGAGAGTCCACTGCCATCAGTTGAATGTGTCTGTGAAAGTGACAAGTAATGTGAAAGCGCCTTGAGTAGTCCGAAGACTAGAAAGGCGCTATATAAGTAAAAGTCCTTTTACCATTTACTTTACTACCAGAGGAGCTGGTCCTCTCCGGGATAGCTCCGCAAATAGTTGTTACACGGAAAAATTGTCTCGATGGCTTATTTGAGAAGTGTATTTGCCCAAAAAGGCCCTTGGATGATTTTACGCCGGAATTTCCCTTTAACTCCGTCAGTAACTCATCTCAGCCACAAATTCCTTACGTCTCTGACCAAGCAGCACTCGGACATCATTATCAATAGGTTGGCACTGAAAAGAGAGAATCAGTAACAAATATTTAAAAAAAAAAAACAACTCCATATAGAAATGCTAATTTTGGTTGAAAACCAGGCTATAACAGATTTTGCTGTCTGCTTACTGGGCATTCAGGTCAAGGGCATGTTTCAGTGGAAGGAGAGTTTGTAATAGCTTTTGCTCTCTCTCCAATCCACCCTGAATCTGCTGTTGCTTCTTTATCTCAGCTCCATATCTCCTTATAGCATCTACGTCCTTCATCTCCTGGTTCTTGTCTATTGTGCCAAACACAAGAAAATTAAGTGCAAAAGAGTGCAAGATATAGGGTGAAGAGGACTCACAGAATTAGGGAGAGGGGGAAGAGATGATAAATGGTGTAAGAGCGTGAGAAACCATTAAGCTCTGCACACACACAAAGTAAAAACAAACATGTTTTTCCACTATCCACTGCAGAACTGCATTAACATTTTAATAAATTACATATTTTATTTCACAAAGGGGAAAAAAAGGTAAAAGCAAGTTTACAATCATGATTCAGGCAATCATTTATTCAATGTTCCTGTTTTCACAAAAATATATATTTCTGTAAAGGATTCTGGCCCGGCCTTTATCTTCTACAGTACATTCCTTTAGATAAAATACAATGCATCTTAACAGTCTTGTTTTGAATATGTATTGTTTTGCATTTCATGATCAAAGCTACAACCTGTGCGCAAACTGTGAAACCAATCAGTGTCCTCACAAAGCCTTCACTTTGAGTGATCCCAGTGTACACAAACTGTTCAAATTTTGATGGATAATATGCACTTCATTCGATTTCAGCATCCACTTTTTAAGCTGCAAGTCTCTGCTAGCCAGTTATAGAAGTCAACTGCTCTTCTAGGTGGTAATGTACTTCTAGAGGTCTGGTTGCCTCTGGTCATAAAAGTAATAACCTGTGGTATCTGTCAAAAGAGCTCTCTCCCAAGGCTGCCAAGGTGCTCTGAAGAGGAGAAGAAAAAGCAGAAAGGGGGTGAAAAAAACAGCAAGAGGGAACATTTTCATTACAGCCCTCAGTGTTGGTTTCTATAGCCTCTGGGATTCCTAGTAACAGCTCTGGTGCTCATACTCTGGTCCCCATGTGTTCCAATTATCAAACCCCTTTAGCTTCTATGCCCATGTGAGCACCCTAAAGAAATCCTATCTCATGAGTATCTGCTGTCACACAGCTGTAGGAAAACTGAAAGAAAGAACTACAAAGAGTATTACAGAAAAAAACATGCAATTATTTTCATCGCAGTTGCGGCTAGTTGAGTAATTACTAGTAGCTTGTATTGTTTTACCAATGGATCATATGATTACTTGTACTTGTGTAATGGACTCACAGGTAATTATCCCCTCTGGAGTTCCAATAAGCTCTTTAGAGCGTTTCAGCATATTTCAGCTCATCGTTTTGCTTTTTATGTTTTCTGCCCTTCTAACATACATTTTTTTTGCCACAACAGGCAGCTGTTTCCATTGAAAAAGCTCAGATAAACCCACTGTACGCTGCGTGTCTTTTTAGTGACGAGCTTATAAACATAGTGGAGCAATTAGAAGCCTTTAGGAGTTGTAGGGAAACCAAACAGCAAAGCTTAAAGGAGAATGAAGGTTGAGACTGGGGCGGCTGTGGATTAGAGGTATAGCGGATCGTCTTCCATTCGAGAGATCGGCGGTTTGAACCCCGGCTCCTCCAGCCAGCATGTCGAATTGTCCTTGGGCAAGACTCTGAACGTCAAATTTCTAGAATGTGGTGTGGTGGTGGTTAGATTAGATTAGATGGTATGTAGATGCCCTCTGCCACAAGTATGAATGTCTGTGTGAATGGGTGAATGTGAGAAGTAGTGAGAAAGTGCCATGAGTACTCAGAAGAAGTCCATTCCATGAATATGGAACTTATAATTGTGGCCAGAAATGCAAATCCAAATACTTGTTAATGTTGCTCTGTAACTCCTTGATGTGCAATATTTATAGTGGAATTAACTATAAATATTCTAGTTTTTTCTTAGAACAACTCGGCAGTAAGTGAAAACTATTTATAATCAAATGTGATTAAACAATTGGATTTAAAATGAATGAATGTGGTAGATGTTAGAATTAAATCAATGAATGTAATTAATATTTTAAATGATAAACAGAGCACTGGCTTAGGGGATAGTCAGCAGGGGGTATGGTTTTTATAATAGAGAATTAATGAGCTTTAATATTGACGGGAATATGAACTTAAGATTATTTAATAATTCAGAAGACTGTCTGAAGAGTAGCGTAGTCTTGGCGACAGTTACAGTTGGCCCGGCTGGTTCACTCTGGCTCCAGTTGTAGCTTCAGCGTGGCTCTGCAACATGATACACTGTGGTTGCCGGATGGAAGGAGTCCGTAAGCATGGTCTTCAGCTGGCACAACTGGCCCCTCACTAGTAAGGGTGTCGAAGTCTCTTTAGCTGTTGGGCTGCTGCTACAGAAGAGGCTTCGGATAGATGGCACAAGTTGCAGTCTTTCAAACTAAAGCAGCAGGATGTTGTCTTCTTTTGGTTTTATCTTAGGACAAACTAATCTTGTCTGATTATAGAAGCTTATTATATAGGGTCTTTTACATGCTCAAACTCAGAAAGCAATGAGATACAGTACAAATAGACTTCCGGTCTGTACTTGGCTCAATCAGGGAGAAGTTAGATATTTTGCATAAGTATGCACTTTCAACCCAACTGAATGGGACATTGTCAGATTAGCTATTGGACTTAAATTCAAATTCTTGCATAGCACATTTCCTACCTCAATAAAGAACAGGGAAACAACACAACACAGCGTTTTCAATGGTTATTTTTAAATCCACCCCCTGTGAAGACATAAGCCCATGGATATTCTACACAAAACTGGTGAGTCAGCTGCATGTCTCGGGCCTAAACCCCCTCTCTTAAATAACAGTTGATTTACTTAATTTTAAATCCAAATGTGTTCGCTACAACCTCTTAACTGTTTAAGCGCACACACACACACACACACACACACACACACACACACACACACACACACACACACACACACACACACACACACACAATGTCTTGTAGGCTTTCCCTGACCTCCCTCTCTCCCCTTGCTTGCCTGCTCTCTGTTTCTCTGACCTCTCAATATCACACAAGCTGTCAGTGCCAAACTATGAATGTCCCTTGACACTTATTGGACTCAGACTCCCTTCAGCATTTTCATTTGCACAGAGCCAATTTCAATTTTCATAGTGGGTTGGGAGGGGGCTAGTGTAAAGCCTCCAGTCAAAATAAGCCAAAGTGTAACACAGAGCAACAAGCACCCTGGGCGTGTGTGCGTGTGTGTGTGCGTGTGTGTGTGCGTGTGTGTGTGTGTGTTCCTGTTCCTGTTCCTGTTCCTGTTCCTTGAAAGGGTGGCTCACTCAACCATGGAAGCTATTTGAACCCACCTTTTGGCATTCTACCATCTGTACTAACTACCCACAACCCTGTAAAATAATTGACAAGGACAAATATTGACTTTTTTATTACTTCTGTTAGGCTAATCACCATAATTCATAACAATAATCAGTTTTCATAAATAATTTGTACACTAATGAAGACTCCCTGCAGACTCACTACTTTTTGTGCTATAAAAGTCAGGCTCTCTTTCAGCACCATGGACAGCATCAAAAACCACTGTGTGTGAGAGGCTGCCTGCATCAGTGTAACCATGGATAGTTAATGACCTCACACATCACCGTTCAGTTTGCAGATCTCTGTGGAAATGTTTTTTCCTTTTTTCCTAGCTTTGGTATTTATTTAGTCTAGGTTGCAGGCCTTGTGCACAACAGAGTTCTGAAGTTATAGCTCTTAAATTGTAGAAAAGTATGGCTATATTTTCTGTCTAGAAAGTTGTGTGTGTGCCTTACGTCTGCATTTTGAATGCCAGTTTGCATGGCTTCAGAAAAATGAACTGGTAGAGAACGTGAGAACGTGAGAATGTGTCATTGCATTGTGCTGTGCTTAAAAAGCAAAGCATCTTTCAACCTGGGGTACTTGACACAGTACAGATTGTACAAAGAAAGACCTTTTCTTATTTTTTTTGTTATTCATATTATATACAACTGATACACTGCTTATTTCAAATCACTCTTCAATTGCAGGGTGAACATTTTAGCCTCTAAGCTATTTTGCAGCCTCAGATCTGCTTGAATGTGTGTGCATGTACAGTAGATGCAAATGCACTTCTATTCATGTGCACACTCTCCCTGCGGGATTGCCTACAGGGCGCTCACGGGCAGAGGATGTTGGGACTGAACAGCTGAGTGCATAGACACAGTCCAGGGAAATGATGCTTCAACAAGAAGAATTGTTCAATTTGTGAATCGTATTTAAGATGAAGCATGCCTTTTCGTTGTTCCAGTATCCAGCTCTTGATTTCTCTTTTACTTTTAAGGCTTGTATCATCACCGGTTCTGCTTTAATGAGTTTGTTGACTGTATGCTTTAAGAACTCACCTTAAGCGGAAGCAATATAAAATGATTTTAAAAAAGCAGGCATTCAAGGAATTGTTAATTTTCTGCCCAACCAGGTATAACCAATAACTCCTAGAAACAAAGCTCTGAATCATTTATTGTGCCATTGATCCAAAGAACTCACACCACCACTACAATTGGGATGGGGCGTTAAGGTGAGGAGATAATGGCCCATTCCCTACTTCTCTAATTCCTACCCGCCTACAGTCGGCACCCTTACTTGGAGCACATCCATCTTTGAACTCAGCTTATATTTTGATCTCAAATACAAACTTGTAAAGTTTTGTGACTACATCCTATATGGTTGTGACACTACCATGGTGACAAAATCTTGCCAAAGGGATATAGAAAACCCAGCAAAATACTTAAAACTGCCTTTTGGTAGTTCCCGCTACACTAGGTGTCTCAGGACCATATTTTGCCATGATGACACACACTCACACACACACACTTTCACAGCTGGTAGAAAGAGCATCCGTTCACTTGCACCTCATTTCCAGGTCCATGTTTACTGGATTACAGGGAGTACATTGATAGTGCTAAATAATGCTTCAGATAGTGTGCCACCAACAATTAGCCATACAGTCTGAAAACTTCAGTCGCTCCTAGAAAATGTATTCCCAAAACCAATTTAATGGGTCAGCAGAATCCAATATATACCCAATGCACCTTCCAGAAAACAAATAATAATTACACACTTTCTGCAGCCCCCAAATGTGAGACAAGAAGGCATTCATTGAGAATAATACAACCATTGCTTCCTGTCACTGCAGGGGAATTCCCTACCCCTACTAGGCAAAATCAGTGTCTTGAGCTCTAAAGAAATGACTGAAGGTGCTGTGTTAATGCAACATCACTAATAGGAATTATGTTCCCTGAAGAACACTTGCCTGCTTAGTGACTGAACCCTCAACTGAATACAAATACGCAGTTTCCTTCATAAAGGGACCCTCAGGCTTCCCTGGTTGTGCAGGAAAGAGGCACAAACATTGATATACAACGTTGAGCATTCTCAGAAGAATACATGGTACCTCAAAGTCAACTTAAACGTACTTTGTGCCTGCACAATTAGTTACAGAGAGAGCTTGGAAATTTAGTTTGAATTAAATGTTGAATTATGTATTACTTGTCCGCCACTGAAAACAGATCCATTCTAATATTTTTAAAAACTGTTTCCAACCGTACAGCTTTTTATATTAAAATGATGAGGATGGGCACACACACTGCAGCTATTTGAAGAATTATATTAGGAATAATATAATAATGCAGTTATTGTTAGTTTTATTCCATTATTCTTTTCTCATTTTTACTGATTATAACTGACATGCTAGCACAGGCACATGTGCACATTCCCACATAACGCTTTGACATATATATATATATACACACACACACACACACACACACACACACACACACACACACACACACACACACACACACACACACACACACACACACACACATATGTATGTGTCTGTTTTTTGGTTTCTCACTAAGATGACTTCATTGAGGCACTGATATGAGACATGTTCCCAAGAGCAGCATATCCCTTAATCACCCTCCTCTGTGGAGTGTATTCACTCCTGCCTGAACCCCTGGCCCTTCGTTTTCTCTGCAGCAACAGAGACAAGATGAGAGGGAGAATTAGTTCTGTGGCAGGGGCTGATTTATTAGAGAGCTTCAGCTCAAAGCCTTCCTCATACCAAAAACAAGCTAGGCCAAGTGGAGGTAGTGATGACTTAACCCCCGGATTAGCTGTTCATGCTCATCCAGGACCTATGCATGCCAGTTAGAGGGCTATTTCCCACACAAATGTTAATCTTAGTGTGAATGATAGACTAAACATGCAATTATCTTGCCTTGTTTTGCATCCTAATAATGTTTCTGATACATCATTTTGAAATGTGCTGCCTATCTTTGACATTACACATCACTCAACAATAATGAAATGAAAAAATATGGCCACCTTCTTTCAAAAAAAATTGAAATAACGATCGCTACCTCTGCCTGCTTTAAACACAAAGTAACATGATACACTCTCTAATGAGCATATGGTCCTTACTTATAAATTGTGAAGAGAATCCAAGCAAATTTATTCAATTGATTATGTGAGATGCCGTTTAAAGCTCAAAATGCTAGTAAGTGGACCTTTGTGTTTAGATTCTTACTGTTACCAAAGTTCAAGAATCAACATCCATTTCACTATGAATTATACATGGCAGTGGTAATATTTAGAGAAGTGGTTCTCCTTGGGAATTCTTTAATGGGGGAAGTACTTGGACAGTTTCATCCACTAACTACTAGTGAACTGCCCCATGAATGACCCCCCCCCCAAAAAAAAAACAAAAAACACACACACACACACACACGGACACACACACGGACACACGCACACACACTCTCACTATTTAGAAAATATTATTGATCCAAAATGAAACAGACACAAGGGCGGAATGCTCTACTCTGCTTCATTTTACTACTTCAGCACCACGGACAGCGACATGGATTTATCAATACCATAGACCAGGGGTGTCCAATCCTGCTCCTGGAGAGCTACTGTCCTGCATGTTTTAGGTTTCTCCCTGCTCTAACACACCTGATTCTTATGATGTGCTCGCTATCAAGCAGCGGAAGCTTGTCACAGGTTTGAAAATCGTTCGATTCAGGTGTGTTAGAGCAGGGAGAAACCTAAAACATGCAGGACAGTAGCTCTCCAGGAGCAGGATTGGACACCCCTGATCTAGTGTATGTGCCATCCATAGTAGACTATCTTGCAAGTCATGGTGCATGTGCGGCTACTTAATTAGCATAACAGAGCTAACATGTTGTGTTCCTAAACCATCCGTTTGTACAGTTTTTCGAAGAGCAAACCATCTATTATGGTAACACACCGCCACGCGAATGACCGCAGTCCAGGTCGAGATGACAGAGTTAGCATGCTCATCCTGACAATGAACGTTAGCCTCCGAGGTGAAGTGAGGGCCAGTGGCTAGCTGTCACTCAAGAGGCCGCGCCCATAAATATCATAAACTTTAACCTCCAAAAATAATAAAAACTAGCCTGGTCCAAAAAAATTCACACCCCTTTAGTGTTGTCATGGAGATATGACCTAAACATACAGACTAGAATGTTTTTTTGTACCGGGCCTTAAATAGCTTTAATAATGCTGTGAAAATGTCCTATTTAACATTGGGGTCAATGACAAACTGCTTGATTGTGCAAACTACTCCTAGTGGACACTTGGAGAAATGCACTTCCGTATTGGATCAACCAGGAAGTCGCTGTGGTGGTGGCTTGCTCATTACACAGCTTAGTTAAATTACTGATATTTCAGAGCTGTTTTTGTTGCGGAGATTGTAACTTGCACAAACCTCAGTCAGTCCTTGTCACTCATGTTTTTTTTTTTTTTCATCTTTTCTGTGACATTTTACATATTAACCAGAACTCTAAAGTGCTGCTGTTGATGTATTAACTGCATCTGAGCTTATTTTTTTTCAAATGAGTTGAGCTACACCACAATCTGTCCATATTTCCCTTTGCATCTACAGACGTACCTCTGGTTAGGAATCTCTGATTTCTAGGATCAAATTTATGTAGTGTCACATTTAAACTGTCAATCTGTTCAGCTGTTTTCATAACATCTTTGCTGATTTTTGATTCCCTCTTTGCATGCAATTTGAGTTCATTGTAACTTCTTCTGTGGGTGTTTGCTTTTGTTAAAAGATACTGGCAAGTTCATATCTCACCAAGTTACATCCGCTATTTGAGAAAGGTAATTTTATATTGTCAGAAGAATTGTTTGAAATGTTACAGCTGTTGACATGTCTTTTGTGAACAAGACCCCACGCTGTGTCTGTTGTGTAGAGGCTATTGAATATTCCCTGCAACCTTCAGTTTGGGACTTATTCAACACAACATTTAATTAGAGTATATTGATGGGAGGCCTTTTTTGTTGTGGTTAAGCTGGAGGGAAGAAAAGGCCAGTGACTGTTGCAAAGTGACAGGTGAATCATAGCCTCCAGGTTTGGGTTGTTTTTCACACTCCATTCTAACACACTCCATTCTAACCAGTGCAGACAGACCAGACTAATGGATTTAACTGAACTAATCAACAAGAGACAGTAAATAGCTTTTGTTGACCTTCAGTCAGAAACTACAGGTCCACTTTGTGAAAAAGTGGCTTTGCAGGCCACACATTATAATAGGATATGGATTAGTTTGACCTTCATGGGTTTTGTGACTTTTTTTTCTTTTTCGTGTTTATCACATAGACATCCTGTAAATATGATGGAGGCTATCCATCTCAGGGGTGAGTACCTGAGTTGGTCAGGTGCATATCTAGCAGACATGAGGTGGGAGGAGGAGTGACGGAACTTTAATTAGCAGGGATCACCTTTACTGACCGGTGTAATAAGATTACCTGCTTCACACGTCATGGCCAGAGAGAGAGATAAAGAGAAAGAGAGAGAGAGAGGGGGGGGGGGGAGAGAATGAGAGAGGGACTTGAAGCGGGCTGCTCCAAGCAGTTTGCTCGTTTTAGACCTACGATACCGGTGAAGTGTTGCCGTCTCTTGCTGTGTCCGCCTAAAGACACTGGGGCAGCAGAGCTCTAATGTGCCCGTGTGAGGAGGCGGAAGCTTCCTTGCCAGCCGGCTTTTGTTGCTCCCTTTACCGCCCGAAAGGGGTTTTTGTTCCATACTTCTGGACCCAAAACATGGTAAGACGTCTTCTGTTGCATCGTGCACGACCTTCGCTATGTTTTAGGCGCAGTCATGACCATATGGGGTTACGTTGCGCATACGTCAGCCTTCTGTTCTCACTGAGTAATTGTAATTTTCACGGTATAGAAGCTTGTTGGGGACGCTTGCATTGCAAATATTTTCACCGTATCATGTCGATTCCCCGCCGTGAAATGACTAATCCATTGGCGTGGTGCAGTTCGTTCATCTCATCTCAACTCTGCCCTGATCTGTGCCGCTAATTTCTGGAAGGTGAAGTTTGTAAAGTGGGCGCATCGGTGTTCACTTTGGATTAAAGGGAAGATATCTGTATCACTGTCAACATGCAGTCACTGATTTGACACACCGTGCAGAGGCTGACGAGGGCTGTTTTTGAAATATTTCAATGAGTTTTTTTTTTTATTCTATGAGAGATTACCCACACATTGAGGTTTCGTCACTAAACAAGTGTGTCAATTCCCCGACTGAGCGTCGACAGCTGCATGTCTTGTTAGATAACGTTTGTATTGCTTCATATGCATACCAATAAGAACATTTGATCTTGAACACGACTGGCATGCAATAACTTCCCCAGTGTGAGCAGTGTCGCGCAGCGGGAGGCATCGTGTGCCCCTTCAAAACTTCCTTCACACCCGGTCTTTTCACGAACTCACAGAGGCAAATCCAAATAAATGTAACACGGATGATCGAATCCTTAAGTGTAGTCTTTTTAGATGTTAGAAATCGTTTTAAAGGCTTAAACGAATGTATAATGTTCACTTAAAAACTAAAAGCCCATATCTTCCGATGGTTACAGTATACACCACCAACTAATCTGAACAGAATTATATGTATTATTTGTCCTCAAGGATGAAATTATTAGAGCATTAGAGCATACATAGCACAAACGAGAAAGACAAACTGCAAAATTAGGTATACAAAGAGACAAAGACACATAGGCAAGGCCATACATTTTGTTTGAACATTGGTGGGGACAAATTAAGTGGGGGGTCTGGGGATCCTCCCCCATAAAGCTTTAATCATTAAACACTTCATTTCCTGCATTCTCTTTATTTTCCATAGAGAGCTGAGCTTTTATGCCTATGAAAAGTCATTTTTCTGTAATCCACATATTTATTACTGTAGTAAAGCAGCAAATAAGGAAATCAGGTAAAGTAATATAAAATCACCAAAACCCATGAAGAGATGAGCATCAGGGTGGTGACTGGTTCCCAAAAACACAGTACTTTCACCCAGGAGGCCTGTGTTCCTGTCCCAGAAGTATTCAGCCAAACCACAATCTTTTTCTAATCTTAACCAAGTTGTTTTGGTGGCTTAACTTAATGTCACGGTCACAGACAGGTCACGTTCCGGTCACTGTTTCACAGCATTAAATATTGTAGAATGTCACACTTTACATTTTACATTTAGAAAGGAAAGGAAATATGCACTGTTTTGCAGTTTATACCCTACCTCGGAAATAATAATTCTTTAATTTGAAAAAGAACAGATATGAGAAAATGTGTCTTCCATCTGATTTTGTTAAAATGATTTTTGAATCGTATCGAATCGTGAGTTCAGTTTTGTTAGTACGAACCCAACAGAGCTGCTGGTCAGAGTAAAGACGCCACACAGTCCAAACTTTTTACAAGTTAAAATTGCTCTACCGTCCTCCATGTCTGGTCGTACGATAATGGGAACGAGTTTGCTCAAATATTGGTCGGGACAATTCTAGATAGGGCTGGAGCTTATCATTGTCATTTAATCTGTAGATTATTTTCTAAATTATTTGATAATTTGGTCTATGAAATGTTTGAAAATGGTGCAACATGTTGATCAGTGACCCAAAACACAAAACGTCCTCAAATGTCTTGTTTTGTCCACAATAAATATACCGTATATTAGGTTTATTATCATAGAGGAGTAAGGAAACCAGAAAATATTCACATTTAATTTAATTAATTAATTTAAGATTTTCTTTCGTTCTTAAAAACTACTCAAACTGATCAAACAGATAATTACCAGATTAGTTGGCAAGTAATTAAATAGTTGACAACTAATGGATTGATCTTTGCAGCTCTAGACATGGATTAGTGCTCTACACACTTCAGGCTGGATTTCTTGCAACTGAAGTTACTTATTTAAAGCTCATATGGCTGTAGGAACAAAAACCTTTGTCCAGAAGTAAGGGGGTTAAAGGCCTTGTAGACTGGATGATCTCGGTCAGGTGCTTCACAGGTTTCTGACAGTCAATGCTATGCTGATAGGGGGCAATAATCTGCCCCTGCTCAACTTGTTCTCATGAACAGGCCTGTACCAAATTCTACAAAAAGTTCTGGACAGAAATTTTTACGAACAAACAAACCGACAGACCGCTGGACTGTAAATCAAAAGATGCTAAACCGGACGTGCAACAACGCACAAAAAACAACGATTTTAGCCAACCAAAGGTGACATTTAGGGTTAGTCATGAAAACACTTGGTTAGGATTAGAAAAAAAAGCTGTAACAGGTCAGATAATGACTGTGAAAAAACAGCACACGAAAAAATGATGGTTTTAGACAACAAAAGGTGACGGTTAGGACTAGGCATAAAAAACACTTGGTTAAGATTCGGAAACCAGCTGTGGATTGGTTTAGTACGGACAGGGGTTGAACCCTGCTCCCCCGGCTTAAAGTCCCCGGCCTCCCTCCATACACGGCGGCTGACTTTTTTTTTACTACTTCACATGCTTTCACTAAGGGGAATACACACACAATAAATATGCAGAACACATGAATAACTGTGCATTACTTTTCATTGTTATGTGTGCGAAAACTGCATAAGATCAGCCTTCTCTGCATCTTAGACATTCAACATCTAATGACCTCTGTACTGTACGTTCACCTAGTTTGTGTGTGTGTTATCACGTGTTGCTGTTTTTCTACACATTGGCATTTAACACAACTGTCAAAATTGTATCTTAAATATTGTTATAGGTTTCAGGGACACAAAAATCTGTGGAAGTAGCAGAAGTTTACAGATAATTTTGAGATCTCAAAGGGAGGGAACCGCATGCACGCATGGTCAGACTGGCGAACAGAACGGAAAAGCTCGGATTACAAAACACACGCACACAGTGTGACTTCATCTTTTCTCAGGACACCATAACTCCACTCTTTACATAGCAAAATGTTGTTTTGCATATCATATATAGCCCATTTTAACTCACTGTCCAAAAACATACATTCTTATCTCATATTTTATGATGTTTCTCAATTAAATTTCCCCCCAAAAAAGGAATTGAGCCATATACTGTAGGAAATAAATGTCCATCATATATACATATACCACATGTGACTGCTATTACATATTATTTTCATTGTCAGTGCTTAATTGTAAATCAAGAAGTGCAGAAACATAGAGAGGCTGCTGGAGAGAAAAAAATCATGGAACACATCAAAACCACAGTCCTCCTGGCACAGAGACAACACCTGGTGCTGCTTTGCTAAAACTAAAAAAGAATGACATAAGTCTAATAAACAACGCTATGTACTGATAGAAAATGTTGTTGCATTTTCTGGCATGACAATGGAGCTTAGTAAACACAACAGTAGGAATTATAATTGACTACTCATTTTCTCTTTGGAAACACCTACTGTCTGTGGGGCTTATAAATATATGCCAAAATATTGACAGGCCTACTGATTTGAAGAAATCCAACAATGTTAATTGTCTTTTTGACATTTTACTTGTTTCTTCCAGCCTGGAAGCCAGACGAACAGGCTAAACTCACGTTTCATTTGTTCTAGCTAACACATCTGGCCCCTCTCCCATACATACAGATTTCCAGCGGCTTGAAATTGTTCGGGTTCACCGTCCAGTCTGCTGGTCTCTTCAGCGCAGTTTTTCAGGCTCACAAAACTCAAAACGTCAAACTAGGCAATGCAGATTTTAGTGTGCTGTTTAGCTGTTTCAGAACATTTGTGACCTGGCAGCCATTGTTTTTTGGAGTAAGCATTGACATTTCTTTCCCTGGATCATGATTTGTTGATGTGATTGGTTGTAGCTCAGGATGTGCTGCATACAATCAAATAGGTGAAGGTCCAGATCCTGGAAGTCCCAGATCATTTTCCATCAGCATCTGCATGAATGATGCCCTTTTGCCAATAAATTTAAATTTTCTAATGAAAAATGCACATCCCATACAATGTCCTAAGGTCCAAGGTGATGTCTTCAAATTGCTAGCTGTTTAAAACCTACAGATATTCAATCTATATTTCCAAAAGATGAAGAAATTGAGAAGCAGGAACTATGTTTTGCATTTTTGTCTTTCAGCTCTGAACGAAAGATGGAAAACTGTATCCATGTTGGCTTAACCTCCGTGTTACAATACATAAATAAACCGTATGGGAATGAATGTCATATATGTGACGTCTGTCAGGTTTGTAGAGGTTTTGAAACTTTTATATTTTTTTTTTGGTAGTTTCCAAAATCCCCACAGATACTTACATAAGATGCTGTACAATTAGCATTAAGACCCTGCACTTTTTTGCGTTTTCTAGGAGGAAGACTTTAGAGGCCATTACATAAATTGCATATTAAGGATCTTGTCCACTTCAGCTTTGGTGGTTGTTGCTTGATTGATGTGAGACCTTTACCTCTGCTATGAGCTTCATGACTGGAAAAAGGTATATACCATTTTTATTATCATGATGGAAGACAGGAAGCTCAAGGCGATCATCTCTTTAAGTATTAATAGGGTGAACTAAAGAGGTTATAAAATACTCTGGTACTGTAACTGAAGTGAACCAGGGGGGATATATTAGGCAATGGTGAATTATCCTTAGCAGTAATGGAGTGTCTCTTTCATACCAAAGGATGGAGAGGAAAGCCTTCGGGGTGTGGCTCACACAGGTGGAAGTCAAAATGAGAACAATCTTTCCACTGAGTGGTAGGTCTCCGCTAGATGCAGCAGGTGATTTCAGATAGAGCAGCTTGTTAAATAACTGGGTAGCCTCCCATGTTCTTCCATATCAGCAAATATCTTTCAATCTTGAAATACAATGCTCAGCAGTCCACAGTTGCAGAGCTCTTCATGTTTGCATCACTTTTGGTGAGCAGTTTGAATAAATTTAGTCCTCACCTCTTTATTACAAGCGCTCACACCAGGCAGATGTGTGTGTGTGTATGTGTGTGTGATAAAACAGTAATTAACAAGGGCTGCAACAATCCCATGGCTGACTAATGATCTAATCTTGTCTGTTACATCAGCGCTTCCCACAAAATGCATTCTTGTGCTGAAACAAATGGGATTTCACTAATTCTGCACCTCTTGAGCCCTGAAGGCAGTAAACAATCTTGTGAGTTTAAAATCATTCTAAATTTAGGCTTTTTATTATCATAAGGTTGGAGTTGGCAATATTCTAAGGTCATTGTTGACAAACTTCATTCACGACACTCAATCTCATTAAACCCAATTGTTTCCAACTAAAGATGTAAATCTGATCCGATCACAGCACAAACATATCTTGCAAGTAATTATCAGAATACAGGAGTAAATAGTTAATTTGTTCAGGACTATATCCCGGTACATATTTCTTGTGCAAGCAGAAGCAGGACCGCATACGGCATTGGCTGAAGGGATGTCACCTATTGGAATGATGTGCCCCACTGATGATGTTATTTTTGGGACATCAATAGAGTTCTACGGCAAAGCGGGATACAGTACATCAGGCTTTGGCTACACAGGTTAAACCTGTTAGTAGAACCAGTGATTTGTTGCTTTTGGTCTTTTCGGGCCGTTGGTGCAGTAATGGAAAGTAAAAAAGGACATGTATTCAAGTACTTTACCTAAGTACAGTTTTGAGGTACTTTACTTGAGAAATTCTATTTTACTGTACTTTATACTTCAACTTCACTACATTTCAGAGGAAATTGTACTTTTTACTCCACTACATTTATTTGGCAACTTTAGTTACTTTACAGATTAAAATAATAATGCAAAATATTATCAGCAAAATAATTAAAATATAGATTAAGCTTCACAGCAGTATCTAAAGTTTGCACCACTTATCAGATGTAAGATTAAAGCTTTATTTACAATAGTCTACAAGTTATTATAATCTAATATTCTAATAGTCTGAAATAGGTCATTCTGCATAATGAGAACTTTGACTTTTTGTACTCTAAGGACATTTTCATTGTAATACTTTTGTACTTTTATTCGCTGAAAGACACTACAAAAACCTTGTAGAACTGAGGGGAATTGACGGGACTGTAATAAGGTAATACAAAGGAAGTAATTAGTTGAATGGTTACAGGTGAGCACAGATCAGACTTGAATTTGGTATTTCAAAACACAAGTGCTTTTCAATTGAGAATTTTTGCTCCCAGGTTTGAAGAAACAAGACGATTTATGAAAATAGGATTTCATCATATGGTAAAGAATATTTTCCCTACAGTGCAATACTATCATAACTTACTTATCATTCAGCAAATATGACTTTATTCATATGCACAATGGACACCTCAGGGCAACCATTTCAGTATTATTTGATAAGAGACTCGTGGGTAGTGATGCCTGAAATGATTTGGGCCCAAGTGTATAGTGAGAGGAAGAGGGAACGGGAGCAATTGTGAAATACGTTTTCTATCTTTTTCACCTTCCTCCTGCTTTTTCAATTTCCAGTGATGTTCTTTCACAGATTCAGAGGAGATGCTGTGGGTGGCAAGCCTGTGTAATGCTTTACCACCTTCTCCCTCCCTGTTTCCATGTAGGGAAGGGCACGTACTGCACAGCGAGAACGTCATTATCAGATCAGCAGCTCAGTGTCAGATATCAGAGGTAGTAAACTTCGCCACCTGTAGTGGAATGAAATGCGAATGGGAACCATTAGTACCAAACCAGTAGAACAGGTTGCGATGAGCATGCAAAAGAGTTGTACAGAAGATTGACAGATGATCTGATCTCTGCACCAGGGAAATGGTGTATGCAGTTTGGATGAATCCATTTTAATAATGTATAATCGCATATTTCTTGAATGATGAATCTTTTTTTCCTCCCCCATCAGTCTCAGATTATTTGCATATCTTCCCCCTTATTGCTCTTTCTCAGTTTAACCCTGCTTCAGCTGTCTCGATTACTGCCAATTATGGATTTATCACCCGTTTTGCATGTTAGTATATGTGTGAAAACTAATTCAATATTAAAATATATCATGCAATATGATCGTTCGACTGTATATATTTAGTCCATCAGTGCCAGTGTCATTGTGCTGTCAGTTCTTTGTGCAAACACTCATCTTTCCTTTGCAGTTGGATAGTGAGAGCTTAGACGCACGTAATATCTCAAGGCTACAATACAACTGCAGTTTCGATTCTCTTGAGAACTCAGCTTAAGGTGTGTTGGGAAAATAAGTGATCCTTAATAAGCTTAAAGGAGATGGAGGTATTGTACAGTAGCCAAGCAGTAAAGTCAGTGAAGCGTGGGATTTGTTATACTTTTCTTTAATTAAGTGTAGGTCACATGTCACATATTGTAACTAGCTAGTCATCTGTGTAGTTTTTTCTCCCTTAAAAGGAATTTAGTGTAAATGCCAATAAGACAGTCTGAGCTGTTAGCTGAATCTGGCTCCGAGAATAGGTCTTGGCCTTTGAGCAATTATTAGTTTACTTTGTAATGAGAATTAAAAAAAAACAAAATCCATGCTGAGCAGAAGCAATAAAAGCCCTGTTTGAAAGTTGAATTTAGGGCATTTGCATTATTTATTTGTTTGTTGTGACTTTAGTCAGACTGGGTGTGTTCCAGCTGTGAGCTGTTGACTAGAGGGTGGCTGGCAGTATATCTGTGATGCCTGTCACCATTGCAGAAATTCTCTTGAGCCATGCCTTAAACCCTGTTGTGCTCTGCAGTGGAGATGAGTGTGTGTCAAACTTTCTGATAGTTATACTCAGCCATGTTTCTAGCAATTACAGCTCTAGAACATGACGTGTAATTCTCACCATATCATGTAGTAAGTATGTTTATCCATCCCCAAATTGCTTACATTCTATGTCATTGCGAAATTATTTTAATTTTGTTGATATATAAAGAGTAAGTTTGATATATGGGATGACAGTCGGAATACAGGCCGTGAAACCTATTGAATGAAATCTGACATCATAAGGCGCTGGCGTCATCTTGTGTATTTAATGTAATAAATCCGTATGGATGTTGCTTTAAGAAGTATTACATTATGAGTCAGCACAAAATCTAGTATCAGTCAATCGATTCCTATGGAGAGATAATTATATGCCTCTCCTCAATATCTTTATTTGAGTTTCAGATCTTTGGTACTAATCAACAGTGAATATTCCGAATATTCACCCAATGCCAGTGCAGGCAGACACAAACTGTTTATCTCCCTGGAATGGGCATAAATGATTATCATAACGCAAAACAAATATCCAAAAATCTTGCGTTAGCAGCGTATGTGTAATGTTGCTTTTATTTTTCTCGCACCCATATTAACAGCTCTGCTGCGTGTTGGCTGCGGACCATCTAGAGATTCAAATTTAAAACTGTTACGTTGTAACAATTTGGTCGCTTGCTTACATTAAAGTGCTTTGGCTGTGTTCTTTCGATCACATGGTTTCTGGTGTAGATGACTTTATTCCGAAGTTTCAGTGTATGTTGAGGTAATAGGGCTGAGGTCAGAGATAATCTCTTGCGTTTAAGCTTCCAGGTAGTGCATTTTTACTGCCTTTTTGAAGAATCACCATGACATGAATTGACCTGAATGTTACTCACATGGCTTTGTTGGCACAGAAAAGACCAATTTCATTAAAAAATGAGCATACTCTGTATTTTATACAAGCCATTAGATAATCCTTTGAAACACTCAAAACATTCACAGGAAGTTACAGAGGTGAGTGGATTGTATTATGTGGCAGCTCACAAACTACTTAAGCAGACTCTTCAAAGGAGATGTGCATTTATTAAGTATATTTTGGTTGTGCCTATATTGGATGTGAAAGTGAGGAATAACAATAAGAATGTATATGCCTAATCTCCGAGGCTATTTTTTTCAAATCAATACAACATAATGCATCTGCCAGATATAGATTTCTGAAATGGATTGAGTGATTGTCCTGACCGCCAATGACCGGATAGATTTGGAGTGAATGTACTATCGTTTTATAAACAAACAACAACAAAAAACAGTTTTTGGAGAATGAGTTTAAGTACAGGCTAGTGACTGTATCATGGTCAACACTTTTTATTGCAGCCTGAGTTAGTCCTTTGCCAACCACACAGATAGGACCAAAAGACGAGACACACCGAAAGTCATATATATATATATTACATCTGTAAAATGTGACGGATTTGAAATGATTTAGTTAGCTGAAAAAATACTTTTTCTGCTGCATAGTCTTGACTTTTGAAGTGGCACAGTCCTTGAAGTTCAGTTTGCCTTTCAATCTTGAGGTATTTGTATATTGTAACCACTTCCACTGTTTCCCCAGTGATCTCTGTAGCTGTTTTATCGTCCGGTGTGGCTGATTTATCAGTCTAGCTCTGCAGAGAACAATGACATTATTTCTTTTTGTTCATCTTGATAAATGCAGCAAAAATTAACACGTTTCATAATTCTAAACATACCCGTCTGGATTGCATATTTCTGCGAAAGGATTAGTCTTTCCATTGTGTGTTAGGACTCAGAGACAAACCCGGTGACAGTCACAGCTGTGCTACGGTCAGAAGGGGTTAAAAGTCCCCCACTGAAGTGAAAAGATTTACAAAAAGTCAGAAATGCTCTTTTGTCTGGAATCAGCTGCATGTTTTTAAGACCATGTGGCTAAGTGGTTCCTATTGTGCAGAGCAGTGCGCCTTGTGACATGGATAGGGCATTGCTGATGCTAAGCAGACAGTGCAGAGTGGTGGTGGCACCCACATGGACTGGGCTCAGCGAGGTTTTAGCGATTTAAAATGTGGTCATGAGATGACTAAGGCAGGGGGATTAGACCCTCTGAGATCTGTGCCTCACTCGCTCTGAATGGGATAAAATGAGAGGTTTAGTGGACCACTGGGCTCTGTTGACATTAGATGCAGCCGAATACATTATCTACTTACCGCACTGCATGTAGGTTTGCTTTTCAGCTTTGCTATTACAGGTTATTCTATATTACATGGGAGGGAAAATTACAGAGATATTATGGTGGGCCGTTATCTTTCTGAACATTGCAGTGATGTACAAATGCTGATTTGTGCTTTTTGTTTGGTCCAATTTTGGTCCAGTTTTTTAATTCATACATGTTATTCTATACAGCGTCCTTAAATGTATTCTGCAAAACCTGAACCAAAAAATATTCTTGACTTCAACAGTAGCATTTCATCCATCTCATCCTGACTTCCCTCTGCCTGTTCCTCATCTCAGCTCCTTCATGTCCTGCAGCCATCACTTCCTCCTGACACTAGATTAGGTACAGTTAAATAAAAGCCACTTTCCCATTACTCCTTTTCATGTTATCCTGTGTTACCTTATTGCATGTAATAACCTGTATCAAAATGTCCAATAACGTATAATTATGGTCCGTTTCTGATTGTAGCTTTAAGTTAACCCTTTAGCTATACTCCACATCATTAAAAAAACTGGTCTGATCTTTACTTGCGGATGTTTATTAATTTAATCATTATTGCCATTAATCAAGAAGACCACTCCATGATCCCTGCAGTCATTGAACAATCATAGCAAACACTGGAGAGCTCATGTCCTCTTTTTTTCCTGTACTTGGAATATTTTTGTCGGGGAAAGTAGATTGCATAAACAGGTGCACAGGGTTTATCATGTTCAAACCAATCCCAGCCCATCACAATAATCATGAGAGCACTCGAGGCCCACATTAAATATTTCATTTGCTGCTAGCAGCACTGCAAAAGCACATAATAGTGTTTTATACATTTTCCCATTAGGGTCAGTGTTTCCAGCTGAAATACCCAGTCTAAACACCCCAGTCTTTTATGTCTGGCTTCAGAATCGACACCAGTCAACTCTCTCAACTTTGTAACAGAGGCGGAATGAAAAAAAATAATTTACATAATTTTGGAAACCGAATGAACATCAACTGCATAATAGCTTTTCATTTCTGTGTCAAGTGCACATTGAGGATACTGAGGGCTACTCTTTCCCACAGCCACATGCCTACAATGAGTACTCAGTTGGGAATCACTCGTCATAATTGCAGTTACATCATCGTAAAGGGAAGAACCTGGGGTGTTGGTGACTGAAGACAACAAATACATTAAAAGTAAGGACAATGCAATGGAGTTTAGGACATTTCCAAAACCCCTTTAGCAATACAGTCAATATTTATCATGTGAATACTGATTGTGTTGGGTGCTTTAAGAAGATACATTATTTATCAACAAATTCTGCATTTAAGACACGTTTAAACATCATGGTTCAATTGTATCAGGTTAGGCGAGGGCTGCACAGGTTATCACACAGTTGTGGCTGAAACAATTAATTACCCTTGATAGACAGACAGACAGACAGACTTTATTGATCCCAAGCTGGGAAATTGCAGGGTAGCATCAGGATCACACACAGTAACAACACACAGATACATATAAAAAGCAGTATAAAATGCAATCCGGCTATTAAGTCTGACGTAACACCCTTTCAAAATAAGATTTCTGGGTCCAGACGCTCCGTTGAAACAAAACAGACACAACGGCCGAACATGGGAACAATTACGATCACCTCTTTTGTAAGTTATACGTCTTTTTCATTCATAAGAAAGAGGTAGAATGACAATTACGTTGTTTTTTTTACACTGAGATGTGTTCAAACGACGGGGAACACTACACTGCTGCATCTTAGAAATACAAGATTCTGAGCGGCTTGGACCCGGAAATCATATTTTGAAAGGGTGTTACGTCAGAACTTAACAGCCGGATATAAAAAGAATCATAAAAAATGTATATATAAGCTATCTAATTGTGGTGATTGTCTCGGATATTTACACTTTGCTGTTATAGCTCGATGTGCTTTGGTGTATCAAGTGCTGTGGATTCAAATTTATACAAATGTACATTTTAGGGGGATTTCCTTTTTAAATAGGAGTGCACTATGGCATGGAAAAACTAATGAGGTGTAAAAGCCATTTTTCATTTCACTTTATGTATCGGCAATAAGCACTCCATTCAAAGGCAACTGGATCTGTTTGTCATCCCTTGAGTTTCCTTGTTCAGACATCAATGACCAGCTGTATTAGTGAAAAGAAGCATGGTGTGTACTGAAGTCAAGTCCAATGTAAGCATTCTGTTCTCATAGTGACCTAGAGGTTCCCTGGTGCAGCTGACATTATTGGGAAGTGTGAAGGAAGTGTCTACTCTAGCCCAACAGTGCAGAGCGTGAGTTATAGTGTCCTCTCAAAAGACTCCTTGTCTCAGTGATCAAATACCTTACAGTAATCAGTTAATGAATTGTCTTAGTATCTATGAACTGGGGAGAGATAAGGCTTTAGCAGTAGCTGCTTGCCTGGATGTTTAGCCTGCTGTCTGTTTGATATTTGAATGTTATCTCTAGCTGGGTGTGAGCCATGTGCAGGGCAGGCCAGTCTGTTCGCCAGGGCTAATCACTCGCGTCATTAGAGCACCAGAGCTCCCTTGGAACCACTGATTACATCTCACAGAAGGTAATGAATAGCTCTGAACTAGTCCAGCACACCAATCCAAATGGACTTGTTTTGTCTATTAATGTTTGTTTGCTCTTAGTGGAATCTGGTCCACATGCATGCATATGTATCACATGCGTCATAACCTTGCTTTAGTTTACTACAGTCTATCAGCTGGCGTTACGCTACTGTGACAGGTATATCACATGCTTGATTTTACTTGCTGTTGCCAAGTTGAGATCGACTTGCAAGACCCAAATATGACACCTGTGACATCACCTTCTGAGATTATTTGGTCATTTTCTGTGATGACTACGCCAGAGTCTGAATATGTTGTGCAGCTCTTTTGCTGCAGATACATAAAATGTTGTTTTTTTCTCGAACCCCAAGCTTTATGTATTTCTTAATGAAGGCTCATTGGAGAAATAAACGAGAAGTGCAACATGGGTGAACACTTAGTGAAGTTGGTGGAAATTGAATCTCCTGGGAGTAATAGGAGGCTTGACAAATGTGGTGATATGCAGTATTTTGACAAAAATGCGACTTAACAAGCAGACATTAATTGTCAATTTGCTGTTTTTGCCGAGCTGGAGCCAGAAAGTCAGAACCCTTACACACACATACAAGGGAACGTTTAGTTTCCACTGTTAAATGTGAAAACAAGACAGTCTGCCTCTTTTGTGATTTTAATTTGGACTTTATAAGGTTGTTAATAAGGTGGTTAAAAAATACTTGTGTTGCAGTTTGTTTGAGCACTTGCATTATGGGTAGAATAGTGTCCACTGATGAAAAATGTATGATCGCCCATGTGATACTGGCATCTCTCAGGTTTTATGACTAAGATCTTTGCATAATTTATGGTGCTTTGTTTTTTTTTTATTCGGTCACTCGATCATTCAGGTGACATGGCTCTGCACTGTAAATGGGGATGGGGAGGAGCAACTTAAAATGCAATCTGGTGCTTTGATGAGTCTGCAATTTTCATTACCTGCACTAAGGGGAGGATGCTGATATGAGATTTATGAGGATGCCAAATCTCATGAGAAATGACTGCTTTCTCCAGTTAGCATATGAGGCACTTTGTTACTGAATGTTCAGCACAGTTGGGGATTCCAAAGTATTCAGTGTCTCCAACTGCTTTCCACAACCTATGTACGTATATTCTACCATAACTATGAAGCTAAATTAATACATCATTGGAAGAACACTGTGGGACTCTAAAGTATATAATTATTCATTTTTAAAATGAAGCAAACAAAAAAAGTAGCTGCAGAGAGAGATTTTTTTTTTAGTGATTGCACTGTATAAATTAGCAGATAGTGGACTTCCCGTGCTCAACAAGCCTAAAATTGTTGAAACAGAGCAGCTTATAATGGTTGTGAGAGCAACAAGTGCTGAGTCACTCCTTCAGCTCCTAACATGAGGAGAAAAATGCAAATGTAAACAAGACCTGCAAGCGGGTATCAACGGAGTCCAAGCCTCCCGTGCAACTCTGACATGGCAACCCGCAGAGGAGATCCAATTTGGACCCGCAGGTCCATGCACACGACGCAGGTCGCAGCTGGAATGCAGCAAAGATTGTAGTTTGAATAAGAAAGTGTAGGTATTCAAATTAGTAGACATTGCATTTGTTCACATAATGCATGCATTACTCAATTTTGCATAACAGACCCAGCTTGTGGCCGATTGATGTCAGATTTTGCACAGACCCTCAGTGTGGCTCTGGAAATAACTTTTTTCAAGTTGTGTGATAATGAGAGAAACTACTTTAAAGAAAAGCACCACTTGCTCTTTTTACTACGGTGTACCTAGTCTTTCCTCCATAACTTGGAGTATGACTTACCAATGGAAAAAAATAAAAATAATAATAAAATAAAAAATCCTTTTGAAGACAATAGGGTTCCCAGCACTGCTGGTGCTGGGACCCACGCTGCTGCTTGCAGTGCGTGGCCCCTGCCCCCCTGACAGCAAAACACTGTAAAGACTAACACTGAGCTGAAGTGGGAAATATCCAGATCCCAAAATTGACAGATGAATACCTATTACATATTTTCATATAATGCATAAAAATAACAGTTATTTGCTTTAAGTATCAGTTTGATTATTTTATCATTTTTCAGACATTTGCCAGACCATGATGTAGATCTAGCGGCAAATATCCCCGTGAAAACAGTGATAATGATTTAAATCATATAGCCCAGCACTAGTATTCGGACTTTACAATGAAAAATGTAACAGCCGAGACAAGAGATTGTTGTAGTAAGATTATGTGATTGAATTTTGGCTTTTCTGCCTTTAGTCCATTTGGTTCTGCCATGGTGCTTTAATGCTGTGACCCATTCAGAACTCCTCCACTGTCAGCCATCAAACAGAAGCAGCATCCACACCCCCACTTAGCAGCTTGAAAACAACAGTGAGGTGTTATTACTTCACTGCTTGACTGGTTACCGTCTCAGTTCAACATTTTGTAGAACTGAATGGACTTGTTTTGACATAAAACAGAAAACGACTCATGGAGACAAAGCTAGGTTTCATACAGTCTACACATGAAAGGAACATTTTGCTGCCTATTATAGCTGCTCAAGCTGTGCAGGGTAGACTTTTTATTATGTATCTTAGAAAATATCTCTGCACTAGGGTTGTCAAAAATATCGATACTCAAATAAGTATTATTCTAAAAATTAGTAATCCCTATGCATACGATACTCAGTTGCAAAAGTATTGATATCAACAGTGATCGTCGTCGTCATCGCCTCCTCCAGTTTACAAGCAACTTGACCCAGCGGCGCTGTAAGCACACAGACACACGCAGCTCGTCTCTCTCTCTAGCAACTGAACACATGACGCGAACGCTAATCCATCCAAACGACACTGAGCTGGATAAAAATGACAAGTTCTGCTGCTGGAGGGCCTTCGCGGCCGGTTTTAGTAGAGAATGAAAAAAGCAAAAGTGCCATTTGGAAGTATTTTGCATAGAAGGCTAAAGATCAGGGAAAGGCTCAGGACACAGACAAGCCGATATGTGAATAGTGTCATTTTTAAAGTGGTGGCAATGAAGTCGAGTAGCATATCAAACTTGGCGAAACACCCCGGTCTTTACGGGGAATTTCGAGAGGTGAGTAAAGCTCCCGTTGCAACAACATTGAAGCATTATGCAGTTAATGTTACGTCTGTTAAGTTACCATTAAGCTAACGTTGGCGGCTAGCAGCTATTGCTAATAACAACGCGACTGTTAGAGGTGGATCTAAGCAGCTAACAGTCCCGTCCGTCTAACGTTAAGAGACATCAATTTAACACATGGGTGTCAAACTGATCCAGTAAAGGGCCATGTGGCTGCAGGTTTTAATTCCAACCAAGCAAGAACACACCTGACTCCACTTACTCAATCACCTGAACTGCCTTCACACAGTTGATTTGTTGGACCAGGTGTGTTTTTGATTGGTTGGAATGAAAACCTGCAGCCACACGGTCCTTTACTGGATCAGTTTGACACCCATGATTTAACAGGTCAACACAAGTACATGTATCTGAAAAGTGTTATTGAGTTGGTTTGATTTTTAATGTTATTTGTATTGCTCCAGTCCACACTCCAAGAGCACACTGCATTCAGACACCTTCTGTGGTTTAATATTCTGTACACTTTTCAGAAAAATTCTTTTTTTAAACTTTTTTTCATCCGTCATGTCTAAATATTTAGTGGTCTTACACCACCTCAGATAATTTAATAATATTGTTGTCATTTTTGCTGGTTTGTATTTGTATTTAATATTTTTGCACTATCAGACAACTTATAATTGTTGTCATTGTTGCTGGTTGATGTTGTTTTTGATGTTTGTTTGGTTCTTATGTTATTAATAAAAATGTTCTGCCTCTTAATCTTTTATCATTCTCTCTCTGCGGTATTGAAAATGGTATCGAGTATTGAGTATTTTCCTGAGTATCGGAATTTAGTTCGAAATTTTAGTATCTTGACAACCCTACTCTGCACCTGGTAGAAGTTATTGTTTTAATTTTCAGTGCAAACCATGTGGAACTTAATGCTTTTTTTAAATATTGATTCGAGAGACCCAAAAGATCTAAATAAAAAAACAAAAACAACAACCTTGTAATTAGAAAACCATCAATAAGAAAATGAAAAGTTTTAAGAAGAAAGGTGGATGAAAAGTGGATGAAACCCAGATCCTCACGGTGATCTGCTGTTCAGAAGGCACCTCATCAACAACTGAAGTAACAAATCTTCCAATTATGAGCCCATTAACATGCCGCTTTATTAATTGTAAGACTAGAGTTTCCAGTTTTGAGTGCTTTTCTCACATCTTTCCCAACTGCTCTATACACAGAATTATAACAGAAAGCAAAAACTTTGTAATGTTTCTTAACTTTTTGTTCCTAGTAAACCAATTAACTTTTGCATGATATATTAATGTAATTGTAAAACAAAATTATGTCTAACATTAGCAACTGATTTGTCATTTTTCACCAAACTCATGACCAAACCTTTAGTTATGTTCCAGTGTGTCTGTTTGGTTTCAACTATGACTGTGCCATCAATCAAAAGATCTTTACTCATTTCTACTTGCCAGGAGCACTAAATTATTAATACAACTATGTTTTCCCCTGTTTAACGTTTGCTGTGACAAGTTTGGCCTTGCAGAGTTAAAAAAAAGAAGAAAAGTTATTTCTGTTATCGAGATATATCTGACAGCCTGTCAACATCAAAGCCCATGAACAGGAAGAGGTGGAAAAAGAAGATGAGAGGTGATCGAAGGAACACAGAAAGATGAAGAAAGAGAGAGACAAGCTGTTTTCTTTTGTTCCGAGGAGCACAAAGCCCCTGTACTTAGGGGATAAAGAACTGCATCTTGACTCTCTGTGTAATCCATAACTATGATTGCTTCATTCACCTCTCCCCACCCCACCTTAAACACTGTCTGCTCTTGTTCGCCCCCTGCATCATAGGTTTAATCACTTTTCTCATTTCACTAAAGAGAGATGATGGGAGATATACTGTATAAACATGTAAGCAAGCTGACACCATGGGTCACTACAGGAAAACTTATATACCCCATGTATAAAACAAATACAATTTTATACGAGTCCAGTTATAATGATAAACCCCTGTGTAAAAACGGCTCTAAAGATATGTATTATACAATTCCATTTGTAAGACACTACAAGTGAATGGGGTTAAGCTTTTTAACTACTAGATGTCAAACATTACAAAATTCTGAAATGTTATGTTTAAATATACTAATGACGCATTATCTAATGCTAAGGTTTGGTGAATTTAGGACAAATCAACAGATGCAAATGGAGAAAGTGTAATAAGGTAAACATCCAAAGATGTTTTTCTTTCCAGTGTCTGAAAGAAGACATGTAGCCCTACATCTTCAAATTGACCAGCACATTAAAAAAACATGTTTTTGCACATACAAGTTGTGGTCAGATTGTGTTAACATGACATCAGGGCTCAAGCACCACAATGAATTTCAGGCATGTAGCAATTAAATAACTTTCCATCTCTTGCTTTAACCCCTGTGATATGCATTCACTAAGAGCTTAACGAAAGCATTGTATTGTTGCTGAAAATACGGGTATCTATTCATGTTTTGAGTCATGGGTGTAAGACTGAGTATTGAGCCATTTTTCTTTCAGCAATGTCTTCAGTTCCCATGTTCATTAGGTTTGACGAAACATCCTTGTTAGTCTATGTAAATGAGACAGTGTTCCCATGTTAACCGAGAGGAGATTTGGAAGAAGCTGTGGAAAGAAATGACTTCCCTCTTCAGGGTGGCTGGTTTTGCAGGTCTGACTTTTCTCATGTGTAAGGGATCAAAGCAATCTTACTCAGCCCTCTTAAGAAAGATAGATGTACGAATGCGGGAAATCAAATCTGCCTCAAAAGGAAACACCACTGGGAGCCAGAGAGATGAGAAGGCAGTGAGAGAATAGGAAACCAGTGTGAAATCTCTCTTGTTACACTGTAAGAGAGGGGAACACAGCTGTCTCCTGCTGTCCACAGACTGTTCATGCAAGATGTCTGTTGTTTAGTTCAATTGGACTCAGTGGCATAAAATTAGTTTGGGTGTATTTCCGTACACATTTCTTAGAAAACGAGTAAATACATTCTGTCCAATGTGTGCAGAAGAGGAAGTGAGTGAAAAGTAGAGGGAAATCATTATAACGAATGAAAAAGTGCTCATAGCACAAGTCAAAGATTTAGATTTTGTCAAACATGCTTTGATATGATGTTGATGTTCATGAGTCGCCTCCCGTCCCTTTAGCATATGCTATGAAAGCTGATTTCACAGCTTATCACCTGCTCTGAGAATAAGCCTTGTGAGGAAGGTGTGACATCAAAAGCGCAGACAGAAGCTCAAAACTCTCAATATTCCTCCGACTGACACCTTGCTTTTCTCTAGCTCAGAGTGGAGGCTGTGTGCTATGGATTTGTGTGCAATGCACGACAAGGCTCAACATACATTCTGTACACACTGCTTTGCTTGTGATTTCCAGTGGTACCTTAATAGGCGTATTTACTGCATTTAATGTAATCCCTGCTTTCAGTTTGATTCAGGCAATATCATAATGTATGGCACTGGTGTCTGTGCTGCAGTTTGCTCTGACTGTTACTGGGGGATTCTGAAGAGGATGATTTGTTTGTGCACTGTTATACCATTACATTCCTGTAAATTTCTGTAGACTTGGATAGGTGCTTTAAAAAGTTCCTAGTGGTATAGTTTTAGAAAGGAGGCTAGGGTATGCTTAAATTGATTGCGGTTGTATTTTAGTTCATTAATCAGAAGTAGTTAAGCTTCTCCAAAGTTTTAATTCCAGCCTTCTTAAGCATTACGTGCAGCAAATACTTCATTATTCTGAGTATATTAAATCATGTTTGTATTGCACACTACTTTTGTTTCGCTCCTCATGCACAACTCATTCAAGCTTGCCAACATGCAGGTGCATGTGTTGGTTGATTTATTAGTTAGCTGGCCATCTGGAATAACATCACTAACCTGTCGTGTAGATGCATGTCTGTCGTGGGTAACAAGACGGATTCATTAAGAAAGGGGTGCTCAGTGTTTATCTGAGTGCACTACCTAAGAGTGATCATGTTGTCATTGGTTGAATGCCAAACACTTCAACGACAGTGTACAACAACACTCTACTCTCAGATGAGTACTACTTGCTCCTCCAATGAAAAGTCAGGAAAAGGTTTTTACCTAAAATACACATTGGTATCCATGCCGTTTTCATATACTGCACAATCCATGAGACGATTCTAATTAGAAAATGTGACTCCATTTCAATCTTCACGTATGATTAAGTATTGATGCATTTTAGAAAATCCAGTAGATTTTTTCCCAGTAGAGTATTCCATATGCAACTGCATACACTCGTTTGTTGATTCAGACAACTACAGTCGATTATGTTTTTTACTGTAAGCAAAATTGGATTGCAAGATTGTGTTCTTTGAAAATATCACCTAATGGTAATGCTGTAGGCAGATGTGCTTGTGAGTCTCTGATATATTGAATGAATCTGTCACATTTTTATCTTTTTCAGGTTGGCAGGCAATAAGGCACGACAGAAGATGCGACGAGGGTGGTGGCTCGTCAGATGGCTGGGGACAGGAATGGCAATCCTTACTTTGCTAACCCACAGCTGGGGCCAGGACACAGAAGGTATGAACAGCCAACACCCTCGGGCCTCCCCTTTTTCAGTTAACTGTACTGTAGCTGCACTGCCAAGACCAACCTTTTAATGTGGGAAGGGCAATGTTTCTTTTCACTGTCAAAGAACCAGCGTGGTGGAAAGGCCTTCTAACAACAGCATAACATCATTGTCACAGATTATTATTTGCCAAACTGAGGTGTGCACCAACAATTTTACAAGTTCTAAATGGCTAAATGTACAAGAAGTAAAAGTCATTTTGAAGTATTTTGAAAATGATTTTCTTGTTCCAAGGGCTTAACTTGCAAATGTATATATATTATATTTATTCCCACCGCATTCTTTATCTTGTAGGTCTGTAAAGAGTTTCTATCTGTTCAAAATTGTGGGATGTGAATGCTGTCTGGAAAGTTAAAGGAATATTTATATACTTCTGCTACTTGCTCTGTGTTGATATTTTCTTTTTCATCACAGTCCAAATGTGTGTCTTCAGCAAAAGAAATGATTTGTTAGTCAGAACATAATTGAAGAACTTTAAAATGAAAGTTAAGAAAATTTGATTTCATTGAAGTGGAGAAGGCTCTCAGGTGTCTTGCATATTGCTTCAGTGGAAATTCGTTTGCTTTGACAGTATTCTTACTACCCTCCCTTTTTAAGTTTTCACAATGTTGTCAAAAGACATTTGTCAGAGAGAGGGTGTAAATCCAGCTTTCTTCCTACACAGTTCACTGATTGTGCAAAGAGGATTCTTCTTGTAATGTCATGTTTAAGTTCCCACACTACTGCGGGAATCTTAGCATATATAGTCTCAACTCACTGACTTTGTAGCAGGTGCAAGCTGAATAAGACTGGCAGGTCTTTAAAGATGCTGCTGAGGGGAAGCTGCACATACACTGAGTCGTGCTTTACAGTAATTACCCTGTGTGGCAAAATTGCACACAAGTCAGGTCAATTTAAAGAGATTTTCTTCTCTTTGCCTTCCTTGACAAGCTCCGTAATGTAAAATATGTTGGATATGATTATAATCTCTTCTTACTATCATTTGAATTAATATTTTATTTGAAATGGTTTTGTCATGGGTTTGTATGTTGTTTTCTTTTTGGATGAATTCTCCCTCCCAGGCTCTGACCACATTAAAAGCTAAGTGTTGTGTTGAGTGAGGAAGCCATTGACCCAAAACACAACAGCTGTGGAACTCAAGAACTGATGATGAAATTACGTTTATATGACTAATTTGCCAATTTCGTTTTAACTGAAATTATATAAGTGCTTACTAGAGTCTGTTTCTTGGCAACGTTTTTCTGTAGGAAGAGCTAAATGTAGGTAACACCGCCTAGGGGAGGAGGTCATTGTGTTTTAAACATACTGTGTTAAAGTGCAGGATTGTGACACAGGAGACCAGGGTATTCCTATCTTGAGTCATGCATGTAGGTTTAGGCAAGTCAAGAGTAACCATGCCTTTAATGATTCAAGCCATTCAGACTTTTTTCACGATCAAACCATCACCTAAATCGTTTCGTAACCTTTAACCTAATGGTGGGATTAAATATAACCATTAAAAATGTTAAACTTAGTTTAGTTGCTATGAAATTGAAAGTGATGCTGCTACATTCAGGCCCATTGTCAGCAGCATAAACTCGGTCACTTACAACAATGCTAAGCATGTTGCCAATATTCTGGCACCACTGGTGGGCAACACCCCACGCCACATCGAAAACCCCATAGACTTTGTGAACAAAGTCCGAGACCCGATAATGACATCTTATTTACTTACACCAACACATAAACTTTCAATTAGCTTTAATACTTACCACTTGCACAAAGCATGTCGCCTTATTATTCTGATTCTTTTTTACGACCAAATGACCAGTGAAATTTGGTCTGGCCAATGACCTTTCTAGTCGACTAACGTTTGGTCGACTATAAGGCCTCAGCCCTCTATACTGATATGATTATAAACTGTCCCGATATTGTCCAGGGATCACGTCATGAAGGGCTGATGTCATTCTACTCACTGTCGCTTTGGCTGTAGCCTATAATTTGCCTGGTTGCAGACAGAAATAATTACAAAGGAGGGCAGCTTGGAATTAGTGATAGTTACACTGCATGCAAATGAGCTCTGATTGGATGAGAGTGTGCCAGCGAAGGACCCACAGTGTCATAGTTGTAATAAGGGAGCAGAGTGTGAGACTGAGCATATCAGAGTGAAGGGTAATGGCGAATGCGGATGCGGTCTCTCATAGCCAGTCGCTGTCACCCAGGGATGAACCTGGTTTGACCAGGCATTTTCAACACCACATCCCTCACCTTCTCTTTCAAAAATCTCCCTGCTTTGCCCACCTCAAGGCATCCTTGGCTTTTTGCTCTGTCAACATGTTTGTTGTCTGTCCATCAAATAAAAAATAGCAACCCAAATTTTTTTATTGATGGCATTGAGATGTAGAGTGATGCATACAGTAGTTTTCAGTGCACGTCACTGTGTGTCTCAAGTCCTTATCTAATTAAGGAGGGAGACATTATGGGTTTCAGGCTCCTGATGAAATAAATGTGAGAATGAGGCTGATCTTGAGAAACATTAGGATTTCTTCAACTTATAAATTAGTTGATTTAATTGAAAAAGTGTGTCCAAGTAGTGATCTCTTGAAATATATTCTTAATTCTAGATATTCTATATGCTTAATTTGGAATTGGGGCCGGTTGACGAAAATGATCCAAAATGAGGGGCTGGAAGCATCACATTAAAGGATATTGTAAAACAATTCAGCGACATAGGAGTGCATACAGTATATTGTCTTTATTTTATAAAGGTAAATATTAGTCATAGGTCTCAAAGTGCAACAAGCTTGTCAAAAAACAATCCTTGTTAAATGAACAAACCTGTTAACAAGAGGTTTACACTTCATTATGGGAATAAAGTACAAGTTTGAGGCTCTTCTCTTTTACTTTAGTATTTTATTTACATGCTACTTTGTACTTCTACTCCACAAAAAATCAGTGGAAATATTCTACTTTTTACGCCACTACATTTATCTGATTACTTCAGTTACTAGTTACTTTACCAGGCTGACAAGTACATGTGAAACAGTTGAAAAGAACATATATAAAAACTATTAAGCTCAGAATTCCTGCATCTTTCAAGACAATAATGTGCGATCCATCTAAAATAATAGTGGTCAGCCAAGAGCGACTGTTCTCTGTCTGTTTGTCTGTTTCCTCCTCTATTTCTTCTCCCGTGCTCCCTCAATATTCTGTCCCTTAACTCCTTTTCTTAACACCTTTGCTGCTTTCATGTTTCATTATTAATCCCCCCTTCCATGTGCCATGTTATGTTTGTTTTCCTACTTACCACACATCATCTGACTGACTCCACTGTACTGTAGTCTCTCAAGAGAGATTAATTTTTGACTGTACATCTGCTCTTTTCATGAGTGCAGACTCCCTATTACTAAGTAACCAATTCTAACAAAAGGACAAACTTCAATGCACGGCAGAGTGGAAAGATGCTTACTATCCATACATCTAAATCCAGATGTAGGGCAGATGCATGCACACACACACACACATACACACACACACACACACACACACACACACACACACACACACACACACACACACACACACACACACACACACACACACACACACACACACACACAATATGCTCGCTTATATTGTATGTGGTGAGGATTAGTTAATATGCCTGTGGACACTTCTGCCATGTGACATCAGCCTACCTTCCTCTCACACTATTTTCCTCTCTATGCCTGCCTCCCTCTCTTCCCATCTGCACATCCATTCTGACCCACAATTGTTTGTCTATTTTTGGGATTGTCTGATTAAAGGCCAGATGTGCAGACTGTGTCTGGCTACAGCAGAAGCCTGTGGAGTGGGGGAGCAGCAGAGTGATAGGGGGAAGGGGTTTTAATCTACCCGCCAAAGGGCTATAATCAGGCTCTGGGCAGCACAAGAAGGGATGGAGATGGTCTCTCTCTGTAAGACTGGGCCCTGTGCTAGGGTTTGCACCAATAGGTCCAGCCTGACACTCAGTACTTGAGCGTGTACATGCTGCACTGGGAGTGTGATTGCAACCATTTCCCTTCTGCCTGTGTGGTTAACCTCACAGAGATACACAGATGGGCAGCGAAGTCTGAAGAAGAGTAAGAGGGGGGAGCTTCTGCAGAGGGATTACACATCAGCAAAGTAATCTCCTCCTCTCTTCTAATCAGCCACCAATAATGTACATGCTGCTGCAATAATTCATTTCCACATCTGTCTTTGACATTCTTCAGCACTGTTTCAGTAAAACTAGACTTTTTCTTTCTTCACTGCCTGTCCCTCATTTTTCTTTCCATTTTGTACCAACATATTCGGCCCCACTTGTGACCTTTAAGTACATACAGACAATTGCGGCAAGGAGCCCCACAGAGAAACCCACACTTCTAATCATTTGTTAGAGAGAGGGTGATAAATGGTGAGAAAGAGATGGAGATAGACGGATGGAGGCAGTGATTGCAACTCTTGTGAATCTTAGACACGGTAAGACGGACAGGGGTGCTGGGAACGTGAGTTTTATTTATATATATATATTATATTTTCATAGTTTTCAAATCTTTTTGCTGCAAAAATAGCATACCTGAAATAGACTGCTCTCATTTATTGGTTTCTAACCCCTCTCTGTCTATATGCCCAGTGTAATAGTGGTCGTACAACGCAGTACAGTCCTGCTACATCAGCTATCGTCACGATTTCTATAGGAAATAAATGGAACGGCCGGTGCAATGCTTTTTTTTTTAACACGTATCATGTGTAGGGTCTTAATGCCGATAAACATCTCATCGGAAATAAAGCTTTTAACTTGCCAAACGTGAGTTGGCTTTTATTTTTAAGCAGACCTGCAGCGTCAGTCCAGGTCTATGGTCACGTTCAGCCTGTCTTCTAGTGTGGGATTTCTACACCGTAAAAGAAGACAGAAAGTTTTGCAATTTCAACAGAAACAGGTATATAAGAATAAGAGTCACCTGTCAGGTGACAGAGATGCTTTTGTTTACAAAGAAACATTTACCGTTAATGTTCAAGTGACTACATTTAACTTTTGACAACAACAAATCTAATTAAGGCAAGTGTGGTGCAAGAGTTGTTCACAAAACATAACTGACAAAGATCCACAAGTATTGTTTTGCCTTGAGTTGGGTTTGAATTCTTGGATTGTTAGCTGCTCTTGTCCTTAATTGTTTGTAACTGCGTCAGATATGTTGTCTCTGATAAGTGCAGTGGCATGAGATCAAAGCTGCAACAGTCCCTCCACCATAAAGAAAATAAATTATTTTTTAGATTCAGGTGCTTTGGAAATGCATTTAGCTGGTTAAGTGTGTTTAAGTAGTAAGGTAATTCACAATAAAGGCTTCACAATACAACTAACCTGGGTAAACCGGCAGTAAACATTTACAATCATAGTGTATTCAGCTGCAAATCATTTGTCTACCACATGGTGTACTAATGTTACAATGGATAAAATGTTAACAACAACCACCGAACTACAACACTTGAACATATGTAAATATAGCTTTTGACTGGTGGTCTTCGGGAGAGTTAATAAAATCCTCAAAATCTCAAATACCATTACTATATCGCGGTCCTTAGAAGAAGGGACCTTAACTATATGATGTGAACTTTAATACACAGCTTTGTGAGCCAATCGCTGTTGACAACTGGCCCCAATGCCCCTTTCAATAACACAGACCGCTCATCTGTTTTAACCTGCTGTCTGCTCATGAGCAGCCGTTACCTGGCAATGTGTGTGACTGGACAGCTGCCCTTTGTGTGTCTCTCAGTCCTTTTCCAGGCCCTACTGGACTAGTCCCATAATGCCCCTCTGCCCCACTGGATACGGATCCATGCAAAACAATCAACCCAACTGAGAAATTAAAACAATGTCCCCGTTAGCTCTGTCGACCCTGCCCTGGGCTGCCTGCCTGTGTGGGGATTAGTGATAACTCTAACCTTCAACCTTGAAGTTTTTTTTAAGTAGATGCTTGTCAAACCAGAGGTCAGCAGACATTCCTCCTTCAGGTGGACCACTGATGTTGTGGCTCAAAGAAAAAAAAAATCCAGATTTTCCTGACCTTGCTGGAGGAGCTTTCCATAGGCTCTGATAGACATCACCTTATTATCCCATAGGGCATGATATTTATATGAAAGAGCAGAAGTGTTATATGGGCATAGAGTATGAGATGTTTTTTGATGAGAGGAACCTTGTGATGAGTTGGCAGTTTTCCATCTAAAGGATGAGAAATTAGTTCCTACTTTCCTCTTCGTTGCCTCTGCCCTTTCTCAAGAATCTCTCTCGGCTTCTTTCCTATTTCACTCCCTCTCCTGCTTTGACAATTTTCAATGAGTGGCTGCCCACATCTTGAGAGGGCCAACAGGTTTTGCTGCAGTTTGTAAATGTGAAATGATCTGCGCTTCGTATTTATCTCAGATGCCTCTGATCCTTTGTAGGTTTGTTGTGAAGGTGTGCCAAATTGATTGAGACAGTGCAGCCACCTGGACCATATTGCTTGTTAGGTTTTTTGTCCTTTCAAGTCTGTTTATTTGAGATCTCCACTCCCAGGGAGCAGCAGTTTGATTTATCAGTTGCTAAAAAGGTGCTTTTGCAGATGAAGCTACAGGAAAGTGCATGCTATTGAATCGAGTGTCAGGTAAATTGCCTTTTGAAACTAAATGTCAGTGGGCAGAATTCATCTCACAGCTGCCTCAGTGATAGAGCGGTCGAAGACCTGGTGCCTTGTAACGATTTGAATTTCTTAGGAGGATGTCTGCATCTTGGACCGTTCTTATTTGAAAAGTAGGATGAAAGAAGTATGTATAGAAAAAAAAACTGTGTGTGTGCGTGTGTGTGTGCGTGTGCGTGTGCGCGTGCGTGTGCGCGTGTGCATGTGTGTGCGTGTGAAACAAAAATTGAAAAGCAAAAACCTACCCAAAGAAAATAGTATCCAGTTGAATATTAGCATTAGCAGGAATGTAGTACAACATGGAAGTGAAAACAGAACTCATATAACTCATAATATCAATGCAAACAATTTTGGCCCTAAAATCAATGAATAATTGTGATCTCAGTATTGATCAGAATACTCCTGATTATTATTGTGTAGCCCTATCTATTTGAGTTACCCAAACAGGAGAAAGGGAGAAAGAAAAGAAAAAGTGATTATGACTTCAATAAGTGTTAGAGTTGCTGGCTGTTAAAAAGGGAAAATGCATATTTGCATAGTCTGCTCAGCTCTTATCCTTTTTGAAATGCCAAGGTTTTGCAAGGAAAACTGTTGATTTGTTCAATCATAAGCATTGTACAAATTGATTGAAGCTTGCTTTCACCCATTTTTTCCCCACCTGATTCCTCTGTGAGACAAGCAGTAATCATTTTCTAATTGAGGGTTTTTGGCTTCAAGTCAACATTGTTAGTTTGATTAGTGAGACGATCTCTTTAGGTGACAGCAAATTACCCCTAGGTCAAATGAGAAGATTTTAATTGTCTTTGGATGAAGCTTCTGAAGTGTACAGTACAGTGCTCTGTTTTGCTATTCATGATGAAATTATTTATTCATTTGTTTTTTATTCTTTTTAAATCCCTTACTCCACCCCACCCCTACCCAAAACGAATATCCTTTTTTCTGGAACAGAGGTTTCCGGTCCTTCAAAATATTTTTTTCCCACAGATGTAATAAACAAAAACCTGTTGAGCTTTGGTTGAGGACTGGGAGAAAGCCACTACAGCCATACAATCTAGAGAAATATACACAAGTTCAAAGTGTAATAATGAGGCTGTTGTCTTTGTTGAGTATAATCACATGACTAGAGCTCTTAGTTGTTCCATTCGATGCCAGCTTGGTGAAGCATGCCAACATACCAAAGTTAGTCTGCAATGATCCTGCTGTGTGAGATAAAAAAACAAGCTGAATCAAATGATAGGCTTTGAAGTTATCTTCCCTTGGTAATGCACAATATACAGTATCAACATCAAACAGAGTACAATCTACTTATTTATCTGGACTTAATTATTTGGGCTTTACTTTTGTCTCAACTTTTTTGGCTTGTGAATTTGCTGAAGACCTGATGTAACCTATCAGGTGTTTAAATATCATACAGATATACCTAGTATAGGGAAAATAAATCATGAATCATCCTGGGGCATCACAGACAATTCAGAAACTTTACATCTTCGAAGGCCCATGTCCAATTTACAAATATATGTGTACAGGACCTTCAGATCTACAAATGCCACCTAATGCAACACAATCATAAAAAAAAGACATTCATTCATTCATCTTCAACCGCTTGTCCCTGTCGGGGTCGCGGGGGGGCTGAAGCCGATCCCAGCTGACATAGGGCGTGAGGGGGGGTACACCGTGGACAGGACGCCAGTCTCTCGCAGGGCACATAGAGACGCACAGAGACAGACAACCATTCACACCTACTGGCAATTTTAGAGTCATCAATTAACCTAACCTGGAACCTTCTCGCTGTGAGGCGACAGTGCTAACCACTACACCACCAGCTAATTTTATACAAACTGAATGTTAATATATATATATATATATATATACAGTATATATTAGGGATGCTCGATATTGGCTTTTCTGCCGATATCCGATATTCCGATATTGTCCAACCCTTAATTTCCGATATTGATATCAGCCGATACCGATATATGCAGCCTTTTTACACCAAAATTCATCACATATCACCTATTATGGAATTAACACATTATGCCTAATTTTATTGTGATGCCCCACTGGATGCATACATAGATGCAACACGGCTTTTCAAATGTAAACACAGTCTGAACAAAATAAGTTATTGAAAAAAGTGCCATTCATTTATTTGTTTGTGTTTTTAGAGAGAATATTTTGCCTTAAACACACTACAGACAACATCACAACCAGGAAGATGCATAGCTTCAGTCCAGAGTAGTAAACAAACATAGTCCTCTTTTTCCAGACTGAGTAACGCCTGAGCCGTAAGTTGGCAAATAATACAATCAATAAATTAGCATTCAAGCTCAACATGCTAACCTGTATTGGATCTAACGGATACAGCACCAGAAATGACCTTCTCGACGTGACAGTAAACAATGCTGTGCAATTCGGGTAAACACTGGTCTGAGAAATACTTGTGACTGGGCGTTATACAGACATAACGGGGCTCGAGGAACTCCACACGTTTGGTGAATCCGGCATCCTGAACGATAGAAAAAGTTTTTTCTCGGTGTCAGCTGTTGCTTCTTTCCATCACATTGCTGCACAAATGTAGCGTATAACTCCGCATGATTCTTCTTGAGGTGGGTGATCAAATGTGATGTATTAAAGGAAGACGCCTTGTTTCCTCCTCTCATAACGGACGCCTTGCAGTCATTGCAAAGCGCACATATACTGTTAGTAGGTGACACTTGGAAATACTTCCAAACCACGGACAATTCATGCACCGGGAGAGCTGAAGCTTGTTAGCCACGGTTAGCAACCTACGAGTGAAGCGTGTTGTTGTTGTTATACGTCATCAAGCACGCGCCTGTAAACGGCCCGTGTTGCATTCAGGTACACTCGGAAATGCTGACGCCTACAGAACTAACATCGGTTGTAAAAACCCGATACCGATAATTCCCGATATTACATTTTTAACTCAATATCGGCCGATAATATCGGCCCACCGATATTATCTGACATCCCTAATATATATATATATTGACATATATATATATATATATATATTGACATATATACTGTATATACATATGTCTAGTTAACAGCCAGACAAAAAGGTAGACTAATGTTATGGGTTTTATTTTGCCAGATACCAGTAGATTTATTATTCATGATTGGCTGACAGTTTGTTTACATTCAGTTAATAAATAAATATATATATATATATATATATATATATATATATATATATATATACAGTATATATATATAGCATTTCCTCTCCAGTCAGTGGTACTTTCTGTTGTCTTGCAATCTGCTCACTACATTATTTGTACATTTAATGTTACAGTAGAGACTGAATCTGTTCAGAAGGGTCAGTCAAAATTAATTCCCATCCCCATTGGTGGTCAGCCACTGTTGGTAACTATGCTAGCAGTATTTAGCAACCAAGCAAACTGCATACAGAGTGTGATTTGAAAATTGGCAGCTACAATTCAATATGAGGTGATCTTGCGTTTTTTAGTTTAATTTTAAGGTTTGCCTCCCAGTCTTTGTCGTCTCAAACTTATTTTTATTATTATTTTTGTGTCCTTGATAAGGCTGAATAATACCAATTATGGTTAAGTCACAACTATGTTTATGCACCAACCTCCTACAGTTAAAGACACATTATTAACTGTATTTCATCTGTCTATTATCTGAGGGTATTGTTAGTTTGTATCAAGACCAAGGCCTACAGCACTTTCAAATCATTGCCCAGTCCTTTTACAACCATTGCATTATGGTTACTGTTAAACACACACACACACACACACACACACACACACGCACACACGCACACACGCACACACAAAGAAACACACACACACAGACAAACACACAGAATCCCTCGCTTGACGAACAGATTCGATGAAAAGCTACAGACGTTAGTCTAAGTATGCTGCATACCCCCTTCTCCCTGAGCTGGGCATCTATATCTTTCATTTAGCTGCCTCCCTTGTCCTCTGTAGTGTTTTTGACTGGTTACCATTTTTAACAACCAAATCACATTTCTTCATGAGATAGGCACAACACATTTTACTAATTTTCATTGTTACCCGTTACTTTGCATACCATGCATATCTTGATAGAATCCAGGGGGGTCTGACCACTTTTTGTTTATTGAATGACCATTGTTTTTAATTTATTAATGAAATATTATTCTAGAAGGCTTCTCAATGGGGAATATACTTGATGTAGAATGTCATAAGAAAATGTCACCTGCAGCTACGAGGTGGGAATTTGGCAAAACTTCCCAGTGAACATGAAGTGAAATTTATGTTTATATTCAACCACTTGTGTTTGTGCACTGATCGCAACATAGGCCCATTAGCACTGTTAATGGAGGCACTATTCTTTTTCTCTGCTTGGTTCTGCCTAGTGTCTTCAAAGCATGCTCTTCACATCTTTCCCTCCTACTTTCACAATTATCATTGAAAGCTCACACGCATATGTGCGCCCACGTAAACACACACACACATTTGTGCCTGAACACCCATATGCAAAATTAAGAACACAAACTGTCTGTGATCCCTTAAAAAGCTTCTTAAAATGAGTGCAAGTTACTTTTATTCCACACATTCAGGCATGCACACATGTGCACACTCTTTTTACTTCACACACAGCATATTCTCTCAGAGCAGATTTGCATACTTATTTTGATGTTGCTTGTTGTTTGTCACTGGTTGCGTGGTGTGACCCACTTGCTCTGTTCATTTTTTCAATATTAAAGGAGACCCACCTCTTCTTATTTCTTTAGCAGTTGGGCACATTTTTTCTAATTGCCATAGAAACCAACAGTGAGTTCACCTTAGGAATGAGCAGTGCAAGATGAGTGTGTTGATAATTAATCCCCAAGGATTTTAGAACACCAAAGGTTGTGTACTGTATGCTTCCCAACAAATTAACTTTAACTGAGAAAGGATTTTCACACAGGAACAGTCACCTATAGAAAATGATGACAAGCCCAGCATGGAAGTCAGCCTCTGCAGTACATATCAAGTCTTTTAAAAAAATGTCCAGATCACATCCCTGACTTAAATTAAGAACAAGAAGATGCAAATGCAATCAATGATTTGCATGAAATATTCCATACTTTAGCCTCAGGTTTTCATTGCCTTTTGATTGGTAATTATTGTGTCTATCTGCACAGTGGAAAAAGCCATGATTAAAAATGTAGCAACATCACATTTTTATCTCTGATTAGAATGCACTTTTAAACCACCACATTAGTGAAGGCTCATGGGCATGCATATTTAATAAGAAAACTATCCACTGTTATGCATGTGGCTGGCAACAGGTGCATGGCAAGTGAGGTCAGGCAGCAGAAGGTGGGTGTGGAACCCTAGAACGCTGACTTGGTGTGGTGTCATTGACCATGTGTTTTTCTTTCTCTCTATCTCGGATTACATGTAATGTAAGTGGACACCACCTGACGGCAAGCTGCTTGAGATATAGTGTCTGACAAGATTGAGGCAGAAAGACATGCTAAATAACAGAATCATGTGCTCTTCATGCTGTGTTTTCCTTTTCCAGAACACATGATACCTCCCTGAATTTACAGAAAGTGTTCTTGTTTTTGAATTGATTCATATTTGTAATGCACCCTACTGACTCTGCCTCTCTGGAATAATGTCAGCCGGCAGTTACTGGAAGCAAGAAAAGATCAGCTGGCATATTTTGTGAAAACTGTGTGTGGTTCACTAACATACACCATTTCTCTAGCAGAGGCTTCAGCAGTATAGCCTTCCTGAAGTTAACTCTCTTTTCCCATATTTTCTAATATGTTATTTTTCTCCTTTCCTAATGTCAAAGCTGTTCCTCAACCAACTGTTTCATACTTTTCTTTTCTTCCATGCCTCTGCTCTGCTTCCCTTTTGGCCTTCCTAACCCCTGACCCCTTCAGACTGGCAGTATGAGGGTAAGAGGGCAACCATCTGTTGTCATTTTTCCTTTTTGTTTCATTACATTCCTATATTTTCAATTTCCCTCTACCTCTCTCTCCCCTTCTCGCTTCCCTGTTGAAAGACATTTAATCCTGAACTTTCCTCACGTCAGCTGCAGAGCGCATCGCCTCACAGCACCTATTCCTCTTCACTAGACACCTCCTTTCTTCCTGTCTCCACCTCTCCACCTCTTCTGCTACCCCATCTGGTGCTGTCTATCAAGCTGCCATTACCCATGTCCCATGTGTTCATACCATCTAGCTGCTGTAACCTCCATCTGTGAAGCAGCTCTCCTCAGTGCTCTGCTTATGTTGTTGCCACATGCTTTGACCATCCTGCTTGTCTGGTGTCAGTATTGTACGGTCCATTTCTGTTGATGTTTGTGTGGTAGCAGTCATAGATGCCACCTGCTATAAAAAAAAGATGTCATCGTGACAGCTTATGGCATGACAAAAAATACACTGAAACAACATTTTGTGGTTTATTTTCTCAGACCAATTAAATATTATAAATCTCAGTGATTGTATGTCAGTATTTTAGCAATTTTCAGACAGCACTGCGTATCAATCCTTAATTTAGAATTATATTATAAGTACGGAAGTCTTAGCAGCAAAAAGTACTTAAAGTATCAAAAGTAATTCTACTGAAAAAAAAAAAATAGCCCCTGTAACTGGTGCATTATTATATATTGCATTATTACAATTGTCGGAGCCTAAATGCAGTTATTTTTTGTTGATAGAATAATTTAAGTTCATTAGAAGGATTAAGAATAAGAATATTTACATAGTGCACAGTTTATACATATGGTATGCTTATAATGAAGCAATATGTTTACGTTTCGATAATACAACATTTGTGGACAGATGTATTTTTGTTTTTTGCGAAGACTGCACCTTTAATATGTCACTCTTGGGAGTGTTTTGTGGGCAACGTTAACTTTGTGGTTAGTCAGGACAAGCGGAGAGTGGAGCTGTAAAGTTTTTTGACCTCCTTTTCGCTCTCTCGCTTCTTTTTCTCACTCATTTTTTGTATTGGAAGTGATTCATATTAATTTCATGTCAATTTATTTTTCTGTATTTTTTCCTGCATTTTTTAAGTAAAATATTTAAAGTTTACCAGTTGGCTTTCGTGGATCATTTGGATGTGGACAAGTGGAAGAGTGTTATGAGCGTCAAACCGAGGCTTTTTAATTTTAATGCGAATGCATCAATGCGTAGCATTTTGGTCCAGTGGTTCGAGTGGAACTGACCTGACATGTGATCCTGGGATTCACAATTATTTTGTACAGGATATCTGTTACATAATCAAAAAACATAATGAAGTGAAAAAAATACAATACCTCCCTCTGAAATGTATTTTACTGTAAACAATATGCAGTCATTTTCATAAGCTGCCATGAAGCGTAATAGGCTGTTGCGATTACAGAGTAAATTGCTTAAGTATAGCACAGAGGGATTACATTTTTTTTATGTCAATTGGCTTTTTCTTTTTGCATATGCAGAGTGTAAGCTGTCCCGGCCAGGCCCCCCTGCAACCATAGTGACCATTGATGAGGAAAGCCCTAACGGTATGTACCAAACAGTTGCCCACCTACTCTCTTCACTTAAGTTTACACCACTCTCTTCTGTATTCCAATATGCTTCTGCACTCAAATGTCTTGGATTGCATTGTTGGGATTGTTTCTGTGGCTTTGGTAATGTAATACATATCAATACTTCCTCATTGGGATTGCTTTGTGTTGTAGTGTAATAGAGCACAGTCTCTCTGCTAATGATCTCTTGGGGCAGGTTGGTTATGGGAGATGTTTTGTCAGAGATATTGGATTGTCATTTTGATTGTATATTGAATCAAAGATAAATAAATTCTAGTTTTGTATATTTGTTCTGCGTGCGTGCGTGCATGCGTGCATGCGTGCGTGCATGCATGGGCGCATGCGTGTGTGATACAGATGGTGTTTGGCATACAGATGTTATATGGGGCTCCATTAATGAGTTTTGTGCTCCTCATGCAGATTGTATTTACTGTGGTATACCTGTGCTACAGTAGTAAAGGCAATGCATAGAGCAGACAGACACACGGTACTTGAATGGATCAGGTGCAACTATTCTGCTCTTTGTTTTTTCTTTTTTTTCTTTTTCTTCAAGCCTCTCCATCACCTGCACCCACTTTTCTGCACTCTCTAGTTTTCCTCTCTACATTCATGGCTCTTTGTTTAGCATTTGACATCTGCACATTGTTAATGGGCATGTATGTGTGTATATAAATGCATACCTTGATAGGGGGTGCTGCCTGCTGCTTGGGGAGGGGCTATAGGTTCATTGTAGGAATGAGAAATGCATTCTCCTATATGGAGCAGGTGTGTGTTTGTCTCACTCAGTTCTCCCTGCAGATATCAGTTCTGCAGGTTAATAGAGTTTAATGACCAGCCCTGACTGAAGATAGAACCCAGAGCTTGTTTATACAATCAGACTACTATCCCACAGATGCCCCTCTTCTTTGCGGTATGTGCTCTGGGCACTGCTTTGTGGGTGGTTGTTTAGTAAAAAATAGTGTGCGTTCACATATGCATACACCTTATGTGCATAGTTGCATCCCAAGAGTATGATTGGGGGGCTCTGTGTGAGATGAGGCCACCATTCGTCAGTGCAATAGCCTCCAATTCAGGCTGTCAAACGGTCTCACCTACTCCTTCCTCCCTGTGTGTGCAGCTGTGATTTGGGGCTTTGATCGATTGCCCAGGGAATGTGCTATATGGAGGTAGCCAAGCCTGCATCTGAAAGCCTCCCTCAGCTCACATGCGTGTGTGAGGGATTTGCGCTAATCTTCCTCATAAAGCACTCATTTACCTGGGATACGGGTCTCTTCTGGCTCCACAGTCCTTTTATTTATCTCATCGTGATGAATTTGCCCAGAGCCCATCCTGTCCATAATGGAATGTAAAACAGGCAACCAGCCATTATTTACCAAAGCAATTATCCTTTTAAATGTGTTCTATCTCTTCTCTTCTGTCACACAGAAACCATACAAATGACACGTAATAAGATTCCATCTTTTCTGAGCATTTGCTTTCATATTCATTCATGTCAGTGAATGGGAAAACAAACAACATAATCACCCTACTGTCTGGCTTTGTTTGACTGAGGTCAGAAAGGATAGACAAACTAATACATTTAAAATCCTGTATTCCTTGGCAAATTTAACATAGCTCAGAAGAGCCAAGAAAGTATAGGGTTCCCCATGATGACACTGTCAAGACACTACATTTTATCATCAGTTTTACCTTCATTGATTGTTTGGGGTGGAATTATATTTGACTTAGTTAAAACAGTAGAGCTTGGCTTCCACATTGTGAAATAAACCCATTTTCTTCATCCTGGCTTCTTTCTTTTTTATTTCAGCGTGCTATGCTTTATTCTTGGTTGTTTTTTACTTTAAAGGAGCAGATAGTCACCAGGGGATAGCAACCCACTTGCTCAAATGAAGCGTAACATGTTTAATTTATCCAAGCTGCTGCTTCTGCAGACCCACTGACAGGTGCCAGACACAACACATAAAGTCTAACTTGATTGCAGAGAGGATCTCTGTTGGGAAGACAGAGCTTGTTTCGTATAGGCCCCTACGCTTATTTAGGCTATGAGCTTAATCCAAAAGCAGTTAATCAGATTGAAGAGATTTCTATCTATAGGGGCAGCTGGGTAGGGGAAGGGGGTTGGTTGAGATGCATTTTCTCATTGATGGAAAGCTTACTACAACAGCAATGGGAAATCAGTGTGTCCATAAACGAGCGTGCCGTCTCCTAGCTTTTATCTTGTCTCTGCAAATTCATGATTTGTATCAACTGTTGCCTGAAGCGTGTGAGGATCTTCTTAACCCTCTGCATATTGAGCAACAGCATAAAGGAAGTCAGAAACAAATGTTGCTGAAGGGCTTTATTAAAAAGGAGTGCATTTTGCATTCCTTTATGTGGTGTATCTGCCAAGGTAAATTCACTTTGAATGCTGATAAATCATTGCACCTTGAGGAAGGCTGCGATCACTTGAATGGGGCAAGTTATCGTATTTGCCACTACGATGCATGATTGACCTTAAATATTACCCCCTGGATTCACTGAATGTCCACAAGTGGTTTAATGCTTAATTGAACCTATTCACCAGTGGTAAAGGTATCCCTTGCACCTTTGCTTCGGCACAGTAACCCACTAACTTAGAGCAGGAGATAAGTGTTTCTTTTCTCCTCAGATATGGGAATTAAATTAATTTATAAAACTGCTTAATGTTTGGATTTCTCTTGCCAATGAAATGAGAGTCCATTGGATGTACTGGCCTGAGCAGAAGTGCAGGTTCAACTTATAGCCATTGCGATTTGACAAGCTCAACTTCATCATAAGCCTCCCATTAAGGCTGCAGTCATCACCAGTCTTAAAGCCATGTAAAAGAAAGATAATAAAAAACTTTGTTAGCAGCACAAGCTGATATTGGTTTATGATATCGCATACATAAGCTAGATGTTTTGTCTGGAAATATATAGAGCACATAAACGGTGTACATACCTGTTCAAATACATACAGGTGTGGAGATTATTTGTTTGTTTGAATTTTGCATGCGCTTCATGTTTTTATAGTCTATCTTTACTTGAATTAGATACTGATGAAAGTGATGTGAGTGATGGAAAAGAGTGGCACTCTAACACAAAAAAGTCCTCCATCACTTTATGTCCATTTCTTGTTAAAAGTACTCAGACCTCAATCATTCATGTGATGGAAAGTACACTCTTTTCAGAAGGAAACAATATCCTTGTTTCGTCTTTGCCTCGTTACGCTCATCTCTGAACTTGCGCCGAACAACCACACAAAGCTCATCTGATAGAAAGTGAAGTGACAACTCTGCCAGAGTCTGTATGAAGACAAACAAAGGGAGTAACACAAAACTTCTGCTGTGTTTTCAGCCTTTTTCTCTGGTCTATTGTCAACTCCTTGTTTTCATCGTCTTATTCATAAGTTGTTTTGACTGTGTGCTTCTGTTTTTAGACCCATGACAACTGGCTAAGATTTGATAGAGCTGAAATACAGATGCTAAATACAATGCAGTCTGTGTTAAAGTAGAGATGCATGGATATCGCCTCCGATCTTGACTAATTAGCTAGATTGGATATCAGATGAATGAGACTGATCCAGCTTTCCGATCCGATTTTTATTAATATCATACACAGCGTTACAGTTACTTTATTTCTTTTTGCTGCTAATCTACACTTTATTTGATAATAAATAAAATAAGGTACATTTATATCTTGGTCATTTGTTACCTTTTTTTTTTTTAACAAAGCTAAATGTTAATGTCAAGCATGATGACTTCACTCACATGACAAGGTATACAGTTCATTAATTTTACAGTAGGATCAGATCAGGCATCTGCCGATACGTTCAGCCCAGGTATAGGTATGCGATTTGATTGGAAAAAAATGGATGGGTGCATCTCTATTTTAAAGGTTTCTCATCTATACTATAGAAGAGCATTATAGGCCGTCCCCTTAAGCAAAATACCAGGTCCTTTGTCTACTTGTTTTTCTCCAGTGTTTCAAGGTCTTGGAGGTAGCTCTACAAAGTGTTAAGTGTGAGCAGGTTTTAACAATTAATGAGATGAGCCATCCTATGTGAGTATTTTTTACTTGGCCACCATGGACTCATTAGCCTCCCTCCTTAAAGTTAATTCAATCTCTCACAGTGTTTCCCTCCAGAAAGCTGGTCATTAGCTGGACCATCCTCTCTGTTGCTTCGTTCCTTTACATTAAGCCTTTCCCTTTATTATGTCCACTTCTCTATTTCTTTCTTCTATATATTTCCAGACAGAACATCTAGCTTATGTTATCGATGCTGTCTTGATCATGCACACTATATGATGCATGATTATTTTTTTATGCACCTGTAGAGACCCTTAAACCTTAAAATATTGAAAGCGATTAGAGCCCTGAGAAATAGTCTTTGGATTTGTAATGCTTCTTTTGGACTTAAAAGTAACGTTAAGAATAAGCACAATGATCTGAATTTAATTGTGTAATTAATATTTAGGAGAAATGTCCCTGATTAAGAAAGGAACATTCTCAGACCTACATGCAAAGTCTGCAATTTTTTTATTCCATTAGTGGCACCTGGAAGGCAGTAACCTTTCCCTGGAGGCTATCCCAACAGTGGGCTAACACTCCAGTTAGACACCCCCTAGCATGAAGCACTATGATGAATCGTCGAACATCCATTGTCTTGAATTCCACTGGTTTCAAACAATAGTAGTTGTCAACGGGAATGCACATTGATGTATGGGGCTTTTCAGCAAGGCCCTTTACAAATGGCAAGGGCATCATTTGTAACCCTTTTTCCAAGCGGGGTGAAACAGTCATGAACCCTGTACAAGGCATATTGCTTCATCGGAACACAGTTCACTAACTGTTGACCACCTAGCTGTATAAATATAACTTTAAACATAGTCAATATAGAAACTGAAAGTCTACTCACTAACTAATCCCTCCTTTATGTTTCTTGATGTTAGCCTGATAACTGAAGACAGGTTAGCTATTGTTCAGTCAACTCCACTCATCTTTTGTAACCAGAGATGACAAACTGCAGTAAATGCAACCTTTGCTTTGACTCAGTGCGGCTAATGAAGCATGCTCTAATGAATATACTTTTACTTGTTAACTGATATTCAATATATTGCCCATCCCTAGTCAGGTTCCAGTGTGCTGCCAGTGGTTCACAAATGTTTAACCCCCACTAACCCTGTTCTTATCCTTAGCACTTAACCCAACCCTTGACTCCCAAGTCTGGGCTATGCGTCTCAGAGGTGGATGGTGTTCTATTCCTAACCTCAAAATAGTTGGCATTGAAGATTAATAAAGTAATAGTTTTCCATGTCAATCTTAAATAACTTCACTTTTAATAAACATTTAAAATATCATGGTTATTCTCATTAAGTTGGCTCTAAATTTGCTGATCAGGACATTTCTGTTCTGCCTAATAATTGCAATTTAGAAGGAAAGGAAACATCTCTGCAAATCTGGCTGGAGCTACCCAAGTGGCTGATTTTGTTATTGTAGAGCTGTGAATGTTTGCGAGTGTGAGAGAGTGGGGGAGATGTTGCACTTTTTTGATACATTTTATGCAGATGTCTGATTTAGGGTTTAAACATGTTCTCTGTTCCATATTCTGATGTGCTCTTTCTCTCTCTCTCTCTCTCACTCACTCACTCACTCGCTCACTCACTAGCTCACTCACTCACTCGCTCACTCACTCACTCATTAGCTCACTCACTCACTCACCCCCCCCCACACACACACACACACACACACACACACACACTGGTCTCCAGGTCCAATTGTGATCATTGCTAGGTCATCAATATGTAATTGGAATATAGCTGAAAGGCGGGATTAGTGTACAGCACCTGCTCCTTGTGGATTAGAGAGAAAAACGGGAGGGCGGCACATGCATTTAAGCTCAATTATATACTACATACAGTGCATTGTGACTACCTCAGTACAATATCTATACTTTTGTATAGTTTATACACCTAACAAGCCATTATTTTAATGACAATTATGATAAACTCTGTCTGGTTTCCAGATTATGAAATTCTTTGTTAATCAGATTTAAATTGGCCGCCAACAGCCTGCGCTTTCCCCTCTACTTGCCCCTAATTGGACCACTTGTGTTAATGCGATTGTTTTTCTTTAGAATTGGAGAACATATTTTAATGTTTGATATGCAAATAAAGACAGCAATTATGAAATATTAAAGAGAGATAAACGGTCAGCATAATTACTTCCGTTCCTTTTGTAAATCCATTCACGCTTTTCCCAATTACACTATAAAACATGCCTTTCATGTGTTTCACGGCACTGTGACATTATTTGCATGAAGATTTTGGTTCAGAAGAAGAAGCAGCTTTATTTATACAGCACTTTTCAAAACAAAGAGTAACAAAAGAGTAAACAAAAGTAATAACAAATATAAGGCAAAACAATTAAAGACACAAGACATGTTGGACTGGTTCATAAACATAAAAAGCTTTTTTTTAAATAAATATATTAGTTTTAAGGAGTGATTCTAAACATGTATCGGATTCTGCAAGCCTCAGAACCGCAGGCAGGGAGTTCCAGTTCTGAGGCCTCCTGACCAGGGTGCAAAATACGTTGTCAAAAATGTCTTTTAAAATCTTGTCCAACAGTATTCATTATTCAAATTGCAAAACATTTATTCACAAATAGGAATACGAAAAAATATTATTGTGGTGATTCCTCATACATTGCCACCGTAGTTGTGTAGTTGTGTGAGTGGGCTTTTTGTTAATGTTATTAGCCTTGGTTTTGTGTGCAAATCGTATGTAGCCTAGTAGTTGATTTCCTGATTATACAGTCCTCTAAATCGGACTCGTACACGGACAGCTGTTACCACCACAGGGCCTGGTAGTTCTGTTTATACTATCAGCCCGGAGGACGTGTTCCACACATGAGCAGTTGAGCAGTCACTTTTCTTTAGGTGCATGCCAATTGTCTACCACGACTTCACAGACAGGGACAGATTATGTAATTTCCTTTACATGGACCGGACCCTCGTGGACATACTGGTCTTGACCACAAAAACCTGGTCACCTAAGCCGTGACTTACAAACAGCCAGTAAAGTCACCCTTGCCGAGCTGCATGAATTCAGTAATCGGAACTATGAAGTGCAAGTGAAAATCTCAAAATCAATTCTTAAACTCACTGGTAACCAGTGAAGATAGGTTAAAACAGGGCCGATGTGATCTTGTCCTCTAGTGTTTAAGCAGCTGCATTTTGTACTGGAGGCATTAATCGATATCTGAGATGCAAATAATTTGAGTCAAAATGCTTAATCTAACTGGTTAACTTCATGCATGATCAGAGAGAATAAATGTTAAGTAAACGGTCTGCATTGAAATATTTTGTTTTCGATCCCCAGACTTTTTTGTCCGAAGCTGATAGAAATAAATGCCTTTTTTATGAGTGCTGGACCAAGTGTGAGTGCACAACCCTCACTGTATTATTCAGCTAGTTTTCCCCAGAATATGGTGAGATTGTCAAGTTGGATTAATATTATCATCATAGAATGGGTGATTTTATTCACATTTCTCTAAGAGAATTCTTGTTTTTTTCACTGCAGCATCTACCACCTCTATACGTGAAGAGAATATAGAGCAGAATGATAGCTGCTAGTTTTGCACATTGTACTGTTACAAAGACAAGTGGAGAGATCACTGCATTACACTAAAAGTTACGTTTTGGCCTAAGCATGAACACCACCACAATGAAATCTGTTCCACAAATAAGCAAAACAGTGAGAATTGTCTAAATGATCTTTTTAAACAGCTTCAACCTTTTTATGTTCCAACTCACTTGACATTCAAATAGTTTTTCTCCCCAAAAGCTGCAGAGCCAACGCTGTATTGATGGCATCATAAGTAGAGATCCAGGAGCTGCTCCACTTAAACAATGTTGCCAAGTTTGTGGACACCATAATGATGCTTGGGGCGATTTTAATGATGCTGGCATTTCCTGGCACATAACCATTAACTCTGCAATGAAATTAAAGTTAATAAAAAACTCCTTGAAACTTTGGAGTCATGCACAGCTTGTTGTCAACAGAAAGGCCCAAGGTTTTTGCTCTGTTATGGTTCCTCGTTATGAAATATTGATTGTATAGTCTACATTATACCACAACTTGAAGGACTCATTAGTGGGTTTTTGATTCTTATGTATATTGAAGGAAGGGGATCAATGATTTTATTTTCATTGTAATGAAATACATCACACATAATTATATAAAAGAAACCTCTTAAAGCTGCACGCATTGTTGGATTTATTTGTCTGTTAATAAAATATGGAGCATTCACCAATTAATTTCACAGCATAGTGTAATGAGATCATGGATTAGTTTAATCCTCACATTAGGCTAAACAGGTATTAAAATGATTGGTCATTTATATTTCATGTTTGCTATTTTGCTATGCGGAATACAATGTGTTGTTCAACTAAAGAAATATTGCTGTGGGGATTGAACCATGCATTTCTTCCTTTCATCATGGTTGTAAATAGTGATGGTGTTATATTTTGCTCCTCAACCATTGTAGGACAAAGCACTTCACAATTTGCCTCTGATTTGCCCATTCATGCACTGGGAGCAATTTAAAGTTTGTTGAGTTAATCAAGGCTTAACCCACTAACCCTGCATTTAGCCAACAAACCACTCTAACCCCTGAGCTACAGAAGCATCTATCTGTGGTGATCCTCTGCAAAGATGTAACATCGCAACATCCAATCTACCCTGCCTACTTGACCTTTGGAATTTACTGGGATGGCTCTAGGAGCAGCATCAGCAGGTCACAAGGTTTCACTTATTTAAAGAAATAGATAAACTCTCAAATATAGATTTACAAAAATATCTTCTACAGACCATAGGCTGTGTATAACGATGGATGACTTGACAGCTCCCTGAAAGTGAAGCCAAAACATCTGGATCACCCCCTGGTGGCTGGCTTCAGTGTTAGTAATAAATTCCATCTCCACCATGTGTAGTAGAGGAGATGCAGGCGAAACTAAAAAAATCCAAGTTCACCTTAAACATATTTTAAGAAAGATGTTTTTTGTCATTTAAGGTAGGTCTTATGCTAGTGTTTGTTCAAATTTTAAATTTTTCCTAAACGTTTGGTTTCTTGTTGGTTATTTGTTGCTATACAAACAGAGTAAACCTTTATGATTGACAGTGGTGATTTACTCATCATTGGTTGAAAGGGTATATTGGCAGGTATTTGATACCGCCCCATCACTACTGTGCAGAGTCCAAAATTCAATGCTTTTCCCCAGGCAGTATCCTTTAAGTCGCAGGTGACGTCACCAAAACGCGGCGGGGGAAGCAGGCCAAAAATAATCAGTCGCTTCCCCGTGTCTAGCAGGCAGTCCCCCATGGACCTGAAGTCCTGCTTGAGGACCTCAGAGTGGTGGTTCTTTGAATCGTTGGTACCAGCCTGGAGGACCAGCGTGGAGGCGGAGTTGTGCTGTGAACACAGCTAGAGGGCGGAGGACTCAACCTCCCTGACGCGGGCTCAAGGGCGGCAGAAGGCCTGGCCGCAGCCCACCCTCACGTGCCTGACCATCGAGGTCCCAACAACCAGCAGTGAGGGAATGCGCTGTTCCACGGGCTGCCTGGAGGTGCACCGGCCCGTGGCTGCTCCTAACCGAGACGGAGGGGAGGGATCAGGTTGGGCGAGCGGACCCAGGCTCCTGCGGGGACGAGCTTGAGCGCACACCCAGTAGAGGGAAACCCTGCAGGCTTAGAACATCATACCTTTTATCCAGTGGTAGATCCGGAGGCGGAGAAGGTATCGATGGGTGAGCCCCAGTGCCCCTGTTCACCACTGACCAGGGTTAGCTCAGCTTGAGTGGAGCTGGGCTCACCAGAAACAGAGCCACCACTCCATCCTCCCTGATGGAGCACTGCCACTCTATGGGGCGAAGGAGGAGGTAAAAGGCACCGTTGACTTGGGCTTGGCTCCCTGCTGGTGCCAGCGGGACTCGGTGAGTGCTGGTGCCGTAGATCTGGTAGTGATGTAGCCAGTCCACGTTATGGTCGGATCACCAGCGCCGGAAGCCCTAAGATGGGCGCCGCGCTTCGCCTGGGTCGTGGCGACGGTGGAGAGATCCAGGAGGATTCCATGAGGTCAGCCTTTAGGCCAGAGACGTTTTCCCTCAGTTATGAGAGTGTGGGGGGACAGGACTCGCACACCACCATCATATCACAGCCTGTGCTGGGGATCCGTCACCCCGGGACACAGAACCACCACAGGGAGGTGAGTTTAATTCTTGTCCTAGAGCAGAATGTCAAGGGAGACCTTCTTCACTCCTTGGCAGGCAGCCCACTTCAACTCAGTGGGATCTAAAAGCACTGCTGGTGAAGAAGTTATTTTAAAATTGGTGCCTCGCTAGTGCGATTCGGCGTCACGACTTCCAGGTTTTACTTCTCCAGTGTGATCAGAGGCAACCACAGGCCCGATGGTTAAAAGTCATTATACAATAGTGAAAGAGTTCGGCTGGCACATAGTGTTGCCTCCTGTTTCCTTAAAAATGTACTATATTTTACATGCACACACAAAATCTATTGGGAGAAATCAGGTTGAGGAAGCAAATTTGAGTTTGCATTCACTGCAGTAACCTGGTTAGTATGACCCGCGTTTGGTCAGTAATGAGATTTCTCCCCCATGGTGCTTTGCCATATATATTCAATGAAGGCTGGAATACATAAAGTGCATTGGTGATACTGTATGTGACACCTCAGCTCAAGGATTTTAGAGTTTTTGGAGTGGCAATTCAGTGGGTATACTGTAGTGTGAGAGCACAGTTAGTTCTTTCTTCACACATAACATGGCTTATGACCACAAATTTATAATTCTAGCTTTACCAGGTTTCTCACCCCAATTACAGAAACATTGTTTCTCAGGCTCATATATATTACTGCAGAAGGCTCACAATAAATGTTACTTGTGTATGAATGCAGTTTTATTTTGAATAAGCTTGCACTGCCCTGAGTCTGTCTGACTAACAAAGGGTGTGGTCGGACTTAATATTATCAACAACTTCATGTCCAACAGCAAGTAGAGACAATGGAAAAAGTACTAAGCAGCTGCAAAGGCAGGGGGCCTTCTGTTTGGAGTTTGCAATGTTCTCCCCGTGTCTGCATGTGTTTTCTCCGGGTTTTCTGGCTTCCTCCCACAGTCCATAGACGTGCAAGTACATGGCTGCCTGCCAGTTCACTGTCTATCCCAATATGCCAAGCTGAGATAGCAGCCAAATACACCTTAAGAGTAGAAGTTGAAAGGCCCTTTGGGCTCAGAGAGTGAAGAAAACACAGGATAATATTATTCCCGCGATGAAAGGGATCCTCACCTTGCTGAACACACCAGCGCTTGGAAACTCTCCACTTGTAAGCATAGAGGGCCCAGGTCACGGGAGCTTTGGCATTTTGGCATCAGGGGCAACCCCACTGCTAATAGACGCTCCCTTTCAGGGGCCAAGCTACCAGCCTCCACTTTCAAGGGTCTGGATGGAGCAGGTCACGTCGTATTGGCAGGGGCCACAGTGTCCTTGACAGCAGGGACTTAAGGTCTGCGAACCATGTCTGTGATGGCCAATTCGGGGGCTATTAGAATAACCCGCACGTTTTCTTCCCTCACCTTGTCCAGAACCTGCTGTGACAGAGGAAGTGTTGGGGGGGGGGCATATAGCTGATCTCCCGGCCAGCACAGCCAGCGCATCGTGACCAATGTTTGGGTAGTTGTCCTGAATGGAATGCGAACAGATCCACCTCCCCCCCGACTGAAACAAGTCCAAATAATATTTACCACTTGAGGGTGGAGACGCCAGTCCATTATCAGGGGCTGACCCCATGGACAACAGGTCTGCAGCACAGTTTAATCTGCCCTATCTGTTAAAAGCTGACAGGGAACTCAACCGCCTGTGAGCCCACAGCAAGATTTCTGATGTAGTCTTAGGCATAGCCCGTGAGCGAACCCCGCCTTGACGGTCGATATATGCGACCGAATCAGGATGTGTTTCCCATTAAACCGGCTCTCAAAATGTTTCCGAGCCAGCTGTGCTGTGTTGACCCCCAGCACATTGATGTGACGGTTCTCGTGCGTGTCCCACCCATACAAAGAGGCATCTGTCTTTATTAACACCCGGGGTGTCATCGGACCCAGCCGAACACCCGTTATGAAATTGAGGCGTCAGCACCTGTTTGAGACGCGTTGGCTAATAAACCAGCGTTGTAACGGTCTCATTTTCAAGAGACCCAGTGATACCGCAGCTGATGATGCAGCCATCAGTCCAAGTAAGATCATAAAATGTTTTGCTCTGGTTGTGCGTCCGTGCATTATTCTGCGAGCAGCTGTGATGATCTTTAGACGCCTCACTTTAGTCAAAGATGCACGTATGGACACTAGTAGTTCAACTCTAGACCCAAATACACTGTGTTTTGAGAAGAAGTCAGGGTGTTTTTTTTCCCAGTTATCCCAAAACCCAGCTTGGTGAGATGAGTGATTAATATCTGCGTGTGTGACGCAGCACTCTCTCTCCCCATAATTGTCCCCATATGTCAGCATGTAGAGGGGCAAGCTCTGCATCCACAACCAAAGAAAAACTTTCGGGGTGAGAGAGAGAGGCTGAACGGGAGTACGCAAAACTCAGAACTTTTGTTTGATAAGCAAACTTCAGGTCTTTCCTGTGTCTCTCGATTATTGGAATGTGGAAATGGGTGTCTTTTAAATCCACTGAGGTGAACCAGTCTCCCCGTTGTATTGATTTGAATGGGCAGAGAGAGAGAGAGACATTTTTATAGTTTGCAGTCAGGAAATTATGTTTGTATTTGGGCTATTTTGAGATCCACAGAGCCAATTTAGCTGCCTGCCTAAGTGATAGGGAAAAGTAGTTAGTTTTACCCCGGCTTCAATTAATCCAATTTCTAAGATGTTCATATTTCACCCTGCATTGACACAATTATGCTCACAGCCCAATATAAACTCAGTGTGGGCACACATATGACATGCACTTCAACCAGTATGAAAATGAATTTAAAAAACTACACTTTATCTTTCTGCAGAGGAAGAGCTTGCTGTAACATTGTTTGGGTTCCCTGTTTACTGAATGAAACAGCTGCAGCTTTTTTTCCTTGTCTCTTTAAATCTGGATACTTTGGCAGACATGCATAAACTGACAGCTGTTTCCGATGTTTCATGTTTCATGTCAAATTATGTCAAAAGTAATCAGAGGATATTAAGCATTTGTAGTGTTAAGATGGCAGTGATATTACAACCCTCCACATTTGGTGGCAGCTGTAATACACCTATTTTGCTTTTGGCAATACATCCAAAGTAACCAGCTGTCAAGCCGTCCCTTGACAGCTGGTGTGCATGGTTGTACTGTATGTGTTGAGTGTATGACAGTTCAACACTTCTGTGAGCGTTCACAAACATTGTCTTCCTTATAATTTGACTACGTGTGTTTTACGTGTGCTCTCATAGTTTTGCTGGTTGACCACTCATTGTGATTTAAAAATATATCTGGTGTAGATTATCCTCCATTTCCTCCTCTTAGTTATGGCAGGCACCATTGCTCAGACAGCAGTGATGTGCTGCAGAGGCTCCTTGGTCATGATTGAACAGAACTTTGATGAAGAAAGGTATAAGCTATAGCATGTATATATTTTTTAACAGCATCATTTTATACTTTCATATTTTAGTTTTTGATTAATGCACCCTAGAGGTTGTACTTTTTGTACGTGGAGGGGAAATGACATATAAATAAAAAAAGGTGGTGGATGAAGCAGATGATATTGAGAAAAATTGAATCCACATACTGTTTGCTGTCTTGGTAACTTTAATTGCTGAATATATTTCCCGTTAGGGATGTTAATTATTAACCATTATAAATAAGACTTTTGACCTATTAATACCATCAGTTAAACACTTAAAAATATAGTAAGATATATAGATTATTCAAATAATTATTTATTGGATTCAAGGAGGTTTATTGTCATTACCAGAACATCTTGGTTCATGAAAGTGTAGCTTATTGGAGGCTAAGCACTATCAAATTGTGTTGAACTGAGTGTCTGTATTGCTTAGTTGCTCTAACCAATCCGCTGTTAGTGCCATCAAGTAGTCGGTTGTTTAGCATACCTATTTTCCTTAACAATATCTTCTCATTTTGTATTCTACTAAGTGAATGCTAATGAACAGAAATATTTGATTACATTTAGCATGTATGTAATGCAATAGCTGTAAACTGTTGTCCATTAAGCAGCTTTTAACAATCCTGTGCATACACTCGCCTAGTTAGTAAGGTTGTTGGTAGAAATGTTCTTTGGACTCTTAAGATTGTTCAATTATTAGGACATTTGGCCGTGATCTCCTAATTTATCTCATTCAATAGTCTAGGCACCTGAATTGCAAAGGCTAATCACGTTTGGACTATGAAGTTTTGAATAACTGCAACAGAAAGTTCACAGGATCTCACCCAGCAAGCTGGCAAATATCAAAGCCCCCCTGTGCTTTAAAACTAATCAGTGAGATATTAAACTCCCTTCTAAAATTAATGAGCAACAAGTGAAATGATATGCCAGGATATGGGTAATATATGTTCTCATTTTAGTGCCAGAAAGAATCAAATCCAAAGGAAGGGGAATTACAATATCCCAAATGGGATGTCACAAAATACAGTCTTCAGGTTTGTTTTGGGGAGGAATGCTTAATATTTTGAATTACAAGAACTAGACAACTGGTTCATTCATACTAAGTGCTGAGTAACTTTGGCCTGTTATGAGGATTGAGCAGTAGTAATGGATGTCCTAGACAGCGGTGGCCACTGCACACTTGTGCTTGGTCATTTCCCAAGTAAATCATCCACATAAGGATATTATGAATGTGAATAAGATGTTGAGGAGGCATTTTAAAAATGGGATAAAAGGGAGTCGCCACAGAGATGTTCCGAAATGAGGGGTGTAACGATACATTGATCTGGATTGATATATGATCCAGTATCACTGATGCAAAGTGAAAATATTAATACATGTCGTCATCTTTAAAATTTGCCTTTATTTTGAAATTCTTCTTTTTATTCATTCATTCATTAATTCATCTTCAACCGCTTGTCCCTGTCGGGGTCACGAGGGGGCTGGAGCCGATCCCAGCTGCCATCGGGCGTGAGGCGGGGTACACCCTGGACAGGACGCCAGTCTATCACAGGGCACATAGAGAAGAACAGAGACAGACAACCATTCACACTCACATTCACACCTACGGGCATTTTAGAGTCATCAATTAACCTAACACGAGCATGTCTTTGGACTGTGGGAGGAAACTGGAGAACCCGGAGAAAACCCACGCAGACACGGGGAGAACATGTAAACTCCACACAGAAGGGCCCCAGCCGGGATTCGAACCAGGAACCCACCGTGTCGTCTTCTTTTTATTCATTTTAGTTAAACATTTTTTTTAATTTAAATGTCTTAAGAGCTTGGTAATAAAATCATATCTAGTCTATATAAATGCAAGGATTTTGTTAAATGTGCATATGCTGTTGTCTCATATTGATCGCAGGTCCTTGAATTGAATTGAATTGATTCGAATAGAAATCATATTGTCAGATTGTGACAGCAAATATTGTATTGTTGTCTAAATAATCAATATAATATTGTATTGTGATAAAGCTTGTGATTTACCCCCCTAGAAATTACCTTTACAGTCACTTTACACTGAACGTAAGACTTAAAGCGTTGTGTTGGTAAAGATCACCCAGTGTTTGCTCGTCAATAACGTGACAGTATTGAACATTACACAAAAATGTAGAAAGGGATAATTATTTCTCTCATCAGTTAATAATCATTAATTTAATCTCAGAGACCTATATGTGATATGTAACACCTCCTGTTTTCTCACAAAATTAACTTTATTTTTATTTTCAGCCTATAAAAACATACCACCCACACATGTGTTCATTATCTACCCTCATCTGAAGAGAGAGAAATAATCTTATTTGGTTTCTTGGAGATCAAATGATGTAAATGACAATTCAAATACATTCTTTTTTTTATTTTGGCCATTTGGTTTGCTTTCTTATCGCACTTTGAACCTGTTGTGAATTAAGATCATGGATTAAGTTAAGAGCATATTTCCAACAGGACTCCATGCTAATACCAAAAAAAAAATCTTATTGCAACCAATTTTTTCATACTAAACCTAGAGCCCTATCAGAAAATGTCCACCATTACGAATACCAATATTAATGATATTTGAGATAGAGGTAAGCCCTCTGTGGGGTCTACTGTGAAACCCGAGCTGTGGAACTCTGTGTAGCGCTTGTTTGAAGTTTGACAGTCTCTGGCATCCTCTTGAATGATGAGGACAGCAACTTTGCTGTGTGACTGAGATTGAGAGAAGAACTGCACAGAACAGTGGGAGTATTGGCTGTCACAGCAAAAAAAGCTGAAGTTCAATTAACGTGAGAAAGGGAGGAGGCTTTCTGTGCCCTCCCTTGTAATGTTATACGTGGTGTAATTTACGACCTGAGAGTTTCAAAAAGATGTAGCTCACCACTCAAGGTACTGAGGCAGATATATTTATGAAAAGATGTGTTTAAGATTAATGAGCCAGCAACAGGGGAGGGGGTTGGGGGGGTCTTTTGACTTTTTAATGAAATTCTTAGAAGATCCATTTTTCAGATGGAATTTAGCCCAAGAAAGGCAGATAATTACAGGTCCTTGTGATTACGAATGCATCAAACACTGACTGCTGCAAACAGGGAGTGCAGTCATTAATAGTAGCATAATGCAGGAGTGGGTATTATAATTACAAGGCAAAAGCTTCCATCACAGCCCCATTTGTGGTTATTCTTGAGTATCTGAGAGTCTGAGCGACTTTGCAAAATGGATGAACCTGCTTTTTGAAAGGATGAAATTCAAGATGTTATGGGCAGTAATTAAGAAAGCTCATGAAAATACCACCACCCCTTTAGGTTTTAAAGCTGGTAGATTGGTGAGGCACATCAAGTGCTTTTAGTCTCCACAGTATTTCAACATCTACAGTACATGTCATTAAGTTTACTAGCTTGGAAATCACTTTTTGAAGAAAACATTGCACCTTTGAGAAGTCAGCAACTCACTTTAGGGATATTGCTGATTCAAGTGAAATGTGGATAGTAAGGGGGTAAATAAAGATGATACAAAAAATAAAACAAAAAACAGTCAATAATTATTACTTATGTGTTTTTATACTTGGCATCTTTATATTTTGCTTACACCAGGCCTGAATCATCCGTTTACAGACCACTGGGCTCAAATGTTTGATGGGCCCCTAGCCCCTACCTACAAGTTGACTAAAAGCCTTGCAGGAAACATTGCCCTATATGTTGTCGACAGAGAGATGGGACACTGTTTGTGATGACACCCCTAATGCCAGTATGGTCAGAAAACCCCTCATGCAAAACAGGAAACTGGGCATGTGCCTTGGGCCTCTCTTTGGCTCTGATTGGCCCCCATCCCTTCAAACTCTCTTGATCCTTTGACCTTTGAGAGGAACTGAAGCTCATTAAAAAGTGAAGCAAATGACGTCACGGTTGTTAATAAAACTCCTTGTAAGGCTCCTTTATGAAAGACAAACAGACACTGTCAAAAAGTGAGATTACATATCTCAGTGCCACACCTTGGACACTGGATTTAAGGAGCAGATCCAAGTTGTCTCCTCACTCTTCTTTAGTCTTCTTGTCTTGTAGTCTTCTCCCTAGTCTTGTCTTATTTTGCCCATTGTACAGTATTTTATTTTGTAACATAGATTCATTTTGTCTTTATATTTTACAAGTAACGTTCTGCCTGACTTTGTTTCAAAGAATTTCCATGTTTTATTTAATTAATAAAATGTTAATTATCAGTCAAATGTCGTTTTAATTTAGTGCTCATGTTTTTGAGAACAAGTTTATATTAAAATCCAGTTTTCACCAGGAGTTTGAAAAGTGAACAAATGACTCATCCACCTAACTCAAGCTAACACTGCTGAATAATCAAGAAAGACTCTTTCTGGCTAAAAGCTGAAGATTTAGGGTTAACAGCAAAGTAACCCGCGACGCTGAACATCCGTTGCCATGGTAAAGCGCCCCCTATCGATAAACTGTTGTGTGCTGCCCTTTTGGACAGCCGGTCCACTCTTTGATACATCTTCTTCCTCTTGGATTCCCTCTTCATTGCTGAATGTTTGGTGAGATGATGTCATTGGTATCCTTTCATGAGCAGATCTGTTGACCACTGGCCATTTGATATTAAACTTTACTTTCCATAAAGGTATGATTAGAAATTGTATTTCAATATCATAGCTTTGCCATGTCCATCCATTTTCTGTGTTATTCTCATGTGTCTCATTTCATGTTAGAACCTATCATGTATATTATGTATATAAATATATTCATATTTTTGTAGTACAACTCAAAAACCCAAGTTGTCTGTGATCTTTCATTCTGTTCTGCAAAGAGTCTTGAGGTCACTGTTTTAATAGAGCAAGTGTTTTCAGATTGAGATGGATAAAATAATTGATAAGAGAAACTGATAGAAAAGTATTTGTATAATTCTTGCAGATGACTAGGTTACCATGGGACTTATTCCACATTACCTGTTTGAGCAATGGTGGTGCCCCTTTTAGCGAGGACAAATTAATTAGCCTAATTAATAAGGTGATTAGTCAATATATTAAATGCTTTATTGATATGGTAGGTATCAACCTTACCTTTTTATATATCTTCTCCTACAGATCTACTTAAGTAAAAGTTTCAGTGAAAGTAATTAGAAAGTTTTATTTATTTGTGTGTGTATATATATATATATATATATATATATATATTTATACACACAAATAAATAAAACTTTCTAATATTTTATATAATAAATATATATATATATATATATATATAATATGGTATTACGTTTCATTTAGCTGTCACTTTTCATTTCATTTAGCTGTCGACTTCCAATAAGTGCGTTCAACAATTAGGGTACATGTGCTTACTTTTTTTTGTATTATTAAATCATCTTCTTAGCCAAGGTGCAGTCAAAAGAGATGCATTTTTAGCTTGTGGCGATAGATGTGCAGATCTTCTGCCTTCCAGATGTCGATGGGGAGCTCGTTCCACCATTTGGGAGCCAGGACAGTAAACAGTCGTGACTTAATGGAGTGACTCGGTGTTCCTCTCAGTGAGGAAGTGGCAAGCTGATTTGCCGATGCAAATTTGGCCATTTGTGATTAGATTTAACAGGCTTTGGGGAGGGTTGTACCAGGAGGCCGCCGTGGCAAAGTTTAATTGGTCACTTATTAAAAGGTGCGATATACAAACTAGAAAGTGTCTGTGCCCTCAATAGGTTACAGATATCTGAGACATTGGGCCCTATTTAGACACTCTATGGGGAATGGTCTAAAGCACATGGCACAAGTGCTTTTTTAAAACCTCGTTCCTGGGCAACAAAGTAATGTATAAGAAACCCACTACAATTACTGAACTGTGGAAGAGACTGCAAGAAGAATGGACCAAGATCAAACCAGAGCAGTGTTAGAAACTAGTGATTTCCTGTGAACGCAGACGTGCTGAAGTCATTCAAAGCCAGGGCCTCTACACTTCCTTTTCATTTTTGAATCCTATAGCCCTAAGAAAAATGTTATGAAAAAAGTATTCTCTTCTGACACAATGGTGACTGTTCTCTAATTTTGCTCTCTGTTTTTTGCCACAAAAAAAAAAGGTTTTGTTGAAGTGCCTTGGTTATTTAAAAAAACATAGTACTCCAGTGGTATAGACACAGCAGATATTATATCAAATTCCGGACACTAAAAATCACGTATTTATAATTAATTCTATAATTTTGATCTCTAGTCATACATCTATATTTTAGGTGTGTTTTGGCTGTAACATGAATTAAGCCAATCAAAGTGTCATCTCCCATTCCCTTTAAAAGCCATGGTGCGCCCACAGCTGGCACATTGCTATTTACAACATATTTACGATTCTACGGGTGATGCCAGGCTAACCCTGATGATCAAGTACATGGGCTTTTCAGTATTCTTTTGCTACAACAAAACATTTTGTCAATGGCCGATAGATATTTCTGAAAAACCATTTAATGTTTCCTTTTCTTTTCTACAATCAACCTGATTCAGTACCAAACAATAGTAACAAAAGGTGATTGTTAATGTCCTTCAAAAAGAGGGCCATTTATTAATTAGAGACTGCTCTGTCCTTACAGGTACAGTTTTGGTGGAAAATATGCAGATAAATGGCCGTGCCCAAGATCCAGGCAGAACCATCTCACTGACGTTGCTGGACAACTATAACTACTGGGTGATACTTGAACCAGCACGACAGAGGCTCTACCTCAACAGCACCGGGCGCATTCTCGACAGAGACGTGAGTACAGGACCAAGGATGGTGAGCTCTAAAAAGAAATCAGGGAAAATAAAGTCCCAGTTTTTATAGTAAATACATTCATCCATCATTTATTAATACATAGCTTCTCTTGTGTGAGCTCATTTTGCAGATTAAAGAACAGTATTTACAAGCTAATTATGTCCTGTGGCCACTGGTCTCATGGTCACGATCAAGTGTTGTGTGTATACCGTATACACAGTATCCAAGTGAGTCAGTTTCTTCACCTTTATTTTTATCTATGCAATTAAAACTGAATTAGTAAATGTTATTGTAATTTCTGAGGCCAGTTGGAGGCTATCCAAAAAATAGTGAAGTAATAGAGCATATTACATTTTTTTAATTGCCTATTTAAGTTGTTATGGCATTAAAAAAACAACAGGCACATTGACAGTGCTTTCCTATTTGCCAGTTTTGTATTACATTAATCTATAATATATACATTTCTACAAAAACTGGCACAAAAATTCCAATATTTTATAGATCCCCAGAAGTTCTTAAAGGAGGCTTTCTGTTATTTCAAACCCTGTCATGTCAACGTATGTTTTGATGACAAACTACAGTACTACATAACTGAGGATGATAAAGCACCTGCACAGATCGCAGAGAATGATCAGAAACCTGGATGAGTTAACGTGTCACAAAAAGTGAACAGCTTAGGAAAGTGATAAATCAAGCCTGACGTGTGAGATGGCCCCAATTACAGCAATCATGTCAAAATGGTCAATACAATAACAAAAACTAAAAAAAAAAAAAACTGAGTTCGACTAGTTTTAAGTTTGATCCTTCAGTTCAATTAAACATGTCAATCCATGATGTGTTTAAACTGTTATTAGCTACAAAGAGAAATATATAAGATGTAATGTCGCAACCATGTTGGTGGTCATCGGTTTTGGTCTAGCATGATAATTCATCCCTAGTATTGAATATGGTGACTGAATGAATAAATGCAGTAACTGTCTGTATATGTAGTATGTTTACTTGAGTTCTCCAGAGTATCCAGCAAACCAGATGACTTTAAATGGTACAATTGGATGTGAGGTATGGGGTTCACTGGGTGTTAGTGACTGCTGTGGGAAAGAAGCAGTTTTTGAAGTGTGTGGTTAGGTGCTATTGATTATAGGGATGGAGCTATGTGTGAAGCTATTAATTGGACTATCTCAGAAATATGGCCAATTAACAGGAGAAATGACAGTGGAGAAGCACATCGGAGTCAGACCTTTACAAATGAGAGGGAAAGAGGTGAGAGGGAGAAGCTAACCAAGCTCCATTACATTATTACTGATTTTAAATTCAGATGCTGTTTGACAGTTAGTGGTTGCAACGAGACAAGCTGCCGCTGTCCAATATATATTTTAAACAGAACATGGCACAAGGCTTACAGCTCCTCGTTTGATCAGACGTTTTAATAATGTATTGCATGTAATATTAAAAATGTAAAATCAGGCATTACAATCCAGCTTAAAAAAAACTAACAATAGAAGTGATGTGTTTATACCAAAACCATGCAAGCAGCATAATTAGCAAGGTAGTAATTTGGGTTAATTATTGCTTTTTTTCATCCTTATTTAAGAAGATTTAGTCATGATGGTTTTAGTAGTATATTTTGATGTGTATATTTCACCAAAAACAGATCGAAGTAAATCGGTTCAATTGTTAAATCTGAACAGACATTTTTATCAAAACATCTCTCCTCTTATTGCCTTGAGCATCGTATGTGTGTATTGTTTGTTTGCTGTACTGGTTATGTAGCTTCTGTGTTTGAGTGAAAGTAAGTGTTTGAAGCAGGTAAAGGTCAGTGCAGCTCTCATTTTATCGTCTCTGACAGAGTGCACACATCGCTCTTGAAAAAGTATATAACAACTTCTATTGTCATACTTACAGCAAGAGCCATGTCTTTCTTATCTCTCTCAGCCCCCCAACTACATCACCACTATTGTGGTTCAGGTCCAGTGCACCAATGAGCTGGTCGGTACCGTCATTTTTCACGAGGTACGGATTGTTGTGAGAGACAGGAATGACAACACCCCTCGCTTTCAGCAGCCACGTTACTATGTTGCGATAAATGAGGTAAGGGAGCGTCTCCTGTTGTTGGTTCTGCTGGATTTGTAGCTCAAGACACTGTGCAAAATTGTAATGTTGATTGGGCAAGTTTGTGTTTATTATGTAAAATGAGCCATTCTTGGTGAAAATTGGTACAGCCTATCTATTGGTTTCAGTCTGTTCAGCTCAGTCTCTCTATGAGAGGATGAACATTCTTTCTATCAAACTCTCACCAATGTCAGTCAGGAGAAGAGAGAAAACATCTTTTCCGTCGTGAAAACCCTTCAGTTCCGTTGTCTTCTTTCAATGAAGACTCTCCAGTTCTGATAAAACAACTGCTAGCATCTAAGCTAACTTCTTTGGGATACTCTACAGTCGTGTTTTAAGATCAGGAGAGGATTCCCTGCCGAGTTCTCAACAACAGCGACTTTCATCTCAGTTGTTCACAATGTGTACATTGCATGTCCAAAATTCCTGTCAGTGTGTAATCATTGCCATATGCAGCTGCCCCAGCATAGTGAGTCATACTATGTTGCTGTCAACTTCTTCGCTGAACAAGCTGTCCTGCCCTCTGCCTAGTCCTGTGGCGCGCCCTGACGGCTCTGGGGAACAGCAGTGGTTTTCCTACTTACTTTTTGTTAATCTGTCAGCAGTGTGTTTAAGCCTTTAGACTGCTGCTGTCTGCAAAATTTCCCTTTTTTTTTGATACATATTTTTTTCTTTTTGTATACTAATGGGTTATAGTGGCAACAGTAATAGCTATATGCACAGGCTCTCTGCTGTAAATAGATGCTGAACTCACAGGGAGCAGTTTGAGCCACTGACTTTTCTTCCTCTCTACTCTCCTATTTTTCTGTAGCTCACACCAGTTGGAACAACCATATTCACTGGCTTCTCAGGAAATAATGGAGCTACGGATATTGATGATGGACCCAATGGACATATAGAATACAGCATTGTTTACAACCCCAATGACCCGGTATATGGACAAGTCACTCCATGATATATACCCTCTGCACTATTGTACATTTTTTCAACAATCATGACTTATGATCACATCCACCCTTCTTTCTGTCTTATCATATAAACTCTCTTTTTCTTTCAGGTATCTAACGGGACAGTGAGTGTTGCAAACACCCTTTCAGGACACATTATTCTGGCAGAGAGGCTAAACTATGAGGAGAGAACTCGCTACCTGGTTTTGGTCCAAGCCAATGTAAGTGACTTCTGATTGCAACTACTGTAGTGCTCAATATTAACGGAATAAAAACTGGTCCTGATTTTATGCATATCATTTAACGTTGTTCGCCTCAACTTTGACCTTGTGGGTAAAGAACGCTAATGCCACTAAACCAATATCCCAAGATGTGCTTTGTATTCAGGTGCAACCTTTGTATTCACAAATTGTTGTGGAATCGAAGCTATCACTTTTAACTATTTTAGGGGGGCGTATGCTTTGACCATTAAATTAATAGTTTACTGCTTCAAGAGTTCAAGTCCGTAGGCTGGATTATTTCTATTCCTGAGTACAGTTTTAAGGCACGGTCTGGTGCGTATATATACGTATATACAGTATATTCATTGTATATATATATATTTTTTTTCAAAAATCTGGTCATAATTCAGCAAACTATCCTTTTCGTTTTCAGTTTTACCAATCAGAAGAGGGATTCTTGTTCTGTGTTCACATATTAACAAGAAGAAATTTCTCAAATGGCAGTCAGTGCATGACATTACACAAACAAGCTCTTTAACTCACATTTCAGAGTTTCACTTACCTTTTTTAAGCTGTCTTTTAGACCTTTTGAAACAGCTGTCTGCTTAGTATATACCAGAGCAGCCTTGCATATCTGAATTTATTATGGATGCATAATTGGGGAATTTTCTTCTAAAGTATGAATGATGCCAGTTTGAGTTATAATGAAGGCATTTGTAAGCTTGCTCTCTAGTCTCTACCTTTAGCCATTAGGCAGTAAATGTCTATTGACCAAGAGTCGCCACAAAGCCACTGGACAAGTATTTGTCTAAAATTATTGAAGCACCCAGGCTGGAATTTAACAGTTCCCCCATTCCTGTATAAACAATGTTAAGCCTTATTGGTTGAAAGCTGAGAGTTTCAATATACATAAACTTTCTTTACAAAGAAACCCAACATTTATCCCATTTCACATCATTATAATCACTTCCCAATTACTGACTACATAATAACTTGCCCTAACAAGCAGTGGTCAATTAATTCACTCTATACTATAAATAGAAGTACTGCAGGACCGATAAGCATTTAACCCATCTCCTATTCTCTCCATTTTCTGCATGAGGGAGCTAAAGACTCAACTCTTTACCCTAGCAAAAGGTCCTCCCGGGAGATTTCATTTTCTCTTGCAAGAGGGCATCTGAGTAGATAAAGAAAGGAGACATGGTATTTACTAGTCTTCTGCACTGCTTGTGTCAAGAGTTCAATTACACTAACAGCGGGAATCTTTGAAGTACTGTGCTGCTCACTTCTCAGGATACCACTCTGGGAAGCAACAGTACCACAAGGGGGAATATTTAAGGTTAGCTGCCTGATATATATATGTTTTATTGCCAAAAACTATTTCCTTATGAAAAGAATGTTTAGTAGAATGTAGAGGAGACATGCTTTTCCATCTGGTTCGAAGTGGTCTGATGTTGGACATATTTATTACATCATAACATCTCTTCCACTCAGACAAGTGGGAGCCTTAAAACCTGAGTACTAGTTGACAAGTTCTCTGCCAGAGTGTTTTCAAACAAATGAAGAATAAAAACAGAATTAATGCATGACTGTGAGTTTCCAAAACGGCCACCACTTTAAAGTATGCCAAAGAACAACTGCAGAGAGCTGTCATGGTTTAAACATGTTATATTGATTTTAGCCTGAGCCTTGTCTAGCCCCAGTGCACAAAGCAACAAATCGTCTGAGAATTTGAAGGTTGAAACGGAAAGCATTTGTTCATCTTCCAGGACCGCGCTCCATACCCCCCCAACAGACGAACAGCTTCCACGACTCTGACTGTGGACGTTCTAGACGGAGACGACCTGGGCCCCATGTTCCTGCCTTGCATTTTGGTGAACAACACCCGTGACTGCAACCCCCTCACCTACCGTGTTGCTATCCCTGAATTCACTGAACCGGTAAGAACCAGGCAGACAGGTAAGTGTGAACACATTTCTGTTCCCCAAGGTCATTTTAACAGCATACATCCTGTTATACTATGTTCATATTTGTATTTCCATGCACATGGGTTGTATTTGTATCTCATGTCGCCCTGTATCTGCAAGTGCATTGTGGCTTATAATTCAGATTGGTGATACATTTGTGCTGCAGAAGTACATTCCTGCTAAATGTTAAACTATTCCACGCCTTTTAAATAGCCTAATTTCCCACTTGCACCTTGTTTTTGCCCCCACACCTGAAGGCAGAGTAAACTTTACTGTTGTGTCTCAGCATGGTAATTCCAGGGGCATTTTCTGGTCTGTTGGACCAGCAATTAGAGCTGAAGGCTGAGTTGACCTGGGATGACAGCCAAACACCACATGAATTCATAGAAGCAAGAAAAATAGAGAGGGGTACGGTGCGGCAGCTGAGATGAAGAGTGTTTGCTGGTGCACCAATATAAATTATATGTATATCTATAAACACTTTATCTGTGTCTATATAATCTGTATCTACTGTGCATTTATATGCATGAAAAGATCTGAGCTGGAATAAAATGAATTGGACTACATTATTGTGTTGGCTAGACTAGACTTGAAACTATCTCACATCAAGGTCAATTTAGTAGTGTTCTGGAGGTTTCGATAATAACACACTATCTTCATCGGCAGATGTTCAAACTTAACATGATTCAGAGCACCTTGGTGTCCTCAAAGCTGCAATGTTTGTTTCTCAGTGTGGCTCCTTTCTTTGGACAGTTTGCATGTTTGCATCCTCCTCCAAATGGGTCCTCCTCCACTTCCAAGTGGGAATAAACAGTGTTCTTGTCTGTGTCTAAAAAGTACAAACCTGTAGTTTGTAGACAATCCAGTATAATTATTTTCTCTGTTTTATGCAGATATTTCTGTAATATGTGAATAGCTTTACAACTAAGTGACAAGTTATTTTTTTGTTTATATTAATTGTAGCTTGGCAAACCAATGTATAGTTTAATTAGCGGCACCAACTAAAGCGTGATGAAATAAGAGGTGCACATTTTTGCAAATTCTGCTCTGAAGCAGGATTGGGAAAAGACTGCATGGGTAGTATGCAGTATGGGTTAAGTGTAGGGCTGAAACAATTACTTGAGTTACTCGATTCATCAAGTTGTTTAATTCCCATCTCACGCGTTATGCGGTCTGTTCAGCGCAGGGGATCATTGTTCCACACGGACCGCTTTGCGGATGCACACCACTACAGCCCAGAAAAGGTGGAGAATAGGTTTGGGATTATTTCACACTTAAATATAAGCCAAAAAGGTGCAATGTGTCCACTCGAAACTAGAGCTGTTATACCACAACAGCAAGACATCGATGATTCAGCGTGTGAGACGAAAGCAGGCCGTTAACGCCACTACACCGAGAGCTGCTGTTCCGGTTTAAGGAGGGCAGTTGCTGTAGTTACGGAGAAACAGGAAGAGAATGCATAACGTTGACTGTCCTCATAAGTGCCTCTATGTTTGGTTTTTCATGACTGTTAAACATAACATTACCTACCTGGTAAAGAAACTAGCTAGGTCTTGGTTTAGTTGTGAAAATCAAATGCTGTTTATTGAGGGCTTCAGTGAGAGAGGGAGTATAAAAAAGGTATACACATATATCTGTACAGAATCTACTGCCTGTGTGTGTGTGTGTGTATCTGTCACTGGGGTTTAGGGGGAGCTGCCATAGTGAGTCACAGTTGTTTGTCCAGACGTTCCATTCAGAGTTTGCCCATGTAATGTATAATTTAAGATAAAAGGTTTGCAGACTGCTAAGTATGCAGGACCTGGGAGCACGGCTGCACGAACCAAAGCTTTTTCATTAGTATGAGAAAATGTTGGCCTTCCCCACCCCACCCGCCACCCCCCACCTACCCAGATGGTTCCATCCTACCAAAACGTCATGCCAATAAAGTCTGATGTTACAGTGATGTTAAATTTCCCTTAACTGTATGTACACAGTTACATTGCACAAGAGTTTTACCAAAATATCTTCTGTTTTATGATATTTACCTCATATTCTCCTCCTTTTACTTTCCTTAAACAGTGTGCAATTTAATTTCATAACAGTTTTTTTAGGAGTGGCACACATTAGCTTTGCAGTTTTCAGTCACTTTTTTGCTCTGAATTTTCCCCATTATGCAGAGTAACCATTATGTCCGTGGGGACATTTGTCTTCTCATAATTGATGAGTGTATTGTAATTAATCACAATGGCTAGACAGGCATTATTAAGTTGATCTGTATTTATTTTTTGCCCTGGGGGGATATAATGTGGGCTCTGGAGTCCCCTGGATAATGACTGCTAGAGGAGGGTATTATAGCTAATCATCATTGTGCAGAGCTAGGGGGATTTGATTTAGCGCACCTCCAGACATTGTAAAAGCGAGAGGGCTGATTAGGGAGGGGGTGTAAGGATTACTCCAGAGCTGAGGGATATAAATATACCCCTGAAGGGAGAGAATCTTCCTGCCAGAGAGCTGTTAGCCATGTGCCTGTCTGCGCTAAGGAAGTTTAGCCCAGGCATCTTAGCACACTCACGCATACTTTATTAGCCATATGGAGGCATTTTGCATGAGCAGAGGTGTTCTTAAATGTGATGTGCTAAACATATTTCCACTTAGCCATATGTTGATGTGAATGTGAAGAGGTAGAGCTGGGTAATTAGTGCTGATGATGTCGGAGTATGCATGAGCAGGAAAAGTAGCCTACAGCACCACAAACAGATTACGTGTAACCCTTTAAAAAAATACTAATTAAAAATAGATCTCATAGCAGTAGCTTTACACATATGCTAATAATTGGCCAGTGTACTATACATTATGACTGCTAAGGCACTGTCATACACCAGGAATTTGGTTCTTCAATTGCATATTTAAGTCAAGTCCTAATATTCAATCTTCAAGAATGCCCAACAGCAGCAGCCCCTCTCTAAAAGCGGAAAACAGTCATGGGCCTAGCTCATAGTCTAAGGCAGCTTCTCTTTAGAGATGCTTTTATCTGGAGGAGCAGAGTTGCAAGTGATACAATACGTATCATACATGAGATTATACAGCGTCCAAAATATTGACATACTGTAGCACACACAGTTCTGTCTCTATCTAAATGACTACACAGTCAACAGAAGAAAAACAGATTTGCATCTGATGTCCTTGCTGTGTTTGTTGACTGAGTCCCCCTCGCCTTGTTGCAGAGCAAACTGAACCCACTGAATGTGACCCCTGCAATCCGGGCCGTGGACATGGACAGAAACATACAGCCTCCATCAGACAGACCTAGCATTCTTTATTACATCCTGGTTGGTAGGTTCATCACATTTCTTTTTTATTTTTACATTTTTATGGGATTTTTCACATTTTTATGTTCTTTGGCTCGTTCGGTGTGACTTGACTTCTGAATGTTCATTCTGGTGTTCTTGATATTGTCATAAAGTGCACTGAAAATCTGTAAATGTTTTAATTCTTTATTGCAGGTCATCCAGTCACATATCGAGAGTATTTCTCCCTGAACAGAACCACTGCAGAGCTGCGTGTTCTGCAGCCTATCAGCAGGGACTTGTATCAAAGGTTCACTCTCATCATCAAGGTAAACGCCAAAATTCTGAGCCAATGCTAGTCTTATTTTAGCAAAGGTTACAGGACATTACCTATGCACTGTGTGACTTTTGATTTAAACTAAACCACACGAAAAAACAAAAGTGCAAATCTACTTGGGAATTATTGGGTTAATTTATTATACATACTTTTCATGCATATACAGAACTCTTGAGATGTTTAGTTATAAAAGTTGTTTTAAAATCAAGGAGGTCATGGAAACCCATCCAAAATGGGTCTGAACACTGCATTTACTGAACCAGATAGAGTGTAATTGTCCAGCCCAATGTAAAATTTTGATTTTCTTACTGCCTGTGCATTAGGTAAGCTTATTATCACTATTATGAAACATCTCAATTTTGTACTTATTGGAAATGTGCTTGTGCTACATACATTTAACTCATATCTCAGTAACTTAAGCATGCACCATTACCTGGTCCACCTTGATAACCTTAGTCCTGAAGGCCATTAAACATATTTAGCTGCTTTGGAGATGGGGTTGATAAAGATGTTATGATTTATGGACTTATCAGGAGGATAGAATGCAGCTTTCTCGTGAATCCTAATGTAAAGCAGAGTTAAGGGTTGCCTGAGTGCTGCTGATGCAGAGCAGCAGTGCAGATGAACTTTCTACCTACCCATCACTAACCTCTAGACACCTCTGAGCGCTGTGTAACCAGCTGTTTACCGGGAGAGCTGGGGAGCAAAGAGATGAGGAAGAGCTGATTTTCACAAGAGGAGGAAGGCGAGGGAAGAGTGATTATATGAGAGGCATTTTGCATGTCTTCAGGAGGATTGGTCCGTGGAGGATGTGACTGTAGGAGCCTTATCTACCTGAGTCATAGAGAGGGGGAGGAGTCATTGCTCAAGGACTCCAAGGGGCAGGAAAGGGAGAATTAGACTTGGGTACCTCGAGAGAGCTCTGATATAGCACAGTATGTGGTGTACATAACTAATGCTTTAAGAGATAAAAAAGCCATTGGTGGAATGAGCTGCAGCATCTGAAGCATATTTTAGAAAACACATTTTGTTGTTCTTCAGAAGTCATGATTGATCCTGAGCCATGTCCTCCAGGGTGACTGGGATAAAATGAAGACAAGTGACAAAGGAAATTGGAGATGGCAATAGTCTGAATTAAATAGAAAAGAAAATGACACGCAAGACAAACAGTGACTTTTAGCAGTGCATGTCCTGCAGGTTCGTGTTGTAACAGTGAAGAGTAGGTCATTTAGCACTGCCTCCCAGAAATAGGGAGACTCCTAAAGAGCCAAATCACCAGAGAACCCAGTTTTTTTCTCACTCAGACAAAAATTTCTGTGTGAATGTTGAGAAAAAGAGAAAACATCCAGGCAGTCTGTCAATGACACCACTTTTACCTCAGGTGTTTGTGTGAGCAGATTGGATCTTTGGGTCAGCTCAGTGTGGTTGTTCTTTATTATCACTCGGATAAGGGGAAAAGGTTGAGAATGTTCTGGAAAGATCATCTGGTGTAACATTGTGACGTCAATAATAACAGAACTCGGAGTAAAACTGAACTTGATGTTCAAAAACTGCAAAAGGGTGTTGCATGGCTGTGCATCAGAATATACACAGAAGTCAATGAACAAGAAACTACAGATTTTGGCCCCCACACTTCATCATTTAGCAGGAGAACTACAGTTTATTCCTCTGTTACAATCGGCACTCTGCAACACAAGCCTAGTGAAATCGAGCTAATGTGCAGAATTAGTTCCAGGTCATGGCTTAAACTGATGTCGCCTCACTCCCCCTCTCCATCTGTATTTTCAAAGCCTTACTGTTTCTGAAGCATCCTAGTGTGGGAGCCAATAGTGACATATGTGATCACTGCTCAGTAGGAGAAAGATTGCACTGACAGCCCCAAACACATTAATTTGGTCTGGTATCACTGGGCTAGTGCAAGACACAATTCAGGTTAAAGCACAGCATCTTTATGTTTTTGTACAGTTTGAATAGCTGGGACCACAGACATTTCAATTTGTGATAATTAAGCAGTCATTCACCAACTGTGTTGGAAAATGAAGGGGGAGAAATGTTTACATTCTGATGATTGTGTGATAAAGTTTGGTTCGTGTTCCACTACGTGACACACATACGAACTGGTTTTCAATGCAGGTGAGTCAACATTTCAGTGTGTGTACAGTTTGGAAAATGTATGTGTAAGCTGCGTTGTAACATTTAGTATGTCCAATTTCACTGCATGTTTGAGTGTTTTGTTATATGTTATAGATTAAGAAATACTATGTATTTAATTTAGTAGGGTTTTTATGGCTCCGCGCTGGCGACAGCCATGGCCGGAGGCAATTATGTTTTGGGGTTGTCCATCGCATTCCCGTGAACACAATATCTCAAGAACAGCTTGAAGGAATTTATTTAAATTTGGCATAAAAACATCAACTTTTATTTAGGATGAACTGATTCGATTTTGGTAGTCAAAGATCGTCTTCACTGTACAACATAATGTTCTGAAAAGCGCTTTTCTGTCCCTTCTTCAACCCCGTACAGTGCCTATAGAAGGTCATAATACCCTTTTGAAATAGTCACTTTTTTGTTTTACAGCCTGAAAGGATATTACATAAAAATATATTTTTCCAGTGTGATTTGCACATTTTGCCTTACAACATTCACGTGAAATAGTGTTTTTTCCAAATTTCTGAAAATTAATAAAAAACGAAAAACTAGGTTTGGAAAAGTGATGAGTCCCCAGATTTAATACTTTGAGGCACCTTTTGCTTTAATTACAGCCATCAGTCTGTTTGGATATGTCTCTCCCAGCTTTGTGTGCCTAAATTGTGTTTTGGGTGATTTGCTGTGTTTGGTTTCCACCAAACATAGGGCCCGGAGTTTAGCCCAAAAAGTTCAATTTTGATCTCATCTGACCATATAACCTTTTTCCACACGGCAGTAGAATCTTCAGTATGTTTTTTTATAAGGCAAGATCTGGGTGGTGTCATATGCCTTTCACTTACTACTACTCTGAAGGGTACTCAGAGGGATAGTTAAAGCCTTTGAAATCTTTTTATATACTTCTGCTAACTTGTGCCTATCCACAACTTTATCCCGGAGCTCTTTTGAAAGCATCTTCCCAACCATGGTACATTCTTTGTGTTACCATGCACTACTAGGAGTGGAATCTTCAAGGAATAGCTGATTTTATTCTGAAGTAAAACTAAAAAAGTGACCATTTCAAAAGGGTATCATGACTTTCTATAGGCACTATAACTCAGGAACAGAAGGAGAAACAGAGGCATATAACTGCAAGGCAGTAGTTCTAGTTTTGAGAGTATTGCTATTTTTCTCAAGAACTGACTATTACCTGATTCAAGAAATGTAACATCACTATCCATCTCAACTTGCCATGTCCTATATAAATGAGTTATGTTCCATGTCTTAATAACTTAGATAATAACATGGTGAAGAGATGATGTGTTAAGCGGAACCAGGAACTTTGTCATATCAAACAGGCAGAACAGACGGACTGTATAGCAATGCACAGGGTTGAGCTTAGTTAAGTTTGCACAATCATTAATGGAGTGAGGCACCACTGGAAACAAGTGCTACAGTAGTGTCCCTGTTTATTAGTTAATTGGTCAAATCTGGCACTGACTAAGCTAGTGACATTTACACTGGACCTCCTCCTATCATCGGTCACCCATTCCACAGAGTAGCAAGAGCCAATAATTACTGCCTCTCCCCAACAAATGATGGTATTTGCGTTAAGTGCTGTGGTAATTACTAAGGCCTAATCCTAAGTGGACCCCTGATTAAATTCACTATAGCTTTTTGCAATTGAAATGACACTCTGAGAAATTATGTCTTTTCTGCCCCTGTGCCTGCATAAGAGTTGGGACAGCAACTCTTGAATGTGTTACTTTCAGCATCCAACAATACAACTATATAAAGTATATAATATCCAATTTTATCATAAAAAATAGACAACCCAATCTGTCGGTATCTGTAGTCATTTTAATTTTTCAAAAATACTATTTGTATTCCTCACTGCAAATAAACGTGTCTTGTTGGAGCTGAGTGGTTAGAGCAGTCACCCCATGTAAATAGGCTGGAGGATTCTCAAGGCATCGGCCGCAGGTTCAACTCCGACCTGCTGCCCTTTGCTGCATGTCTCCCCCTTCTCTCTCTCACTCCATTTCCTGTCTGTCCTGTATAATAACTAACTGTATAACTCTAACAGAGTTAGATTTGATGGTGCACTGTAAACTGTGTCTGCCCTGTTGTACCTTCCTCACAAGCCACCATAATGTCGCATTGTTACAGTATGGTTGAACATTCACAGGCTTATCTAACTTTTTACTCTCGTCAGTGCGAGTCTCACGTTGACCTTTTTACCTTTTAAGGAGAGTGGAAACGCTCGTCAGAAGCAGTAAAGCTTGGTCAACCAGTTCACAACTTCATAATCAGGCCATCAACATACACACATTCTGTCACAACAGTCCATGGTGCATTTAGACCAGCCCATGGGTCTGTGTATACATAAAGTTGCATCTTTAACATTAAAATCAGTTTCTGATTTGCATGGGTGAATCTTTAGATCCCTAATGACTTGTTTTTCTTTTTCTTTTAAATTCAGGCTGAACAGGACAATGGTCACCCCCTCCCAGCCTATGCTGACCTCATTATCGAAATCCTGGATGAGAATAACCAGGCACCATATTTCCAGTTTGCCACCTATCAGGGCTATGTGAGTGAGTCCTCCCCAGTGGGTACAACTATCTCAGCCAGTGCCAACCTCACTGCCCCTCTGGGAATCATCGCTCTGGATAATGACATTGAGGAGGTAGAAGGAAAGCACATTTATTAGACTATTCTCACTGTTGCCTACACTTTACACATGTCTGCTAATAGCACTTGACCATGCACATACTGATGTAAGGTCCACATTTATCCATGAGTTTGTGTTGTGTACTCACAAAACTTGACACCTTCATGAGTTGTTTTCCTGCTGTATTTGTTTTTCTTGTTGTAGCTGGCTCCTGGTGATACACCTGTAGGTAAAGGGGGTTGCTTTTAGATGCAATGACACGCACGCACGCACGCACGCAAACACACACACACACACACACACACACACACACACACACACACACATATATACACACACACACACACACACACACACACACATAGACACACAGTAGGGATGTTCCAATCACGTTTTTTAGTCCTTTTAATATTGAGTATCATTTGATACATAGATTAATCCAATATTCATGTTTTCCTGCATAATACAGCTGTGCTGCACACACATAACAGCCTAATGTAGGTCTCCATGTATATCAGTAAAGACAGTTCAATTAAGGGATTTGACTGCTTAACAGTTTTGCATTAAACCTGCATCACTGGGTTCTTTCAATATTTAATGTATAGCTTCCTGGAGTGTTTATCTAATATCTTTGCAGAGAGCAGTGTCAATGTGAGGTTGTTGAGGTAGGAAGGATTTGACAGGATTAAGACTTCGTCAACTTCTCTTTTTCTCTACTTAGAACAAAATGCTAGTGGTTAAATGCATTTGTTTTTGTTGGTTTGTTCAGTATACCTGAAAAGTCTCACTTTGCTCGTTGTGGCACAATGTCAGAAGTAGATAGGCTTTACATAGCCAATACTGATCCATTAAAAGACCTTGATCGGCTTGATGCCTTCTCTCAAATTGACTTGGGACATCCCTACTGTTTATTTATCCATCTCTTTGCAAAAAGTGACAAATAAACTGAGAGCACTCATCACTGCTGGAGACATCCTAAACAACAATTTGTAAGCTTTTCCAATGTGTTCGCAGTGAATTATATATTCTCTGTTTCATAAACAGTAAATTAAATTCTTTGCAGGTCTCCAGTAATGATAGGTGTGTGTAGAGTTATCTAGCTGATGCACTGTCGTTTGTATCCTAATGGGAGTGTGCGTTTTGCTGTGCTTTGTTCTTCTTCTTTATATGCAGATGGATGTTTTTGCTATGGTTTCTGCCATTGCTTAAGTAAACATGTATGCAGTTGTTCTTTTTGAAATCCAACTTTCCTCCTTCAAAAGAATGTTATTTTTATTTTATTAATTGATTGCTGTGTGGGTAGTTGGATGAAGGGGGTGTTTTTGACATATTTGACATATTTAACAAACTTATTTTGTGAGTGCACGTTTTTTTGTGTGTGTTGACTTACCACGGAGAACACTTTAAATTAGCTCATACCCTAGCAGCACAGATTTATATTTAAAGGAGTGAAAACAGATTGTCACACACATAAAAACAAATGACTACACTTTTAGTTCATATTTCAAAATACCCCTTTACTCAGTCTTTACAGAAGATTAACAAATCAAAGTGGAGTGGAAACAGCGATAACAAAATCAATAAGCCACCCAGTCCTGATGTTTACCAAACTCTCTTAAGAAGACTCATTGATGGACGTTAATCGAAGCCGACTCACAGCAATGGATCACAGTGGACTCCAGGTTTATTTGTTAACAGAGTCTAACTGCAGCAGTAATGACACATTGTTTTAAGCTTATTTAGTATCTGGACACCCTAAACAAAAACAGTAAAACCCATACCTGTTTAGGTTATTATGCATATACGTTGTTTTAGGGAGAGTAATTTCCTCTCTTCCCTTCTGATACTGTCTGGTTAAAAATCCATTGGTTTATGGTTCAGTCCTCAGCTGCTTTTGCACTGTTTTCTGAAGACAGATGAGTGACCTGCCAGCAGATTACTTTTTCAACTATTTGGCAGATCCAAATGTATTGTTCGATAGGTTTTCTCAGCCCCACAGCTGCAGTCTTGGACAAAAAAACAAACAAACGATGAAATGCTCATGTCACCCCAGTAACAAGTTTCTTTTTGTATATCTTTCTTTTGGAAGACAAAAGACCCCGTGTTGAAAATGACCCTGAATGAATACACCACAATCTTCCGCCTGACCCCAACTGGTATAATCCGCTACCTGCAGCTCATCAAACCTGTGGACAGAGAGAAGCAGATGGCCTATACTTTCACGGTAGGACCTTGGACTCAATGATAGCTATTAGCAAGACAGCACTAGAGCCCTGTGACCTACTTCCTGTATTCTGTATATATTAATAGAAGTCAGGGGTTAGCTCTATACCAAGAGGCACTTTCAGATACAAAGCTGACCTGACATTTTTAGAGCAATATGACCTTTATGAGTGGTCAAATGGCAGTGAAGTAAAATAGTATGTTTGCTTGAATTTACAAATTCTCATCCAAAGGTAAGCTAAAGGCAAATCAGACCTCTAAGAAATTTGATTCAATTACATTTAATGACATTTTCCTTGTACATTATATGTATCCTCCCCACCAGACTCACCAACTGCATCCAACAGGAAATAATATGTATACACCACATTACAAATTTTAAGATAACAATAATTTTACAAATGTGTTTTACAAATCATCTCACTTATTTTTGGAAATAATCACAAATCAACTTTAGAATAATATAAAATATCCCTTGTTCACTAGGACTTATCCAATGTATCTTCAAAAGATTTAACTGAAGTAGCCTGCCCCTTCTGTACATCCTGTGGAAGCTTTTTCCATCCTTTTACAGCAGGGAGTGTGAAGAAGTTTTTCTTTCTTCCATTACAGACATTTGAAATACCAAAGACTCTCATTCATGACAGCGCTGTGCTGCTGCAGAATGAAACACTGATGTATGAAACAACCAATCAGATTAATTAATTTATTAATCCTACTGCCAACCTAAACCCCTGCTCACCAGTTGTAAGGGTCTCACTGGAAACGTATATTGTTTTATAACTAGGTTTTGTTGTTGTTATTTGCTTGTGTCTCTTGTGCAGCACTTCTTTAAATGTCCCTTACGTACTGTCAAGTTGATTCATGTGTTTATTAATTTGCTTGAGTTCTATCTGTTTGCTTGTGGTTCTTTAGCTGCAGTGCCATGAGCTCTCTCAGCCACCATAAACTTCAATTACAATCTCTTACCTATTAAATCGACAGTAAAAAATAACTAGGTTACAAATCATTCAAACACTCATGCAAACAAATCTGTAATCTAACTCTCAGTAAGAGAGGCATGAGACATATACAGTGAAGAGTATATGCTGTGGGGACTCTCATCTATTTATACATAAGACGGTTCAGTCTCACTGAACTCTGCAGCTACCTTCATGTTCCATTAGGATTCCAAACTGGGTTACTTTTAATCTTGGTAATGTTTTATTAATCTTCTTGCTGTATGGCGTTTTTAGTGGACCATTAAAGATTCTGTGTAACTTCTGTTCCATGACGTCAACAGCCTGGTTTACCAAAATGATTTGTTTTTGAGGTGATCAGAGAGATGGCAGTCTCTTGGGAAATATAGTAACTCCCTCCATCCAGGGGAATTCATCTGGATTAGAGAGCATCAGCTAACCAGCAGTGAGCTCTGTGGGAATGGAGAGAGAGAGAGAGAGCGAGAGAGAGAGAGAGATATAGATATATATATATATAGATAGATAGATAGATAGATAGATAAAGATAGATAGATAGATAGATATTCACTTAAATTCAGATGTAATGTTGGGTTTGGTTGAGTCCGTTTGTTTATATATTTGCTACTTCCATTCATGTCCAGTATAGCTTTGTCTCTTCTCAAATGAAAAAAGACAGAAACGTATTTATACACAGTAAGTGCTACTGAAAAGCTTTGAAGCTCCAGGTCCACTCCACTCCTGATGCATTCAAAATCCCATGTAAAGAAACAATTTCCTTTCCAGAGTCGTCAGCAGCATTGTCCTCTGGATATTTCTGGAGCATCCCCCATATCGCTTTTTCTATCACGCATACAATATGCCTGCAGAATAGTGTAGTGGTTGTTGTTGAATAGTTTCCCAAAGACCAGGTGTACATTACACTCAAAATCGCAAAAAACGTAGATTCTTACAGCACGTGGATCAGAGTTCAATCTACCTCTTACACTTAACTGATCAATTTTTTTTGTAGATAAGCTATTAGCATGAACTCACAGGCTGTCTACATAGGATGTGTTAGGCTAAATTTTTTCGTTGTCCATCTCATGTACATTTGGTGGAACCAATGAACTTTTATTGTAATCAATATAGCTGTCTACACAGGTTATTTGACAGCGTGTGCTTCATTCACACTTCACCGTATTACTGTGATTTGAAACACTATTTAGTTGTTTAAGTGTATTTTCTTCCATTTGACACATGACATCAGTGACTGGAAAAGGGAAAGGGAAGTTTGGGGTCCCCTGCTAGAGCTGCTGCCCCCTGACCCGACCCCGGATAAGCGGTTGAAGATGAGTGAGTGATGAGTGATCACTGACTGTGTTTTTGGTCCTGGGCGCTGCCAAAATTCAGGTTACCTACACAGCCTTACTATGCCTGAACGCATCCTGGTTAAACATTGATAGAGGACTGAAGCTGGTGCTGGTTGTGCTTTCACTACACAGGCTGTACAATCTGCTATTATGTCCCATATTCGATTACAACTATTGACCAGTACACGACAAGTCAATTTAATGTGTACATGAGTATGAGTCATGAGTCAGATGTTTTTCTTAAACTCTAACTGATCTGGAACAGGAAGAACAGATAATCTTAATTGGCTAAATTATCAGACATAAGTGAATGCAAAGCTTCTGAGTTCTTGCTAAAAACACATTAACGTAATGGTTCTCTGAAGATGATGTCATTTCAGAGATTGTCGTGTCTCATCTTGTCTTTGCATAAACACAAGCATCAAATCAATTTTATAATTACTCTGCGTATCCTGGACTGGAAGGAGAGAGAGCACAGGGATCCGATGTAGATAAATATGAGCCTGCAATGATTTTGTCACCATGATAGCATCACAACCATACAGGATGTAGTCACAAAACTTCACAAGTTTGTATTTCAGATCAAAAGATGCTGTATGATAGCAGAGAAGGTAGCTGCTCTGGTGGATGTTATAATGTGTTGCTGTACGACATCTTCACTGTGAATGTTTAGCTGCTAATAAAGGCACCCTGCAAATGTACAGCATAACCAGCAATGAGCGTCATTTCCATTTCAGCACTGCGTGCAAAAAGCAATTCTTCACGCAGAAAAATGTAATTCTTGCTGCTACTGTCCCATTTCGTTGTTGTACTCAGTCCATTGTCTTTTCTTTTTTTTTGCCAAGTACTGGAGATGAGAGCTGCCAAGGACAAATAATGCAGTTTTCTCAGTTTACAAACTGCCCTTTAAGCAAGCTTTATACAAGCTCTCTGTTCTCCTCTCTTTAAAGGCACTTCCAATATCAAGAGAATGTAAAATGAACATATACAAGAGGAAAGTGTAACTGTCTTAGTGGTTGTGTTAGAAACATGTTGAAGTTTGACGTGTTGTCTTATCAAAGCAAAACAGTCTTAAAAGCATAAGCTTGAATAAAAAAAATTCAATTTCCTGTGTTTTATTTCAACTAACTTTGTTTACTTGTATTTGTCGTTCTTGTGTTTGCAGATGGTGGCATCAGATGGCGTCCAGCAGAGTAGCCCTGTAACTGTAAACATCCTGGTCATTGATGCCAATGACAATACGCCCATGTTTGCTGAGGTCTCCTACAGTGTCGATGTCTTCACAGACATGCAGCCAGGGGAGACGGTATTACAGGTAATCAATCCAACAATCGTTTTCTTGCCTTTCTCCCTTTCTTTTGGTCTCTTGCTCTGGCACTCTGCCTTACGCCTCCGTCTTTGTCCCCCGTCACAGAATCTCTCACGGACACACATTCTTTCATGCTCAAAGTAAATAACCACAACAATCCAGGTCATTGTGTGGAACCGCTGGAATAGTTCCCTTCATCTCATCTGCAGTCATGACAGACAATTCTGAGAGAATATTTCTCTCCATCCTCTGTGCACAGGCCTTGGAAACATTTTACCCAGTGGATCTGCTGCCATCATAACTGAAGTTAATTCATTGTGGTAGGCATCAATGATGAATATTTATCTTTTTTTTTTCCTTAGAAAAAAGTATTTTACAAACAGGATTGTATAAGTTATGAGACATTTTATGGATAAGGAATATTGTTTACTTGATTCCATTAGAACACTGGCTTTAAAGGTCAAGATTTTATTTTATTTTCATACACACAATAAAACCAACTAAATCCAGCTTTCATGCACAGGCCCAGGAGTTGTGTAAGGACATGCGTAGGCACATGTATAAGCACATAGAGTCTACAAAATAAAAATCCATAACCCCTTTCTGCTTTATCTACTAATGCCGGGAGTTTCACCTATTCATTGTCTCTTCTTTGGTAATCGGAGCATGATCTTTTTGTCTTCCATTTGATCTATCCTTTCAGCATAGCAACCACAAAAAATGTCAGACACTGAAAAGGTCAAGTTTAATCTGTCTTAAAAACCAGCCAATTCACCCTCTCTGAAATGAGGCCAGGGGTCACAGAGTGTCTGGTACTACCGCTGAACCGATTTTTATAAGCCGTTTATGAAAGCTGCAGGCCCCCAGTGGATGCTGCTGCTTATTTGATGCCACTTTTACTCCAACGTCAGAAGCATGAAAAAGGAGGTCTGGGAAGCTTGGATTAAAGTTTCAAGGCCTTAAAGATATGAAGCCAACTACACCATGAGGGTCCATAATTACAAGCAGCTGGATGCCCTAAATTGTGGGCTTGGAGGAAATTGTAGCTGCTTAATTTGTCTTTCCACATCTTTGTAATCCATCTTATTTTAAAGGTGGCATGGAATTAATTCCATCCAATCTAAACTTTATTGATCATTAAGGTCACCAAACTGCAATCACTAAGTGTGGGGATAGTGCTGCCAGAAAAAAAAGGTGGTCAAAATTGCAATTGTATACTTTCAGCTAAATGCCAACCGTTTGTTCCTGTCTTTACATGAGACAAAGGTCATGTCTCTATTAGTTGATAATGGGGAACCAAAATGGATTCTACTGTGGGTTGGCAGCTTGACTAAAGTCAGTCACAACCCCCTACTGAGAACCATTTACTGCTTGACTGGTTCAGTAAGCATGTTGCTTGCAGCTGTGCAGAATTCCCCCTGTAAAGGTACAGAGAACAGATAAAGATATCAACACATTATAATGCATATCTGTCTCTTTCTCTCCCTCTGTTCTCCCAGCTAACAGCAGCAGATGCTGATGAGGGACTGAATGGTTTGGTGACCTATGAGATACTGGCAGGTGACCAGGGACATTTCATCATTAGTAATCGCACTGGACGCATCACTGTGGCGCCTGGTGTCACTCTAACTGTGGGGAGATCTTATGCACTGACTGTCAAGGCCTCTGACAGTGCACCAGAGACACAGAGAAGGTATTGTACAGCCGCTCTCTTCTTATGTGTGATTTCTTTGAAGATTAAACAATATCTGCATTGGTAGAATGGTTTATCATACCAGCGTGACTAATGTGACGTTCCTTACTTTTTTATGAAGAGCAGATTTGTTACGAAGTTGTTTTAAAACTTAAGTACACGCAGTCAGTTTCGTTTAGAGGGCCTCCTCTGGGTCGCAGAGGAGCAACCAGCATGTATTGGCCTGCAAGCCTTATTTATGTGATTATACTAATTCACAAGATAGCTTCAGGAAAGTTTTCTCTGGGCTGAATTGTGAAGACATAACATTTTTGACAAGCTGTCAAAGACAGATGGTCTTGTTCCATCTAACACTATAGAGATTCTGGTGCAGTATGTTTCATACATCCCGTCTTTGTCTTGTGATTAAAGAATTAATTCTGTGCAAAAGCAGTTTGACTCACTTCAAAGTATTTTAAGGCATTGTTGTTGGGGGTGGTATTGGTAACCTAAGACACATTTAAACTGCTTAGAATTAGGTTAGTCTACAGTCTTGCAGGTTAATCTGGTTTACCAGGTGTTCAGTGCTGGGACATATCAGATCTTCTTCTGGTGCATTTGTACCTGTTATTTGTACATGGCTGAAGATATATGGACCAAACGAAAATTGTGTATTTTTAGTATAATTAAAACTGCATATGGTTCATAGAATTATGTTGTATTTAATTTGTTATAATTTAATTTGTTTGTTTAAAAAGTAAAGCTCTCCATGTGTTTAATTGATTTATGGTACCTTTGACCCTTGAAACTGAACGGTATGTTAATCTAGAAGAATAACTGTGTGTCTGTGTGTCTAAACGGTATAGAGAATGAGTTCCACTTTTGATTTCTATGGTCCTTTTTTTTATTGTGAAAAGCTTAATGGTTTGTTTAGTAAGCTTAAAACATATGTTGATTTTGTAAATGTAGATGATGCTAAAAACTGAGACGGCTGTTCACATATGAAACCTATATATCATTTTTTCCAGTTATCTGGAGAAATATATTTAATATATTAAATATTTAATATATTTATTATATACTTTTTTGTTTTAATGATGTACCTTTTGTATAACCTGACTCCGCCAGATGGATTGATTCACATTTTCTCAGCATATCCATCTGGGAACTCTCGTTTAAAGATCTTTTGGGAAGGGGCGAAAATATTTTTAGCTGATTGGATAAACCATCTGTCTATCAATAACATATGGGCCAAATCAACCAATCAGATCAACGAAGCATATGACGTACTGACAGCGTTGAGGCAATGCTCATAAAATAAACAACATGTCGGTGAAAAATATTTGTCATTTGTGTAACACAAACTTATGGATAAAGGCACAATTTCAGGTGCTATATTCCAACAGAAAAAAAGCGTTAGCGAGCGGCTTGCTGGATAACCGCGCTCATCTCATCCTCAGAAGCTGCCACGTTGTTTACACTGAATAGTCACTTCTTTATGCATCACACTCAAATCTGCCTCAAAACCAACGCTGTTTGGTTCGGTCGCTTGGGCAAAGTTTTCCGCATGTTACCAGACCGATTTGAAAGTGAAATACAATGGAGCTCACACGATCAGGATGGTCTCACGAGGCTACCTTTTATAGCCGTTCAATAAAATTTGTCTAACACAATGAATAAATAAATAATCAACACAGTCAGTTCCATTTTCATGCATGCTGCTCTGAACAACAGAACAATCAGGTGATTTTTTTTTTTAACAAGCAATTTTTCACTTTTAAACCAATCACGAATAAAGGCTTGTACTGGGTTTGACACTTCACCTAAAAAGAAAAAAAGATACTATTGTGAAGCAGATAAAGTTCAGACTTTATGTGAAAGCTGTGTTTGCAAAGTACTTCAATATGGCTCAACAGGTTGTCAAGGAGACACTTGCGCTGTCAGTGGTATAATGTGTGCTGTTCTTTTTGCCAGGAGCTCCATCACTACAGTGTACATTGAGGTTTTGCCTCCCAACAACCAAAGCCCCCCACGCTTCCCTCTTTCTACCTACAACCTGGAAGTCAGCGAGGCCATGAGGATAGGAGCTATTCTGCTAAATCTGCAGGTGGGTCACTAACACACACACGAAACATGTGGAATTTAATGAGGCATTCAGTACGATGATGCAGTTTAATGGCATTTTTAATACATCAAGGTATATTGCTGTTTTTCACAACACATTTTGTCTAACGTCACTCTTCAGCATAAAATATACTCACCACTCCAGTCCAGCATCCTTGTTGTTCAGCTGTCATATCTTATAGCCTTCAACGTTACTATTTGATGTTAAAGACCCTGCTTTCTTTTCCTTCCCTCAGGCCACAGACAGAGAAAACGACCCGATCACATACCGCATTGTGAGTGGGGACTCCCAGAAGGTCTTCAACCTCTCTGAAACGTAAGCCCAGATATTTTTCAAGTGCATAAAGCCCCAGAAAGTATCCCCACCAAGGCCTACTTGAGATTGAAGAGTATTATGTAGATATATGGATGGATGGAACGTATAGTTAATTATTGATAGACAACAGTTATCTCATAAGTTTCTTTGATAACATGCATTTGAAAAGCAATTGGAATAAGAAATAGGGGTTTGCATGTTTTTCTTGTGTCCCCACGGGTTTTCTCCAGCATCCCTGGTTTCCTCTTAAAATGAAGTTTAAATAGTTTGTTGGAGTGAATGTGTTTGTCCATATATAGTCTGTTCTACCTCTCTCCCAATGCATGTTGAACAGGATAGCTGTATGTAAAATGGGTGGATACAAAATACTTTGCTAGACTGTGGTTCAACTAACATAACAATCCCCTGGCAAACCTTTGTAGTCGTGTTATTACAGTATAGTTCTGAAAGTGCGCTCTTCAAACTGTGTACACTGGCTGATTCATCAAACAACAGCTAATCCATGAAAGTCCTTGATAAGCATTGTAGGTAATGTTGTTGTCTCAAGTGCAAAGGCTATACATGGACAAACAGTAATAATATGTTGAGACAGAGTGTTATTTCGATCACTGTGGCCATGGAAGAATCCCTTCAAACAAACCAGGCAGGGTCAATCATCATTAGCTTCTCTCTGATGATAAAGACTGCCAGAGAGAGTGATGGTGGTGGGGAAGAAGGAATGAGAGGAGAAGGGATTGTGATGGTTCGGAGTAGATCCTGACTTTGCCAATTATTGGTTTTGGCTGATATATAAGCTAATCTATGACTTTGTTTTATGAACACTGACACTTGCTGCTCCTTGGGCTGGACAATTTTGAGAAAATCAAACATAACAATATATTTGACCAAATACTGTACTGTACCTCAATATTGCAACAATGTTCATAGGTTTAATAATAGTGCTTTCACAATTTGCCCAATGCAATCTTTGACAGATAACCTTTAGTAACATGACTATCAGGGATGTACAACGTGTAAGACATCGGTCATCAAAAAGTGGCAATAGACAGAGCTTACTTTAATTCAATTTAGTTTTATTTATAGTGCCAAAAGTTATCTCAGGACACTTTACAGACTAGGTATAGACCAAACTATGTGACTTATTAATGATTTACATAGACCAACAATTCCCCCTTAGACTACAGTGGCAACGAAAACCTTCCCTTTAATAGGCCGGAACGTCAGACGGACCCAGCTCTGTGGAGAACGGCCATCCGTCTTGACCGGTTGGGGAGGAAGAAAAGGAGAGAGAAAGAGAGTAAAGACAGACAGATGGACAGAGAGAGACAAAGATAGACACAAAGACAGACAGACACACTTCCAGTAATTATAATATCTACAGTAATGTGTATATGACTTATATGTTATGGTGGTTAATACAGCAGAATAGTAGAGACAAGCACAGCTAAGGTTATAGATTATAATAGTAGCAGGAAGTGTCATGCAGGACCACGGCAGCATACACAACCACGATCAGCAGAGACCTGCGAGACGACAAAGCACAAACAACTCCGGGGAAGAAGTTGAATTACTAAGCCCAGGCGACAAACAGCTGATCGCTCCTCCTGAAACCCTTAGTCCATGTAAGTGTGCACTGCACGGACCGGACATAGCGACCGCTGTCCTCCTGGTGAGGCAGCAAAACAGTTGATATACGCCACCGTCATCATATTGTCCATCCTTACCAGGACATGAGGATCAATAAGAAACTGAAGAAAGCATTTCAAGGATGGGACACCGTGGAAAGTTCCAGAAAATTTATGTGAGACCGCAGGAGGCCCATACCCCAGCGGCCCCTCACTGATTGGCCCTCGTGGATTCCGCCCCGACCAGTCAGGCTGGCGTCCGTAGTGACCACCTTCCTGCACAGGACGGGGCCCATGGGTACCCCACGCTTCAGAAAGGACGGGGCTCGCCAGTGGCGCAGTGCTCTGACGCACCCCGTTGTGACCAACACTCCAGCCCGCATGAGGCCACCCAGAGCTGGAATTCTCTCATGTGGAGGTGACCGAGACGGATTACGAGAATGGCGGACGTCATCAGTCCGAGTAATCGAAGACAATATGAATTGAACAGATTTGCCCGGAAGGAAAAGCACATAAAGTGTCATGTGAGAATACGCGTGTGCACTGTGGCCTCCTGCTTCGATTGTGCCAAAAGCAGCCAATCGTCCAGATATGTGGCCAAGCGGATGCCCTGCCGTCTCAGCGGGGCCACCGCTGCTTCCATGCACTGTACGAACACCCTTGGGCTTAAAGACAGACCGAATGGGAGCAAGTCCCCTGGAAAGCGTACCTCAGATACTTTCTGTGGGGAGGATGGTTCGGAATGTGGAAATATGAGTCTTTCAGATCGACGGAAGTGAACCAATCGTTCTGTGGCACCAGGCGCAGCAGGGATGCGTGTGTAAGCATCCTGAACTTGTATTTCCTGAGATATTTGTTCTGAGCACGTAAATCCAGGATAGGGCGAATACCCCCCAACCCCATGAAAGGGGGGAACTGCTGAACCCCCCGCAGTCAAATGTCTATCTCTCCCGGTCTGCTCTTGCACAGTCCGTGGCAGCCGGGGGATAGGGGCGTGGGAGGCCCCTAGATGCACGCTCAGAAGCCAAACAGGGGGAGCTGGAGAACAGGGAACTTACAACTGCAACACCGGTGGAGAGAGGGGCGTGTAAGGCCGCTCTCATCTTTTTCCTCGCCTGGTTTCTGGCAGCTTGCGCTGGCTGTGCGGGCGAAGCTGTCGCAGTGGCTGAGTGCTTCTTAGGGCGCAATCACACTGTCCATCCATACCGTGCCCAAGCACATTTCATAGGTAGAGTCTAGTTCGTTTTACCAGTCTGAGTGCAACCGTACCGCGCCTAGGAGCGTCATCAGCCTTCGAAAAACTCACCTCACTTAACCACTAGTCTGAAATAAGGAAAAAGCATACAATTTTAAGGCGGTCAGTGCTTTTTACCCTTAAATAAGCAAGCAAATATCCAGGGAAGAGACGTGGGTAGACTAAAAATGCAAGACCCTGCCAGACACGGTGCTCATTAATTAAAGCCTCCTTTGTCTTCGTCCTCAGTCTCCCAGTTATGCAATGACAAGCTGTGTTGAAACACTGTGTCCCTGCCTTGTGTCTACTCTTAATCTGTTCCAGTGTTAAAATAATTTGTTTTAAGGAGAGATGACTTCATGGTTTCAAAATGGTAACAGTAAGTAAAGACATATTGACACGGTCATATACACAGAGACTACTTTTGTTGCTGTTGCCACTCTAATCTCTTAAACCAGATATGGCAGAAATATTACAATCCCATCCATCCCAAGATCTCTGCAACCTAGCAATAAAATAACTTCAAGCAGGTGCTGATTTAGCATACGATGAATCAAATAATGATTAGCTTGTAGGCTTGATGAGTGTGCAATATACAGAGCCCTACTTCACACTCTCATTTTTCAACCCTTCAGAAACCCTCTTGTGAAGAGATTTTTCGCATTGCTGCATGTTCCGATTCAGGCAACATATTGGGCTTGCTGGATCCAGCTGTTATGAATAATGAGCTCTCCGGTCCATAACTCCCTATAAACAGGGCAGGTTCTCTCGAGAGGGGAGGTGGGAATTAACCCACCATTATGGTAGTGAGCAGGGCGCACCCTTGAATCAGTGGCTCTGAGTCGGCTCTGAGCCACCATGCATAAAGCATTACGTAATGTCATAATCGACTGGATCACAGTTCATCATACAGAAGTTTAAAGTATTTCTAGTGAAGTCCCAGGTGTGGTGGGACTGATGATCACTAGATGCATCACGTATTCAGTACACTGTATAGTAACTTTGTATATTATAGTGAGTGTTATTTTGGGACAAAATTATTTTTGGTCATATAAAATAGATCCAAGATATAATCAAGTGCTGGAAATGTACCTCCTGATGACCCACTGAATCGGCCGGACCAATATATCAGCTGACTGTGTTTTTCCACAGATATGTTGCTTTTGGCATATACAGAAATGCAGAAATGTAGTTTATAGTAATTAAGAAGCACAGTTTCAATGTTATAGTATGTCCACCAGAGAGAACTGACAAATTAGTTTCAACTGTTAAATCCATCCATCTTTAACCGCTTGTCCCTAATGGCGTCACGGGGGGCTGGAGCCGATCCCAGCTGAGATCAGGCGTGAGGCAGGGTACGTCCTGGACAGGACGCCATTCTATCACAGGGCACATAGAGACAAACAACCATTCACACTAACATTCACACCTACAGGCAATTTAGAGTCATCAATGAACCTAACACATGTGTGTCTTTGGACTGTTGGAGGAAGCCGGAGAACCTGGAGAGAACCCACACAGACAGGAGGAGAACATGCAAACTCCACACACAAGGGAGAAGGGAGTATTCGAACCAGGAACCCTCTTGCTGTGAGGCGACAGTGCTAACCACCACATCACCATTCCACCCTTTCAACTGTAAAATGCCAAATTCAATACATACTGTATTTATTAAAATTCTTAATGATACCAATTTAAGGGATCCTTTTAAAAATGAAAAACAACTTATACGTATATCACTTTCAAATACAGATGCATAAACTCTCAAATATCAATATAGGATCAGCCTCAATCCAGTTTGAATTGTATTTGATCCGTTAATCCTTTATGAACTTTATAGTTGCTGTGTAACAATTGTCAATAAAGCTACACAATAAATCAGCCAGGCTGATATACGTTTCATGCAGATATATAGGTATCAGCATATGTGTGGGCAGTTAAGTACCAAGAAATTGCAGTAACAAAGAATTGAATAAATCAACCCAAGATACCCAATCCAACTATTTGAGTCAGAATGGTCCCCATATCAGTAAAGGATGAATCCCTACTGGTTAATGTATCAAAGTTATTTCACCTGAGGTAAAACATTCATGCCAGGCACAATCGCCCCATTCATCAAGTCCAATTTAACATTTAGAGATATTATCAGAGCAGAATAAAGGTCTAAGTGTGACTTGGATGGATATCCTCTAACCTAAACTGTTGTCACTCTCAACAATACTGTTACCAGCGCCCTGTCAGTGTGAGAACATCTTATCGTTGGTGGTGGCTGAGGAGAAAAGGCAGGACGCTAATACACATGATCAGTGAACCTCTAACACCCAGCCGCTCAAGTGTAGTTGAGCACTCCAGCTGTAGTAGAGACACCACTCCCCAGGCTAGCTAAATGTTATTAATCATCCTAATCTTTGTCATCAAGATTATCATTATCCCCGTAATTCTGACATTTATATATCTTGATAATGACATCAATAATATTAACAAAGCTTCTTGTAGGTTTAGTTTAATTGAGCACATCATGACCTATTTTCTTTGGTCATGCTTATGTATAAATAAACATGAGCACTGCGGTCAGTGAAGGATGTTGTGCTGCATTTTTATGGTGTTTTTAAAAAAATGTTTGCAGTCTTATACCTCAGATAATCAGGTGTACTGGATTAAAAGCAATGTGTTCACCATACCTTGACTTGACAATAGAGAATGTGATTGATGGAACAGTAAAAATATTTACTAAAACAGTTTTAGCTATTTTTGAGTTTTAATGAAGTGTTTTATGACAAGTTAACAAAGAGAGAACCTTGAATTCAGAAGGTGTATGGTTGTTTTTCTTTCTACACTTTGTAAGTTTATTTCACCTCTGGAAGCAGCGAGCTGCCATGCAATGTCTTATAAAACCTGCATGGCTACACTTGCTGCTATCTGTGGCAAAGTATGGGGAAGTGTGGTCCAACTTAATGTTGTAAATGTAATTGTTTATGACTCTTCACTGCCCTAGGTGTGTTTTTGGAGGTACCAGGCAGCTAAGTGACATCAGAAATTTACTGAGCCAAAACAGTTTTCCTTGTGGCTCTATGGGAAGAAATTCAGTGTATTGATTTATTGATTATATTTCCCTGTCCACCATAACAAGTGAGGGCAATTGGCCTGTAATGAAACAGGCTGAAAACTACCTGGATACAGTTAATAAGTTTAAAATACATATACAGCGAGATATTTATTAAAACAGCTGTCTCTGCAGATAAGTCTTCACTAAATGCCACAGAATATACTTGAAGCATAAAATAAGAAAGCTTGTGGGATCCTCATGAGACATTCACCGTTTGCAGGGCTGACGGTGGGCGTTTGGAAAATATTTACATATCGTCCAACCCTAAAAAATATGGGCTGGAGAGGCAGGAGAGAAGCAGCAGGTTCTGCTTGGACTGTTTGGCCAAAGGAGCTTTAAATTAGAAGGAGCAAGAGGACTGCAGGGAATTGCAAAGGGCATTAATCTAGAAGTACGTTCATATGCATTCGTCTTTTCTTACATTTGGGGTTCTGGCAGAGCCTCTCCTGAGTGTGGCAGTGAAGTGTGTGTGTGTGTGTGTGTGTGTGTGTGTGTGTGTGTGTGTGTGTGTGTGTGTGTGTGTGTGTGTGTGTGTGTGTGTGTGTGTGTGTGTGTGTGTGTGTGTGTGTGTGTGTGTGTGTGTGTGTGTGTGTGTGTGTGTGTGTGTGTGTGTGTGTGTGTGTGTGTGTGTGTGTGTGTGTGTGTGTGTGTGTGTGTGTGTGTGTGTGTGTGTGTGTGTGTGTGTTCATGTCTTTTGTGCCTGTATGTGTAAACCAAGATAATTCTGCTTTTGAATGCCAGAGCGCCAAATTATACCTTTCTTAATGAGCAGGAGGGCCGCCGTGTCTGCCGCAGTCACTGTAAAGAAAACATGAATCTTTCTGCCTCTAGTCCATGTGCTTTGGGAGAGACAGAGAAAGACAGAGTAGAAGCCCACCTGCTCTTTGCCCAAAACTCCTCCTCCTTTACCAGCAACCGTGTTTTATAGATCTGTCTAATCTGGAGGTAAATAAACTCTGAAGTGAAGACCTGTCCATCACCCTTTGTTACATCAGCAATTAATTATTCAAAGGGTTATGCAGATCACTTTAAACAAATGCCCTTTCTTCATGTGACACAAACTAGCGATGATGCAACATGACTACAAGCGGCCCTTTATTGCGTTTCTTTTTGTGAGGTTGTATTGATTTTGCTAGTTGTCTGTGTGTAATAGTAATGCAAATGTCTTCTCTGACCCTTCTCTACAGGATTGGCCTTCTGCTTCTGGGAGAGCCTCTGGACAGAGAGACCACAGATCAGTACCGTCTAATTGTCACAGCCTCCGACGGCAACCCTGGAGGGGTGAGGCACAACCCTCTATTACTATTGGCCTGATTCCTCCTTTTTAACACATTAAGCTTAAACAAGAACTTCTAATTCAAGCTTTTTAGCTTAGAAATGTGGATTGCTGAAACCCTGTGATTCATTAGCCTTAAAAAATCTAATAGAGCATTTGAACTTACTGACTTTAATTCCCTTTGATTTTTGTCACAGATTCATAAAATATGTGGTAGCACTAGAAGTTAGGACAACTTTCGTGCCAAAGCTATGCTTATGCTAGAATAATAAGGGCTGTCTGCTCATTTAAATCCATGTTGACAATATCATTTTGTGATTTTGGTAATCTGTTGACTTCCTTAGTGGAATTTCTTCACTAATTGATAAAAGCCATTGGAAAAAAAAGACTGCTCTGAATGTAATTGTCTGGGGGTAATTTTTCCTGACAGCATGGATGTCTCTAATTCATTTACTTTTAGTGTTCAGCTATGCCGTTTCAATGGGCAAATACTACATATAAATATATATTACATATTCAATTAGACTTTCTATGTCTAGTAAATACCCATATCTTTCAAACTCCACATCTACAGTTTGTAATATAGGCTGTTATAAATGTTACGTGTCGAAGCCAAAGTAATGTGATAACCCGAATGACATCATTCCGACTCGAGAAACCTCTTTCAGAGCTACAGAAGAGATTACACACCTCTTTTTTAGTTGAGTAGCACTAACCATAACTAGTAAACCATGAGTAGTTGTGACTTGAGTTTTCACGCTCACAGCTGTCTCTGTAACTTATCTCAAAGAAACGGCAGACACCATAACTGAAAGTGAATGCAAGCTGCTCCGTCTCCCACCGAGAGCTGATAATCATATAAACCGTCTTAATTTAATTAGACTTCACCTCAGTTGGCTCAGTTTTCACAGCTGTCTTTCTTCCAGGCAGAGGTGAAATGTGGTTTTTAAGATGCTGTGTGTGATAGGTAATGAACATTAGCTGATGAGCTGTCAAAGGAGCGATGTTGATTGCCCCCCACCCCCCATTGCGTCCACATAAACACTCAGAACTACAGCCCCTTTTCATCTGTTTGGCAGACTATGTTATGGTCAGGTGGAGCAGCATAAGAAGTATGTGTGCTGCTGGTGTGTCTGAGAACTGAAGGAGTGCAAAGGGAGAAAGTTAGAGTTCGTGGGGCAGAGGAGATGGACAGTGATGGGGTCAAAGAGAAAAGAGCAGATAAATAAAGTGTAAGATAGGGCTTCACCTCACAGAATGAGGTAACCACAAGCTGTTGCTCTTTGTCCTAATATTAATGGACATTTTGTACAAGCCGACTCCCTTTACCTCTGTGCGTGCGTGTGCGTGTTTGTGTGTGAGAGACTCAACCAGGGAGTAAATTATTGGCTGACTAGTGTGGGCTAAATGTCATAGCTAGAGAGAGGCTGTCACAACAGGAAGGAAGTCGAATGACTGAGAGGGGTAAAAGGGTTGTGGAAGGATGGAGGTGACAGACTCATTCAGCAAAACAAACTGCTGCAAGGAAGGCTGGAGACGATCAAACGATCAAAATAAGCACAGGAGGAGGACAGAAAGGAGAAAGCAAAAAGCAGGGGGACACTAGGGATTTGGATGTTTAATTAGCGCAGAACTATGGTAACCATGGTAACCGGACACACAAGGAGAGAAGCAAGAAGCCTCCCCTGCGGTGCTCTTTGAGTATAGTCATATCTGCATATATCCGCACACAAACTTTTTTTTTCATAATACTTGTTGAAGTTTAACTCTTACATCCACGAGAGCATGAAACAAATTCAAAATTTGTATTCTCAACAATGCAGGCTGTGATAAGAAGCGCCAAGCAGACTCAGACCCCAAAAGGGATGCTAGATAAAGCTGTTCTTCTTGCCCTCACAGGAGAGACTACATATCAGTTTGATCATATCAGTACCTGCAGCACGGCCTTTGGTCAGGGTTGTCACTCTAGAGGCAAAAGCACCATCAGCCACATCTGGATCTTTCAGACAGTGAATACAGTGAAGACAGAAGACGAGACATCACGGAGCTCCATCTATTTTATGTTAAATAAATAATAGCAGCTCATTAATCACACTGCTGGTCGTAGAGGTAGACTTTTTTGTCTTTGATAAGATCACCCATGCCAGAATAGAGAGACTAATTGGCTTCGAGTCTTCTGTGAAATTGAAAATAAGTAGATCCCACGAATACACTGATGGTGAGCTGCGTCCTCTTGTATCCAAGTTAGGAAAGAGAGGCAAAAGCGCAGGACAGTTTTCAGCTCGGATTGCCGTGTCAAGTAGTGCATGAAAGGACTGATTATGTACGTCTCCGAAGCTAGAACAAAGAAACAACAAGGGAATTCCCAACAGACAGTGAGATGAAGGTGACATTAACTAGGTCCTTTCCTTTGTGTCATTGCTGCTGAGTGTCTCATCTGCTAGGGTGGCTTCAAACAGCTGTATTATGGGAAGGATTTTTTTTTTTTTCTTGCAAGGGCCAACTCCTCCTGTAACCCACCCATCCTTCCTCCCCCCAAAGGAGTCTATTTACGCCATTATTTGCATACATCTTTGTCTCAGTGCACTGAGAGTTTATAGATTGCACATATTCAGCCATTTTTCTTATAATTTATCTGAGTGTTAAAGGTGCGTGTGCTGTGTCATTGTTTGAAGGTTAATGGCAGTATATTGCTACACATTGGACCTGCATGAATGAACACCTCAAACGACGCTGGTGGAAACTTGCTTTTCCCAATGAACTTTAAGATCGAACAAACTGAGCATCACAAAAACAAACACAAAAATAATTTACTGCAAGCAATATAGTCTACAACTATGATGTCCATTGCCATAAAAAAAGTGCCAGTATTGATAAGAAAAAGTGTATTTTGCTCTAAAAGTAATAACATGTAGTCAGAGGAAGGAAGTGTACTCTTAATAACTACCACGAATGCATCTCCTGAAGGTCAGTACAGCCTGAATTTGCATTTCTGCAAACAAAGCATTTGTGTTGCCGTTCAAATTCCGCCTGATAACACTGATAGAATTTAAGTGTTTCTGGGTGTATTTCTCCACGCATTTAATTTTTTTTTTAATCCCTTTTCAGGGACTGTGACACTCTTTGTTAATATCATTAATTAGACATCAATGTGTACTCATTGCATCAGTAAAAGCCCTGTTGCAGGTATGTGAGGTTGTACTGGATGGGACATGTAGAGTACATATTAAAATTGTTTAAAAGATGCTAGATAAAAATCCAGATCACAGTACCGCCCTGAAACCTGCAAGTATGGAGGTTAGGAAAGATTTGGACAACAATTATACGATGGCAAACTAGTAAGCCATAATCTATCATAGATGTGCCAGCTGTTCAATTGTTGGACCAGTAAACAAACTTTAAAGCCTTTTTGATTGTTTCAATTATTTCATATTTACTGCACTTTGGTCTCTACAAAATGTCATATGAATCCATCCAATAGTTTATAAGGTATCATCTGATCTCATTCCCATCAGTGTACTGCTTTTATGTTGGCTGACATTTGAAGAAAGTGTCCATAGCAAGAGTGACTATGACCTTCGTATGGCAGCATAGTTCACCTAGTGCTTGTAGAGTACAAAATACAACAAAAGCTGTTGTGATAGTGGAGGCTGATTAGGATCAGAGTAAAATACACATAGACCATAGTCAACTAGCCTAACTACTGTACTGACTGTAACTTCTATAGCAGAAGTGAAATCTCATGTGGAATAAACTATAACTTACTACCCATGCTCACCAATGTTCTAGAGAAAACGCTTCTTCAATACTATTAACTTCCTTACAACCCAACTTTAGAAGGTAAGCAACATAAAACCAGTTGTTTTTGGTAAAACAATTAATGTATTTTATTCAATAAGGAATAATGCCACAATGTAATGAGACAATACTACAGAGGAAATATAACAAATATAACCAAATGGGGGCTCACAGCAAAACGAAAGACAATGAATCAAAGCCTGACAGACTATTCATAGAAAGTGAGCTTCATGGCTCCTCCCAGACTGGGTGAAAGGGCTGGTGAAAGGCCCTCCATCAGGATCTTCAGATGTCCAAGCAGTGAGTGGGATGGGTAGGGACTGGCTGGTAACAATCCCCGGCTGGGAACCACACCTCCTACTTAGCATAATGTAACAACATAACAAATCACTCCATGGCAGCCCAAACATAAAGTATTTGTATGTTTGTTTGTTTGTTTGTTAGTATTTATATGTGCTTCTTTAAATGCCATTGCTTTCTTTTTTTCTTTCTTTCTTGCCATTTATTTTCACTGAATGGCTCAACATTGTGACCTTGTTTTTTTTCCCTACCCCATTAATATTTTCTACCCATTTATGACTACTGTTCTTTTGTTAACCAATAATAAAAGAAAAGCTGGGTATGTTTTGATGCATCATGAAAGTGCATTTTCCCACTTATAAATACATTCTATTTGTTTTCTACAGACATCCACTGCCACTGTGAACTTAGTCATCACTGATGTCAACGATAATGATCCGGAGTTTGACCTCGCCATACCAACGAACTTTACTGTCCGAGAAGAAGAGGCCGATTTGTTTGTAGGACAAGTCAGGGTAAGTGTGATTTGGTCTTGTTTGTTTTTTGGAACTAACTTGCTGCACCAACATCCACATATCACTCTTTTTCAACCCCACAGTAGATCATATAGCTGCGTGTGTGTGTGTTGAGCGTATAGTTTCCAGTGTAGTTATCATAGAACATATATGTCTCAGGGGGTTATCAGAAATCGGGTCACTTTGTTTGTCTTGAACAGCAAATACATTATGCTATTCCTATCCTGGCCACAGCGATCACTACCTTCTCTTCCTCTCTCATCGCTACCACCTTCTCTCTTTCTACTTTCTCTCAGTCTTCTCATCTTGTGCATCTCTTCCCTTTCCAAAGGTCAGCTTGGACTGAAATAGTCTTTTCATTTCTGTCTGTGTGTGTGTGTGAACAATTTCAGGCGACTATTTCACATCTTAACTTGTAAACCTCGGAAAAAAGTACCCTCTGTGAACTCAGTAGTGTGTACGACCATGGCTGAATCTCGGTGACTGGCTTTGTTCAGCACCACTGAGACTTTTCTAATTACTGTTGTAGATTAATTGGCCTGATGATTGTCAGTGGATTAATCATGGAATTATGACAGGAGACATCCTCTGCACATATAGTACATGTGAGAGAAAGAGAGAGAGAGCGAGAGTGAGCGCCTATGTGTCCTTTCCCTCCTTCACTGTGACTGCTGGGTAAAAACAGTGATGAGTGCAGCTTTAAAGATAAACATTTTCCAGCTCTCTGCAACCACAAGAAAGAAAAAAAATGTTTGCAAGGAATGAAAAAAAAATACACTCCCCTCAGAACAAAACACTTTGGTGGACAGACAAGGCTATCAGGGCGGTTTTAACATGCAGTTTTTTCCCCTCCATCAACCAATAGATTGGTTGTAGAGTAGATAGAATTTCAATCGACCAAGATTTTCTTTGGTTGAACAGCTTTAGCCCATAAATCCCCACATTTCCTCCCAAGTCGCTGTTTGAAACATAATTTTGAAGTAGTTCAAAATGGAACTACAAGACATTTGGGAGATTTGTAGGGGGGATCTGTATCTTTATATTGTTAAAAAGGGTCTGGTCTGAGTTTGGAAGTTGTCTCAGCCACTGCTTTTTGATGTCAGTTCAAAATATCAGAAAAGTACAATGAAATAATGATAGTCCACTGTGAGATAATGGAGGGCTATGTTTCATAATTAATTAATGCAATTCGTCTGGTAATAAGTTTCCCAATCTAATGAGCATGAGCAGTAGATTAGTTCGTTTCTTAATGTGTCTCTGTACATTTATCTATGTAAGTGTTGATATTTACATAATTTGAGGTAGAAACCAAAGCGTCTGTGGGTTAAATTTTTAAGTATCAGATATTTTAAATATTTTTTATCTCTTCTAAAAAAAAATCAAATTTTTATTAGTATTTGCTTCTGTACTATTTCAGTGTCTTGTCATGTTGTTTTAGTTGCTCATGTGGACAATTAATTTGCCAAAGGTAACAGGCACTCAAATTTGTCACCTTTCAGAATATATTCTTTTAAGGCATCCCATTACATTTCTCAGGAGGTAAAAAAAAATGGACCACCAGAAAGACAAAGGGACATGTGAAGGAAACTTGGGTGTTTGAATGAGGTAAAGCTAAATCCCAAGTATTTCCTCACAAATGTAGCCAGCAGCTAGATTAAAGCTTAGCCGACCGTGGTCTAGATAAGCTAATATGACAATACCATGAGCTGGACATTTTGTTTTCATCATATATGTCAAACTGGAAATGTTGCTGATGGTTGTCTCACCCTAGAGACCCTTCTATCGTCTGATTTGTTGTATTGGGTTTAGGTAAGAAAATGCATCTTTGTTACATTTTTACATTTTCTTTATTCTCACTTAGCCTATTTAAGTCGTCTACAATGTTCACCGGCAGTTCAGTAATATACAATTCAGAAGTAGAGCGGGTCGTCTTTCATTTGGAAGATCGGCAGTTTGATTCCTCTGCCAGTCTGCATGTCGAGGCGTCCACTGGGCAAGACACTGAATCCCAAATTTTGATTTGAATGATTAGATTAGATGATGATTTCTTCCATCAGATTATGAATGGGTGAATGTCAGAAGTAGTGTAAAAGTGTATTGAGTAGTCCGAAAACTAGAAAGGTGCTTTATAAGTACAGCTCCATTTACCACTAAAATGGTAAAGAGAGAAAATGGGAAAAGTTGCGGAGCCAGCACATTATTATCACTGAAAGTACACCACTTCAGTATTTTTCTGTAATTTATCACAAGGCCTGATTGGCTAACAAATGTTCTGTAACTGTAACTCTATCTGCGGGTCTCTTTAATGTCTTATGATGTGGAGATTTGTTTAGGAGCTTTGTGTGCATGTGTATTAAGTAGTCTTACTGAACAAATGTTGTCCGGATCAGAACAGCAGACTACAGCTCACTGTCACATGTCTCCCTTAGTAAAAGTACAGTGACGGATGAAGGAACGGATGAGACACAGTCTTGTATACTTGAATTTAAGCTGCTATTTGTGTCTACTCAATTATTTCATGTTTAAATGTGATGTAACTATAAAATCTTTTTTTTTTTAATATATATATATATTTTTTTTCCTGTAGAGCTTTGAATTTCTCCATAGAGAGGGAGTAATGGTGCAGTCAACCATGAGGCTTCAGGCAATTGCCAACAGGGAAGATGTCTGCAGTGCAAATGCATAATGCTATTAAGTAGCTTAATGCTAGCCCCAAAGTGTTTTGGATTATCGTTACAGTAATTGGAACTGGTTCCCACCTGTTCTTATTTCACACACACTCACAGAGACTGGAGACTATTTACTAGCTTATCACAAGTGACAGCATTGCTGGTTGTGCTAATAGATTCATTTGTTCTGTGAGTGACAAATCCTACACCATACAAGCCCATTCTGTTTGCTCACAGCAGGGAGACATAATCTGAGCATGGAGATGACCGGAGGACAAATTGATTAGCATTCATGTCAGACACATCATGAAGGAATCATGTAGAATTGTTGCTAATTGGAGAGGCTGTTGAACGTAATGTCATCTATTTTCTGCCAAGACAATTCCTTGATAAAGTGAATTTCTGTTTTTATCTTGCTCCTAACTCATAGCAAAAGACTAAACATGACAGAAAATGAATACCTTTCTCTATCTCTTGTTTCTAAAATGAAGCATATAAGGGACTTTTGCTTATTTGGTTAATTTAATTTATTTGGTTAATATGTACTTGCATGATTCTTGCATTTTTTAGGGTGGTTTCTTCATGGTTGATTGCACTTATCTGAAGTTGCTTAGTTTGGATAAAAGCATCGGCTAAAAGCATTAATATAATGAATACAGTTAGCACACCTCTTGTTTGGTTTTTAGAGGGTGACATCAGTACCTAATTTTATGTTTGAAAATACTGGGCCCAGGACGTAGCAAGACATTATTCTGCCAGCAGTTTAAGTGGGCAATTCAGATTAAATTTGAGGTTCTAGCATTACCCATCCAAAGCAAGATGAATATGCTTGTTTTTTAAATGAAACAAGAAAAAAACAAACACTGGACCCAGGCAGGCAGCACACTAAGGAGACATAATATATATTAGATTGCTAAACGGGACTGCTTTTTTTTTTAACTGTAGCCACCTGCTTAAGTTGCTCTTTGTGCTGCAACCCCCTGCAGGATGTTGCTCCGCTCCCACAATATATTTACCGAGCCTGCCCACCAGGTCACAATCCAATGTCTGTGCCAGTAACCATCACTAAATGAGTCCTGATTAAAAAAACTTTGTGAAATATTGCCACACATGCGGTGAAAGTGTCAGGAAGAAGCTGAGATATGATTTTGTTCCAAATTTGGGCAAACTGTCACAAAAAAACAAAGGCTTTACAGTCTCCATATAGGCCAGGCATTACAACATGACTGCCCACGTTTATGTCTGCCAACATCTGCTACTGTCGTGTGGGACCTTGCCTGCCCCGCACGAACCTCTATAATATATACAGTACTTTGTTCAATGGATGCTTAATGGATCATTTGATTTTACTGGCTATGAATTAATTGGATTACAACCCTTACAAGGTAAGGAGCAGTAAGAATGTTTATTATGTAATCACTGCAGAGAAGTAGTGATCCATATTCACATATTGACATGACGTGCTTTAGTCTGTTTTGCAAAGGCTTAATGCTGAGGTCCAATTTTTAGCCTTGGCTTTGAATATCCTATTTGTCAGGCACTCCATGTAAAACAAGCTGGAGTTAGCTTTTATCAACCCTATGTGTATCCTCCTCCCTTCTTCACAGTTCCTCTCTTTGTTTTCCCCTATGTGCTGCCTTGTCCTTACTTGCACTGAAGTTGGTAAAATATTGCCAAAAAGGCAGATGAAATGTGGCTTGATCTCCCTCTGACTTTTTTTTTCTTTCCCCCTTCCTCTATCTGTCTCTTTCTCAACTACAACAAATAATTACCACCACATAGGAGACCACGCATGTGCGCACGCACACACACACACACACACAAACACACACACACACACACACACACACACACACACACACACACACACACACACACACACACACACACACACACACACACACACACACACACACACACACACACACACACACACACACACACTCACACAAACACACACACGCACGCACGCACGTACATACACAGGCAAAATGATGACCTGACACAGGAATAACAATTTGTAGTAGTACCATGTGCCTCTCTTAAGATCAGTTATCAGACCATTTATTTTTGTCAGTTTTTATTGCACTCTTTTTAAATACAGAATGGCATGCATGCTATTAAAGGGAGCATTCAAGGATTTCCTTCCGATGGAATGCAGAGTTTGCATGAAAAAGAGCTATGGCCTTTTGAACTCACAAATGATCACTAAAGAGTTTTGTGTAAAACACTCAAATCTCAATATGAAGCACAGGAAATGACACTGAAACATGATAGTTGTTTCTCTGTTCGATTGTGGCACAAATATCTTGCATGGCTTTGTGCTTGAAGCCTCTCTAAATATGTAATGTATTAGGATAAAGCCAGGCTCTAATGGATTGTGCAATGGATCTCATCAAACTCACAAGCTATTTTCCTAAAGGGAAATACCTCTGCGTTTCAATTTTGAAATGTGTTATTCCTATGCTGTCTATTGGTGAATATTTCTCTCTATGTGCCATGATTGATGTATGTAAATAGATTCTCAGTGTTTCCCACACACTGTCAGTTTTCCTCAGCAACATCAGGGGGGAAAGGGGGTTATTGATGACTTTTTATTGACATTTCATTTAGCAAGCACACTAAATCACATTTTTTTTCAACATATGCCGTCTCTCTGTCCTCTGTAAGATAATGGCCATTGCAATATTGCAATGACTATTATGCTTCCATCCGATTATCCAGGCCATATTTCACACTGTGTCTCTATTCAGTGTACATTGGCACAGACAACTATTGAAGCAAGTGCAGATATGTCGTTGCAATTAATTATGGTCATTGTAGTTCACTTACTTCCTTTGGGTGCTTGGCAGCATTCATTTGTGATTGATTGAAAACTACATCAGCAAAAAAACGCAAATGTCAGACATGGGGGGACGGGGGGCAGTTAATTAACATATTAGAGCTACACAGATATCAATATTGAATGGGAAACATTTCAAAGATTGCTATATTTATATACCCATAATGGAGCCCTATGATCATTCCCTTTCTCTCCAGGCCACAGATCCAGATAAAGGGGTTAATGGCCAGGTGCGCTACCGGATCGTGAATCATCCAGACTTGTTCACAATCAGTGCTAATGGCAGCATCTACACAAGAGTGCCACTTGATCGAGAGCTTAGGAGCCAATATGACCTTGTGGTAGAGGCCTCAGATGGGGCAGTGGATCCAAGGCGAACCACCTTTACCCTCTCTATCCATGTCATGGATATCGATGACAACAGCCCAGTCTTCTCCCAGCAGACGTATGTGGTGAACGTACCTGAGAACAGCCCTGTGGGAACTGTGGTCCTAAAGCTAAGCGTAAGTACTTGCATATGTATGTGTTTGTTGCCTATGTTGTTTTTTTACCTCTCTCCATCTTTAAATGTCATCCGTCTCCCTTTTATATAATGCAGCAGGGGTGCCTGAAACAACACTTGTAGTAACAGGCGTTAAGCATCCTTAACATCCTAACTTCAAGTGAAGGCAATTTAGTGTTTAAATGTCAAATTCTTCTAGATGGAAACATTTAAACCGACAGGAACATACACAGACTTATAGACACAGCAGAGGGAAACATTTTTGTCTCCTGTCATAACAGCTTTTTGGGCATTTTCAGTCTTGAACAGTAGAAGATTTCAAGCTACATTTTTCAAGTCATAACCAGTCCTTAGTAGAGGATATTTTCTGTCCAGGCAAACATGAATATAATCCTTCACACATTTTGAAAAACTTTTCACCTTGGTGCAGTTTATTTTTGGGTAGATTCAACTCTGTCATACATCAGTTCATGTGTTTGCACTGAAGTGAAATGTAAAGAAACCATGTGCATGCAGAGCCAAGACATAGCGAAAGGGTGAGTTATTGAGTGACATTTCCCAGAGAGGGATAAAGCAAGAGAGTAGGGAAAGGAGCTGGGAAGGGAGGGTTGAAGATGAGGGTGGTATAAGTGACAGTAGTGCCGTGACTCCATTAATCTCCTTGACGTCAGCTAAACTCTATATGGTCGGGGATGGCTTGCAAGTCACCTCCAGTGCAGAAGTAAGACAAACTGAGAAAGGGAAGTGGATGAGTTTGGTAGCTTGAAACTCACTGTTTATACCTTTAATCAGGTTTTTTTCCTGGTTCAAAATGTGCATACAAGCATGTGTACTGTGCCCTCAACTGGCTCAAGCAAGTATTTTCTACAAGCAGCTTATTTTAGTAGATTCCAAAAATAGAATGTAATTACTTTGAAAGCAATTCTCTGCTTTCTGTTATGTTGCACAATTTGAACATGAAAAACCGCAGAGATGGTCCAAGTCAAGTCTCAAGTTTTTGAGGGGAAGTCCGAGTCAAGTCTCAAGTCTCTGAGGAAAGCAGAGAAAAACATTAACGCTAACCTTCCTTGCACAAATAACATAGTATTACAGAACTATATTAACAGATAATTGATAGCATCTGGATGCTGCGTTATCCTATGTTATGTTTGGTTATAAGATTATGCAAACTACCTAACCGTACCTGAGAGCATCTAAGTGCAAGCTTGTTCGTCCACTCCTCCTCATGTTTGACAAAGAGCGGGGCTTATTTCCGACACACGCATGCAGAGCAGGCAAAAGATTTGCGGTGGTAATGGAACGAGACTACCTTGCCCCTGTAGCTTGTTGAAATCTCAGTCAGTCAGTGCAATGGTTGTGTGGTTGAACTTCACGCAAACAATGCTTGCTGCAATATAATGCAATGGCAAGCCGAAAGTGGTTGCGGTGTTGTTTCAATTCATCTACTTCCTGAGTGTCGTAGGTAAGGTAGTGTTGGGTAGTGGTACTGAATTAAAGGCACCTGGATCAGTTAAAATGTGAACAGTACCTGATCCAACTAATGATTTTCCTCCTTGCAAACTCATCTTGTAAAGTAATCGCTGAACCTACCAGTAATATCTGCAGAGCTAAAATATGTATTATTATTACATGTATCAGATGTAACATTTATTCAGGAACCCTTTAAGAAATTGGAAACAATATTCACCTTTTTGAAAGCCATGAAATATCAGTTATCAGTGCCGTCTGACATAGTCCTGCTGTAGTGAAACAAGACAAGGTTAAACCCGGATATGATTGGTCTGTGCATGGTCATTGTGTTCAATTGTCACCAGATCGGTGTAATTTGTATTCTTTATGCAGGAAAAACCCTGCTGCACGTGTTCCAGCATTCATATACCTGATCATCTGCTACTGCAGTAGCCTTTGCTACTTTGAGTTGTGATTCTATGCAATGAGGACTGACTTAAGCTCCCCTTAGTAGTTTAATGTAATCAGAGCCTATTAATGATTGATGAAAGTAACCCCTGCAGCATTAAAACGCCGAATTAAAATAGAGATATTAATATTCATTGCCCATAGCCACAGTACTTATATGTACTGCATATGTAAGGTTCAAATTTTGAAAATAAATGTGCACTGTTACTGTTTTTCTGCTCATTTCTCTCCCCTTCCTTCTCATAGGCGGATGACTCGGACCTTTTCTCCAATGTCACGTATCGGATCAAAACTGAATCTGCCAGGCAGCTCTTTTCTCTGAACCCTGTCACTGGGGAGTTAGCTATGCTGCAGACCCTAGACTTTGAGGACCTGGCAGCTATGGGCATGGGAACCTCTTATACTTTCCAGGTGGAAGCTGTCGACCAAGGAGGGGTCATGCCCCCTGGGCAGGCTACCGTCACAGTCCGCATCACGGTAAGAGGTCCCAGGTTGTCTGCCACAACCTCTCAGTGATCTAGTCTCCTTCCATCTATCCTCATTGTCCCTCAGGAGCAGCAGCACTGGCAGTGAATATGTGGTGACTCATTAGCAGAGTTTTGCAGTAGTAATAGCTCATTTAAGTCATAGTCCAAAAGGAGATTGGAGACATATTGTACAGTATTGCACCTGTGCAGCCCTTGTGATATAAAAGCCAGTGTTATTCCACTCAGTGTGAAAGCTGAATGTATTGTCTTTCTAAAGGATGTTTTGGCTCTCTGACCTTCTTGTCCTGGTAGCAACACCAGGACAAAGATAATTTGGTAGATAAGTGTTCCTGCCTTGCACACAGTGCTATAACGGATCTGAAATACTCATTAGCTTTGTGACAGCAATTATGTCAGGTTTTTCAGGAGCTTGTATTCCCTTTACATCATTTCAAGAGATTAACAGCTGAATTGCAACAAAAGGATTAAACGCCTTATGTTGTGGTTCTCTTCATATGTGTTTTTGTGTGTGTCAATGGGTGGGTGTTTTTTTCTCTGAGTAATTCTGCTTTTCAAAATATGTGTATTCACATTCATATCTCTATGAAAACAGTCCACCCCTAGTGCGTGTCTCAAAATCTGCAGACTTTTTCTCTCTTTATTATAATGAATAGGGAGTGTCTAAGCTTATTCAAGCAGACCTGTCACCGCATGGCCTGCCAACCTGTAGAGTGAGTTTGTCCTTTGATAAGGACAACCTTTGTTGCAGTGTTCGTGCTGTCACCCAGGAACTGTGTTTGATAGGGTAAGGCCACTGATATCAAACCAATGTCTTCTATTTGAAACGGCAGACATGAATTAGAATGAGTCTAATGGATTCACAGAGTCTTCTCAGGGACTAGAGTCTGAACTGATTCCATTGCCTTCCTCATATAACACCTCCAGAGGGTTTTTTTTGAAGTTATTTGTGTTTGATTCCCCTTGTATTGTTTTGTTGGGTTTTTTTTTTTGTCGGATGCCTTGCAGTGATGGATTGAGTGTCCTGCGTGTCTTTTGTGACTTCCAAAGTTTTCCTTCTATTCTTGTACTTCAGAAACACCTTCTGTTTGTAGGTACAGTATGTGGGTGTTTATGCTGTGCATGGATGGAGATACGTAGCACATGCATGCTTCAAGCTAACAAGTGTGCCTGCTTGCAACTTGTGAACGCTTGCAGCATAAGGATCAGACTTTGTTGTTCAAAGTAAAAGTTGGATCATAGATTGTCTGCAAGGAAACACTATACCTGTGTATAGATCAAAGTGAAGCTGCCCGCCACCACTGAGTTTATAGAACACTTTTGCCCATGGCTCTGTCAAAACAGTGGAGAGTAAAGAGAGAAGTAGAGAAAAAAGATCTGGCTCCAGCTGTTACGCCACAGAGCTAAACAATTCCTGAGAGATATGTGACTGGCTTACTGAGTTGTCAGAAAGGAACGCAAGGGTTGCACAGTTAACAAGATTTAATTTCTATGCAGGCCTATAAGATGATCAAGCTCTGCTGTCCATTATTTACAGGGGGAAGGTGATTAAAAGTTGTTAAGTTCCCACATGTATTCTGGAGAACACTGTATATCACTGAAACATTGTCTTTAGGGGTAGTAAAGGGAAAAAAGCTATATATGTCTCCCATTAAATCTCAGACTATATATTGAAGTAGGTCTGAAAGCCTTGTTTATGGTTGGCATCTTTACAAAATTTAAATGCACCATGAGTGTCCTTAAGCTTCAGGCAAATTTGCTAATGTGTATTAGTTTGCAACTGCTTAGTTTATTTTCAATGTCCAAGGGGTGTTATCAACGTTGCAGACCAAAATGCCTCTGGATGCAATTGTATAGACCTGCAAACAAGAGGAACTAAACAACTTAGTGCTGAGTTACAGTTGGAACAGTGCTTTGTTTTGAAGCAGAAAAACAATGGCAGCCAATTCAAAAACGTTCTCATGTGTTCCTGAAAACATTTTAGGCTAGAAATAGGCAATACAGTAACAACATCAGAGTTTTATCAGCCCGGTTTAGACAGACGGAGAACATCGTTTACATTAGTTACTATGACTCTCCTCTGTCCTCCTCTGCCATTGTCTTAAACCCACCACACATGAGATAAACAGTTGTGATCAGCAGATCCGTCTGGTTTCCAGGCTTGTATTTTGTCACAATTGTATTAGATGTCACAGTTAATTACCAATTGCCAAGATATCACAATCCTGGTGAGGCTGTGCATATATGTTTTTAATTAAAACATGTCATATATTTTTATATAGTCAGTAAACTATTTAAAAAAAAATAATCAAAGAATACATTAACACGACGCAAATATTGTGTGTATTCAGATTAAGGGGAAATTGTATCTTTTAAATATTGAATGTGGATGGATTATTTTCATCTTTAATAATAATTATAATAATAAGCTCTTTTTAAGACAAATTACTAAGTTCTTTACATACAATTAAAAAAGATAATGAGTAAACTGTTTATACAATACAACAAGAGATAGTAAAACGAGATTGAGAGAGAGAAAAGCACAGCAGTTGTAGAATATATTGATACTTAAACTGTGAATCTGCAGGGTAGTTGAACATTTTGTACTGAGCTCAATAATGTCATATCACTGCAATGTAACAGTCACGCCAATACCTAACTGATTCACCTATCTCTTTTTGTTTTTAGGACATGAACGACTTTTCTCCCATCTTTACTCAAGACCTGTATAAGGGCCTGGTGGCCCCTAATGCTGAGAAAGGAACCGTTATCACAACTGTTCTTGCTGAGGACAAAGACCCGCCAGTGAGTATAAAAAAATAAATGGTATTCTTAAAATGTTTATTTAAACCATGCAATGTAGGCTACACAACATTGGTGGTTTAATTTCATAGCACACAGATCATGTTGATCTGTCTTTAATAAAGGTAGCAGAGATTTGGTGATTTGACCTTCTCACTACATAGTGTGCTCTCAGAACATCAGCCAATTTCAGCCGTAGATTTTAACATGATGCATTTTAAAAATATTGTAAAGGTTCTGATGTTCTCATTAGAGATACAGTAATGTTTGTACATTGTAAGGGGGTCTTCAGCATATTTGCATGTCAGTTTCTTCAGACAGCGTAATATTTACTCTGACTCCTTCACCTGAGCAGGTTCTCACGGGACTAGAGCTATGAATTTTTTGCAAAACAAGGAACACAATTCCACAGTGCAGAAGTGAAATGGTCTTTTTAAGTTTGTTTATTGGCATGAGTCTGTCAATAGGTTAAGATGTATATTTAGGATAGCACATGTCCTGAGAATGTTGCATTCCATGTCATTCACCTCAACTGAACTTCTTTTATTGGCAGTGCAACCTGCCTTAATATTTTATTGAACTTGATGACTCAGTAGTCTTCCTGCTTACATCTTCTCTTTCTTTTTGGTTGCCACAGATTTTTTTTTCTTTATAGATACTTCACAAAACTTTATTACCAACTTTTTCTCTCATAACACGCTGTCTTTTTTTTATTGAGGGGGAAAAAAAGGGAGTAGAAATCTCCCAGGGACCTCCCTGCCTTGCCCTAATAGCTTCCAGCTCTGAATGTGTCTGTCAATGAAACCCTGTATGGCTGGACTCAATGCTTGTTATCAGTGGCCCTCCTGCTGATGAGATCTCACCAGGGCTGGGTGAGCTTATGTGCCCTGTGTAGCACAAAAACACTGAGGGATATGGATTCCTGACAGTCCCAGCCGTGGGTGGTAAAACATCTCCAGAGTGCCACAATGACTGCTGTACATCTCACTTCTCCTCTTAGTCTCTCTCCTCCTGCTTTCCTGCCCACCCCCTCTCCACTCTGCTGTCTATGCAGCTATAAAAGTATTGTTTTTTGTGGGAACTTTTCCCCTTATAGGTAAGAAAATATCTATATAAACAGTGCTGAGGTGCAAATTAAACGTAGGAAATCATCATTATGTTACCATGAGCACTGTGGCAGCAAGTGTGACATGGGAGTGTCTCAGGAAAGTGGTTTGACAGACAGAGGGATTAGATTTTCTAACAGGAGGTGACTAAACCAGTCACTCATTGACCTGGATTTGGGAGCTCAAAGCTTTTTATTGACAGAATGCCTGTCATAGACACCTCTAGTGGAATAGGGCTTAGTCTAGTGCTTGCTAAATACACACACAAATGTTTGCGCACACACACATTCTCTCTATCACACAGGCTCATAAAAATCTGCACTCACAAAGAAAGAAAGAGGAAGAAACTCGCCCATTTGTAGTTTTGATGCAACAATCATGAGCCATGCATATTTTGTCTGAATTTCATAACAGTTTAGATAATTATATTGTATACCCTACTATATTGTAGAATATCTATAATAGATTCTAATGGTCTTTGGCAGTACCACTCAACCCTTTATCCTCATATCACTCTGAATGAAAGAGCAGATCACCATGGTGACACATGCTCTAGAAGGAAGCTTCTTCTACACAAGATGTGCAGAGTTTATTATTTGTGACTGAAAATGAAAGTTTATTATTCTTATGTGGTGTTGTTCATCACAGCAGAGAATTGGATTCACATTTTTTTACTAGTCTAGTACTTTAGTGAGTCAGCATATCAAATCGTTAAATTAATCATCTCACATCCCTACCAAATGTTTAAGTTCTATAAATGTGTTGGCGATGCTGTTTTACAGTCTCAGCTCAAGACTTGCTTTTGTGTTGTGTGTCTCTGAAGCATCATTAAGTGCTTCCCAGTGCTTTTGAGCTTGTTCTTTAATTCATGAACCTGCATGAACCTACCTATACTAAAGAGAATTGGATTATACAAAGAAATAAAAGCAGAACAAAAATAATGTTCTATGTTGAAGTAAGGAAAAATTATTTTGATATCAAAATAATATGCAACCCCTCTTCTCTTGCTACGTATATAGAGAATAACAATATTATAGATTAAGACAAAACTAATGGATGGGCTGTCTCAATTGCAAATATGTCTGCTACTTCAGCACCATGGACAGTGCCATGGATTTATCAATACACAGTTAGGCTCCTCAAATTTCAGAGCCATGGTCGGTGTCATAGATTCTAACTGTCACAAACCTCCGTCAGATAAAGGATCAATGAGTCAGGCAGACTAGACTTATAAATTCAACTCTACCCCTGCAGTCTTTGCTACCAGGGCATGGCATGTTAACAAGGGTTGTGCATTCAGTTGGCCATTTGAATGTTATTGTGTTATGAGTGAAGGAAATGTCTTATTAATGGTTATTTGTTGGTTTGTATTTGTATGGTCCTGATATTCGAAAGCAAAATTAGACACATGGGTTTCAAAAGGTTGACAATAAGGTTGGCTGTTTCTACTATGTTAACTACAGGGTATGCATAGTCTTGAGCAAAATACTTTAAACTTTCTCTGCTTCCTTTACTGTAGGGGTCTTTTGTCCTGAAGCCACCGTATTAGATTCTTCTCCGGGAGGTGTTTTTTTATTAATGGTCCTGTCCTGACATCTCTTCTATTTCAAGTTAGAAAACAAGCTGAAGAGCTTTTAGAGATGAGGCTCTTTTTCTGAGAATCCCCTCAGTGAATTCACTCAGATGGTTTTGTAACCTCTTAAAGACACATTTGTGTGAGTAAGCCTCCCGAGGGATCCGCTGCTACTACAGGATTTACCTCTCTCTCTAGCCCAAGGTTTTTACCCTGTCCCTGGAGAGAAAAATCAGTTCAGGCAGGGGAGTGAAGCTTCAAAAAAGCTTTTTAAACATCAGACTGAATTTGAGGTCCAAAGGGATGAAACTGGAAAAAGATAAGCTTTAGAGATGATTAGTAATCAGGAACCGTGATTAATCTTAATCAAAGGGTCATATTAAAGTTGAGGCTCTCGCTAATGAATGCAAGTGTGTTACTCTGGAGACCAGAAGGGTGGTTTTAATGGAGATGTTTTTTTTATTCCAAATGAAAGGGAAAAGGTCTGAATCAATGAGTAACAGCGACTTTACATTAGGCTGTCTGATCAGGAGGGAGAAGAGACAGACATTGGGGTCATTTTTTTCAGGTTACACAGAGAGAAGAGCAACCTTTTCTCACTTAATCCATGTCAGCTCTGCTCCATGATAATACAATTAAAAGCAACAATATTAGAGTTGCATTTCCAAGCAAAGAATATCGCTTCACCCTTATGGGTTGGATACATTTTACAGAACCTAGTTACTTTGACACACCTACTCTCCATCCTCAAAGTTCCATTTAAAAATGAGAAAGGTGGCGTCTACATAAGTGGCTTGATGGGGCCCATGTTCTTCTTTCACCTTCCTCCAGGGTACTCCGGCCAGTTTTGTCCGCTACAGAGTGGACCTGAACAGGTCTCCATACAGTGGGAGCATCTTTGATGTGGAAGAGGAAACTGGAAGAGTTATCACTAAGGTCAACCTCAATGAGGAGCCCAGTGTTACCTTCAAGGTGAGTGGCAGTGAGTATGGTGACTATAGCGATGATTAGCTGCCGCTGCTGCTTATAAAGTGCTTTTACTGTCAGTGTGTTGCTTCCAAGATATTAATGTTATTCAGTCAGAGACACTTCCAGCATCTAGTCAAGCAATTCTCCCTCTCTAAGGGAATCCGCCTTGAAACGCATACATGGACGTAAAGTCAACACTGTCAATTAACAATTAAATCAACAATGGTAAAAATGTAGCACAGAAGGAGGAGATCGGGGTGGTAGAAGGAGCTGTGGTAGCAGACAGCGTATCAGCATAATGATAGTGAGAGGTGTCAGGTAATAATGTCAATGCCGTACACTTGCCCAATTACTATCGGACATTGGTTGTCAGCTGATTGTCACACAGCTAGTGAAAGGCCAGTGACTGAAAAGTATGAATTAAACAGCTGATGTCAATCAACAGTGATCTTTCTATCTCTCTCAAATATATTTAATTAAAAAGGCTAATGAGTCAGTGTGTACAAAAGATTTATATTAGCATCCAACATTTGACATGAGTTAATGATAGTGGTGGTCATAGCAGCGGCACTGGTGAGAATAATTGATGATAACGCTATTATATTAATAATGATAATCATCAAGATCTTATCATATATTGCAAACACAACAATCACAGAGTTCTAGACACTATCTGCTTCTCATAGTTAATGTTTCGGGCTCTGCCACAAATTGCAGTGAAGATAAGCAGGTCAGAAATGTGCAGTTTTAGAGCATCAATACTGAATTTTCTCAGTGATCATGTCATTGCTTCTCTTGTGTCTGTGACCATATTCTATGTCATACTGAGGTTTTGTTTGTATCAATTAAACAAATAACCTCCCAAGTGCTTCCATAATTAGTTACCAATTTCAGGTGACCTTACATAGACATATTTCTGCTTTGTGATATTAGGTCCCAATAAGGGTGTGCCATTTACACTCCCATGTTATCTGGATTCCTCTATCCTCTCTTTTTATCCTCTCTCTTTTTTCCTCCTCTGCTTTTCTTTCCCAGTTTCTTTAAACATTTGTCTGTGTTTATTCTTTTTCTGCCTATCTCTCCCACACGGCTGCCCCACTCCCCACTGCTTCCCCCAGGCTGGTTCTCCACAGTCTATGAATGTAGATCAATACATTCATACTCGCTCTCTGGGAGCTTTGCAGGCTGCTCGCCAGATCCCATTTTGCCAGTCTTTCTTTATTAGAATGCCGAACATATCTATAAAAAAAATGCCTGGCAACCTTAGAAAGGGAATTATTTGTGTAGTGTGTAGTAGCGTAGAAAAAAAATAATTGTATGTTTGCTATTGCATATTTGTGTTGCTTATGTGTGCTCTCCTTCTCAACGCAGTTGTTTGTGATAGCTTATGATGATGGGGAGCCGGTGAAGTCTAACAGCACTTTGGTGGAGATCACTGTTCTTCAGCCTTCCCGCATCCCAATCTTCACGCAGGAAGAGTACAGGTACGCCTCCTTGACACACTGTTGATGTATTTGCGTCTGCCCATAAATTCACACATCAAAGAGCAGCTTAGACTGCAGCTCCAGACAGGGAGTGAAAAAGCCTTGAGGACGTGGACAAAGTAGCTCAAAAACAACTTGACACACATTTACATGTGTGATCACATCTTACATTCAACTTCTGTAATACATTGATTAATATTTAATCACTAGGTAAATTATATATCCTACTTTGCAGCCAATGGCTGTGAAGTCACTATTACTCATGCTGTGCAATTATTTTCGAATATCAATCGCTATCTGCACACTATTGTACTCATAGTAAAGTGGCCGCAGTTGTGATTCTGTCTTTATCATGCTGTCTTTTCCATGCATGACTGATTAATGAGATTTGAGTATAAATATGCATTCGCTCCGGGCTAGATGCTGCAGATCATCACTCTTATAAACCACATTTGTTTCTCTCTGAGGGTAAAGCCGGGTTTCCCTCTGAGTTTATAAAGAGTCTCTTTTGACAAGATTAAGTATTTAAACTGGCAGAGAGAGATGCAGGATGAGGGAACATAATCTATAGTGCCCTGAGATGACTGGCTGCTACACATGCAATATATGGCTGTACAGGACCAGGGCTGGGTGGAGTCTGTCTGCACTGATAGAATTTCAACTCAGGAGGAGGCCAAGAAGTCATCTATAATTAAAAATAAACATGGATTATTAACACTCCAGATGAAGTTGCTTTGGAAAATCTTCCATGATGAATGAGTACTTGCATTAACAATTACTGTCTAATATTTTGTTGCAGTAGGTACCTGTGTGCACTGTTCGGGAATTCTAGTAAGACTGTGTAGCTTTAAGGCCTGAAGTTGCCTGGTACATGTATCAGTCTCTGGGAGCTTAAAGTAAAGCCTGTTTTAAGTGGATTGATTTACTAACTTGTTTGTCAGTCAAAGTACGGAGTCTTGGCAGACTCTCTTATGTAACAGAATTCAATATGCTTTTATGCATAAGGCCTTGTTCAGACCAATTCAGGTAGTCAGGCAAAAATGCAAGTCCTCCCATTCTTTTTGAATTGGGGTCGTCTCTATGGCTGCATCAGTAAAAGCTGCAGGGGGGTGCAGGAAAATAAAAACAGCTGCCGTGAAAAGTTGAGACTGACTTAACTTTTAGAGAAACGATACCCAACGTCATGCTGTGGTGGCCAATACGATCCGACTTGTCACAGTCCGTTTGAGGTGATGTGAGACTCCCATACAGTCAACAGTAAAAAATCTGCCTCTGTCACTGCCGCAAGAAAGTTTTATACTGTGAGGGTTGAAAGAAAACAACAAAAGCACTTAACTGCCTGGATGTTTGTGTAACAGCTGATTGTTTCCTGCAACAATATTCAGCACAGTCGCTCTCTCTTTTCTTTCTATCTCTTTCTCTATGAAATTAAGCTGCTTTCAGGTGTAGTCGGAAATGGTGAACAGTCTGACAGAAAACAATAATAACTGAAATATAAAATCTACTTGCACAACATTAGGAGGTTAAAGAACTCACACAAACAGGCCAGTGACACTATCGCCGCTGGACCACCCTGCGGCAATTTTCCGGATCTACCCGAGTCTGTGTGAATTCAGTCTAATTGAGTAGTTTTACGGGTGGACTTAAGGTCATTTTCACCAGGGATTTTAGTCCCAACCTATTATGGCATGTCAGTAATTATTCCAGATAATGTCAGTTAAAATTACTGCGATTTTTTTTTTTTTATTTATTCTTTTTTCTTTCTTTTTTCCTTCTGCAAAACGATTCCGGAAAAAAATACCTCAGGTATTACTAATCCCATTCGAATACGACCCTCTGTAAAATGTTTGTAGTCATATCCTGTTAATACGTAGTTTTCCACATTTGTTTGAGCATTGAGGCACTTGAGAAGAGCACAGATATGCCTTTCTGTCGATCACACTTCTATTTGTGACTGTGTGACTGGTGGGCTGTGTTTCTGTATGTGCTGATACTTGTGTATTTCCTAATGAGTCTGTGTATATTGCATACATCCTTTGTAATCCAGCACTTTGTGTGTGTGCTCACGTTCTCCCGTTGCTCAGCTTTATTCAGTGATTGATACACAGGCACAGCAGCATAGGCCATCGATTATTCCCTTTGAATGAGTGCTCTGTCTGACACACACACAGAAGGTCGGGACCATAGGCACAGACCTCTGTAGGGTGTCACATTGACAGCTCCAACCACACACAGTGGAGGGCCCGCTGTAAATTGTGAGCCGTGAAAGCATTAGCCAGGTGCTCGAGCCTCTCCTGCTGGACAAGGCTCTCTCCAGCGGAGAGCGTCCAATCTGCTCACTCTGCAATGAGCTGTCTCCTTCCCTCATTCGGCACCTCTCTATCTCTCCCCATCGTCCTCTCCCCGAGGAACCTTCTAAGCACAAATCACTCTCTAAACGTCCACAGAAGATCTCGTCTGTCTCTGTAAAGGCAGTTAGTTATGGCAGCAATCAGGTAAGCTATGCCTACAGCTCCAGAGCACACAATTAAAAGGACTCTGCAGGGCTTTGGCAGACTTAATGATTTCTGCTCCTGCTTTATGGTGGGTCCCCTCCATCTGTCAGAGGGAAATGAGGGGCTCCTAGTCATTGTTGGCTAAAATAAATGGCTTATACCGCAGTTGCTTCTGTAGCAGCATGTTGCCACTTGCACTTCAAATGGCTTGAGCAAAATACCTTGTGTTGTTTCTGCAGGAATACAAATGTGTAGAATTCAAAATGATTTTTAAACCTGTTTCAGGTAATATTGATGGAATTAATGCCAATGCAAATGAGTCAGTTTATTGTGAAAAGGGTTGTTTGTAGTACTAAACCTACTAATAACTACTTATTGAATAAAGCAGAAAACTAATTTGAAAGGAAAAGGCTTTTCTCAGAAGTTGATGGGCCAAAAAGGAGAGTGAATGCTGAGATTACATGTGTAAAGTGGCCCAAGATGAGCCCATTGGAACGGCCATGTTGCTCTGTTTCAACTGGATGTGTATGTGCAAACATTTTAGCATACCAGCATGGGTTTCTTTGAGTTCCTTTGTAAGTCTTTCTTCTCCTAGTTTCTCATAATTCATGGAAAAAAATATATTTTGTTTCTAAATAAACAGAAATACATTATTTATTGTATTTAGAAGTATATTAAATATTTTCCTACCACCAATGTTACAGTAATCCAATAGCATCACCTGTTACCCAAACGTCAGCTTACCAAACAACTACAGAATTGTATCACTTATTTAGCTATACCTTCAGCTATGTGATAAGTGACTATAAAATACTTGTGCCAATACCTTACTCTGAGGGATTTTCTGGTCATTTTCAGGGCCTTGATGGTATCATCTAGATAGCTGAATCATCTGCATCAACTTTTGCAGAGTATGCATCATCATCACCACCAATTTTCTTTATTCTGATTGATTTTGTTGTAGTTTTTTCCCCCAGATTTTTTTCTTTCATCCTGCCAAATTTAGTTCACTTATAATCACAGTAGATGTCTGATATCAAATTCCTCGTCATCCATAACAAAATTAATTAAGCTCTATTATACATTATGTGTTTGGCAGGCATTTTTAATGAAATATTTCAAAGCACAGTCTATGTTTTTAACTGAAACTCGGTAAGACCAAGATAACAATACAGTACTAGTTTGCGTTCTTTCCCCAGAGTCAAAACTAAACACAGAGCAGTAGCATTCAGTTATGCGCCGCATGTCTGGAACAAACACCTCTTTTTAAAACACTTTGTATTTGTCTATTGTCTTGTGTTTCTTTTATATGTTTTGTCAATGCCTTTCTGTCTTAAAGCACTTTGAATTGTCTTGTTGTTTTGGAGCCCTATCATTAAACCACTGTGAATGGCTCATTTACATGGAACTCACAGACACAGCAAGTCTTTAGGCCTGGGCACATGGGGAGGGAGTGAATATTTATTTTCTCCTGTGTGCATCTAGCTGGAGATGAAGAAGGGTGAGCCGCTATCTAAAATTGTTTCACTATGTGAATTCCCCTCTCTTGTACTGAGGCTACTACTCTGGCCCGATGTTGCAAACCTGTGGTCGGAGCGGTTTTATGTGCTGCTTATCTCCCCTGTAGCACTTCCCCTTCTAAATCTACTCTAAATCACAAGAGACTTTTGCCTCACTGCTCCTGAGTATGTCATTTTGCTCTCCTCCTCCTTTCAACCCCCCAAGCCCTCACATCCTCAGTTTTTTCTCTCAGCATATATATCTCCCTCTCTGTCAGGTTCTTTCTCACTTTGTCTTCACTTTGCTTCTCGCCTCACTGTACAGTCAGTAGCCCTTCATTTTCTTTTCAGAAAAGGAGAGAATATCTTTCTGTGTGACTATGTGTGATTGTGTATGCCTGTATGCCTGATTTGTGCATTTTTCCATAAATAGTCCTCACCTGATTGGTGTAGGTTTTCTCCTCAGTGTAATTACACAGTCATTAGTGATTAGTGAGTATCACTATACATTAACCTCTTTTGGCACAGTTCTATGTTTTCAGTCGAATTGTCATGTAAACACATGCCACTGAAATTATGTGTCTATATTAAAGGTGATATATTATTATTTTCCTTACTTTTTGTCATATTAAATATTAAACATATTAAACTTAACCAAAGCTTCAAATAATGAGTTAAACATATGTAAAAGTCATCCCTGTCAGCAGAAAACTAAGATTACAGACTTTTCTAAATTCTACATTTCCAATAGTTTTTGTGTACTCTTGGCTCAAATTTACATCAAGATCTCTGTTTAAGGCTGTCTGCGTCAGACACATTACTGCACTGTTTTCATTGCATACACTGCTACATGAAGCTACATGCTAACTTGAGGGAAATATGTAATCTTGGTTGCAGGCAGATCTCATTCCTGCTGGAACATGTTTAATTGTGTAGTTTTTGTTTTAGAAATAAATGAAAATGAATGAATGAAAATTAAAGCATGCTAACACATTCTAATAGAAACCCAAAACATAAGTATGAACCTGAAAATAAGCTTATTAGGTCTCCTTTAACATATTTGCAGTACATCTGTGTTTTTATTATGTTTTTATAGTACATGTCAAAGTGTATCATAAGAGGTAGATGTTTTTATGTTATTTCAGTTATTATTTCAAAAGGTCTGGTTGGTGTTTTTAGGGATCATTATCATTTGAAGGGAAATGTCACGTCATTATTTAGTTCACAGCCAGCAGATGTTTAACCAAACGTGTCGCATTAATATGCAGTCTGGCAATCATGAGAACACCACAGCCCATTATTGAGAAATGCTGTTAGTAAGCATAGTAACATTGGTTACACAGAGCAACATTGAATATTACTACAATCAGCAACATGCTGTCACTACTTATGCGTGTTGCCTAAATAATTATATGGCTGAAGTGACAGCATGCTAAAAATGACTGTGTAGTAATTTTGTGTGCCCTCATGTATACATGTACATTAAAAGACAGGTATGGAATAGAGATATAACCTCTCTCAGTCTTGAACCATAGCTCTTTCCTACTGCTCCATTAGACATTACTACTCTGGCCATTAATGTGAATGTAATAGCTCAAACTGTGAGATATTACACAGTACATCTCTTTCCTGCCGTTTATTGACATTTACAGACCATGGAGACTGCCTCTGTGAATTTTCTGCAGGTGTCTGACCACAGTGTGATCATTGATTTAATGTTCTCAATGGTCTAACTCACAAAAATGGCAGCACAGTACCTGAACTAGACATAATCTCTAGATTGTAATACCAGCCACACTGGAATCGACAACAATTAGTGACTAATAAAAAAAAGCTACAAATTACTCATCAAATGAAAAAGGAAAAAAATAAATTGTTATAAAAACACCTCAACTCTCTACCCTCAAACATATCTTCCTTATATCTGGAGGAGAAGAGCAGATATAATTTCCAGAGAAAACAAATCTATCCATATCTCATTTCCAATTCAGACAAGGCATAGCATACAGCTATTTTATTGGTTGCGTTTTTGCAACTGCCGTCTTCCCAGACAGGATAGAGGGGCTCACAGCCTACTCATCTATGCGTATTGCCAGGTATTTAAAGGGTTAGCTGTAAAACATACAGTGTGCTCTCCCACACACATTTGCCATGCCTCACTGCAAACATCCATTTAAAAAAGCAACCTCAGCCCTCTCTATTTATTTCTGTTTATCCACCCATCTGTCATTCTATCCTTCCTCCTCTGAATCACAGCTATAAGGTGCAGAGTGCTTTCATACTTCTGAAGGGCATGATTGATTTCCAGCTGCAGGTTTGAATCCGTTGACCTCAGTCTTAAACCTTTAAGCACTAGGCGTGCACTGACCTTTCACTTGTCTGTACTAAATAGACAGGCATCCCTTTGTTGTCTAATACTTATTGCACACACCCCGCATATCCGGTAAAGGTCGGTGCTGCATACCAGGGAAGAAAAGCTATATGACCTCTCATTCAAGGCTAATTCTCCAGATAATTACCTGTAACTATAAACAGTATGCAAGGATGCAGACTATCTAAACCAGTGCATGGTGCAGAATAATTGTTGTTTGTATATGCAATGGCGATTTTAGGGGCCACTCTGATAGGTTGTTGGTGAAGTTCATCAACACACAGCTGGCACGAACGCTGCTTAGTCAATGATGACAGCTAATTTGCTGATGCAGGACCAGTTTGTAATTTCCAAATACTACAGTAATGATCTCTGGTCAGCAAATGTCTTATGTCTTAAATGGCATACATTTGCACCTGTCGCTCACTTCCTCAGTACGCGGGTCACAACAGCAATGAAAAGATAACATGTGTCTTTTAATCGTTATGATCTTTTATTGTTTTAGTTATGTCGACTTTTCTGATGAGTGTGTGAAAACTTAATTTAGCACTTACAAGCAGTTAAAAGTGGATGAACACATTACTAGCTTGTTAGCCTGACCAGAAACCAACCAGCAGTTAGCATTAGCTTCATCTGTCAGCCAACTACAGTATAGACATTTTCAAAGATGTAAACAAATATTCTACATGTGCCCCAGTTTATTTCCTGTTGCAATGTATGTTAATGACATCAACTGACAGGAAGTTAACAAGGACCAAGGCTGTTGCCTAGAAATGGAGTTCCGTTGAAAAGGTCTATATACTCCCGCAGCTCACTTTCATAGGAAGTTGACATGCAGACAGGCTTCATAGCATCTCAAACAACAACATGTTTACTTTCCTGACCTGTAGGAAATCTCAATATTTCACTGAACAGTGACTCTCTAAACATTTGAACATGAGCAGTTACCACAGTCCGTTAAAGTATATTTAAGAGATACCTGTTCATCCTGTGGGCCCACCACTCACAAGAGGAACCGCTGGGGTCGGGTGCGCGGCTGCAGGCTGGCTCTGGGGATAGGGAGAAGGGAGATACTTCGGCTATTACCATGGATATGAAGTTAGTATTTGCAGATTATGACTGTTTAATTAGATAAAAGCAGCTGTAAACGTATATAAACTGGGTGATACAGCTGTAACAGGCTGTGAACGCTCCTGCAGAGGATATATAAAACCTAAATGATGAGTGATGCGTGATCGGAGCTTTACTCAACTGGAAACAGATCAAACTTAGCCTATCCTGAACATAATTACTAAAAATATTACTAAAAAATATAATTCTGGATTACTGTGTTAGGTTAAAGTGGCATAGAAAAGAGTGAATAGTATGGTAACTGCATGTTCTGTTCTATGTTGTATCAACCAGGTCTACAAACATTACAATGTATGCTTATATGGTTTTTTTTTTTTTTCAATTAGGAATCTCTCTGCATTAGTTACTATTGCATATCACATGCAACTCCACTCTGGCTCTTTGTTCCACCTTCGCCACCCCAGTCAAAATGTCCTGGAAACGCCACTGTGTATATGAAACTATGTCCAGCTAGAAGGGTCAGCAGTTACATTATCCGATCTGACTAAGTGACGGGGAAGCAGCACATTATTGCGCATGGGATGTTAAGTAACTTTTGCTACTTTTAACTGTACAAGGGATGGTAACAGTGAAAATGTGAGGGACAAGTGCCACTTAATGGTTAATTTACACAAATTGCAATGTCCATGACAAATGCATCACTTTACTCAAACACATTTAACAGCCATCAGGGCAAAAATAGTGTAGCTTTCTCTGGCCTTGTGTGAACTCAGATTCAAATCAGTAATTTCACTACAGGCATAAGTAATGAACACCCGGAGAGACAAAAGGGGAACATTTATAGCTGTCTTGGCCAGACTCTGACACAAAAAAAGTAGATACTTCATTAATCCCTGAGGGGACATTCATTTTTTTCACTCACAGACACAGTCATGAAATACACACACATACACACACACACAGGACATTTAGGGACATGGACATATACATGCATTATACTGAGAGATGTCAGAACGAGGCGGCTGCCCATGGACATGCACCTGGAGCACTTTGCGCCGGAACCGCTCCCATCGTGATCTCTGGCTAGATGATAGCAGACATTTTGCCAGCGAGTGGGCGAAGAGCTCTGTACTGGCGACATGAGGGGAGCGTCATTAATCTGATAGAACTTAGCTAGCTTTTTTTCTTCTATTTTTTTCGAGCAAGCAGTTAGCGATTTGAGTGGAGCGGGGTGAAATCTGAGCTGAGGGTTGGCATTAAGTGAAAGAGCGGAGAAAACGAACAGCTCCGTGAGTGAGGAGCAGAAATTCTCACTGTTTCACTCTGAAGTCATGATTTGTTCGATATCCAAGTCATAATTATGACAAGGAAACTCTGAAAGCTTCAGTATATCTGACTTGGCACTTAATAATATAGAATCAATCCACCATTCAATGTTATTATTAAACTAAAATGGAACATTTTGCTTGGTTTTTCTTTGTAAATAAATGTTTTTAATTTAATGAATATGGTGTTAGATCGTCAATGCACAGCATTTTAATCATCACAGGACCTTCTCTATAATTATACAACCACCTTTATGACATGATCACTCACAAGTTGTAAAAATGTTCCATCTCTGCAATCCCTCCCTAATATTTGAGCATGGCATAAGAGATGTGTCTGAGCCCTTACTGGAAACGATCACAAAGGGTTTCTGTAATTTGTGGTAGGCAGTCCAACAGACCATTTCTGTTGCTGATATTGTCTGCGGCTATCTGCGTGTTAGAGAGGTACTCGTTTCTTTTGGTGTCGGTGCGGTGAAATAGATTATTTTGGCAGGAGCAGGGATTTGACAGTAAAACATGCAGGATGGCATCACATGGCACTGTGTGATATCACGTTGCAAGCCTCGATGTCTGGGCCAGTTTGGGCCACACACTCATTCACCAGGATCCAAACATTTACTGGCAGGGTCTTCCCTTGTGTGCTAAATGACCCAGTGGATGATAAGTGAAGTGATGTCCTGTGGGCTGACATGGCTACGCTGGCACGGAGTGGTACCGAGTCTGGCTCAGTAGTAAATCTTGTTTTTCCAGTTTTGCTAATGTTTTCCATCTTGCCCTCCAGATGATATTTTTGATTGAAGCCCCTTTCTTTATTGTGTAGAGAGGGAAAAAAATGTCTCACTGTGAATACAAAAGAAACTCCTGGGTCTGGTGTAGTAAGATAAGTGATCAGAGCAATAGCTCAGGGAGAAACATGATCAGACGAGGGGTTGTAAAAAAAATTTTCTTGTTTCATAGAACATGATGGTGTAATGTGAATACTTGCTGAATCATTACTTCATGTCAGAAATGTTGGATTTCTCAGGATGTTTGTGAGAACCAGCACATTGTTTTGGAAAATCATCCTAGCAAATGTGAGTCAGCGGCTCACAAACATTATATGCTAATATCTAGTAGTGTTGAATTGGGTTTATAACTGAGAACATATTCGCTGGAGGTGATGAATTCATAAAGTGTACTCAACTTTAGGATTTTGAGGAGGCCTTGATTGCTGCAGATAAACTGTGTAAAAATGTTCCATTTGAAAGCTGCAGGACTCAACATAATATTTAGCATAAGTTTTGCAATACTGGGAAGCTGGAATGAAAAATTAACACTTAATGCATAACAAAAATTTCACTTTTACATGAGCATTTGATGCAGAATGGTTTTGAAATTGCCCCATGTCCCTTTTATTAACAAGTACATTGCCTTGACAAGTTACATTTCCAGATTAAACTCATCATACAGTTTAACAACTTTAACTAAGTGAGAGTTTACCTAATAAAGAGTATAATACCATAATTAATTCAAGAGATGGCCTTCTTAAAACTGAATATATGCAGACATAGCTTTCCTGTCAAAATTATGTGTGAAATACAGTAGATTAATGACAGATGGGAGTGTGATTATCACAGGCGGACAATATGGTAAATTTCTTTTACTAATAATTATTTTACTCTATGCTGTTAATCGTCGTTAGATAAAGACAGAATGTTTTAAAAAGGCAATCAGTTTGAAGCCTCTTTTCTTTTCAGAAGCTAAACATGAAATATCTAACAGCAAACCTATATTGATGTCACTACACAGGACACATTTTTGTTATTAATCTACGGCAAAGAATAACTCTACAGCAAATAATTTGTATGACTGCTGATTACACTGAGAAGCAACACAGCTATTTTATTAGCTCCTTTATTCCACACGTTAGCTAATGTGCAAAACAGCAAAGATAATTCAATAATAATCAGGAGGGGAAGAAGGCTCAGCAACGATATTGGTCACTGAAAATCGTTTTCATTATCAAGGTAGTAAAATAAATAAAATGTTGTGTTCTTCATTGTTGAAAACATATGCCCATACATATCCACAAATCTATACAGTATGTTAAATGGTGCATTCACCTGAAGCACAACAAAAGCATATTTTCACTTTTCTCTACTGGTATCTGGCCATGCAGCTAAGTTTGGTTTCTGTGCTGAGGTTTTGAGTTGCGTTATCTGCATTTATAGTTTTGCCCCCACCATAATACATTTGAAATACTCAACAGCAGAAACAATTCCCCTGTTTCTCTGGATAATCCATAGACTAGACTGTGGGCAGATTTAATCCAAACTCTCATTGTTTTGGTTAAAAATAGCCCTACACGTACAAAACTGACCCTGCACTCTGATGATGTATATGCTCATAACAAACACATGCATGCCATTTGAAGAGATTTCCATACAGTATATCCTGCCAGAATGTATTAAGACCTTTTACAACAGATAGATTTCATTTTCCATCTACCATCATACACTGTATTATAATGTAAATTGTTTTTGTTTTTTTATTGCGGAAAGTGTTAAAGCAAATACATCTGCACTTTCTGACTGGCAACACTAATGCAGTAACATTTGTGCCTCTGTGCATTCAAAGTGTTTTTATCCATGATGACCATAGTATATTTTTTATTCTAGGTAGATAATTAACTTTTTATAGGTAAAATACCTTCATGCTAACCTGGCAGTGTGACCCTGCACTGTTTTTCAAAAACCCATTTGAATATTTTGAGTGGTTTCAGAGTCTCATCATAACTCTTTTTATCTCTGTTTCAAGTTGACCGTTCTCCCCTCCACTTCTCTGTCCTGTTTTGACCTCGCCAAACATAACCTATAATCTTTAAAGTTCACTCTTGAGTCAATTACACACACTTTACACTCCAGCTAAATCTAAGACAGTATTTTAAATGAGGGACGGTGCACTTTATTAGTCTATTTCAGTGGACAATGACACATACATATTTTTATGGACTTTTATGGATTCAGTTGCATGATCTTTCATATCATGCAACTGAGTCCATAAAAGTATCCATCCAAGATGGATGGATGGATACTTTTATGGACTCAGTTGCATGATATCAAAGATTTTCCTTTGCATTCTCAAAGAGCAGATTTGCATTTCTGAAACCGTTGTATGGATGATGCTGCATCTATAGATGATGTGTGTATAGTTGCTGGCTTAGATTGTTATAATACAGTGCAGTCCCCAGCATCTGGAACTGGGATGTTGTGATGAAATTAAATAGTCAAGTATTAATTCATGTTAAAAGATTTTTTCCTTTCAAAATGATGCTGTGACTGAGCTGACAAAATCACCTAGAACTGGATACACAGCATGTTTTTCCTTTTTGTTTGCTTATGTTCAAGGAGGAGCTGAAATGCAATCCCTATGTGTAATGTCGTTCAAGTCAGAGGAGTCTCTGTTTGTCACTCTTCCAATTTGCTTCAGGGCAGGAACAAACACGTTGACACCAGGGTGACATAACAGCTAACTAACAAAGTCTCAAGCACATATCCACCTCAACAGTCTTGAATTAGGCTGATTTATAATTGCTGATCAATATGTGCTGCGTAATACCACCATCAATAGGCAGAAATGTGCTGCAACACATAGTATATATGTAAGTCCATATTTATGGGCAACCACATACTGTTTATGCTTTCTATAGAGCACATTAAAGTTAAATGACTCCTTTCTGCCTTGTTCAAGATATTTATTCAGCACTGCATCTACACATCCACTAGATCAGACTTGCACACAGCGAGGTCACTACTTGTATTTCCCGGAGTATCCATCGCCGCTTGTTCACTCGGTGATGCAATGCATGGATAGAGAGGGATGGCGAGGTAGAAAGAGAGTCAACGGAGGCCCCTGTGGCGCACGACAAGGTTTATACGCCTCTGCCTTGTCTCGTAAGCATCACTCCGCAATTTGCCCAAGGGCAGAGTGCTGGCTGACACCTGAGTGCCGCCTGCGCTTCTCAGTGCCGTGTCATTTCCCCCCTCTCTCATGTTGACACCAGGACTCTCTGCTGCTGCCTGAAGACATGTCAGCATCTTCCCCTTCTCTTTATCTCTCTGTCTCTCTCTGTCTGGATGGGATTTTCCCTCATCTGAATATGAAAGCAATGAAAAGTGGCTTTGGCCCCACTGAGTTGTACAAGGTATTGCATTATGCATAATCAAGTCTTTGAATTTGCCTACTACTTGACTCTTTGACGCACAACCTATTTACCTTCTCTGGTATCTTCAGGTCTTAGTATATTATCCAGTATGTAAACCCCCCCCCCCCTTTTTATCAGGTATTATTAGAGTGCTTGTGTTCAAGCAGGTGTTTCGATCATTACTCTGACTTGTGCCTCTATTTTTCCTTCAGTCTGCCCTTCTGTCTAAGTTTCTACTGTATCTCACCTTTTTGTCATCTTTTTTCTGTGTATACACCTTAATACTAATCTGCACACAACACACCCTTGGTATTTCTGACATTTTACAACCCCGTGGCTAAGCCACTTTGTAGGGAAGTGATAGCATGTCAGCTCTGCCTCTTCCTGGGAATCACACCAAGCAGCCCGGTGCTAGTTCCACACAGCCACTACTCACATTCAAAGACCAATATGAAAAAAAAACATATGAATGGGCCAGCACAGGTTAGCCGTCCTAACTTTTACCAAAGTGCTTTTAAAATATTTAGGAAAATGCTCAAAAAGTAACTGGACCTCATGCAATAACTACATGTAAAAACATGAAGGGACACGTACAGGAGAATTTGTCACGTTCACCATTTTTAACGATTTTTATATAGAATTTTCTTTTTAGGGTTGAACTAATTTTTTTCACGTGTCATAGATCCACAATCTACCTTCCTCCATAATGGATAAACACTCAGTGCCTTTACATGCAGTTTAAAAACCTGATTATATTTGGGTTAAGGGCATACCCCGGTTTCTTAAACACCATACCCTGGGTAAAATCAGGGTTTTCATACCCTGGTTAACAGTCCTAGAGAACTTCTTCAGTTCCTCGATTATTCGCGCATGTAAACAGCGTCCTTGGATTATAATGGGGTTTCTCATCTGCGCATGCTCCCCACTCCGCAACAGTGGCTTTTGAACCGGAAACAGAATAAAACAGGAAGAAACAGTGTTGAAAACAACGTGAAAAAAAAAACAACAATAGTAGAACGTTACCTTTAAACCAAGGGAGGACTTCACAACGGCAAATAACATCACTACCAAGAAGACCTATTTCAGTTGAAATTTTGTCCAAATGACGTCCGTTTGTGATTTTGACATAGGTGAACCGGAAAAATAGCAGTATTCAGTCCAGCTGTATGTTGGTGGAGCGCCACCTACTGTACCGGAGATCGAGTTACTCCGTCATTTTCCCATACAACCCCTGCTCATGTATACAAGGGGAACCCTAAACCAGGGTACGGTCATTTTCAGGTTACTGATGTGCAGTATAAACGCAATGACTCATTTGACTTCTAATTTATGAACTAATTTGAAATTTAAATAAGTCACAGGATGGTACAACTGGTGAAACCACAAGCAAATGACTCAAATGCATAACTCAGATAGAGGATATTGGTAAAGAAAAAAAAAAGTCACCGTTTTTATTATACCAAAATGGTTCGGGTACGCAGGTGGTCAATCAGGAAAGGCAACAAAGGGAGATGACACACAAGGTCAGGTAAACAGACGAAGCCAAAAAAAAAAATCAGGTAACACTAGACACTAAGAAAACAAGGCCGGAGCGCAAGACAGTTGGTAACAGGAAAACATACTAATATTCACATAAGTGGGGGAGGATAATGGAGGACAGGCAAGGCAAGTTTATTTGTATAGCACAATATAACAAGGCAATTCAAAGTGCTTCACATAAAACAATAAAAGCATTGGGAGAAATGACATATAAAACATATTAATTTAAAACATATAAAAGGACTTCTTATTTTGTGTGTCATCATCAAATGTCCAGCTCAGTAGAATTTAGCCACGTTCTCATCTCAGTTCCCACATCAAAGAGGCCGGCATCCGAGGATGGTTTATACAGGGGACAGGTGGTGATGATGTGCTCAGCGGTCTGCTCCGGCTCCCCACACTCACACGCTGCTCCGTCCGCCAGGCCCCACTTCCTCATTGATTCTTTATAACCTCCGACTCCAGTTCGCAGGCGGTTCAGCAAAGTCCATTGCCGGCGTGGCAGATCCTCTCCTTCAAGACCGCCTCCAGGGTCATGGATGTAATGGTGGGTTCGTGAGGGCCCCGCTGACTCCCACTCCTGCTTCCAGGCTGCCGCCAGCCATGCCTCTGTAGACAGGTCCCCAGAGATGGACCTGAGCAGCTCTTGTGCTGCCTTGTTGTACGGGAGGCGAGACTTCAGTCTATGAGGAGGCAGTGCTGTTGTGGTGGTATTGTGCAGGATATGCCAGCTGTGTCTTTGGGCTTGCAACGATAGCAGCCTCTCGTCAGAGGCCGGCCGGGGCAATTCCCGCTAGTGTTGGCAGATGGGACACAGGGGTAGGTTTCAGGCAGCCAGTTATGGTCCGAAGGGCGGTGTTTATGGCAGTGTCGACTTTCCTGGCGTGTGGGCTTCTGCACCAGGCTGGGGCACAGTATTCAGCTGTGGAGAAGATGAGAGCTTGTGTTGATATTCGAAGCACCTTGGCAGTTGCACCCCAGCTAGTACCAGCGAGACGTTGAATTGGTGCGAGCCTTGATGACACTTTGGCCGTCACTTCTTTAAGGTGTTGTTTGAATGATAGAGATCTATCCAGGCGTACGCCAAGGTACTGCGGGGCTTGCTGGAACTCAAGGCGCTTGTTGTTAATGAATATATCCATTTCCCATCTGGCTTCACTATTGTTCAGGTGGTAGGCTGCTGAAAGTGTCTTGGCGATGCTGAGCTGTAATCGCCACTCACGCAGGTAGGCTGCCAGGGTAAATGCCGAACACCATTCCTCAGCCTCCTAAGCCTGCTGCATTGACCGTCACTGGTCTTTAAAGTGAAGCTGCGGTTCGTCACCAACTCCATGATGAACTTCACCATGTGCCGGTCAGTAATGATCTTTAATAGCTTTAGGTGGAGTCCACGGTGCCAGACGGTGTCGTAAGCGGCAGTGAGATCCAGCAACACTACTCCAGCCTTCTGTTTTTCCAGAAAGCTGTCCTCGATGTCTTGGGTGAGCAGTGTCACCTGGTCAAACCTTGAATGTCCGCGCCGAAAGCTAGCTTGGACAATAAAAACATATAAAAGATTTAAAAAGCTTAAAAGGTCATTTTCAAAACATAAAAGATTGTTACAGTTACAGAAGTTACAGTGCCGTTTACTGAAAAGCAGTAGAAAATAGAAAATTGATATATTCTTTAGGTGATAGGAGGCTGACTTTGTAATTGTTTTAATGTGGCTGTTGAACTCCAGGTCTGAGTCCATGATTACACCTAGGTTTCTGGCTTGGTTTGTGGTTTTTAGCATTACTGCTTGCAGTTGGGTGCTGACTTTTTATCGTTCTTCCTTGGCTCCAAAAACAATAATTTCAGTTTTTTGTTTAATTGAAGAAAATGATGCTCCAACCAATAGTTGATTTGCTTGATGCATCTACTCAGTGCTTGTATTGGATTATAGTCGCCTGGTAAAATAGTTGTTTAGATTTGTGTGTCGTCTGCATAGCTGTAGTAACATATGTTGTTGTTTTTCATGATCTGAGCCAGTGGCAGCATGTAGATATTAAACAGAAGAGGCCCCAGAATGGAGCCTTGGGGAACTCAGCGTGTAATTTTTGCCCACCCATATGTGTATTTACCTATAGACACCTATAGCCCCTGTCTTTCAAGTAGGATTCAAACCATTTTAATGCTGTGCCAGAAAGTCCCACACAGTTTTCCAGACGGCCTAGTAATATGTTGTGATCGACTGTGTCAAATGCAGCACTGAGATCCAGTAATACTAAGACTGAAATTTTACCATTGTCTGTGTTTAAATGGATGTCATTGAAGACCTTAACAAGAGCCTTCTCGGTGCTGTGGTGTGGTCTAAAACCTGACTGAAAGACATCAAAACAGCTGTTCATTAACATAAAGTTGTTCAGCTGCTTAAAAACAGTTTTTTCAATGATTTTGCTGAGGAATGGGAGGTTTGATATATGTCTATAATTGTTCATTAGTGAAGTGTCTAAATTGTTCTTTTTTAAGAAAGGCTTGATAACAGCAGTTTTCAGGGCCTGTGGGAAGAAACCTGTAAGAAGACACGTGTTTACAATCTGTAGAAGAAAACCAATCAGGGCGGAGCAGACAATCAAACGAGGTGGAAACACAAAGGCAGGAAATGGAGTGGTCTGAAACAAGAAGACGTGATATCCAAAATAAACGCTAAACATGAATGAATGAATGAAACGACAACATAACCTTGGAAGCCGTGTGGAATATATCACAGAAATCAACTTTGATAAAAGTAAATAGCTGTAATAAAAGATTCTTTAATTAATGTAATTCATGCTCTATGTTCAGCATTTGTGTGTGATGTGGTTTGCTCATGGCGTGCCAATTTACCTTGTTTTTGTTTTTCTCTGTTTGTTGATTTAATGATGTCATTGGCAGATGTTGGCATGGCAACAGTTCAGGAGCTGCTATGAAAATGGTCTCACTCCGACAGCTACCTGAGTTTTGGAGGCCTGTCTAGGGGAGAATCCTCTTATGCATCCAACAGTGGAACATTATCTATTGTACAATATTCTGTCATCTTATCTCCATGATTGTCACATCCCATTGACTTCCTTCTATCATGGACCGCTTTGCTTTAGAAAGCCACATAAGCATCTGACTTCATGTCAATCTGTTTACTGCATGTGCTATTTTTCGTCTGTAGAAGCTTCTTCTTTTTACCCTTGTGTAACATTTTGGTGACTTGTTCCAGTCCATGCACCCTATATAGCAATTTGGAGGCATTGAGTATGCTAATGATCAAATCTCATGAATGTAAACCTCCTCATGAACAGGTGGTGTTAATCAGATTGAAAAGAGCAATTTAAGTTTGTGCAGTTAAGAGAGTTTGGCGAATTAGGCTGGGAACACTTGAATGACCAAACCTCAGAAAGTAAGTGAGGTGCAGGATAACAATATGAAAATTATTTTGTATAAGGACCTTGAATTTGAGGTTTTAATGATTTATGTCCATATTGGCCATCTAGTGTTGATTTTGAAAGGGACTGTCAGTTACTATTCAGGCTCCATACTGAGGCCCAAATGTGTTTTTTCTGGCTGCAATAACATACAATCTGAGCAGAAAACCCATCTTCAGGCTTCAGAAATGCTATATATGAGGCTGACACTACCTGGCCTTTGCATTAAATGGTGGACATATGCTATGTACAGTATATGCAGGGTAATCTACCGATATATTTATATTTCTTTTGTCAAAATTCCAGTGACCGCTAACAAATGGCCCCAACCCTGTGAAACAGTGGCCTATACAGCAGTTACTTGAACACACCAGTTGACTCTATGCAACAGTGGTTAGAGAAGTCGCCCTATGTAAAGAGGCCAAAGGTCCTTGAAGCAGCGGTCGCGGGTTCGACTCTGACCTGCGGCCCTTTGCTGCATGTCTCAACCTCTCTTGCCCCCCATTTCCTGTCCATCCTATATAATCAAAGGCTTAAAACTGCCAAAAAAATAATCTTTAAAAAAAGAAAACCCATAGACTGCATAAAATATGGACGAAGCCATCTTGGTAGTGCCTGATGCTGCCTAACTCCTGGACCCGGGTTAAACTCGGATCTGCTGCCCTTTGACCCCACCTCCCTAAGAAACAAATGCATAAAAGCCAAAAAAGTAATAAATAAAAAAAATCACCCCCGTACAGTTGTAATGAATAGGGAAATTAGCTAAGGAGACAACCAGGCTGTAAACATGTTTATGTTTGCAGTAATGTTCAACATTGAATGGCCGTTTTATAGTTTTTGGCACTTCTGCGTGAGCTTAATTTTTCAGCCCTAGAGGTTGCCGCTTGTCAAAAACCTGTATCATACACAAATGCATTAGTCCTAACCATAGGAGAGTTGTTGATAAACACAGTCTCATCTGACCAATGACTCCCCCTACTCTGGACTGTTAATCTCCAGAAGAGACGTTAGATTGCTAAAAAGTGTACTTACATTAAGTGGTAGCCCTTGTGTCACCCTTGGTTTAATACAACTTATTTAAAAGTCAAGTTGAGCTGTGCTGCACCTTGCTGTCCTCACATTGTTCACAGGATTGCCTCTGTGTTTTTGTCAGCCTGTTCCCTAGCCAAATGGATAATCTATTTATGTCAAGGCCACATTAATGAATTGGTTACCATCACTGTGGAGCCTTGTGTGGCTTAATGCTTCTGGATGCCACAGAGAAAATGATTATTTAGTGACAGGCCAACAGTACCCCTAGAGGAAAATTGATCTGGAGCATATGTAGTTTAGTTCAATGCAGCACACTCTCAACAATATTATCTTTCAAGGATTGTATGTTATATCACCCTCTGTCCAGAAAAATGGCTTGAATTATCCAAAAATATTCTCAGCCCATGATGTCCTTGGAGATTGTTTCCAGAGATGGTTAACATATTTTTCATTTACTCCAATGTCCTTTAGGATTGTACTGTTTGCAACTTTGTTGCCTCTAAGACTTTGTGAGAGGTAAACTCATATGCCATAGTGACTGTAATACCAGTCAACTGAGTTTGTTGTTACTCCAATGAATAACAAAGACTGCAATTTATTTGGGCAACACCTGCTTATCGATAATACTTTTCTCTTCCTTCCCACTCTTCATCGTCGTCCAGGAAATGTGTTTCAAGCGTCCTTGTGAAACCTCCCACAGCTGCAAATATATAAAATAACAATCAACCCTGAAGGGGAACTTTGGCTGACCATGTTTTTGTTCCCCGGACAATTGTATTATCCATGTTGTCAAATTTGCTGGAACTAAGGGGTCAGCAAAGACTAGAGAAATGAAAGCACTGACTACATGCTACAGTATATACATAAACGGGAGGCATCTCATCACCTCCGGCCCATGTCTATAACTTGGACTGCCAAGACACTGACATTGCCTGTATAATAGAATCTGACTCTCACATATTATGGAGTGGGTATTGCTCCCACAATGTCACAGATGTCTTACTGCTGCATGTGAATAATAATCATACTTTGAACGGAAACTGCAAAAGAAGCCACACACACACACCCACCCCTCCTATGCAGAGATGAAAAGTGAGAAAGCAGTCACAGTATCACAAGAGGGGTGTCACAGTGAGACGACATTATCAGTTTAAATCAGCTCTCGCCGACACACCACCAAGACAGGGTTCCCTGCTATTTATGGCAGCAGTAATTCCTGTGAAGAGTGGTGACAATCATATCTGCTGGATATGATTACCCACTTATACGCCTGATAGTCAAGCCTAGTCATTAACTGTTAGAAAGTCTCACTTATCGGAGTAAAAACATTCAAATTACTTAACAGAATAATTTGTGCTGCATTTACTATTAAATCTTTTGTTTGGATTGTCTTACTTTTTTTATCTGATAATTTAATAGGCAGTTAGATTTGGGGTGAAAAGTTCTTTGCTCAAACATGCTTCAAGAACATCATGTATTTGAGGAATTAATGAATAACTGAGCAGGTAAAAAACATAAGTTATTGATTCACATTTACATTTTTGAAAACGTCTTTTTCATGTTTTCATCCATTTTAGCTTTCTATTCAATGTTTAAGCAGTTTGTTCTGGTCATGGTATAGGCCAAAATTTGTATGCTCTACTCTAGGGATGCACCAATCCAACTTTTTAAGTCTTGATACCTGGGCTTTGGGTATCAGCCAATACCAAGTACAAATCTAAACCAGTGTTTAATTAATGAGATGTACGCCCCACCATGTGGAAGTGACTGGGATTATTATTTTATGTGTAAGACAACATCAGGCTGTACTTAAACACTTCACTTTCCTTAGGTTCCTATGTTACTTGAACAAATAATTACATACTGTAGATACAAATTTGCTGATTTGTTATCCATTATTATAATAAATCATTTTACCTGGTGAAAAATCTGCAAAATTAATAGGTATCAGATATCGCTAGTGCCACTGGTGCGTCCCTGCTTTACCCAAACAACTTCCTCCAGCTCCCTCCTGGTGAAAACCCCAACACTTTCAGGAAAGCTGAAATATCTAATCCTTCCATAATATGCAGGGTCTGCCTTGGTGTCTCCTCCTAGTGAGTCGTTTCCGAAAAGCAGTCAGAGGTCATCATTACTCAGAGCCCAAACAACTTCAGTCTGTTCCCCTCATTACAGAGGAGCAGACGCTTTATACAGGTTATTTCTTAAAACAGCTGAACTCCTTGCTTCATCACATGGAGTGAGACCAGCCTCCCTGCAGAGAAACCTCATCTCAGCTGCTTGAATCTTCACTGTCATTCTTGAGGTCACTACCCAAAGCTCCTGACCATAGCTGAGAATCAAAGCAAAGACTGAGCAGAAAAATGGGAGCTTTGCATTTCTAGCTCAGCACTCTTGTTACTGCCACACTCAAAACCATACAAAACCAGTTTTAGCTTTTTGAGTGTACTTATCCTTACTCTATAGTTAATATTGGATATGTTGGGGGATTTGGCATCGGTCCAAGCAGTTGTAGATTATTTATTTATGAGTCATATTTTTTTTGTACAAACTACAAGCTCCCTTACAGGAAAATCGTTGAATTGACCAGAGAGGAAAAATGATGTCCTAGGTTATCCGGAGACTGGAGTGTTATAGTGAATGGTAAAGCTACTGAGAAATGACAAAAGAGATCAAAGCAAAACAAAATATGCGGAACAATGAGTAGTTACTGTTAAACACTTTCATTAAGATGTTATTCATTATTTTTAAACATAGTTCTTATTAAAAGGCAGATAATAAAAGTACACACTTGACAGCAAAACTCTCACCCGGTGAAATCTTGAAAGGAAAAGCTTTTAAAAAATCAATGTTGCTAATAAATACAGAAGCTATGTCTCTGGCAGATAGTTCTTTCTAAGATATGAATTATTGTAAAAAGATAAAATAAAAATAACTGGTTGAAATACTACCAAAACATTTACTTGATCCCATCAAGTCTTAATACTGTTTGTTTTATGATTTGTGTCTTTCCAGGTTTCCTCAAGTTAGTGAGCTGGCTCCATTTGGCACGCCGGTGGGGACTATTCTAGCTGCTGCTATCAATCAAACCATCTTCTACTCCATTGTGGCAGGAAATGAACTAGGTATGTATTACAGATCATAAACCACACAGCCAGTTAAGCCTACCATTTTTTACAAACGCGATATTCCATTACACTCAAATTATACCAGAGACTCTTTGTTCTGTGAAGTTCAAAGCCCTATTGTTCCTGTTTTTTATTTATTTTTCTACATATTGTCTATTTGTACTTGTGTCTACTCCCACTTTACCCTGTTTTATTTATACTTTTTTTCCTTACATTGTGTTATTTCCTTTTATTATTTTATTGACAATTTTATTTATCTTAATTTTACCTTCATCAGCCATGAAATGCAAGTAGGTTATATGAGCAGAATGTGGTTGTTGGGAATGGGAAGATGGGTGAGGAAGGGGGGCAGGAGAGCTAATTTTATGCTCTTTATGATGGATATCCATATCCACATTTCATTAATATGAAGTTAGTTATAAGGGCATTTGCAGAAGCCTTCAGAATGTGCTGTTGCAGCTTTAGATGTCAAAGGTCAATTCCATTGTCCTCATTCTCATAAAATTTGTGGTTGAAGATGAATGAATGAATACCCCTCTTTTGGCTCTATGTGTAAATTGGCGACAAAACATGAAACATTTGTCATGATGGGGGGGTGAGAAATGGAGGGATAGCAGATAGATTCATTCAATGCTATCATGCATTTTCCAACACTAGGGACATAGACACTTGGCACAAGGCTCATAGACTATTTTGTCTGACAACTGCAGATGTCTACAATCCAGAATATAATTGCAGGACAGAAAACTGCAACATAGCATATGTTTTCACTGACATCAAAAGGTGTGCAATCAGATTTGAAAAAGTCCTGGAAAAGCTTCAAGATAGTTTTTGAAAATTGCAGGATGCAGGTCATTGTCACGGACCAGACAGATGAGGACCACAAGTGCGTCACATTTTAAGAGTTTTATTGAGGGTTCCAGAGAGGGAAAGGGTGAGGCAGTGGTCGTAGTCAGGCAGAAAGGCAGGTCGGTTTACCGGGGCAGAAGATCATACAGGTCCAGAGGAGAAGGCAGGTCGGGTTTTCCAGGGCAGACGATCAGGCAGGTTCAGGGGCGAAGACAGGTCGGGTTTACCAGGGCAGAAGATCAGGCAGGTTCAGGGGCGAAGGCAGGTCGGGTTTTCCAGGGCAGACGATGAGGCAGGTTCAGGGGCGAAGACAGGTCGGGTTTACCAGGGCAGAAGATCAGGCAGGTTCAGGGGCGAAGGCAGGTCGGGTTTTCCGGGGCAGAAGATCAGGCAGGTTTACAGGCAGGTCCGGGTTGTACAGGAGTCAGGGAGTAAAGCCAGTGAAGCACGATACAGAAGCAACTTCGCAGACGGTCTGACAAGGCCGAGCTGAAAAGCAGGACTCTTTATGCTGGAGGTGGTGAGTGGGAAATGCACTGCAGCTGGCAGGTAAACGGGAGCAGAGCAGAGACAGGTGAAGCTGATGAGTACAATTAGTGAGTTGCCAGGCAGAGAGAGAGAGCTCATGACAGTCATAGCTATAGGTACAGATAATTTTTTTTCTGTTGTCTTTGTCTAGAAGTAAACTGTTTTGATCATACTTTTGCCACTGTAGACTGCTTTTCACAATGAAAGTCTGAAGAGCATAATTGCACCCTGGGAGAGAGAGAACACCAGGTATGAGGTTAGCTTAGGTGTTAATAACAAAAGTAGGAGGCATACCTATGAGCTGAAGAGAGAATGAAAAGTGTAGTAGGAAGCTGTCAGTAAGTAATACCGTTCCACCGTGCATCTCAAGTGCTCCTATAATGGTCTGTGTCATGTGGAAACATGAGCTAGAGTGACTTTTCCTTAAAAAGTCCTAATACGAGGGCTATAAATCAACCCCCAGGCCCCGAGCAGTAATATTCTCAAGAAGAGCAAAAGCATTCTTAAGCATGGCCTTTTTTACAGAGCCATAGTGGAGTTGGGGTCTACCCAGGCCATTGAAAGAGAAAAACAAACAGCCACATTTATTTATGTTATATTTCCTTTGCTAGTGTTTAAAGTAAACACCATTTATGTCAACGTCATTCAACTGTTTAAAAAGAAGAAGAATTTAATCTGCCATTTAGGCAGCCTCCATTAGAATTAATGCAATGTTTGTTTGATTTCCTTTTGCATTTTTCTTCTGTGCTGCCACAATAGATTGTTGTTTTTAGCTTTTCTGCTGCACATGTATAAAAATTTAAAACTGCATCGACATATCTGAAGGACCTTAAGGACCAAAGGGTTGCCAGTACTACTTCTAGCTTCAGAACAGCTCTCTAGAAAAAACTCTTCCTCCTCCACCTCGACACAAAGGGAAAAGAGCCTGTGAAGGAGTATAAATGCATTCAGTTGTGTACCTGCACCTGCAGAGTTGTGTTTAAACAATATTGACCTAGAGATGGGGAGTACCAGGAGTGCAAACAAAGCCAAGCCCCTAGCTGTGTGCCTCACAGTCATCTAAATAAAATAAATCAAAAATTAACAGAAGAGGAGCTATACAGAAAACCTTGATACAAATCAACACGAAATCTGCGATAATGCAACAAAATTGTAAAATAAAATGTGGACTTTTTAACATCAGATCTCTGCCATCTAAAGAGATTATTTATTTGTCTAGGAACAAATAACCAAGTCCAGTTGCTTTTGACTGAAATTGCTTTGAGGACAGGCCTATTAATCAACCCTAAACCTAAACTAAATTATAATTCATTTGAAAGTCTTGTTCTTTGTCTTTCACATTCAACCTGGAAAACTGTGCAGCCACTCTGCAGCCAGAAATTCAGAGTACGGACCATCAGCAACTATACTTGCTCCTGGCCCGTACTCTGAATTTCTATCTGAATTCTCAGTGTTTCTGTCAAATTTAGTCCTTTAATCTGATGAAGTAATCATTGTAGGAGATTGTAATATTCACATGGACGTTGATAATAATAGCCTTAGTGTTGCGTTTATCTCTCTATAAGATTCGATTGGTTTTAATCAAAGTGTACATAAACCTACTCACTGTTTTAATCACACCCTCATCCTTGTTTTGGCTTATGGTGTGGAAATAAGTCATAGAGTGTGGTCTATACCTACTCTGTAAAGAAGGTAAGCTAAGAATAGAGGCTTAACTATGCAACTTACCAGAACTTCCACTCGTTCTGTTGCTTATGTCTGTGTTTTGCATTTTTTACACTCACTTCATGTGCTCTGATTTTGTTTGTTTAAAGGTCATTTTCGGGTGAACAACAGGACAGGCGACATCTCCACAGCTAAACCGCTGGATTATGAAAACGTGACCAGCTATGTCCTCCGGGTCCAGGCAGACTCTATGGTGGTTGTCATGTCCAACCTGCGTGTACCTTCTAAAAGTAAGAAATACTGTCCAATAAATGGATAAATGTGGAGGCTGACTTGTGTTTAAGTAAATCAGAGCTGAAATTCAGTTTCATGATTCCAGGTATAACGTTTATATACAATCATAATAATCCCTCAGTGTGACCGTTTATGGTTAAATACAGTTGAAGAAATTCCTTCACAGCCAATTTATGTTCCACATATTTATATTGTTACATTTACTTAAATTATGAATTATTTCACATTATATGTATGTACACGTGTGGATTATCACATACATGATGGTTTATTGAAATATCACTACACACCTTTCACACATCAAAACTATTTGCGCTATTTACACTGTTTGCCTGCAGACTTTGACCAAAACCAGGAAAACATTGTGTTTTTACAGTGTTTATAGTTGTATTTGTGCACTGTTGCCTTTCTTTACTGCACTGATCCATTTGTATAATTGGCAGCAGGTTTGCCACAGCGGTTCAGAAGTGATTGGCTGATTTTAATTTGACTCAGGACATACTGTATGTGGAAATTTTCTGTAGTGTGCTTGTGTGAACGACTATGTTTGACCACTTTGCTATACATTCAGGCTAAGATGAGATGTCATTATTTGAGTAAGAGAGATCCTGTGCACTTCGCTGTAATTTGAGATTCCAAGATATCCCGGACAAGCTTTATCTGGTAGGTCACTAATCCGTTAACCAATCAGTGTATAATATGGGAAACTATTCGAGGGGAATAACGTTGACACAACAACACCATAGATATCTGAAGCCTCCAGCACACAGCGGACCGTCATCACAGGGAAAACACACTGCCATCATAGCTGTCAGCCACTGAGAGTTACAAGCTAACAAACAACAGAAACAAATAAAAATATGCTACCTACACTTACCATTCTGATACATCTGCCAGCCATCGATTTTAGTGCACAACAGACTCCTCATCTGAGTCTGGGTTTCCACAAATCACACCCACCATACCCCGAGGGGCTCCACTGCCCCACTGCCTCGTCTGAAGCTGGCTCAAACATGCAGGCCTATAGCTAAATCTCCCCAATGTGTTCAGTCGTCTTCTATTTCACCTCGGGCCTGTTTGTCAACCTCGGGTAGAAGCTAGTAGAAGAGTCTCAACATAATACGAGCATGGGCATGAGCAGTGGTGGGCGGGGCGAGGACAGATGCAGAAAATCTCAATGAGGTAGAAAGTAGATGTGCACCAAGCCCCTTCCAGGGTGTTTTGTTGTATGTGATACCACGCTAAACAAAATATCAATCATAGCAGAGTAGTTTTTTAAATACTTGGAGTGGCACTTTAAAATGTTTAAAAAAGTGTCTAATATAAAGAAATAGTCAATTTGATTTAATTTAGCAAGACCTCCCACAAAACAAGGGTGGGGGACAAAAAAATTAATCATAGCAAATTATCATTTAATAAAACCCCTGTGTTCCCATTTTGAAAGCCTAAGTTTCCTTTAAATTAACTAGATTGCTCAATGTGCCGGCCAGCGATGGTCACACTCGAAGGTGAGGCTAAAAGCCTGCTGTCACAGCCTCTCTCTAGATGCATCCCACTGCCATGCTTCAGACTTCAGTGTATTTGTTGTGTCTTTGAAGTCTAGGCTTGATACACAAATGGAGATAATGGTGGATATTTTCTGATGTTGCAATCGGTTGTAAAAACAAAAAGTGATGGAAGTACTTAAAGAGAGCTAGAGAAAAAAGTTGTTTTCCTGATACCCGGCCAGTTGCTGCATGAAGTGGGTATGGTTGATTAGATTATCTGTTTCAGAAAATTACAAAAGGTCAGTTAGGATGTTTGAGAGGCGGCTGGACTGTCCGAGAAGCGCTTCGTTTGCAGCATATTGAGACCTTCAGACTGCAGTCTCTTTGATGGCCATGCTTCAGTGGGAATATCATTAGGCTTGTTTGTCGACAGTAAACTGACAAAAATTTTGTGAAATGATGGATGAAGTGCTAACAACAAGTTGGGTTCCATACCTCCCTCACAATCCATCCGAGCTACCAATGAATAATCAATGACACACTCTACCTGCGTCTTCCTTCTAGCACCGTCTCTCTCTCACATACTGATGACAGCGATCACAAGTACACAATATTCAGGCCTGCACGCAAACACACACAGACAGCTTATCTGATAAGTGAGAGAGTTTCCTTGGCATCTACAGGCTGACATCCTCTTTTGGAGTGTAGAGAAAACGTTTCTTTTCTTACTTGTATCTTGTACCGCAGATGACTCCATGGAAGTGAATAGCTTTCTTCTCTTTGTTGAGGTTAAGTTGTCAGAGCATTACTGGACTTAGTTGTGAGATAGATTTCTCTTAGCCCTATTAAGACAAGTGTGCTGTATATGTACAGCCCATTTGCCAGAAAAAAATAATGGCATTGTACATTTCTGCACAAAAAAAGATACATTGATGTGAAACGTGTTTGGCCCCCTTAGGTGTCTGTATGACACACTCGAGCTTTCAGCTGACTCCAATCTCAAACCATCACCAACCATTCAGAACAAATGCTCCGGACCTCCTTCCTTTGAAGCTATTGAAGCTAGTTATGCTATGTAACCTGTAGTCTTGTATACTGTGTAGCATCAATCTCCACATAGGAAGGAGAGCAGGGTTGATAAGTGGGTCAAATAAACACCATCCTTTCATCCAGGGAACTGTAATCCGTGCCCTAAGTGAAAACTTAGGTTACATAACAATGCCCAAACCCAAACTATGACCTAAGTAAGTCATTTTTGTTAAAATTCCCAACATTCCGCCTCTTTGTTTAGACCACTGAGGGTGAAGCACAGAGGATGTTCAGAGGTGAGTAAAAGTTCAACAGAAGATGCCACAAAGATGTTATGTACATTGTCTGAATGCTGGGAACCTGGAGATTAAGAAGATGCAGCACTGTATCAATCCTTCTTGTCATGTAATAAATGTAATAAACATTGTGTTTTGTTAGGCGCTCATTCAAATGTTGAGTTTAGAGGGTTAAAAAGGCTCAGAACGTTGTTATAGAGGTTAATGGTGGTCATTCTCATGCTCACTTCAGAGATTTGGGGCTAAATTAAAACATTTTTAAGAATCAAGATGAATTCAAGAATTGATAACAAAGGGTTTCAAAAAAAGACACCAAGACCACCATCACAACATGTTGTGATTTTGTATCAAAAAAAATTTGACCTTTTGGAGATTTATGCAAGAATTGTATTTTTCTGTGACTGGATGGCGAGCACTTCTGTTCTGGAAACTGCCAAGAAACCCCCTTATTGTCAATATACCTAAGACAGCCATACATCGTCTGAATGCCCTAGGTCTCTAGTCCGTGGTTGTAAAGTCTCATGAGGTTGTGATTATCCTAGAGGTCACAAGAGGTCATTTTATACAGTGATATTTTATTTTATACAAACAAATTGGGATCATTGAAATCACAATCTTAGATTTCCAGTCAGACCCTTTAGGATTCTTTAGGGACCCCAGTATGCATAATTATTCAAACACATCATTTTAGAAGAGGCAAAAATGACACATTTGTACTGTATAAGAAAAACTGCATGTTTTTTGCCCCACGATGCATGAGATTATTATTAAGTAGGCATGTCTGTAAAGGGTAGACTTGTGAGTACCCATAAAACCCTTTTTTCAGATATCTTCAGGTCAGAAATCAAAGGACCCCTTTTAAAATGGCCATGCCAGTTCTACCCTCCCCAATATTTAGCCTAACTAAGGCTATTATTAGGATTGTGTTTAGTCTGCTTCCAGCAAGTTAGCATGTCATGGATGGTACCACTGGAGTCCTCGATCCTCTAGTTTTATGTGATACCCACATTTTCTCTTAGGGTTTAAGACTGAGCCCTCTACAGTCTTAAACCCTGAAAGACTCCTGAAGTTGATGTATTTCTGGGAACGTTAAAGTAAACAAGGTTAAAACTGCGACTTTTGAGTGCGACTTTTGAGTGCCACTACCAGTGCGTCAAAAGGTCCGGGCAAAGTGTCAATATGTTACGCGTAAGGAATGAGAACATGTTTCAGAGGGTCAGAAATGTTGAGATTCAACATGTCTGTGGTTTTCAGAAATGTACAATGCCAATATTTCATTGTGGCAACTGTGTGATGTGTGCACCAGTGGCGATTGCCCTAAGACTGCAAGGGAAGCTCAGCTTCCCCTAAAATGTCACCAAAAAAAAAAGTGGTGAAATATGAACTGCTGTGTGTACATTTCATTGACTAAAAATGCGCTAGAAAGCCTCCATATTTTGTTCAAAATCAGCTACTTATCACAGGTAACCAGCGCAACTTGCTCCTAATTCATCCACAGCGCTTTACAGAGTCGACTCTCAGCTTCTACTGACTTCAATGGGGAAGCGTAGAGCGGGTTGTTCCACTGCAGCGAAACTAGACGGTCATTGGATGGGCTTTGTCCTGCCAATCTGACGCTCGGCATCTCTGGGGGTCTACGGGACAGTGGGCTGGCCTGGACTTTCGGCGTCTGCATGATGATTGGATGAGCTGTCTGAGGCGAAATCTTTTTTTGATTGACAGCTAAATGAGAGAATCAGTGATCTTAAAGAATAAACAGCCAAAGTTTTTAGTTCTGTTGTTCTGAACTGATACAGAGACTTTGCCGATCCCCAGCGACTTTGTCTTAGTTAAAAACGACTAGCGTTGTGTTGTGTTGTGCAACTCTGTTCTGTCACTCTGCGGTTTTTTTTCCCCAACAAGCAGCAGTAGCTGCAGAGCTTCTCCCCTCGTCACGATTATTCACATTCACAGGCTGCTGGTCCAGGCCATTTAAGCAGCCTAGCTCTGCTGGCCATTGAGAGGACACTCGTCAATTTCTTGGAAAAGACGCCTTGTTGGTACGACAAGGTCACAGATCATTTTCTTAAAAAAGGATCAAAAGGTAGAATTTACATACAAATAAACAAACACATGTATGACGTAGGCTCGAAAAATGAGCTTCCCCTCCTTGAAAGACCAGCAGCCGCGACTGCTTACATACATATTTACATGCACACATGTAATAAATCAAAGTAAGACCAGATTTTAATTTACATGTTATCTAAATGACAATGAAACTGTTGGTCCCACTCAAGCTTACTCTTCTTAATGAGTGTGTGAGAGTGAGAAGGAGTTTTTTTTTTATCCTGATACCCTGCGTAAGGAATATAGCCACTTTCTACAAAGAGAGAAGAGACAGAAAAACTCTGCAGACCTCTTTTCCATCCCCTGGAGTCCTCCCTCTGTGCCTCACACTCCAGCTTTTGTGTCTGTAATTTGATGTGCTGTGTTTTTGTTTGTCCAATTCTCCTGGTACATACTTAGCTCCAGTGCCACATGGTTTTACATTTTTTGTATGCCGCCAGAAGAAAAATGGTCCTTGACACTGCATATGTTTTACCCAAACTGCAGTGTTGGAAGGATTCTGCGCTCTACATATGTATGCTGTTCATTGCATAGGTGTAACTGTGACAGGAACAAATTATTTTTGTTTATATCAGTATGTTTGTGTTTTTATTTTAAAGGGGCGGGATTTATATTTTACCAACAAAGTATATATAAGTATACATAAGTATAAAATACCAATTGTCTGCCTCTGTTCTCCATTTCTTGATTATTGACTTCAAAATGATTAATCCCAATAATATGCATATTGCTTTTCTCTTAAACTTTCATAGCCTTTTATTGATGATATTGTCTTGCACAAAGTTAGGGGAAAATAACTCCTCAATAAATTATACTAGGTAGTCCTTGCTTAAAAATAATGGCTAATAAGGCAAGATTTCATTATTGTTCTTATTATTTAACTGCCCCATATTTTACTCAAAGTGTGAGGGTTATCAGTAATTGGTTGGTAAACAGAATGCAAACTGGCTCAGTTGTTTTTCCTCATCTATTTTTTGGGGCTAGTGAGAGAAACCCACTTCAGACTCAGTTTTTCTTCATTTTAAAATATTTGCTGTAATCAAAACAAAATTACCCTCCTCATTAACTCAAACGTGTCCACTCCACCAAAATAGCTTCTCACACAGCTTCATTAGGAAGGGTTGACTTAGGACTAAGGAAACAGCATGTTAAAAATCCACTTCACATAGTCCCTGTAGTGCAGCTGAAAACAGCTACAAAACGAAGAGGGGTTTCCCTAAACCCACTCAGTCCACTCTCGGTCGAAATGAAACCAAGTGTTTCTGTTTGCAGTAAACTTTCCCACATAAAATATTTTCAGTCAGATTTCAAAACCTATGTGAATCTGATGTTGCTGAATCTGAAAGATCTTTGCTGCTCCAGTATCTTTTTCCAGACGACGGGCTGAAAAGTCTATGGTAGGGGTCCTATATGAACATGGCCTCCAAGATCATAAAGAACCCCTTCCACAGAAGTAATTACTTAAAATTGGTAATGGCTAGCCAATGCGATCTTACTTGAAAACATACTGTGATGTTTTCAGCAATGACTAACCATCAAAGTGTTCTGGGAAATTATTTCAAGCTCTCTTCTGAAGTTGTGGATGATGAGCATGAAAGAAATATATTGATGTGACAATTTTGAGGCTTAATTATGCAACATTTGATGAACACCAGTTTCGATTACTTCACAGATGTGTATATTCAACAGCTAGGGGTAGTGACGATATAAACTTTCTGGGCTTGTGTGTCCCAATCATTTTGAGAGTGCAGCAAATCAGATGCTTCAATAGTAGCGTTGGGACGATATATGGTCCCACGAGAGCTTGCGATAATAAAATGTGATATTTCTCGTAGAAAGGTTGTCTCGCGATATCAATATGTAAGTGGATAAACAGCAACAGAGTGACAAATAAGGCTAAGACATGAACAATATGTGAGCACTGTAAGAAGATAGTGCCGCAAGCACCGTAACACAAACACGTAACACGCAGGGCCCATGCAGCTTCTTTAACATCAGGTTACAAGTTATAGGTTCAGTATCGGCACCTGACAGACCCGAAGCCTCCATATGTGACGAGTAAAGAGATCTATCAGCAGCTCCTCCAGAGCCGAGTGACAGCGGCTGGATAACCTGCCTTCACCAGCTGACTAACAGAAATTTTGCTAAACCAACACCGTTTTCATGTCGAGTCCATGGGAAGTAACCAACAGTGTTGAACTGATTCCCGCCCAGCGAGTGAGGCAGGTGACACACACAGACTGAGCTGATCGGTTAATATAAATATGGTTAATATGTTCAAAACACATATACAGCAGGAGAAAATGCGGTTGTTGGTCGATATAATTAATAAAATGTAAATGTATGAGTGAGTGCGATACAACGTGGCTAACACGAGCATTATGCAAAGCACCTGCACCACCACAGCTCTCTACTTATACCAACCTGTAAAAAAAATACTGAAAATTTAAAAAAGTGTGTAAATATAGTCTCCTTTCGTTCTTGTGAACTCAGTATCTCGTCTTATGAGCTGAGGGTCTTGTTACACCCCTACTGAATAGATTTACTGAAGTGCACAAACTGGAGTTAAGTTTTTTGTTTTGTTTCACATGACCTGAAGTGGCCTTATAGGTCCTAGAAAATAGATGCATACTAGATCTGTATTTAGTAGAAGAAGTGAATGACATTAAAATAATTTGAATACATTCTGGTGTCATTTTTTTTGCAGCTAACACAGCCAAGGTGTTCATTGAGGTACAGGATGAGAATGACCACCCTCCTGTCTTCTCCAGGAAGCTCTACATAGGCGGTGTCACAGAGGACAGCAAGATCTTCAGCTCTGTGCTCAAGATAGTGGTAAGAAAACATCATCCCTGGTTTTTGCTTTTGTTGGTGTTTGCCAGATTCTGCTCCAACCTCTTCAACACTCACCCTGCAACAAAGGTGAAAGAATTCATCCGATCTGCTCTCTGCAGCCCAGTTTCATCTCCTCCCTCTATCGCTCGCTACATCTCTCCCTCAATTTCACTCTCCCCACTGTCTGGTTTCTCCAAGAGAGCAAGTGCGATCAGAGTGAGCTGAGCAGTGTAATCCTAGTATGTTCACAGAAGCATGGCTGGACATTGTGTCTGATTATCAGCCTGCTCTGCAAAGGTTTCACATTGTCATCCTCTATACTACACTGTATGTCTATTTTCTGTATACATGGGTGAATGTGTGTACTTCAGCTTCCCAAAACCTCTGGGAACCAATATCTTCAATGCCTACCTTCGATGTCAGCACTACAGCTGACTTACAGCTTTCATTTCTGTGCAAATGTACATGCCTTGGCAACAGATGTGTATATACGCCAAGGCTTCAGGATTTGTTAGATTATGTTTATAGCTTTTCTAGAATTGTTATTGAAGTATTCCATTTTAAATGCAGCCATACAAGGGTGTAATCTCCACTGGGTGTGAGGTGGACATGTAGCCTGGGAACCAGAGGAATCTGCCAAGCTCATGTTTCATTTGCTAAAGCCCCCCCCCCCCCCCGTTCGGACAGATTTCCAGCAGACCTGGCCCCGGACAAGCCAAACAAAATCATTTGTCTCATGCAGGGCAGGTTTAAGACCATGACTGACAGAGAAGTTTTTGTGCTATAATGTAGTTACTGAACATAGCTACTCAATGTAACTGTTAATATCGTCCAGCAAACGTATCAGCTCTCAGTGCAACATCATTTCATTGTGTTCAGAGGCCTTTTGGCCTGCACCGTTGATAATGCCTCTTGGAAATCAAAAATAAACCGAACAGTCTGCAACTAATACACATTTGCAATTCTTTCAATACATTCAGCTTGACTTTTTAACCACAGTAATGACGCAAGCACTGGAGAGCACCGCACATACTATTAGCCATTTGTATTCCCCAGAAAATGACTTGGCGTAGCCTCACCAAGGCAGAGCTGAGATGCTATCAGTGCCAATAATCAGGACTGTTTTTTTGCAGTTCAGCTCAGCTGAAGGAAATTGATGGCCAGCTAATCCTTAATATTGGTTTTGTAGGACAGCTAACTTTTACCTAGAACCTGATTTATTTGCCAGTGTTGTGTCAAAGTCATTCTTCTGTCCAATAGAGTTTTCCATATTAGACCGCGACTGGTTTATGGATTAGTGACATACCAACTAAAGATTGCCCTGGATATGTTTGAATCTAAATTTTCAGGTAAGTGCTCAGACATTTTCTCCTTCAGGAGAGAATTGTGAAAACATCTCTCTTGAAACAAACTATGCTCAGATACTGCTCAGTCACTATAGCCAATGTCAGACATTTTAGAGGAGAAAATAAGAAACATATGTTTGAGCGGATGGGGTCTTTAAAGCTTTCAAGTTTGATCAGATAACTCGGAAAGGCATTGTGGGCATGGACACAATTATATTCAGCCTTCAACCATACACAATTGTAGATGTGTGTGGGTGTCAATGATAAGTTCAAACTGAGAAAAAGCTATTGGTCTGACGTGTGCACATGTCACAGTACATGTTACATGCGTGCACATTTTTTTGCTATCATTCATGATCCCACATGCACATGGTTAACAATCTCATAAGTGATTGTTGACTTTGTTCATAGAGATTGATCTAACTGAATCTACTATTGAGCAATAAAATGATTTTATTGACTTGTCATAGCAGGAATAGCATAGATGTAACTAATATTTTTGTAATGTCTTTCAACTAGAAATACAGTATATGAGAGAGTGTAAACTAGTTATGCAGAAACTGAAACATGAAACAGGGATGCCAGGCATTGCTGCTTTCAGATAAGGAATGCAGAGTAAAACTGTCTTTTTTGGAATCATGAAAGACAAAGATGATTAGAAAATATCTGATTAACCATAGTCCTTGCCCAAGACCTCATAATGTGTAAAAATCATCAACTGAACACTGTTTAGCGGCTTCAAACCACTCAACCAGTCCAGAATATTTTTCCCTTCTTTCCTTTAACTTGGGATATACACCAAGTGTCAAGTGTTATCTATAATTTCCCCAGGGCCAAGGCTTCTTTAGAAGATGGCAATTTCCCTTCCTTGGGATCAATAAAGTATTTTTATTTTATTATATTCCATAGTATGAAGTGTTTGTAGTTGACTTCATTAGTAATGACGCTGTGTGCCTCCTTCTCTGGAGGTCATTATTAGAATTAATGTCAAGATTTTGGCATACTCTTTTTTTAATAAAAAAACTTATATTTGCACATAAGTTTTCATTTCAGTTGTTTTGAAATGTTGAATCGAAAATATTTTACAAAATCTTACAAAAAGTAAGTGTGCAGTTTAGAAAAGATGTCTGATTGCATGATTACCCCCCTGCTCGTTGTGGTACTCACTTGACCGTGGTTTTTAATCAGCAAATAATTGAATAAATGGATAGCCAGAACAGTCACTTTTTCTCAGCGCCCCCTTGGACAGCTTGGACCCTGTTTTTAAACCGTGAAAAAAAAGATTTTGAACAACAAGGAGATCCCTTTATCTTTCATTTTTTTAATGTAAACCATCAATATCCATACATTCTCCTTACAGGGGCTTGCAAACAAACCTCACTCAGTTACAGTTTTTCCTCCAGTGTCTTTTAAATGGTTTGCCCTACATAAATAATGCTGGAGGATACCTCAGCCTGCTGATTTATGTAGCCCTTTCATTGGGACGCTGTCTTCCTCTTCCAATAGTTGTAGAGAAAAAAAAGAAAAGAGATTGCTCCTATTTATCAGTGTCACTTTCTACAGACAAGCACTTTGAAAATTGATGCCTGCTTGTGAGCTCAGTGGCCAGTCAGAATTTTTGCCTCAGAGGTCAATGGCAGACTTCTTTGGTTTTGCTAACAATGAGAAAAAAAAGCCATTACTAAAATGTAATACATTTCCCAAATTTAAAGAAGCTATAACTTATATTTTCATAATAACAATATATTAAATGACAATGTCTAATAGTCCGAGGACATCCCTTTAAGCTCCACTCTTTTACCTCTTGTTTAGGTTTGCCAATTAATTGTTAATAAAGAAATGCCATGGTGTCACCGATTCCCCCTCTAGCCAGCTACAGTTTAAAGGACTAGTGTGTGGGATTAAGGGGTATCTCTCCGCAGTAATAGAATATAATGTTCATAATTAGGTTTTCATATTTTCAAGTCATTTGTTGTTATGAGAAGCAATTGTTGGCATGTTGCATGATATAAGCGTCATTGAGACTCCGTGGATACAACGGAGAATAAGCGGCTGTATTCAGAAATGGGCCCACTTTGAGATTAACTGGTTCTTGTTGCCTGGTCTGACTGAATCGTGTTTTTTGAGTCCACGCATACAGTCTAATGTCTAAAGAATTTTAGGTTTTCACTGCACGTGTGAAAGGGACAAAGATAACAAATCATGGCTGCACTTAAGATAATGCTGCCCTCATCAAAAAAATGTTTGAAAACCAGAACATTTTGATGGTCTGTCATCACAAGAAAATTGAATCGTTTTGATTTGTCACATGCCGGCAAAATGATTGTGTGATAAAAATCAGCAAGATTGATGCATCATGGGGGAGACGCACAAGAAAGCCCCACCTGCGGTGTTTTTCTGTTCAGACTCGAGCATATTGCTTTTCTGGCCCAATTCACTGAAGTCACAGCAGGGGTTTCTTGTCAGCTGTCAAAAGACCAAATATCTCCTGTGATATCACTGATTGGGAAGTGGCCAGAAGTGCAATATGCTTGGAACCAAAAAGCCACCATCATTGTCAAGAGCTCAAGCAATGCTTGGTGCATGCCAACTGGATTAAAAAATATAACACATGTTTTTTTTGTTCTGCCATACTTTGTATGCGTGTGTTACAGGCCACTGATAAAGATACTGGGAATTACAGTGAGATGGCATACCGCCTGATTATCCCACCCACACCAGAGGGCCAGGACAGCTTTGTTATCGAGACCTACACTGGTATCATCAAGTCAGCTATCATGTTTCGAAATATGCGCAGGTCCTACTTCAATTTTGAAGTTATTGCAACAGACGACTATGGAAAAGGCCTCAGCAGCAATGCTGAAGTGGTGGTGAGTATCTAGTATGTTGCCTTTTATAGTATGCATGTTTGTCCTTGACTTACATGTCACCTAAACACCAGTGGCATACAGATTTAACGATGTATGGGAACAGTCCACCCATTTTACATGTCGAAGTCTATTTAGTAGTCATTAGGGCGTGCTGCTGAAAACTGTTGAGTAAGGTATTTTATCGCTCTGGAGGAGCTTTGTCAAATTTGAGAAATTTACTAAAGTCACATCAGTTGCAGAAACTTGAATTGGACTTTCGGTATTTTTAGATCAAAAGTTCGACATTTTGGGCAGAGTTAGATGAGAAGATTGATATCACTTCCATTCCTGAGATTGGTATTGATCTTGTTATGTAATACTCCACCAGGAAGCGAAAAAGGCATTTTTCCAAAAATGTTGAATTCTTCTTTTATAGAAACTCTGCATTATAAGCTGGGTGTGTGGAGTCCAACAAAAGACACTTTCAAGTTGCAATTTGGGAAGTGTAGGCGCAAGTGTTGTGGAGCTTGACCCATTTGAGGGAGTGAGTAAAAGTCAGGATATTTTGCCTCTGCTGCACAGATTGTGACCATTTTTTTTTCTTTCTGAAGTTTTTCCACTTCATGGAAGTGCAATATTAAATCGCTGGTGTACCCCTTTAATATGTTACATGTTTTATTGAGTAATGTCTTATGAAGTAGATTTGTAGGCATGATGGCTGTTTAAATTATTTTATCAGCACATCAAACGATGCCAGCCATGAATAACAACCATCTGTATATTTGGTTTATTAATTTTGAAACATCTGCTCTGCTTTTCTTCATACTAATTTGTTCATTTTGAGCCTAGATAATGCTTTTTTGTTTTCGTCTTCAGTGATAAATGTCTTGGTTCCAGTCTATTAAATTAGTTACAGTAGGTACAGGACACACAACTTGTGGTCATTGCAACTGGCATATGATCCAATTAGACTTTCTTTCCGACCCGTGTTTTAACTTTGTACACATTATATACATTGGTTGTGTTATTGTGTGTGTCTGTGTGTTATTCTGTTTGCCTATATGTGTCTCTCTCATATCTATGTGTATTTCTATTTCCCAAGAATTTCCCCATGCACAGGCTTTGATTGGGCTCAGCTTTGCCCACAATTCAATGCTTGTCTTTCCTGACTGTGGGAAGGCTTATTTTTCCTTTCAGTGAAATATGTCTGGCTAACAAGCCACTAACGAGACAGAAGGAGGGTCTGGGACATTGCCTGGATATGAGAGAGCAGCGAGTGTGTAACCATGGTGCTCGTTAATTTTCAAGGGGAAACCTAATTTCACAGGAGCCGCATGGGAGATTTGGCTTCAGAGCACTGAGGCTGTTGCCTATACACTAAACTGCAGCATCAGAATTTAGTCCTGTTAAATTTAGCCGCATGGCACCAATGCAAGTAGGTAATTAGAGGATCCCATTTGGTCCAGACGGAACCGTTTGAATTAGTCGACCAAACTCACAAGAAGACATACTGTATGTGACATACTGACTTAATTACTATTTATCTCTATCTATTTTCTACTGTCTGTCTGTCCTCTTGCTCCTTTATTTCTCTCTTTCCCTGTATCCTAATGTCTCTCAGGTTTCCGTGGTCAACGCTTTGGACATGCAAGTTGTTGTGTCCACTGTTCCACCCACTTTAGTGGAAGAACATAAGGAGCAGCTCATTAGGTAATAGTGTTTACCCTGATTGAAATATGAAAGAAAATTCAAATTAACCGTGTTAAATGAGAGAAAACTAATATCAGTGTTTGCATAATGCTAGGTGTAGGTTGTGTTCATTTTGATATATAGTATGCTACTATCTAAGAAGCGGAAATGGACCTTTCAACAGATGCCTGTTACCTCGTATTTTATTCTGCTCTCGTCCATGCAACATATTAGTTTCAGTACATTTCCTTGCGGTCTAATATTCCTTTTGTTAATTGATCTCAGGAAGAGTTGACACTGGAAAATTAAGTGCGTCTTTGTGTGCGGTGCTATGATGTGAGGTACACTTGGTTGAAGGTGGCACCTTCATTTGCATATAAAGTTATTTTTGAAGGCCTGAAGTGACGTGTATGATTCAGCTTTGCCAAACAACTGTTGACAACAGGGACTAATAAGAATGAATGTAAAGAACAATTTGTCTGTTGTTGTTGTTGTTCAATAACCATTGACCAATCAATTAAGCTCATGGCTTAGCCAATGAGACAGTTGAGTCTATCATCTAGAGTTCCTTGGTCCAAATTAATTAATGGTAAAGATTCACAAGATTTCTTATTGCGACTTGTTGGGCACAATGTTTAGACTAATTAGTCAATCTGAAAGGCAAATGACTGCTAAAAGCTGATTTCAAGAGCTAGTTGTGTCTCTCCCACACAAGTGACACTGCACTATAGGCTGAAAACACACACATTAGTCATGTTAAGCTCCTTGCAGAGATGTCATTTGAGATGTCTGCAATTTCGGTGATGATCCAAGACCGTTTGAGTGCTCAAACTGTTTAACCAAGTTGGCAAAGGCAGACAGTCAGGCTTTCCTTTATGGGCTGTAATTTGAGGTGTGGATTTCTCCCTGCCTGAAAAGGATTATCAAATCCTTGCTTCACCAAGAGCCCAGTGTGGAGAAGTGAAATGCAGCCCAATGGGGCAATCACTGCCTGAGTGGAGTACTTAAGATCGGTGGCTCTCATATTGCTTTGAGCACAGAGGTGCCAGAAATAGTTTGAACGAACGCAAACCTGAACTTTGGCTCCTATAAGTCAAGCCATTAACTGCTTTTTCTGTATTTACACCGTAATTGCTTTCTTTACACAAGCCTCACTTGTGGTTTTGTGTTCATTGCAGTATTCTAGAGCGCCACGTCCAGGACCAGATTCCAGGTGCCAAAGTGGTTGTAGAGTCAATTGGACCCCGTCGTCATGGCGATGGCTTTGAACTAGAGGACTACAGCAAGTCAGACCTGATGGTTTATGCCATTGACCCGCTCACCAACAGGGCCATTTCACCCAAGGAGCTCTTCAAGTGAGTGGGTGAATTCTGCTACAAAAAGCACAGGCCACCATTTGGCTCAAATTGAAGTCCTAGTGTCCCTGCTGTGTTGCATGTCTTCCCTGCAGCCTCTATTCACCCTCCGTCCATACAGTGAGTCAGCAGGCTCCCCATGCCTTCCTCCTCTACAGTTTCCCCTGTTTTTTACACTCTTTCTTTCTTTATAAAACTTGTTTATCCTGCAGATTTACCAAATCTTTCATATGACACGAGAAAAAGAGCAGATAGGAAAAAAGGGCTGTGTGTGATAGTGAAGCAAAGAGTATTGCCATCAGTCCATTCAACCTATCATGCCAGTGCCTCAAGAGCCTGGAGATAAACCAGCAATAAATTGTATTCCTTTTGTTTCGGGGCATGGAGATAGGAGAAATTTTTGTGATGAAGCCCTGTCTGACCACTGAGAGGCCATGCTCATATGCCACTAAAGCAATCTAGAAAAAGTTCTAACAAAACACAATTCCATCCCTTCAGAAGAGAAAAAAAGACCTTGACTGGCACCTGAGGACAATCTTGCCTTTCTCATGTTTCTGTCAAAACGATCAGATACCAATATCAAAAAGATAACTCCATCAGAGCATGAGAGTTACCAGTCAATAGGAAACAGCCTCTTCTGAGTTGTTCCCTTCACTCTCTGCCAAGTTGCTCTCCTGCTTGCCTTACATTGAGCTTGACACTATAGTCGGCCTTTACTTCTGCTTATGTATGGTTATTGCCAATTCTGTTTTGTGTGTGGCCCCAGTGAATCCTCCCTCTTTGGAATGAGATTGTGACAATTTTATTTCATTTGAAAATGCCACATTTCATGACATTTAGAGGTGCTTTGGTGTATGTACTGAATTAATCTATAGACATTATCTCAGTGTCCTTGACAATCCAAGGAGTGCCTCCACAGTTTGTTAAGCGGGGGACGGAGCTCTGAGGCACTGAATGAGCTACACTGATGTCATAAGAACAGGTTTTTTCTTTGTTACCAAAGTATGTGACAATCGTTGTTGTCTCGAGTGGCAGCTTTTAATAGAGCCATGCTACTTTGAAAAGAGGCTTGCTACATCTTTGCTTTTGATATGAATCTGATTCCTTGGATTCCTTACCATTTTTCTTCCTTCCCGATTCTGATACTTGGACTTGCATACCAGCGAATACCCAGTACTGATCCAATACCAGTACATTAAAATGTGTGTATTATATAAATATAAATACATTTTAACAGCTATGTACAACCAACCCTGTATGGACGTTATATGATTGCTATCAATTGTGTATGGTCCGGCTCCGGTTAAACCCCTTGTAGAAAAAAAAAATACATACAGAGAATAAATGCCATAGAACTTTCTATTATTACCAGGTCCGACAGTCAGTCATAACTGAAAAATAGATTGTACAACAATAAACTTTAAAGTATATTTTTTGATTATCTGGTTTTGGATCAATGCATAGACTTGCGTACTTGTCAATATCAATGTTAGCCTTATGGCGGTATCAGAGCCTTTTCCCATTATGGTATTGGTATTGGAACAACTCTATTTCTTAAATACAGATACCATCAGGGAAATCCATTGGGCTAGAGGAGAAAGGCTTTTTATGTATGCAGTGCACGTCTGACAATGTTGTAGGGTAATTGCATGTAATATATCTGCGACTTTGCCGTCTGATCACAGAGGGACAAAGAGAAAGAAAACATAGTGAGTAGATTCTTGCATTATAGAGTGTCATTATTTCACCTTGAATGCAGAACTCAACACCATTGTAGCTCTCTGGAGGATAGATATCCAGAGAGGTGAGTTGATAACCTTCATTTCCACTCATTTATTCACCTATAGAAAAACAGACAGTAATTGGAAGTGACAGTATGCTCACTCCTGTTTGAAATCCAATCTGTTTTTTTGCTACAAAATAACACTGGAAGAACAGTGGGTGTATTGAATGTATGCTCTTATGTTTATTTAAATATAATATTGATGCAAATTGTAACTGAAACTTTGTAGAAGTTCAACTCAACACATTTCAGTCACACTTAGTATTTTAATTCCTGTCCTTATGACAGAGATCGACAGGCACACACACCCAACACTGATCACACTAATCAAACAAATTGGGCTTTGGGGTCAAGTCTACTAGAATCCCTAGACCCAGATGCCTGATTTGAAAGCCTCCTTAAAGATAAAAATACATTTCTATTAGCAGTATGCAGATCCCCTGTCCTACTGACCTTGAAATAATTGTCTCTCAGCAAATTAGATATTTCAACCTGCCATTTATTTTTGGCGACTTAGGGACGGTGGACATAAGCTGGAAAAAACAAAACTGACATAGCATCACTTTTTAAGTTGATATGGCGGCAGATACAGATACAGGTAGTAGTTACAGATCAACATTTTGATTCATTAGAGACGCTCTCTTTTAGCTCTGTTTTGAGTCTCTACCAACTCCTGATGGAATTATCTGGCCTCTGTAGCTGGTCACTAGTAACTAACTGTGCCATATGTCATAAGCAGGTAGTGCACAGTGGGTTTATAGAGCTTTTCCACCTGAAACAGCTGCTTGCTGCTGTGAAAAATGGTGCTATGGGAGCCGTGAGATTAAACCAAAGCAGTAAGTTGCAAGTTGTGCGCTGGACAGCTAAACAATGAGCCGAAACTCGCTATAAAGCTCTGCTTAAAGATAAATATGATATTCAAAAGTTTGCAAGATTAAGATTACCAATTAATCTTCCAATTACTTTCTGCTGCTAGAAAACCACTCCTTCTGTTCACCTTATGTGTTATAAATCATAGATTTCTCGATGGAAATGTGCTGGAAATCAACAAGGAGTTCCAGCCATACCTGGGTGAGGGTGGCCGCATCCTCGAGATCCGCTCTCCAGACGTTGTGGCCAGTGTAAAGAAGGCAGCCCAGGCTGTAGGCTATACAGAGGGAGCTCTCCTTGCCCTGGCCATCATCATCATCCTCTGCTGCATCCCTGCCATCCTTATCGTCATGGTCACCTACAAACAGTGAGTACTCTCGCCTCAGTAATCATCGCTGCCTTCTGTAATCCATTAATCATCTTTAACAGGTTGTCAGGAAATTATGAGGGAAATACATTTTGATTAAGTAGACCATTGTCTCGTAAGATATTGTGTTGCACTTGGTTTTAGCGGATAATGTTTGCTCCTTACAGACAAATCAGATATTTATTGTTAGAACGTAAACCACTGTTTACATCCTGTACATTGTGGTCTGTTAGAACAGAGCCAGCAAAACCACAAACAGCATCGTTGAAAGTGAATTTGTCAAGTATTTAAGATAAAACGAGAGCACTTCTTGCTTGCTTGCTTGCTTGCTTGCTTGCATGCGTGCGTGCGTGCGTGCGTGTGTGTGCGTGCGTGCGTGTGTGTGTGTGTGTGTCTCTCTCTCTCTCCCTCTCTCTGTCTCTCTCATCAGACATGCTGACTGCGCACTCTGCTGGGCTTATCTCCCTGCTCATGCTCTGTGAAAGCAGATTAATTAACACTCATTTGTGACAAATATCTACAGCCAATTGTGACCGTCACAGTGCGTCTTCACGCTACTTAATCATCTCTGCCTGACACACACACAATCTCACACTCTCATTAACATGCACACACTGTTCAGTTTACAAAAGTATGTTGCTTTTTGTTTGCAGATGAGGTAGTTGAACTCGTGGTTGGCAGGAGTCAGGTTCTTATCCCCTCTAATTGTTGGTATGCTGCAAATGTTCCATAAACGGTGATGTTCGGGAAATGTTTTTTCACAGCAGATGGGCAGAGTGGTTGTCCTCACGCAAATGCACAGAGACCAAACAAACAGCAGAAAGCTGTTGATGGTGACATTAGACCTAACGCACAAACTGTCACAGCAGATGGCACTTTGTTGGTGGCGTCATTACTTTGATAAAATTAAATGACTTAGGAAATCATTCTCTGTGTGTCAACATAATTCGCTGTTGCCTAAATTTGCAGATCAACGTAATATTTAAAACATGAATCTGTTGTTTATTCATGTGGAATAATTGAATTTTGTTGTGAATAAGTAATGGTGACTTGCAGCATAGAAGATTCACTTAAGGAGAAATGAATGGCTACTTTTGCATGTAGCCCTGCAGTCACTGTAAGGGGCTTGAGTGCTTCCTTCTTTGCATAGAAATTGGAGAGAACGTGCAGAAGGTTTTCTCTTGTTTCTCCTGTTTTGTGGTTAAATGCGATAGGTGAGAATTGTTTGTTGTACAAAGATCGCTTGTTGTCTGAGTAAGGAATGCATGAATAATGTTAATTATTGAATATATCGTGTCTGTCATGTGTCACCTTACCAACATTAAATCCCTCCTAGTATTAAAATTGTATGGGGTGACAAATGATGTAATTACACACATTTTTTTGTCTCTCTCCCTGTCTCCTCTACTTTCTTCTGCATCAAAACCTATAACCAGGTTCAAAGAGTAAGTAACTATTTGTCTTCATTTTTTCAAGTGATTGCTCTATCATTGCTTGATGTGTGTGAGAAGTACAGTTTCTGTCATCTTCATTATAAGTTATTTAAACATTAGTTGAATGTGTGAAGATGACGAACATAATGCATGCTAGCTAATGCCACCCTTTTTGTAACGTCTGCCAGCATTATGACATAAAGCAACACTGATTCATCTTGTAGGCACAGTTTCTCTTCATGTAGAAAATATAATGAAATTAAAAAGGAAGTCAACAAGACTCATACAGTAGTTCTGTACTAATATGAGCTTACTCAACTACTGATGTTAAACTGAAAACCTGTTCCCTATTCCATTCTGCATGTGCTTTAATGTTTTTTAACAAAAGTATAGCTGTGCAGAATAAAGCTCTATAAACCCATAGTTGAAAACAGATAAAAGTGGTGGTATACTAGTCAGTGACATTTTATATGACTGTCATGAATTCTTTCTTCAAAAGAGACTTTAAAATCTGACTTACGGGACTATGTTGTCTTGACCTCACTCCCTTGCAATCTAAAACACTCACGTGCTATCGCCATGCTTAAAGCTCCATTAGGCAATATGGTTGGTATTAATACAGAAACAAATTCCTTCATTAAAGGGGAAACAATTGCTAGCACTGCTGATCCCCGTAAGAATCAACACATGCAGCTCTGCACAGCTTCCAGTAGACTAAAATTGCAATGACTATTGGACTTGCACACTCATGGTGACTAAGAGTAATGTGGTCCTCATGTTAGGGGTATAAGAAAATATTAATGCACTTCAGTATTTCAATATTAAGTTTTGTGATACTGTATTGAGTCTGAAAAACAGTATTGATTTGTATTAGTTTACATACAACCACTCAGACTCAGATAGTGGTTTGTTTTGGGTTTATTTAACCCCTGAACACTACAAAATGTTGTATTGTTTCTTCAGCCATTTGACTTTTCCACTCCGTGTGTGTATGGTGGTATGTTCTTCTATACTATGACATGTTTTCCTAAAATTAAATTTCTTGACGCCTTGCTTAATATATTGCAATATATAACAATATATTGAAACTTAACCCCTGTATTGTGGTGCATATCGTGTCAAGTTATTGTTTGCCTCTCCCTTTGACATGACTGAACAGTAATTTCAGTTTTGCCACCTTTGCCACAAGTTACTACAAGTGCCTCATATTTGCAAAAATGCCTTGTGAAACACATGGTTAATTCATGGTAGTGACTTCATGCATAAGTGATACTGTATCTCGCTTCTGCTGCGATTTTAACCAACCCAGTTCTAAGACTTCATTGTTAATGACATTTAATTAAGAGAGAACCAAAGACTTGTATTTTGGGTGGATTTTTCTTTGTGTTTGAGTTTGTTTTGTTTTTTTCATCTTTTTGCTTTTGGACTTAAAACATGTATCTGTAATTGTGAACACTTTGCACAGGCGACAGGCAGAGTGTGCCAAAACTGCCAGGATTCAGATGGCTTTACCACCAGGAGGGAAAGCAGCTCCAGTGGGTGCATCCACTGCTAACCTCTATGAGGAGCTGGGCGACAGCAGCATGTGAGTCAACCCTGACCCTTTATTATCCATCTCCCATCCCGCCTGTTCCCATATTAAGCAGATACTCTTGCTCTGTGGGTTCCTTTCTTTTGAATTTCTGATCAAGACTCAGAAAGTGTTTTCAGATTCAATGATAGTACTACTGCCTTGGTATTTTCCTGCTTTTTACATCAACTGACGTCAAGGATTTAAAATCATTTCCTACCGCTTCTCTAAAATTACCGCTGGCAGCTTTGCTTACTGACCTCAGACATCCACCTACTGCTTTATTCTCCATATTACTACCTGCATAAACGGAACTCCCTGCCCTTTGGCTTTCCAACTATTATTCACTTTAGATGTCAGAAAACCACACTGTGCCTCAGCATAGCTGGTGATTAGACTTCACTTTATGTATTTGTTGACTGTATGCATTTTTCCAAGGCCCTCTCCAAGGTAAGAGTGTGTAAAAGTTCATAAAATGATGCATAGTAAACTGGAAATAGAAACAAATACATTTTCTGGCCTCTGCTCGATAATAGGTTTTCATAAATTACTTTAAACCTTCCTGTGATTAATACCTTGAGTGCTTCCTGATCTTGCCTTTATGCCCAGAGTGTTTTACCATCGGATTTTACCTTTCGTTTTGAAAACTACACCGAACGTGTAATGAAATGTTTATACTTGCTGATTAAATGAGGTTGAAGTGAAACGGCTGCCCCGCTGGGTTTAATCATTTTGATTTACAGCACGTTAAAGAAACACTGCTACTAACATCACAATTGCTTTTAAAAGAAGAAAATGGAAATTTAACGGCAAGCTGTAAAGAGCCTTTGCGATGTTTACAACAGATGTTGACCAACACTTGACAACAAGCAGAAGCTTTTGATTCTGTAGTAGGAGAAAAGCTCTCGTGGGGATTGTATTGTTGTAGAGCAGTGTTTATTTGGCGGTTATTTTCAGTCTGCACTAGGAACAAGAGGAGTTGGTCCTATAAACGACTCCATTAAATGACTTTGAAACTCCATGTGCAAGACAAAATTTTCTATGCAGAAAGCTTGTGTGTGTGTGTGTGCGTGTGCGTGTGCGTGTGCGTGTGCGTGTGCGTGTGCGTGTGTGTGTGTGTGTGTGTGTGTGTGCCAACTGTCCCGCATACTCTCATATGCACACAGCAAATAAATCAGTACTGTATTGACGTACTCCTGAGCTTACGCTTCATCCGTACCTCTGACATTTCTGCTATAGTCTTACCATCTGTCTGTGTTTCTATCTTCTCCATCATTTCTATTCCCCTGTCTCTCTGGATTCAGACTGCAGTAAGTAATCCCCAAACATATCACGTCTGAGGTCTATGATCAATATTATCTGTAAAAATGGCACAGGAGCCGCAACCTTGTTCCCCTCTTGTTTATAGCATTTGCTGAGCATTGTGCATATACCCTATATAGATTTGATTTTAGTATATACTAAACCTTTATTCAAATGGTAGCTGTAGTTAGTTAGTTACTTAGTTAGTCAGTCAGTTAAGGAACAAATGTAGCAGAGCTTCTTTTGCTTCACCTTTTTCTTTGCTTGGCTCACCCTTAGACCATCAATCTTCACCTGTTTCAAGTCTTTTTTTCTTCTTCACCTCCTTCTTTTGCCGGGGCAGGGCTAAAAGGTTTGGTATTGAGGAGGCCGACCACAAGAGGATTCTTAGCTCCTTTGCCTGTCGCACCATTGCAGCCCGTGGCAACGGGGCATTGCATGTCAACTTGCCCAAGTCAGAAAGCAACGTGACCTTCCTGTCTGACCGCAACCCACTCACAACTCACAACCCAGTGTATGATGACAGCCCCCTCTGCAGTCCTAAGGTCTTTGCACAAGAGGAGAGTCCATCTGAAAAAGGATTGAACTTCTCTCCCTCCTACTCAGCAGGGTCAGAGTACGTCTGGTCAATGCCTGCTCGCATTCACGGAGGGCTGCATGGGTACGAGGTGCCAAGGCGGCAATTTCTCATGGACCCAGACGATTGGGAATTTCATCTCCAAGCTGCCATGAGCCGCAGGCGAAGGCTGGAGAGTTTGGGCGCACTTCACCTGAGTGGCAGCACTGAGACCAAGTTGTCAGTCCGTGAGCAGGCCAGGCAGTTTGAGCAACAAGCCCTCCAGGAACAAACCCTCAAGCAACAGAGAGGCTCCCAAGGCTCCCTCTCTTCCATCCTTGACAGGGATAGAGACAACGATGACATGCTGGAGTTGACCTCAGAAACTCTGCTCTCCATCATGGATTACCCCTACAGCCCCACTTCTGTGGGCAGGGATGTGCCGCCAAACATTCTCATTACCCAGGGAGATGACTCATGGCCGAGCCAGAGGCCGACTCCACCCATCCTCAGGAAGTTCAGCTCCAGCATCTCCAGCTACATGACAGTTCAGCCTTGTCATATCACTGTGGAGATCATACCAGACCCACCAGAAAATCCCCCACCTCCACCTCCACCTCCAAGGCAACACCCACCTTCCCCACCCACATCTCCTCCCTCTAGTCCGCCTTCTTCTCCATCTTCACCCTGTTACAGTCATAAACCTCAATATACCCCTGACGCTTCTCCTCCTCCAGTTACTAAACAGGCTGTGCCCCCACCTCCACCTGCACCGCCTCTTCCTCCCCCACCCCCACCCTCACCCGCTACCAGCAATCAGTCACGCCCAGTCGTTCAGTTTGTTCCAACCTTTTTGCCGTCCGTGTCCTCGCTTCGCCCTGTTTCAGAACGAAAACACCCCCCTCCACTTGACCCATCACAAAGCGACGTCAGGAAGAAAGAGCTTAAAGGGATCCTGAAAAACATCCAGAATCTAGCCGACATAGAGAGGTCTGTTGCCAACCTGTACAGCCAAGTAGACAAAACTTGCAAGGTGCCCATGTTTAACAAGAAACCACAAGTGACTGACGAATCAGAAGGTGCTAACAAACTGCAGAGCTCCGATCCCTGGGATGAGCAGAGCATGCCAAAACCAAGCAACTCTAGCTCTGCGGTCCAAATGAACTCAACAAGTATGAACTGTGCTGAAAATGGAACAAATGAGCTGAACATGGCAACAGACATTCCGCAGACAAGCCAATTGAACTTGAACAGCCCAAACACTGCTGAGCACTTATCCTCTCAATCCACAGTGTTCTAACTTTTTCTCTGACTCCACACTGTCATTTACATTTTTGACACATCTATGCCTGTTCTTCTCTTGTTCCTAAATAGTTGTTTTTGCACAGATTGCAGTATTTTATATAAGCTTTAGCCACATCAAATAATTTTGACTGTGTCTTTCAGACAAAATGCTTTTTTACTTGATACTTTGTGTGGAAATTTTAGTGCCACCTGCCAAGAAATGTACTCAGCTCTGCCTCATTGACTCTACAGTATGCTTACAGGATTGCATTAGGACATAAAAGAAGCTTGGATATACAGTATCAGTCCCGTTCAGTTCATTTGCACATTTTAATTGTCTGAACTGCTATGAGATCAATGATAGTGTTAAGCATACCCCAGAGTGAACAAATTAGTCACGTCATCATGTTATAAGTTTATAGTTTGAGTTCATAATCTAAGCATTAACATTTCATAACCAAATCTGCTTTAATTAAATTATACTAAACACAAACATTTATAAATCCCACAACCCTGGGGTGTGTTTCCTAAACCATTTGCTTGCTGCATATTGCTGATTTTGAATTTGTTCTCTCACTTCTTTACATGAGATAAAAGCATGATCATTTAGGAAGCTGTTGCTTCGTACAGAATCCAAATTAGGCAAAAGAAAAAAAAATGTTAGACTTTTTCTCCAAATGAGTGAAAATTACCATTACCGTTTTTTGGGGGAGGTTTTCTCATTTCCCAAAGGTATACAAATACGTCAGAATATTCAGGAAGGATGACCGCATATTTGTTGATGAAACATATTCAGAACATTGTTGCACAATTACTTCATTTATTTTGTTTTATTCTCAACATTTACAAAAGAACATGGCCTGCTGGGAAATCCTTTCGACCAATGGAAATCTGTTTGAGCATTTTGCGTTTCACTGGAAGCACCGTCCTTACCTATGCCCCTGATGATGCAGTAAAAAGAGAAACAACTAAGCGTCATATACACCCCCTGAGCAAGGAAACAATATGCACATGTAGAAATTTGTAATGTATGAACCAACATTACATGAAATTAAACTCGGTGGATATTATACTAAGGCAGACTAATTAGGAAATCATTTTAACTACAATACAGTTGAATGTATACATGACAGGGCGAGGCACTTTTAAGTGAAAACATTTTCTCATGTTGGTTGAAACATCAGCTATAAAAACACATGGACTGGGTTCCCCTGCAAGCTTATGTTGAATGAAGAAAACCAACTGCTGGGGGACATATCTATTGACATGTCGGCAGAGATCCTACCAGCATGATAAAGTAGTCACTGTGATGTTCGGTTGAATGCTGGAAAAGGCTAATTAGACAACCAATCAATCGTTAACTAGGGCCGCTGCCTGTGGGATTGTCAACTACTGTTACCTTTTCTTTTCCATCTCTTTGACCTTTTGCCTTTCCAATTTGTCTGTTATTCTCTCTCACTTCCTCTCCCCACGTGGTAAGTTCTAATACTTTTGAATCCTTGGCCTCTCCTTGTTAATCTCTCCTCGTGGTTCTTGAGAGATTCTATTACCTTCGCTATACTCATTGCAATGCAGCCTCTGTCCCTTTCTCTCTTCCTTTCTGTGCAGTTTCTTCACTCCTACTCTTCTCTGTCTTCCTCCCACATACCCTTCATATGTTTGTTTCATGGCCCAAAGGCAAATGGTCAGACCAGCCCTCACTTCCAGAGTAATGTAATGTTTGATTCATCACACGTTCCCCTGATGGGCAGATCGAAGGCCTGCTAATTCTCTACTCAATGTTCACTACATGGGGTAATCTCTTCTGTAAAAAGGCAAGCAGCTCACATGCTGTTTTTTACAACCCTAGGACCAGTAAGCTAGTATTCTTTATATTCCATTTTAACAACCGGTTTTATCAAACTACTTGTGTCCAGGCTGATCATTAATTGCAGTAACACGTTAAAACGTTCACAAGGAAAGCCAGAATTAGAACATTTTCCCCAGTTTTGACAATTAAAGTAATGCTACGTTTTGTTTCTAGAGAACTTTTCTGAGAAAAAGCTACAAAATTAAGGATCAAAAATAAAGATTAACTTAACAATTACGTTTGTATATTCTACTGTCTAACCAGATGTTAGCTTAGTATGTTCAAGAAAATACAAACCAAAGACCATATGGTATACAAAAATTAGGCTCTAATTAATATCCATTCACTTTTGTGCACTCCATATCATTTTCGTAGAATTGTAGTTCCTTCAGCTGATTTCTGCGACAATCTTTTTCTACAATACCCCAAGTCCCCTCTTGTGCAAACTTCCCATGGCTGCTGTCCACTGGGCAATTTTTCTTGATGTTTCATGTAGCCGCTGTAGCCAGCAGCCAAGCCAACAGGTCATCCATCAGATCCCACTCCCACCATCCACTCTGCCCGGGAGGTGTGGCCATATGACTGTGCCCTGTCCCCGGGTCTCTGCCCATAATAACAGATTACACCTCTCCAGAGGAAGCTCACATCATTGCTTGGCCATATATCTAAGTGTGAAAGTCGTCATTATTTACGGTCCCAGACAGGTTACAGTTGTAAGCTTGTGAAACTGGAGGGTTCAACCTGGCTGCGCCATTACTCGTCGTTTCTCATTGACTTGTACTGGATGCACTGTTGTCCTCAAGAGCAGCTCTAAAATGTTTTTTTTCTGTTTGATCAAGTGAAAATCCTAATATTCACTCATTACAGTTTAGCTTACAAAAGTCATTGCTTTCTTTTGAAAGAAAATGGCACATTATGATGTGGTAACCAAAGACAATGTTATTAACTTTCTTTGAGTCAGTCATTTCTCCCTGAATAACAATGTTCCTTTCATATCTGCTTGGAGATGCTCTAGATATGTCTGTATAAACACTGACTTTTTCCAAATTCTAATCTTCCCAGCCTCTTTGATATTTGCATTTATTGTATCTTTTTTTCCCCCTTCCTGTTTGGATGAGATAACAGGGGGGAAACAGCCATCACCAGCATGATAACATTGTGGCCTCAGGCACCGTTTTTTTAAAAACTGAACAATATCTGCAACTCTGTAATTTAACACATGAAAATGCACAGTAAGTAAAGCTGCAATTTCCTTACTGGTCAGCAGAATGTAGACCCGCTAGTCTTGTAGATTTAACATTTCATTTATCTATAAGAACTTGAAATGTTGCTGTCAATCCATATTCATTGTTTGTCTTATTTCTCCCTTTCGGCGGCACACAGCAGGCGAGGCCAAGGCAGACAGGTAAGGATTTCTGTTGTTATTAGTTATTGTTGCGCAGAGACATTCTGTCCCTCTCAAGGTAACTTGAGGCAGCTTACATCCCATTATTCTTATCTGCCACTCACTTGATGGGAAACACTGAATGAGATTAAGATGAGACCCCGGTGATAGGACTTCTGACATTGACATTACAGTTTAGGTTTGATTCGAAAGTCTCTTGTGCTCCCCAGTGTTCCTGTCAAATAGCAGATAAGCATTTGGATGAGTTTTTCTCTTGTATTGGGGAAACAACTTAATTAGGGATCAAACAAAGGGACTCTATTTGACATTTTTTTCACCTTCAAATAATTTATGAACTGTCAGCATCTGACATACGCAGGATGTTTGATTTTTTTGTTGCAATTACTTACTTCTCTCATTGCTTGGCTAACGTCCTCCCTCCTTTTCCTTGCTTCATTTCCATCAATATTGTATCAATCTTTTCATCTTCCCTTCTATTTCGTAGGAAATAAACTACATAAGAGAGGCCTGCATTGTCTGGATTTAATATCACATATGTAGAGTAAACTCTTGTTTGTGCCTTTCCTGACTATCCCCTTCCTTCCATTACCTTATTGTTCTTCTGTACTAATCTTTGACAGCAACAGCAACTGCTGAGGCCATCTCTTCTGAGACCTGAGGTAGACACACTCCTACTTTTTCTTAATTCACAGGGATTGTAGTCATTCTGCTGCTGATGCTCTTCTTCTTCTGTGTTTCTCCAAGGAGTGCTGAGTAATTTTTTCTCTCTGCCTCTCTGAAATGCAGGAACTCTCCATGGAGTCAGGTATCGACCCAGGCCAGGACTACAACACACAAGACTACTATAATTATGACCAAGGGTGAGCATGCAGCCCACGGACTGTCTCATCTCTCATCAGGCTTACTCCTAATCCATGGAACTGATCTCCATTGGTTCATTTCAAGCAAAAAGATTACATCGTTACTTACATTTACTGTGACCTTGCCTTCCAGTTCCCATTTTGTAAATCCTTGGGGAGAAGAGAATGTTTTGAAGAAGTTCAGAATAAAATAATGAGCATAATTTGTGCTGCCCCTTCCGATGTACAGTACATACCATCCGAGCCTTTATCCTTTCTACTCCCATTAAATTAGATCAATTATGCTGCCTTGAGGTGGACACGTGAGTTTAATAGATAGAGTTGTTGTTGTTTTTTTAAACTTACATAAAACACTGTGGGAATTACAAGTTTATGCTCCTTACACTTTTAAATTACGGAAAAAACAATCTGACAAATATGAGAAACCGGCCATACTGAAATTAGGTGTTGTTACTGCCTCTGTAGATACTCAGTGACTCACTGTAATCTGTACTTACAGTAATTGCCTCAGCTGATGCTCATGGTGTATGAATTATGCTGTCCTTCATTTGCAGCAAGCTGTAATTATATTTTAATAGTATGTCACAAAGTTTATTTCTAAAAGCTGTTATTGCCAATGAGTGTGCACAGTGTCTGTGACCAAATACCTTTGATGTGTCTCTATTTGCATTGAGGGGCATACTTTAACAGCGGTCAGGCTTTTTAAATCCAGCAATCACCAGACCGTGTGGTGAGCCACCCTCACATGTTCTGAAGGTAGTGACAGAAATTGCCATCAGCCTCTTTCCTTTAGGCTTTTCTCTTACAACCTAATGGTGGATAATATTTTTGAAATATTAAAACTTTAAAACACAAAAACAATAGATACTTGATTAAATCACTTCTTCTCCCTTGTCCTTCATTTTAATGGCCATGGGCAGAAAATAAAACTGCATTCTGCTCTTTTCAGTAGGGAGTGTTTGGATAGATAGTCTCATTTAACAGCCCCCTGGTGGACGCCATGTAGCCGGACAAAAAATGCACGTTTGAGAGGAGTTATGCAACCTAAATTTTAATATTTTTATTGGCTTTTTATGCATTACTTATTACACTGCAAGTTCCCTTCTCAGCATGAGCTTGCACTCTTGTTATTTATTGTACTCCTTTGACAAACATGGGCAAATATGTAATCCCCTGTATTTATTTTTGGAAAAGCTCTATCAGCCTCTGCAACTTTTTTTCTCTCTATTATATCCCTTCAAACTTAACAGAAAGTGAGCCAGAAGATTTCTAGCAAGTGCAGCAAATCACCACAGCAATTGCTGTCTATCTGATTGGAGATATTTCCAAATCTACACTAAAAAATCACTATTAGATTGGGCCAGCTTGATATAGTAGAGGAAAAAGTTGCTGATGCCGTGTGGTTTACCTTCAAAACAATATTTAAAGTAAAAGCAAATGCTAAGCAAAGGTCGTCCAAGGTAATTATAAACACTGTGTTTCTTGTCATATTTGTGTGAATCTGTTTCTCAGGTATGACATCCCTCAGTATGGCAGTCGGAGGAGGCTGATAGCTCCCATGTATGATGAATACGGAGAGGTGATCATGGAGGATGATGGGTATTACTACAGCCCTCATGGCCCTGAGGTATTACCTTTCTTTTTATGTTAATTTCATGATCTTAGTGATTATGTGAAGATCGTCTTAATATGTTGTGTCCAATGTGTTGAAATGGCAGTATCACCCTCTCAAACAGTGTGGCTTCATCACCTAACGTTGCTAAATTAAGTATGACTGACCTTGTCTTAGGGCCGGGGCAGAGGAAGGGGCCGTGGTAGAGGTCCACCCAAGAGGGTTGCATTTAGGGACATGCCGCCAGGGGATGAAATCGAACAAGCTGAGCCAGCAGAGGGAGGCGAGCCTTCTAAGGCTGCCAAGAGACTGAAGTCTGTCATGAAACTCAGCAAACTTCTTGCAGCCAGCAAGGGGGGAGAACAGCCATCTGATGCGGGTCCTTCTCCATGGAAGAAAGCCAAAATGTTCAAAATGTTTGGTGCCGGGAAAAAAGACAAAGATTATGCAAAACTGATGTCAGCCCGCCGTATTGACAGCCAGGAGAGTCTGACTGGCGGACCAGCAGTTACGGGACCAATCGACAGCAAGTCTGATACCCGCAGCCGGCTCGGCAAAGTTTTGAGGAAAATCAACTTAGGCAACAAGTTGCAGCTTCGGAGGAAATCACAGAGTAGTGTGAGTCGTGGCTCGGCCACAGGCAGCGAGAGAGACGAGGAGGCCTCACAAGTAGCCAGCGAGGATGACAGGAAGTCTAAAGTTTCCATTAGTGTAACAGAAAGTGAGCCAGAAGCAGTTGCTAGTGGAAGCAGTAAGGAGAAAGGCTCTGATGAGGAATCCTCAGAGAAAAGCAGTATTGACAGAGATTATCTGAAAGTAGATTTGGACCGGGACGATGCCAACGAAAGCACGGTTGACTCAGAGGAAGAGCCTGATGAAGAGCCAGGGGATTCTGATGAGGAAGTCAAGTCCAAATCTGAAGAAGAAACTGAGAAAGAATCTGGGACTGAAAAAGATTCTGAGTCGGAGAAAGAATCAGAGACAGAGAAGTCGGCCACAGAGAAAGAATCCGGAACTGAGAAGGACTCTGAGTCCGAGAAAGAGTCTGAATCTGAAAGAGACACAGAATCAGGAACAGGCACAGCAACAGAGAAGGAAACAAGCACAGAGAAGGATTCAGGGACAGAGAAAGACTCTAATGAAGAGTCTGAGGTGGAAGAGGCTTCAGGGGGCACTAGAGAAAGTGGGTCTTCTGCCCGTTCTTCCCTGAGATCATCAGCTACTGAGGCCAGCAAGGGGAGCAGCGCTTCAGGTGGGAGTGGTAGTGGCAGTGAGAGTGGGAGTGGAAGTAGTAGTGGGAGTGGGAGCAGCAGTGGAAGTGGTAGTGGGAGTAGGAGCGGCAGTGGGAGTGGTACGAGAGGAAGTGAAAGTGCAAGTCAGAGTGTCAGCGGCAGCGCTAGCAGTGCTGCATCTTTATCTGGCTCAAGTGTTAGGTCATCAAAGAGAACTAGATCATCAGGAAGTGCAGTAACCTCAGAGAAGTCCAGTGAAGAACTCAGTGAGGGCGAGTCTGGGACAGGGACAGCCAGCGAGGCAGAGTCAGGGTCAGGAAGTGAGGGCTCTTCTTCTCGAGGGTCCAGCCTGAGGAAAATGTCTGGGTCAGAGTCTGGTGGAGGGTCAGAGTCCCGCAGTCAAACGGAAGACCAGAGTTCCCTGGGCAGCGAGGGGATTTCCGCCGGTTCCCAGTCTACCAGTGGCAGCCGGCGTTCCCGAAAGTCCATTCTGAGCAACAGATCTAAGGACACAATCACAGAGGAGAGTGAAGAAGAGGATGAGGAAGAATCTGAGACTGCTGATGAGAGCAAAGAGTCAGCAAGTGACCTCAGTGATGACACATCTGCAGGAGACCCTGGGCCCTCTGCCCCCTACGCCCGCCCCCCTTCCAGCTCAGAGATCAGAAGCATCGGTGACTCCTCTCTAGAGACATATGGAGGTCTGTCCCCTATTACTGAGGTGGATGAGGACGCCATCTCCTCCGACAAATCTTCAGGCAGTGGCTCAGGAGAAACGGAAGCAACGTCAGATGCTGATTCAGAGTCTGAAGGGAGCTCAACTGCCTTCTAGAGAGAGATATTGTCAATTGTGAAGTAAGAGTGAATAAAGTCAATTACCCTTGCATGGGAGTGAAGAGATATTGCTTTCCCCTTGTTTCAAACATCCACTTTTTCCTCATTTCCCCTATAGAAGGAAAAACTTTAGTGCTTCCAGCTGCAAAATATCAATTTTTGCTCTCTTTCTTACACCTTTGACCTTCCGGGGTTTCCTGGGTGTGTTTTTATGCCTTTACTTTGTATATAACATTATGCTCTTGTTTCTGCTGTGAGAGATTGCATGTTGCAGCACTTTTTGCTCTAACTGAATATTTCCCTGTGATTTTTTAAATTACTTTGCAAATATACAGTATTTTACAGTCTTTTCCATAGAAAACAAGATTTCTCACCATGAATTCAGTTCTAACACAGAACTGCAGATACTTGAAATGGGTTTGATTCTCATTTTCTGAGGATATTATTTTACATTTTCATAGTATGGATATTATTTAGTAGAACAACATTCATCTTAAAAGTGCACAGTCATATTACTGTGATAACATTTTAATGTTGGATAACAGTATTTGTTTGGTAGCATTGATATGAGCATTAATTCAGCTAAAAACCTATGTATTTTTCGAGTCTGTTCTCTGGAACAAGGGAGTGAATTTTGGTGAGAATTCCCTGTGAATACCTTGATCTTGAAACCTGTCTGCAGTGATTGTGTTTGATTCTTTTATTTCAGAGAAACGTATGTAAAAAAAATACCTTAAAAAAAAAATATATATGTTGACCTTGAACCTTTCTGCCCTCCTTAGCCTGGGAAAAAGAAGCGGATTAAGCTGGTGGTAGATCGGGAGAATGAGACCAGCTCCACAGGAGAGGAGAGCACCAAAGAGACCCAGCGGAACCGACTCCCCAACAACCACTGCAACATCAACGGGAACATCTACCTCGCACAAAATGGAACTATCATCCGAACTAGGCGGCCACCCCTCCCAAACAACTTGAAGGTGGGCTCTCCGTGCCGGCTAGGTAAGCATTTTAAGAAACTAGACAAGTTGGGTGTGACTCATGAAGAACCCCTTCCCATTACGGATGACACAGGAAACGACACAGAAAATGGAACAGGTACGTGTGTTCCCTCTAACGTGGACGTCAACCTCAACAGTCAATCCTCCTGTGGCTCCCTCGGATCCACCATCACAGATCTTAAAGGTTTTGGGTCAAAAACCAATATTGCCAAGGCCTTGATTGACAGAAACAGCAGTGGCCAATGTGTCAAAGAAGAGCAAGAGACTTCTGTTGACAACCACGAGGACAGTAGGGAGACACTGGAGTCCCACAGTGACCACACATTCTCAGACGAGGAGGAGTTATGGATGGGACCCTGGAACAGCCTGCACATACCAATGACAAAACTCTGACCGACCATGCAGAAAACAAATTTCCTTTTGTTATTTTCCTATCTTTATTGTGTTTTTGTTACGAAAATGGTTATTGAAAAAAGGATTGTGTGCCTCAACTGGATAAAATCTGATCACCGTCTACAACAGGTGATAGTCAATTTTATTTAAACATTATACGTTAAAGCGTACGTGTACCAAGCGTTTATCCGAAGACAGGGCTATTACAGATGGGAACATAGAGAGTGCCTCAAAGAAATCTGAAATTTAATGTGAACTGTGCTTGACTGTAATTTTAACTCTTCATTCAACTCAGATGATGAGCCACTTTTATTGAGTGATTCTATATTTTACTTTCTTTTGTCAACTTTAGTTTTTTTAATCCTGAAAAGGATCACAAAGAGATTGTCGTTCATTTCACTAAAGATATTTACAGAGAAATCACGGTGAACATATAAAGAAATTGTGATGATATAGTCTATGATGAAGTCAAATAAACTTATTTTGATAATAGCATTTTCCTTGCAAATAATTAAGATTGTCATTGATTATTTTATGTTGTGATCACTTGACAATGTTTTTGAAAATTTCTGAAGAATATATGAAATTATTTTTGTCTATTTTGTATCTAACAGAGATGGAGAATCTAGTATATGACATGAAAGAAATAATACCCACATGACTTTCATATGACAGTGTATCTTAGTGTTTTATATGGACATTTGTAACTACAGAATGTGGTATTTTCAGCTCCTTTACATGATGCAAATTCACTCTGTTTATGATAATTTATTAACTGACATCAGGACCCTGTACCATGGGAAAAGGACTACCAAAAACATGTACCAGATTCAACAATAAAGTTCTAACATTTTAATGTGTATTGTGAAGCATATTTGCAGGCTTTGACTTTGTCTGCCGCTTCACCCTATCCTCAATGTCAAGGTGCTGGAGCAATATGGATAATGTTGAAAGCAGCTCAGGGTTTTTGAAATATGTATAATGTACTTTTATGACAATGTGAAGAACTCTTGTTAAAGATACACTCCTTGGATTTTAGAATGTGGATGAAAGTTGAATGTAAGGTAGCACACAGCAGTACAACTCAGCAGTAAACTCATAAAAATTAGATGTCTGCAGAGAGAGGTCTTGAGAATGAGGCCTTCTCCTTGCAGTAGTCTTTCTCTCTAAAGAAGAGCATTGACAGGTCACCAAACACTGGGGTATGGCTAGTTACTGTATCTCTTACAAGCAGTGGGAAGTCTGAGAAACTGTCTTCTTTAGCTCTCTCTCCTGTCAGCAACACAAAAGTGATTTTAAAGATGGCAGTGATTGCAACCAAAAAGGCAAAAGACGATGGGAATCTCAAACACATTCTCTGTTTGTTTCTTAGTTTACCGGAGATTGACACATCTAACAATACTGAATGACATTTACAAAAACTATCCTGTAGTCAATCAAACTGTGAGGATGCAAATCAAGTGCACAGAGTTCTTTGGAGGCTGAAGTTCAGTAAGGAGCAGGAGCTGAATGTCAGATTGAAGTAACTTGAAAAGCTGCTCAGAAAATAGGTCAGGAGGGAACCTTGTTCCCAACACAACAAGCCCGGTGTCCTAAAGGATCAAAACAAACTCTGTACTAGGCTGATGGAAGAAGAACAAAAATATGGAAGCAAGACCTGCAAAAAAAAACAAATAGAACCACCTGTTTTGATTATAAATTGCATCTTTTTCAACTGTTTGAATGTGTGACATGATGTGTGGATTACTTTTTGGATGTGAGGAGACAACAACGGGGTCTCTCAAGAGCCCACTCCATTCTGCATGCACGCTCCCAGGAAATGCCACCACTGACAGAGAGAGCAGCACTGTACAGCCCTCTTCAGTGCAGATGGTGCTCAATTTCATGCCATTTTTTGTCAATTTTCTTATAAAACGTATTATTATTTTAACCACACCTTGAAATATGAGTGTATTCCCAAAAAATCTGCAACCAGAAACAGAATTCATTGGCAGTAGTTTCGAAATGCTAATGTGCCCTCTGTGTCTTTTCAAACACAAGGACATACTTTACCAATCTCTTTTTGCAATACTCTCCAGATGAATTGGATTAAACCTGGCCCAATTTCTGGCATTTCTGTCTTCCACAGGATTATGTCCCAAGCCTTTTTTTTTATTCTGATCATTTCACTTAGTCGATTAAATTACAACATGAAGAATGGACATACTGGTATCCCTTCGGTAATGAATTCTCTGCTTGAGAGAACCTGCAATCCAATGTCTCCACAAATAGGATTTACTTGTCATTTGCATTTAATATTTATAAAACAAGACAAAAGAAGATGGAATGTTGCACACCCTCTGAAAATTTCTCAGCAGATCTTAAGGTTCTCTACTGTTTATCGCCACAGCAGATTGGGTATCTGACATAACAGAAGTACAACACTTAAAAAACAAAGGGATCATTTGCAACCATTCGGCAGAAACCCACAGTCATCAGGGCATTTAACAGGTACTAGCTCATATAGCTCATGCTCAATTTAAAAAGTGAGGAGACAGAAATAAATCCAATCTCTTAACTCCAGCGGCAACAAAAATGCACAAGCCACTGTGCAAGACGAGACAATTCAAAATATGGTCCACCAATTGATGTTAAAAACATTTGCATGATGCCAAGAGTTCTCGCCTTGGAAGACGAATGACAAAAATATTGTGCGGTGTAGGCCACTGACACTTACTGCATCGGTAAATTCTGTTCCGAACACATCCTAGAAAATATTCATTTGATAGTTGACATATAAGGCTGCAAAAATATAATTCCCATCTCCCAGCCTGTCTTTATCGTAAAGGGACCAAATGATTTGACATGTAAAAGTTATGCCACGTGTTTTCTCTCTTCCTCTTCTGTTGCCTGCTACTGCATTTTCAGTCACATATTGTAAGCTAGTAAAAGACCATCCAGCAAGAGATATGTTACCTTATTTGAATTACATTTCCGTTTTAATTGTGGTGAGTTGAGTTGTATATGGCCTTCTTATTTTCTAAATGTGCTCTCATGGCGTTCTTTTAAAATTAAGATAAGATAAAACATCAATGCAGATATGCAGGTGCATTTGTTCCATTCCAAACATGAGTAGCTGAAGTAATGATAGTTTCCACAAACGGCTTACATCTGTAATTGTTGAAATGCACACTTCTAAAATCTATTCTGTTCTTTTAAGCCACATAGTTAGTTGCTCACAAACAGAAATATCTCACACATCAGATGGATTTCCATGACAGTACTTTGATTAATAACCAAATACCTACAAAACAAAGAACATAGCCTCCATTCACCTTTTATTGCTATTATCAAAACCTAGCATGCTGAAATGCTAAATAAAGATGTTGAACAAGGTACACATTATACATGCTTTACATGAGCGTGATAGCAAAGCGAAGCCCTAGTCTTGTTCTAAAATGTGTCCCTGTGACCTTTCTCAAAAAAGATTTTACTTGGTATTATTGCAAGATGAATGCAGATATCCATGTGTGTTTTAGTTATTCCAAGCATGAGTAGTTAACTTGAGGTCAAATGGGATTTGTGTCTGTAAATTGTTATGACAGTAATCTGGGCTTCATGGTAAACCAGATATGTAGAAATTCAGTTTTATGAACTGATCAGAAGTGGAAAGCAATATTTCTGTACCCCTGTTTCATATCATATCTCACCTCAGGGTTCTTTTAAATGTATTTATACCTCCTGCAAAACAGGTTCTGCCACAGCTTGTGTTTATGTGAAGTCATTTTCTGAGGCGATAATTCTATAATAGACCTGTGGATGTAAATCATGACGTAGAAATACTGCTGTGCTTCACAGACATTCATGAATCTCAAATGGTTCTATGGACGGTTATTATTCATACGCCAGGGAGTCTGCAACGTTAGTAATGCAATGTATGCACCAAACAATGGTATCTAGTCTTCCTCTGTCTCTATGCAAGCTTGTGACTGTTTGCTTATCCTAATTGGTCTTGTGAGGCCTTGTTCCTAGCCCTCAGTTTAATCAGTGCAACAAGCCCATGCATGCATTCAGATACGCCTGACGCCTCTTTAACAAGTGAACAAATCCATTGGCTTTCTGAGGACGTAGTATCGCTGCAGCAGATAGTGCTCCTGATATGTTAACATCCAATCTGACAGGAAGAAGCAGTGGGAGCAACTTCACAGAAATGCATCAATATTAAATCACCTTGTAATCAAATATTCATAGTGAATGTAAAATAGAAACATAAGCTCAATAGGAACTGGGATTTAGATTTTTCTTTTTGTCAGTATGATATGATACGTCAACACTGGAATAGTAATTCCCTGCCCGCATTGTATGAGCACATTTCTCAGGCTGTCTTATTGCGTTTTGATGCCACAAGAATTTATTCTGGAGAGTATGCCCGCTGTAAAGGTCAAAAAAAGGTTATCTTACTCCTGATGCTATTCAAAAGATTATAACAGCTATTAGCATCACTAATGTTTAAAATGCATATTTAAGTAATGGTTTGCACTCAGGGTTATCCAGGTAAGCCCATTCCTGAGCAAGTAAGAGAAATGGCATTATTGTATTATAAACTCCTCTTGTGTAGACATAAATCAAATCTGCATGCTTATGTTATGGCTTCAGCTATCAAACATATCTTTACACATTTGTGATACACAGTATTTACATAAGTGTGGCTTCATTTGCTTTTTCACATGCTCTCAGCCGTAAAGATCAACAAATCACACAATCTTAATACCGTGTCTACTCTCCACATGATAATGCAAAGACCTTTGAGTGTTTGAGGACTCAATGCAGTATTTCTATACCACCAGACCTTACCTATGTAGCACAGAAAATGATTCATAATGTACAGGTGAGCACTGTTCTCATTCCAAGACCACCAGCGAGCCTCCTGAGTTTCACCTATTAGCATAGCCTATATAGGATATCCTGGCCTACAGCAGGCAATATGGTAATCTACCCTTGACTCATTCTAAAGGAGATTATCCCAAATCCCCAATGGAGGCAGAGAAACTCCTCATAATACCTATCCGTCACCATTGCTTATTGCATGCCCAGACCTGAAGGGCAGGACTCTTCGTTTCCCCCGAAATAAAATTATCCATTTCACTATTTCAACCTCAACGGTCACATATTCATTCACTTTTGCAAAAATCAGGAATACAACTACAAAAAATATCATACATTTTCTGATCCTGAGCCCAAATACAGAGGCAAAGAGCTGTGCGCTTTGCTATCACACACACACACCACAGCTACTGGTGAAATTACAGCTCATGCCATGCATCCAGTGTGTCATTATTTTTGTCATGCAGTGAACTCTGGCTTTTTACTCATTAAACTAGATCAGATCTGCCCTGCAGCCAACAAAGGGAGAGATGGGGAATAGTTCAATCCTGCAGGGGAGACTGGCGCTGGTCGCAGGTTGGTTATTACAGCGGAGCCACATTAGAGGGTGCTGTGCAATACTGTTTGTTCCAAACACACCATCTGGTGTAGGGGTCATTTCTTTGATAAACAGCAAAACTGTGAGGTGAAGGTCTTTTTTTTAACAAGCTGAAGCTTTGAGGATTTTCTATGATTTTAAACAAGGTGCATGCTTGCATTTAGGTTTTTCTGGGTTGCTAGGTTGTTCCCAGCGGCCTCAAGTTATTCACAATACAATTATGAGTTGATGATGGGATTTTAAACTGTGAAATGTAATAACTAAAACTTAAATAGGTGTAAAATCTGTAAAGTGTAGGTTATGTTGTAGTTCCAATGGAGCCAAGACTGTTTTTGCCTTTCAGATAGGAGCAACCAACTCTGGCTCTGCTCAGAGGTTGAGACCCTCACCAGTGAATCACTATTGTGAATGAATGAAGATTTTTTTTTCCTCTACAGTATTGCCCTTGTTATTGCGAATCTGGCCTCTTTGTCACTTTTCCCTGTCTTCATGAGAGTCATGATGTTTTCTTTGCAGTGAATCCCTCACAGCCAAAGTTCTGATGATGACATCACATGGACCCTACCTGACCCTTGCAGATGTGTGAATTATAACCCCGCCTGCATAGCCCTCCAGCTCATTAATATGTTAATACCTTTTTAATCAGTTGACTTCAACATCACTTTCAATTCAGACCCTCTTCTCTCTAATATGGACCTCACCTCTTAAAAGTGACTTGCGAGGGCAGTGCTACAGATTTATATGTACTTGTAATAGAGCCACGACATTGGTTGTTTTGTGGGGCAGGTGTTGCACCAGTGTAGACAGCTCATGAATTGCGTATTGCGGTGGTTTAAGTTTCCAAGGACTGGGATATTAATGGAGATGGAGTGCAGCTTTTGTGTTACTATGTAAATATTATCTACAGGGTTTGAATTGGATTGCTAAAGACAAAATTGTCTCCGGGCAGGTGACAGCCGTGGCCAGAGGCATAAAGGTTTTCAGGTTGTCTGTCCCTTTCCATTCTGAACATTATGTCTTATGTATCTTTGGTGGAGAAAAAGATACCCTTCAATATAAGAGAGATATCATTTTAAGCCAAATACTTTGAATATATTTTATGAAATACAAAGACTGCCCCCTCACCTGAGCTCAAAACTACTGAAGCAACAACCCCTGGTGGTCTACCCTCCATGTTAAAAAGGATACCTTAAACAAGATGCACACAGCTTTAAGACTAATCAGTTATCTTATACCCAAGATGAGGGGCAGATTCACAGGTATGTGTTGCCGTTCTTGCTTCATAATGTGTTCGATTGTTTTTGTGCCATTTTCTGTATTGCTTGCACAGCTGGGAAGCTTATCGAGTTTGATGTTTTTGCAGCTTGTGGTAGTTCATTAATCCTGCTGACGAATGATGGTACTGTAGGAGCTTTGGCCTTTACTGATCAATGCTAAATTTATCACAGCTTCCCCACTGGCCATAACATGATTAACCACACTTAAATCCAATTCATAAACATTATGTGAATTCTCTTCGGGGCACTCAGAAGCCACTTATTTCACTGGTGATCAATTTGGCTCTCACCTTTTTCAATTTTGCCCTAAAGCTCTACCACCTGTTAAGATTATACTTAACCCTGCTTCTTCACATTTCCGCACATCACTGCTTGCTAATTAGATTTCCCCTGGAGTGCAGTGGAGTCAAAACTCTGATTGAAGCGATAGCAGGAGAAGCTACCTGAGAATAACATTGGGAATCCCTGTATGACCCCATGGAAGCACCTGGAACTGTTGAAGTGAGACACACTGTGAAGTGAGAAATGTCCAGCAAGAACAGCGTGAGCTAGACTTCATCTTTATAAAGGAACACAGTCTTTGCAGCAAATTTGCATGAAACCACTTCTCAGGGTATTCCAGTGCAGGTCTTACATCGTACTTTTTTCCCCCCCTGCCCGAGCAACATTTCCAGGTATTTTCTTTGCATCTGCTCCTGTTGAAAAGTGAACTTGTAGTATTAAACTAATTAAAATATTCCTTATACAGTAATTCAGAACATTTTATTTTCACATCATAAACAGGGAGGCAGCTGAGAGGTGATAAAAAATATTGTGATGATTTAGAAATGTAGTGCCATCTTCTTTCAGACACATTAGTATTTTTCTTTACATAAAACAGTGCCTAGCTGTCATTTTTAGTAGATCATTATTTTGTAATGTATTTGAGAGAAGAATTAACTTATTTAAAGATTTTAAACCATAAAAACTAAAGAAAACCTTGAACATGCCTTGTAAGCAATAACTGTGATTCATTCATTATGCATTTCCAGCCTCATGTGAACACAGAAGCTGTACACACACGGCCACAAGATGGCGCCTAAAACTCACAGCTGTGGCTTGAAGTCCGCCTGTGAGATGAGATGGCAAATTAAGTGATGAAAATTGCTCATAAAGAGGTGGTACTGACAGAGTGGAAATTAAAGATGAATATATTTGACTTTCACTCTCTGTTGACATTAGAAGCATGTCTGCTTATTTCTCTTGTGTGGGTTTATTCCTACACTTAGTGAGGACGTGCTGTAAGTGATGACACTGATAATTATCGTTGACCAAACTTGGAAGATGAAAATAATAACAAAGCTGTTGCATCAGGTCATATTTCAGGGGTCCTTTTCAACTAAACTTTTCTCTTTGCTTGTTGCTGATGTGGGTCGTTTTTTAACTTTGTTGTTTTTGTGGCAGCCAATTAAGTTTTACTCAAATATGCATTAAATGATTTGAGTTTTTATGCTTTTTCTCTATTTAAATATGGCCACAGTGATAATGTTAACACCAGTGGCTTGTTACTACTCCTGCCTGCCTAATTAGTTAACATGTCTTTCAATCTGATCATTTTCTTCTTTCTCTCTGGCATGTAGAGGATAACAGATCGCTCCTATTTTCAGAGAGCGGTGCTTAGGCAGAGGGTAGATTCAAGTCCATCATCATCTCCTCATTTCCTGCAGCTATTTAAGACTAGGCTCTCCAAAATGGGCGTCCGATGACCACAGCCAAAGCTATCTGGGGACCCGCTTTCAAACTAATTTGAGGATATTAGGATGTCTCGGAGTGTTTTGTTTTTGACATTTCTATATCTTCGTTGACCGTCGTGTGTACAAAGCGTGTGCCATCGGACTTAATGCCATTTTAGGAGTCATCTCAGATGTTTTTAGGTTTCCATAACTATATATTGTACATCTTGAGTGCTTTATAATTTCTATGCTGCACATTGTTATTTTGGAAATGTTCTCAAAACCCAAAGTAAGGTTTAACTGACACAGACAGGTCATACACACAAACACACACATAGTGAAGCTCAGTGAGCCCAGTCCTTCGACATCCCGCCCAAAGGTTATATTCTATCCGAAATGTTGGGTGTGTAGTAAAATACATGCTCCACACTGTCTGGCTCTCCTAATGAAGGGGTTTATGACTGGTAGTCCCGTGTTTGTACCATGTATCATGCACCGCTCTATCTGGATACAAGGTCAGATTGTATCTCATCCTACAGTATATCTGCCAGCAGTGCAAGTCTGCAATGAAAGCTCAGTCTATTAGACACAGTGGAGACATTATTCCACAGCATGGAGCCACTTTTTCTTTTTAATTATGAAAATATTTTGGTAGCTTTTGAGGGGGACAAATATGATTGAATGTTTTCTGAGGCTTTTCTTGCTCTCATTGTTCATGATTTTATAAATGGTACATAATACACTTTTTCACAAAAAAACCCTCTTTTGTGTTATTCTGAGTCAGACGCTGCTGTACGTGGCCAGACTTGTCAGACTGCGAGCTTTCAGCACCCACAGTGTTAATGTATAATGTCAACGCAGTAGGGAGCCTTGTTAAAAAGCAATTAAGCCAAAATGATTTAAACATTGTGCGGTTTGGCCATTGGCGAGCCTCGAGGTACACACTGTGTTGTTGTCTTAAAATGAGAATTTCACTGTCTGCTCACACTGAAAACCGCTATTTGTGTGAGTGTAGCTCTAACCACACTTTCCCACACCCGCCAAACCATACCAAACCACAGACTTCAGATGAGTATGCATACCACACACACACACACACACACACACACACACACACACACACACACACACACACACACACACACACACACACACACACACACAGTATGACGAGTAATTGAGGGGTTAGACTAGTTTTTGGTGCATTAAAACAGTAGCTGTTTTAAATGACAGGGGCTGAGACATACTTGCATTGATGTCTGTGAGGCTGGTAAAGATGGCTGATTACTCAAAGAGGACGTGGCATGCAGTAACTCTTATTATATTTCTCTTTATTTAGTGGAGCTCGACTGAATCGCACCATTTAAGCTGTTCCTGACTGTAATACATTCTTAATCCATGGCTTTCTTGCTAGGTGCGTTTCACTTCTTGAGTGATTTCAGGCACAAGCCTTTCTGCAAACAATGTTATACTTAGTCTTATTTTTGATGATCAAAACATTACTGCTCACAGTTTAGTCCTCCACAGGCAACTAAGTGCTATTAAGTTGTTCGCCCTGTTTCCAAAGCAACAGCTCATCCCATATTCCATGTGATAATTTGCCATTATGTGTGTGTCTCCCAGTAAGTCTACCAGAGTTACGTAAGCAGCTTCAGTTTTAGTTCCAGTGGTCGTTGTCTTAGACTAAGATTAGTGCTAGGCCATAGTCAGACACATTTTAGCTGTTGGCAGATTGTTAGCTAACACGCTGTGTGCAAATGTGCTCATCACAGCCAGACTGCTTGGATGTGGTTTGGAACATCTGTGTGGTCCTCACTCCAGAAGAAGACAGACGGGGGAGAGACAGAGTGTGAGGAACAGGGAAGGGGAGGGGAGGGTGGTGGGACCCCAGGGCTGCTCAGAAAGAAGCCCTCAGTTTTTCCATCACTTCTGTCGCCACCACCACAGTGCCGGTGTTGCCTGTGAGCAGAATCAGGGGACAGTGAGAGGCAGATGCAAAATGTGTGAAGGAGAGGAAGTAGAGCCAGACCGATAAATCAGTAGGCCAATATCATCTCCCGATATTGGCCTATCACAGACATATCAGTATTTATTGGTATCAGCATATATGTGGATATAAAAACCTTTTTTAGGAACATATACTGCAGAAAACAATGCTTGGGGCTATTGAGAATGGTGGCATATAGCTACTTATTTGATTTATTCTTTATCTAAATGGTCAGCAATTGAATTATACTGAACATGATGTTTATTTAACAGTTTATTTTGTTTATTCATTGATTTGTCAGTGTTCATTTCTAGAATTGGTTGACAATGTAATACATTGTATGTATAATGTAAATCAATGTTAAATATCTTAACAAAGCAGCGTTCTAAGTACCTTTGCATAGTAATTTTAGTGCAAAATCAGTGTACAATCCACATAATAAAGGGTATTTTCATTCCAGCTCAAAATGCACTTTATTGGCAGCGATACCAGTAGTCTGGGAATTCTCCTTTTAATATTGGTACTAGTCTCAAAAATCCCATATCATTCAGGTACTAAGAGAAAGCGAAAGAAAGCGGGAGGAGAGAAAGCAAGACAGGGACAAAGCGACTTGTGGGGAGTCGTCAGCCTAGCTGATGACTGATGAAGTTGAAGGTTAGGTCTGGCAATTCATGGAGCTGCTGGCGGGGGCGGGGAAAAGGAGCCTTGGTCCAAACCTGCGGTCGGCTCCCCCACCACCAGCAGCAGCAGCACCACAGCCCAGCTCCCTGCATGTATGCGTGTGGTGTTTATTTACGAGCCTGTTTAACCGCGGCGCGGTCCCTGTGGTGGACTGACACAAGATGACAGCAGCCTAAATGTCTTGCCCTTTAAATCCAGCCTAATGGTCGCTTAGTGCTATGGAGACAGGCACTGGGAGAGGCGCCTGGGGTCTTTTCATAGGGGCCCTCTGAGTAACACATCAGCTAACACATCTATGGGCCACCATCCAGAGCCTTATTACTACCTGCTTCTGCGGCTGTGGCGCCACTGATTTAGCCATGGCTATGTGTGGGGGGGACAATGCGAGCATGGGAATAGACACTATCCACCTATTACAGCTGCTCTAACAATGATTTTGGATGTGAATGTCTTTTTAATATCTGTGCCTGTGGCGTCTGGGACAGTTTGAATAGCCACTGAATAGCTAGTTATATGTAGAGTTCGAAAAACAGCGATTTAATATGATGTTTGGGATGTCTGTGCTTCCCAACAGCTGAATATGAACCTGAAAATGAGCATAATATGTTAAAAGGACACTTTATGCTACATGGCACATTCACCAATTCACACACTGATGGAAGGGGCTGTCGCTCGAGATGCCACCTGCTCATGAGGATCCGATCTATTTCTCATTCATACAAATTTGGGTTCAGTATCTTGCCCAAGGACACTTGTGGTCGATTAGTGGTTGACCCACTCTACCTCCTGAGCCACAGCCACCTTGGAAGTTAGTTTTTAAACTTATAATTGAATTTCTAGAGCTTGTTTTTAACATTTCATTGCTGTCCAGGCTACAACACAGAGTTAATCTCTTGTGTTTTTGCCTGAAGTAACTCTGTGGTAACTTAATAGCAGATGTGAGTGTTATTGGGCAAATTATATGCAATATGAGAGCAAACATACACTTCACATAAAAACGACCTGCGTAAACACACCATTCATAACTGCATACCATTCTGTGTGGGCTTGCCAGCCAATGCAATTAGACGCTTTCTGGGAGGAAGAAAAGATTATCATCCAAAACCTTATGCCTTGCTCAATACGTGTGAAAAAAGAGATGATTATTGTGAGTCAGATTCTGCCTGTCAATAATCCTCTTCAGATCTTAGTTAAAGTCATTCTGATCGCACCTCTGGGATCTATGAGAGGAAACGGGCAAAGGGAAAAAAGTAGGCCACAAATCCCATGGGAATCCAACTCTGCAGAAGAGTCTTCCCCTGAATCACCTGTTGGCCTCACTGTTGTTACCCCAACCTCAACTTGTTGCTCGATGAAGCACGTACACACACACACACACACACACACACACACACACACACACACACACACACACACACACACACACACACACACACACACACACACACACACACACACACACACACACACACACACACACACACACACACACACACACACACACACACACACACACACACACACACACACACACACACACACACACACACACGCACACACAGGCTTCAATCTGCATGCTTCGGTCCTGTGCAAACACAGATCAGACCATACTCATTGGGCCGTGTCTCTGGCACTCATCAGGCTGTTTGTACTGCAATTTCCTCCCCGCTCTTATCCATGTTTTGTCCACTGTCATTCCAGCAGGATTATGGGATGCTTTCATCATGCAGGAACCTCAACTGAGGCAGTGGGGGAAACGTTGTTTTTCTCCTCTCATCACACGTAGTGTTATCATCACATGCCGTAATGAATGCTGCAGTCTGGACTTATCCTTGGAGCTTATTATTATTTTCTTGCTGCTCTCCTGTCCATCTAAACAAACAGTGTTAAAAGCAAACTCATATTCATTACACCTTCTCCACCCACTGGCAAATGCTGACTATATTGTATAGCATGTGTATGTAAAAGCTATAGGTATTATTGCAGTAAGATTGAGTAGTAATGTCATCATGTTCAGTATTGTATATACATGCTTATTCTGTGGCATTTACTCCAACATGTTTGGTCTCATTCATAAAGAGTTTTTACACACAGATTTGATCGTAAATTGATTGTAACATTCAACAATGTTTTCTTAAATGTTTAAAAGGCAAGAACACAATTTTGAACTTAAGTATCTTATTTTGGTTTACATATGTTGTATGTTTTGGTTTAATTTGTTTGTTTCTTTTATTTTTATTTATGTTTCATTTATTTTTTTGATGTATTTGCTGTATCAATACAGCAGCAAATGCTTTGACGGCAGTTTTAAAAAGGAAAACATCGTCAGTGGTGCAGTGTTCAATATATTCAATAGATGGCAGCAACGGCCAAACTACATTACACAAACAGCGCATGTTTATTAAAAACAAACATTCGTTTAAGCATGTTAAGTTGAAAATGTAAGAATATTTTATCTTTATTTATTAAAAACTAGGGAATTAGAAGCAGAATTTTCTATTTGGATATTTGAAGTGTTATAAGTTGCGCAATCACAGTCTTACAGAATAGTGAAGAACAGCTGTTGTCGTAAATTCTGTGGGACACACTCATTTAAAATAACCATTTTGTGTTACCTATCGTATTGTGGCCTCTGTACCTTGATACGTATCACATTGCAGACTGTCCTCATTCACTGTTCGTACATCTACTTACAGCAATGAAGGAAATCAGGTTGCATCGTATCTGCATAGGGAGGAGTTTCGGTGTGATAGATGGGTCCCAATACAAAGCACTTTCACCCAAGGACCCGGTGTTTGTGTTTTGCTCCAAACCACAGCTTTTTTTCTATTCTTAACCAAGATGTTTTGGTGCCTAAACTTTACCACCACTCAATCGGACAGCAATTTTCTCCAGAAGTTTTCCCCACTTTCGTCCGGCTGTTCAGTCTCCCTCTGCAAAAGTTCTTCTACTGTATACTCCCGCTCATAAAAGGATCCTCTTGTCTCCACAGTGAACAGCATTTTGGCATCACTATTATAGCCCCTTATTTTTATTTTCTTGTATTTGTTTATTCCATATTCTGGGGAAAGTCTGACTCAAACAGCTGGTCAGAGGCAAAATACAGTGTGCGGCACAGTTGCGCTTATGCAAAGGAATATGTTGAGAAAATGGAGTGCCAAAGGAAAGGGCTGTCTGAAAGTAAAGTGGTGACCTACGTTTTGCTGAAGCTGACGCCCCCATTCACAGCAGTACATTGTTTAGCTTTTGTGACTCCTGTCTGCTTCTCCAAACTGCATGCTAACCGTCTAGGTCATACACTGACTATGAATATGTACTTCATACAACCTCACTAAAAAAATTAGCGTTATTTTGTAAGATAGCATACGAACTTTTGGATATAAGTTTTCGTGAGATATCATACGAACCTGCTGAGAATATATTGTATATTGCAGACTGTCCTCATCCACTGTAACTATAGCTATGAAAAGTAAAACACTGTCCCACATATTTATTATTGTAGAAATTACATCTACAGTAGAGAAGGAAATCAATACCAAGACCGCTAAACTCCACGCAGAGATCTAGGTTGGGGTGGTGGATCAGTCCCAAATCACAGGAATTTCACCAGGCGACTGATGTTCGTGTCCCGGTAGTACTAAACCAAAATACAACATTTTTTTTCTAATCCTAACCAAGTCGCATAGATGCCTAACCCCAACCATCAACTTTTGTTGCCTAAACTTTACCATTCACATAACAGTAGTTTACGTGCTTCACCTTTACCACCTTTTTACCTTTCCTAAAGGTAACTGTCCACTTCCGGTCGTCATTTCACACCATTAAATAGAATGTCATATTTTATACAATATCATACAGGCCTGTTTCCTTGCATTAAATAGAACATCATATTTCGTAAGATATCAAATTATTTTTTGTGCATTACTTTTTCATAAGATATCATTCAAACCTTTCAATGAGAGTATGTTGTGTATTGTGAGGTTGTAGGCAATACCCAGCCCTAGTCTATTTACGTACTGACAGATTCACAGCACTGAATGTAGACGAATAAGACAAAAAGAGAAATAGCGCAACTAGTTCCATTAAATTAATGACCCAGCCTCAAGTAGATAATTGCTCCAATTTGAAACAAGTTGGCTTTTTTTTTATTTCAACAGATGTTTTGGATTTTGTGATTAAAAACAAAGTTAAGCTTTGTAATTATGTCAAAAGATGTGTAACTGTTAAACTCATGTCTTCATAAAACTAGCTTTTGTAAACATTCTTTGGCATTATTTGCTTTTTACCGTCAGTTGTCTGTTTATTTATGTACTATTTTAAAATGCAGTATAAAAAATTTAAGTTTTAACTTGTTTGTTTGTTTTTTAATATATGCATATGTGTACAATTAACTTGTGTACCTCTAAGTGTAATCTTCATCCTTAACTAGACCAGTGATGTCAATATCCTTATTTGCAAGTTCTTAGAATAAGTCATCAGAGTAGATTAAGTTTCCGTCTAGACACAATCTGTGGTTAGTTTTGTGTTTTCTCTTCACATTAGTTAAGGCTTTGGTGAGGTTAAGATTATCCAAAGACGTTGCTCTGAGGCTTCGGCCACTCGTGGCTCTAATCTGCGGGGGGACAGTTTAGTTGATTTAGTCTTTGATGAGGTGCCCTTCGTCTCCAGTTCTGATGAGCTGTTAGTCGTCACCACTGCCCAGCCTTGCTGCTGTGGTCTGGGCCTGCCGCCTCCCTTCTATCCAAGAGCCTCATTCATCCCAAGACAAACAGACACAGTCATTACAATTAAGCAGGGCTATTAAAGGGACAGGCTACTGGCAGATTAAGAGAGGAGAAATGAAGTGGGTCTTTGTCTTATTGCAAGCAGTCAGCTCATTAAAGAGTTATTGAAGTTTTGTTTGTTTGTCCAGGAGTCTAAATCTACTTATTAGCTTGCATGTGGGGATTTGCACACAAAGTCACGCTCCTGCAGCTTGGTGACTGAAGAGGTTTTTGAGTTAAAATTGCAATGCTTTTGCTGCTTTGTATCTCAAGAGCAAATGAAAACAGGCCAGAGGAGACACTGAGGGCTCATACTCAGTTCTTAAGGGGCCTTGAGACTCGAAGGATTAAGATTATGGGGGAGGTTCTTTTAAATGACTGATAGCACAAAGTGAGAGAGGGAACAAGGCAGGGCAGGGCAGGAGTCTGTGTGGCGGACCAGCAGCAGCTTTACTCTTCAATCAGTGAGATGAAAATTGCCACTCCTGTCAAAGTAGAGGTGTTTACTGAAAGGAGGACAAGGGAGAAAAAGAAATAGAAAGAGACCTCTTGAGAGGGAGAGTTATGCAACCTATGGTCCAGGGTTCTCATGGAGCCGGGCTGCTAAATTTGGCCGGGAGCTATCAGGGCTGGAGTTGGTACCTCTTAACGTCTGTGAGCAGAAATAGCAGAGGTGTTGAGAGGCAGGACTGGGTATGATCTTGCAATGATGTACGTATGTTGACACAAAACTGAATTGCACATCTCTGAATGTGGCTTAAATTTGGCAAAGAGGATGACAGTTTTCCCGGAATGAAAGTAAACCATCAGTGTTGGAGAGCTGTGAAACATACTCTGGATCTCTTAGAGAAAGTAATTTCACAAGATATCAGGGAAAGTGGGCAGAAAAGCAACATCTGAAACTCCAGGAAAACTGTTTAAGAGGCTGTTGACATGTAAAATGTCACTCGTGACCTCAGCTCTTAATCATTTACAGGGGTTCAAGCATAAATGATTCCCATTAGAAGTAGCCTAAATCTAAGCCTGGAGTGGTTTGGTTTCATGGTGGTCTCAGTGGTGATTTATAAAACAGTAGGGCCTTGCAGCAATGCTGCCTGCAGTGTATGTTGTGTCTGTCTAGATGTCATCGATCAGTGACTTGATAGAGGGTTGCAGCTGGGCTTTTTGTCAAGGAGGGTAGTCATCGTTAGGGCACGTCAGCAGTGATGAGGATCCCTAAAAAGTTTTATGACCTCTGTAGCCTAAGTGATATGTTGTTCATAAAGATGTCTTTTTAAATGCAAGTTTCCTTCGATTTTGAGCTTTCTCTCAAACTCTGTCATTGCGTTAAAGAAATCTGTGACCTCCATAGCTCAGAACAATTTGAAATTTGATGTCACCAAGAAAGGCTGCTAGATTAAATGCTCATCCATTTAGCTTTTTAGGGAAAGTGGATCATATTTTTGTGGAGGGCATTCAGACATCTTCATAAATCAGTCTAATCATAGGGTTGTGGTACACCCCTGCCTTGTTTGTGTCTTTTTTAATGCCATCCACATGTGACCAATGACATGCTTGCATAGATGAGTGAGCGCCTCTCTCAGCTGTAGAAGCGGTTAGACGTCTGCTTACATTCAAGAACGTATTGTGGGGGGGAACATGCCAGACGTTGTTTAGATGTTTTTGCTCTGGGCTTTGGGATAAAGAAGTACGCTACATCTTAAAGCCAACCCCCTCTAGAAGTGAATATTATCTTTAAATTTAAAATCTGTGCCTACATTTTTAGCTTCCACTTGCCTTTGATCACCTAGCATTGCCTTTATTATTTTTCTTTATATATTGTCTCACTACATCTATCATGATGATGTATTATATAGATTTTGCCCTGTCATTTCATACAGCAGAATATATGGGTTTACCCTCATAGAAGCACACTAGGAGCACCTTTATTGCAGCAATATATTTTACCGGGAAGAACTTGCTTGAGGCTAAACGCAGCTGGGCACCACATGCCTTGTGTCCTTGGTGCATTTCATGAACCGTTCCGAGACAAGATACTGCTTCTGTCTTTGTTTCCCTTCACTGGCCTCTCATCTATTTGTGTCTTTTTCTCTTATCCAAAGATTTATATCATTTACTGTATCTGCAGGCTGCACCCATCATCAGACACTGCATTTAAGTTCTCTTTAAAGACATCCATGCTGTCTAAAGTGGAGGCAGGCCGCGTTCAGATAGCAGCTGATGAACGCTGGAATGCTTTTGGTCTTATCATGTTGTCGTCACGATCTAGCCACAGCAGTCCGAGCCTGAGGGACGCACAAGGGAGACACGATGTCATCTTGAACTCAGAAGTTTGCACTACGCTGTGAGCCACGCTCTAAATCAACATTTCCTTGTGCTGTTTTTTACAGCTTCAAATCACAGACAAGCAACTCCTGTGAGAACAAGGGTGCCACTTTTCATATTTAGATGGAGAGTCCTGCAGGAGCATCTATTTTATGTGTTTTTGTATTGAATTATAACACTGTTATGAATCACTATCCAATATACCGTAAATGTATCTCTTTTTAAGTGATGGGAATGTGCTGCACTTACTGTATATTTTCCTAAGAGATCTATTCAGAATATTATTGGTTATCTTGTCAGGCTTATTAGGGACCTGTTTGTTGTACAAAGTGCTCGTCAGTGTCTCCTGCCCCATTCCTTTGAATGTTCCAGTGTGCTTGTTACATACCTCAATGTTTTTTAATAGTCATGTTTTTTCTTTCAGTTGAAGTATCCATTTACTTATTTTATGGTTACTTCTGCACTATATTTTATCAGGAATGTTACTGTAATCACTAATTCTAGTTGACCACATGAAGAAAACAAAATATTAAATCCAGAGGGTGAATACATTTAAACATTGTGGTAACCATCAACTCAGTCCCTGAAATATGGCTAGCGTTTCTTTCATACCCAGAGCACTAGTGACAACACTACGACTGGCTGTCTGTCAAAGTTTCCAGCAGTCGCTTGTAGTCTACGGTGAGCACAGATCTGGTTGTGATTACTATAACGGAGACAGTAAATCATGACGCAGCATGAGACTAATTTGTGGTGGTGGAAAAAAGACCCGGCCCTTTCTTTATAGAGTCGCTGTTAACTACAAAAGACACATTAACGTGTGTGAAAGAACGCAAAGAGAAATCTACCATTGTTTAATGCTCAAAAAATAATGTACAGACAAATTAAAGGGTTCACCACCAAAATTAGGTGTAAAGTTCTGGGCCACCATGAGGTGCAAGAACAGCTTCAGTGCTCCTTGGCATAGATCCGACAAGTCTGTGAACTCTACAAGAGGTTTGAACACCACTATTTCAAAAGAAATTCTCTCATTTGATGTTTTAATGATCGTGGTGGAGAATATGTTAAAGGACTGTGCCGTGGCTGATCCACACCTCCTCAAAAATATAACTACACATCAGGGCTATGCTGGCTACGAAGATGCCACGTGGGCGTCCCAAGAAATATGATTAGCTTGGGCTAGCTTGTGTATTCTCCTCTGTGTCTGGAGCCTGGTCTCATAAGAATTACATTCCCATACAACTTAACTGCTCTAAACTTAATTTATGTTTGTAAGAGTTTTTTTCATCCCGGATTACGTTTGTTTTGCCGTATTAAAAAAGCTTTCCTAATCAAGATCCGCAGAAGTCTTCAAAGGACATTGGGTGGATGGATGGGTCACAAAAATGACAGATTCTTACACAGGAAAAAACAGAAGTCAATGTTAATAAACAAGCATACTTATATTTTGTTAGAAAACTAACTTTCATTATTATTTTAACCCAAACCGCCATCTTTTTCTAAACCTGACCAAGTAGTTTTGTAGTAATTCACAATGTTAATGGGGTGTTGACATTTTTTCCCCTCAGAACGTAATTGAGAATGCAGTTAAGTTGTTTGGGAACGTAATTTGTAAGAGACATACAGTAGTTAGTTCTTGTGTGTCACTGCAAAAAGTCCTGACTCATCAGTTGACTCAAACTCTTTAATCAAATTACTGTACAACCAACAGGAACAATTGGAAAAATGCACAATGAGTAATTTCTGTTTGTTAGATCACCTGTGTGGATGTTGTGCATTTAAGCAAGAGTTCCTCTGTCTCAGATACAGTTCTTACTGAATTTAAGTCTAAATTTTCCACTCTGGTTGGAGGCCTAGTGAGTCAGCATCAATAAAAATTTTAGGGCCATCATGCCCTCTTGTGAGCCAAAATCCAGCGCTACAAACAGCAGGCAGATAAAGTGGGATTTCCTCACATATCATCTTTCTAGGACAGCTTGAATGGCTTATTAGGACACTTAATCCTGATCTGTTTGTTTTGGAACAAAACCATGTTGCTTTTTTACTGTAAAACCACAACATTTTTGACATAGGCCAAAAGAGCATCCTTGTAGAGAGGCTATAGAGGCATGGGATAACTAATAGGCGAAAAGACTCCTTAATTTTCTCTCCTATACAACACAAACAATGTTTAGAAGTGCTCAGTCTGCCCCTTAATCGTTGGCTGTTGAGATGTTTTTGTCTCTCCGGTGTTGCTTTTCGGTTTTAACTCCTTTGAATCTTTCTCTCTGGGTCAAATGATTCCTTGGCTTCACAGTAGTTCTGCGGTGGCTCCACTAATGGCGCTGTAATTTAGCATCTCTTTGAAGTTCTCCCGACCGTTGTGTTACCTGAAGTCTGCGCTTCTCTGAGGTTTTGGGATGGGGCAGGGTAGCTACCCTCTGCAGCCTAATTAAATGTAATTGCTCCATTTTGTAGTGGTGCCCGTGTGGAGAGGGGAAGCCTTGTAATAAGGGAGATTGCGTGAAGGGTCCGAGGATCACAGACGCCAAAGAGGAGCCACGAGGAGACGATCGGAGACGCTTCCCCCTCTGTCGCCTCCTCTGTCCTGAGCAGACCTAGTCATTACCCCCTCCACTCTTCTCACTCTGGCTCTGTCTCTCCTTTCCTCTGTTGCTCTCTTGCTCCTTCATCCTCTCTGTCATCATCACACTGTCTTACATTCAAAGTCATGCATGTGCACAGCACAGCCTTTTGAAAATTCCACTCAGACACATGAATTCAAATGCAGTTAATTTGTTTTTCTCCTCTTTTCGACTGAAATTTTGTCATGTGGACGTGAAAGTGATGCACATTGCAGCTGGAGGATGAATCCTGAGTGTGCAGAGGAAGTGTCTGGTATGATCTCTATGGCATTCCCTCAGGTGGCGTCACAGTTGTGGGTGCAAAAGCTGGAATCCTTGGAATCCTTCAGGCACCTCTGGGACTCCATAACTGAGTCAGACACTGAAATGGGCTGTTTAGTACCCTGACACTGACTGGTGGAGCGACAGGAGACACATTCTTTCCGGGAAAGAGGAGAGGAAAAAAAGGAAATTACAGAGCACGAGAGAGACAACATGACACAGAGAGAGAGGGAGCGCCAGCTTGACCGTGACCCTGTGGGATGACAGGCTGACAGGGGATGTGTGATGATGTGTGTGCTGTGGGTACAAAGGTGACTTAGATCGAGGGATAAGCGTAATTCTCCTTCTCCGTTGTCTCTTTTTTGGGGGGAGGTGCCAAAAACTCCTACAGTGGGGATGATGGCATTCCTCCCTGCTGCTTTAGCTCCACATACTTTTCCCACGTCAGGGTGTCCAGCTACTTGCCTCCTTCGTCTTCCTCCTAGTCCTCCTCCTCCTCCACCGAGCCGACTTCTCCGCTCTGTGGTGCCAGTGCGTCTGCCAAACGGCCCGTTAAGGCTAATGCGACACAGGCTCCGGATCAAATTTCAGCCTCACATGAGCACCCCCCACTTCATCTCCCCCATCCTCGTCCTCCACACCCTCCCCATTTCCTCTCTTTCAAGCTGACCAGGCCTGGCCCAGGAAGTATACATTTGATCGGGGGGCGCAGATCAATAAAAGCACAGGATTCCAAAGCCATCATTTGGTTTTTTTGTGATCCAGGAAAGTGTCCGCCATATGATTTCTCTGCTTGTTAAAATAGTTTTGTGAAACTGGAAATGGGTGGCAGTAGCCAAGCTTCTGCTCAGATGGAGCAGAGTGTGTGTGTCTGTGTGTGTGTGCGTGTCTGCTTTCCTGACAGTGAGAGTAGGGGTCTCTGGAGCAGCATCGATAAAAGTGGAGGAGGGAAACATCAAAAGTGCGGTGGGGAACGGGTGTGGTGAGATCGCACACAGTGCCGGGCCTGCTGTCTCTCTCATGACCTCCCTGTCATGTGGCTTCCATGAGAACCAAACATCCAGCCACAGTTGTTTCCATACAAAACCAAGCGGCTTTGGTGATCCGAATGCTTTTTTTCCCCCTTTTTACTACCACAAAGCTAATCGTTTGGCTGTTTCTGCACTGCTGCTTTTTTTCATCTTATCGTGTGTGAAAGCCTCTGTGGATTTTATCCTTCTCATTTGTTGCAAAACGTCACAGCTCTCTGTGTCATCTCTTCATTGAGTACAATGATCTGTGATATGTGGTCAACCCCTCTGTCACCTTTTCTGGTAAACACAGTTGAAAGAGCCCCAAAAAAATGCTTCTTGAAAACATCAGTCTTGTGTACGTGTGCTACTGCTCCATAAATCTGCCAACCTTATCACGCTCCTATTCTAAACAGGGGGCATAACCAATTAACGCAGCCTACACAGTAATTCACTGTCTGCGTGTTGAATAACTCCTCACTCCCAGTTCCCATTAGTGGCTTATAGCTGCAGAAGTTCATAATTATACCATGAATTGTATATGTGCTTGATTCGTAATTATACCATCTGTATAATTATGGATTCATGCTTCCTCTGTTACCTGTTTTGACACATATTTTGTGAACTCTTGTGATCAGAGCTATTGGTGTGTAAATGTTATTGAGTCAGGGATTGGAGTAGATCTTTTGGCAAATGTTTTAGTTGTTTCCCAACATTGGGTAAAAACTGTTTTGGGCTTAAAAAGTATTACTGTTTCAACTCTTTTCTCTGAGGATGAGATTTTCCACCCCTGTAACAAAGCCGAATGGTTCTCACTTCTAAAGAGCCCGATTTCATTCATTTATTTTCTATTCTTAGCAGACATATCATGTTTTTTTCTGGAGCTATGAACTATTTGCAACATGAAACTACATATTTTCTAACCACGTGTCTACTCTATGATTACTGCCTTTTTACTCCACAGTCAGGGCATAGTAGGTGCCCTGGAATTAATGTAATTGTTTGAAGTGTAAAGTGTAAAATCAGCATCAGATGGTATTCATTTATGTGCTTATCAAATCCATATGGACCCATATTTTACCCAGCATGATTCAAATATCCATCTCTTTGAGTCTGCTTGCAATTAAACCATTCAGTGACTGTTCAACAGCCTGAGAAAAATCCGTCTTTTCGCATCAGTGGGACACAAAGCAGGGTGAGCTGCTAACACCGGGAAAGACCACCCCTGACTTTGACTGTAAATGATATTATACGTCCGTCAGGGCTCAAAGTCCTACATCAAAGCAAAGCAACAATACAACTGTGACTGGTTTTTGCTCTGTGTGAGAAAATCAGGAGTGTTTTGTGTGCTGTAGAGTTAATCTCTTCTTTGGATACACAACAGTGATGGCATTCCTCTGGGGTACACTATATGAAACACAGCCAATCAGGTAAAAAAATGGGGAGAGAGCCAGAGGACCAATAAAAAGTGCATTATTTGAAACTCCAGATGTTAAGGGAGATCAGGAAAAACAAGAAGAATCCTTGTCAGAAATTCCCCCCAGGCAACATGGGGTTGTAATTCCAACCCCATTAAGATACATTAGTGTTAATTTGTTTTAAGACAAGGAGCTGTTGTGTTGGGAGAAGAAGGCGTATTGTGTTGAGAGTGGTTTGTGGACAGCGGCAATTATATTTATCTGCAAATGTTGGCAAATGAAAACATCAATTCTTTATGGATGGAAAATATGTGTGTGCAGATGATTAAAGAAAGAAATCCCACAGATACAATTAATTAGAATTATTTGTTGTGGGGCTAAAGAGAAGAAAGGCGAAGAATAGTGTAAACATTTTGATATTAAAGTCTACCTAAAGCACAGAATGTTGGCTGCCTTTTATAAAATAATGAGATGGTATAAACATGTTTCTTTGAGATGACATGGCTAATCCTGAAGACAGCAAATCTGCTGTGTGTCTTTCTCATGAAGTTCAAAAGGTAAAGCTCCTGATGGGGTGACAGGTAGCTCAAGGGGATGAAACCTGCATTAAAGTCTTTATTTTATTTCCTTTCACTTTCACATGTTTACTGTCCCAAAAGTGTAAATACGGTTAACCAGAAAGGAAGAAATACAGGGAAATAAGACAAAGAAAACGTTTTAAATAGAACTATTTCATTTTCCTATTTTTATTAATTTGACCAGAGAGAGAAAAAAGAGATGAAAAAGGCACCGCTTGAGAGTATTTGGAAAGTAAATTTCCAGAGGTGGACCACTGAGCACTGGTTAAGCCTCACAGGGGTCAAAGGGGCAACATCTAAATGAGAGAAAAAATAAAATACGTATTGGCCTCTCTCATTAGAGTGCAGTGCACCATGGGGACTTCCTGGGTTAATAACTGGGATGGGGTTTGCGTTACTTTGTGTCTCAGCAGCAGGAGAGGAACACAACCCTTTAATACAGCAGCTTCAATTACACCACATCAGGAAAATGATGTCCCCTTAGATCCCATTAAAAAAAATAATACTATGGTGTGTGCGTGCGTGCGTGCGTGCGTGTGTGCGTGCGTGCGTGCGTGCGTTCGTGCGTGCATGCGTGCGTGCCTGTCTGTCTGTCTGTCTGTCTGCCTGTCGCCGTGTGTCTTCATGCATTCAGGATGAACTTTAAGTGTCCTTTGGTGAGTTAAATTTGGCTCCTCACCTCGTAGGAGCTGCTCAAGAATTCATGCATTTGTCAGAACTGTCCTTTAGTCAGCGCTGGAAAGACTAATGTGTTTAAAAGTGCACCAACATCTGTTAAATTGCTGCCATTGATAATCATCTCAACTACCGGCAAATTGCTGCATCTTATCGTGGGCAATTAACAAAATACGGAACTTCTAAAACAACCTCCGGCTGTCTTTTCTCTTCCTGAAATGCTCTCTTTCTTTCTCTCTCTGAGCTGCTCAGACATATGTGGCCTCGTGTCAGGGGATGCCTCTTGTAGTGAATGCCCATTGAAGGAAGCTATTTTGCCAAAAACCAAAGCCATTGAGTTGCTTCATATCCTGTCAGATAAGCGGCCACAAAGAGCTCTCTTTTTTTTCCTGCTCCCAAACTGTTCCTAACATCTCAACATCCTCCCCTCTTCCTCCCCACTCCCCTCCTACTCCTCTTGTTAGTTGATAAAGAGCGTTGTAATGTCAGGAAGGACACACATTCCTCACGATGTACTCACAGATCTCGGAGGGACAGGGGTTAGCTTCCTTGAAATGTGTCGGACAGATCAGAGGCAAGAAGGGAAGAAAAAGAGAGACGAGATGACAGAAGCACTGATACACATTTGAGCAGGAACTGAGAATTACATGTGCTCGAATGAAAGAGAACTTGAAACACATACACAACTTTACCTTAACTTTATCATCAATGAGCCACTAAAAAGTTGTTGTTATTGTTTTTTCCAAATTAATCAGCTATTCTCCTCTGTGGAAAAAGCTCTGTGGACCGAACTTGGCTGAATGTAATGTCTCACCGCTCCAAAGTGCACCAAGTTAAAAAATGTAACTTTATGTGAGTGCACCACCGCAGAAGGCAACAGTGGCAACTTTTCTAAAGTCCGTCAGTTTGATTGTCAATTACATGCACACACAACAAATAAGGCGTCTCCAGCAAGCCAATGTTTCAAAATCTCCCTTGTGGCAACATTTGGACGTCTTGCAAGTAGAACGCTCAATAAAAAGCAGGCTTGGTACTCTGCCCCAAACCATTAGTAGTGAGCTGAGGCACTCGACATGGTACACAGGCGTTAATTGCCTCGTTGCCTGTAACTTTTTTTGGAATCCTTTTTAACGCTGTTGTTTTTGTAAACAAGGTTGTTTGGAAAGGATTGTAAACACCTGTGTGCTGGGAAATATTGTATATAATCGGGACAGAGTCTCTCTGGCAAATAAGTGAAAAGCTACCGATGTGTTTGTTCACAGGCTGGTGATCTGTGGTAACTCACAGAAGCCTGTGGCTCTTGTTGTCCAATTGAGGATCTTTTATCACTTTATTCTCTTTAATCTTTAAGCCGTTATTTGGTCTCTTACTCATCTTCTTATTCCAAACTTGAAGGTGATCTGGTAACTGTCTCCAGATGCTCAAGTTGTTGTGACTGACTCTGTTCATCTAGACAAGAAAACAAGAGGAAACTGCCCAATAACAATATCAAATGGCAACATCATAACACAGTACAGTGTTAGCCTCATCATTATTGAGATTTTATATATATATATTTTTTTCTTTCCGTTCCTGCACAAGACAACCCCGGCTCTTGCTCATTTGACTTACTATCCGTAACATTTTACAGTCCCTTACTGCCTCGAGTTTATGTTTTATTTGCACATTTTCAAATTGTCAACATGAACTATTTCAATTTAGTTGCCTTGCTGACTCTGCAGAATAGGCTGTTATATGTAGAACTAGCAAAAACAGTGTTACATATGAAACCTTCCCAGTTTGGCTCCTATCAAAATGGCTGAGATGCTTGTGGCTTTGTGATTAAGCTGCTGCAAACCACACAGCCCAGGGAGAGTAAACCCAACATTTAAACCAAAACCCAGATACAGGCAGCCTGGGCAACAACAGTGGCATATTAGTAATTACCCCAAGACAAAATGTCCGTCATTTGTGTGTAACCCACATTCAGGCTTCTCAGCACATAGAATTAAGTTTGGGAGGCTTTAGGGGGTTTTGGGGGAATATTATGTGGCCGTTTGACAGCCCTGGATTGTCTGGGGGAATTAAGAAAACTGGCTCAGGTGATTGATGTTAAAGATTTCAGCTTCACCACTACTTTTTTTTCCCATATATTTTTTTCTTGTGTATTTTTCATTGTTTCTCCAATGGTCAAATTCAGATCACCTGGTAGTCGGACTTCAAAGCGGGCAACAACTGGATATCAACAGCACCACTACTTACCAAGTCCCTGTGAATCCTTTTCTGGCCAGTGGGACCTTTTCTAGAGGGAAAAAATAACCCATCTGTCCGGCAAATGCTTCCATATGGACACAAAGAGTTGGGGCACATTCTTGTGGAAATGAAAGCAGGTCCTTTAATCTAAGAGACATAATCAATAAATGATAAGGCCTGTAGCCACAGGGCAAAGCGGTAGTTTGAAGATAACTTAAGACAAGATTAGTGATGGGACAAAATGGGGTAGTGGGGGGTGATGTTGAATTAAAACATTATGCATGGAGGACTGGAGTTAGTTGCTTGGTAATCACAGGTTCCTATCAGCTCTTTAGATCACTTCCTGCAAGCTTAGCTCAGTCGTATTCAAGCGATCATTGTTTTATCTGGAAGGAATGCTAATTGGAGTTGTAGAGAAGCCAACCATTGCCGACATCACCAAATTACACTATGTGGTCAGTTTAAATGAGACAATAGATGCCTTCACAACAACTATTATGCAAAGGAGACACTGGAGTACCAATTTCAGAATACAATCTCCGTCTAGCAAATATTTACCAACAGCCAAAGACAGGGAAAAGAGCCTAAAAGAAAGCTAGTATGGTTAATGACTAAGTATAGAGAAGGGCTGAAATGTACTGTACATTTCAGTAAGATGGGTGAGACTGAGGCTTCTGAGCGCAATTCAAGACCCTCAGGAATGTGCTGAGTTGTACATTTGATGCACAAGATAACCAAAGTAGTGGGCATTTTCAATCAAAATGTCAGCCCAAATTTCAATAGAGATTCAAAAATAACACCAAGTATAAAGGGAGGTTTAGGTTTGGCTTTGATTTCATGGTACTATAGGCTTAAAGACCAGAATTATATCTGAGCACCAGGAGAATTTGTTCATCTCTGGAGCTGTTTCTAATGATATGGAATGACCAAGACGGGTGCTACTGGTTTTAAAGTCCCTAAAAATAGAGATGCTTATTTGCAATCCCACATTTGGGCCATGCACAGAGACAAACTGTGACACCAGGCAGGGAGTCTAATTTTCCCTCTTTTAAAGTTATTGCTGAGAATTCTCTCTAACAAGCCTGGCAGCCTTTGAAATAATAAATATGGAAATATATCCTTTGACGTCTGTTTTACTGGTGAAGAACAGCAGCGACACTGAAGGCTGAGAACATTCAGATTTAATCTTTAGTCCATTAACTGAAAAGAAACTTTACATTGTTCCTTTTTCCCAGGATCCTTTCTCTTTCCTTCAGTCCAAAAAATATCTGCCTATTATTCTCTCTGCAAAGAAATTGCAACCGTGGCTGTATTTCCAACAAATGCATGTGTAGTTTGTGGTTTGTACCAACAGGAATTTTTGTGAATGTTTTTTCGATGTCCACAGTTTTTAAAATTAGGGGAAACGGTGTCATGCATGATAAGCATAATCCTTTGTCCCTGGCTGTGGCTGGCAGTGGGTGCTTAAGTGTGTGTGTATGATTTATACTTTTCTCTAAAATGTCAGCTGTGAGAGTGACAGCAATATGATGTTCCCCACCCACAATGGAGGAACACACACACAGTTAGCAACCTCAACATGGCTGTTTGCTGAGGCTATAGGGTGTTCCCAATCCTTTCCTTACCCACAACTTAAACAATGAGCATGCTGCAAAATTTGGTGCACGTTCGGTCCTGTGAGTGGAAGAGCCAGGCATCTCATAAAGAAATAAAGCAGATTTCAGTCTGGCTATAATCTTGATGTTTGGATTTAAAATTAAGACTTTTTTAACATGTCCACTTGGGGGCGAGTTTAAAAGTAAACGTTGCGATTGATAAGGTGAAGAGCTGTGCAAACGTCTGTAGAAAGAAGTGAACTTGACCACTTTGCTCATTTACATTCACTAGGTGTTGCCTTTTTGTCAGCTCATTTAGGGCACCTTTGATGTTGGTGTGAACAAATCAACATTTAGATAGCGTACTAATGTGCCGCTGAGAAGAACCCTCTAAAGATAACCACCTTTGATATGACCCCCTGCGACTCACACTGTCCCCAGCTTAGCCCCACCAGCAGGGGCAAGACAATCCAATCCATTTGCCCCCCAGAGAGATCAAAGCCCCGGCCTCCGCCTTTTCATTCCATTACCAAAGACTCCACCTTTGCAAAGTCCCTACACAAATGAGATTGTGCATCAGCCATTTTCTTTGGTGGGGTTAAGGACAGTGTTTTTGAAAGGACAGAAAACAAGCAGAGACATTAAAGAGTTTGGGTGATGAAGGAGAAGAGATGGACTCGGGGGCAGGGTGGCATGAAAAGAGGTGGCAAGTGGCGAAAAGACTCTGATTAAGGCCTGATGACTGTTAATGGGACAATGGTTGAACCGCTGGGGCCATTACTGTGCCATTGTCTGACAGGGTGCTTCCCTATTGAGTAAAGGTATGCCATTACACAACATCCAGGGCTTTTGATGCTCCTGCTTAAGCGCAGGGATATTCGTCCATGTGTCAGACAGACAGGCTCATCTCCTGTTGAGGATGTTTTATGAAACGAACCGAGGGCTGAGACACACCTATTTTCTACCCCTCATAAAAAACAGTCTTCCTGTGTTGAGCATACTGGATTAGGCATGGTAGAAATACCTACTGATGGTCTTCATTCATACTGGGGTTTGCTTATCATTAAACTGTCTCTTTTTGCTACTAAAAGGTATTTTTCAAAGTATAAAGTTTCTGTGGTCACCTCTTTTCAATCAGCTGTGTTAATTGACTGTGACTCCATAAGCCTGCCGTCTTTAAGTGTTATATAACTGCATATAACTTTCTTTTTTTACTGAATAGCATCTCAGTCCGTGTTAGTTTTCCATCAACTGTCGCACTCTGCAATATATTTTTTTGACTTCTTCGAAAACTACGTGAATAATGAGTAAATTATATGTGTGAAGCAGCTTTGCGCAATGTGGTTGTGGCTGAGGCAGACTTAACATAGCAGCCAGGAGCTGAGCCAGCTCTGGCTCTGGCCCTGGCCCTTGTCCTAGCCCCAGGCCTGGGCCGCCAGCAGCAGGCTTCTGGACCAACCATAATGAAGAGTAGGCATTTTTATCCCCAGCTGCAGCTCTCAACCCCCACCCTCCTCGTGCATCTGTTCATATGGCAAAGCATGGCATATTGGGATATTATTTGTATAAACAATGGGCAGATTGTTAGTTTGCACTGAATTGGTCGCAGCTGTGTAAGCAATGGGATACGTTGCCCATGGAGCGAGAGAGTGATGGAATCCACCTGAAGGACACAGGTGGTGGAGGATGAACTGAAGTGCAGACATGAGTCCTGACACCACTAACTTTGCTGGAAAAATGGGAAAATAAACATGTGCATTAGTCCAGAGTACAACAGAGCATAGCAAAACACAGGATATTGTGGTCAGGTATCTCTTTGCTTGGGCTTTCCTGCTGTGTTACTGTAACAGTCAGCTTAGCAACGTAATACGACCACTTGTTTCTTTTTTAGCCCAACACACTTACCAACCATATGCCTTTGTAGTTGAAGTCAGAACAGCCAAGTTCCCTTCATGTGGTAAACAGAGACTCAAACATGGTATGACATCATCAGAGAGGGACCTGAGACCACAGGGGAGATGTCAGCTGTGGATGGAAGAAACCATAGATATAAATAGAACAATATGTTATATATATATATATATATATATATATATATATATATATATATATATATATATATATATATATCTAAGGAACACCAGGATGGATCAAGCCAGTCATTCATGAGCCTCCCCTGGTGAGTCAACCCAGTGTCACAGCTCTGTCCCTGGGGTAACAGGGCTGGGCCTTGTGGTCTAAATAGAAAAGTGCCACACACAGTTATCTGATTAAGCGGAAATTTCAGCATCATGCTGATATTTTAAATTCAAATTCTAACATTGTGGGAAGTACAATTCTCTCACTCTAGGAAAGAAACACATTTCCCGAATGGAGCCTCTTTCTGTCTTAGATAAGGCTTCAAACAGCAGCTGGTTAGCCTAGCTAAGCATAAAGACTGGAAATAGGTGGAAACAGCGTGCCTGGCTCTGTCTGAAGGTACCAAATCTATTTACCATCATCTGTAAAGCTGGAAGAAACCGTTCTTAGTAAAAAAAATAGCTCCAACAGAAACCCTCCTTAAATTCATGTAGCCAGAGCCAGGCTAGATGTTTTACATTTAGTCCAGCTCTTACATTAAGCTAATGCCTGGTGCACACTAGAGATGATAGATTTTAGAAAGAAGAACATAGGCAATTTGAAATTATTTCAGAGAGGCATTTACAGGAATCTCAATGAAACTTGTGTGATCAAACGTGACTTAAGAAAACAAACAAACATGATGAACTGTCATTATCAGCTGGTTGCACCATGTACGGTATGGTACAGTGCCACTGCTCAGCCTTGCAGCCATTTTTCCAGTGGCCACTTGTGTTATAACAATAAAAAATCATCACAACAAAAAGCATTTTACCCATTGTAAAAGAGATGCCTGTAAAACTGTTGACAAAACAGCTGAACTGCGAACAATGTTGATTATGACTCTTTCTATTATGAATTTTTAATCCAGTGAGATTAAGAAAAAAGATTTAAAAGCCTGTGACGTCATATAATGTGAAGTTTATGGGCCGAGCGGAAACTCGTTGGTGGGGCCAGTGGTAGAACACTACTGTGCAGGTTCAGTTAGCTGCATAACACAGAAGTCAACCTAGAAGCCAAGAAACGTTTTTGGTGTATGCACCTGGTGAGCAATTCTCATTCAACTGAATAGGTGCCATTTTGGGATCCTATAGGCAAGTTTTACATCTATAGGTGGCGCTTGTGTGAGCTATGCTTTGTATCGGAAAACAAAAAAAAGAGAGAAACTGTGGATGGCTTCCCGGTCAGTTTGTTCTCATTGGCTATTGCAGGTTTTTACTCCTTTTTCAAAAAAGGATTTCAAAAAGATTTGAAATTGTGGAGACCAAGCTCAAAGCAGTAACATAAACGTTATGTCTGTAAACCCCTCACAATACATGATCATTTGGACATATAATCTGTTCAGACCAGCCTTGAATTCTACCAAAGATCTGCCCAATTATCCAGCATAATGCTAAACACATCCTATAATGTTGATCGTCCTATCTCACTCTGGGAAAGAAAGATTATTCCTTAATTTGAGATAAAGAGAGAGAGAAGTGAAATACAATATACAATTTACAAATACGTAGGAGGTGAGTGAGAACAATTGCCACTGGTGATTTACCTGGTATGTAACATGAGACCCAATCAAAGTACAATACGTCATCACCCCACTCTGAAAACCCTTGTTTCCCCTGTTTTGTTGACATCACCCAGAAGTTAAATTAGTGGAGCAAACCTGTTCTCCACCTGCATTCACACACTCAACGCATTGTGCTGAATGAGTTGTTCTTTGTTTAATTATTATTTCCCAAGGACAGGGAGATTTCCCCTTATTGCTCAACCAGGCAGATTGTCATCCCACAGAGATGAATAGTGAGCATTGTGCTTCTTTCTAGGTAGTGATACTAGTGATCAGTGCCAGCATCTAGAAGTTTGACACCTCCCTGTGAAATTGTGCTTACATAAGAGCTTGGTTTTGATCTGAATGTTCATTCCAGAAGTATGCCATCTCCTGCATCTGACACAATAACATGCATTGCCTCTGTGTACACTGCCACATTTCTTTGGCCTTTCATCTTTGATTGTTCACTCATGAGTTTGTTAACTCAGTGATGTCTGTCAAGAGGGTTTGGCAGCGCCGTTAGAATAACAATGGCAGATACGCCAGGTACTCAAACAGAGAAAAGCTTTATTGTACCTCTCAGATTGTGAAGGGAGATAGGAGATTTTAAGGCAGCAGTATAAACAAATAAGCTCAGCGTTTTATTGCCCATTAAGTGTGGGGCATTAAGTCATATTGCACTACACTTGGGGAATATCAATTCAGCTAGATCAGAACATGGTTTGTTTCAAATTTGCAAATAAAATACACAGAAATATCTAGCATTTTCATAAATCCTGGCATGCATGTGTGTTGTCAAGATAAACCTTTGCTGTAGCTCCCTGTTTTAAGTTTTTGTAAGCCTACAGTAGCATGAAAACGCATGCCGTTGGAAACGCTGATTCATTCTTGTGGTATGACAACACCAAATGTTGTTGGTTGGGAGAGTATGCTGTTACTCCAAACCTCTCACACCCGAAGATTCGCCCCTCTAAGGGTGTGTAAATATGTGTGGACATGTGTGGACGTGTGTAAATGTGTTTATGTATGTGTAATCGTTGTGAGGTGCCATGTGGGGACAGGGTTGTGTGTGTTGTCGTGGATGCAGTTGTTGTTGTTTCTCTGGAGTCCAGTAAATGTACTGTAACTCTGTGTGCATGTGTGTGAGTGTGACACACACCCTGGCCTTCTTGGAGTTAGGGCACATGCCTGTGGCTTGTGTTGGCCTGTGGTTGGTGTAATGATGACAGGCTCACACACACAAACACACACAAATTCCAGGACCCCCACAAACATGACTTGGCTGAGCCTGCATAGTATATTGTACTGCTGACAATGCTCCCATTAATCTTAATTACTCTGAAGAATGGACACTTAATTGTTTAAATGGAGTGTGTCTCTGTATGTCTGGCTGCCTCCTTGTCAATGCATATATCCTCAACAGTGGTAGAACAAGTATCAGGTTATTGTACTTGAGTAAAAGCAGCAATATCACAGTCCCACTGGAAAAAAAACCCCACCAACATCCACTAATATCTGGCTTTTGTTTTTAATTTTCAAAGGTTACAATGGGAATCGACACTCTCAAAACTTCCGACGATTTATCAGCTCTGACTCCAATCGACAGTAATGTAAACATGACACCTGGGAGGACACACAAATTTTCTCCCCTTTTCCCCAGCAATGTTATGACGAATGTCGCCACTGTCTGCGACTCTTTGTCACCTCAGCCACAAATTCCGTCCTTCTCCGCCCGTGCAGTACCCAATCATCTTACCAAATAAGTCAGCACAAATTTGTGAGACTGAATAAGTGACAGATATTAAAAGTAATTAACCACCATAACATTTTGACTGGCCTCAATGCTACTTTGTTAACTAGCCCGTTGTCGGGAACGTTTTTGAATGTAACACACAAGAAAATAAATGCAGAAGCATACACATAGAAGTCATGCATTAAAAAAAGTGACTTCAGTGAAGGTTTTTTGTATATAGAGCAGAATTATAAGCGTCTTACTCATTTTGCATGCACAATGGTTCCTGACATAAATATTTTCATATATTATACACCATACATTTATGGTGATGTGTTTACATGTGAACAACTCATTTTTAAAGTACTGTTGGCTATTGTAATGTGCTGTTAGATGATGCATTGAATTTTACAAAGAAATTTGTATACTACAAAGATCTGGTAACAGCAACTATCAGATCAGTCATTGTATTCCTCTAAAATGAAGTACAGGTATAATGGGAAATACTCAAGTGAAGTAGAAGAATACTTAAGCACTTGAGTAAATGACATAAGTTACTTTATAACACTGTTCCACAATGACACTTAAAGTTAACCTCACCTTTACTTCCTCTGACAGATGTCTAAATGCCATATGGAAGTAAACAGATGAGGAGCTTATCTGGCTCGGTCAAATATCAAGAGTGTCTTATGCTCCTTTTGATCTGACATGAGAATCAAGCATAAAGTATAGTAATTTCCTTGCCATCTTCTAATCTAAACAAGTCTAATTACAGGCACCAAGGTGTATTTGGGAGAACTCATCGCCTACACATCCATTGCACAACAGCCAGGAACTGGCCTGTGCTGTTGAATTGGACAGGTTGCATCACAAAAACTGCAGTGCACCTCATTTCATGTGTAGATTGAGTAAGATGAAGTAATTAGAGGCTTTAGTTTGGATAGCTATCTATCTGCTCTGCTGCACATGAAGGCAGGGAAGTTATAATTAGAAACTAGCCAGCAACACCAAAGGGTTAGGTGGCAAACACTCGCCAGGACACACATGCTTTGTTATTACCCTTTTGCAGTTATCATTTGATATGGCAGCATCCTGTCCTGTTTTTCGTGGCCGTCGTCTGCTTCCATAGCAGGATGTGGCCTGTTGAGGCTCCAGTAATGACTCATCAAACTTTGTTTGTTGTAAGTATGTTTTCAGTGAGTGTGTGTTTGCACATATTCCAGCAATTGTATTTAATGAGTCTGAGAAGCATAACTGAGCCAAACATCTAAACCATCCATTCAGCCTCAACCAATGATTTGTGAATACTGGGTTATGAGTTAAACACCACCAAGTGATTGTTCAAATAACTCTCGCTTTCCAGAAGGGGATGCTTGTTATTTTTGCAAGAACATTTCCCACTTGTACCAACTGTTAAGTGAATATTTGGACTACATTATTTAGACCCTAACTGCTGCAGGAGAATTTATATTCAAGACATTTCTAGTGAAACCTCACTGGAACAATTTCCCAAAAGACAATTATTTTTGTCAGAAAAACTATTGCCAAAAATGATGAGCAGAAAGAAGAGGTAAGGTTATGTGTTGTTTAATAAAACAAATATATTCATTTTTTTCCCATATATACAATTTTCTTATAAAACAATATATATCACAGATTTACAAGGCATGCAGAACCACATCTTTACAAACCTGGTGTTTACAGAATTCCATAGCTCAATTAAGTGCCACTTTATTATGGTAATATTTACAAAACAGTAATGTACTGCAATACTAGTTTCATAAAAGAGAAACAAAACAGCTCTGCCATTACCAACGACATCAATCGATCTTCCCAAGACTTCTGAAATGTCACTTCCTAACTCCTGACTCCTCATCTGTTGATGGGGAATTCGATCAGTCCGTCTTGCACTGTAGCATCCCTCTGGGTGTATCACTTTTCCAGGAATCATGTCTATCCTTCCGGATGCTGTTTGTGTCAGCAACTTTGGCAGGAAAGAATGTCTTAGGTTTTGGGTATCTATGTGTGTGTGAGAGTCAGCGTCTCTGACAGGTGTGTAGGTTCCGGGCTGCAGTCCTGCTGACACTGTGGTCTCGCTCTCCCTTCTCTGGTCGGCAGGCCAGACCGTCGCCACAGTCGCAGCGCTGGAACAGCTCCAAACCATGGGTGCCTTTCCTGCGGTGGCGCGTACACACCTGGCCCTCTGTCAGCACAGGCTTACAGATGCGAGACCAGAAGTGTCTGGCACAGCACAGACCCTCAGAACAGTCTGCAGATCTCAGGCAAGTATCCCCCTCCTGGCCTGGAGATAGAGAGGAGAGAGAGATGAATATATGTTACACTGGACTTCAGACTTCACTGGAAACAGCTTGTGTAGTAACTTGAACCTAATGGAGATTGATGATTCAAAACACTCACCTTTTGAAGCTTGGGGCTGATTGCTGTGGAGAGTAGGAGGCTTCTTGGCATGATGCTCCATGGTGTTGTTGTGTTTGTGCCAGCTAGTGATGATGGATGCATCTGTGCCATCTATGTCATTTGCCTGGCAAACACCTAGAAAGATAAAAAAGAAATGCATCAAGGGTCTGTATTTACACTAGCACAAATAAGATTCACATCAGTACACATGTAGACAGAAAGAAAGTATGACAATATGACTTCAAGCAAACTATTCCCAGCTATCAGAATATCATCGACAACTTGGCAAATCATAAATGTCAGTATTTGTTTCACACGGGATGCCTCTGCTTACCATTGCTGCAGCGGTTTCCTGCACAACACATGGAGTCCCGTGCGCAACGCTTCCGGCTCTTACGGCAGGGCAGGCAGGCGCCTCGGGCGTCGTTGCAGAATTCATCACCTCCACAGTCTTCATCATCCGTGCAAACACTTGGCTGCTGTAGATTGATAAAAAAACAAACGCAGCGTGCCATTGAAGTATTGAGATAGTACACATAAACACAAACGCAACTTTTGTCGTTGCGCATAGAATTGACTTTTACGCACGGGAAAGTTCATTACCTGCAAGGTGTCAACGGGTAATTTGTGTCCCACGCTACCGGAGGGAGATGTGCGAGGACTCGGACTGACAGTGTCGGCGCCTTTGCCACCCGAAGCACCGGGCAAGTTTTTGATGGCATTGGAGTTCACCAGGACTGTTCCCGTGTAAACGTCCCCAAGGTATCCAAACAGCGTGAGATACACAGCCAAGAAGCGATGCGCTGGCGGTATCTGCATGATTCTCCCGGTAAATTCGGATGTGTTGCACACACACGGAGAAGAAGAAAACAATCCACTGTCTTGCTGAAAAGTGGCTGAGTGACTAAGTCCAAAGTGGCCTTGAATCGTGAATCACAAAGTTTCCAGAGAGTTTCGGCACGATGCTTTCGAAGCCTCCTGCCTCACAGCCCTGGGATGATCTCTTTATACATGTGGACCTGTTTGTCTTCCCGCCCCTCGCTGTGCACAACAAAGGCGTAGGGGTGGAATTTCAAAGAGAGCCCCACTGTACGGAAATGGCCATCCATTCTCCACACACAGGGCTGCGTTCCTCAATGTTTGTGTAATAATGCCCCGAAAAGTCAAAATGCCCATTACATAGTAACGCATACTGGAAATAAAGTTCATCTACAGGATATTAAGTATATAACAGGTAAATTAATGACAGGCTTTTTGTTTGTTTTTTTGTATTTTTAAAACATGAATCTTTTTTGTCAAGGTCCACCAGTGACTTATTCTGCTGTTTTTTACACTGAATTGAGCATTTGTGGGGAAATGTGATACTGATATCACCACATATATCACCACATTGATACAACTCTTAGTTATATGATGGTATCTTGTTCATTAAGAGACAAAAATGTTTTTTTTTATTATAAGATCAGTCGGTTGCATTTGTTTTCCCCAAAACATTGATGTCCACAGTTAACCATTTATTTAAATATTTTTATGTAATGACTTTCAAACTATTATAGGCGATGTAAATCCAAAATACCAAATAATGCAGCATGTTTCATCTGCTAACTGTTCCTTCCCAGTGTTCCTCATCACTCCGTTTTTCATTCTTCAAAAGCTCACGTTACCCTTCTTTATACAAACTGTTTGGTTATTCCAGTTTTCTTTGACATTCAAGTGGCCTAACTGCCCTTTGGCTGTGTGAAGACAGCGATTGAAGTCACTTGCGTCGATTAACTACTTCATTTGATCCTTCTGATTGCGAAGGGGGCAATTATTCTCCAAAGTGCGCTTGATTACACCAGTGGCGGACATCAATGTGTGGGATATGCAGACCATTAAGGGGTGTGAAAAGTTTACCGAATTAATAGACTTCCGTGGCGAGGCCTTTCAGGGTTGACTGGCACTTCGAGATTAAAGGCAACTGTGATCTGTCCTGTCCTCTGACCCTTTGGGCTCCTCCACTGCAAGAAATGACCATACCCAGGAGAAAAGGTGTCCTGAACGATTCAAAATAAGTTTTAAAGGTGTGTGTTTGACTTCATTCTACCAAAAAAACAAGCTGATTTCACAATTTGAAGTCAATTTCTTGCGAATTAGTGCAGTGATTCGATCTGAACTTATTTGAACAAGTGAAACTGAAACGTGTCTGTCGGTTTCCGATTTGCACAGAAACACAGGTGCTGAAGTCTGGGATGGAAACGAGCCCTTTGGTTCCTCCCTGAAGACATTGGCACTTGGACGTCATCTGCTGGTCACGTAATTTATGTATGTGTGTGAGGTGGATGTGCGTGCATGTGCGTGTGTGTGTGAGAGAGAGAGAGAGGGAGAGAGAGAGAGAGAGAGAGAGAGAGAGAGAAATGCGCCATAGACACCTGACAAACACACTGTGGCACTTTGCACGTTTATGTCTTTTGAAGTAGAGCTTTTATCTCCACTTTACTAAATGTCAGTGCTGGTAAGGTGAGCTCCTTTGATGCACTTTGATCCCCTTTGATCTCGCAGAGGTGTCACCCTGTTGTTATGACTGAAGCCATTTCCCTGTCCCCCAAACAGATTTGTTGTTCGAATAACACTGAGACCAGAGAAGCTGAATCATCTGCACTTATCAGTAAGTGGATGACATTAACTCCATAGGACGGATTATTAGATCTCAGGTAACCTTAACCGATTCTCATCGGGCTGTGGAGGCTGGTTTGAGAGGGCTCTGGTTTACCTGGAGCTCCCTCTCGTGGCAACTACAGCAAACTGTCACAATCTTCACAGTACACGCTCTCAATAGTAGCATCCCTATGTTCCAGGGTCCCACGTTTCTGTTGCATGTGTAAACTAGCATTGTAAGGGATTGGTAAGGTAACAAACAAAACAAGAACAACTGCACTACATCATGTGAATATGTACATATGTCTATTTCTATTTCTCCCCTTTTTAAATTGAACTTTATTGCTTATTTTTGCTATTTTTTTATCTATTTTTGCTATTTTTTATCTTATTTTGTCATATTCTGTTGCTGCTGTGACAAAAGAATTTCCCCGTCTGGGGACATTAAAGGTTTTCTGATTCTGATTCTGATCCTGATTCTGATATCTTCACTGTTCAAATTGCAAAATAATGAAGGGGGATATATGTTTGAAATGCAGTTTGACTGGCAAAAATCCATTGAGCCACTGTGTAGATATAAATGTCAAAAGTGGAAAAAAAAAAACTACTGAGGAGTATAACGTCACTGGGCTTTAAACTGTGGATAAAGTCAACATATAGACTCAGGGAAACATAAATTGAACATTTTCCCTATGGGGAAACATTGCTAATAACGTAAACCCATTAGAAAGGTCTCCTAATATGTCACATTAAGAGCAATATCCTCTTAATGCTGGGGAACACAGGACCCAGGGGACATAGAAACCCTCCCCTTTCAATCACTCATTCCATGTTGTTTCAAATAACTAAGAGACAGACACCACTCAAAAGTATTGTTTTTACTCTATAATTTTAAAAATCTTACAGGTGGCACTCTGCATTTTTAATTTACAGCAGAATACATAAACAACATAACACAAGGCAAATATCAGGTGACATTGCAGAAGGCGGTCACTATAAGACTCAAAACCAGTGGTTTGTAAAGTGATGGCATACATAAGGCTTTGTGATAAACATAATCTGCCCTTAATACAGAAAAATACTTATGATATGCCCACAGAAGCTCTCCATCAACAGCGTTCAATGATTTGTACCATTTCAATATAAGTGTGTTCGAGTCTGTTTGGTTTGGGATGAAATATGAGTTGACCAGTTATAAAATGAGAATTTTGGATGGTGATTATGATCAGTGCTATCAAACCATCAAAGATTGTCAACAGGGGCTGAAGAGGAATATTGTTTTCCAATCTGAAAGTTCAAAACTACCAATCATTCTTGCCATCTCTACATGCTCAGATTTCATGACAGTAACGGGTGATTGAAGGTCCCTCTGACTTTATGTCAGGCCAGTTGTGGCTGACTTTAAGACCATTTTAGATCTGTAGAGAAAAGCATCTCATGGCAGCCGTATCAGCTATGATAGATTTTTATCATTTTTACTGTTAATAAATGTTCCTGTGTACGGAAGAGTATCCGGGCAAAGCATAGCAGGTAGAAAATAAGAGGAGATTTTGCATTCTGAAAATAAAGTAAAAATGTTGAGAACAAATTTCTCTGAAGACATGCCTTGACTCGACATTACGACTCAAATTTTCAAAATGCAAAATAAAAAGATCTTCTTCCTCTCAATTTGTCCCTCCTGGTGCTAATAATCTTCCGTACCTGTGAGATAAACCAAAGTGGCTAAGAAGGGAATGTATTTCATATTCAGCCATATTTCTGCCATCAAATGACTAGAAATTCTCGTTCCATGGTGATTAATGTATTTATTATATATAACAAAGGATGAGAAGCAGCCATCTAAGAGGACAGATACGTTTTTGAGGTGTATATGTTCATGCAGCATCTAAGAAGGACTTGTGATTTAAATTTTGTATGCCATTGATTTAAGGCACTTGCATTTCTTCTGATTTTATGCTCGGATTTTTGGATGTAAGAGGTGATGAGCTGGGTGAGAGATCATGGTGCTAATGGTCAAAGTTGTGAGTTTCACACAATATAATCTCCTTTTTTCCCTTTTGTTGTTTGTCTCTAGGAGTTAAGTCAAGGTAGTCTTAAGCTAATATGAATGTGGCCAATTTTGCCTCCAAGGATGAGGATGGTTAGTATAAATGGATGAGCTTAACCTTTTTAAAAATCTTCAGAATACCACTTAGCACAATGTAACATGGTATCAAATGTTATCAAACAAATTGTCACTCAAGTTTACAAATCGACACAAGTCTCTGAAGAAGGAAGTCAAGTACATTACAAATAAACCAAGCACAATAAAATCACTTGACAAAAACAATAACCAGTACTGTCATCTCACCACCGCTTATTATAATTTATCAATAACAGCACCAAAGACATTGAAACCATGTTCACAGTTATGTCAGAACTATACAGGGGCAAACTGAGGGCGAGGCATTTGGGTGATTTCAAAACAAAACTAAGAAGTATGTAGATAGAGAAGTATTCATGTGTGGTTAAAAGCATATTAAAGAACGAAAAAAGAGCGTGACTTCATCTACTGAAGCTTGAAATTAGCTGTAACTGCTGATTTTCTCATTTAATTGTCTTAAGTGCATAATGACACATTGCTTCATGGAAATACTAGCTGACATTTCATGTGTCGGTGTGTGATTCATTACATTTTACGCAGGGCATTTAAGAGTCACATCTCTTTCCACTGAACGCACAGTGTTTGTGCTTTTCATGGTAGGTTAATCTTTTACAAAGGTTACTAAGTAGGTTGTTTTCGCCTGTTTGTGTTCACTTGTGAGAATGTAAACTCAAATACTATGTACTCTACATGCTGTTTGCCATATGGATGTTAAATAAGAAGGAAATCAGTGGCATTCAGGTTTGTCTTGAGCACTTGATACCACTTGCAAACTGTAGTGTGTAGATTGCTGGAAAGTATCAGAGGTTGCAGCAAGCAGCTGCATGTCAAAAACCAGGGAGCAACTGCAGTAATATCTTAAATCCCAAAGTCCTCCAAACATTTCACCAAATATTGCGGAGAAACAAATAAAAAAATCAATGGTCAAAACGGCTGTCTTTTTGAGCAGTCCACATTTTCAACACTCTTATCGTAGAACCAAAACTCAGATAAACTATCGAGAACTCATCCAAATATCTTTCCTTGTTACATGGGAAAACCTGGCTCCATTATCAGCCTCTGTTGTGTTGTGTGTATGTGTGTGTATCCCTGCACTTTCGCTGCCTTTGCCTTTAGAGCCGAGTGTAAGACAAGAAGTGCTACAGCAGTCCCATTATAAATGCTTGATCCAGAGCCACAGTGAAATAAAGGCATATCGGTGACCCAGAGGGTTTGCCATCCATCCATTTATCTTGTTTTCCATATCCCCTTTTTCTTTTTATAGCAGTTTTTTCCTACAACAGGCATGTCCTCTAGATGTTCTCCAAACCAACAAGAGAAGAGTTTCTTTTGGTTTTAAGTTGAGAGGAGGACTTCAAAAATCAACATCCCAGCCGGAGTTGTCGTCAGGGGGCGGGTCCTCGTTGTCCTCTGGGAAGCTGTCAAAGTTACTTGTGTCAACTGCTGATGTGACCTGGTGGAAAGACAGAAGAACGGTTCACAGAAAGACTAAAAAAGCAGACAAGAAATGTATTGTGAGTATGAGATTGACAAGATGAGAGCAACTAGAAAGAAAATTGTAACGCGAATCTGCAGTGTGTACTCACATTAGGGATAATAGGAGGCGTCAATGTCCCCTTCTTCAAGCCCTCCCAGTTAAAGCCCTCAAACCATCTACAGGAAAAACAGTATTAATTCTTAATTTCATAATCATGTTTTACTACACAATTATATGGGGAAGATACATGAATAAATAATAGGATTATATTAATTTAAAGATAGTCTCACTTGTGCTTTTGGATGTCTTTGACACCATTTTTCAAGTTTCCCAGTCGTTCAGAAGGATTATCCCTGCAGCAGAGAGAAAAAAACAATACATATGATGATTCATACAGACCACTTAAGTTTATAACTCAAGTTTAAACTAATGCTGGAAGCACCAACACTCACCTGCATAGCTTTTTAATTAGGTTGGCAGCATTTTTGGTAATTTTCTTTGGAAATTCAATCATGTCGATGCCTCTCAGGATTATGTTGTAGGTTTTCATAGGATCAGGGCCAGAGAATGGAGGGCTACATACCAGAGGCAAATATATTAGTCTTGAGTGAACCATGCAAAGTTTCTAAATAGTATTTATTTTGTTTTTGTTGTGTATGATACCATGTTTCCCATCACAGGGAACACTTAAGATTATTAGTCTTATGGACATGCCCAGGCTTGTGTGTACCTGCCAGTTAAGAGCTCAAACATGAGGATTCCTAGAGACCAGTAGTCGGCTGAGATGTCGTGGCCCTTGTTCAGAATGATCTCTGGTGCTACATATTCTGGCGTCCCACAGAAGGTCCACGTCTTCTTCCCGAACCCAATCTTCTTGGCAAAGCCAAAGTCGACCTGAGAAGAAGAAAGATTTTATTCCGTCAGTCACACAGCTTTCATTTGAGTCTTATGCATGCTAGATAGAAAGGATTGAACAGCTGGGTGCTGCTCTGCCAAAAGCTACAAACTGGTTTCTCTTGAAGGAGAGAAGGGAATGGCGGCACCCCAAAAAACACAGAGCATGACTTAACCACAATTATACTTTAATTATACTTTTATTTACTGCCAATATGAGGCAAGTACTCAAGTTAAATTCGATCCTTCATTGTAGCACCCCAGAGAGATGAGATTTCTCTAGTTTGTCACATTTCTGACTTTTAAAAAGGACATAGAGAATGCAATGCAGAGTTTCTTTGGATGGCAATGCCTTATTGCTCTCTTACCAGTTTGGCATAGCCCCTGTGGTCCAATATAAGGTTTTCTGGTTTGAGGTCTCTGTAGATGATTCCTTTGGAATGCAGGTAGGCGAAGGCCTCCACCACACAAGCTGTGTAAAACCTAGTGGTTGAGTCTTCAAATGACCCTCTGGAAACACAGCAGGACAAAAGATACTTGAAGTTTTAGGGCTATTACTGTAACGCTCTTCATTTTGTGGTACTTACTTTTTGCATCACTAGCAATAACATAAATATTACACCTCTAATACCATTCAGTTATATCTGACCTGGTGAAATAAAGCTTACCGGTCTCGAAGAATGGTCCACAGCTCTCCTCCTAAACACGCCTCCATCAACATGTAGAGGTACTTGCTGTCCTTGAATGTTCTATAGAGTCTGAAAATACACAATGGATGTTGTCTCAGCTTTTAAATGCAAAAAGATATTTGGTGAATATCTACTTAGAGAAGTATGATGAATTCATACTCCAAGGTTAAAAGGAGAGCTGGTTTATATTTTCACACAATGATTGCTGCTGAATTAAAATTTTTATCTGCATGCATGCTTTGGAAAGTAACTATTTAATTAACATTAAAGCAACCCCCAGTTGTGTCGCAGGGAATTTTACAGCAAAATGCCTCAGGTATCTATCACCTAAACACGATCTATGGGCAGAAACAAAGATATTATGTTGATGCCACAAGCCTGTTATCTCATCATGGCTATGGCTCAGGAGGTACAGTAGAGTGGCCATCCACTAATAAAGAAGGTTGGCTTGATTCTTGGCCCCTGCAGTGAATTTAGTATATCTCCTGATGACGGCTTTGCACAATAGCCTCTGCCACCAGTGTGTAAATGGTTGAATACTGGTTGAGTGGTTGTTAAGGCTAGACAGCTCTACATAAACGCAGTCCATTTATAGTGAATCATAAACATAAAAACTCATGTGCTGTCTTATTTTCTTTCAGGGTCAAAAGAAGTTACATCATACACAGAGAAGACAAGAGGAACATCACAAGTAGACACGCAAGCACTCACATTCATTCTGCACTTATGCAAATTGTTTCCATCATATTTGATTTGCATTTGTGAGAAGACAAGAATAAAGTCCTTCTAGTTCTGAGGTTATAAAGTGCTGGTTCTTGTGACATGTATGCATACAGAGTAAATTATATACATTCAGTGGAGCTGTTCAGGATGTGTACCTAACAATGAAGTCTGAGTGGGCCTCCTGCATGATGAGTTTCTCTGAACGAATGTGCTCCTGCTGTCTTGTGTCGACAATGTGCCGCTTCTTCAGGATCTTCATGGCAAAGGTTTTGTTTTCATCACTCTTGAGCTGAACCTGCAGTCAGAAGGAAATAAACTCAAATACAAAGGTCCGCCGGCGCATTAGCCCGCACGCTCTGTTAGACAATTGTGAAGATGTTTATGTCACAGCGCAATGCTCCCTACCAGCTCAACGCGACCAAAGCCACCAACTCCCAGCGTGTCGATGATGTTGAAGTCAGCCAAGTTGAGATTGAAGAAAAACGCATTCTCTGCTTCATACCTGTGTTGCCAGGAAAGGGGGGGAGCAGAATGGGAACAGGATTAGAGATGAGATGAAGGATGAAAGAAGAGATAATCCACTTTCAACAACCTAAGACAAAATATCCGTCTCTCTTTCAGCTCATATGTTTGCAAATCTTAGAGTATTTAACTCATAGTAATCTATCAAGGATGTTATTGAGGATGTGGAGTGTATAAATGTGAAAAGGATGTGTTTAAGTTTAGTCCTCTGGTAAACCACTTTGACCTCTCGTTGAACACATAGTGTCTGTCCACAGCGTGTCCCCTTTCTTTATGGGAAGAAACAAAGACAGGACACCTGTCACACGAGTTCACTACTCAGCTGGCTCTGAAGACATGCCTTGACTCTGTCACAGAACACCCCCAGCATGCCATGGCAGACCTGCACATGCTGGCAGTGGAGATGGTTTCCACGTGTCCATCCCTTATCCCCAGATACCTCGTGTCTTCCCTGGTTATTGTTTGATCCAGATAGAGTTTCATCAGCTCAGTCTCTGGATCAGTGGGCTTAGGACAGATCTGGGCCTGGACAGCCTTTTCCCTTTGGGTCATTCAGAACTAGCTTCACTCTAAAGTTATACGTCCATTTGAGATGTGGCCAGAGGATTTCACACCATCAGATCCACTGGATGCATCAGTTACACTGTGTGCCAGAACAATAAAACCTCTTCTCTAAGCTGCATACCAGCGGGCACAGTGGGGGCATGTGTTGGCAGGTTTCTCAGAAACACAGGTCACTAGGACAGTCACCATGTATTTGTGTATAAATAGGCACTACTATAAGCATGTATGATTCACAGGTAATCCTTTCATCTCCTTCTCCACACCCATCATCTGGAAGCTGGCCCAGAAAACACTCAAAATCCCCAAAATGCTCTCTGCTTAACACAAGTATGGCGGGATGTAACTGAGAGTAGATACATTCCTGGTTGTGGGACTGGATTATTAATAAGGTCATGGTGCCCAACCCATGCACATACATGGACATGCAAGGTCTCGCACATTTCTTCATGATATAAAGGGTTCAGGAATGAGGAGATCATTTTATGTCATGCAGGTCTTTAAAACATGTTTTAAGCAGTTGTATCATTTGGCCAGCAGGTGGAAGCATTGTTTCATTATAAGTATGAAGGTGGAGCAAATTCATGACACCGATGAACAATAACTCCAAGCAGTTTAGAGCTGAACCACAGAATGAAGCTATTATATTAAGTAGGCAATGGAAGCATGATATCAAATAATTTATTCTATTCTGTGCAAAAGATTAACTTTTTTAAGCAAATAAAATAAGACAACCTTGAAGGCAGCTGTTGAAGTATTTAGTTCACTGCAATGAATTGTTATGAATAGTTTTATTACAGAAAAAGCACTTCCCATTGCTCTACACCTCAACCAAGGACATATAGGTTATTTGGGAGTCAATGAATGGTGGGGATATTTTGTAAGTGGCAACTTAAGTACTCATATAGATTTTTTTCTGAGAACAACACTTGTCTGTGTCAATGGTTAAAGCACTAGATTGAATATGAAACCAGTGATTAGACCCATTCGGACTTGAACCATACATCCACCTTAAACAGATGTCTTAACCATGACCTTGAATCACACTGAGAGCTCAGCCTCATACAACACTGTAATGGAACACTAGTTAGTTACATATGTTTGTATTCTGAGGTCCGTTCTTCTTACAGTATATGAAGTTGAAATCCCTTATGACTTATTTCTGTTACATGGCAAATCTGTTACCAGCACTGCAATACAAAGTGTTCCTATTTCAGTCAAGTAGCACCCCAGTGGGTGATAATCTGTATCAGTGAACAGATGACATCATACGCAATGATGCAATCCCTGTGTGTGAGTGTATACGTGTATATGTGAGAGTGTGTGTATGCTATTGTCCTCATTGCCTTTGGTCTAGCCTGACTCAAGGGAGAGAAGAGAAGACTGCATCTCTGAACTTAAAACTTACTCTCTTTAAATGTCACTTTTATTTACCAGTAATTCTTCCTTTTTGAACTCCTACACCTGCTTAACACACATGAGATGTGCCGAGTCATACTGGGTTCATATTTTCTCATCAAGCTTCATCATGCTGGATGGGCTTAGCATTTAGCAATAAATGGTAGATATTGATACTCAATACAGGACATCAGCAAGCTTCATAATAAGATTCGAGACACAAAAAAGCAGAAAATGAAAGCAGCTGTTGATCAGAGGATAGTCTGAAGTACTTATTTTTCATTTGAGCACCAGGAAAAAGATTTTTTTTAATGATTTTTTATGGCGTTTTATGACTTAATAAGACAGATGAAAGGAATTGAAATGTTGCAGCTTAGGGTCAGGGCATTACATATGTTGTAGCATTATGCAGCATTTTTTATTTTATTCTTATCCTAATTGCATACAATCTCAAACAGTGTACAGAGCAGAACATAGCATTTTTATATTTCTTAACTGTATATCATTTTTGTATTTAACTTTCTTTAACTTATTAACTTTCTTGTTTTACTGCACTGTATCACCAAGTCAAATTTCTCTGTACAATGTAAGTTTGGCGAATAAAGGGATTCTGATCTGTAATCCACATGCCACTAGGACTATCCAATAATGGAAGTTTTAAAGACTTCTGCAACTGCAAGATATGCAAATTTATACAACAAACAGAGAGACTCTCACCTCACCTTCCACTAAACAATATACTTAAATCCATGTTTTATGCATGCAGAAATGCAAGTAAAACATTCCAACAGAGACTGATGTATTGGCTCTATTTTGTGTAGCGTGAGGCTCCTCTTGCAGTGACTAGCAGAGATGTAAGTAGTCTTTGAAGAAAAGACCTGTCAACCTCACAGAGAGCAGCTGTAGTTTGCTGTATAGCAAGAGTACTGCCGCATGGTGTTTATCCGTTGTGACCAATTAGAGATAATCGTTTGCATCACCTTGGGATCCTCACTCAGGCTTTCCTCACCAAGATACAAATGTGCTCTGCTGGGCAGGGACACAATAGACACACATAGCACATGGTAGGGAAAGCTAATCAGAGTGGAAACGGCTTTGATGTAACAGATTTTAGGGAGCAGGGGGAGGCTGGCTTTATTTTAAGATTCGATTGATTTAAGATTGAATAGGTTGATAATAAGTTTACAAATGATGGTCATGTTACTCCTTTGCATGGAATCAATCTTAAACTTGCTTCCCTACAGAACTAGAGATGAATTGGGTAGAGCATGCACACTGCAGGTCATCAGTGGTAGTGAGCTATAAGGGGGATCTGGCCAGGGCTCTGTCTTTCCTCAGTGCCTCTGTCCAACACAGTAACTGGTGTTATGTTCTGCTGACTAAATCCCACTGACTTGCAAAAGATGACTGACGCTCTCAGCAGTCAGCTAGAAATCCAAAGCAAGCCCAGTCTGCTTTGTCATCCGCCTTGTTCTCTCCCCGTCTCTCTTCACTCACTCACTCAGTCGGTCCATCTACATCTCTGGGGCGACAAGCTGTTCCTGCTCTCTCACGTTCTGTAATCTGTCATTACTGGGTTCTTGTTTCTCCTCACCTTGACTCGCAACATAGCACCGAGTAAGCAAGGTATCATATTATGCCAATATGTAGCTGCCTGTACCCCAAGATACCGACCTTAATGCCAAGGTGCCTTCTATAGTGCTATTCTCTTGTTTCCATAGCGACGATAAACAGAGTACTTATTAATTCCTCCAGAAATAGAGGCGGAGGTCATAACCTCTGCTCTCTGGCCTGCCACAGGGGTATTGTATGGTTATATAACAGACCTACAGTAAAGGCACAACGCATTAACAGTTGGCCTTAAGCATGTTTCTTTATAACACGTTGTAGTGTGGTGCAGTCACAATATGGCTCAACATTTTAGAGGTTTATTGCATCTGAAAATGAATTAGCACAATTACATGATGAAAACAAAAGACGAATAAAACAACAGAATGCTCAAAGCAAAAAGATATATTTGTATTTAAATTAATTGATGCATTTCAACACTTTATAATTGTCTTACTTGGCTTTGGCATCAGCATCCTCATGGCCTTTACTAGACACATCCTCCAAACCTCCGATCAGGTGCTTGAATGAACTGCAACACAGAGGGTAAATGTTAAAACAGCAAACCTTTCTGAGGCTATTTATTTTGTTGAAGAATCTATGCCAGCCCAAAGCCATACACATATTCTCCATTAACAGTATGTAATGGATGCAGCCAATTTGTATAAGAAGCTGGTGCATTATATGGCGAGGCTGTCATAAAAAAACACTGCCAGTTACTATTAAATATTCATCAGTCTGCTTTTAGAGACAAGCCTCTAAAAAACACTGTAGAACAGATGAGAAGACAGAGCTAATGAAGAGGTGAAAAACAGTGTGATAGCATACGAGGGATGAGCGGGAATATTACAGACAAATTAAATTATATAGTTATATAACAGAAAATATACTGTGCTAAGTGACTAAAAAGTCAGTCTGAGTATTATTATTATTGTCATCATTAGACAAAAAAATCTTTTCTGTTATTTTAGTACTTAAGTCAGTTAAGTTATTTAATTGAAAGAAACAAACATGCTCCTTTCAGGCCATAATGATAAAATTACAGTAGTTAATTAAAGAAGAGATTTAATATCATTAGTATGACAACGGACAGTAGGCGCCATTAATGGGATGTCATCACCCTTAGCAGCAATTAGCAAATTAACCAAAATGCATGCCTCCTCTCCTGTCAACCTCTGTGGTGCTGAAGTAGCAGACAGATTTGTAATTGCAACTTTTTCTCTGAATAACGCCTTTCTGTCCGTTTTTATTAAAGTTATTAGAAAATTCAGATCCAAAAAAGAGTAGTTCAAGGGGCGGTTCACTAGTCGCAGGTGAATGTAAAGGACCGGGTCCATCCCTCCTGTTACAAATCAACAAATCTTCTACGAACTAACGAAGATATGAAAATTAAATGATGTTGTAGAATAATAAGATACACAATATGCTAATTTGCTGAACTAAAATCCTCCAAATTTGCCCTCATGGGGTGATCCAGTACACTACACTCATTTCTCTCTGAAGTATAGCTGCCTATGTAGAAGACTCCAAACATCCTGGAAATAACCAAGAAACTGAGAGGCTCATCCAGCTTTCAGCCAGATGATGTACTACATCTGGTGTTTTCTCCTGACCATAAATGCCTGCAAGCTGGGGCTGTTTCTGAGCTGAGCTTTTCTTGAAATGTTTGGCTGCTTACAGTCTCTATTGCACTGAGTCTGCGACTCCCTTCCATTTGTTTTTATTCCCCATCTCTGTCAAACTGGCTCTACTCCTTTTTCTCCTGCACAGCTCCTGCAATTATCCTTATTTTACCCCTCAAACTACACTGTTTGGTTTTGATGTATCACACATGCATGGGCATACAGAAAAGAAATAAATGCAGGCACAAGGTTTGAACACTAACAACCTGAAATCTGCACCAAAACTGACTTGGCTGAGTTACATACAAAACAAACAAACAGTGAGCTTCTTTTGTGCACTGTGACAGCAATAGCTGCTTGTTTGACAGGAAGAGTGAAAGGCAATGATAATCACCTGTGCTGGATGACTCACTATCCCCTCTGCTAGCTCTGAGGATGGCCCATTTGTGCCTGCCTTGTTCCCTGAGGCTAGAGGGAGGCCCAGGGAAGCTGATACCATCTCCTTCCTACGCCCAATCCATCTGTCTCTCTACTCTAGCCACACGACTTAATGACGTAAATGCTCAGACACTATCCTTAGATAGTGACCGATATAAACTTCTTCTGATTTAAATAATCAAATCTAATAATCATTGTAGAAAAATATCAAACCAAGTCACTGCAATGCAAATCTGAAAATGTGGCTTTGCTCTTTGATAATCTCTGAAGACACAACAGTGAAACCTACGCCCTTCTTAGTCATATTTGCACAAATTAAGCATGAATAAAAATTCTTTACTGAAGTTGAAGGCACATGCCTTCTTGGCATCACATAACCAGCAAATATTTAAATTTAGTTCTTGTGTCTGCCTGGAAAACATTACATGAGACTTAAGGTCTCACATAAAGGCTGAATCAATCAGCGGACTTTAGGTGATGTGATTGTCTTTTATGACTCCCAAACTTTGAGAGCAGATATTCAAACAACTTCTGTTGGGAGCTTAGATATTTTTCTAAGTTTGAAAATTGAAAGTAATGACAATTAAATGTTTGCCATGTCCATCCACTAAGATGTAGAAGTGGGTTCATGCCTCATTAAAGGTGACATGGCTGCTCATGACAGACATACATTCATTCACTGAGCTCTTGTACCCCTTTTATGCTGAAGAAACAAAAGGATCAACAATGTAGAACAGTATCTTTATTGATACTCACTCTCTATCGATGACTAGACAGGTGACTGCCTCTGCTGCAATGACGTTGGCCGTCCTGATATCCTCCCTGGACAAAAAGATTGTACAACAAGATCAGGCACAATAGCAAAAGTGGCACATATGATCCAAGTATTGGATTTGATCACACACACTTTGTTATTTCCGTTATTAAGTCACATTATTATTCATTCATTCTTTACAAGAGCTATGAGGATGGACATAGTCAAAACATAACACCTGTATATATACCTGTGTATACATAAACGGCACTGAAACACAATGAAAACATCAATCTCAACAGGCAACACACATCACTGCATGATTGGCATTACTCTTTATTATAATTGACATCATCTTCCTCTGATGATGACGGTTCTTCAGAGGAGTCGCCCCAACCACATGAGTCTTCTGAGTCTGTATCCCAAGAATCCATCCTTAACTGTGAAAGATTTTTTGTGCCACAATAAGCTCTAACTCTGGACCAGTACACTGCCCAGGGCAGCCCTCCAACAAAAGACTTATCTGTCGTACTTGGATGTAAATCCCGTTATCCACTTTAACACGAACTAAGATTTTACAAAAAGACACGATTTTCTTCGGGGGATGTCCCATATGAAGATTTTGTGCTGAATCTTTTTGAAAATGAAAAAAAGATTATACTCTGGATTCATTTAGTATCCCAATGGTGAGAAAATAAAAAGCTAAACAGACTTTGCTCTAAATTCAAAAAGAGTTGATTCAATTCAATTTTAATGCTGATAGTAGCTGACAACAACTCTCTGTGTCTGATCTGAACCCAGACACACGGCAAACCTATTTCAATGAGCTGAGGTGACAATTCCTTGTGCTAAGTCAACTCCCTCTGCCTCCCCTCTTCCAAACACACCCCTCCTCATGCACAATTACCCACATATACACTCTGCCTCACTCTCTCTGCTGACCCCTTTGAAAAAAGGTCACAGTTGGTGGGTCGACAACACATTTTGAAAGGTGAGGACTACAGAGGAAAGGAGAGTAGAGGAGAGGTAGTGTTTGTCAGGGGCAAACGCTACATTAATAGATTACTATTGAGCTCATGGCTCACACAGTACGGTATTTCATTCACCTCTGATAAGCTCAGATGGCCTGCATCCATGCTTTTAATACAATACTCTGGCAAACAGTGCTCCACCTGTTCTTCTGTTTGCCCACAACAGTGTTTAATACCATAAGCATACTTACGGTATCAAAAACCTCCTTAATGTGTGAAAGAAAAACAAATGTCCCAGTTTGGATGAAGAAACCGCGTTACACCGTGATTGTTACTATTGATTATGTGATAATTCCTTTGGGGAACAAGAGTTGTGATGAGTGACAGTCAGTTGGAATGAGTTCTCACTGGGTAATATTAAACAAGACTGAGGTGGGAAAAGATGAGAAGATATGGATTTGTGTAATTCATGAAGCGAAGCACAAGAGACCCTGTTAACATACTTTAATTTCGTGATTATTCAAATATTCAGATGCTGAGTCACCTTGCTCTGTAAAGGGCTGTTGAAGCACAAATGCTTTTAATGACCCAGCTGTGAATTTGGCAGTGACAGTTCTCATGCTGTAGAGTGACTTTTCAAAAAGCTATCGCCAAGTACTTACAAATTGATCTGCCTGTCGAGTAACTTCAACAAGTTTTTGAATTAATGTCATATACTGCATGTATCCAACGACAAAACTAAATTGCTTCTAGGTAAATATTCATATAAAATGCTGTCATTAGTCAATAATTCAGGAATGCTAATTATTCTCTTCTATTTATTCTAAAAATGTTTGGGTAGGAGCGCTTCCAAGACTCCAATTGAGTTTGTTTGAAGTGCTCTTTGGATAAAGATAGCCTACATGTACACACAGAAATCACAAGAGAACTCCAAAGTCATGTTTCCATCAAACACTTTCAGTATAATTCCTTTAGAACTATACGTAACCCATATGGACATGTACCTTAACACTATCTCTGTTTTGCAGAGAGAGTTATGGACAGCCATGCACGGGGAACCCAGCTGAAAACATTTTTTATACCTCACTGCCCCATCCAGTATTTCCTTTTAACTGATGATGCAGAGGAACAGCTGTACCATGGGCGGACTGCAGTGTTTCCAGCTCCACCTTTTCATCAGTGTGCTGACTACCTCAACCGAGGGATAACGAAAAATTGGTTAGAATAAAACAGTTCTGTTATACTAAAACTTCTGTCCCATTTATCGATATTAGTACAATCAACAACTTTTGAAAATGGAAACACAAAAATAAATAACTGTTCTAATCTGTAATGAACTGAAGCTCGGTGGAAACGTGGCTCGAGGAATTCTCCTTTGAATTTTTTTTTAAATTGTCTTGGTATACTCATGTTAGACTGAAAAACAAACTTGGAATTTTGGAAACTTGGAAGCCAAAAAATAAAACACAACCTTTAGGTTATTAACTGACTTAATAGTAGATATTTAGACAAAAGGCAAGTCATCAGAAACACATCAGTTTGCTTATCACTGATAATTAGCAACAACCATAGTGACACATCTGTTACACAAGTTAATTTGTCTCATAAAAGGAAGTTTACAGTGTTTGTGTCATTTACTAACCATGGTGATACAAAACAACAACACAACCCTTTGGGCACTTTTAATAGTTACATAAGCATGAATCATCCATAAGACCTCAAGGGTTTCATATTAGAGAGCAGCTTGTTACACCTGTCCCCTGCTACTTGACTGTGGCTGAGTAGTGTGCCATTGTGTCGATATCACTGAAGTGATGTGAAACACAATCACTAAACAATATCTATCAGAATGATTAATATGCACGCTGAGTCTGAGTCATTCACTAAACAGAAGATGGCTCTACACTTGTTAATTGCAGCGCAACAGGAAACACATTGGAAAACAGACACACACACACGCACACACACTAAAAGCAGCTGCATGCTGTGTCTGGAATGTCCTTTGGACGTACACAGGAGGCAGCCTGTGGTGTTGATTTCCAGTTGATAGTTGAAATGAACCTGGTAATTGGACAGTGATCTGGTGTCCCAGAGATAGGGTTATGAAAATAACGTGAGGCTGAGCGTGGGGCAGTAGCTATGGGATGTTGTGAGGTAAGTAAAGCCAAGGTCAGGACTGGGGCAAGAACGAGAGGTAGCTGTGGGATACACAACCAATAATTTGTGCTTCAATTTTGTGACTGAGAGGTATTCAGGTGGACCTGGATAGATGTGTCACAGGTTGGTATTAAAGTAACAATTGTGAGTTTGTACCAGAGTTTGTGCAGCTTTTACTGATTAACTACAAATTGTATGTTTTACACATACCTGCAGAGTATGAACACTTTCCAAGGCATACCAGACATACCAGATATGTGTTCTACCCTTGCAGGCAACCACTTGCTTTTAAAAACACTTTTTCCAAATTACACCGTCCAAGATTGGAGTGTAAGCTGCCGAACATTATTTCAGTCAAAATCTATGTTGTTAGAATAACCAAACACACTTTAAAGACATTGCAGAAAGGTTATTCTCCAGTCTCCTTTGTCTAAGCTTCCCACAAACACATAATGACACTAACTGGGAACCAGAGTTTTTCATGAATTGAATTTATTTTATCTTTTGTTTCAGTTTTTGTATTTGTTATTTCACAGTCGGTCGATGACAGATCAGTCGGGCAGAATGGTACATGCTAGTTATTTTTGCAAATTTAGGGCTCTAGCTGCAGCTGGCTCTCAAGTGGGGTTTTAAGCTATCTAGCCCCTCCATTCCCCCTTGGGTTCCAAGACCTAAAATAAATGTTTGGCCTGCAGGAACGTCTGAAGAAACAGTACCCATTCATAACTGAATCAAAAGGCAACATGGGATTCAGTTGACAAAGTACTTCTCAGTTAGTCAAAAACTTCAAATCATTGATAGTTGATTTTCATGCTGTAATGGTATAAATTGAGAGCAGCAGCTGTATAAGATAACAAATGTCTTCAGTGTCAATGGTATGCTTTAGAACAAAGTATACATAAAATGCAGACAGTAGCATACAACAGCAATGTAAACTATACAGATTGGTAGTTAACACCAGATGGCAGAAGTTAGGCTTTCACTCATGGGGGGTGAGCAATTAAAAGATGGAGGGTATGGCTTGGAATTAAGGGAAATGGGTGTTAAAGTCGCATTAAGTCTTCACGAGCACTTGAGTAAGTAAGTATTAATTTCAGTGAGACCATTAATGCTAAGGCCTCTGTTAGGCTAAATGTTAACATAAGCATGCTAACATACTTAAATGACAATATCACCATGCTGATGTTTAATGTTTACCATGTTCATCATTTTTTAGCACATGTATGCTGAGGCTGATGGGAATGGGATTTTGTGTTTTGTCAAGAACCAAAGTAAAATTTGACCTAATGATGGACAGTTAAGGGGTCATAACTACTAAATTATAGCCTGTCCCTTGTAGCAGTGTGCTAATCCCACTGTTCATAGCACAAGTGTCACTGTTTAAACAGTTCAAACTATTGCTATTGTTCTTGATTTGTAGAAAAAAAATGCTACAACCTCCTGTGCAGTTTTGATATCTGCTTAACCTTCAAATTGGACTTGTTGGTTTCATCTTCTTAAACACACCCACACTGACATCAGAGGTCACCAAAACACCCAGTAAGCAAGTCAAGGCAGAAGTGTGTGCTATTGATGGATCTACCCTGAAAGTTAACACTTACCCATGACAGGAACTATGTGACATGAAAAAATGCTGTGGGTCCATATTTTCCTGGAACATCCACCAACTGTACTGAAGTATCATTAAGGACTCACCCTTTAGAGAAAACATGTAATCTGATATTTCTTCCATCGGACTAAAGTACACACATCACACACATCACACACCAGCACTCAACAAAACCATTATGGCTGGCAGGAGAACAGACTTTGATTTGTAAATATGTTGTTCTCGCAGATCAAAGGGAGCGTTGTCAAATGGACAGAGTAGCCTTTGAGCAGAGGGCTATTGAGTTTCATGAACAAGGACACACACAGTTAACTTCTAATTAGAAAGATGGTCAGGCAGAAGAGCCATCTGATCAAAAGCCTAGTTTGAAGATGGCCAGCATCTCAATCATTTACATTTGCGGGACATGGTGCATCATCAAAGGTGGAGTTGAATAGGCTTCTCTAACGCAAGACACAAAACAAAAGGTGTTCATGACAACAGATGATAACATCTGAGCACTTGGTGGGATGTAGAAAAGATGTTTTTCTTGATTAAACAAACATGAAATGCTCTTAAAGATGCTTTGAAGAGCACTATTCTGGTAAACACTACACATGCATTGCTGTAACTATATGGATATATTCAATGACATGTGTGATCATGTATAGATGCAGAGGCTCATATATGCATGTGTGTGCACATACAGAATCATCAGCGTGATACATCAAGATTATTGCGATTTTCCATTAAAGCAGAAATTGCAGGAAATCACTGAATTCCTGGAAAATCCAAATAGTTTGACACAAAAGTAGCACAGCTGCTCAATCCATTATAAATTAGTACTTTGTGTCATGCTCTCATTCATCAAACAGTGCTTTTTTACGTCTCATTAGTGTACAAGGATCGCATTTCTGGAACAACCTACTCCTCCCAGTGCCAGGGGACAGAGCTTCCCGTGCCTCACATATTACATGCATATTAATGCTCTGTCATCCTTTATATCCTATGGTTAACATATGGGGAAAGCCCAACCATCTGTGTGATTCCAGCTGCCATCTGAACATTAAATCTAGCATCTGTGTGATTGATTGAGTTAGTGTGTTCCTTTTGAAAATAAAAATAATGATGTATAGTGTGTTTTGAGAGCACATAAGCAGGAATTATTTTCCATATGATATTGCTTTGGTTCAGTTTAAATTTCTTTGTGTTTTGAAGTGTTTACTTTATGCACTTGAGGTGTGATAGTTCAGGGCCTGAGAGCTAATTTAGGTGGCTTTCCCGTTCAGTGGCCACAAGATGGCGACATCTCCATTTCTTTTCATGTTGCCACTGTTGGCTATGTGCTTGCATGCAGTCAAATGTTAGGTGCATGTGTTTTCTCTACCTGACTCCTAACAGACATAATATTCTTTAGACAATTTTCAATCTCTCCTCTCTCTCTGTTTTAATAATAGATATTGTGCACAGCTGCGCACAGTCATGACAGGACAACAGCAGGTTAAAAATATCACCTCAGGGCACTGAGCTTTGATGCCAGAAGCCATAAAAAACATTTTTATTTCACTGAAGTGTTTTTTCAGTTAAAGTATTTGACTGCTTAGATGACACCAAATGTTTGCAGTCGCCGTCACCCATCGGATCCCTATAATATATACAGCCTGATGCAACCTGCCCTTAGTACATCTTCATAGTTAGAAATTCCTTGCAGTAATATGTTTGTAAATTTGGGACTATTCATGCCTGATCTGTGTATTTCATGTTTATATCTATTGACATAAGCTGCTGGGTTAGTAACAGCCACTTGGCTCAAGTAAAAATGCATTACTACAGCCAAGGACAAGAGTAATATGTCCTTGATATCATGATGCACCAAGACAGGAAGTGAGAAGAAAAGACAAAAGCATCTAAGAGGCATATAGATAATATTGTCTGAATGAAATGGGCCTCCAGCTGAGAGCGCACTTTATGACAGTCAAACACCAAAATCCACTCGAAATAATGATTTCTCCCCTGTATTTTCTATGTGACATAGCAGTGTGCAAAATATAGCACAGGCAGACTGTCACTTGAGGGATCTCCACTGTCAGTTAAACATAAATAACTTTTCTTTTCTTTTGATTTGGGCATAAATGGAGCTTGAAATAGAGAAGCATGTCACCAAAATTGTATGTGTGCTCCTTCAAAGCGCAGGAGGGAAAACAGTTGCATCTTTAAATATCCACGCTGTTTATATTAAATAGCATCAGCTAGGAATATTATTCCATAACCAATCATTTAGAAATCTTTGCTGCTCAAACCTTATCTAAACATATTTCCTTTCAGTTTAGATATAGATATATTTGTGTCACCTAAATGTGCCTGGAACGGCTACAGTAAATTAGGCCTGAAGTATGTGCCTGCCTTTAAGAATTTCCAAACAACACAACAATTATCATGCCTTTCAAGAGGAGTGAGTGTTGGAGAAAAAAATAGGGGCAGATAAGAGCTGAAGGCAGATTGATAGCAAATTAGAAAGGATAGATGCATGTTAAGTACAAGACACAGGATATTAAAGAAAGGTTGCGAGTGAAAATTAGAAAGGAAGTGGGTGACTAGGAAGGAGACAGAAACAGCAGGAGAACAGAAGACTGAAATTGGAAGAGGCAGTGTTATTAGGAACAATCTTACCCTTGCAGTGCTTTCTCTCCAAACCAGTCTCCTTTTCCAAGGCTGCGTAGGTAGACAGGCTCTCCATTGGGCAAGTCTTCCCTGGTCACATTAACCTGGTGAAGGGACGGAAAGGCAGGCGAAGGAGAGATAAAGAGAAGAGTAGTGTGACAGGGAGGAAGATGGGAAAAAAGAAACAAGGGGTGATGAATAACAGTATAAAGATGTGTGGCAAGTAAAGAAAACAACATTTCTTTTAATTCTAAAAGAAAGTGACATGTAGAATCGCTCAAGATGGCAGGTTAATCAAACAGGGAAGAAGAGCTGGTGTGACAGATGTCTTGCAGTCTGCTACAAATAGGTTACTGCCATCTCTGTGAAGATCTGGGAAGCATTGCTGACCACCTCGTTAGCCAGATGACATGTAAGTGATGGCATTGTGCTTCGTCGGTAGATATTACGATTCAAAGAGATAGCACTTGAGTAGATTTTAGAACAAGTGAATGGAAACGGTCATTTTTTGCCTAATGAAGGATCTTGTCTTTATCCATTAGCCAGTTCTGCCCAGGTGGAGCAGCATATCCAACACCATCACATTGTAATGCTGCCAATAACTGAGTGAAAGTGTAATTATTCATGAGATAATTTTATGATTATGTAGGAGCAGAAGAAAAACCAAAGAGAAGAAGTACAGCGACGTAGAGAAGGTAAAAGGTGAAAGCCAGAGGGCAGATTGTGTGTGTGTGTGTGTGTGTGTGTGTGTGTGTGTGTGTGTGTGTGTGTGTGTGTGTGTGTGTGTGTGTGTGTGTGTGTGTGTGTGTGTGTGTGTGTGTGTGTGTGCGTGTGTGCGTGTGTGTGTGCGTGTGTTGTGAGATGCCAAAGTTTGGTGGAATGTCCTCTCGACAAAGTGCACCGTCTGTAGTCTAGATGGAGACAAAGTGAGAAATCTGGAAATAGCTAAGCGGAAAACATTGATAAGGTCAGGAGCATATGTGTGTGTTCATGTGTGCGTGTCCATTTGTTTGTGATGTAGTTGTGCTGACCTTGTTAAGTGGGATGCATCTGCTTGGGGTCAAAGCAAAGTAAAAAAAGACTGGAAACAAAATGTACCTTTATTCCTCACATTGACACTTACATCCTCAGAATATGAACTGTAAGAAAATACTATGGATTTGGCTCACTCACTGGGAATTTGATGGCTATATCTAGTAAGACATGTTCTAATCTTACCATTTGTGACGGTCTGTTCAAGGTCTCATATTATGCTAATTTTCAAGTTCATTCTTGTAATTTTGGTTTCTACTTGAACATGTTTACATGCTTTAACGTTCAAATAGACACATACTGTCAGCCTAAATATATCCCTCCCTGTATTATCCCTCTGTCTGAAACACTCTGTTTTAGCACCTGTCTCTTCAAGCTCCCCCTCCTGAAAAATCCCAGTCTACTTTGATCGGTCAGCGTTTCCAGGTGAATGACTGTAACAGAACTTTGTGACATCATAACCGTACCCAAGTCCTGCGGCTCTTTTAAAGTGACAGTTTTTTGAATACAGGCTTAGTGCATTTATCTGTGGATTGAGCATTTTATACTTTTTACAATACAAATGCAAATGTATATGATGAGGAGGAGGGGTGAAGGAGAAAAATGAACAGCAGAAGGAGCAACAGGAAAAGGATTAAGAAGATGATGGAAAGCAGAGAGAGAATGAGGAGGAAGACTAGCGGCACTAACACATGGTAAAATACAAACACATGAAAGCCCACCAACAGTGTTGATGGTGGACGTGCTCAGTGTGAACGCCAGGGTTGGTAATAGAAAGGTGAAATGAAAGTGACTCTGTTCTCCTTTCTAGATGCTCCAAGAGCATCTGCAAGACATAATGACAGAGGCTGCTTCTCCTTATCTGAAGATGATGGATGACAACCGACTTTCATCTGAAAATACTACCACTTTGCTTCAAGGATAGGTGTCTTTCGCTATGTGTGCCATGATGCCCCACGCAGGAACTGTTCTCACCTTTCCTTTACTGATGATGAAGAAAGTGTCTCCTCTGGCCCCCTGTCTGATGATGTACTCTCCATCTCCATAATGTGTCTGTCAAAAGAGAAGACAAGAGAAGAGAAAGTTTTATTCGGCGCACTTTGATTCTTTTGAGACTTCTCTCATTCACCAAAAAACGTGCTCTTCAGAGGTGGTAAGGCTAACCTGGGAGCAATGAGATAAATTATATTTAGATGATTTTTCTTGTTAATACCACAGACTGGAAAGCTGTCCAGTCCACTGGGTTTCTCTGCCTTCTCACTGTTTGCTTGGATATGCCCTGCAACCTTGAATATGAATGAGCAGGTAAAGAAAATAAGTGAATACATGAATACTACTGCTTGCGATCTGAAGGCAAATCACAACTCCTTTCTAAGGATAAGATGGATATACCCATCCATCAATTCATTTTCTGTACCAAGTAATCCTGTTCAGGGTTGAGGGTGCGCATCCTTTCCCAGCATGCATTGGTTAAGCATAACCTCAGGACTGTTCACAACACTAACACAAGGCCAATACTTATAGATAAAAGACCTTCACACAAACATTGACTCCTTGCTTTGAAAATAACCTTCAGTGATAAGGACATTTGCTCCAAGGATATATTGGAGTAATTAATATTAATATGACATAAAAACATCTTGTGTCTAGTAGAAAACATTATCAATCAAGTTATAACGTGATCTACAGAACCATGGCACAATCAGCACAAGGAGTAACTGGACTGTGCTTCAGTTAGTTTTTTCTATAATGCAAGTTCTGCTGGTATTTTCACATCCTCAGGAAAATGCATAAAATGCTGCCCCAAACTGAAGACTGAAGACAGAGCTCATTATTTCCTGTTAGATCATAAGCAGTTGACATTTGCCAGGTTTCTACTTTCACACCAGTTAAGTAGGAAAGTTACCTTACATATTACCTCACGCTGTGCATCACTCAAAAGCAGAGCTAGGTTGCAGTTTTGAGGTTAAATTAAGGTTTATTTATTCATATAATGTAGCCTTTTTTCTCAACCATGTCCTCAAGGAGAGGAATACTGAAACAAATAGCTCTTTTATCTGATCAAATACCAATTGCAGGCCGAAATCACATGTTACAGTAGAGGGCAAGACATAGGACAGCATGATGGATCTAGACATTATGTGACCCAGCACCATCAACCTATAGGACCTCTGCACATTGAGGTAAAAACGTTTGACTTAAAATAGAAGAAACCTTGGATGGGCAAAGTCAAATGAGACTGTTGGTCAATAGAGGTGAACCATCATTACAAGGGCTTGTGTTTACTGACAAACTCAAACTCACTGAAATATTAAGACTATTTTTTATTTTTTAGTACTTTCTTTACAGGTGCGGTTGATTTTTCGCAGATGGTGGGGGGATATTGCGACTTTTTCCCCGGTGATAAATATTGTCACATTTTAATATCACCTGATCTCGTCACACCCTTGTAACCATATTGATTTAATTTTCTTGACTATTCTGCCTATTAACGCCTATGCTACAAAATAATATGGGCTACTTATTACTTACCATGGTATACTTTTTTATGGCATTGACATTATATAAGTAGGCCTATACTGTCATAGTATAAAACAATGTGCAATGACCCAGCTGCGTATCAGTCAAAGAAATGCACTATGATCATATGCAGCATAGTCTCGCTTTGCCACTCTACTCCAGCACTGGATTATATGCAGTGCTGTATATTTGCAGTGGTGAAGTATTGATCAGTGTAGTAAAATATGGTTATCAAGTTGCTAAACCATGTAAACTAATGTCACCTGTACTGCTGTTATTTAGGCCTATCATTATTCTACAATTAAGTTATTTGGCTGAATATAATAGTTTAAAAATTTTGTTTTAAATACACTTGGCTCGAGAGGCTCTTATGTGTTCATAGCCTCCTGCAACAATGTGAAGTGCCCTCAGAGTAGGAAACATGCCCACGCATGACAATGAAAGCGAATGACTACTGTATGCCCGCCGCCCGATGGGGCTGATTACCTGTTTCCTCCCTACAATTTTAATGGGCAAATATGCTAAGAACTCCCGTATGTGGATTGTCTTCTACAGCATGAATTTGAACGTCTGCCTTTTGAAGAAAAAGGGTTAGGGTTTTGCATATCTGTGCCTAACGTTAGTTGTTGCTTGCCACATTTGTTTCCACCTTAAAGCCCCACTGGTTGTATTGATGAACCTTGTGTTGTACATCAGATTTTCACAAAACGACGGTGATTGATCATATGACTCACTAATGAAAGCATTACCTTTTTGCTGAGTATTACAATATGTGTGTCTGTGGCGACATTCCCTAGCTAACTGTAGATATAAATAAGCCACCATGTTAGTGACGCTGCTGACAGCGGTTGGTCTGCCAAAAACTGCAGTTCTCCCAGTGACCACTAGGGCAGTTTGCACAATAGAGCAATTTCTCATTGATTCCCATGTTAAATAGGCCGTTTTCACAGCATAATTAAACCTATTTAGGGCCTGGTACAAAAAACATTCTAGTCTGTATATCTCCATGACCAGTCTAGTTTTTATTTTATTGGAGGTTAAAGTTTATGAATAATTAGGAGTGCGGCCTCTTGAGTGACAGCTAGCCGCTGGCCCTTACTTTGCCTCAGAAGTATGTCAGCCAGATGGACGTCACACCAATGCCCTTTTTTGGTAAGAGGAAATGAGTCAAATTCTGACAAGATGGCAACTCCCGTAGGCGAGTATGATTGGATCGAGTTGAGAGAACGACCCCGATGGGTATGCTCCGTCCATTTTTTATATGGTCTATGGTCACTAACTGTTATGCTGCGTTCACTTGTAATTGAAAATCGGGAATTTCCAACTTCTGAGTTAGACTTGTGGTAAGGGCAGAAGTGTAATAGGAACATGTGTGTGTGTGTATGGATTTCAGAGGGTAACACATAGGGGAAGGACTGGGAGTAGAGAGGTAAATGTGTTTCAAGAAAGCTTACAAATGAGCAGAAAAAGAAAAAAATAGTCAACACACATAAACCGTCTCTCAATACCAAGTATGCCAAGTTCAGACTGGTGAAATCGAAGCTTTATGAACCAGTGAACCAAACTGAAACAGCTGCTCATGAATGACACACTGCTTTGAAGCATGTCAGACAGTAAGAAGAGTTACATCTGCCGCCTATGTGTCAGAAATGCATCCAAAAGCAATGCCTGAAAAAACGGTTTTGTCACGTAACAAGGCCTCGCTCTCAGTGGTCACGTGATTGTAAAGCAGGGATTGAAACAGTGTCTCGCAACACTCGCAACCAGTGAATCGCAACACACCCTTCATAAGATCGATGCTGAGTCAAGCAAGCAGGCTCAAACATAACATCAAGGCTCGGGAGTCGCAGTATGGTTGTTAATGCAAAATGCATTCTGGGGTACCTGGCTGTCCGAAGTCCACACTAGCAACCTCGATTGCATCCTCGACAAAATGGGCAAGGCAAGTCACATTGAGGCATTTGGTCCATACTTGCTAATATGCGGACTATTAAATTGGAACAGTCTGCGACTGATGACGTTTCACAAGTCCACCAGAACACAAGTACAGACAAGAACGCAGACTGAGAAACATTTCAATTCATTCATTTTTGCATGTCTTAGTCCATTAATGGTAGACTGCATGTTAAAACTGCTGTGCATTTTGCAAAACATACTACTGTTTCCAGTTTTTAATGCGTTGTCTGCCTTCCAGTCAGCCATTGACTTCCATCGGTTTACTACAATAATGAAGCTGAAATTGTTTTGTTCACTCTGAACTCATAAAGTGCTTAAATTAGATCACTACGCTGACATTTAAGAAACATTGGATGTCAGCCTACATCATTAAATTAAATGGATTACAATCTGCATCAGCCGTTTGACCCCCTTGGCTGCTTCTGGAAGAAGTATACTGACTTCCTGAACAAGGTCATGTAATGAACTGCCAGTTATGAAGTGGACTGTTCAACATCATCACACTGAGCACATGCTTAAGAGCAACAGTTACTTTTAAATCCCAACTGCGCACTTTGTAATGTTAACACCCTCCCCCACCACAAATTTCGACCAGACTTCACCCAGTGCATGCTACCTGGATTATGTCTTCATTTCCTTTCTGTAGTGAATGTATGGCAATCTATTAAGATGAGCGAAACAGGCTTGTGGCATCTGCTTTGTGCGTCAGAACAAGGCACTTACCTCCTCAAGGACATCGGCAAGCTTGCTCAGAATATCTTCCTGCAGTCCATGGAATGAGGGAACGCTGCAGGAGAAAGAAAGGAAAGGGCTTATAGATATACACAAAAACTGCCAGAATATGAAAATACACCCTTCTCCTGCCGCTCTCCTCTCTGTCCAAAGCGCCTTCCACCAAACCAGCACGGCATAAGCCTTCAATCAAACAGTGACCTATACAAGTATTCATTCATTTGTCATTCATCCCGATACCATTATTTAGCAGCAATTCTATACAAATTACCCTCTTGTTGTTTTTTGTTTTCTTTGCAAATGTTTTGGCCTGTAAAACCATTTAAGATGACATACTGTGACACGTGGCTCTAACTAGCTACATAAACATTAAGTTGAGTTGGCTGCCACATTGAGCCTTTGGCTATGGTTAGTAAAAGGCTTAACCATTAGCAACATGTTCTAAAGTTTAATGCAGAAGTCTAGTTTTCTAAAAAGCTATAACAGACGTTTTGAAATGATGTTCTTTGTTGTCAGATAAAAACATGAAAAAAGAAGTGTAGAACAGTGTGAATGGAAACTTATTACTGCTTTGAAAGAGTTGAGCAGAATTGAAGCAGATATTTTATCTGAACAACATAGGCAACAACACATAAATACTATTATGCATTTGGCCTGAATACTGTATTACAGTATGTGCAGATAAATATGTCAGCATAAACTGGGCAACATGTCTAGTTACACAGCAAGGAATCAGATCCTGAGGTTGAATACACCAGTATGAGCCTCTAATGTTTGTTCCGTTTGCTTCCCGGCAGCCTCAATGAACGCTATCCGCCTGTCATCAAGCCTACTAAATAAAACTGGCCCAGTGTTTATCAAGGAGAAAAAATAACCTCTGTTGGTGAACAAAGGACTTATCTCCTCACATCATCTCTTTATCTCTCTCTCTCTCTCTCTCTCTCTCTCTCTCTCTCTCTCTCTCTCTCTCTCTCTCTGTTTCTCCATCTCCTTCATCCCCCTCATTTTCCATGCTTTATTACAGTAATCTGAAAAATCTTGTCTTGGCCCCCAACCCAGGCCCCAGCACTGTGTTGATCCTTGAGTGGTTCCTTTTTTCAACAGAGGCACAAGTGAATGAGCGAGTGAGTGAACAGATGACCGTACTCTACATGAAACATATGGAGTTTCAATCCCTTGATCTGTGAAGCTGTTGACACAAAGAAAAAACCTCTGTTTAGTAAATTTCCAATTCAGCACCTTAATTGTGTTACAGGAAATTAATCAATTGTTCAAGGCCAGTGGGGTAGTGCGGTTTTACTAATGTGTTGTTTTTGATCACATTCTAACATAATTACACTCATGGTATTGTGCACCCATGATAAAAGCAACCTTTAAGAATTTCTGTGGTGATCTTGAAAACACCTAGAAAAATCAGCACTTCTTTGATAAAGGGGTGGGATTATGCTTTCCCCTGCCAATTTCCTTCAAATTGTTGCGCAGATGGCCGTTTTTCCCCCCTATGCGCTAGACTTTTATCTAAAGCAAGCCAAATATTACAGAACTACTTTAAACTGGTGGCCTTACTTGCCATGGTTCTTTTACCCTCTGATTCTTGTATGTTTTGAGTCAATTGTTGTGTTTTGGTATGTTCTCTGGGATGACATCTGTCCCCGTTTGTACTTGTAGCCTATGAAACTTTATGTTGCTGCCCATCTTGTCTTGGACTCCCCAGCAAACACGTTATTTTATCTAAGTGGGACCTTCCTGGTTAAATAAAGGACGGAAGTGAATAGAATAATAGCCAACAGGCACCAACCTTCAAAAATATCAATTCACAGCCATATGCATTTTGTAGGCGATGTGAGTCAGTTCATTAGACATTACCCCTGCAGTTACTATTCCTGGAGCAACACGGTTGAGTGATTTCAAATATATGCTAGAAAGAGGTAATTCAAAAAAGGTCTTCACAAGCACACTCACTTCCCGCATGTTATTCCATGTCAGTTTTTCATCTGTGTTCCTCCTACACAACTTGAGAGCAAATATGTAATTTCACAGTAGTTTAACAGTGGGTAGAAATATTTATCTACATTACAATTAACAAATGTTGCTATAAATATTTGATCCACACCTCCTAACCCTAGATACCGTTAATAAACCAATAGAGATAGTCCAAACCCTGCAATACGTTTATTGAATATTAAATCATCTGTTGGACTGTTATATAAGAGCTGCTGAGAGGCAAGAGCTGCCATACAGTACATGCTTATGCACTCAGTAAAGGGATAGCAAGTGTCTTTTTTTTACGTCAAAGCCACTAAAATAGCCTCAGTGTTAGGACATGAAAGTGACATTTATGTGGATTTTTTTTTTTATCTGATTGGAAATATATTTTTGGTACTATATTTCTTCCTTCATGGTGAAAGGGTACTGTAGATACAGCGGCTTTATTGAGACTGACCTGCAAAAGTCATAGACTGTTTTTTATACCTTCCATTTTATAATTACTGCCTACTCTCAGAAGTAAAAGGTGTGACTTCATGGATTGCATCCTGTCTATTACAAACAGAAAATATTGGTATATTTTAACCATGTCTGTGGTCTTTCCCTTTCATTGACTACATAGTTAAATTTCCCAAACACAATCTTTACCTTGAAGGTTGCACATCAGGAAACCCCGCATAGGCATTTACGAAATAGTCAAATTGGTAATTTTGGACGGTGCTGACATAAATCATATTTTTGTATTTAAGGTATGAGGATTTGTTATAAATGAAGAGCTGGTTCCCTGCCTGCCTTGAAACAACTCTTGTCACAGTCAGGGAATCATGATCATGAGGCTTTGTTCAGAAGGAATGATCCAAGGCAGAGTGTGTGCATTTTATTTTTTTAAGAACTTTAAACACGCTCGGAAATGCAGTGGAGTGCATGCACGAGAGGAAGTGAGAAGACAATAGAGCAGTTTCTAATACCATCCCTGAAACAAAGTCACGAGAGAATGGAGTGGCATATGAAATATAGGGAAGATGTGATATTATTTTCATAATTGGCTTGATGAAGACAGGATAGTCGAACAGAGATAGAGGGCGAGAGAGAATTATACTGTAATTGCATCTCATGCATCTTGATCACTGCACACAGCTCTCCCTTTGTCTTTTGATGAGTCTGTCTTTTATCCTATACTCTATGCAGGCCTTTTAAATGATAATATCTTTTGGTGGTAAGGATGTAGGGCTCTTGGATACAGATATTAAAAAAAGATGATACAGGTACTATGTATTTTCCTAATGGGATGAATGACACCATCAGTAACGCACCAGCAACTCATTAACTTGACAAAAATTGGCAAAAACTAAGAATAAGGAATCCTCTGAGGAAAACCACACACATATTCCCCTGAAATTCATTTAGTTAATTCATTCATTGCATTTCAGATCAAAGTCCTATTCAAGACCAATTTGTCTGTCATTGTTGGGCAATTTGCAGGCTTCCTCACCTTTTCAGAAACTCCATATACTCTGTGTGCTTGATGAGACCCGTCCTCATCATGATCGTCTGAAAACACTGTCGGTCGATGGCCCACAGCTTCACATTTGTTAGAGCTGGAAATAAGAACAGACATAAGCAATGTCATGGTGGACAGTTTTTACCCTCAGGCCTTCTGATAAAAAAACTGCACATATTATGTATTATACATGCCCTGCAATGTATATGCTCTATGCATGCAGTGTGGATGTGAGTGAATACCATATTCACTTAAAAGCAGTTGATATTGATACAGGAATGATCATAGTCCAGGGTGGATAAATATGTGGACTTTTTGTTACTTTTTTGTAGGCAGAAATTGGCTCCCATATGTTTTCTATGGCTGCTGATGCAAAGCAAACCGGAAGCATTCTGGACAATTAGTCTATATTCAGCAGTTAGAGTTAATTGGTGTTTATGAAATGCCTTGGATGGATGGATGGCTTCAAATCGTGCTGCAGCTTTTTAATTAGTTTAAGATCAGGAGTCTGACTTGACTATGATCAAGTTTTTTTTATTAGTATCCTTGAGTTACTGATTGCTCTTTGCGTGTTTTGTCAGTGCGACAAAAGTTTTGTTCAGTTTCAAATCACAAACAGCTACCCTTGATATTCTTCTGTACAATTTCCTGAAACATTTTGAAAATTAATTTTTCAACTAATGGTTGCAATCTGCCCAACAAGGCACCAACTCCAAACCATAATACTCTCTACATGTCGAATAGATGAAGATTAAATTGTTTATTTTTCCCCATTTAAATATAGCGTTGTGTATTGTTTGTCCACAGAACATTCTTCCATGGAGCGTCCAGGTCATGTGAGACAAACATTAGACGGACAGCAATACTTTGGATTTGGAGATCGGCCGTTTCCTCTGTAGTATCTTTCCGTGGACTAACTTTTTGGTCTGTGTTTTCGTGTATAATTTGTTGCTACTTCAATATTTTATGAAATGTCACACAGTTACTGTTAAACGACTCTGCAAACTGTCTGTTCCACTGAACTCAAACAAACGATCGCCCGCTCTCTCTCCACTTTGACAATACGTCCCTCGCAAGGTCATGCATGACAAACAAGTACAACCATGCAAGTGCAGCGTTTTCTCCTCCAGCAGAGTGACAAACAAACAATGGCTGCGTTCTCATAGAAACCACACTTGTATGGAAAAATATGTATTTATATAAAAATAACAGCTAAAGTAGCTTGGAAAATGGTGGTATGGGGCACTGAGTTTGATGAATTTGCTATTCAGACCGCAAATGAAACAAGAATTGGTTTGCTAGCACAACCTACGGCCCATCTGCCTCACTTGCCGCTGCTGGGAGACTACTTTGGCCCGCATTAGCCCCAGCGATGGACTTTAATGGCGGCTGTAAAGCCATAAACAGCAAAGTCCGCTGGTCAAGTCAGGTCCAAAATGTCAGTTGGCCAAAATGGCAGTTTTGGACAGTGGGTCAACGAGCGAGTGTGAGAGAAAGAAAAAGAGACAGAAAAGGGGGACGAGCGAGCTATAGAAAAAAAAAGAGAGGTAGCACTGTATTCGAGAACAAAGCAGTGAATCAAGGAAATGAAACGGTATTTTCGCTAGATATGCAGCTGTAGCAAGTATCTCACAATATGCTTTTGAGATGATTGAAATTATATACAGATATGGAAAAATGCCTGAAAAGTTGGAAAAGTCAGAAAAGCAGAAGTACAGAGAGTCGTTGCTGTGGAGGTGATACACCGTTTCGTCCAGTCGCATCGGTGTAAACTGGCCCGTTTCAGAATGTTAGATGTGCATATCAAGTAGTTGCAAGATTCGACCCGTCTTGTCGCAAATCCTTGGTCTGAACTGGGCTTTCGGCTACACGTTTTTGACAGCTCCTTGAATAATGTAGAGTTCTCTTGCAGCAATCCTTACAGATATCCAGTCCTTCAAAGATCAGCACAAAATCTCTTCAATTTTTTTTCCATTTTCATGCTGGTGATTAATGAAGTCCTGGGTCTTTCGAAATTCCTTTTGTTGCCATTTTCACTGTTTTGACCCTCAACAGATCTTTCTCTGAGGTCCTCTGTAGTCACTTTTGATCAAAATATGTTTCACCTCGACAGTTCTCTGTGAAGAGCAGACTATGCTGGAACCAGGCCATATCAGAGCAGTAGACCTCTAACCCACACCTGAATGTCATTATTTCCACACTCTACCTTCCACCTCACTATTATCCCCATTTAGGAAAAGAAATTGAGTCGATGGGGCAGAAACAAAACATGTCAAAATACCATACTTCATCCAACTGAAGCACTGTCTAGGGACGGCCAGAATTCAGTGCTTCTCCTTTTTAATAGCAGTTTACGGCAATTAGTTTAAAATAACTTCAGTGTTTCTCCCAGTATAATTATCTTTTGCAAGAAATGTTCTAATTTTGCTTCATGACTTCAATTGTTATCGAGTAGAGTAGACTGTGAGGAGTAATAAATAGAAGATGGAGAAAATATTCAGTCTGACCCCAAAACAAATCTAGAGATCCCCAAGGAGCCCTGTGCCCACAGGGACTTGTAATAATATTAGAAGGAAGTTCACCAGATAAGCATCACTCTTCTTGGTATTTTGTTCCTGTCTCATCCTCCCAGTGTGACACTTATTCAGAGTTTTAAAGCTAAAATACAGTTTTGTTCATAACAATGTGGCATTATTGATCATGGGAAAATTATTTTCTGCTCGCTGTCCTCAACGGTGAAGTCACAGTGCAGGCTTAGGCTACAGAACAACACTCCTGCAGCTAATGGAGGATCAGTGAGTCTCTTCAGGATGGGCCTGGCCCTGCAGTTTAATGGGCATTCCCTAATTATGTTATTCTGGCCAGTTGTCATGATTCAACTGAATATTTTAGAGTTTTGGAATGTATTTTAGTTAAGGATACTAGCAAATGCAGGCAACTGGAAATACTAGAAATACTATGAATTTAAAATAAGCTCCATGAACACACACACACACACACACACACACACACATACACACACACACACACACACGCACACACACACAAATGCATACTTAATGCACAAACTCATATACTCCAGTATGTATATACACACACGAGTAAGTGAACACATTACACAGACACTTCAATTATGTCTCTGCAGACCAAGAGTTTGGCAGCACTTTAAAATAGGGCCAAACCACAGGAGAAATGCCCTCATTACACAGCTTGACACTGTTTTAAGTTGGAGCGGGAACCCCAAAACACACAGCATGACGTAAAACAGTATACAGACACAGATGTTTGGATACGCTGATATGCAGACATTCTGTACAAGCATGCACAGAAATCAGACACACAGAAATGCACATCAAAGACGCGCAGATACACACACACGCTACTGTAGATATAAACACACATGCTGCTGTGTGTATATACACAAATTAACAGCAAATAACTGACACGCCAAGTAAAAATATGTAAAACTATAGATTGTGAAATGCTTTGAGCTCGGTGGATTGGAACACTGATAACAGAATCCATGCACATAAGTTCCACAATATTTCTCCTCATCCTTTCAAGCTTTCCAAAGGCACTGTTTGATGAAAAAAAAAACATATATCCGGATCTTGTTATGCCTTAAATGATATTTCTGCAGTTGTGATGTGTACAAATTACTCCAAGGTAGAATGAGGGCCCTAACAAACCTTGTATATGGAGAGAAGTCTAGAGAGAAATCATTATAGTGGCCTTCTAATTTGACCCCGAAGCAACAAGAGTGGGAGGTTAGACGTCATTGCCCACTATGCAATGTACTGTTCTGGTGTGTGGGAGTGTGGGGTACTGGGAAATAAGATATGTAGGGAGCCTTCAGTGCACCACAGTAGGTAAACATATTATTTGGAGGCTTGACTAAATTGCAGTGAGACTCAGGGAGCTAGTTATCCTGTAGTGAGGGCGCAGATGAATGTATTAGTGCTCATGGGTTCCCGTCCATTAGCTTCACAGCTTTGTGGATGCACATGACACCTCAGGCAGTACTTGAGAGATGCAAGGCTATTGTTTGGGAAAGGTTTTAAAGAATTTGGCAGTTTTGTTGTGGGAAGATCATTGGGGGTTTTATAGTCAGTGGTGGTCTGTAAATGCATGCAAGGTTATACTGTATTTGTATGGGGTAGACAAAATAGAAACAAACACTTGGGCAATTTAAAGGGATAGTACCGGTCTGGTGGCTTTGACCAGAGCATAGATAACGGCTTCCATCCACTCCGTGTAAACTTATAATGGGCTGTTTGATGGCAAGGTAAAACTGTAAAAATATTCTAACTTTTTTAAATGCGTAAAATAAGTTTAGCTGCTGCCCAAATCCACAGCAGTACATTGCTTATAGCTTCTGTGCCAGTCCTCCTGCTTCTCCACACTATGGGTGCGCTGAACATCATTTATTATAGGTAATACACTAACTACCGATAAGCATCTCATACAAAAAATGGTGAAAAGTTTAAAATACATGCATTACAAACAAAATAAAGGTTTTAGCGGAAGTGTTGGAGAGTGTCGAGCTATTTAATGCACTTCAATTGAAGCCTGCAGCACACATGCCGTCACTCAGACAGTGGAGGTAGTTTGGATACAGGATGTGCTGATTCGAGGAGCAAATGTGATAACATTGCAGCTGAAAGTGGCCTCTTGACGCGCATCACCCTGTGGTACACCGGTGTGTGGGCTTGTACATAGGTAATGGGTGCAGGTGTTATGATGCGTTTAATATTTACTGTGTGTTTTTCTTTACTGTCTACAGCATCTCAAATATCATATTATGACAGTTCCTTCAAACAAAAGCTGCTTCCTTCAAACAGTGGCTACTTTTTATGAAATAAATTAAAATCACTATAACCTCAATACACATCTTGCTGACTACTATTTGGTGTCACCTATTTTCTCTTTGCCTCTAAATTGAAGCTGGAAGCTCCTCTAAATTGAATGTAATCCCACCTCAGAGTAAAGGATGGCTATTCATAGCCATGCTGCCCACAGCCAAGCATGTTATCATTATCATTTGTTCGTGCTCCTGATTTCCTTCCCTCTCTCTGATGCAGAGCAGTATAATCCTCACCCTTCAATTATTTGCAACAATAGATCAATAGTGTTGATTGTGAATTCTGCCAAAACTGGACAACTTTCTCATGAGAGGATCTGTGTTTAAGCCTAAGGAAAAAAAATAAGAGCTGATGTACATATGGATGTCGCCACAAGATAGAGTGCAGGACAAGGCATCACTCATTGATTTGGCTTAGTCATAATTCATTGTAACTGCATTTCACCCGTAGGGCAGAATGCAAATGTTCCATGTGCGTTTGTTCTTGTAATCTCATTGTGAATCATTAAATTATATAAATAACAGATAAACTCAATAACATTTCTTCTCCGTATTCTGGTCAGGACAGTTTACATACAAGGAGCATGGGGGTTTGGAGACCTACTGTGACGGTAATCTGAATTTTTGTTGTGAGTGCCATAAGATTTAGTGGGGGGTTTAAAATGACTCAAAACAGTTTATGCGTGGCTCATGATGATTCAGCTCAAGTATTAAGTGTCTGACATTGGCACTGCAAAAAAATCCACATTCCTTTCCAAAAGCACCACAGGGCTACAGGGTACTTAAATAAAGATTAGACCAGAGTCACGCAGCACAAGTAAATGCATACACTCTAATAAGAGTGATATTTTGTGTTAGTAACATAATAATAACACACTGTAATGCACTGCTCAATGTATCTCACTATGTGGACATTATTTAACAGAAAATAAGTTCTAATATAAGATCCCTTTCTCTCCATGTTAATCTGTCTATAGAGGCAGGGGATATTGCATTTAATAGCTGCCTACTGCTGTGCCTGTAAGTACCTGTTCATGTAGGGGAAAAAAACCTGCCATGATAAGATGATCATGATGATATGTTTTTGACACAATACTGTAGCCCATATTATTCAAAGCAAAGTCGTGATTTCACATTTACAACTTCAAATCAAATCATTGTCACACAACAAAGAAAATGTGTTAGAAAGTCTTGGAAATATTAATTAACATGTGTCTTTGTTTCCACGTTGGTTATTAGGACGTGCTCCACCATGAATCGTCATTTTAGCACCTGTAGATTGTTAACCTGAGGTTACACAGACAGCTCTGAGAAGGAATGGTGTCTCCAAACTAATTAGTGGGAGCACCCGACATAAGAATATTGTTTTCATTTCGGGATTTGAGGGTATTTGAATTGGTTGTCACTTGAAAAGTTTTCTCACTGTCATCTGTGACTTGCCGCCTCCTGCAACTTAATTAACATTTTATGCTAAACTCCCCCCTCTTTCCTTTATTGTAATGTCTAAGAAAATGAGAAAAGCAACCATCCCTCCCCTCACTGACTCTGAGGCACACACACACACACAAACATATATGCACTTAAAATCACATAGTCACGTGAAGTCTACTCCTTCAAGGCCTCCAACGTGTCTTGTTTTGGTAAGCGTTAAGACAGCGATGCTATAAGGGCTGCTGGGTGAAGACCGTAATCTCCTTTCCCCCTAAGTCATTAATAATATCAGCCAAGTCTGATTACATCTGGGGGAGCTCTTTAGAGCGTGAGAAAGCAGGACAGGTCATTTACGCCAGATAGAGTCACAGAGCCTAAAGAAAATTTAAATGCATAAATCTAACACTGAGCACAGAGGGGATCCTCTTGTTACATTTCTTTCGGAAACTTCCTGTCAGAGGCTGATTGAATACTGTAGGGGTATTCCTAAAAGTGTACTTTTAGCTTTCTATGTCTTAGAAAAGATACAAACATAATTTACCACTCATCTCTGTAACACTAACAAACCTCACTCCCAACAGTTAGTCATCAATTAAAGCCGATCTTGTTTGGAAGTTCATCATAAACATGCACACATTTTGAAGACGTGAGTTGAGTTTGGTCGGTTTAAATAAGTATCACATTCATCCAGAAGGGAGAGTGGTCTCTCAAAAGTTAGCTCTGTGATTGCAGATATGCTTACATGGCAGAAGCAAAAAAGTAAACACTGTCTTTTTCCAGCTTAAAGACTATCAACTTGAGCATGCAATATTATTAAAAAGTCAAACTGAGTTGAACCCATCATATTCTCGATAACATCATCTAAAGTCATTCAAGGAGTAGCTTCTCTGGATGGGCTATGCTGTCTGTGTGGACCATCAGTCATGATGGAGGACATTGTCCCAACAACAAGCATCACTTGAATTTGCCATTTCATAAAACTATAGTCACTTAATAGTGGTGCCTACGGAAAATGTTCATCAAAGTCTGTTCTTATCCAGTTGTTCTGAATGATGAATCCTTATTGATCATAATTTTTTATTAGCATTGGTAACGCCCCCTAAACACGATAGAGAGGTAAAGTTAAAAAAATAAAAAGTAGCATTAATGTTCTCATACCTAAGAAAGAAGCAAATATAACAATATTGTGCTGAATCCCATAAATCCATGGGCAGAAACAAAATATGAATAAATTGTGGGTACGAACAAAAATATATCTGCATGCTTGTATGAATTTGTTCATATATCCCTTCTTGTATGTGTCATAAGTCCCTGAGATTTTAATCACAGACAATTAGATACCATTTGCGATTTATTCCTCATCCTGCTCCTGGTGGAAATCTACAAGAAGTAAAAGTGTTGAACAATGGAGCAGAAACAGAAGCAGCTCTTGGTCTAAGCTGCCCTTATGTGTGCAGTGGTTTGATCAGAAGAACCAGCCAAAAGGAAAAAGAGAAGACTTTGCAAAATGTGGACACAACCCTGGTTTGTCTTCCTTTTTCCAAAGACTTGTTTATCGTCTCGGATTGCTGCTTCCTTACTATAATATATTAAACATATTTGATTTTATCGGAAACGTCAAGACAAGAAAAAGACTGACTTACGAAAGATCAGACTAAATTTTATGAAAACTTTCTACCAAACACTGAGTCGTGGGAGCATGATAAAATCAAACATGTTTCTAGAATGGACAGACCTCAACTCAAGCAGAACTCTCATTATCTTATTCTGACCCTGGAAATTTGTCTACAACAGTGAAATTGCTTGAAAAGTATTTTTGGTGTAACAAGTTTGAACAAAGGAGAAAAATGTGCATTAGGTCGAAATATGGAGTAGGGGAAATATGTAAACAGGAAGGCTTTGCTCAATACCACAGCAAAAATTTGAATAAAATGAAGTACTGTACAGCAGTTTTAAGTGCAATTAAAACTTAAAAATACCTGATTAATGGACTTGAGTAGCAGGTTACTGACATATGTCACTGACGGAGTGTATCATGTGTGACGTAGAATGAATAGATCTTAAACTTCTGATGGATGGGAGAAACAGGTAAGTTTTGTCTTTGTTTTATCGTTTTTTGGGCTTTTTATGCCCATTTGTATTGCCCGGGATGTATTTTAGTTATGGGGATAAATGAGTGAAACGGCAAAAGAAAACAGCATAATGTTTTTTTACATTTCAAGTATTTAGAAGTCTAGAAACAGAAACAGTGAAAGATGGGCGTCAAAGGCAGAGAAGAAAAGCGATATTTCTCTTAGAGTAGGTGTTAGCGAATGGTAGACAAGAAAAGACAGAAATGAATAGGAATGATGTGAGTTATAATATAAAATATATAATATACAGTTTAACACAGTGTGTTATATCAAAGAAAAATACACTTTTAATATCTAAAAGGCTTTAATAATCCCAAGCAAAGTTCAGCAGGCTCATGTGTTTTGATCAAAACATTTTTTATCAAAAGGAATTCATCTTTTCTTTTCTTCACAGATTTAATTTCATGGTTTCATGATTGAAGCACTGCTACCTGAGCAGATAGACGTCAATGGTAAGGAAAATTGATTCGATGTAAGGGTAACAAGGAAAACTAGCAGCTATCCACTGCAGCATCTGAACAACAATAATAATATATAAATAAAATATGCTGTTGTCCTCATCATCATATAGAATCAGCTAGAAAGTATTTACCACAGAGGAAATCACTTTGAATAACCTGATACATTTTAATCTGCCTGGCTGTAGAAATCAAATGAAGTATTTGCTATTCATCAGCAAGTAGGTTATTTTTAGGTCCTGGTCCAGGTCTTATCAGGTTTTCAGATGACACATTTCTCTATATGCTAGTTCTGTGGACTACTCAAACTACACACTGAAATCTGGCAAATTCCAATGTGTCAGGCAGCCAATATTGCCACATACTGTCAGATTAATCACGTAAGATCTCAAAGTAATACAGAATGATAATAGTTTCTACATCAAAATTACTAATCCAAGCTGCAGTTTATTTTTAATTATATATTTTAATTACTCTCACTTTGTAAAACATTTCATGCTACATTTCTCTTCTGAGTTAATAGCTAAACATATCTTGCATGAGCAGTGGCAGCTGCCTCGTGTCCACACATGCAGCAGTTGCTGCTGCAGCGCTGCCTTCATTCAATGCCTACATTGAGTTTTGCCTATGATAATGGCCATAAAATGATATAATTTAATACTATAAATGTCATGTACATTTGTTTTATGTAGAAAAAGTAAATATTCTGTCCACAAAAACCAAACAAAGTGTTGAGTCATATATAAATATCATAATTGTATTGCTATATCCTACATATATATAAACAGATAAAAGACACATAAAAACTGTAGTGAAAGTCACCTGAATGTCATCCTTTCTTTAATCTATGAATAAATGATACATTCTCACTCCCATTTTTTGTTATTCGTTAAATGTTTTGTCTAATTGTGCTTAATTTCTGGAGGACCCCTTTTAAAATGAAATCGTACATTTTAAGTTGTTATTCCTAAAAAGAAACAAGACAAAGAATTAACTTGTGTCATTATTGAATTTGCCTTCTGTCAGTCAAAGCTGCTGTTATGCAACCCGTTGAGGCAAAAACATCAAATCTGCACCCAAAGATACCGAGCAAAGCCGTAGTGATAATTCCCCCCACTGCTTTGCCAGAATGTGATAATACATGTTTCTGTGACTGTGTGTGAGGGAGTGACTGCAAGCCGCGTGCCAGTTTAGTTCTTTTTCTTTTACGAGACAGCAATTATTCTGACAAGAGGCCTCTTTACTCGGCAGTCCTACATTGAACTCTGTTTCTGAACTCTGTGGAGAAACTGTTCATTATAGGAGGAAAAGATGTTTAGTCAAACCGACGAGTGGCCCAGATATTACAAATGTCTTTCTCTGTTCAGGGATCTTGTGTGAAAACCAATTCTGCCATGTTTCGTTATATTATAACATCTTACTTATTGCAACTTCAAGTGCATGTGATAGTCTGAGTCCCTAACGTAATCCTTTGCACACTACCTACTGGTCAACACATATGCAGTGTTAATAGTTTCAGTTTAACAGTCTGTTGCTAGTAGCAACCAATACCAGGATAACCCCAGAGAAGCTAAACAACATCCATTGATCGGTTTCTTTTATCCACCTTCTAAATGCACTTGTTGGACCATTATTTTTACTTCATTTCCTATCACTACATGGTAGCTTATAGTTCTTATAGTATAGATACTTTGTTTCTTCCTGCAACCCTGTCTTTCAGAAATTACATTTATATATTTGAGAGATACATAATGCGCCCTGCAATTTGTATCAACATAATAAGGCAACATTCTCGATTAACATATCTGAAAAATATTACATTACATTGTAAGAACAAAATAATGGTTTTGTTTTGTAATTTGTTTTCCCTATCTGTTCTGCAACAATTATCAATGTATGTAATGGTTAAGTTTAGGCACTCAAAGCACTTGGTTAAGGCTAAGGAAAGATTGTAGTTGTTGTCACAGAAAAAGTCAGTTGGCTTGAAGGCCAGGTCTTCAACCTCTATTGGAGGTGGGTTAGCAGCTTAATGTATACTATTGGCTGAATAATTATAGTATATAAATGATAGAAAATGTCACCTCTTATTTTCTATCATACACTTCTCATGGGGCATGAAATTAAGCTTGGTTTTGGGAGGATGGAGGTCAGTAGAAATTGCATTACCTCTCTGTCAGTAACTTTAATCAGGACCTCTTCACTGCCTCAGACCAGCTGTGGCTAGACAAAATTTACTTTATGATACTGACGAAAGCAGGTGGTGTATTACATATTGTGGAAAGGATGCAAGTAGAAGCTGCCAGAGCTAGTTAGTTTGTATTAATATTGCACAAATTTTAAAAAATGATTTCGTGAAAGATCAGTCACAACATTAGCACTAGCATTTTGGCTGCAAATGGCTACATGGTATGCGTCTTAGATCGCTGGACATTACCTACCTGATCCTTGTACTGGAGAAATCAAACTAAATTCCAAGTTCAAATCTGTAGGAAGGATTTTGTTTCACACTCATTCTTAAGGCTTCATTTTATACACTGTGTGAGAAACAGACCGCTTACCATACACACAGTAGATCATCAAGTCCATCAAACAACCAAAGGTGTGAGTCATACATGCTCCACTTACATTGGTGAAGCATTAGCTTTCATGTTCCTCCCAAGGATTATCGTGCAGAGATCTCTATCAGTATCTAAGACACATGTCATTTCAAGTGTCTTGTAGCTAGATCAAATCCAGATGAGATTTCAGGCACTTCCATTTACATTTAGTCACATATATGTGCCACTGTTGGCCAGATCACAAATCTGATTGCAATCCATCTATTGCCGCATATCCATTTGTAAATCCTGAGTCAGCCCTATACAAGATCACAATATCTTTTTTTCCCGGGATGGCAAAGGCCTGATCCACCCTACTCTGCCTCTAATAGGTTTACCCTGATATTCTTACATGTGGGCAAAGAGCTCCGTACACTGGGGGCATGAAAGGAGGGCAGGCACCGTTCTACTATACTATAGGATTTTTTTGAGTAAGTGAACTGAGTGGAACAAGGAGAAATCTGGGCTGTGCACGGAGCGATATCGAGCAGAACGGCTTTGAGTGGAGGAGCGAAGGGAAAAAACAGCTCCATGGGCGAGGAGCAGAAATGTTCAATCACTCGACTCCGTTCACATGCTCTGGTCTATTAGCCTAACTAACAAAAGCATTTACACCTTTTCAATATCTGACTAGTACGCGTCATTGGAGGCGGTTTGAGCAAGCCAATTTTTTTGTGGATGCATTTAAATTTGGCTTCTTCCAGATCAGATCGCTATTCAGTCTGCCTAAGATGCACAAGTGTGCAAGTTAAGTATATATGGGGGATAACAGTCCAGGCAAGTAGCAGCTCCACAAAGTTTCCTGAGCCATGTTCCCTCACTGATCCTATCACATAAGCAACGGTGTGTAAAACAGAACAGTAGAAAGAAACCAAAATAATCTTTCAGTCCAGAGAGCTGTCCTCAGTTAATCTCACATACCCCCAGAGCAAAAGGTATGTTCATATTATTAGCCTGTCCATATTGTCACTTGAGACTGTTAGCATAAAACAAGAAAAGCAATTGTTCAAAGCTGCCCCTGACTGACTGACTGACTGACTGACTGACTGACTATATATTGCTACTGTCTAAGGTTGCCTCTCTGTGGGTGTTTTAACCTTTCAAATATTCCCGAGCCCCAGAAGAGCCTCTAGCTCCGAGCTCACACCTGAGCTCCAACTGAGAATCAGGACAACAACAGCAGCAGGGGCCCTCAGTCCCGATGCACACACACATTCACACACTGGGACAACCTTTTAACACGTGCACTTAAACACATACAAATTCCGTTGCCTTGATCCAACTAAATTAACAATTAACTAACAAAAATACAGGAAATAACAAGTGACTTCAAATAGCTGGGTTTGGGGCTTCCCTGCCACCAACACCATTTTACCACCACAATTCTTGCTGCACTCTGGCAACAGCGTTACCATGGCAGCCATGGAAACGGAGAAGATTTTTTCTCACTCTGTCCCACTGGAATTTTATCTACCAACGCCATTCTTTCTGTCTTCTTCTCTCAGTCCCTGTGTCTAAATTTCCTTCCCTTTTACAATGAAACCATGTATCCTATGGCAATACAGTTCTCATGAACCTCTGCAAACATCCGCAGCAGGTGGTGGAAAGAGAATGATTGTGCCTCAATTTTTTGCAGCAAAATATCTGAACATCATTACGGATGTCAGTCACGACAAACGAGATGCCAATTTGTGAGTGTTGTTTTTTCATTAGTTATTCCTGTTTCACACATATATATATATGTGTGTGTTATCTCTATTGCTCTGTCTTATTTCAGATGTGTAATACCTACATAATCTGTTTTTAATTTTTCTCATATCATATCTTTCCATGCATTTGCATGTGTGTCACTCTTGTTTCCCTGCTTTTAGTTGCACCTCTAATTGCAGTGAGTGGCCTACCATTGGAAAAGACACAGCAGCACAGCAAATTGTGGCTCTTGTTAAGAGTGCATTCACTAGCTTTCCTGAGTCAGAGTCCTTATTTAAAGCTGTTCACTGCCCCGCCCTGCCTAATGATGGTGGCGCTCAGGTCCACACACTCGGTACCTTGGTTCACAACAAAGAGCATAATTCATTGTTTCTTCGCAGTGGTTTTCAACATCCACAGTATACATTATATACGGCTAATACTCGATGCTGCTATGCTATAATTTACACTTACTCTCTGAGGTAATGTGTCTATTTACTGAAGAGTACAATGTGCACCCTCTCCAGCAACTGTGGCTCTTCTGTTAATATGTACATACAATAATGTGTGGAATTGAATATGATTTATTGCCATATGCACATCAATTACAGAGAAGCAGTTTTTGGCAGTGGAAATCTCAGATCGCAGGCTCTTTCCAACAATGCTCATTAAATATTTATAAAATGAAAATGAGGGATGAAATATAACATATAAAAAATAGATGATGTACAGCAATTGCACGATAAATACATAATGTAAACTATGTAAGCGTAAAAGAGATAGATAGATAGATAGATAGATAGATAGATAGATAGATAGATAGATAGATAGATAGATAGATAGATAGATAGATAGATAGATAGATAGATAGATAGATAGATAGATAGATAGATAGATAGATGGATAGGTAGATATTAAACAGCTAGTAAAACACTTAGTAGAATAAATGCATCTAGTCATCAGTCTCGGATAAATACATAAAAACATTACACTGTTTTTCAACCTTATGATTTAATGAAAAAAAATAAGGATGGAGCAACCGTAATACGAATAAGAATAATGACTGGAAGTGTGACTGGAATGTGTCACAAAGTCTCACTTTTTAAAACATTTTTACACGAGAGGCACAACTTGGCGCTAACGTGTTAGGCAGCAGAAACACTTGCATTCAGTGTCACAAATGTCTTTTAGCTTTCTTTTATCTCTATCTTTAAGCACCAGTTAGGCTAGTTGTAGGTGCAGTAAGCTAGAATGAAACTGTCCCCCAGGCAGAAGAGACAATGACGGTCTACTATACCAAAACCCTTTAACAGATGGCTATATTTATGGTTCATTCTGTTGAAAACCCTATCCAGATGTTTAAAGAGAGAAGCATATGCTCAGCTTATGTTCTTATGTTGGGAACAAGAGAGGAGCTAATTGCTACTGGATGTTTTTGTAAACTAATGCCGATGCTTGCAGTATATCAGCAAGATGATGCTGTTTGCTTGAATGCTAAATGTGGTGAAACATTGCTAACAGTTACTTATTAATAGAATGAATGAAAGACAGAGCTAACACTTGATCTGACACAATTCTTATGTTAGCATGCAAAAATAGTATCCTTATGGAGTGTGCATTTCTGTCACTGTTCAATAACATACTGAATTTATAGGAAATTGCCATGTTTAAAGTTCAGAGTGAAATGTCTCTCTGTTTTTTAAAAGCACAGATATAATACATTTTGTTTGGAGGGTGCTTTTACATTCTGCACTCACTTGATTTTAATCATTCTGAAAATAAATTGTTGTAAAATAAAATGCCGTTGTTTTTCTCTGATGGAAGGGCAAATAGCTGGCGCTGCTTGGTATTCTGATCAAGATCTGAAATGAGAGCAGCTCCCAAGAGAGAAAGGAGGCCAAGACTAGTTACTGATGTTGTGGAATCATACTGCCGGGTCAAAAAAAGACAAATGCGTGACAAAAGTGCACAACGAATGTTTTGTAGGAAGTCTGCAGCCAGGACCTCTTGGCATTTATTTGTGATGCGAGTTAAAGAGTAAGAGACTCAGGGGGCACACTGACAGTCTTACAATCAGCATGTTTTAATATTTAAACACAACAGTGTCCCCAGCAAAAGCTTCCATTCTCCACCAGTCATAATGTTTAACTTGGGGCCTGGGTCGAACCTGTAACTTATCTTGTTCTGCCAAAACAAGATTTGCTCTCTGTGGAATGGGTGATTCCTGAGACTAAGCAGGCGCAGTCTACTGAACACACACTCACACATTTATACACACTCACATGCACATTTTCCTCTCTGATTGATTAGAAAGACAACTGTTTGCTCACTCCCCAGCGGAAGGAAGGGTTTTCAAACAGCTGAGCTATCATTCCGTGACAAGACCCATTCTCAGATGTCTCCAGAACAATGCTGCTGCTGTGGCTTCATTTTCTTTCTGTGATACCATGATATGAAGTGCTTTTTTTAGTAACACATGTGTATGTGTATGTGTGTGTGTGTGTGTGTGTGTGTGTGTGTGTGTGTGTGTGTGTGTGTGTGCGTGTGTGTGTCTGTGTGTGTGCGTGTGCATGTGCGTGTGCGTGTGTGTCTATGAAAACTGATGCCAAAGCATTGTCCCTGTGCTAGCTTACAGGTTGTATCTATGAAGCATGCTGCACATGGCAAAAATACAGGCTTGTGCATGTACATACATCAGAAAGTATGCAGGCATGCATGTCTAACATTCAGTAGATGTACTTCAGATGAATTCACGACCATTGCATGGAAAAACAGTAAAGAGCACAAGTAAACAGGCATTAAACATCTAGCAAGAAGGCTGCTATAGAGCTCTTGAGTCGACGGTGGATGCTGCAAAATCCCACATGAGCCCTCATGAACATATAAGCCCTTAATCTTCAATCTCAGATTCAGTCATGGCTTGGATGTCTGCCAACTATATTATTTTAAATTTTTTATCTCAAGTCCACATTCACTAGAACCGAGAGCACATGTAAATGTCAATTAATCATTAGGAAAAAGGAAATGTCAATTTCAGATGAATACCTGACGACAGTATATAATGTACGGACTGGTTGGCATTAATATGCATTGAATACATTTATACATTAGATAAGTGACATACAATACATCAGTGATTCTTTCAAAACCTTTCAAGACCTTTCAAGACATTTCCAGTCTGATGTATCCCTTCATCAGCCCCCAGTCATGTTTAAGAAATGGTGATCCTGGAATGCTTGTTTTTCCCAATACCTGCAAACACGCACCTTTAAACAGCTGAGGCTTTTTTCTTGAATGTGCTTTGGAGTGTGACAGCGAAGGTGTGCCAGTGTAAAAAAATGACTAACCCATATTTGACATCTATAATCATGAAAATAAATACTTATCTACCCTGACTGTGCTATGCAACATTTGCTCCGCTGTGATACGTGTGTGTTTGAGAAAGTGAGTGACGGAGACTGAGAGAGAGTGAGAAATATGTGTTTAAAACGTTGGGGAAAACCCATTTTTTACTTGGTGGGTAGAGCTGAAGAGGATTTCACATGGTATCTCTCAGTATGAATTTAATTATGACATTGTTTTGGTCATATGTTAAAGTATTCATGTACATTGGATATGACCCCGACTGAGAACACAGCTGAAAGTCTGCAATGACGTCTGAGACTGCTTTTTCCTCTGTCATTAAGATGGAACACACAGATAATCAGTCTCACTGATTATGTTAGTAGTGACTGGCAGTGACCTCACTATCTAAGAGAGGACTGCTCTAAAAAAACGTCAGGATTCCTGACACAATGACTGAACAATTTGCTTATTTGTGTGTGTGGCACGATCTGGTGATTTGTTAGAGCCATCATCTTGTTTCCTAATTCTCTAACTCATTTGCTAAAAGGTTTTCAATCCTAAAATCTCATGTTTTTTGTTGTTTTAGAAAGACCTTGAGATGCGGTTGAAAGCTATGGAACAAAAGCTAGATTGTTTTTGTCAATACATTTATATTGGGGGATATTTGATAAATACCACAACCATTTAGAGCACATAGAACAGGCGATGGGCTGGGCAGTGTTTGACCATGTTTATTGCGTAGTGCTGAAATGATCAATTATTACATTTTTTGAACTGATTGACAAAGCAAAGTAATCTGCAACCTTATTGGTAACTGGTCAATGGCATAAGTTATTTCTCTACTACCGTAGAATTACCATCTTGCGATTGTATTCTGGAGGGTGTCCAGTCCAACAGAAAACGCTGTCAAATGCTGACTTAAATAGATTTTTATCCAGTTTTGAACTATATTTTTATGTCACATTCTTTAGATGGTTGGTTGATTTCTTCTGGATTTTTAACTGGATGAAGGACTTTGGTCATCAAAGAGACTAAGCCTGAGAGAAACCACACCAACTTACCAGCCCTTGATCTTCTCAGCTCAGTGTTTGGGCCTGTATCAGTAGATTTCGCCTGAAAGCCTGAGTCAGCTACAGTCACATTATTCTACCCCACCACCAGATCATAAACCTGGCCACAATTTAGGTTTAGTTTTTACTCTGGGCCTAATTGTCAGCTCTCTTACCTGTAAGGGGGCAGTTATATCTGACCACTGGCCCATTATATTTGATGCCCTATTCCCCTGTGGCATGGGTCATTCTTCCCACCCTATCAACCCCTGCACCATCATACGTTTTTCTAACACTTACGCAGCTGCTGCCAGTACCTGCTCCTTACAATCTGCTGAAAGTAGTCTGTCATTTGAAGCCCACAAGGTGCCCCTCTGAATTCATTCTCACACTCCTACTACGGACATCCTGTAAACATAATGCCTCCGTGGCTGTCACTGGCGCAGATGTAAAAAAGAAACAGACAGTACCTACAGGTAGTTACGGCTTCTCCAATGTCAAGATTGTTGTAAATATCTTTGGAATTTTGACTGTTGGTTGTACATAATATTTCATTTACATTACATCTGGGCTGTAGATAATTGTTCCAGACATTTTCACTTTTTTGACATTTGGTATACCAAACAATGAATCAAGAAAATAATTGCCAGTTGCAGAGTTAACCTTTTTGCCATGATTTTGAAGTTTGCAGCTATATGTTTGGATTTCACACTTTAAGGCCCTGGAAAGAGAGAGCAGGTTTTACAGGCTGCAAACGCTGATCAGACAGAGCGTTGCTAGTTGCGTCTTATGTTATTCTTGCACCAAGGCTAGCATCGAATCAACTGTCCTCAGTCGTTATTTTGCTGTGAAGTTAAATAACATTGGGTGCTTTTCTAATCCGAGTCGAACTTGAGGTATTCACAGCCCATGTGTAAAAGCAGGAGGCTAAAACATGAGGGGCTCAAACAGCAACGCAAAAGCAGAGAGCTAAATGCCTTATTCTCATTGAAAACCGTTACAAATAGGAGCAACTGGCTGCTAAAATGACCTCGTCTGATCAGGGCTTAAATGGGCATTTTCAAGAAATAGAAAGAGCCACATCAACAACTGTTGCACATCTTCATGCCTCTCAATGCTGAATTGCATCCTGTTATGCTGTCCAAGTCTTATGTAACATTTTGATGCTTTAAAAGATTATTTTTTTTAGTGGACTGTCTGCAGACAAAAAAATACCAATTTTGTCCTGCTTCCCTTGAGGTTGCTACCTCATTTTGCTGTCACTGCTGTCCTACATTTTTCACCTCTCTTTTGTCTGTCCTCCCCTCTCTTTGACTAGCATTTTCCAGATTGTCATGTGAAATTGATCTGGCATGGATTTGATGGCTAGAGGGTTTATCTTAGGCAACATTTTTCCTCTCAGGCTGCATGTGAAATAAGGCCTCATATGTCAAGACTCGCAGAGTCGAATCCCAAAGGTGTCCATAACTCTACGCTTAAATGTCTGCATCCCGAAATTAAACAGAACATATTGATTGGTGGAATTTGTTTAGGTCACTTTGCAGCCTGGGAATATGCATAGAAATGCAATAATTAATAGAAATGCAGCCAATCCTTGTATTGTTTTGGAGAGCTTGTAATTCTGTCTCATCCCTAAAATACATAAGCTCAGAATTTTGTAATTACACGGATACTCGCACATTTTGCTGCATAAAAATTGTCTTTTGTGACAGTTTAGAAATAAAAACTGTATTACCAAGCCTTCTGTTTGTATATTGTTATTTTAATTTAACAGACCTCAGCTGTAATTTTGAATTTTAGGAGTTTTACTATAAATTATAAATACCGCTCAAAAAAAAGCTGTGGTTTGACAAATGACTTGCATAGAATTGCAAATGAAGTGTGTGATGATAGACAATCTATCACAGGGAACAATGTGTCTGCTTTTATTGTCATTAGAGTCATGTTTCCCCTTTTGTTGTAAGTGCAGATTGATTTGGAAAGCCAGCACAAAATGCTCGCTGTGATGAATTTCCGAAATCAAGCCAGTTTCAAGTCAGTGACTTTCATAATGTTCTGAAATGAATGCACCAAATGTTGCCTGGAAAATAGAGAAAGACACAATGAAAAATTAAAAACTCTGTAGTATGCTTTGAAATTTGATGGCACTAATTTAAAGTAAATGGACCAAAATATGCTGTATCAATCTTACGGTGTTACAAGACTAAAAGCAACTGGACTACAGCAGCTCAAGCTTATTTTACTCTCATTGGAACCAATTGAAATGTTGCACACTGCACCACAACGCACACTGCAAATGCCATTATGTCCTCTACCTAAACATTCTGGTGGAAAAGCCTTGGGTTGATTGGTCTGTGTTCAAATCATAACTGCAGACAATTTCTCTTAATGCATAAATGGCTCCTAAATGGCTCCTAAATGTTTCTGTGAGTGGTTTTTAATTGTTCTCAGTTAATAATAATGTCATTATATTTTAAGTTACCCTTGCAGGTAAAGGACTGAGGGAGGATATGAACATTAGCAGGTACATTCTACCGATGTGTAATTATTCATGCATATGTCTTGGGAGATCATACAATGTAAATTGAAATTACAATGAGGATATATCCTCCTACAAGGTTTCTATGTGCAGATGAAATTAAATATGTTGATTGGAAGCTGAACCCCCATACACTCAACAGGTAGTCAGTTGCATGATTTCCATCGGAGGCCGTCGCCTCCAATAATTTGTGGCGTCTGAGTTCCTTAGTTCATTCTTGTGTAGGGACATGCATTTAAACAATGACAACCACCCTCTGAGATAGTGCCACTGACCCTGTTAGACTGTAAACACACTTCTGCTCATATACACAATTACATCATTTGTTCCATGCAGAGTTTTTATTAACCGTCCATCTCACCAGCAAAGCGCTGACGTACACTTCTAAAGATCTTGGCAGGAAGTACACGCCGGTGGGCTGGTGGCAGGCAAAAGAATATACAAAAGAAAAAGACAGACACTCTGTCGCCTGTGGGAAGGGGAACATTTCATCCCATAAGAGTTGGCTCATCTCCCTGTGGGCACATGTCGCCATAGCAACAGGAGCTGGGAGTATCGGTCAGGTTGGCTGGTCAGTGGCAGGGAATCATGGGACATGAAAGGGGTCAGTAAGGGGAGCCCAACCTCACAGCCACCTCCACAGTCCAACTCAAGCTTCCTCGCCCTCATCTACAGGCCCAAGGGACCCCCCTGCCCTTCATGCATTCATTCATACCTGGGTCACATGTAGACATCAACCAGCTCCCAGTGTGTGGAATTATTTACCAGGTCAATGGTGATTATACTGAATTATGATCGCTCTCGAGTGCTAACTGGAGCAGTCACTCAAACACTGACCTACATTCGTTTATTTCAGTTTGATCTGCACACAAAAAAACACATCTCATCTCACCTTTTTGTCTCTTTATCATTCTATCTAAAAGCACATTTACAGCTATTTTCCATTTCCTGCCTCACATAAACACACATTTTTCATCCTGACACATGCTCTTCTAACACACTAGGTCTTAAATGTGTGCAGTTCAACCATCTGTCCTGTCCCTTCTCAGTCTCCTCTCCTTACCCTATTAGACTGACTATTTAGATCGCCAGTCTAATAGATCACCTACTTGCCCACTGTGCATCCTTCATAGCTGGCACTTTGACACATGAAAGAGTAGACCTTTACATTCAGCCCAAGGGGTGGTCTTGCAAGACACTTAACTGGAGTGTTGTGAAAACAGAGTATTGATGGACGTTTCATCATGACCAAAGAGCAGTGCTATCTGTGCCACAGTGATTGTGTGATCCTCCTCTGTGTCAACGTACGACTGATATCCTCAGGCAGAAAGACCCCTAATCCTCTACGCCAAGGGAACCGATTTCAGTAGATGTGTGTTTGTGTGTGAACAGGTGACATTTATCTGTCACCTGGGGAGCGTGTGGACATTGAGCACAGACTGATGTGAGCACTTTGGATGTTTTTTCAGGTGTCTGTGGAGACTCACTCTTGACCGTGGCAGTCCTGGTGCAGTTGTAGAGAATAGCCAGCTCTCCAAACACCTTCCCTGGCCCCATGGTGCAGAGCTTCAAGCTCTCTTTCGTCACCTCCACCTTCCCGTCTGAAACATGCAAAGAAATACAGGAATGCCATTAATCAGAAGGCTATTTAAATTGCTCATCCTTTTTCCTGCCTGAACCCCAAGTGTGTGAATCCTCTGCTACATTCAATATGTGCAGCAAACAAAGTTTCAGTGATGAAATGGAGTGTATGATAGGTGTCCGGGGGCTTTTGCTTTATTTTTGTGAGCGCCCAGCCATAGTGCTTTTGACTCACTGGGCTGGAAAAAAAAAAAAAGATTATTTTGCAATGTGGAGTTTCCAAGGTGTGCTGGCCTTCCACCAAGCCTGTCTTTGTTCCTGTTAAATAGTGAATGCAGGGATGAGAGCTAAACCCTCACAGATGCAGTATGGTATGACTTAAGGCACTGATTCTAAAAGTGGGGTCTGTAAAAGGTTTTCAGGTTTATTAATTTCAAATAACATGATATAAGTTATCTTTCTTTCTATATATAGATATATTTTTCAACAGGCTTAACCTCATTCCGCCTCTTTTTCTCTAGAGGTGTGAGGGTGGGACAGGAGACCGGGGATATTCAAGGGAAGATTATAGGTCAACAGTAAATACCACATAAAAGTGGTGTACAACCTGAAGATTAACTGAAGATGTGGTTCAGCATCTATCAAGTTGTTCTGATTATGCATTATATTATATTATATTATATTATATTATATTATATTATATTATATTATATTATATTATATTATATTATATTATATTTTTAGTTACCTATTCAAAGGTATAAAGTGTATAAGGGCTTAGAACATTATGATGGAGGTACTGTATATGATGGCCATTCCCTTGCTCTCTAGACCCAGTCATACTGTTTGTTTACAAAAACTTCTGGGTAGAAATGCATGTTTCATATGTCATTAATAATAACTATATATATATATACTATAATTTAAATTATTCCCACCACTATTAGTTGTGTCAAATCTAGCGTTACAAGCAGCGTAACGCTAGATTTGTTTTATCAAAGACGCTAGCAAAACAACAAAGTACATAAAATAAACAGAGCAGAAATGTCAAGAAGGTCAGACCACTATGTTAAACTATATATATTTAAACGTTACAGTTACAAAACGTTACGTTACAAAAATGAGAACAGAAATCAAGATTTTTGCCAACTGAACACATATCTCCGCAATGTAAATGAGCCGGCAGTCTATCCAGAAGTGATTGTTGTTGTAAGAGCGACGTCACAGTGATTCGGCACCATTCGTCTGCACACACTGCCCACACTGCCAGGACATGGAGCTGGTATGAAGCCAGCAAAATCTCTCTCTCTTTAAGATAAGAACTAGAAAATTCAATTCAGTCGGATTCATATAGTGGCTGTTCAGATCTGTTTCCAAAATAAACATATTTTGCATTAAAGAAAACATTACCTCAGCTACCATTTCTGGAATATGAAGAGTAAAATTTCGGAAATAACAAACTTATTTTTTACCATATTACTTCAATATATTCCAATAACAATAGGTTTTGCCGACAAAACCAGATGCTAAAAAAACACTGAAGCTGGAATCATGCTGCCACTGTGACAAGCCTCATCAAGCAAGTACAATTTCCTGGAAACTCAGCATTCCAGCGGGACCATAAGTCTGATTCACAGAGAGCAAAAACCCAAAGAAAACAGTTAAAGTCGGCTCTAGGCTACTGATGAAATATGGCGGGATGATAAGAGCAGGCGAGTCATCCACAGAGGAAACAGTGTGACACGTTATCTTGTTAGAGAGGGCTGTAAACCCCTTTGACAAAAAGCCTCCATAAAACTTGTTACAGGAATTCATTTCTCCACTTTGCTTTTTTTCCACCACTAATTGGAAGTGCACCTTTTTTCATCCTGGTAAACAATACATCATTCATTAACAACCAGCATGAAACTATACACGCAGAGAAAAGTCCGTAACCGGCTTACTTTACTACTGTTTTCACTGTTTGACTTTTACTTTGTCTCTGAACTTCTTGCAACTCTCGTCTTTTTTCCACTTGAATGGAGAAAAAGCAGGGGATCAAAACACTAACTAGGATGTGTTGTCATTCAACTTTTTAACAATGCAGTGCTTGCGCATCTTTTATTATTATCAGCTTAAAAGCTTTCTTAGATTGATTGAAAAACAGATAATAAATCTGTTAAATTTTGTAACTCAAATGCTTCTTTCAGTTCAGTAATAATGACATATAATTACCAAACTGCTCACTTTCAGAAGCTTGTTGAGGTTGAATCTGATAAAAAACAAAAACTATGGTTACTATGCTTTTGATTGGTTTTCAATGCACATAGGAAACAAATATGAAAACATTCCTTGTTGAATGCAATTTCTTGTACTTGTCATTCTATTTTCTACCTCTTCCAAACAAGCTAATGTTATTTGCGTTCATGAGCATTAAATAGAACATTTCCTGTGCACTTCAGGATTTCTCTCAGGATCTCCTGATGCATATTTAAAACATTTCATGAACTGAGTGTAGCGGGAATAACTTTTGTCACGTCAAACTTTGCCAAGTTTATAGAGACTATAATTATTGAGCTCAGTTCGCTGCAAGAACAGACATTAAGAACAGATTGAGCCCAACAAATATTTGCTAGACTTATCAGTGAACTATAAGATGATCTCTCTTTTATTAAAAATGAATAAACATGGTTGTAATGGACAGAGAATGGATAATGAATAGTTTTCTAACAAAATTGCCTTAGGTTGCCTGAGAATAATGATATGGAACCAAGGATTTCTCATTTTTCAGATTCGGCTTCTGAGTCCTTGTGTCTCTTCCTCACATCTCTCTCTCACATCTTAGCTGGGAGGAGCTAAGGCACGAGTGAGGAAAGTGATGAGAAACATTAGAATAATGAAAAGCACCCAATGACAACCCTATGTGTTTGTTGCCTTCGTATAATTAGGTGTAGAAAGGGTTCACGTTTCTCTCAGAGTTGAAGGAGGGGACTGTCTATCATCAATTGTACGTCCTATTTGAAGGGCCTATTGAGCGTTGTCATATTACAATAAGCAAAGCAAAAAATGATGGCTTTGATCTGTCAGAAAAAGAGCAGTGATGTAAAGATAGAAATAGATGCAATAAATATCTGCATGATGCCATACAAATAATAACTGTCCTATTCAGAAGGACACAAGGCGCAGAACTTCATTAAGGGCAGTGAAGGGCAGTCTGCGGTTTAATAACAGCAGTGTGTTGTGGATGGGTTCATGTAAGGACAAAGACAATCACACATCAGGTAGCAGACTATGACCATAGACGCTTGACTATGGACAAAGGTAATAATTTCCTGTGGTTGGTGGCCATGTAATTAATCCCTGAGAGGAGTAAGTAGTTGGAGCCTAGTGCTTGTTTTGGACGACCCTCTGACTGCAGGCTTTAGGGAAATTGCTTGTAAATTAAGTTACCCAGTTATAAACATTTGTACTTTCACTTATTGTCTTTTTAAAGAAAATGCTATTCGGAGGTTCACATGAATCCCTGTATACACGGCAAAACGTGGACCAGCTCATTTCTGTTTTTGTGTCCAATAACTTCTTCTTCATCACAGTATTTTATTACAGTAACTTCACATTCACTTGTAATTCAACACACATATAAGTTATGTTCAAATATTATTCCAATAGAGACACCGCAGAAAAATACATGCCCTCTCATTGGGCCCCAATCTGATATCAAAGTACAGAGCATTTACTGTCTAAACTAAAAATGTGATAAGAGGAAGATTTGAAAAAAAAAAATTGGGGGTTTTCCCCATCAAGGCAACAGAGACAGCATGTCTTCTTCCCCTGAGATGGTGTCGCTGTGGAAATGACTGAACATTTGAATGCAAAAAGAAATGCGCACCATATTGCGGGGCATCAGGACAGACGTCGGAGCCGACTGCCCTCTGGCTCAAGGTCAGATGCAATTCTGGCTGTATTCCAAATGAAAAAAAATCTGCTTTCTTTTGAGTTTACTTTCTCTCACACTGGGGCTGAAGACTTCATAGATGAAAAAGTCAAGTGTGCTTCTACTAACTCTCTGACACAAGTGATTTAAATGATCCTCTATGATCTGAAAGCTATCTGACCAAATTAGAAGTTATTTGTCTTTTAGGCCAAACCTGCTGTCTAAGATTAACACAGCTGGATTAAAGATGAAAGCTTTTTTGTAATGAGTCTACTCATTTATGCTTTTGAAAGCTGCAAGTGAAACAAGACTCTCTATTACCCACAGATAACTTTGGATAGAAGGGTATCTGTTGATTTCCACGTGGAATCTTTCACACTTTAGGCTTTAGGCTGCGTCTATAAATAAGGTTATGTTTTAGGGGTCATGTGCAGGAAATCATTTAATTCCTCCTCTTCTCCATTCATTGATAGTTTATATTTTTCAAGAAACAAAAAATGGATATCAAGAAACAGGATGTGGGGGAGTACATAGTCCCTAGAGGATAACAAATAACGACCACCCCATCTTCATGGGCCTTGTTCTTCCGCCAGTGCTCAGGGGTCCGATTACCCTCTCCCTGTCCATTACAGAGCAAGCAGAACATTATTGCATCCTGCTAACACTGGCAAAATTCTATGCTAAAGTTGGTGCTTAGCTTAAGCTACATCAGGTCAGCAATGATGATTTCAGTGAGAAAAACCATGGGAGAAACAAGACTGACGGCGAAAGCTCTTCACGGTCGAGCGTGGGATCCATTCATCGGGGACTGAAATGGGTTCAGAAAATTCCACAGTTTATGAATCACCATCTGCTCTTTATTTCTTTAAAATATGTGGTTTGAAATATTTCACAAATTGCGGCTCATTCAAAAGTTAAACATAAATCGCCTTTGATTGTGCATCCACTCTGAGCACTTATTTGTGTTTTCACCTTGTCTTTCAAAGAACACAAGACCTCTCAAAAAACACTTTCAGCAGAACAAATATTCATGGCTGCCCAGTCTTGAAAAATGGGACACATGAATCATTGGGCAGACATCAGACGAAAAATAAAATGAATAGATGAATAGAGACACTCTGCTTTACACTCACTGACAAGATATTCAAAGAGCTGACAGGCAAAACAGTTCTGTTTGAAGCTAATGAATGGCGGATTAGCTGAACTGAAATCAAATATAAATGTGGTCATTCCTCCTCATTACTGAACTGTGACCATGGTTCAGTAACGATGAGTAGCTGTTCTGTGTTCAAGCACAATGCATGGATTATTTTTCTTTCCAGTTAGAAAACAAAACAAACCCGAGAGTTTAAGAAAATACGGATGCAAGCTGGAGCCAAGAGCACAAACAAACACAAAAAGAGACTTGATATAGGATCACACTAGCTGCTACACCAAATGGAGCCAGGGGTGTAAAGTGGTGGTGCAATGGCTCCTTTCCTACTTCATATACCTCCTACTTCCTGGGTGCATCGTTGAAATTGGCCTTCATTTTGATCTCAACTATACACCTGTAAAGTTTCGTGTCTGCATCTTGCACGGTTATCGTGGGGTGTGTGTGTGGGGGAGTGTGTGGGGGGGAAAGCAATGCTATAATGGCAACAAATTCTGGCCACAAACGGACAGACATAAACACCTAAAAAGTACTCAAAACCTCGTCTGTGGTAGTTCCTGCTACGATTTAACATGATCACACACACACACACACACACACACACACACACACACACACACACACACACACACAGACCTACAAGGTGAAAACAATTGCGGCATTTTTATCGCAGCTGGTAAAAAAAAGAGTAAGAGCACTGTTATGTTATTAGTCAGAGCGGGTGGCTCAGAATGAGAGAGACTTGTATTAAATTTAAAGTGACCCGTGTCCTGAAAATGACAAACACTGATGGTGTTTCAGAGAATCACTGTTTGTACAACTGCAGGCTGAAAGTGTAAATAGAAGCCGCAGGATGATGCAGGGCTGACTGCCAAAACAGGGATAAAAAGTGTGTTGTCTTTGACTTGTGGAATGCCAATGTTAAGATAGTTTAAGGGTTACCACTGCACCTGTCACCCTGCGATGTTGGTGTTTTGTATTTTTAATGGGCAGCAGCAGGGTGCAACTCTGCCATCACACTACTACTTACAACCTGTACCATACGCTGCTGGCAGCTGCTATCCTCCTACTATTATCTTAATATCAACAAGCTAATGTTGTAGCTTAAAGCTTGGGGATTAATTATAAGCAGTATAACACAGTTGATATAGCAACTGTAGCTAACTAATATCATACTATTGGCCCTGATCAGGGATTCCGAAATGTTGATATTCAATGTATCTGGGGATTGCAGAAACAGACAATGCCAACGTTTTAGATTATAATTTACAATGCCGATGTTTTATTCTGGTGACTGGGTTGGTTTCTCTCATTATTTCCCTCACTCTCGAACGACAAGTGTGAATATATTCAAGAATATGCTCTGAACTGCTTTCATATGTCATGGCTGGAGTGCACTGGAGTTCATTTTCTTTTTTTGTGTGCCACCATTTCTCCTGAATTTTCAAGTCCACACTGCTTTGTTTATATGCAGAGCTCTAAGGGTAAGCTCTTGGTGCAAAATAGCTGACGTCAAACACTCTTATAGGTACGACGTTTTTATAACAAAAGTGACAAAAGGAAAAGGAAAAAGCTGTGAGAAGGCAAGTCAGATGTAAGAAGGCAGTGCTTGAGTGAAACAGAGGGACAGCGGGGGAGGAAGACAAGGAAGGAAACCTGATGCTATAGGTGAGCACTGCTGAACATCATATAATTTAAGATAAGAGCACTTCATGTCTTTTTCAGTTCAACTGAGGCACCCTCACGCAGGGCTCCATGCCATCGGCGCGGTGGGAAATTGCACTGCACAAGGGGTTTGTGAGATTTTAAGACACAAAAAGTAAGTCGTCGACGGGATACAGAGGACAGCTGGTTTCATCGTTTTTACATCATTTTTCCTTAGAGACAGGGATTCAGCGAGAACACATTGCAGTTCCACATATCTACTTTTAGACCCTTTAAGCCTCCCACTGAAGGTTACTTTGTAATGTGAGGTGAGACATGACAGTTAAATTTCCTCATCTACCTTTCCCTCTCATATCTCTGTTATGATTAAAACTTTATAATAGTCTAATGCAACTCTCTTAATCATAACACTCATAGTATGGCTTTTGTGTTGACAAGCTGATTGATAGCTGGAGCAGGGGGGCAATGAAAATCATCATTTTGTATTCCCAGACCCAATCACAGCGTTGTAATTAGCTGTTAGCATCCACGCAATGTGAACAAACTGCAGCTTTTCTTTTATGCAGAACAGACTTAATTAGACAACGTCAACAGCAGAATACAGATTAATATGGCATAGTATGAAGTACCACTATAATGGGCCTCTCATGTCTGCAGCCTGCTAATTTCAGTAGTCTGTGGCTTCACTGCAGACGTGGGAAGGCATTCACAGGGGATTGAGTGCCAGTGTTTGGTACACAAATGGTTTTACAAATAAACACAGACACATGCATAAAAGTATAGTAATATGCGACAATTAGAGTCTAGACACACTAGTTGGTCTGTGAGGCTGTACTTTGGCACAGCTTTGAACTAATGGTGCTTTCCATTAACCTCGGAAGTGGGAATGACTTTACAATCAAGTTAATTGTGTTCCGGGTACAAAGTCAGAAAAATCACGAATAAATTATTTATTTATTTATTTATGGTGTGTCTATTTACACCTGAGTGAAAATAGCCTATGCCATGCGATCTGGCTATCTACTCCTGACCCCTCATCTACCACCTCACAGAGGGACAAAGTGTGGTACTGAGGTAGTGAACTGTGGGCGAGTGGCTTAAGCATTGGACTTTCATTCAGGAGACCATGATTTGAATCTAGCCTGGGACAACACCTACAAATAGCACATGCCAGGTTAGCTGTTTTTAGCTATATATCTAATGATACCTAATTGCAATGTATCTGTGGTTTGTAGAAATGTATAATGCCAACATGCTGGAATGAGGGTACCACATTTGGTCGATCAAACAGTGGCTAAGAGATTTCATTCTGAAGCAAGGTGGTGAACAACAGACCACCGTTTGCCATCCATAGAGCCATGTTGTGAGCTAAAAAAAAGTATTTCTAACTTAACTCTAAACACTCCTTGTTTTCCCCTGATTACTTAAAGATTACATGCTGCCAGATGGGCTGAGAACTGTTTATCCTCCTTGACTCATGTAATCATTTCAGAATCCCTTTGATATGTCAAAAAAGGTTCATCATCCAGCTTAAAAACAGACAGTTTTTTTTTTAGCTTTGGGAAAGTTGAGATAATAATGATACAGCATCGATATGCAAAATTACACCACAACTCAAAATACACACATACACACACAACGTCAGATAAGAAGAGAGATTTGTACGTTGTAAAACATATATAAAAATGTGAGAATGCCCATGCTGGGGTGGAGAATATTGGGCAGAGGCAATCTAAGTTTAAAGAGATCAAAGAGATTAATTTTAACACAGGAGACTCAATAAAAAGTCTGCAGTGAGAGAAGAGTAATTTAAAAGAAACCCTTATCTCTGAGTTTTCTTTAAACCTTGACTCCGGTGACATTGATTGATGAAACTGGCCTTTTTGAGCTCACTGTATTCAGGCTTTCATAACAAAAGCCATGAGCATTGACCAGCCTTCAAGACTTGATATTGCCACACTGTCCTCAGAGCGTACAACATTTTCTTTATTGTTGCAGCTATTTCATGTGCGCATACAGTGTACAGTATGTATGTCTGATGTGCACGGGGCCAGTCCAGGGGTGAAGGGGGGGAATTGTCCGTCACTGACGCAGAGCAGATTACCCGTGCCCTATCTTGTATCCTCAGTGTGAACCTCACAGCTCATTCTGTCACAAAAGGACTCTCTGCATCACACCATGTCTATGGCCACCTCCCCACACACACACACACACACACACACACACACACACACACACACACACACAAACATACTCAGTGCAGTACAGTTAATACCTATCTAAGTCAAAGCAAAGAATGGAGTTTCAAACATCACATTTGCATAATATTCGCTTCAATTGATGCTTGTGAGCTCTTTTTTTCCGTCCGCCTTTCCTTCTTCTTTCTTTTCCTCCACGCTTATATCCCACTCACACACACACACACAAACATACACTTTTACACACAGTGCTCTCATCGTGTTTCCAGATGAGGAACTCTCAAAAGCATCGTTAACCACAAAGGAGGGATGAAGGCTCAGGGATCATTCACAAATCACTCATTAATTCTTCCTCTGAGTTGTATTCTTCGGCCTCTGTGGAGTGAAAATGGGGATCAATTCTCATTCTAGACTTGGGGGGGTAAAAATGAAGGCCATCTTATTCTAATTGTAGAAGTGGAAAAGACAGAAAAGAAAAGGTGCGAGTAGGAAAGAGGTGGAGGATATAAATATAAAAGCAGAATGAAAATTAGATAAGATGGACAGGTGGGCGAGAAAAAACAAAGGATATGGAAGTTGTGAAAAAGAAGATGTAATAAGCAACTGGAAAAAGATGGTGACAAGAGGACAGATTGGGGTCAAAGTCGATAAATGTGAGGAGGAGTGATGGAGGGAGACTCTGCATGTCTGGTTTGGTATCTGACCATTTTTGAATTGATGACTTGAACCAGTGTGTGTGAAAGGGAGAGAATGAAAGAGAGAGAAAGTGACAAAAGGAACAATGTAAAGGCAGAGCAGAAAGGGCAAATGAGAAACGACACTTGCCAGAGAGAGACTCTTTTCACTTGGTTTTCAGGGCAGATGGGGCAATTCCACGTGTAGGTGAGATTATTAGTCTGCAACACATGCATGCAAGCTATTTGCACATAAATGGCACATTGGCTAAAGTTTTATTCTTCTTGATAGAGGTATTCTACATCATTACTGCATGTTGAGCAAACACAGATGGATGTTTACCCGCCTACACCCGAGTGTAGTGTGTAGAACATTCTATTTCCTGCTGCTTGTCTCGTGTTTTCTGCTCTTCTCACTGCATTTCATAAATAAACTTGTCCACCAAGGCCATGCTCTATCTCACAATGTTAACAAAAGTAAAATTCTAATTCATATCTGCTCCAAGATTTAATTGGTTCTTCTTTGGCCCATGCTTCACCGTCCACCTTTCAATCAAGTGATATTAAAATCTGGGCAGTAGTCTTTAGATAATCCTTCTGACAAACAAACTAAACCGAAAACATTTACCTCCTTGGCGAAGGTGATAAAAATCCATTTGTGATGCAGCACCAATCCATATAGGCTTTTCATCTGGTCAAGGCTTTAAATTAGAAATCAAATTGCAAATATGTTAATATGTTTTCTGCGGGCTCTTTCACAGTAATCACATTTTTTCATGCCTGATGCATCAACAGTTAAGTCAGTCAAGTGAATAAAAATAATTTCACATGCACCTGCTGTAGGTATATGCATTTTTAAAGGTGTCATTGATTGAAAATCATCTATGCAAAAGTAAAGAAACCGTAGCTAAACAGAGGTGGAGGTCTGAGACACAACTTATCTCCAATTTACAGTGCTGCCCGTTCATCCCTTCCCAGTAAATTCAACAATCTAGCCTCAAAGACAACTGTTCACAAATGGCCTCATATGACTCCAACAACTGTCTTTAAGATCCAATAGAGCACTAACTTCGACTAACTAAGTCGAAACCAACTTTCCACCAACGACTGTCAGTCCAACGACGGTCGTTGGCACTTGGAGCACAAAGGGTTCCGGTGACATCATCATCCTTGTGAGAGATTAAATAGCTGGATCTCCACACCAGATAGTTGGACCAGTCCCAGCCTGGTCAGATGTGTACATGAACTAGTGAAGCCTCTTGGATGAGAGGTGAAACATCTTCCTAGACAAAGAACCAAGTCAAGTTGCTTTTGACTGACATTGCTTTGGGGATAACGATGACCTGGACAAATGAGATTGAATTCATATATATCATTGACATCTCAGGCAGCAGCAACATAGAAAAATGCCAGTACCACATGTATTTTTATTTAATAATGTGCTACGTTGTCAGTGTAGTTTCACTGCACTTGCTTGTAGTTCGTCATAAAGGGGGCGACCACGTTTGTGGTGACATATACAGGGCTACCACCTCATCCTGACAGCTACTTTTGACATGTGTGTGAGAGATAAATACAGAGTGTTTAACGGTGCACTCACACTGTCCTTCCGCACCGGGCCAAAACAGGTTTTACGGGTAAAGCCTAGCTCGTTTAACCAGTGAGAGTGCAACCGCTCCGCGCCTAGCTGTGGCCAGCTGGCCGTCCACGGGCCGTTTGAGAGAGGTGGGCTTTTGTAAAGCGTGTTTGCACATGAGCGTGCGCACGTGTACGAGCACGAGCACGACGCCTACGGCGGCTCTCGCGTAATTATATGTGTGGCTGTTCGGACATAGAAAAAAAAAAAAGACGGACCATGCACGGACATTTAACAACAAGAACAATGGTGGCGAAAGGTTCACGTTGGCGTGATGCGGAGGTGGAGTGTTTACTGCAGATTTGGACGGATGAAAATATTAAAAAACAGTAAGACGCACAAAAACTCAGAGGTCTATGGAAAGATTTGTAAACAAAGCGACGCATTGCGATGACGTCAATCAGTACGCGTGAAGAGTTACGGCGTGATGACGTATGGACAGGCAAGAAGCATTAGCGCATGGCCCAGGCAGTGTGAGTACAAACGGGATGGCCAGCGGGGGGGGGGGGGGGGGGGGGTTCAGGGTACCCTAAATACTGGGGCGCGGTACAGGCGGACAGTGTGAGTGCGCACTAAATGTCATTCCAATTACAAACCCCTCACCTTTTCCCCAGATGACACCTTAATAAACCTCCACCGACAGCCTCATTAAAGCTATCATGAGAGCAGATAGCCTTGAAGAGTGTCAGCTATGTGTGACTCAATAGCATGGTCTTAATAGTATTGCATTCCATGTTAGTATGAATAAATAAACACACAATAAGTGGATATTAAATTTGATTTTAGTCCCAAGTAGTTGAAATTGGATTCCCCTGAGACGCATTTTTAGCAGGCAGTGTAAGTCTGAGCCTCAATAGTGGGTTAAGGTTCATTATTACGCCACAATTGGCTGCTGTACAGTGCTGTCAAGATACAATAGGCAGCAGTTGTTGTAGTAAATGTTGGCTACATGCCGTATTCTCTGGGGCCAATCAAGCCAAAATCTCTCTACAATTTATTTTCCATAGCTGCATTAGTTAAGTTGCCAGGCAACAATGTGCTGCAGTGGGTTTGTGCACTCATGTTTCTGTAACTGAATGCATCCTCTATTTTCACATCAGCTTATTAATGTGAAAATATATCATAATAATCAGGTGTTTATTAACACCAGTAGCTGTAGTAGCCTTAGAGGTAATACTACCAATAATACTGGATATTGATTTGATTTGATTTGCTCATGTCACACCTACCTATGACACTGAGTCACACTCAGGTGCCCCTGTTGATTACATCTCTAAATTCTGCTCATGAGAGAGGAGCCCATCTTCTGTTTTTCTGCCTTATTGGCCAGTGAGCATTAGAGTGAGCATCTCTCTGAAGACTGCAGCCTATAGCTCAGTGAGAGGTCATTTTATCTCTTCCTTGTCAGCTTGATGCTCAGTCAGCTGGTAAACTGGTTGGTCTTTCAGCTGGTGGCCATTAAGTTAAGATGATTGTTTGGTTGAAGAATGAATATATTTTATATTAAGTCTGAGGATTGTCTAATGACTATAAAAAACAAATAAAATATTGAATTTGAACATAGTATGGATGTGTTGTGAACCGTAGGTTTCTGAAGAGGAAAACATGGGTGGCCCCAGCCATCAATTCAGTTCAATTCAATGTTATTTATATATTGTCAAATTATAACAAAAGCGATCTCAAAACACTTTACAATATAGAGAAGGTCAAGACCCCACTATATTCATGATTTACAGAGGACCAACAATTCCCATCTTTGTTAGCCATCGTCACCTCATGCTGCCTATCTACCTGCAAAAAATACAAAAAGAGTTGAGCTGAATAGCTGCAGTCTATTTTAGCCACTTGGGAAAGCACTCACCTGTCACCATCCATGCCCCCAGCCAATGTGCAGAAATTTAAGCCTTATATGAGCTGTACTCGAAATGCTGGGATTGACTCCACATGGCTCTCACTTCAATATGTGAAATATTATATATGTTTTTCATGGCCACATGCACTAACATACACGTGCAGCCAGACCAATCCCAACAGATGACAGAGAAACTAGATTAAAACTCTCAGAGGGAGACTTCATTCTCTGCTCAGGACACCATTACTACACTAAATTTACATAGAAACGAGTTGTAGCTGCTGTATTATTGTTCTGAATATCAAGTACTGTGCCTTTAAATTTAAATGGGAGAGTTATTTAAGAGTTTAGACCCTATACAGTTGTCAGGAACAGGGAAATAAGCACTAGAGACCAAAACCTTTTTTGGTCCAGGCTGTAAACATGTTTATTTCTGCTGTAAAGCTGGGCATTTTAACATGGGGCCCTTTGGGGATTGACTTGCTTATGGAGCCAGCCTATAGTGGCCATTTAAGCAACTGCATCTGTTTATGGCTCTTTCACTTTGACTTCATTTTTCAGCCCCAGCAGTTGTTGCTTTATGTTGAGACAATGTGAAGATCTGTTTTCATGTCAGGTTTTAATAACTCAGCGATCAGGTACAAGTTGACTAGAGGTGGTAAGGTGCTAGTGGAAACTTAAGATGATTATCACAGGATAAAATATGCCATGAAATGAAATATAAACAGACACCTGTGCCTCTAATTTCACACTGTTGTTCATGTTTGATTAGAAATGCATGCAAACAGATCAGTGTCGATGCTTACACACCCAATCATGTCAACCAAGAGTCTTGAGCGCCATATCAGGGAGTCAAAAACGTCAAATACTCACTCCTTTTACAGAGAGAAACTAGTATTGAGTCACGGTGGGTAAACATTGTTATTCATTGTTATTCAGAGGTATATCTCTGTAAAAGCATCTGGGGAAAAAATGACTGGCAGGAGTGGTTCAGCATCAACCTCAATACAGCATGTCTTATTCAGACATTAAAAGATGGCATTTAAGACATCCATCTCACTTAAACTTGAAGTTTTCTTGAAGAAATCTGTCAAAATATCATATGTTCCTTACATTACAACGGGTCAAATAAAATAATTGGGACTCCATCCAATTTGTGTCGAGAACGTGTCAACTCTTAGGCGTATTCTCAAATTCCCCAAACACCTCCACCTGAATAAAATGCTCTACAGTGCATCAATGGTTGCATTGAATATTGTAACCTGTCAAAGAACCTGTCAATGTACTGTGAACACTTGAGGTTTGGAGCTGACTCCTCTAACATTACCACTTTTTCTCCTCTCTTTTCACTCTGCCCTCCCTGTACACAGAGAGCTCATTCTCCTTAAAAGATAACGACTTTAAAATAGAGATAGAGAGTCGAAACCACATGTGCCTGCATTGCCCTTGCTATACCTTTTTTATTGAATCCACTTGTTTCTCTAAAAAAGACAAAAGCAAAGAACGAATCTTAAATGAAAATTCAGAATGTTCATATATAAATGAAAAGTACAGAAACCAACAGGTAATGCAACAGAAACAGTCGGGAGCTGCATAGTACATTCTGTTAACACAATAAAGCTGTCAAACAGAAGAAACCCGTTCAGTTCGGCATTCTTCTCCAAACTGTCTTAAGTGCAGACACACAAGTACGCCCCGTATGTAAGCATCTAAAGGTTTACTTACATCTAAGCATAACTAGAGCTGGAGCAGTTTATTTTAGCCATTTTATTAAGTAAAAATGCCCCAGAACCTCTAGTTCTACCTTTTCAAATGGGGATATTTGTTGGTTTCTTAGTTTTCTATGAATGTATATGTTTCAAACCAATTTTAAAAAAAACGTGTGATGGCAGTTAACTATTTTCTGCATTTTATAGAACCAATTATCGATCTATTAAATGAGGAAAGAATAGGCAGATCAATAAATAAAAACACACATGCAGCCCTAAAGATAGATATTTAAGCTAACATGTAGATGTAAATATAAACTTTCTAAATGTGTCCCAGTTTATTGTTGCAGGAAGCTAACAAGGACCCAGGCTGTTGCCTAGGAAGTGATTGTTTTCATCAAAATAAAGGTTCTGTTATTATTTCTAATTTATGTATTTTTTAGTACTTTATAAAAAAAATGCAGGAAAGTAGGTTTTAATCTTCCAAGTTTAATAAAGTTTATATGTACTCACAAAGCAACTCCTTTTAGAAGGATTTAAAATGTTCTTAATGCTTCGAGCACCAGACACCAGGTCTGTCACTTCTCATAACTCAAATCTTAAATTAAACTCCAAGCATGAACTTATTCTGGTAAACAACACACAACTATTTACTGCGTTGTTATTGCAAAATAGACTAAACCAATCAGGCCCTTTATAGGTTTGCATTTTGGCCTAAGCCCAGCATACAATGTGTTTATGCTATCCTGACTAATCATAAAATCTCTATTATGAAAGGGGCTCTGTTACACCTTTAACAAGCTTAGTCATAACATTGTAAACACTCTGTCTCCTAGTGCAACATGTTCATGAAAGGTAGAACCAGAGCTCCTTATTAGAATACACTTTCATTAGATTAAGTTAAATAATGACTATGAAGGAACTGAATGGGGTTTCACCACCAAGGAAATACTTGATAGTAATTGAATGTGATTATATTAGTTATTATCATCATTAACCACCTGTTCGGGTCTTTACAGACGACACATCCGATCAAAAGCCTCTCCTATCGCCATGGAAACGTGAGCTTTTGTCTCAGTATTTTAAACAGAATCATCAGTTACAGCCCAGTAAGCGACCAAAATACAACAAATGTGTAATAAGGCATCTATGCCAGACTCATCGTGGCTGTGAGCCAGCGCCAGCATCCATTCTCTTTCTGCAGCTCCTGTTTTGTCTGATCTTTTATTATCAGGTGCATCTGCAATAAAAGATGCAGCTGTGATATTCTCTGAAATATCAGTTTCCCATTAGTGGAAAATGCATATTTTAAAAAATGTAATGATGTCACAATGAATATTACATTTTTTGTACTTTCCTTATATGGTTACATAATGCATGATAAACGCTGTCAGCCTCAAAACGTTAATGGTTAGCCTGACAAGTCTCAAATAACAATACTGCCCGAGCAGTGAACACTTAATTTGCAAGGAAAATGATGTACAGTGATGAGCAGACGTAGCTGTGTGTTTGATATGGCATGGAGCACTCACATCCTGTCAGCGTGCATTAAAATGTCAAAGACCATGATGGGCTTCCACAGACTTTGACACAAAGTCGTCAAACCTTAGGCTAATGCTCTTAACATTTGTTTTTATGCAAATCAGGTCGAGGCCAGGGACAGTTCAACTTCAGTAGAACTGCAGGCAAGGGACACCAGAGAGAAAGAGAGAGAGAGAGAAAAGGGAGACAAACAGAACATTAAATAGAACAGAGTTAAGGGCAGCACGAGAGAGCTGGTATTGTTCATTGAAGATAAATATGTTAAGCCTACCCTGAGGATTTGAAAATAGGAAATAATTAACCAAACATTTGATATTAGTGGCACACAACCACTCTTGAATTGAAGCCCTGTTTTCAATTATGCTACAGGTCTTTCCTCTGTTTCAGAGAGGAAATCACAAAGCCCCTCAACAATTATTTCTTTTACAGATTTGTATCTTTTGTTTCTGTCTTTTTGTTGAGCTCAAGAGGAACCTATTCATCATGTCAGTGTGACACACTGGTACAATCGACTTCTTACAGCCTTCATTAAAGGGAGAATTGTCTCAATACCTACTGTATAGAATGGGTGACCGGCGTTAAAAGATCATAGATTTTTAGACCACAGGCTTATCATCTGGAGGTTTGTGTCCTCGTTTTCATCAACAACTCTCCTAACAGAACACAGTGGAGCAATAATCAAGGATGTGGTTCTTTTTTCTTTCAATGGTTGTCTGAGAATTAACCACACACTCCCCTGATTCTGTTACAGTACCCAGTACTTCCCCAAATTCCAAAATGTCCTAAGGCGACTGTTGTACAGGCCATAGTGTTCTTTTGCACATAATTTGCATAATGCCAGTTACATGTTAAACTCTTTACATACCTGACTTCTCTTTGCAGATAAAAATGATAAGTGAGGTCATTTTTGTAACAGGGATCCTTACGGAAGTAAAAGTACCAAACCACAATGTACCAGTACAGAGGTATTACTTATATACCTACTTATATCTGCAGAAATATGGCCCCTATGACTAATATAGGATAGAAGCATCCGCATGCTGACATTTACAATGTTAACATGTTTAATGCTTACCATGTTCACCATCTAACATTTAGTGTGTTGGCATGCTATTTGCTAATAAGCATGAAACACAAGGCAGGTGCCTCCGGGCTCTAATTTGCAAATACGCATTAGTCCGGAAACTCTCTGTTCGTTTTCAATTTCCAGGGGGTGTTATCAACTGGCGCAGACCAAAATGCCTCTGGACATAATAAGATAGACCCACAACCAATCAAGCAAACAAAACATGAACTACTACAGTGGCGCTTAGCAACACATGCAAGTTGTGAACGGCGCTTGGTCCGTTTCTGAAAATCTTTGAGGCAGGAAATAGGCAATGAAGTTAATTGCCAAGTTTGACAGTTTGATCTGAGTTTTGTGTTCTGTTGCGTTACCCTGGACGGACCTGCAGACTTGACTGGCAACCAATTGGAGCAGCGAAACATGTGTCTTTTCAAATGTGGACCTGTGTCCTCTGTTATTCTGGTCGGCTGGAATTGTGTCTGAATGTGTAAGGGGCCAGACTAACCTGCCAAAGCAAAAAAAAAACATGAGCTCTGCAGATTCATATAGCTCCCAGGCTACTGGGCACCATGAATGTTCACATTTCTATTTCAGCCCAGACCAAAGAAGTGGACCGACCTGCATTGCCATCCCTAGCCACAGCGCTAACGTGGTTACAAAGTACAATATTTTATTGATATAGAAATACATGTATACCTTTGTTATGTTGTACTTTCTATAATTACACTTATATAGTCTACTCTAAGATGGCAGCATTCGTTTCAGTCATAGTCAAAACAGAGTAAAAGATCTCTGCCGGTCTATTGATCAATATGACTGAGTCATTTCCATACAATAAGCTTTATAGTCACAGTTCTTAGACGCACCATAAAAGGATTTTGAATTCAGACCCAGTGACTCACTAAAGACCGGATGAAGACAGAAAGCAGCCATAACACTTCTACTGGAGCCCTTTCAGATGTGATAGATCCTACCTGCCTCTGCTTGAAGAGAGCCAAGCGCAGAGTATGATTTTATAGAATTGTAGATTTGTGGAAGAATTAAACTGAAAATATCTATCTTAGTTACGAATAAATGCTTTCTCGTTGTTTTGGTTCTCACAGATCAATTCTTAATGATGTATGTTCATTGGGGCACCCAGTCTTTCCAACCCAATAATCAAAGTAAGGTGGTCAGCATACAATAGGAAATCAATATCAGCATTCTTCCTCATAATAAATTTAACCTTTAAATGCCACTGTCTAAATATACCAACCAACGCAATTAAAGCTTCCCCCCAGTTTCTTCACCCTCTTTTTTTCTCGTTGTTTTTCTGTATTGTTCAGGCTTTGAGGAAAATGTTTCCACCAACATTTTACAGTTGTAAAGTTACACTGCCCATGCAATTTTATGCGAGAGCCAAGTAAAAGTCATAAAGGTTGTAGAGAGGCAAGCATTAATAATAATTTGTTCGTTGTTTTAATCTGTATTATGACTGTGGACGTCCAAGTTCACCTCTGTATAATGATCAGTTATAATGTGCAGGTACTGACCATTTCCCTGCGGTCATATCTATTGCTAGGGATGATGAGTGGCTGAACGTTTTATTCGAGTATCGGTTGTGACAAATCATGTGGAAAAAATGTCCTTTCACAAATCCTGTCAGGGCTAACGTGGATGTTGTGCTGCTGTTCCTGTCATCAGAGCTCTCAAACACTGTATCATCCACGCTCATATAAAAAACCCTGAAAGAATACCACTCAAAAAGAATGAAAGAGAAAAAACTCAGTGGACACACAGTATCACACATACTGAAATAGATGAGGCATGAGTGAATCACATGGCATCACAGAGTGTAGTTTTGAATTTGAGTTCATCACTGCAGAAACCCATCAATAATGCCCTTTTATGTCTTTATGTCATTGTGCTCTTAAAGCTCACCAGACACAGCACTTAAATCGGTTCAGAAAGTAATTATATACATCATGGGAGAGTAATCTATTGTTCTACTTGTGGTTTTCATTTCATTGTAGGTTAGACATTTCACCTCTGTGCATGTGTGCTTTTACCTTCCATGACGTAGACCAGTGAGCCCACATCACCTTCCTTAATGATACAACTGTCCTTTCCATACTCCACAGGGTACATGCAGTCCACGATCTCTTGGATCTGTGACAGCTCCAGGTTCTTCATGAAGTCATTGTCCAAGATGGCCTCCTTGATCAGATCCTTGGACCTGGAGACAAGGTGAAACAAAGTGAGACCATCACTGTGCAAACACAAATTCAGACATTCGTCCCCACTGGGAAAAAAAAACAGCCGTGTATAGATTGTGCAAGCAGTTTATAACAACCCATATTAGAGTTTGTTGTAAGGCGGTATCCTCTAGTTCCTACAAATAAGGAAGTTTGTAAGAGCCCCAAAGTCCGCCCCCAAAGTCCACGTAGGGAGGAAGGTCGAGGTGGTGAAAGGGGTCAAACAAAGGACTTTCAAACTTTCAAATTCAAACTTCACAGGAGCTTTTTTAAAAATACATTCTCATTTCAAAGACGTCAAAGTGAACCCTTTTTGTTCCCTCAAATGCTGGAACAAGTCAATAAATAGCTAAATCAATGGAAGCGAGTCTGAAATAGACCTTCCGACTGTGCAGCCATTAGGGCATTCCACAGGTAAGTATTTTTTGCAATGACTATGCAAGGAAGGAAGAAAATGTAATTAACTGTAAAGCTAATGTGCAGTCGTCAAGGTACAGCTCAGTGCGCAGAGCACTTTGCCAGGCAGGCTAAAAGGAAACATTATGTCAAATTATCATGTGGATCGAGGAGTACACATTAGATGCTATTTATGTACCGTCAAAGGAGAGTCATTTGTTGATCAGAGGTTTCCATGGGTTGACAACAGGTGAACATGAGCCAGGTAAGAGTCGAAGAAGGGTCAAGAGATGGGAGAGAAATGTGAGGCCTATCTGATTCTAAACAGTGAGTTAAGATCACTCCCTCATTGTCGCATGTCATTATCAGAGTTGCTCAGCTAAGTGTTGCAGGGCTGGTTATGACAATGTCAGCTTGATGAACGAGGTTAATAATATTTATCAGGGTTAATCCAACAAAGAGTCCCCTCCTGAGAAGATCAACTTTTGTAGCACTCTATCTCCTGCTGGTAGGACTCAAAGGCACTGGTGAACAGCTTCTTGCCTTTCTGTGCTCTGTGCCCTTTTCAGAAACAGATTTCTGGGTGCATTGTTGATGCAGAGGAGCTTAAAAGCTAAAAGGGCAAATAACCTGGAAGGCATTTATGAAGCAGTGCTCCCACAACACACAGGTTTCTCTGCTCTCCTGACAGCCTGCAGCCAAGTCCAACACAAACAACACAGCCACGCAAACTTCAAGCTCTCAAACTTCAGTGCCTGTCATGATACAATATCAGCAGCGCCCAGGGTTTTTCCTTTTTTATTTATATACAGAGATTTTTGTGCATGCATGTTTTTTGAAACAGCGACTACAAACCCCTCTGTGCACATCCATCTGTAATAAAATGTTTTATAGTCAGTGTCTTACGCCTCCTCAAGGGCTTATATTGAACTTTTAAGGTCACAGTGCTTCCCTGTTAAATATAGAGACATGTGCGAGATGTACTGAAGTGCAGCTATTATATCTGGCACATAAAATACAGAATTTAAAATCAATTTTCAACCTTGTCCAGCATCTACAGATCATTTTTACATCATCAACTAAGTGTTTGTTTTTGGCGTGACTCACAAAATAGCATCCTTAAAAATGCTTAAGATAAGATGTGGGGGGATCCAAATTATCATAATGTGTTTTTGCATTCAGCAGTCTGATGAATATTCAATTAGGCTTTCAAGGCCGGTGGATTCCCAAATAGCTCTGCTTTTAATCTATCAGCAGTGAAACTTGTGGATAAAAAGTAAAGAACTAAATTACTAAAGACCAACATTAGCTAGTTATTACAATCTATTTGGAAAACAGATTTCTTACTTACGTTATTTAGACAAAGTACAAACACTTGATTGATAAATTAATCAGTGACGGGTCTGAAATCTGAGTGTATTGAATTTTCACCACAGTACAAGGTTTCCTTCCTGTGGGAGCATGATTATCCCAGACTTCCCGGTCATTTGTGGACATGCTTTTTTTTAGCATTGACTGGGGAGAACTCCTTCTTCGTTAGACAATGTACATATATGAGAAAGATGAAAGAGTGGGGTAACAATCATCCAGAGTCCCGGGATTTTCATTTATTTGAACAAGTATGATCCAAAGGATCCTTGTTAGATATTTTTTTTATTCAGCCTCTGAGTGCCAGAACAAGTTACTCCTGGGAATTGAGAAGTGAAGACTGAGGTGTTGCACCTATTTTTAAATTCCCGTCCTGCAATCTATGTTCTTCCCAGACCTCCTCCCTTTTTCAGAAGAGACCGCACATGATTTAGTTTTAATGTTGACAGCTCTAATTAGGCTTTAGGGAGCATAATAAAGGTGTGAAGTGCCACACTGGACTGATGATCCCTACAATACTTACTGAGTTAATGATGCTTTAAAACTGGCTTAGTTCTATGCATTTTATGCTAGCAGAACTCTGCATATAATATGACGAGGAACAAATTAAACAAAGTTCACCTCCTGTCCTCTTTTTCTGTTACTTGACTCCCAGGAGATTTATGGCCTTCTCAACCCTGATCTGGACCCCCCCGACTTGAGCCTCTGATAGCAATGTTGAGCAACGTTTTCTAAGCAGACCCTTATAAAAACATCTGCCTTCCTCTCCTTTGTGAGGATGATATATTGGTCGTCATCCACTAGTGAAGTTTGGGGCTGAGCAAACTCGGCCTTCCTTAAAAGGAGAAAATATGCTCTTTTAGGAGGAAAAAAGAAGAGGGGTGGCAGAAAAGTGGGAGAGGCTAACAGAAATAAAAGGCATACAGCGGGAGAAGGATGGATAGCATATGTGTAAGGAACGCTCTATGGGTCTGTGAAGAAGATAAAGTGGGCGAGAATGAAAGGAAAATCCAAACATTTAGCCAAATCCAACAGGCATTATCTCCACACGCCAATAACCAAAACAATATGAAAACGTAATGGAGCTGTTTTTATCCCATGAGGGCACTTGTACGTTTTATTAAAAAGAAAACATCTCTAATCTCAGTTGAGCAACAGCAAAAGTTATGAGTCTCTCAAAAACAAAATAGCTTCAAATTAATTGCTCTTGAACTTTTGCGTGTTGCTCAAGCGCAGATGTCCAAACAAACTAAATAATGATAATGAGCTGAACTAATAAGAGGGCAGTGCTCAAACACGCTCATGTCGTTTGCATTCAACAGTCCACTGCTTTCCAATCATCATTTTTGTTGTCTATGCTTAATAAAAGAGATAACCTGAGCAAAATGTCATTCTGTGTTCAAAGGTGGCAAATAATCAGCAGAACATTTAGAGGCAGAATGAGTAGGCTTTGTCTGGGGCAGTTTGGAAACACGACATTTAAAGTTGCATTCAAAGCCAACCCCATTCACTGTCATTTTGGAACAAGCTTTGTCTGCTTGGTGTTTCACCTCACTAAATTTGCATTTAGGGAGGGATTTTTGCCACAAACACATACAGATTGGTGCAAGGTAAATAGAAGTGCTTTCATTAGTGGGTCATATGACCAATCACTATTGTTTTAACTCACTCTTCGATTGATAGTAACTTAAAAGATAATCTACGAAGTTCAAACAACTTGTTGGTAAGAAGCATTTTCGGTTCCAACATGACATATTCATTCAGTTTCCCTGTGGGGATTATCATCGCAAATCATGCAATCATTCAAAACAGCTGTCACCAGTCATTTCTTTTTTGTGTGACAATGCTGTCAAAACTCAAACTACCCTTTTCCCATTGTAATTGACACATCAGTGCTCCGTATTGAAGCTCTTCAATCACCCAGACGTCAAACTCTTCATTGAGAAAAAGCCTGATAATAACAAACTTCCCATCAAGGTCTCACGCAAAGCCTCTTTGGGAAATATCATAATGGTAATAGACATATGGAGCCAAGGTTAACTATGGTAATGAAATGGTCATTCTATTGTGTTTGCCTCATCTGGCATACCACACCAGTGTTCAGGGTCCCACTCGTGTGTTTACAACAGCGAGACAAAGACAACAGAAACACCACACAAGTGCACTCAGTGTGCTTTTTTGTCAACGCACAGAGCTGACAGGTATAACAAAGACTAATGGCCTTTTCTTGCTCGGATAAATAATCCCCCTCACTTCTGAACCTTCTTTGATGAAATCCTTGGAGCTTTTTTTGCGTGTCGAGACAATAATCACATTCATATTTGACACATCTGATCGCTCTGCCAAGTCTGAAAACACCAAAATGAGGATGGAAATATTTCATATTTAAAAGTAGATAATCAACCAATACATTTTATTGGAACACATCATGCCAATTTTAAGGGATTTGACTATTCAGACATGCATTCGAAAGCTGGACTTAGTTTTGAAAATGTATTCGTTATGTCTTATGCAGAATGAAGATTCTTCCCATCCATGGGGGGCAACTGCATTGATTCATAATATAACATCTACCTTCAAGTTCAACTGACAGCTGGATTATTTCACACAACAGCAAGCTACTTTAGTGCCTGTTTCAGTTTGAGACCTAATGTTGCAGAACAAGCTGAGCAGGAGCAGGAGAGAGATGTTTGGTTGAGAGTTGAGAGAGACAGAGAGAGAGAGAGTGAGAGAGACAGAGAGAGACAGAGAAATCATAAGGTAAATATGCGCAGAGAGCCTGTTAAGACTGCCTGTGACAGAATCACAGCTTCAATAAAATAAGCACTCATACATTACACAGAGCTGCCAACAGAAGCTCTCTAAACCTAAATTCCCATCACTGGATGACATTTAATTTCTATCTCATTTTGGGCTGTGATCAGGCTTATTGATATAAAGCATTTTATCACTGGGCTGCTGATAATCTTATTGATGATAACTGTCTCTAAAGTCACTTTCCTGACATTTGTTATCTCATATTTCACAAATATGTGTGTGTGTGTGTGTGTGTGTGTGTGTGTGTGTGTGTGTGTGTGTGTGTGTGTGTGTGTGTGTGTGTGTGTGTGTGTGTGTGTGTGTGCGTGTGTGTGTGTGTCCACCTCATCCATAATGTGCTACAGGTGCCGTACCAGCTGCGCCACACAGCATTGCGCACAGGAATCAGGGGTGACAGAGGCTGAATGAGCTCACACTGGAGCGGTACAGCCAATGCAAAAATATATAGTTTTTATCGTTATTAAAGGTGAATATTATGCGTTTATAATTTCGACACCTACTGTGGGCTTTTGGGGTAGAAAGGTAGGGTGACATGGCTAAGATCCTGGATGTCGAAGGCAGTGGGTTCCGCCGAAATCGCCTGCCTCTTGGTCCGCTGCTGCTCGTGCAGTTCACTCTGCTTGTGGACCTGCTGGGTTGCCGGCTTGATAACGGAGCGGTATTTGTCCAGCTCGGTCTGTAGTCTCTGTATAAGCTCGTCCTTCTGGTCGAGCTCCAGTTCCAGCTCGTCGATGAGCGCGTCCCTCTGGCGCAGCTCCTCAATCTTCTCCTGGAGCGCGTACTGGAGGTCGCGCAAGGTGCCCATTTCAGTTGGCGACGAGCGACTTCCCAATAAGTTTATCGAAAGGTGTGCCGTCTAGTCTGTATCCCCTCTCCTCTACCACGCTGCTCATAAACTTTATCCTGCATGAACAGCTTCAGAGAAGGCAGCCCCCTTCTCTCCTGAGGGGGGAATCCTCGCTACTGTCCGTTACAAGCGGCTGGTTTTGTGAGCGAAGGTATGTTCGGTGGTTGCCACGATTACCAAGGTGAGCCTGTAGAGCGTCTCAACCACTATCAAGCAAAGTTTGCTCTCTCTCTCTCTCTCTCTCTCTCCCTCTCTCTCTCTATATATATATATATATCTATCTATCTCTCTCTCTCTCTCTCGCTCCCTCTCTCTCTCTCTCTCTCGCTCCCCCCCCCCCTCTCTCTCTCTCTCTCTCTCGCTCTCTCTCTCTCTCTCTCTCTCCCTCTCTCTCTCTCTCTCTCTCTCGGCGGAGGACCGTCCTTCCCGAGTGCGTCAGGCTGCGACCCGGAGAGAGCGCACGGCGAGGAGGGCGCCTACAGGAATCTTTGGCACAGTGCAGTCTGCCACTCCAGAAAGAGCCGCACTCGTCTCACAAGAATAATGGACCCAGTGAGAAAGCCACTGCTCGGGGAACCATGTCCTCATACCTCAGCAGATCGCCCCGAGGCTGCAGAGTTACACTGGAGCCTTAATGGACCTTGAAGGTGATGGAAACTTAATGAACCACAGTGGACATAAACAACGCGTTTATTCGGGGAATGGCTGCTTGTATTGTGTCAAGCTATTGTGTAGTGTGTCTACATGGACAGAAGTGTTTTTAGACAGACTCTACAGAGGAGCAGGGCTGTCAGAAAACAGCATCAGATATGAAAATGTCAGAGATGCTCACGACTCTCCACGGCAGCTCCTCATTCCTCATTTAATCGTGTGTTGTGTGTGTGTTGACTCTGAGCGCTGCTGGTGTCTCCGCATTCTTCCAATTAGTTATCTGAAGCTCAGCGAACAGCATTTGGCCTCATGCGCTTTGAACAGATTCAGAGGATAATAAACTGCCTAGGCCAATGTGATAGGACGAGCAGCTACAACAGCAGTTACTGTACTGAGAGGGTGGGGAGTCACCAGCTGACAGTAAGGACAAAAGGCAGTGAGGAGGTTTATTTGGCCAATAATAGATCGCAGCTGCCCTCTTGTGGGGAGATAAAGCATCACTTCAGGCAAAAAAGCTCTACAGGTAGACTCTACAATAATGTTTTATTAGTATATTATTAGTGGTATATTAGTGGACGACTGAAATGTTGTACCGTGTAATGCACAATTACTTTTATCATTGCAGATTATATATTTATCCTGTTCACATCATCCATTCTTAAAGAGTTCCGAGTAACACTCACTGTGGACGTGCACAGACCATAGTCGTAGCTTTGTGCATGGCGTTCACATGAGCGGACAGTGTCAAGTTTCCATTTATCTTCTGCACCAATCATAAGTCTCAGTACATTATAACTCAAGCGCTCAAAGACGTATACATGTAAGCTTTCTGAGAGACTTAGTTATTATATATATTTGTTTTCTAGTGCTCCTCTCTGAAAGTTCTAACAAAGCCAAGGTGTAAGTAAGTAAGTAAGTAAGTGAAATAAGTAGTCTGTACTATGTGTAATGAACTATTATGCCTATCATTGCAAATACTGACTTGTACTTTAGTTCTGTGTACAATAAGTGAAAACAAACACACGTCATCAGCTCAGCAAATAATGCTAGGTTTCAGACATCACAGAAAATCAAAACGTAAATGTAATCTTTCTCAGAGGAACACCTGTTCAACAAACAATGATGATAACTGCCTTTAAGTCATTAATATAATAGCTTTATATATTTTCCCCACAATCTGTTTGTGTTCTTGTAAAGCCAAGGCAGCTTTTCTCCTCAAGCCAATTAAAAACAGTCACAAAAAACACATTTTCTTATTTCTGTTAGGGCACAGGGCACAAAGCCTGCAGTAGCAGCAGCTAACTTTCCTTCATATCAGGAAACTGCAGGTGTCTGGATACATCAGGCTTTCTCCAGTCCAGTGTTGCATCCCTACATCTTATCCCATCATCAAAAGGCCCACCCACTGTCCTTCAGAGCACCTCTGCGCTTTAAATTTCACCTCTCTAACCATCCAGCTCAGCCCTTTTCCTATGCAGATCAATAGAAACAGGATCTGTTGCTCCATGCTGCGGTAATCCGATGAGCAGGGCGGGATACTGGCTGGTGCCACGTCCTGACTCTAATGGGGTCATACCGTCTCTGACCCCACGGCGGCCCAGCGGGCATGGTGGATCAGGTGGACCCCCTCCTCCAGGTTCCGGTGGCACCCAAAGCAAACACGTCATCTCAGTGGTGCTTTTTTACAAATGCAAACAGGTTTACTTCCGTTTCACTGCACGGAGTGTACGGCCTTGTGCAATTAGCCTAGTTGTCAACGAATGCCCATCTATTGTGCCTCATCAGCTGAGTATATGCATGATTTGACCATTTTTAGAATGAACCCTATAGTCCTATAGAAAGGCTGTGAATGGATTATTAGTATTCCTTATTATAGTTGTGTCTTGAATGAATCTTGTTAGTCGTCATTTCTCAATGAACCTAGATCATTCATGACCTTTCACTTCATTCTTAAGTATCTGCATTTCATTTTTCTTGCCCCAGAACTCTTTCTGTGGACATTTTACATCTGTTTGAAGCATACTGATCAGAGGTTAATGAGTGAAAACATGCACCTGCTCTGTCCGCAGTTTATTAATGCCACTGAAGACTGGAAATTGTCTAGCCGTCTTAATACAATTAACCCAATTGTCTAGTGCACTGAGTTGCAGTGTTTGTGTGCGTGTGTGCGCGTGTGCGTGTGCGTGCGTGTGTGTGTGTGTGTGTGTGTGTGTGTGTGTGTGTGTGTGTGTGTGTGTGTGTGTGTGTGTGCGTGCGTGCGTGCGTGCGTGTGTGTGTGTGTGTGTGTGAGAGAGAGAGAGGCAAGTACTGGGATGAAGAGAAATTAAAAGTTGGAGACACAGCAAAGTGATACTAACTGATTACTGTTCATGCCCAGGCCTCATTTGAAACTCTCAGAATCAGGACAAATCATACAGTGAAGCTAAAACGAGCACCTAAAGGTGATGAAGGAAGCATATGGTCAAACAAAGCGTTCTCTAATGGAGTATTAAATATCCTCAGACATGCACTTCGGGTCCTCAGCGTCCAGATACTAAAAGCCAATAATGCATCGCACTTCCTCTTGTCTGTGTCCCGTGGGACTGCCATGATGGATCTGATCAATTAGGAGCTCTTTCTGAAGCTCACCCTGGAGCTGCGTCATCGGCCCCCAAGAATGAAAGTGCTCGTCCATTCATGGCAAAAGTCTCCATCTCCCATTTAGAAAAAAAAGAAAGAACAGGTAGAAAACAGACAGAGAGAAAAGATGTGTTGAGACACTGAAGTGCCACGAGGACCTGTGTGTGTGTGTGTGTGTGTGTATTTGTGTGTGTTTGTGTGTGTATAGTTACTATAACAACACTTTTTTGTTAATTTCTGTTCTGAGAGAGAAACATAGAGAGAGAGAGAGAGTTGTTCTTCCTGTGACGGATTCACATCATCAACATGATGGCAAACATGTTCTGGCAGTGAAAACAGAAAAACACACAGAACGATTGTAAAGATGGGACACAGTTCTGGTACATGGGCGTAATGGAGCGATAAAGTAGCAATGCCTGTTCAAACAGTCTTACCAGTCGGACTTGGCATATTTCCGAAACGCCTGCCTTGACAGGTCCTGGTGCGTCTGAGGCTCCGCGGAGATGCCCTGCGCCCTGCGGGTCCTCGGTCCAATAAGTTCAGCGCTGGGCAAAACAGATTGATATTTGTGTAATTTTCTCTTCAGTTCTTGAATCTCATCTTCCCTGTCCGCCAGACGCCTCTCCAAGTCCCGTATCCGTTCCTCCTTTAGCAGCAGGATCTTGGCAAAGTCGTCCTCCAGGTCACTCATGTTGAAAATCTGCGTTAAACTTTGCCGCGATTCTCCGCGAAAAAACGATTAACTCCCAGGAGTACTCGCGCAGGTTGTGAAAACGCACACAAATCCCCCCTCTATACGCGCAGGGTGATGTTGGTCCAAATATCCCCTTCACTGTCCACTTGTTTATAAGAAAAGCGGTGTTGAAAGCCGGGGAGCGGACGGCTGATAGAGCAGCGTTTCGCCACAGTCCACCAAGCCTCCGGGGAGCAGCTGATGATCCCTCATTGAGAAGCCAATTACAGCAGCTCTTCCTCTCCGAGGACGCAGGCAGGCCGTCAAACTGGGCACTAAGGAGCGGAGACAACTCCTGTAGTTCACCGCCTCTCACGCTACAAACACATCACAGAGGAAGTCCAGTGCTGCTGCTGCTGCTGCTGCTGCTGCTGTCACATATTTGTTTACCATCTATCTGCACAAACCCGAGCCCCCTTTGAGCGCAGTGTTAAACACCCACATCACTTCCCCGACCTATTGCAAAAAAATCAATTGTCCCGCACCCGCACTCCATTGTACTGGACTATAGCTTGTTTGCAACGTCTGCAATGGTCAAGTTGTATAGGCTATATGGTGTAAACACATCAGTGAAGTGGAGGCAAATAGCTCTCTATCTCTCTCTATAGATTCAGATAGATAGATAGATAGATAGATAGATAGATAGATAGATAGATAGATAGATAGATAGATAGATAGATAGATAGATAGATAGATAGATAGATAGATAGATAGATAGATATGGATAAAGCTAGAGCTTCAGTATAAATGTGGACATTAATTCGTTCTATGTGCATGTTTATGTCTGAAGGATAAAGACAATTTTAAAATAAAGAAAGAGTTGGATTATGAAACATCACTGGCCCATTTGATAAATACAAATGTCTTAATCTCTTTAAGATTGTATTACTGTATTGTTTGTGCTCTTCGTGCTACTTTGAGCTGCATTTTATGTTATGAAAGGTGTCATAGAAATAAAGTTTATTGTGACATCAAGGTTGTAATTTTGACTTGCACAGCAAAATGGAAGATTGAAATGATTTCCCCCTGGGATTATAAAAGTAGTTCTGATTCTGATTCTGATTCTGATTCATCACTGCAGAAGATTAAAAAAAAAGTTGCCATTATTGTGTGCATCCCACATAAAGTAAAGTCAATGACCCAACAGATTTGTGATTAGAGTAATCAGTAATTACTCTGGCAATAGCACTTTCATCCTCAGTTTGCTGTGCGACTGAGGAGAGTTCAGGAATAGATCATCACTTCTCCCGCTGTAATATTAATCTCCAAACACAGCCAGCCATTTTTCATTCTGCTGCCTAAATCTGTTTCAACTCAATGAATTCATTGAGAGGGGGAAAGGGAGCTCACAGGCTCTATGGGGATGTTTCATTTAGATTCTGAGCTAAAAATAGAGTGAACAGATCTTCCTTTTGCTGGTGTAGTTCAACATATCTCACCGTTGCATTCTTATTATTCTAACCACTTGTTATTGGGTTAGAGAAGAATGTTTGTTGCAAAGAAAACGTGGCTGTATTGGTCTGTTTGGAGAGTTTTAATACACATTTCATCTTTTCCCCTTTTAAACCTGTGGCTCTTCCAAATGCACCCTCATCTCCCATGTTTACTGTGGAGAGTTATCAGTTGTGGATTGGTTCTCATCAAGAAACACATATGAGCCACTTCGTCACTGCTGTTTCCCTCTGCGAGTGTGTCACGTGTCTCACAGTGAGCAGCAAAGTGAACACAATCAGCACTCAAAGACAAGGTGAGGACCCGGGTCGTGCTGTTATCAATGTGGAAAACAGTGATCCATTAATTATGTATGCAGTGGACACTGTGCCCATTATGATGGTGGTAAATTAAGTGTCACCTTCTGTGACCCTATCAACATCCACAGAGAATATGGTTGCACAGAAAAAGCACTAGGGACATTCGAGAAAAGGGTGTTCATGCATTTGGAAAAAAAAGATGCAGAATATCATCAATATGAAATGATCTTTGATCGCATGTTATTGCCTCAATCAATACCCCGCTATCAGCGCTTGTACCTATACACACTCATTACATTGTTGGTCTAAAAGGTGTACGTGTGTTGCCCCCACACTTGACTATTCCCGTGTTTACACAGGGTGAGTAATGCTGCACTACCAGTTTCAGCTTGTGTTGTCTGAGCACTTCATGGGTCATGTCCCTTGGATGTTGTGGGTTAGGTAATGGACACCAAGTTAACCTTGCGGCACCCAGAGATAGATGCTCTGCGAAAGTGCACGTTCATGGGCACTGGTGAGTTTACAATTGTTGGGTCTGACCATGCTGTAATAAAGGCTTCATGTGTCTTTGCACTGCGACTCCGGGCAGAGAAAAGCCGGTGCCCTCTCTTTCGCCTCAGGGACAGATCAGCTTACGGAAGAGAAGAGGGCAGACATTAGTCACTGTTTTCCTGTAATACACTCACACACACACACACACACACACACACACACACACACACACACACACACACACACACACACACACACACACACACACACACACACACACACACACATACACACACACACAGATGAAATAGAGAGAGAGGTACCTTGGGTATACCCAGACATATGCTTGCACATAATTATCACCCACGCACACACTTGCATGCAAAGATTTATGTAACCATTCACAAACTAGAATCCCTGCAGACACACACACATGATCGTGCCAGTATGGAAACCTTAGCGGGGATTACTGTAAGTGCAACGGTAGGAGAAGTATGCTTCTGCTGTCTCTGGAGAATCTTCCCCCTCGAGCCCCTGATGTCTTTGATACTACATCTGACTGTGCTCGGTGTCTCTGCTGGCGTCCCAGTGAGGCACAACCAGCTGGCCGCATGCCTGGGCCTGCCATCCCAGGCGAGGTGATATGAGCGCTGGGAGAGAAGGTGAAAGAAGGAGAGAGAGAGAGACATCCTGGGACGAGGACAGGAGAAACACTTTAGTCGGGGCAATCTATTTTGGAGGCTCTCTCTCTCCAGTCCCATAAAACGGTTCCAGCAAATCCTGCACTTTAGCAGCAATATCATACGCCGACTTCACATCACATCGATGTAGTCTCACATTGTAACATGATATCATATCCAGAGCTGCGGATTGATCACTCGGCTCACACTGGAGATGAATAGAACCAGAGCTCAGGAAATTGACTTAGCAAACGCAATGATGATACTTCCTTCCTGCCTTCCTCTATTAGTATTATCAAAATCAGATAGGTGAGGATATTTCACAATATACAGTACTAACAATAATGTTTCATGAATGATATATCTTTAAAGATTCTCAATCAAAGGCAACTGGACTTAGTGAATCATGCTCCTAGTGACAAACCACCCGATTTTGCATTTCCTCTCAGCTCTACGGAGCGTTTTAGTGTCTCTTAACACAGTGTTTTGGTTTTAGGCTATGTTCACATTACAAGGTTCAATGCCCAATTCAGATTAATTTTTTTTCCCAGATTTGACCTTTCTGCTCAGATTTTTCACATTCATGTTGGAAGGTACCCATATCTGACATCAGCGTGTCTACCGTTTGAACAGATCTCTGCCCTGAGACATCTCCCACGCAACACAGCCTGCTGTTCGACTCATTTGCTGTAACTAGTGTAGCATTAAAGCACGGTGGAATGAGCTAAGTAGCTAGCTAGGTCTCACAGCAGTCGCATGGCCAGTGGTCTGATGTGCATCGGATTATGAAAGTGTCCCATATACAATTGAAAAAGTCTGGGTCACATTTGCTTGTAATATGAATGTAGCCTTAGAGAATGATGTAAATAGAATGAATATTGGAATTACGTTCATCAGGTGGACACGTTTGAAAGCAAGAACCAGAGAATGTTTGACATTGATGAATTAAACAAATAATCTATCAAAATTGTCTGTTGGTCCATTTTCTCTCAGTCTTCTAATCAATTAATCTACTTCAGCACTATGCTGCTTGAACGGGAATTTCTCTAATGAGAAAAACGTGCACCGTGTCCAAAGATGAACCTGCAGGGAGTGTGAGAATAAGCCCTGGTTCTGATGTTACGGAGAGAAGAAATGTGTCTGTGAGGCGAACAGGAGGTCAGGGGTCACTGGGTGGAATGTTGCATTCCTGTCATCTTCCAGGTGTGCTGGGTGAGTAACATTGTTAATGACCTCAGCCATATGTACGGTTGCCAAAGCTCAAAGCACAGAAATAAAAAACAGGAGAATTGAGAACATGTATAGTATTATGTATAAATAAATGCTCTGCAAAATACAGGATACACAAACAAACACAGGACCTCAAGTAGTTGCTGAAATTGAATGATTGAAGTTTATTTTTGTTTAAATATTCGGATTGCATGATTCAGATTAGTTATGTGACCTCCGCAAACAAAATGGTTCTTTGGTATGAACGAAGGGAACCGAGTCATACTTGAGAGCCATTCTTTGTATCATTGTGCACAAATTACACCACCTGTCCTAGCACGGGTAAATACTAAACCCCACCCCTTAAAAAAAGTATTTAAAAAAGAACGATGAGCTGCTCTTTTGAAAGACCCTTGGAAAGGAACACAAGAGTCGTTATTCCCATCACTAATTCAGATCTTATTACAGATCTATTCTAGCATTTTCTGACCTAGCCTCTAGATTAAGATAAACTGACAAAATACACACAATTTGTTAAAGTGAAATTCCAGCGTAAAATCATCCCAGGGTCTTTTTCGGAAAATGCTGTCATCAAATAAGCCATCGAGACATTTTTTTGTGTATGAACTATTAACAGAGATATCCCAAATAGTTGCTAACAGTCGCTAACAGCTAACACTGATTAGCTCGGGGCAGCAAAGTGAAGGCATTAAAACGTCTTTTTTAACCACCAACACTGCTCAAAATAACACCAAACCTCTGCAGTAGCATGATAAGAGTACTCTTACATAAATAAAACCAATAACCAAAACCAATAATGTAGTTATTGAACCCAGAGTTTACTAAATAAGTGTTTTGAAAGACTTACCTAACTTACTGGCCCCGGCACCAGCTTCTCGTAGTAAAGTCCATTCAAGTCGATTACCAAATGCAATCCAAAAGGAAGACCCTGGGATGATTTTACGCCTGAATTTCACTTTAAGTGTAATAGAGCTATGCTTTATCTTTTGTTCAGTTTTGCAGTGTTTCTCTATTTGCTTGAAAAGGTGATACCTATCTACTACTGCTACTATTTGTAGCATATTTCATTATTCTGCATATGTCTTGTCAAATTAAAGATGTGTTCCTTCTTTTTTCTGTGTTTTGTCTATTTGCGTGTGTTTGTCTTAGTTGCGTGTGTTGAGCTCTCAGGGCCACCGTACTCCAATGGGGTCTTCAACCTTGTGTCAGAGGGACTTTGCCATAGAGTTATATCTTTTGTTCACAAAATGTCAACTAAAACAGGGAAATTAATTATAATTTCTTGCACACAACAGGTATTTTATTCATATGCTCTTTGTTTTGGTGATTTTAAATAATGTGACATCAGCAAATGGAAGTTAGTTTGGCTTTGTTTTCACACTCTGTCCACTGTTTTCTATAGTCCTGATAAGTAAATGGCTCTGAACTTGTCTGTCTGATTCCACCGAATCCACTCCAGATCGCTCCTAAATCAGCTCGTCTTTCTTGAGAAAATGGACGGTGTGCCACTCTGTGCTCACTTGCTCGAAACAGGGTTATTTTTAACGGGATTATTTTTTGCTCCTCCAACAATTCCTGGGTGTAACCGAGGTGTCTCTTTTCACGCCTGTCCCAAGCTGTCTGACACTTTACCATCAGAGCAGTTGTTATCTTCTCATTACAGAGAAATGGAGTATTTCCTGCATGTTTGTATTTTAACCACACTGAGGCAGGCGATGGTTGTGTACATGTGAGGAGTTGACCTCAGGTGTTAATAAAGCAATAAGTTGAGTTCAGAATCAGTCTTTATTTAACCCTTGACAGACAAAATTGTGTCTAATTTGGGGTGTAAATATTAATATTTATTCATTTTATTCAGGGCATCTTGGTCATCAGAGCTTGTTTACATTGTTCTCATTCTGCTCCAGGATTAAAATCTCTGCACATTATTGATACTCATAGAGTAATGGATAAAGCCCTGGATGTGTGCCCTTGGATGAAAAGAGGCATGCTTTGTAAGCTGTAGAGAACTTCTCATCTCATCAGGCTTAGAGACAACAAATAGCTTTCTTTTCTCCCCAGCTGGTCCTGCACTGAAGCAACAAACTAATATAGCAGTAGAGGTGGGATGTAATTGATGGTTTTGTGTGAAACGAAATGACCCCATTGACAACTTTAGCTCATCTCAAATCTCTCAGCCTCACACGTACATGAATGCTGTTTCACTCTCTCCGTCTCTGCCTCTCTTCTTTGTGTTTGTGTTAGCGAAAGCATGTGTTTGAAAAGGTCGTCACCTGCGAAACATTTGGGATGAATAACCGTCTGAGAGGATGGGCTGCTTCGGCTGTTTCTTGGCGCTTGAAACATGTGTTACAAAGCATGGTCTTTTGGCTCCAGAGAGGCTTTTTGCATAACAAGCTATAAACACACCTGAGTGATGAGTCACATCACTGGAGAGCTGGGATCTACTAGCATGCCATTATCAGGCTGTTAGCAAGGAATGCGTTTAATGGACGCTAGTTTGAGAGAGAGCGTTCCTCCCCCGGTGTAAACCATACCAACCACCATATGGAGGATCTATTCCCCTACGAGGGTCAGGAGATGATTCCGGATAAGCTTTCCCATATGATGAGTTGATTCTACTGGTAAAAGTTTCAGATTTAGAAGGTTTCCTATTTGATAGAGCACATTTTGATCTGTGATATCGTGTTGTTAGTTTAGCTTATAAACACATAGCCTCAAAATAGTCTGATAACAAATAATTATTCAAGAACATGCTCTACCGATAATACTACTTCTACTGGTTATAAATTGTTAGTCAGTATGATAAATCTAATGTTTTTTGATTGTACATTTGTTTTTTAGAGGTTTTCAACGACAATACAGTCACTAATCAGATAAATACAGAATGATACTGATAATATTAGTAATAATGATTCAACAGAGCCAAATGTAAGCACAATAACATTTGTACACAGTCCAATTTACTGTGGTCACTGGCGGCACTACAGAAAATGTTATGCAGTCAAGGTTGAAGTGTACAAGAAAACAAGTCTTTGTTCGCTGTAATCATAATTTGACACCTTTCCCGTTTGGAAGGGACTCATATTTAATTTAAAAATATGAGTGTTTTTTGTTGTTACCGCCCGAAGGGAATGAGAATTTCAAAACATTCTTCTGCAGGTTAGAAGTTCCTCTTAAAAATGCTTTCTTCAATTTACCCTCAATGTCTGCTATGAAAAGAAAAAGAAGAAAATAGAGAAAAATAGCTCAAAGAAGCCGGGGCAAGGCAAATGCTATACAGAAGCAACAGTTTATGGTTGATCTCAATCATCTTCCCACTCCCAAAATGAATAGTATAGACAGTGAACTGTAATACAATAAAAGCTTTAATATGACAATCATACATAGGGCTTCACAAACCATAAAATGAGAAGAAGAGATGAAAGAATAATGAGCAAACACAATAGAATAAACGAACAGAATAAATGAGATCTTAAAAACAAGAACAAGCGTCTACCCGGGAAATGCAGGTTAAATAATGAATTTCTGTAGTAGTATCAGTCAGAGTTCGGGGCACAGCCCACTTTATAAAGAATGGTCTAAATGGGACAGTTATGATACTAAATGGCCAAAGCCTCAAGCCATTTCTATACTGATTAATAACAATGTCATAGCATCCACGTAGACAGGAATATTGAAATATAGGCTTTAAAAACAGCCCTGAAACAGGGATTGTTTTGTTTGAATACTATGGGTAAATCACATTTGAACACACATAGGTTTAATTGTCCTCCATCAGGCTATATGTATTGAATGAATGAATGAATGAATTAATGAACGAATGAATAGGTGGTGTACTAAGATTTTGACCAATGGCAGTGTCTGAAAGAGAGCATCATACCTCTTCAGTGAGATAAAAGGTTTCGTCTGGTCCTATAGCTCCATGTTGCTCACTTCAAAGCTCTCTCAGCAGTCAGAGTGTATTCTCAGAATATTTATTAACCAACCCCTGACCTAACCTGATTTTAAAAGCAGGCATCTTCTCTTATTACAAGAGGACTGCATCATTAGCTGTTAGTAACTCCCTGTGTTATGGTTGGATTAGCATGTGGAGAAGGCAAGGCTATGTAGCTACAGTGGTGGAAGAGGGATTCGGATCCTGGAGTAAAAGTAGCAATACCATACTTTGAATTGTCTATTAAGTTACTATCTCTCAAAAAGTGAGTTAAAACAATGGTGATTGTTCACACGACCCACAAATCAAAGCACTTGTACTTGCATCTTTTCTGAGTATTCCAATCTGCTTAATGCTTAAATTAAGCAGTGCTCAGAAATTCTTAAAAATGGCCTCAGTGTGCGTCATACTATTATAAATAGAATTTTATATTTGATTATAAGATGTATTTATATGTAAGCAGTTTTTACCATTGTAATCATTTAAGGCAGAGCAAGGAAACCCTAACTCTAATGCTTATATATTGCAACTAATTATTGTCGATTATATATATATATATATATATATATATATATATATATATATATATATCCTACTAGCCACTTTGGCTGGTTGAATTTAATTGTAGTCTTCTGAATTAATAAACTGTTGGCAAAGTGATACAATGACATTACAACTCCCATGAGCAGTGTTGGATGGACAAAAAAAACAGTTGAGTTGAGAAACACAGCTACAACTAGAGAAGTAGATCCAGACGTGATTAGCAACGACAAGTGGAAGCGGGTAGAGAGTGGCTAATGTATGATGCTGTTAGGAAAACAAAGTACTGCACAGATTGTATTTTCTTAAGCATAGGAAGAAGTAAAAGGTTTCGTTTGTGATTTGTAATACAAACTTTTAATTT